>NC_134935.1:9609578-10859578 GCF_051020765.1 Lasioglossum baleicum | reverse complement strand
AGGCGTACGATGCTTAGGGATGCTTGGTCGAACGACGGTGGGAAAGGCTGGTGCCGATGGTGGTCTAGGCTGGGCGGATTGCTGGCGATGGCGACGGCCATTTCCTGTCTTGTTGCCCCGTTTCCGGGTGCCTCGGCCAATCCGGATGCGAAGCGTCTCTACGACGACCTGCTGTCGAACTACAACCGCCTCATCCGCCCTGTTGGCAACAACAGCGATTGCCTTACTGTCAAAATGGGACTACGCCTCTCCCAGCTCATCGACGTTGTAAGTAAACGATATACACCTGTCACTTAACTCCTCATTACTCAATCACGCTGTGCGTCGCGCCGCGCCGTCAGTGTCCTTAGAAACTATAGTTAGCTAGTACTATACCTAGTTCACTAACTATACCGAAAGTAATATTGTACCTCGGTTTTAACCCGGAATTTTCGCTTTCTTACCTTCAGTCGAACACTGTAATTTGATAGTAACACTCTTTTCCTGTTATTAAGTTGTTTAACAATATTCTAACCCTTCGTGGACGAGGATTTTTCGAGATATGCAACTTGCGCAAGTCGCTCTGTATAGGGAATATTATTACGTCAACTATACTTAGCTAGTACTACAAATTAGTTCACTAACTATACCGAAAGTAATATTGTACCTCGGTTTTAACCCGAAATTTTCGCTTTCTTACCTTCAGTCGAACACCGTAATTTGATAATAACACTCTTTTGCTGTTATTAAGTTTTTCAACAATCTCCTAATCCTTCGCGGACGAGGATTTTTCAAGATATGCAGCTTGAGCAGCTCGTTCTGTGTAGGGAATATTATATATTACGTCAACCATACTTACATTAGCTAGTACTACATATAACTACATATAACATATACCAGAGTTGAGCAAAAATTTAATCAACGATTGACGACCAAATTTCTACTTCAATCGTTAATCACAATTAACAATTAATCTCCTAGTTTAGTCGTTAATTGCGGTTAACGATTACATTATTTTCAATTGTAATCGTCAATCGGATAATTGATTAATGATTAACTGCTGAAATTTCGAAATGAAGTACGGAATCAAAACTGTATGAATACTGAAAAAAATGTAAACTGCGTTTAGGTGTACTGTCATTTGTTCTAAAATACAAACTCTGTTTACGTGCTTTTATGTTTTTCTCGATGATTTCTTTTTCTAAGCAACGATTGACGATTAACTTCATCAATCGATTGAATCAATCGTCGATTTTTCAAGGGTTACCTTTTTTAATCGTACACATAAATTAATCAATTTTTATAAAAATTTTAATTAATTAATGCGCAACTCTGACTATTACTGCGTCAACGATTAACCCTTAAGTGGTACAGTGTTCACTCAGACTACGAAGTATCATAAGAGCCTTTCTAAAATTCTGTATAATTTTTCTCAAATAATATTAAGCGTATATGTATAATTGAAGACTAAATAATCCAAGTGGGAGTTAGAGTGTAGAAATTTAGTTGGGGTCACGAGAGACCCCAGTATATCAGTTCGACAGAACGATCCACTTTTGGGGTGAGTTTTCGGATCTTGTTATTCAGAGTGAGCCACGACGCGTTCGCTCACGTTGAATTTTGTTTATCGCATCTGATGCTTCGTCATGGGATTATAAAACTTTTCCGATGTACAACTCGTTCAACGAAACGCGGCTGGCTACCACTGCTGGTCGATTTTAATTCGATTGCCGCGGCTAGCAAAGGCCGTAAAACGGATATGCAAGCAAACGATAAACAGATATAATCGAATAATTTGGGGCTGTTAGTAAATTTTAACGCGATCGTGTTTATAATCATCCTCATCCCACGATTAGATTTAACTGTCAGCCAATCGCCCATCTCGCGGCGGGACTGTTACCCGCGATTATTAGCAATCTCTTTCACTCGTTGCTTCGATTGTCGAAACGTAGGTACTATAATTTTCGATAAAATTCTTGAACAAAATTAATAAGAAGACCGCGGATTTTTGTGCAAAATAAAAATTGTCTGCCTTAATTGCAAGATAGATGAGCTTATTAAAATAGTAGAACTACACGATCTAAGAAACAGGACCCGAGAGTTTTTCTTAGATCAAGATAACAGCATTTTTAACTTCTTCAAATGATATTGATGTTCGATTATTAGGGACGATACACTTTCATACATTGATGCATAGTTATCTTCATGTTCGTTCTAGACACTCATTCATGAATTTGAAGATAGAAATTCGTTCCATAATTTGAAAATAAAAATTCATTCGAGAATTTGGAGATAGAAACTCGTTCCATAATTTGAAAATAAAAATTCATTCGAGAATTTGGAGATAGAAATTCGTTCCATAATTTGAAAATAAAAATTCATTCGAGAATTTCGAGATAGAAGTTCATTCTGGAATTTGAAAGTAGCTATAAAAACCTGAATCGTTTCATGGTAACATCATACAAAAAGGATCCTACAATCAGGCATCGTCGTCGCTGAAGAGTTAATTAAGTGCACCTCGTTCACTTCGATTGCGAGTCAAAAGTTTGCATGTTACGTGACGCTGCGAGGATCTGAGACTGACAGAGAGTGCAGGTCAAGGTTAGAAATTAGAACCGTTGCCCTTGGTATCTTTCGGAACTTCCACACCTAGATTTTGAAGAGGTGGGAGGCATGGATGGTCATTACGACGCGTCACAGCGAGACGTCCGCTTGAGTAACTAACTCTAACAAGGAACGTTAACTGTCCCATTCCAATTTCGATGAAACATTGCAGCTAGCAGAGCCAAAAATAGAGTACACGTATTTTTCTTTTTTGTCGAGGCTCAAGTTTAAACCACTGAAAATTGGCAACCACCAAGCTACCTCGGAGACTATTAAAGCTGAGAGCTCAGCTTGAATAACGAAGTTCTATGGTTTGTATCACAAGATGATCATAATTTCCTAGAAAACAAAAAACTACAAAGGACAACTATTCTGATTTTAACTGGTTGTACTTGATCATTGTACTAGACCTATTTCTTCCGAAATTTTTGATAGTTTTGAATACGAACTTCTAAAATTGTTATTTCGCTTAGATAATACTTTAAAGGACACGTATAGAAATTTTCCTGAAGCTTTGTGAAAATTTCGTCATTAAATATACACTATTTTGTGCGTATATAATTAAAAGTGGTGTTGTGTATGTAGAAAATAGACAAAAGTGATAGAAAAGTTAGCGATATTTTAACAGATATTAATAAAGCGTCACATGCCTTTGTTCGTTAATCAAAAATAAGATACCGTCCACTGCCGCGCCGTGTCTCGCGACGATATCGTTAGCCGCGCGTTGATAATAAACGGTGGGACGACAACGCGACGCGACGGTTGGTTTGGTGGGCCAGTTGGCCGATCGGTTGGCCGGCCGGTCGACCAGTCGATAACAAATTAATTATAGTTCGTGCGCGTAACACGTATTTAGTCTATAGGCGGCGATGATCGAGGTAATTACAGGCGAAATTCGGAGCTTGGATATATAAGCATGTAACACGAATGTAATAACCAAGGAGACAATACCGCGCGTGGGTGGTGGTAGGTGGGGGGATGAGATGGCAAGGGGTAGGGGGTACAGGGGAGACACAATCGCGTAATTGTAGCACATTGATCCGTCGAGGAAGACGAGCCCGAATGTATAGGTGGGCGTTCGGGGCCAGGCAAACCTCGCTGAGACACGATTGATTGCTTGCGATCAGATTATGGCAATTAATGGCTCGAGTGCTACAGATCAGGCCGCTTGTAAATTAGTTCCGGTTCCGGGCCGGAGAACCCCTGGAATTCAACTTATCGCCGCAAGTACGTGGACGCGAGGTATGGGTCGAGGGTCTGCATCCATCCCTTGCATAATCCATGGGCTGTGTTACGTGTCGGATATATTGAAATGAATCTCCAGTTAGCCGCCGGCCTCTGCCTACCTACCCTACCAGGCTTGCTTGCTTCCTTCCTTCCTGATCGCCTCTCGTATCGGCCAGGTGAGCTGAGGATGCCGGAAGAAATATTCCAGGCAGCTGCCGGCTTCCACGGCACGCGGCGCACCGAATTTCACTAGAATATTTCTTGCACGCCTACATCGAGATCCAGAGTAACCGGTCAATTACCCGATACTATGGATTTAGCAGGTTACCCGTATATCGGCGACTCGCTCCGCGATTTATGGGCCTCGCGCGCTTGTATTTACAAGTGGCAATGCTATCGCGCATTCGCGCGCCGACGGTATTTTCGGTTTCTTAGTTTCCGCACATAAGTTGTAAAGACGTTTGTCGAGTAGGCTCTGGGCGATTGCCAGCCAAAGTTGTCAATGTAAAATGACAGAAGCTTTTAATTTTTCTTGTTTACGTCTTACAACAGCAAAGCAAACCAAATTTCATCCGTTTGATTTTAACACCTGTGCAAGATGTGGGAGATTAGTACTAAGTTCGAAGCTCTTTTACAGATCAACTTGATTTACACATAGATGACCTATACGCTTTATTTACATGTTGAAATTTCAGTCTTATCAATTAATGTACATGGGTGTAAGGATAGTCATTGAAGGAAAACGATGAGATCAGAAAAGATAACCAAAAGCTTAATGAAAATCTTTCTTTTATCAGATCAGTACTGAGGAATACGATTTTTTCTTTCTTTAATTTATAGTTTTATGTCGCATCAACTACTAGGTTATTAGCGACAGCATAAAATAAGTGAGGACAAGCTACATTATTCGTTTGATACGTTTGGTTGCCTTGATGAAATTCAGTGGGTCATTTATTTCTTTATCGTTAAGGTTGTCCTTAAGTGTTTTAAATGGTTCCAACCATTCAATCAAGAAATGTGTTTTTTTCCAAAAAATTATCACTGTATCTTTTTGACCACACATTGTGGCAGCTGAAGTCAAAACGAATCCAACGACCTACAATATTGTCTTTAAGTCTTAACACGATGTTCAAATCGTTTTAGCCAGATTTTCGAGACAAGTGCTCCACTGTGGGGTCGTCGGTAACGCGGCGAACCAATCGATAAAATTATGAAACGGTTATAGTAACGCGAATCCGGTATGCAGGACGTTTTGTTCGATTCTTCTCGATTTTCAAAGACCGTGTCAGCGAGGCTCGCTTTTCTAAACTGTAATTTAAAACCTGATCACCCGGCCGGCCGGCCGAGCATCGCGCTGGAACTTTGCAGTTTCGAGTTCGCGATCGGTCGGCGGTCGACGTTCGACGCGCAACTTTGAGTCGATCCTCCCGCGTCCTATGCCTTTCAACCTTTTCACCGGGTCGTCCGGGACCGGGCGTCAGGTCGCGCGCGCGACAGCCAACGCCCACTTTTCACGGCCGCCGAAAGCTTTGGAATCCAATCAATAATCACCGGCTAATCGGCCAATTGTTTGCCGCACGTAAACGGACGTCGACGCTTCCACAGCGAGTCCGAAGCCTTTTCTCTTCGAGGTAGGCTTGCAGGTACTCTGATTATCACAAAGAAACTGTCCGATGTAGACTTCTGGATCGCAGATTTAGGGTCTGTTCATATTAGAATATTACCGCGGCCGGATATATTTTATAATTAGTCGAACCACTAGTCTGCCAGAATATGTGACAAGAAATGTCTAATAAATATGTATGTTATTAATGGACTGCTGACGTTTATGCAATTTTCAATTTTAGTAAATAAATTTTAAGAAAGTTGTACCAAGCAAAATTCTATTTTCATTGGTAATAACTAGACTGCGGATCTTTATGCATCTATAGAAAAATTGAGTAGAAGAAATCCAAAATTGTAGAAAAGTTTTAAAAATTGATGTTGTCAATATATGATTTCTCCCCCATTAAAATCATTAAGGGAAGAAATAACGTTCAATTTAGTTTCTATTTTTTGCAATCGATGCAGACAATCTTTATTTTGCATAAAGAGCCGCAGTCTAATAATAACTATGGCGAATTTGACGCTCCAGCATTTTTTGGAAATTTTTATAAACCACAAATGCATAAAGATCCTCACAGTCTAGCTAATAATTTCCTTTAAACCGAGAGAAGATTCTACTTTGGTTTTCTTAATGCATAGCTATTGGAGAGCATATAGGTATACAGTAGATATTTTTCAAAACTACAAAAAACTTCTAATCACTGAAACCGTAAAATAAATCTTAGTGCAAGAGGTTAATGCGAGTCTCACCGATACTCGAAACTGTTTTTCTGTTTCCAAGGAGGATCCCTCGGTGGAAATAAAATTTTGACAATTACGGTAGAGACCTCTGCGACAGTTAAGGAGAGAATGCTGCAGTTTATACATCTTAATTTTCTACCGACTCTCATAAGTAGACTGCGGATCTTTATGCGAAATAAAAAATGTTCGTATCGATTGCAGGACACAGGAGCCAAATAAAAATTGTATTCTTTATTTATTATTCTAAACAAAGGATCTCTTATCCTATTTTATCTTATTAATAGGATCTTTTATAATTATCATATTAAGCTAAAACTATTACATTGATGTCCTTAAATATTTTTAACCTGTCCACTTTTTTAAAATGTACGTGCCCATTTTTGTTATAAATGCATAAAACCCGCAGTCAACTCATAACCGCACTGTGCGTCGAGTCGATCGCGGGAGACGAATTCGAAGACGCCAGCTGTACCAAATCGAATTTCGCGATGCTCGAGTCGGGAGAACGGAGCGGGTAGAACAGAAGAAGGAAGAGATAGAGAGACGGGGAGCCAGGGTTAATGGATGTTGCAAGTGGCAAGTCTGGTCACGGAGGAACCGGCGCTGCGTCTCAGCAGACCCATGAGAGGTGCGATTGCTGCCGTTGCGGCCCTCGGCCGTTATTTACACGGCCTCCTTTCCTTTTCAAAGGAACACACCTTCTTCGAATCGCGGTTATTCTCTGGGAGAGAAACAGAGAACTAGAGAAAGAGAGAGAGAGAGAGAAGCAGCCGGGATTCGACTTTGTCGGGATTTACGGGCTGCGCCAGCACCCGGCGAGATTGACTTTCGGCAGGGTGCCGGTTCTTTGTATCGCGAGAGGATTTTCTTGTTCACATGCGAACGACGAAATCCCGACCGAGGGCAGACCTCTAGCAAATATTATTGCTTCATACACAGCTCTCGGAGAAAAAGAATAATTAAACGGCCGAAAGTCACCCGACCATAGCCAAATCTATTTGTTCTATCGATTATTTCGCAAATATTTGGTCGGCTTGCAGTGCACTATTCGCGATCGATTGGATGTTTCTCATCTGCATCTTTAAGGTCTATTTTCACTTCGTAGTACAAATGATGATCGATAAAGAAGACACGTGTCAACTATTTTAACATTTTATCTAGCGGCGGACTTTTAATAGAATCTTCTGTAATTGTATTCTATCTAGAAGAAGTTCAATCATTTTTATTTAAGCGATCTTAGAAGAACTTGACGATTACATTACTCGGAGTCTTTACGGCCACTGAACAGTTTATTATTAGAACAAAATTTATTTGGTTCCCTTCCTAGAAATGATTTGAAGTCGGATTTATGTCGAGAGAGAGAGAGAGAGACAACTTCGCATCTGTAATGCACGAAGTTATTGTCAACAGGAAGTTATGTTTATATCGATGATACATGTATGTAAATATATTGTGGTGAGATGACAAGAAAGTTCCTGGCAGCAGTGCCGCGAGATGAGGAGCGGGAGCACAAACTAAGGGAAAAAGTTCCCCTCTCGCAGCTAGTACCGGACACATGAAATAGCGTCGTAGAAGGGGAAGGTAGAGTGGGGACACAAGTCTTGCCCTGGTGCGTTCTTGTCATTTTGCCACAGTCCATATGCAGCTTTTAATTTCTTCAACATTCCGTTGTTTACGTGAAGCTGAAGGATAGATTCTCGCCCACAACAATCACCCAATTTCCTTAGCTGTGCAAACGCGACAGGAACGTGGAAAAACGTGATTGCTTTTGTTCCTCTTCAACTGACACGATGGAACGGCTCGGTGAAATTTGAAATGTGAAAGTTACAGTTACTGTCTGGCATTAGGTGTGGTCCGGTGTTAGGGGAATTCCCGCGGCGCGGCACACTTCATACCAGGAAATTAGAAATATGCTCGCAGGTTCGAGAGTGGGAAAGCATCGATACGAGCGAAACGGCTAATTCCAGCGATTGGCGTCCATTATCGAGTGGTCCAATTAAACCGAGCATTCCGAGACAGGTGGAATCGAAGAGCAGCGCAAGGAGGAAACCGACTCTCGCATCGTTAGAACACAGGGGGAAGCGAAACGAGCAGAGCTTGATCCCTTCGTTTCTCCTAATTAAGCCGCCGACTCTCCCGCGATGTCTGACCGGAATTCCGGAGGGGAAATTCGCAACGGTTCGATTCTTCTCGCGCTCCTCGTTTTAAACAGCGCCCATCCAACCCGTCTACCCTTCTCGTCTGATTGTGACGGGCAATTGCCCGGTCAAAGACGGTTTAATTGGATATCCTACACTCGTCAGCCAGCCGCGTTTCGTCACGCGATTTTTCGAGGATCCCTCTTAAACGGCAATCCGCCGTGACTCGATTCTCGTCGCCCACTCGAAGACGAATGACTGATCAGAAAAGTGGGCCGATTCACATATCTGATCGCGGGACATCGGCCGATAAGCCGCGGAGTCTTTTAACTTTAGCTTATCCATCAAATGATTGGGACGTTGCAAAAATAATTGAATGGGGACATTACTTTGCTTCGACATTTGATAAAACAAACCGTAGTTAAAGTGTTACAGTTCTCAGCCGTTTTCAGCTGGTTTGTATTATTGCAATTCACGTTTCAGTTGAACATTGCCTTCCTATTAATTTTAAAAACCTGACGTAGACATTCAAGACACTCATTCAATTGTGGTATTTCCAAAAAGTATTTGAATCATCGATTTTCACTTATCCCGGAATGTACGATACGTATTTAACTCGTAATCAGTACAGACGCGTTACTTTCAATAAAACGTATGTAGGAACATTGAACAATTTTTCTGGTTAAATCACCACTCGATTCACTGCGGAATCACACATATACTTCAAGTATCCCAATAATTTGGACACCCACCGTACTACCGAACTCGATATACATTTTACAGAGAACCAGCCACAAGGCCGGTGTCCAATTTAATCCAAGGGAAAAACCGAACTCATCGTCGGTGGATTTGGCGAAACCAGTTATTCGGTGCAGCCTGTAAACGACATTTCCGCCAATGCCGAAATTATACCGTAACGATTCCCTTTGCCGAAACACGGGTACCGCCGCGGAACAAACTATCGCGATCGCTGTGGACCAACACAGCCATTGGGGGTCAAGCGGATCATAATTAATCGAGGGCGTATAATAGTCCCGGCAGAAAGTAATAATTTGCCGTGTAAAGCACGACAATCGATTCGAGCGTCGCGTCGCGCAGCTATTAATTTCGAGAATGGAACCCGCAAACGTGTGCGGGCCGCGTCGTTTACGACGAGCCGCTCAGATCGGCTCCGATCTATATCGATTCGATGACAATTACTCCGAACCGCATTACCAGATTAGGAGTTGAGGATTCGAGGACCTGCACACTGATTACGACCTCGATTTTATGGAAATCTCGCGCTACGTTTAACGTCCCTGTCTAACTTGAAATTGACTTCGAAACTACGGGCCCGGGGAATGATACGCTTTTCCATACAGTATTTTGGGAACTTCCCTTAACTTCGATGGATGTTTCCGGCTCGTCCTAAGCGAGAGAGAGAGATTCGTTTGCTGCTGTTCATCGAATCGAGCCGAGTCGAATCGAATTCTGCAGGGATCGAAACGATTCAAGCCGAACGCACGGGACGACGACGACGACGCTGAAACGAATCCCATAATTTTACCGTCGTCGCGGCGTGGTGCGGCGGCGGCGGCGGCGCGACGCGCGACGGGGTAAATCGATCGACGCTGCCGGTCGCCATTATTCGAACACCGCTGTCAAGGAGACCGCCGTTTCGGTAGTCTGGAATCGTTAAGCGACCGAAGTTTCTCAGCTCAATCCTAATGAGCGAAAGCACAACTTCGTTATCGCGTCGCGACTGATAACGATGATGCAACGCGATCGCTGTAACAGTAGCTAGTTCCAAAGATGACCGACTGTCTCGCAACATCGCCATTCAACCGGATACTAACTCCAAGCTAATTGACAGAGATTGAAAGAGAAACTAAGCTTGGACCAGCGGCTGGTTTTCTTACCCCCGGTGAAATACCGGTCTTTTAATTGACGCAATGCCTCGCGGTACCGTAATCGTTAATTAACAAGACAGTGTATATTTTTCAACCGACACCGTTCACACCAGAGGGAATGTAGAATAAAATGCAGCACGCAGCGATCCGCTTATTTGCATTGCGTCGCTCCGCATGTATAATCGACCCGCGGACCGGCCGTAATGGAAAATGTAGCGTCCCGTTTAACCTGATCGATTTAACCCGATCGGGAAGTGTAATTTCAACGTTCGATTTGCCAAACGAAATACCGAGAGACTCTCTCGCCAACATCGTTTCCCGTTTGCGTCGAAATCGATTAGCGAAAAGGATTCGCTGATTTCAATGTTTTATAACAATCGGACCGTACAGCTCTTACAGCAACCAAGTTGAAACGATCGTAATTTCTAGGGACATTAATATAATTATTTTCAACAATAACGGAGTAACTGGTCCACGCTATTGCTACAGTTTATAGCTTCGTTATTATTGCAATTAATGAAAATGTCGAAGGAAAGAGATGGATCTTTCAAAGAATAATACATTTGCAGAACCATGTTATTTTTAGAAGAGCAATCCTGCTTGTACATTCAGAAATTATTTTTTAATTGAAATGCATATTTTTTACATAGTTGGAATTCACTCGTTAATTTACGTAAGAAAATATTGTTAGTTACCGAAAAATTTTAAGAACAACGTGTGGAAAACTGAAAAGATTTCCTAAAAAATACTGCAAATTGAAGCGCCTCAAAAACAGTTAAAAAATTTGTTTGGTAAATAAATCAATGACAGACTCGAAGATTGAAACCTCCCCATTGCAACGACGTAAAAAAACTTCACGTACGATTTCTTGTGGCCGTTTTATTAAGCATTGAATGGAAGATTTTTAGTTTATGAAACAGTGAAAATAATTCGTACATTAATTTTTAAGACGTTGCAAAAAGGGGGACTCCAATCTTCAAAACTGTGGTGATTGTCACTAAAAAGAATTTTCAATTCGTTAAAATCAGTAATTTTTATCTCTGTATGTACTATTGTTTTTCTACGAAATTACCACAGGTTAAATATCGACAATTTTTCCAGAATTTTTTTCGATGCAGTGTATAAGCAAGGAACGAAGCTGCACGCGTCTCGATGCACCTGTAAGGTATATCTGCTGTCAACTCGGTTCTAAATCAGCGGAGCTTAGTGGCGAGAGCACTCATTTCCTTCCCTGTTACCGGTCTCGGTGAATAATTAAATTTCCTACAGTCTTCGCAGGTGACTGATCTGAGGCTAATTGCGATGATAAAGCTCGCGATTCGTGTAATTTCTAGCGAGCCGGGCCGACGCGACGGACTGCTTCGTGAAATCCTGGGAAATTCATGACAGTGGATTCGTATGTTTCGTACAAACGGCGCACGACTAACCCGTGTTCTCGCTCGAAAGCGAGGGGAATTGAATCCTATAAATGGATTACACAACTGACAATTGAAGAATCTCAATTGTCTGACTTTGATTCTAATAGCTCAAGTATTGAGTAGCTAAAGTAATCTCATTTATAATGCTTTAACCCCTTGTAGTACATATCGAGTCAGACTCGTGACGAAGATTCTGAACAGAGTCTAATAGATACAGTGGGTGTACAAAGCATTCGTACACCTTTTAAAAACTAATAACATGTTTATAATTGTACCAAAGGACCTGATTTTTTATAATCAATTAGAAGCATTGGTTTGCGAAATGATATGCAGAAAAGATTCTCCAAATAATTATAATTTACAAGGTGACATGCAAAAATAAAAAAGGCAGTTTTCTAAAAAATTTCTTATTTAGGGCCATAATGAAAATTCAAAATATTTGTTTTGTAGATCTATGTTAGTTATACACATGCTGAAAATTTCATCGAAATCGATTAACATACACACGAGCTGTAAGCGAGTAAAAATGGTGAAAATCGTAGTTTTACACGACTTTGAAATTGATCAACAATTTCTGCTTAAAATCCACAGAATCGTACATTTCGATGTACGAATCACGATTTCGATGAAATTTTCAGCATGTGTATAACTAACATAGATCTACAAAACATATATTTTAAATTTTCATTAAGGGCCAAAAAATAAAAACGTTTTAAAAAATGCTTTCTTTATTTTTGAATGTAACCTTGTAAATTATAATTATTTGGAAAATCTTTTTTGCATATCATCTCGTAAACCAATGCTTCTAATTGATTATAAAAAATCAGGTCGTTTGGTACAATTATAAAAAAGTTATTGGTTTTTAAAAGGTGTGCGAATACTTTGTATATTAAATTTCATTTTTTCTTACGAGACCGCTTTCACGAAAATTTTTGATTACATCAAAAAGTACATCAAAAGTATTTAGGAGAAGAAATAAGAGCAATATTAAGATCATGCTATCACTAAAGAGCATTTCATTTATTATTAAACATGATTGTGAAGTTTGTAAACATTTAAGCGAAACCTCTCCTACTCCGATATTTATACCGTTAAATTACAAAACTTCGATTTCCACACTTTTATTCAAAACTATTTGCACTGCGAATTATATGTATATTTTAAATTTGAGTTTCACTGAATAGGTGATCCGATTTCCATGCGATTTCATTCAGTTTCACGTTTCAAAGAGGTCTCGATCGTAAAAAGTCGGTTTTAAAATCGTATCGTATAAATTTCGATCTGGAAATATCCTTATCTATGGAAATACAGGATTGGTAGAATGGCGTGGATGTTGATGTACTATTTTCATGAATGAATATTTCATTGTATGGATTTATTCAACGTTCTCATGTTGGGATCGTTACCTGAAACAGCAAATGACGATCAGCATTGAGCATTATGTACGATACAGCCGCAGTTAAACTGTAACATAAACAAATGTATTCCGGATGCACGGCTATCGAATTCAGTACTACTTTACCGATCATATACTAATTCAACGTGGCGCCAATATCATTTTCATAACCTTGATTCATCGTTGCATTGACTCGTAAATATTAAGTAACCATGCATAAAGAACCCATGCATGAATGAATAAACTTTTTATTTTTCTATAGAGCGTGAAAATCCACCGACCTACGTAAACCATATTATCTCCGTGAGAAAAATACAGTGTGTATAAAGTGTACGCATCCTAGTATTAAATACGCGAAATATTAAAATATTTAAAGTGTCTTATTAATTTTTCCAGCAGTGTATTTTGACACACGAGCGCCAGACTCGCTTTAAATCGTTCTCGGATAAGCTCGCGCGCGAAAATGCTGCGAGACGAGCTTCCATGTCTGCGTCAGTCCCGCGACACGATATAGTCGGACCTTTTTTTGTTTTTTCTTGTTCGGATGGACGATTACCGCGCGGAATTGTCTACCAAAGGGACACGATTACGTTTGATGTTCCGCCATTCGCTTGTCCTTGCAAAAAAAGCCTTGCATCCTTTCCCATAAAATTGACACAGGTTTACAAAACGAATTTTTTAAAATTTTCTGCATAGGCCCACATAAAAAGCAAACTAATTGTTCCAACGTTTTTTCTTTCTCTTCCCACGATGTGATTAACGTTCTCTTAATTATGTTTTAATAAATTCTAATAATTCTAGTAAAGCAAAAATTGTTTCAACTTCTAAAAAATATTCAAGTTTAATATTAAACACGTTATCGTCCTTTTAAAACTGCTGGAATATTATTTTGATTCACTGTACGAATATCGGTACATTATCGCAGAGGTTCATCGTGTCAAGAGTTCAATAACCGGGTTTACTTCGTGTATCCCGCGACCCGCGACACGTTCCAGAATCGTATCGTCGAACGAAAAGCCACGTTAAACAGTTTCATTGCGCCGATGTACCTTAAACACAGATAATAATTCCGATTTGTGGGTCACCGGTGCGGCGCGTTGAATGAAAGGGAACCGCGTTAACGGCAGATAGAGGGAAAGAGACTTCTCTCGGGTGGTGTGGAAGGTAACGCGAGGATAGAATGACGCTCATAAAGCGAAGCAACGTAGCTACGAGTCTCGATGACAAAGCCGATGGAATTGAAGAGAAAGCTCAGGGGTTGCTCGCCGTCCGACGGGCCTCGCTCCGTCATTCGAGTCCGTGACTCGTAACGACCCGTTCGCTCCCGAGACGCGCGAAAAGAGTAACGAACAGACGAATAAATCAGAAAGCTTCGAGGTTAACGGGGACGATGCACTTTCGCCCAATTGTACCAGCGAACCGTGCCACTTCGATCGGGTTGCAGAGTTTTCATTGCCGGTCGAACACACCAACGCGCAAAATCAAGGGAGTTGAATGTCCATTGTTTTACCAATTTTTAGACATTTTTTTCAGACGAACTGGTACAGCATTTTCCACACACATTTGTGGGTATTTGATTGGCACAATAATTTTTCCTCATGTAAAAACAATGAAAGTAACGTGAGCTATATATTTTTTTTATAGAGTACGTTTAAAAAAATGAATGTTTTGATCGAATGTGGTCGGAATCAATGCAAATGAAAAGCTTTGAATATTTGAGTGCTTCTAGATTTTACACGATGATTCTACACAATTTTTATTTTGTATGAAAATCCACAATCTAATTGTAACATACATTAAATTAGCGAGAGTTCCTAACTTTGAATCTGTCTATAAAATGCTAACCTTTGAACTTCAACCTCCTCTGACGGAAACAGAATGTACCCATGTATTTTCATCTTGGAAATTGTTCGTCTGATCGAATTGACTCCTTTTTTATAGAATCGTGAAAACTTTCGTTAACGAATGGTTAACGTTGTTAAACGTTGATCGAAGTTGCAACAGCAGATGACAGGGTTCTTTGGCGTTCAAAGAGTATTAATGCCGAGGACTTGTCATCTTAATAGATCTCCGTTTTAATAGCCAGCCAACGCCCTTCGGGCTCAAATTGACGTGGCATCTGTCAGGAGAACCATCAAGCTTAGAATCCATTCGACCCTTGTCATTTCGTTTTATCGTGAGTTACTTCCCGCGCAACTTCGTCGGCCTGTCTGCTACTCTCCCAGTTACTAGCTTGCCTGACTTCGACATTAACGAGGTTTTGCGTGATTAGACTGCGGCTCTAAATTTCCTAAATATACTGTCGTGAACAGGAAAATTCTGTTTTCCTTGTTAATCATAGATAAATAAAAAAAATCATGAATTTTCAGTAAACCCAAAACGTGTATTTGAACGTAAAATTTGACGATATTCAAACTGTTGTAATTTCGTGAAAAACAATCATATAACAATAAACTTCGACTCATCTTAAAGCTCGGAGATTCTATTTTCGCATGCCATTGTTCGTTTTCCTCTAAGATATTTGTACATGATGCACCAGACGAGAAACTGAAGACTCATTTTTCCTCAAAAATGCTAAATTGAAATCTCTGTGAAAACATTAAAAATATTTTTTCGTGAATGATTCTTCCACAGACGTCAAGGTTGAAGTCTTCTTTTTACAACGACACCTTAAAAATTGAGTTACGATTTGTTTTCACCGTTTTATAATATAAAAATGAGGAGCAAGTTCGGCGTTGTGAAGCAGAGTTGGGCAAAAATTTTATTTAAATAAAAGTTTCGTATAAAGTGGGTTTAAAACCCACTTGGAAAAAACCCACATTATTCGAAATTTTTATTTGAATAAAATTTTTGCCCAACTCTGTTGTCGAGCCCTCATGATGTATCTTATGTCACTGCGAAGTTGCACGTACATGTTTCATTTAAACCGTAAGCGTAATTCCTATTGTCATTTTCTCCTTTACGAAAATATTCTCCGCGGCTTTGTTAGGGTGTTATTAACGAAAAACGTGTACCAATCAGAGCGCGCCTACAGCAGACGGATTCCGGCTCGGCCAGTGCCAACGTCACGCTCTGATTGGTCCACGTTTTTCATCAATAACACCCTAACAAAGCCGCGGGGAATATTTTCATAAAGGAAAAAGTTATTTTCAATGACCTTAGGTATCACCCTTTTCGAACACAACATTTTTGCGACACTCTGTATGCAGTTTCTGCAGTTTCGAACGCGTTATATGGGAGCCTAGTGTATATTATACAGTGTATGTACAATATCGCATTAAAGATAAGGCCTGGAGCGCGCGTATCTCGGCACCGAGTCGGGCGCATCGCCGGTTCATCTGTGTATCGGACTCCGCTCCGGGACAGGATATCGATTTTCCCGTAAAAGCTGCGAAGTCACGTATCTTCGCGCTGACAGAAACGTCGCGGGTTTTCCGCGAGCTCGCACCATTCGTCGGACCATCGTTCCGCGCGTAAACTCCGCCCGATCTATCCGCGTTATCGCGGAGAACCCTCAGCGGAAAGCATCCCCTCGAAACGCTCGGCGAAAATTCCTCGGGCCGTCGATCGTCGTTCCGTCACGTTATCTATTTGCCATTTTATGACTCGCCTACACGATGCCCTTCATACTCGAACCCCGTCTCCATCCCCGTAGTATCGAGTCGAACGCGTGTCGAAGTCTTTAACAACCCCTTATGCCGTATGATTCATTGCGCGAACGAGCACGCGAGAGTTACTTTGGTATTAATAATTCCGTAGCTGGTCCTAGCCGAGGAATTCCGTATTCAACGCGTGCGTACGTTTACTGCGCAAGTTCGATATTCATAAGCGCGAAATAACGTCTTCATTTTCATCTCGATGCTGGATATTCATATTTATTACATTCAATTGGCCCGGCTTCGATGGATTCAATATGCACCGGCATTTTTCTATCGATTGAATGGAGATATATTGTTCTGCGCTCGCTAGTATCGAAGTCCTGCTAATACCTAGTTTTAATGTTCAAGGTAAATTACTTGAGACCGGCACCGAAAGTATCTCTCTGATTATTGTTTTAATTTATTATCGTGGCAATTTATCAGCGAGGGATTGCGGAATGGACGTTTTAACATCGTGATTTATAAACGCCGTGTCACTGGATTCGTTCGAAACGTTTTTATTAACGACGAAAGTACATAGCTGGTTCGATAAAATGCACAACGAGACAATTTGATAGAGCTTTTGGGAACAGCTCGGTCGTCCCTTGACGTTCAGGAAATATTATCGGTGATCTTTATCGCGCCATCTTCGTCGACTTGCATGTTCTGCATCCCTTTTTGCTCATACTCTATCTATAATCATCTTTGGCATTGAATTTTCGATTTGATCTCTCCTCTCCACCAAGCTCTTCCAGATTTCCGCTCTGTTTCCTATTGCATCTTCCATCTCGCCTCTATTTACCATCTACTTCTCCCGGACTTTCTCGTATATAATTCCACTCTTAGTCTGCCCCAATTCATTTCTACCGAGCCTATTTGATCGATCTCTCTTCCGCACTCCGATTATTTATAAACGAAAATTCGCTGAGATAAAAATAGAGCAGCGGTGAACCGGGCGGCATACACGCGGTTAATCACCTGCTTGATGGAATCAGTGGATGCTCGAAGGGTGGATACAAGAGTTGCGGCCGATAGTTACGGCAATTGGATTCCAACTAGCCGTGGCTGCTGGCCTGTGAAAACTACAGGAAACTTAATTACCCGAAGTGGCCGGTAACAAGGGAGAAAGCGATTACTCGCCGCGCGTCGAATCCCGTCGATCTGTCGGTACCGTCATCAATTTGCGACCATCTGCATGGAAACACTCGCGCGCCTACCTTCTACACTTCGTCGCGTCGCGTTCGAGTGCAAGTGCAAACCCGGTGTAATTCAATTCAATTCAATCCGACTCGAGTCGAGTCGAGTCGTGCGCGTCGCCCGAAAACAGATATCGATCCGGGGGCATTGTTGCCGCCAACGTTCTCCCGTTTTGTTTCGCCGATTCGATACGAGCCGATGCGTCTCTTTGGTCGCGTGTCGTCTCCGATTCGTTCGAGGAGCTCGCCTAACAGGAAATTACGGGCGCCCCGAAGATACCTCGATAACGTCCCCAACTGTTTACACGTTCGCTTCAGCGACCCCAGCCCCCGTTCACCCTCTATTTTCTAATAATTAATTGCCACTGATAGAATGACCATTCACGCTTCTACAATATTTGCTAACACCCGTACAGTGGAGAAAGTCATCTATAGGCGCGCAGAAATCTGGCATAATCATGAACAAATCCTTATCAAACGTGTTTCGTATATTAGACATACAGTGAGTGTAAAAAGTATTCGTACTCCCTTTAAAACAGAATAACTTTTCTGTAATTGTACCAAACGTCTTGATTGTTTATAATCAATTAGTAGAAGCATTGGTTCAGGAAATGATATGCAAAAAAGATTTTCAAAAAATTATAATTTACAAGGTTACATGCCAAAATAAAAAAGGCATTTTTATAAAAATTAAAAATTAAAAATATATGTTTCGTAGATCTATGTTAGTTACGCACATACTGAAAATTTCATCAAAATCGGTTAACGCAGGGAAAAACGACACGCATCGAAATATGTACGATTCTGTGGATTTTAAGCAGAAACTGATCAAAAGTCGTGTAAAACTACAGTTTTCACAATTTTCAACCGCTTGTAGCTCGTGTGTATGTTAATCGATTTCGATAAAATTTTCAGCATGTGTGTAACTACTTATAGATCTACAAAACATATATTTTAAATTTTCTTTAAGGGCTCAAATAAAAAAGTTTTAAAAAATGCCTTCTTATCTTTGCATGTAACCTAGTAAATTATAATTTTTGGAAAAGCTTTTTTGCATATCATTTCGTAAACCAATGCTTCTAATTGATTATAAAAAAGATCATGTCGCTTGGTACAATTATAAAAAAGTTACTCTATTTTAAAAGGCGTACGAATACTTTTTACATTCACTGTACATGACCTTAAGCATCGGTCACAAGAATATATCAGAAAATGGAGTTTACCATGTTATAATACAATTAATTGTCTCGCAAGGAACATTCATTTTGTTCTAATTTACAATATTGCGAAAATCGATTCGTCCGAGCAAAGACAGCACACAGCACACTTTGATTCCCCAGTGTCAATGTACCATTTTATAATAAATCACATCGAGACGACAACTGAAATTATATTTCAGCTATCGGTTTTGACAATCTTCCAGCGGTTAATCGAGTGATTTGTCGGCTATCGACAAACGTATCAGCACAATTACGTATGAATAACTATTATTTTAATACACGTTTGTCTGAAACACGAGACATAGTCGAAAGATACGGACAAATAGAAATAAGATGGGTTTAACACGTTAGCTAATTTCTATTTTTACATAATTCTGAATAAGCTACATATGTACATACTAAATTTCATGAATATTTTCTTAGGAGGAACAAACTTTTCTAAATCTTCCGAGCATGCAGATATTATGACTGGACTGCGGATTTTATGCATTTATAACAAAAATGGGTTAAGAGAATTTAGAAACACCAATGCATTATTTTCAACCCACTGAGATTATTTAAGAACAACAGAACTTTTTCCTGAGCTTCTTGTTTTCTTTTAAATTAATGCAGAACATTTTTATTTTGCATGAAGATCCGCAGTCTAATTATGACGGTTTCTTAACCTGGTCATAGCATTTGCCTCCTAGCACAAGAGAGAATCAGAGAGAAAGACGAAGACCAAGATAGAGAAAGAGAGATAGATGTGTAGTAGTGTCTCCTGCTCCTAGGAGAATAGAATACGATTGTTGTAACTTTGCTTGCCCCACAGATCGACGGAAAGGGGTTAACTATACCTTTGAGCGAATAGCTAACTCGAAGTCGATAGTAGACGTCGGAGCGGCCGAAGTTCGCATTCTGGTCAAGCCTGTGTATTGTTGCAGGACCCGCTTATATTCGATAACGAATCTCCCGACGTCGCGTATCGAGGCAGCGTATCGCCGTTTCGACCGGTGACTTCTGTTAAATTAGGTATGCCTCATTTCTATTCCATGTCGGCTGTTTGGACAGTTTCCACGGACTACTTATCCGATGGACGTGTACCAATGGAATCCAACCTCCGTCGTCTAGCTCTTCTATTTTTGCGGGATACGAGCGCATTCGCTCTAATATTACGGATGAAAATGCGGACGAATATCGTCCCGAATTTCCCTAATCGCCCAGCCCCACTCCAAATCATCTCTTCTTTATTACAGCGCTCGTAACCTCGATAGAGGTTTATTTCGCTTCCGTAGGGTGACCTGTCCAGCGAATGAACATCATTCTTATTAAACGAAAAAATAACATTTATGATGCAGAAATATCTACAAGATAAATTGCCTATTTTGTATTTTCTAGACTTTAGTTCCTCACAATTTTTGCCATTTTTATTATTCATTGCTGGTAACTTACTCAGATCTACGGAAGGCATATTTTATATTTTTAGTATCGGCACAGATAAAAATAATAGTAATTTTGGCTGCTATTTACTTTACTGGACCCAAAATTTGTGCCTTTCTCCTACGAATTATGATGTATTTGGAATGTAATCCAGTAGATTTGTATCGGGCGCGGATGCAGATCGAAGTTTCGAACCTCTAGGATCAATAGTTGAGAAGCTATGGTCGATTAAAGTTGAGCATATTTCCTGTTTCTTGACAGGTAAGGGCGCCGCCATATTGGTTTGTAGTGACGGTCGCACGCCGCTTACTGAGTTGGTTAGGATTAGGTACAGCGGGAGGGGGGGCAGCGGCGAGGTAAGAGGCTCGCGGTCGTCACTACAAACCAATATGGCAGCGCCCTTACCTGTCAAAAATGCTCAACTTTAAGCGACCGTAACTCCTCAACTACTAATCCTAGAGGATCGAAGCTTCGATCCGCATCCGCGTCGAGTACAAATCTACTGGATCACATGCCAAATATATCATAATTCGTAGAAGAAAGGTACTAATTTTGCGTCCGGTAAAGTAAAGTTGACCCGGAATTTTTTTTTATAAATTACCCAGTTAACTACTCCTTGTCCGGCGTACAGTGTGTCACGGAACAAGAGAAATCCGAGGATGTTCCACCATTTTGTGGCGGAACGTAATTAGACGGAAGTCGCAAAGGCATCGGTCTTCCCCGGAATTGCAGTTTGAACCGAAAAAGACGACCGCAAGAGTAGGTTCGATGCTGAATGCGCGTCTTCCACGATGCATCGCGACCGATTGTCGGTTTGATAAATTGCTAGCGGCAGCAATACTCGAGCCTGCGCGACGAATTCTCCTTGAATCGAGCACGTTGCACGAGTAATTGGTCAGCTTTGTTATCGACCAGGACACCTTTCAGCATATTTCGTCGCTGACAAGGCAAAGTCCAAGAAAATACACGATTCCATCTAACAACCGCTGGTTCATCAGTAGACTGTGGATTTCATGCATTCGTGACAAAATTAGACAGATCAAATCTGAAATAGCAAAAAAAATTAAACGTTTTGAAGACGTACAAATCAGAATAACTTTTTCGTAAATGGACCAAACGACTTTAATTTTCTGTCATTTTTATGAATAATCCCGTCACTGAAGACACATCGTAGGTATGACGTAATAAATCACTCGATATTTGAAAAATTTCGTACTTACAATGAAATTTTCAGGATGATTCATTATAACATCGAAATATTCATTTTTAATTGAACAAACGTTTTTGGGTAAACATCTCGCGTTGAAAGTGGTATCATTGAAAAGACTTTTAATCGTCATGCTCCGTTTTCATTTTATTTTTATTCAAATTTATGAAAACTCTGAGCATAGTAGAATGCTGGTAGCATTTTAAGGAGAGATGTAAAAAAAAAACAAACGTATTTGGATCGCAGGTGCCCCATATGAATATTACAGCACGCCCAGCTGCGTTAACTCGACTGCATCTTTCGAGCGGCGAGATGACATCTACATATGTATATCAAAATCTAATCTGTGGATTCCAACAACAATCTGCATATGGATTGTTTGGTATTAGTGTGAACAACGAGAACGTGTCCGCCATGCTGCAAAGTTGTTGAATAATTATTCGCAGCGTCTGTTTTTGATGGAATCAACATTAGGGCCTCGACGGAGCAATTTGTATGTTTTTTAATTCACATGTGAATACAGCATAATTTCTCACAAACGCGATTTGGCTATAATCTGAATTTACACTTAACATATTAATTATAATGTCATTTCTCAACGGTTGACTGGTCAACTGTAAGCATTGCGAATGAGGAGCATTGTAAATCATTAATAATTTGTATATGAACAATTAATTGAAATTCTCTGTTGTACATCAACGTATGATATAACAATAAAACACTCGCGTGTAACAATTAATTATTTATTAATGGGAGCACATTGATACATGAAAGAAATAATTATCAAAAGAAAATTACAATCGATTAACATAGGCAAGAGATACAAGCAGCTAAAAGCGGTAAAAATCAGTTTTTTACTGATGCTCAAATAAGAAAGTTTTAAAAAACGCCTTTTTTATGTTACTATTTAATTCCGATCGTTTACAATTTTTTCAAAATCTTTGTTGCACTTCATTTAGTAAACCAACGCTTCGAATTGGTTATTTCTATACTGCGGATCATTATGCAAAATAAAAAATGTTTGCATTGATTGCCAGACACAGGAGGCATATAAAAATTTCATTCTTCTTTTAATTGTCTTATTAAGGTGAAACTAATACACTGGTGGCCTTAAATCTTTATAATACCTCCACCGTTTTAAATTGTTCGTGCCCATTTTTGCCATAAATGCATAAAATCCGCAGTCTAGTCATTTCATTTGAATAAAAATTGAAGTCTGTCCTTGTTGTTTTATATTATATTCCCAGTTCGAAGGTTTGCTCTTTTTCTAAACCCTCCATATGCATCAGGGTAAGGAATTCTTAACGCGTCGGGGGAGCTTGCATTTTCGAAGTTATTTTCGCTCGACACGTTGCAGGAAGATGGGGGTGGGAGGTGTCTAGAGGATAGTTTTCCCATGAGAACCGTGGTTCCGTTCGTTGGAATCGAGAAAAAAAAACCGCCTTGCACTTGGGGCCGATGGCGTGCTCCTCGGCCGAGCGGGGGTGGCGATGGGTTAATTTGCTAATGAATTTTAAAAAGTGTCGGGCGGCCCGGCAGTGCTCGACCGGTCTTTCATCATAATAATTTGATTTCACTGAGCCAGCCGATGCAGCGCGATGGTTTTGTTTACACTTGGATATTAACCGGCTTTCAAGGAGGAAAGAGGAGGTGAAGAGAGGAAAAAAAGCAAGAAGGGCGGCGAAAGGGTGAGTCGAGGGCAGGGGAACGAGTGGTCCAAGCACCGTTTGCGATTGAGACCGTGCAATCGACTGGAATTGTTCGCTCGTGCATCGTCGAACTTGCCTCGAGGCTGAAACACCACGTTCTCCCTGCTCCACCTCTGCCTATTCCACCCCCTACTTTGCCTACGCGACCCTCTCGCAAATCGTACACCCCCGCTTTTCTTTCTCTTCGCTTTCCCCAGGGAGTTTTCTATCCTGCGTATCGCCGCACAGTGTGTACCGTTTCTAGAATTCATATGAATTTTCTGTGTCATAAAATAGGTTAAAACTTTTCGTGAGTCAATATTTGATCGAGCTAGACCAAAAAGGACATAGACTTATGTGCTGTGGATCCAAGAATTATGTTGTAGAAAATTTTTAAGTTCGTACATTATCTTTCTAAATTTAAAAATGTTCAATACTACATAATACACCTACAAGAAGGTAAAGAATCATCGGAAAAATTGCTTGTTATTTTTTTTAGCTACGATGAACTATATAAAAAATTCAGAACAATGGTTTTAACAATATCTCATCAGTGAATTTTTGTAAAACCGATATCTCCAAGACTTTCATATAAATTGTCCATTTTTTCGAATTGTTGGAGATTCTCGGTTTTCTTAAACTTGCTCGCAAAATCTGAAAAAAATACACTAACATGTATACTATCAGGTAGCGTGTTCATGAATTTGTTCGTAACTTTTTGTTCAGCAGAACAGAAGAAATGGAGTATAATCTATTAAACTATGCTCACCCTCTATATCCACCCTTGTGGTAGGGATACCGCCTTGAATCTAGTCACTCGTCTGGAGCCCTATCGAAAGTGGTCTGACCAAAAATCACCCTTTATTTTTGTTTCCGACGATTCGACGATCAATGTCGCTAATTACAACATATTTCGGTGAATCTTACTAGTCAAATGAGTCAACGCGAAATCGTCGGAGACAGCACGGAATGGATTTAAGCCGGGAATCGCCGTCGAGGAGATTCATCTTTCCGAAGCAACAATTCGCCGCGGCAGCAGATAACAATCGCATAATACCGTGAGAATGTTATCGGTACAACGGTTAAGTGTCGAGGTGCCACTCCTTTGTATTACGGTTAAACGCGGCGATAAACTGCGACGAAATCCGAGTGAATAGCGGAGTGGAGTGTGTTTTCGCGACGCGCGGGCGTGGAACTTTCGCGTGGAAGTAAAGAGCGAAATAACATTGATGCTAACAAGATTTTCAGCGATGCAGTTCCTGCAGCTGAACTTTTTTACGCCCCATGAATTCTATTCGCGAGACGAAACACGTGGGGGAAAAAAGGAACGGGGGAGAGAAAGAGAGAGCAAGAGAATGAGAGAAAGGGTAGTAGAGAAAGAACGAAAAAAGAAAAGGGAGTAACCTACTTTGACAGAAATCCACAGATGCTGGTTCGGGAAAGGGAACGAATTAAAGGTCCGGTTGCGAGGCGAAACGCGGTATGTTTCAAACGTTCGCTATATTTTTCTCGCCTCGTGTTCCGCCGACCCATGGCGGGCACGATACTGTTGACCCGTTTTGCGTCGTCTCTTTGTTAAAAAATTTCGTTAGCAATCGTTTCGCCGAGGCTGCAGCGACATCGTATTACTCCGGACATCTTTGCTCTCTTCGCTTTCACAAAAATATCATCCGACGATAGAACCTCTACAGTATCCTGTAAATTGTTTTTTAAGGAGTGCACCGCCCCGAGCGAGCTTGTTCCCGAACAAATGCTTCACATGACTACACCTTGTCTCTCTCGACTGACTTTTAATCTGAGGGAGAACCATCTTCCATTGTAATCGTATAATTATAAATTTTCCCCAATTAACGATTCACCCGTGATAAAATACCTTTGACCCTCTGTGCGGATAACTCGTTTTTTATGTCCACGGAATGATATGATGCTTCGTGAAAGGTCTTAATTGGAGGGATCGCAGAATCGAAGGAAAGTTAATCCATGTGTTATTGTTTCGTTGAGCAATGTAGAAGTTATTACAACGGGGGATTCCTGCAGTTTCAATTTTGTCGGATTAATGGTTGACTTGAGCTACTGTGGGACTCTGTCAGGTAATTTTTTCAGCGACGTACCGAGTTGTTACAATTCGAAACTTCGCACGTTTATCCAGTAATATTTGAAGAACGTACTTGAATGTTTTTAAGAAATAATAATAATTGTTTTCAACGCTACAGCGATAGTATGTATAGAGAACACTTCGAAAATAAATTTACTACTGACGCACATAATTCTGGCTGTTGCATAAAAGAGAATGAATAAAAAATATTTAAAAGGGTGGGTTGTTGGCAGCTTCTTATAATAATAAAATTGGGGGAACTAGTGTATCAATGATAACAACACACTTGAGGTGGCTAGCTACTGGGCTAAAATGGCTGACTGATTAAAACACTTAAAATGATCGGGAGTTGGGAACGAAATCGAGAAAAAGTTTAGAATTCGGCGGATCACTATTAACAAAAGTCAGATTTTTTTATACTATAGTATGGTTTGAATGAATGAAAGAGAAGGTCCAAGAACAAGCCATGGACCTCTGTTTCTCCCTATATCGCCATTACGAACATGCTGAAAAATTTCTACAGACAGAAATAGAGGAAGGACGGAAAGACAGAGAGAAGGGGGAGGGAGACAGAGAAAGAGAGGGAGAGACAACGAGAGAGAAACAGACGTCCCGACGTTACTTTTGTCGGGCGAATATGGAGGCGTATCGATGCGTTAGAGCGTCGCCGGTGCAATCCAGCCGAGGGTCATCGAACCGTGGCTGCTGCACTCCCAGCTGCAACAACTCCGCGACTGGCCAACCGGCGGCAGCGGTAGCTATTGCAGCTGCACGCTGCTTTTACAACTGCATCCCGCAGTGAAATAACAGCGGGCGTGGCGTCGAGCGGCCTCGAGCGGCGTCACGTCGTCAGTCAACGATCGGCTCGATTAAATACTTGCGATTAGAGGCGATAAGGCATAGGACCGATTGCGATAATAACGCGCGGTTGCAGTTATTTCGACGTCGCGCCCTTAAATTTACGATCCGATGGGACGAGGGTGGTGAGAGGGCTGGTGCCGCCGCGATCGCACGCGTGCGCCCTCTATCCTACTGAATCGTTTTTCAAATTTATAGGGAAACCCTATCCCGGACTGCTATCGTATATCTTTTCCTGCGAATCGCTTTGGTGCAGTTTAACCCTCGTACGTTTCTCGGGGTGAAAATCCAACCACTTTCGTTTTATACATCGGTATGAAACGATCGATCTTTTTCTGTCCGAGATGTGTCTCTTCGAAATGCTTTCGAAGAGAAAATCTCAGATTCTCTTCAGAATTTCTATACATCATTCACCAGGAAAAATAGACCAAAAATGATTTTTCGATTTTACCCCATAACTGCCCCCCTGTCTTTTTGATACCCTATCGGATGGCCCATCTTATTCGGTCATTTATTTATTTATTTAGCCATGATCTACCTAAATCGTGGGCCTAATAAAATCTCTCACGGTTTTTAGATATACATATATTTAATCATTTTATTCTACTAATTTATGCTAATGGATTGAACAATTTTATTCTAAGAATTTCGTTTCATAAATGGTTGAAATCATAATCGGAATTCTACATATGCGTTACCAAAGCACATACACACAATACGAATAGTAAAAAATTCGAACAAACTCTCGGTCATGTTGTTTTCTGCAACTGGTTTGCAAAAGCGCGAAAACTGAAGATTATTTTTGATTCGTTGCCTGGGCAGAAGGGCGTAGAATCATCGGCCTCGTAGCGTTTCGAAATGGCTGTTTCCCCTTTAAGGTTTCCCCTCGCGACGACGACGACGACAACGACGACGCGCGACGGTGGAGCGTGCAGGAAAACTTGTTCTCGCGGCGAAACTTTTTTCATTTGCATATTTGCGCGCGGAACCGCGCGGGTCGTGAACGTTGTCAACCGTGGAAATTGAAGCCGGGGATCGTAGCGACTGGTTAGATTGTTAACCTCGTTAACCGCGTCGGTAATCTTTTCCTGGAGAGTCGGCAATCGATACGCGCCGTGATTTCCCGTTTGGCCGTCGTTCTCCGTTATTACTGATGCGGCTCTTTCGCCTGTCTGTTTATTTCGGATGTCTCTGAACTGTCGAGACAGACAGATAGAGGCAAAATGAGGAAGAGAGAAAAGAGAGAAAGGGAGAAAATGAGAGGTGGAGAAAGACAAACGCGTGACTTTTCCAAGCCGATCCTCGCTCCGCTCCGTCGAGATATTTCCTCCGTTCCCGGTTGCCTCGCGTTAATCTCTCGATTTCCGTGACGCTTTGCCGCTCGCGTTTTTCTCTCCTATCTGAAAAATAAACGTTTGACGGGGGACGAAACGTTTTCCGCGGCCTCCAGACATTTACTTCGTGCAGCTTCACGCAACAGCATCCTGCGCTCTGCACCCTGCGCTCGTTCTCTCCGAGCCCCGTTCGATAGTACGTCGTTCAAGCCTCTTGCGAGGTGCATCCTCCGGCTACTTTTGTGCCAACGGTACGCTGCGCATTCTTTTGTGTGTCGTCGCAGACCTGGGGACCTCGCCACCGTGGCCTGACATCATTCCAGTCGATTTCACGCTGCGAACATCCGCGGTCGAGACGCTAAGCGCCGGTAGTAATTAAGGACCGGGTTAATTAGTGGCCGCCAAGCTCGTTCGAGCGTGTCGCGGTCTATATACCGCAGCAGTCCCATCAAATTTTAACGGTGCTCCGCAGTTTTTCCGACGAGGATTTACTATCCCCGCCGATTAGGCTTATGATTTAACCCTCGCTCATCCCCCGTGTCAATTTGACACGTTCTTCGCCGAATAAGTAGCATCTAGGCTCTGCGCATTGCTTAATTTTCAAATAAGGAATTTACCAAGTTAATTATTCGTTTCCACCAAATTAATTTTTTAGCATTCTGTCAATTGAGCACCATAGGACAAGTTAACCCCTTGATATAAGAATTAAGTGCCCGAAGATACTTTCTATTATCTTTATTATTTTACTTAACATTTGTATATGTTCTACATATCGTTTCATTACTTAATCAAGACACTGAGAGATGACAGAACGATTTCGAATGAAATAGACAATGTCTTATTCATTTCAACCTGACGATGTTGAATTTACCTGCAGACCCGGCAACCTTATTTTTGCATTACCAATTTGGAGAGTCATCCAAGATTTTGTCGGGTCCCGGTCTCTTCCAAACCCACAGTGTTCTGTATACGTACCATTTCGCGACATATCTATTGCGACACAAGAACTTCGGGAATAGTCCGCATCATTAAATGCAGCTGGCATCATATTCCCCGACTTGGTAGGAACTAGCACCGAGTTTCATGCGTGTTTAACCGCGTCGACAAGTAACGAGGTTGAGAACCGCGCGCGCGGAAATCGTCGAGTACAGGTAAAGTCCTCGTAACCGTGATAACGTCTCTGGGAGAGCGGTTTGACGGTTTAAACGGCAGGGTTGTCGTAGTGCTAATTGATATTGATAGTAGCTTTAACTACTGCACTCTGCGGCGAAATTGTCGGGCACTATACAAAATCGTACAAATCTATGTAGTCAGAAAACATCTTCTGCTTTAGAATCTAGTTGAAATAATTCGAGGTAGAATGTAGCATCAAGGTAGAATGATTCTAGGTCCTAACATGTAGGGTAAAGTGTCCAAATATGAATCACTTTTTATTGTTGGTCATTTTTTGATTATTTTAGAATGCTCTTTTTCGACCAAAAAATTACCAGTTGTAGACGCATTTCATCCCTATAAGATTCTTTCGGTCAAGGTCAAGTTTGTTAAAAAATTAATACAGCTTGGGAAAAATATGTCTTTTGTGGTGTGTCATTTGCAGGTTCGAGCGAAAGGGGTTCTTAATATGGTACACCTTGAGTCCCTAGTATGACACCTAGTGCCATATTCAGCACCCACACCAAGAATGTCAATATATAGTTATACCCATATTAGGGAACCCTTGGTAGTGCTATATTGGGAACTCCACGTGGACTGGTAATACTAGCTACTGACAAAGAGATCATGAATTTCAGCCCAAACCAACAGTTGGCAAACATTAATATAAATAAACAGATATGTTCAAACATTTCAAAATTACTTACCTTCCTCGAAAAAGACACAATCGAAAATCTAACCAGAAAAATATTCAACACAACTGGCGATAGAATGGTACGATTGCACTGCACATTGTTGAGTGAAGATGGTAAACTATTGTTTGAGGATTTTCTCACTAGAGTGCGACTTCTCCTTTACAATAGGCGACTATACCATATTTGGGTACTTTACCCAATGTAGACTATAGGTAGATACTCTTTACGGCCCCAGCATTATAAATATTTATCGTTCATAAACATATAATAATCAGAAATATTTATAAACGTTTTACTTCGACACATAAATCATCGCAATAACGAAAATATTGTCTATGTGTCAATTAATTAGGGCACGTGAAAATTGTTTAAAAATGGACATAGCGAGTTCTGACGACTTTCAATGGATCGATCGAGATTCCGGTGGCGCGAATAATTACAATGGAACCAGTTCATCCAATTTCTAAACGATCTCCGCCTGGTCTGGGGTTTACCCTCGACACGATCGAAAAATTACATTCGCGTCGATTCAGGTTATTTCGGACCGGAAACAAACGGGGAAACGATAGGAAAGTTTCGATACAGGTTACTGGATCTTGTTTACCTGGAAATATTCGAAGAACCAGGGGGCACGGTTAGACACTCACCGGTCCGGAAATTTTCAATTCCGCTACGAGCCTTAACCTGACTCAGCCCAGAGACCTACCAGAGGTCTGGAAAAAGAGATAAGGACCGAAAGGCCTGGGCAGGTACTTACATATAACCAGTTTAAAACGATCGGGGAAAAAGTATGAATATGTATTACACGGTTGCAGGATGATGTTAAAAAGTGGTCAAATTTTGGGAGGGAATTTGATCTCAATGTAAATATGCTATTAAGAAAATTTCATTTTCAGTAATTGCCATATTACCTTTATAATTGTAGAACCAATGAATAGTCGAGATTTTTCTGATTAGAACAAGTCCAAACACGAAATAAATCGGACTACTTTTATCGATTTAAGGCAAGACTGGGCAACTGATTGGCCACGAGGTGCAGACGCTCGAATCGCTATCCCCACCACCGCAGTCCTTTCACGCTCGTGTGAGTTGGAACGCGGTAGTGGGGGTAGCCACTCGAGCGTATTAAATCGGCAAAATTAGTGCGATTTATCTCTTGTTTGGGCTCGTTTTAATCGGAACAATCTCAGCTCTACACTGGCGCTGCAATTATAAGGGTAAGATGAGAATTATTCAAAATCAAATTTTCTCTAATCCATGTGTACGTTCTTCGCTTGATGTACGATGTACTATTTTTGGTTACTGATTGTAAAATGCCTTCGGCGAGCTCAGTGCACTGATAATGAACGCTGGGGGAAAAGCGATGCTGGCGCAGGTTTAACCGTGCAGATTTTAGTTAAATTGAACCGTGCACTACTGTAATGCGAGGCGAAGGAATAAAATGCGAGCGACATGATTGTTTTGGGGGATCGAGCGGTACTTGCCGAACCAATTGGTCGACTCATTCGATGCGAGCGCTGACAGATGGAAAGGATATACCACGTTGGAAATAGAAGGATAGAAGTAGGCTGTGATTCGACCGGCACCGATTGAATGCTGTCCACCGGTGGAAGTGCTTTTCCGATATTTAAACACTGAAACGCGTTTCCTCGACTCTGGATACGATAATTGTTTATCGCGGACCAAGGCCGCTGAATTTTATCGCGCGACCTCCGCTACGCACCTCAACGATCCATTCGTCTGACGAACACGGTTTCCCTCGATCGCAGTGGCGATATACAACTCCGGATTAAACTGTTCGGAATGATTCTGGCCGTTTACTGAATATTAATTGTTCTCTCGAGACTGGAGACTTTAAATAAACGTAACTTTCTTAAAGCAAATCATCTTTTCCAAAGCAGAAACCATCTTTCGAGTTTCTTGACATTTTCTTGCCAAAACACTTGATCGATTTTTTCAGTACAGTAAATAATCGATCTAAGAAAACGTGAACTGTACGATCTAAGAAAACGGGAACTGTACGATCTAGAAAATCGAATATCCCTTCGGCCAAGAGGTTTGAGCTGCTAGAAAAACGTAATACTCACCATCATTGCCTGCTGATCGTGATTATTCTAACCGTACGGGGGGAATAATCCCCTACCTCGTCGAACCTGTACAATCTTATGTTATTGCTCAATGGAATACAGTATTTTATCGATAAATGTCCCAAATGTCTGGCCGATAAGTACGGCTCGGGTATATCGGTGAGACCACACTAATCGGAATGACAAAACTTTCTTATTTTTCATTATTTCTTATGGAACTTTCATCGACATCTACGTGGCATTTTTCTAATGAAAATAATACCAAACATGATATAATTCCGATGATATTTACTTGTGTAATGGACGATGAAAGTTTCGAGCGCAAGGAGGAATAGCATATGGAAAGGTCTTTGAACTATGCCGGCGCACTGCGACTTTCGACGTCTCTTTCTTTCCCATACGCTGTCCTGTACATATAATTGGAATTATTTCATATTTGGTATCATTTTCATTAGAAAAATGCCACGAATATATTAGTCAAAGTCCCATCAATAAATAATGAAAAATGAAGAAGTTCTGTTTAGGATTAATTATGTTTACAGCTCCGCTGTCCCTTTTTACGTTCGGCAAAAGTCAAAGAATAGTATCCCTGGCGGATAATTGTCCCTGGGCCGACCCGTGTTGGGGACACAATTATCGATAAAATACTGTAATTCTTGATACGAAGTCTATTGAGTTTTGTTCGTCGCTGTATTTGTACACCTAGTTATTATCGAACAACGACGAGGCTGGTGGTTTCGCGGTCACCTGGAGGATTCGATGAAAGGGGATAACAAAGCGGACGAGATGCTTGACGGAACGCAGTCGAAGTTCGTCGCGTAAACGGCGCGGCGAGCGACTTAGCGATTCGTGAGTTTCGAGAGCGCTCTAGGAAGTTGGCCCTGCCAAATGGATTTATGGATCCTCTTTAAGAGAGGCGGAAGAGGGCCCCGAAGGAGAAGGAGGCTCAGCCATGCCGAAGCAAACTAATATATCCTCTCAGGACCGACTGTGTTCCCCGACTAATTGGATTTCTGTCTGTTCCCATAAATTTCGCGGTAATCCTCCCTCGTCGCTCCTGGAAATTGTGTAGTCCTGAACGCGGTCCTAAGCAAACTCGATTGATTCTTTCACGCGGGACCTGCGAAAGCGATGCCAACGGATCCTCTGCGCTCTTCGTCGCTTAGCCGGCGTGCCAGGCGGTAACGCGTTTTGCCCGCGAAATTGCGAACGGAACGCCCTTCCTATTCCCTTTGCTGTCGTCGAACCGTTTCGCCGTGGATTCTGCCTCGTGAAATTCGACGCTCGGTATGTTTCGAATTACGCGCGAGCGGTCACGAGTTTCTGTTCTTGCCGGGAAAACACTCATGTGTTTTTCGACGCAACCTAGCCGAAAATATGGCATGGTTTTTTCCAGCGGTCGAAATTCGGGCCGATGGGATACGCAACGTTCCTTCGAATACCGTTAGCGTAGAAGATCTCTCCAACACCCTAAAACGGGGAGACAGAAAAATTCCTGATAATCCGTTTAACGAAGATAGGTATTTTCTAATATTTGATATGTCCAGATACATATTTAATTATAGAGTTAAAAACAACAGAATAGTATTTTCAAATTCTTCAGATGTTTTGGCTGACCGAATATGATCTCCTTTCTTCAGTCACAAGATCCTCCAGATTTGTATCGCTCACTCCTAAGTAAATGAATGTATATATGTACATATCGTGATGCTTACGTATTTCAACAATCCGAAACAGTGAAATACAGTGTAAAAAGAGTAGTACCATGTGGTCGTTGTGGCTGTTAAGCGTCTACAAAGCGTTTTATTCCTCAAATTATGATCCTCTAGCTTTAAAATAACCACCCGGGAGGTAAGTACATTATAACACGCCTTTCAGCTACCGGCTGAAAATACGCACAAAAACTGCAGGATTTGTTCAGAATTTAAAATGCTACTAGAAAGTCAGCGTGGCAGTCATATCGTTAAGTTTTACGATCACTTAATTGGACATTAGCAAGTACTTTAAAAGGAAACAGTCCGCTTCTCTGCCGAAGCATTGGAAAAATAATCAAACATAACACAGAAAACAACTGAAATGTTCGTATGAGTGCGCTACTGTAGTATCATTTAATAATTTGTTTACAGTATTTATAAATTCCTGTCGAGTGCAGTAATAAGCTTTTCAGAAATCAGCCGCTAGACAGCCTAAAAGAAAAAGAACAAATAAGAAAGCGAGGATAACGGAAGTGGGGAAAAATACTGAAATAAATAGCAGTTACTCGAGATGATCTGAAACTGAGCGAGAGGATTGCGATCGTTGCTCATAAATACTACAATTTATACGTAGTACTGTTCCAAAAGCGATTTCACACCCTGTCGCCCGGCTCGTAAAATCGTGCCGAAACGTTTTACGAGTTCATCCGACAAAGAATCGTCGGCGGAACGCGTAGCAAGACACTCTCCGCGTAAAATCGGTGCCGATGGGTCTATGGAAGCTCCCCGTTCGTTTCGCGAGCTATATTTCCTGGCATCGATCGTCGTCCGACTGTCGGACAAAAGATAGAACCGGAAAGAGCGGCGAGCAGATCGAAGGGAAGAACGGAAATCACAGAGAATCGGTATTTCTCGAAGCAAATCCATTTAACGAGCGCAGTTCTCGAAGAGTCGTTAGCGCGGCCCGAAGCGGAGTCGGGCGTTTCACGGGGCCGGGAATAAAAATAATCCACCATTAACCATTCGTCGTTACTTTCTTCACGTACCTCGCGGTTCCGCGGGGACGTTCCGACTGTGTTTCAGCTTCGACTCGCGACCGAATCACGACCGTTCCTATCTACGATTCGCTCTCGAATCTTCCGCGACGTTCGCTCGCAACTGTATTCTGATTTCTTTATCTCTCTCCCCCTCTCTCCATCTTGGGTCGTTCCCGTACGTATAGAAAACACTGTACATCGTGGACCAATAACTCTGCCCACCTTGAATAATTCCGTTATTTGTAACAATATAAAAAAATGATCTACAGGGTGCATCTAGTGACTATGTACAAGTTAAACATGGCACAGTTGTGGTATCATTTTGTTCGGGAGTTCATTTTCTTCTTTCAAGTAAGTGATCACTAGACTGCGGATCTTTATGCAAAATAAAAAATGTTTGCATTGAATGCTAGGCGCAGGAGCCAAATAAAAATTTCATTCTTCTTTTAATTATCTTATTAAGGAGAAACTCGTACACTGGTGGCCTTAAATCTTTTTAATATTTCCTCTGTTTTAAATCATACTTAACCATTTTTGTCATAAATGCATAAAATCCGCAGTCTAGTGATCAGTTAAGAGCATTAAATTGCATTAAATGCTAACTACAAAATAAATAACAGAACAATAGAATAAAGTAAGTTACCAATGTTATAGCAAATAAGAAATACAGGCTGTCCCGAAAATGTACTTTCTTGAACGGTCGTAGCACTTCCTTAAAGTCTTGTTCTGTTAATATTTATTTGAAAACGTTCGGTCCGTGTTGCTCGCCGATACGAAACATTAGGATGCGTGAGACGTTCCTATCATTTTGTCCGGAGCTGTACTTCGTCGCGTGACCGGCCAGCGGACCGGTAAGAACAAAAAGCGAAAGAGTGGACTCGGTCGAGCGAGGATGAAAGGCGGGGTCGGTGCGGACGGTTGCACGTGAAAGAACCAGGCCGATTCGGTGGCCGAATGCAATTAAAACTTTTCTACTTGGCCCGGTTAATTTGTCTTTGTTAGCCCGACCCCGGCGGAAGCTCCCTCTTTTGTCACGATGCCCGGTCGGCGCGCGCGATCCGCTTCGACTATCCGCGGTTCGGCATCGCGACGCCTTTTTCGAGCTTGCGGCGGACGTTCTCGCAATCCTCGCTAATTGTAAATAAAACTGGGGGGTCGGTCTCCTTTTTCTCTGTCGGTCAAAGCCAGCCCGAGCAAGATCCCGGGGTGTACCTTTTCGACGGTTCGTCCGTCCGGAACCGCGCGTTCAGAACACTCGCTAGCGACCAACAATGCGTTTTCCAGGGCCCTTTGTCGCCGGGTAGGTACCCCAGTTCTTTTTGTTTTTATTTCTTTTCCAAGTGTAATTCATTATGTTCACCGTTAAACGCTTTGCCCGGCCAATAGCCTGGCCGCGAGTTTATTCTTCTACCCGGGATGAAAGAACAAGCACGGATCAACAAGCGTGCAGAAGGAGCCTGTGCAACGAGCAACAAATGTCCGTCAATTCGTTACGGCTTGCGGGAACGCACACGGGATCGGCGGTGCATAACGTGAATAATCAACCGGGCTGAAATGCCGAGTGCCCTCGACCAAGCCATTGAATGAGCGAGCGCGGCGAGGGCATGAATTAAACCAGAAAATAAAGAAAGAAAACAACGTGAATTAATTCTGGTTTCGAAATAGAGAATCCGTGTGCTCGGTGAATTTGACCGAAAGAAAGAACGCCGGAGCTGCCGGAAGGACATCTTCGCGCGATCTAGTTAACCGTTACGGGTTAATTGCGGGTGAGCAATTAAGCGTCGCGAGGGCCGACGACTCTTGGATGACATATTTCACCGCGATATTTACGCAAGGAATCTCCGGCTCGCGACCTGTTCACCGACGTGGCTCGAAGCGATTCAACGAGCCCCAATGCAACTTGTTTCGCGCGAGATAAGTTCGCTGACACGTTATGATATTTCCACGGAGCGCTCGTCGGGTGCTGCTGCCGCTGCGGCTGCTTGTATGAACCAGACCACCACAAGCAGCTACTCTCGAGCTGTCTTAAAAATTTTCTGTTTCCGGATTTGTGGTGGACGACCAGCACTGAATTGCACGTGCATGAGCATACAAATCGCTCTGTGTGGTTGCCACTGTCGGTGAACCAACGCGACGATTCGATTCAATGGAGTTGCAGATATACATATTCTTTGGTAGATTACGGTTGCGGTTGCTGTGCGCAAACTGGGTTTCGTTGGTCAATTTTCCTGCTATTCTCCGCGTTCATGATCTACCGAGGCACTTGTGTTCTCCAGTATTTCGGAGATTGTGGGCGGTGCAAGTGCATTTTTTATGAGCTGTGGGATTCGATGTAACATGCACATTTGATATGCATAATCACACGCACCGGTCGCTGTTCAGTGGATTTGATGTTGTGGATTATTTGAAATGGAATTTGTTAAAACAATATTCCAAGTACTTCAACTTCCTTTGAAATTTTTCTGATTAATTGCTAGTTTACTTTCTTTCTTGTTTTTTGTCATTGAACGATAATACTTTCGCCAGGATCCTCAAACTTCGCCTAAGCGAAGTCTAATCGTTCCAAACGATAAGTTTGGACTATTTTATTCGTATAAACGACAGAGTTATTAACTATTATTATTAGGTACTTGATAATATGAATTTTGCATCTTACTCTATAATTTCAGAACGATTAAATTGATATTTACCATACACCAAAAATGATATACGTGGCCTGGGAATGTGTTAATTGAATTTTGTTCGCGAAAAAGAAGTTGACTCGTCCCCCGGCAAGATTCTACGAACATCGGACGCGAACATCCGAGCGCGGATACCAGAGCCGAGTATTCTCTCTTTCTGGTTTCACCAAGGATTCGACGAGAGCCATTTACGAGGAATCGTTTCATCTTCGGCCAAATAAAGATTTTTTTTGTCCCGAATAAATTGACGGGAAAGCTGGGCGCGGATCCGGCCGGCTAGTCCTGAATACAGGAGCGAGAGAGGCGAGGGGAGCATCGCGGCGTCGTGACGTCGCCGTGGAAAAGGCTGAAAGGGACGCCGAACAAAAAGGCTCGTTCGCGCCAGCTGGCCAGCCTTTTTTATCAGCAGTCTAGGAGCTCGTTCTTGTCGACGAGATGTTCAAAAATCGCTTAGCCCCAAAGGATAGACGGTCGATAAGGGAAACCACGGTCCTGATATACGACGCAACTTCCGTTCCGGCTCGTCACACGTTGTTGCACTGTCGAATTCCTTTCCTCGGTATCTCTCGCACCCCGCTACAAAACCATAAGATATACATATAAAGATATGAAAAGTGTATTTTCGGAAGAATTTTCTTCCTTCGTTCCTAATGTTATTATTTACGTCGTATAATAACGCTGTAGAATTTCAATAAAAAATGTAAATACGATCTCTATTGACATTTAACATTATATGTTTATACAGGATGAGAAAGCGATGATTCCTGAGGTGATTCGAAGTAACTTTTTACCACGTTTATATCAGCTTGCCGAGTTGTCGTTGTCGTTGTATGCGTTAAATCTTGTAATCGAATTTTTAATCACTTCCCGATGAGCTTGAGATTTGCTACTTTGAACATAGCTCAGAACTGGATGACAATGCAATATTAAAAAACAAATTTTAAAAAACTGTGCGTCTAGGAGAATAAAAATTTCTGTAGTACATCACGTTCAGCGATCCCCACCTACTCCACTACGTGTTCCCACTCCAACTTATCCCCACTCCACTGACCTACTTCGCACCGAAGGAGCTCAGTGTGGCGTTCCGTTCATTCAGTTCCATTTCAGACAATTTCGGACCTCCATCAAGAGACGTCGTCTCTCGGAGTCATCCCCTCATTCTTTCTTGCGTATTTCCATATCTTGCATTCCATTTAAAAAAGCCTAAAAAGTAGAAAATGAAAAAATGTATCAATAAAACTTATAAAACCACGCTTATATTAAAAACCACTAAAAAGGAGAAAATAATTTTTTTAGGCATCGGTGACTACAAATAAAAGCGTGGAACGCCCACGAAGATTACCTCAACATAGTTTAGCGCTCCGCGTTTTTATTTATAGTCACTAATGTCTAAAAAAATTATTTTCTTCTTTTTAGTGCATTTTAATGTAAGCGTGGTTTTTAAAAAGCTTTTTTTCATATATTTTTTTCCGTTGCGAAAATGTTCTCCGCGGCTTTGTTAAGGAGTTACGAACGAAAAACACGGACCAATCGAGCGTGGCTACAGCGGACTCCGTTCAGATACTTGTGTCCCCACTCAACCTTCCCCTTCTACGACGCTATTCCCCTTAATTCGTGCTTCCACCATCTTCTTCTTCTTCTTCTTCTTCTTCATCTATGTGTGAGAGACAAAGAAAAGTCACCGAAGTCATTCGAGTTTAAATTAGTTTCCTGTTCGAGCTTTCGCCAGCGAAAAAATGGACCGATGAGGACGCCTCGCATTCTTATCGACTGCCAAAGGAAACGCTCTCTCGAAGCAACGTTTCAAGTTGGCTCGCCCTTTTTCCGCTCCTATTCATCTTCTCCTAATTTTCAGGTTACAAGGCACGCCCTTCGCGGTCCTCCCTAGAGATGCTGCGGCCGATCGAAGTATTTGCGCAGAGAGGAAGTTATTAAAAAGTTCTTCGTCGCTGATAAATTAATAATTTCCTTTTAGTGAATGTTACAGAATATTTTCCGATAACGTTCATTGAATTGATTTCCGATATGCTGGAAATATTCGTATGAACACAGCAGCGGCGTGGGCGTTTATTTGAGTTAATTAGCAAATTCCGGAATGCCAGATGCATTTTTGAGCAATTGCTTATGGTCGTTTGAACTTTATTTGTTATTCCAGCCCGCGCACTGTGGAAGCACTACGAAACGAAATGTTAATGCTTAAAAATGTGACTTTTTAAAAGGCACCTCCCACTCATTTGCTTCTCTCGAAAATTTTTATAAATATTATATATGCATATCAAGAGAAAAATAGTAGTATCTTCCTATTATTTATTTAAAAAAGCAAGGAATTACAATCAGATTTGGGCAAAAATTTGATTGAAATAAAAATTTCGAATAAAGTGGTTTTTTTCCAAGTGGTTTGTAAACCCACTTTATTCGAAATTTTTATTTGAATAAAATTTTTGTTCAACTTAGTTTTAACAATTGTTAAAATTAGAACACGCTTATATCTACAACGATTTTATCAATCCAATATTTTCGCAACTTCCTCACGCTACAAATACTTTTGTCTCCGCGTATCAACAGCCGGGAACGCTTTTGGTAAAACGATCTTCGCAATATATTCGCGCCATTATGCGAACACTTCCAAGTACCGCTGATCCAGGGAATCCCGAACAGGTCGCATAATTCCGTCCGAAAGTTCGCCGCGCGAACAACGTTTTCTGTTTAGCAGAGGATTAAGGGATTCGTGCGAGAAAACTGAAGTTCGGTGTTCTAGTTCAACGGGAGAGGCGGCGTAGTTGTCTATCAAATTTCTTGGAAGAAATTGCCAGCCCGAGACAAGGCTCCGAGAAAGCAGGAACATCAAGAATGCCCATTTCTCTTTTATCCAGCTCCGTTTATTCTTCTCCGTGATTCTTATCACGATCCAGCTCTAAGACGCCGTGCCCGGGCGACGTGTCTTGCTGACGTTACAAGGAATTCTCATCGCTGTTCTCTCTTCCGTGATTCCTACTTTCGTTCTAAAATACTACTCCTTATTCATCGTCGTAACGCCTCCTTTGTCAAGCTAGTAATTCGCCACGTTACATCGGATTGGCAGGAAAGATGTCCCTCGTTGAGGTTACGTTTGTTCAACGAGAATCGTCGGCCGCCGGCAAGGCAAACATTTAATTTGATTGCATTATTACGAAGGTTTAACGCAGGACTGTTGACCGAAGGAAAAGTTTTCCGGCGATTCAATTTGTACCGAAATTTTATGCAGGTGTTCTAGTTTCCGTGGCGGTTTCCGCACGAATTTTTAACAATTTTTCCATCTTTCTGATTTAGTGTCTCTAATATTTTCAGTGAGTTAAATGTAATGTACTTAAATACTAATTACAAATCACACGTTTAATATATTCAAAATTCGTCTACTTCAGCAACCACTTAAATGAAAATTCAAGCAGAACGTCGTTGTGTTTGAAATGGAGGAGGTTAAAACATTTTTCGAACAAACATTACGTACAATTTTCAACGTGTTCGAAGGATCCAATTGCTACTGTTCAACCGTGCAAAAATTGGTTGAAGCTATTCAAGTTTTCCAATGATAAAAAAAAGTCGTTCTATCCGCACCGAATGACAACAACAATTTCACCGGAACTTGCGACTCGCAGAAGAAACGAAATTCCGTCTACTCGCAAAAACAGCGCAACGCGGAGGCAACCAAGCAAGCCTTTTAACCAAATTCCCGGAGCTCGCAAAGACGATGGTGGCATCGGAAGTATTCGCAGGAGCTAGGCTGCAGGTAAATTAGCCGACATTACTTGTAACCGAATTATGGCCGTGCTAAAACTTTGTCGGAGGCGAGCTTTTATCCGTCAAGCGCGCTTGAGGCTTGCCACGCCCCTCTTGAATATTTTCTCCGGTAGTGACCAAGCTTTTGGAGACTGCTCGAACGAAGGAATGCATTATGCACATCGTGGTGTATAATTTCTATAGCTATGCTGAAAGGAATTCGAGCGTTCGCTGCTTGAAAATTTCCCACGGCCTCTTGGGAACGGCGCGGAGAGACAGTAAGGATTCTGGAAGAATGGCGCCCGGCGCTCGGTTTCCTGAAACTCGGAGGCGTCCGATTCGATTCGAGCGGATTCGATCCGATCCGGTTGATTTGGCTGCTCGAAAATTTCTCGGAGGTGTCGTTAAGGCGGCAAGAACTCGTTGCACACGTGCGCATAGTCCTCGTCGATCTGAATGCGCCACGTAAACTGGTAAATAGATAGAGGCGATACGAAGGGAGCGACATCGATAGCAACGAGAAGAGAGAGAGGCGGTTTGAAAGCGGTAGATAAGGCCTGGAGAGGGAGAGAGATAGGGAACGCGGTTAAGAGGGGCCGAAGGCGAATAAAACGGACCAGGACCGGCACACGGGGAAAGTGAAACTGAAATTACGTGCGTCAGAGGAGAAGGAGAGAGCTCCAAGGGAAGAACAGAAAGAAGACGGCGAGGGGTAACGGGCGGAAAGTAGATCGTGGCGCTGGTTTCTGTGCATGTAGCAATGTAGCACGTGTACGTAACACGGTTCTCTCGTATTCTTCCATTCGTTCATCTCCGGAGATAGCTCGACGCGGCCAGACCCCTCTGTTTTCTTTCGACATCCAATTTCCATAACATTAGACCGCTTACACGTAAACAGCCGGCTCCCGTTTCCCACGGGCGAGCAGCCCGTTTAAAATCGTCACCCAATGAGCGGCGACGGAAAACCTTCGGGGGAGGATGGTACACTTCTTTCGCATAACCTGGAGATACCCTTAACACTTTTTCACTGAGATCGAGGCAAACACAGTTTAGACTTGTATGCTTCGTTTAGGAAAATATGTGTTTCCGTGGGGGAGGGGGGCACATGTTTCTTTCAGAAACTTCGTTAACCCTCGTATACCGAAGCCCCATAAATTTCTACGCTGACCGAGGGTGGAAGAGGTAACTAGGCGTAACTCGATCTGCCTGGTCTCTGTGTTCTGGAGTCCTTGCAATTTGTTGAAGGAGAGACAAAGAAAAGTTAACTCATCCGAAGTCTTAACAAATGAAATGAAATTGTTAATGATCCTCCGTTCTATAAAATAAAAGTTCATAGAATATTAATCATATATAGGTTCAACATGAAAATATCAAAATTGGAGTTGTTATGTATCCCGTTATTCCAAAAAATTGTCCTTTTTCTTTTAGACTACTGTATCAGTAGAGCAAGTCGCGTATGGTCAGACATGGCTGTGAACCTAAATGCAAAGCAACCTTGGCACAAAAACTGCCATAGATCTGCAAAGAGAAGGTCTGCGCTAGGTATTAGAATAACGTCTCTACTGGCGTTCCCGAAATTTGTTGAAAGAAATAAAGAGGAAGGTTAAGAATCCTGGAATGTAATTGCGGCGCTAGCGGAATAGTCGGTTCTAATCCAGGTGACGGTATCCTTGTCGGAACCATAACTCTCGCCTCTCTACGAAAACAGTCGTAGGTTTTGTCTCGCGACGGCTTATCTCGGTCTATCCTCTTATTTCCTGTCCTTTGCTGCAGTTTTCCCGTGGAAAACTGGGGAAAACCGGAGAGAAGGCTGGGGAAGCACACCCCCGGATCGCGTCGCCGGATCTTAGGCACCGGCGCGACGTCTCTGTAAATCCTCGCGGGCCAAGCAAGGGAAAACCTTTGTCGAAAACTGGAATCTAATTGCAGGATCAAGGGATTTGTTCCGCGCATTCCTGACAACGCTCGCCTTTTTCGCGAGAGAAAGATCAACCGTCTACACGATCCCGGGGGATTCCCTTGCCCCGCGGAGAAACCGGATCGCGTTTATTAAAGGAGCTCACCACAATCACGATAAAAAACGGAAGGCCAATCTCCCAAAATGATTCTGAAGAAAATCGCATTAGGTCTGTCGAGACATTCTGTTGATTTTTGTTTCTTGCAATTGACGCAGACGTGTTCTATCTCACATAAAGGTTCACAATGTACAGATTATGAGAATGTACAAAGTTGTACGTAAAACTGTACGTAACTAATACTTGTACTCAGGGACCTAAAATAACAGTTAGTAAAAATCATTAACAAAGTTATTACTGACATTTAAGATAATGTACACAAACTATAAAGAACAAAATTCGAAGAACAAAATGATTAACAAATATTGATTTTTATAATTTTTGGTTACAAATAACAGTGTCCAAATTAGTGTCCAAAAAATTGGATCCTCCTCGATTGATTTCGAAATAAATTTCTCTCATTGATTACTGTTATAAGTAATCGAAATGAATTTCCCTCAACGATTGCATTTACCAACAAGAGAAAAAATTTTCGGTTACTTATAATCCTTATTTGTAACCAGTACGATTTTAGTCGATGAAATACTTGTTATTCTATGACTTTTTTTCTTTTTAGTTATAACAGTTATGATCCCTGCTTGTACTGTTTTAAATTACACCAACACACTTCTGCCATAAACGCATAAAGTCCGCTGTATAATTATAGTCAACTTACTAAAATGATTAAAGCAAGAAACACATTTTTATTTGGTTCCGGTACCATGTAATCGATGCAGAACAAGTTTATTTTGCATGAAGATCGTTAGTCTATTGATCACTGACCGTGGTATTGTTGATCTACACGGGGTTCAGCGAACTCGGTTGCGTCACGGGTTATATTAATACTTCGCGCTGTAATATCGAATCGATCGCGTCGCAGATTCGCTGGTAGAAGATGCCTTCTCGAAAGGAGAGACAGGGAGCAGGTAAGATTTCCGCTCCTGGACAGGTGATTTCAGATCGGATTTCTCGTCGCGTATTTTCGCGTGATATAATTTTGTAGAGTTAGGCGGCGTTCGCGATCGCGAGAAGCTTTTATTCCCCTGTTTACAAGCTAACGATGACAGAACGACGCGACGCGGTAGACAGTGTAACGGTGGTAAGATGATTTGTTGGGTTTTTCGATCGCCGAGAGGTTCCTTTCCTCTTCCGCTCCACCTACCGTCAGCTCGGCATCTCTTCAAAACCCAATAAATCCGTCCCCCCGGTAACTAGAAACACTCGAGACTGCGGAGTGCACTCTGGAAATACGATCTTCATTCTGTTCTTTTTGCTTTCTTTTCCAGAACCTGAAGAACCAGATCATGACGACGAACGTTTGGGTGGAACAAGTGAGTAATTACATCTACCTTGGCTCTCGTTAATATTTATTATCATTAGTTCATTGTGCGGGACGAACCCCATTAACGACGCACAATAGAGACAGCAAGAGATACATGAACATGGAGACATATACAGGGTGTCCCAGTTTCTTTTTCGCCAAACTTTACCAGATTCTGTAATGTCGTGTCGGAACAGTGCTCGGCAATATTTTATGAGCCGATTTCTGATGAAACCTTTTTTTGTCGGTCATCGTTCACATCGAAGGGGTGAAAACAGCCCTCAAAGTTAAGGGTCCACATTAGAGGGATAGAGGGATGGTTCATATTGAAAAGTTGTGAATTTTTTTATATGTAATAGACCCGCGGAAACACATTTCCGCGATCACTATTTGTTCAAACGATATCTTGAAAAATAGCACTTTCTCTTAGTTTTTCCAGTCCTGCGGCGACCTAACATTTCGCAGAAACAATATTACGTAAAGATAGAACGTTTGTTGACGCAGTTAAACCGATAATCATGCTTGAAAACGAAGGAAGCCAGACGACCATCGAGCTCCGTCTCTGGCCCCAGAAGAAATGGACGAACCCGTTCTCTTCCATTTTCTCATCCGACGGTCAGCTGTCCCCCCGCGAATCTGCTCGTTGAAGTTAACGAACCATGATGTTCTCGATTCGCGAAACAACTCCCAGTTGCTGTAAGGGATGCAACTCCTTTCGCCTGGAGCATAGGACGAGAGGCAAGTCGAGTCGAGACGATTGGGGAAGAGTAGTTCGGTGGACCAGGGAAACGCGATTTTCTCGATAACGATAGCTCGGCCGAGGCAAAGGGGCGGGTGCACGATAGATAAAACAGAGGAAAGAGAAGTAAATCCAGGGACGGGCAGTGTCGCTTTGATCGACCGAGTCTCTTCCTTTCCAAAAGGAGAACGTTTGGAATTTCAAAGCAGCCGAATTTCATTTCCGTGCCTGTTGACGACGAATCGGAGTCGCGAAATGGTAATTGATCCGTATTGTCTATCTCTTTGCAATACCTCTTCCACCAGTAGGTCCCTCGGCTTTTCTGTGCTCTCGCATCACTGTCCGAAATATTTGAAAAAAAGATGCTGACCTCCACACACACAATCGCCATGATCTTGAGCCAAAGTGACTCTTCTAATAAGGAGAGCGTGTGGTCTTCGGGTTACCGATTGATTTGAAACTTATTGCACCCTTATAGAGTTCGTTCTTCTGTTTATGAATATATTACGAGATATTAACAATGAAAGTTTTATTGTCAATCAGAATACTGTTGTGTCACGCGATGTTCCAAGTGTGACCAATTATAGCGAGTAGAAATTTCATTTTTGTTTTAGTTAGTCACAATTTATACACAAAAATACATGACTATTTTAATTTTGGAACATTTTGAACATAATTAATTACGTAATTTTTACTACATATTACAAAAAAAACTGGAGTTTCTAGTTGCGTTTTTTCAAGGTTTAAATAGGGTTTCAAGTGGAGTTTTATGAATTCTCCATAAGAAGACGCGTTGAAATCTGCAAACTTTAAGTTGCTATAATTCTTAAACGGTGCAGTGAATCGAACCCAAACTTTGGTAATTGCATTAATTTAGCAAGAATTATATCTTGTCAAATTTTCAACATTTTTGTTGCGTTTTTATATACCTCCAGAACATCCTTAATGTATACGAAGTATTCACAGTAAATGAAGGTTCCCGGAAACAGCTGTTCGCTGAAAAACAAAATAGATTTGATTAGTTCGTAGGCGGTCAGTACCCCAATTTCAATTCGAGCTGCACGCGGAACAAGATACCGAGCGGAAGTCGAGCCTTATCTCGGCCGAGAATCGTAATTGAAATCGCATTCGACTTGCGCGTCCGGACGTAATTTCGTAGAACAGAAACCGCGTTCCGACTCCCATTTTCCTCGGGGCGAAATTCGTGGTGTCAAGGTAGGCTGATGGCTCGAGAGCGTGTTAGCTCGGGACTAATTTTTTTTTTTTTGCCGGGAGCGTCTGCCTGGAATCAGCAGCCAGGCAATTGGCAGAGCACAGCCGGCTGTTGGTTTTTCTCCTCCCGGCATTCTTCTCTCGGTTGGCTCCGGTCTCGATCGTTTGTCCGCGTCAATAGACCTAGCGCCTCTTTTTCTTGCATCGGACGTAGAAGAGCGATGCTTGCCAAGCAGCTGGCCCGGCTACAAGGTAGCAGGCAAGACGTGGCCAGGTTGCGCTGCCAACAGAAGCGCCTGCTCTTTATCAGTCCCGAGGCCGAATTGTTTGCAATCATTGGACGACGAACAAGCTTTCTTCGAAACTGTCGGCCACTCTCGTGAACCGTGCTCAGACCCATGTCGACCCTTAATTCCAAAAACGCAGCTTCGCGTGAATCGATCGTCGCGCGTCGATTTGCGATGAATCATCGTCGATGATGAATAGACAGCGAATCTTTATGCAAAATAAAAATCTTTTCTACCTGAATTGCAACAAACCTCTTAAATATGTTCTTCTCTCTTAATATGTTCGACAGGTTAAAAAATAATATAAAAGTATTTTAGAATTCGTCTAATGTTTTCAATGTCTTAAATTGCACCTACCGATTCTTGTCATAAATGCATAAAATCCGCAGTCTAATGATGATCAACACGGATACAAATACAGTATTTGTCATAATTAGACTGCGGATTTTATGCATTTATGGCAAAAATGGGTAGGTACAATTTAAAGCCGTGGACACGTTAAAAATATCTAAGGACATCAATGTATTAGCTTCAGCTTAATAGGATAATTGAAAGAAAAATACAATTTTTATTTGGCTCCTGTATCCTGCAATCAATGTCAACATTTTTTTTTTGCATAAAGATCCGCAATCTAGTCATAATTCAATCAAAAACCCCTCTATACTTTCTTAAACCTTAGATATGTAAGGGTGTATAAAAAGTAAAGGTCATCTAGGGGTGAATCTACACCTCAGGATCGGTGGACATTTGTAAAAGAAACTTGCCATAAAATTGTGTACAACAAAGAAAATTGTTATTAAAGGACTAACTTCATGAATTGTGCACCTGATCAAGTTCCCAACGGGCATACCAACAATTGGCAGTTCCGTTCCCTGAAGAAGCAGCGTGTTCTCGCGATCAATCACGGTAATCACGTATACGCGGACGTAACAACTAGTGTTTCCAGGAAACATGATGCGTCGGTAGGCATCGCGAAGGTAAATCTGATTGGTGGCGCGTCATGCGGGCACGTTCTCTGAAGTCGGCAGCCGTTTTTGTCAGGCTCCGTCGACTAGCACTCGACGTCTTCCGACGCGACGGCGAAATAAGCTGGCAATCTTCGACGTGCTCGAACGTCGTCGTCACGCCTGCGAATATCCTCTCTGGGATTCAGTCCGCGTATCTTTCCGCGCTGGTTGCGGATTCGTCGGGAACCGTCACATCGGACCGCTCGCGCGCGGTGCGAAATACGCGAATTTCCAGATATCCGCGGGTGCAAAGGGTTACGTGAAACCTCCGCAAGCGGCCGTGAACCCCTAAATCGAGCGCGCAATTTCGACCGCAACCGCTCGAAAGCCGAGTCTTCGAGGCCGATAGCTTTCCGATAACATGACAGCTCTCGCCCGTGCTCGCGTGGATACACTAAGCAAGTCAAAGAGTTCGCGTTCCAACAGTGCCTCGCATCGATTTTCGCTTTATATTCGCGCAACGGCCGCGTCCCATTGCGATTATGTTTAATTTCGCTCGCTGCTCGCCGCCGCGCCGCTCTGATCGCGTAGAAATATCGAATCCGCCCGTTTCCGTCGCACCACGCTTCGAGCACAAACTTTCCTTCCACCTCGCATTCATTTTTCCCCAGCCAGGTTTATTGCCTCGCATACGCCGCACTTTCTGCCGCTTATGGTCGCACCGCGCATCTGCGCCGCGAGATTACTTGCTCCCGTGTATACGGGGTGATTCAAGTGGTTGTTTCGAGATACGGTTTCTTTCGCAACCCCTTCACTGTCGAGTGTCGTGGATTTTTGCGAAGGTCGGTCGAACATTTCTTTCTATATAGCCAAAATTTGAAATTTCTACCCCTCTTTTCTTTTTGAAGTTGCCACAGCACAGTGTGTCTTAAGGGGCCTGTTCACGATCAAGCATTTTGCGCAAAAATTGTTGTGAAGCATGAGGCAGCTCTTTAATTTACCGGACTCGAAATTTGCGCTTTTCTCCTACGAATTATGATGTATTTGGTATGTAACCCGGTGGATTTGTACCTGGCGCGGATGCAGATCGAAGTTTCGAACCTCTAGGCATTGTTGCGCAAAATACTTGATCGTGAATAGTATAAATATTGAATGATTATCTCTTTAATAACCTGTACAATTGTAATAAAGACGAGAGAGGTTGGAGAAACGGTTCAATTCTGAGCTGCCGAATCCCGAATCGGGATCAGTGTGTGCCCTGTGCACCGTCAAAGAAATGAACTGCGATTCGGAAGCGGAGGCCTCTCAAGTCACGTGTACGCGAGTGAATCATTCGAAGAGCCCGTAAAAATTTACAGTTTCTCCGTCGAACAATAAATTTACGTCACAGCGTTATTCACATTCAGATTCGCGGACCGCCCGCCGGCCGTGAAAAAGGCGTTTCGATGGAGCCGTACGACATCGTAAAACTGGCAAAGAGAAAAACACGACGCCAATTTGCCGGCTATACTCTCCTCCAACCGCGCCTGAGGAACCGCTTTCGATATCGGTCTCGAAAACTCTCAACAACCACGGCTCCTCGTGCCGTCGCAGTCGAGCAACGAGTTATCGATCCATGATTATACCGGATACATTGCATTCTATTTGCGACCGCCTCTCAAAACGCTGTTTTCTATAAAGTGGTCCACGATACTGTTTCATAGTTCCCTCCTAAAGGGCCATGCTTATCTAATCAGATGAAAAGAAACCTGATTTTAGGAATTTTATCTGAGAAAATCGGCCGATCTCTTCTCCAAGGTTATTCAGGGTGTCCCAAAATTCGTGAACTTCCCGAAACGTGGTGGTTCCTGAGACCATTTCAAGCGACATTTTCCTTTGCAAAAATGTTATCCGCGGCTTTGTTTAGGAGTTATTAAAGAAAAACACGGACCAATCAGAGCGCGACCTAGACGCGAGTTACCACAGTCGGCCAATAGACAGTTGGCGCGCCGGGCCGACTGTGGCAACTCGCGTCTAGGTCGCGCTCTGATTGGTCCGTGGTTTTTCGTTAATAACTCCTAAACAAAGCCAGCCGCGGATAACATTTTTGCAAAGGAAAATGTCGCTTGAAATGGTCTCAGGAACCACTACCTTCCGGGATTTTCACGAATTTTGGGACACCCTATATACAACTCTGGAAACCTAATACGGGTCAGAGTTAGGAAAAAATTTTTATTGAAATAAAATTGGGTAAAATTGGGTTTTTTCTAAGTGGGTTTTAAATCCACTTTATTCGAAATTTTTATTTCAATAAAATTTTTGCCCAACTCTGAATACGGTGTATTCAAAATTTCTTGTTGTTTACAAGTTATACACGTATTGCAAATTGCAACGTTTACAATGAATCTGCAGGAATTGATACTCGAGTTTGATAATCGAAAATACATTATTCGAAGTACAATGGAATTTGATGTTATCTTGACTTTCACCCTCGTATATTATTCTCAAATTCTATTCGACATCTCATATTTTAAACAAATACATATTAAACGGAACACCAGAGTAGGGGAACAACAAACTTCGCAGTATCTAGAAACTGTATTGTCACTTGAACGACGAACAAGGTTAATTGCAGTCTGTATATTTTATCGATTAAATGTTGTTTTAAAATCAACAACCTAGTTGCAACATTTGTAAGCGACTAAAAAGGAAGCCAAGCAATATCGACATACGCAGATGCATGTAGACACACTTTTAGTAGAACATGATATCTGAACAAAATGTTCGACATCTCTATTTTTTTACGTCTGCAGTGATCTACTTTGAAAGTGTTAGAATATTGATCGACACAACGAAATTTTACACACACGGGCTGTGTACTCTAAAATGGAGAATTCGTATATTCAGACAGATTCTAGAAAACAGTTGTTTACGTAAAAGATGTATAAAAGATTATAACACCCATTTGTAAAATACATTTTTGCTGACAATTTTTATCTAATATCAACATCGCTGTTACGAAGGTAACTGTTGATTTTTGAAATGCTTTCTAACAAATCCACTTTTTGACTGCCGCGTCAGTCTCGTGTATGAGCGACACAGTTCTATTGATTTTAAAGGAACATAAAAAACTGGGCTGAAAAAAATTTCCTCTTTTCAATCAAGAAACTCAGGGTGACTTTTATATCTCGATAGAAAAGCAAAACAGAAAAAATCCAATTATTATAGTGTATGCTACCGTGAAACTATACAACCGTTTTTTTCATGTACCGAATAGTTCACATGTATTGGGTTGACAAGAAAGTAATTTCGATATTTTAAGGTGAAATAAAACCGAATTTCTTTATTCAAGCGACGAACTTTAATCAACAAAGTATTTTTTTTATTTATTCTTTTTGGCAAAAGATTGTACAAAGTATTTTGTATTTTTGATTATACAAAAAATTTGTATAAAGATTGTCGAATAAAAAATTTGGCTCTATTTCACCTTAAAATACCGAAATTACTTTCTTACCAACCCAATAATTTGGGTGATATACTTTTCAGCTGAATCATTCTGTATCGGAAATAGGGGTTTCAATCTTTGGAAAAGATCGCCCGTTTCCTCGAACGGTCCTCTGCATTTGGACGATCTTGTACTGCCTCCGGTGTTCTCTCTGCGATCGATGCACGGCTCTTCGAAACGAGAAAAAAAGAATGTGGGAGGTCGATTAAAAGTCTCGGGCTGAATTCAGCGGAATAGAGAGCCAATCGTTCTTCGTTTTGGCGACAAGTCTTCCGTTTGGCGATCGTTCAAGCCTCGGGAACCGAAGTCGTCTCGCGTGCACGCATCCGTAATTGATTTACACTACGGCAGGAGGAACCGCGCTGCATTTTTGTCGAACGCCTGACCCGAGCACCGAACACCGTTAATTGCGACCGGAATAATTCACGTTCCACCAAAAATCAATAAGTCTCCGCGAACTTCGTTGGCCATACGTTTCATCTAAATTCCAAATTTTTGGTAGCAGTCCAAATCGTTAATTATTTCTATAAGATTCAATAACGAGATCAATGTTGATCTCGAAAAAGCAGGTTCGAACAGAGGAAAAATTTATCCATAACCTTTTCAAAGCATCCTTTTTGCCCCGCTTATATTAGCTTGCCGAGTTGTCGATGTTGTTGTATGCGTCAAATCTTGTAATCGAATTTCAAACCACTTCCCGATGAGCTAGAGACTTGAAACTTTAAACATAGCTCAGCACTGGATAACAATGCTATATTAAAAAACAAATTTTAAAAAAAATTGTGCGTCTAGGAGAAAAAATTTTAATATTAACCGTAACACCTTGTCGCGCGACGCTCTGTAGTACATCATCGCGTTCAGCGATCCCCACCCCGCGCGCCAGCGCTCCCCACTCCACTACGCGTTCCCACTCCGACTCATCCCCACTCCACTGATCCACTCCGCACCGAAGGAGCTGAGTGTGGTTTTCCGTTCATTCAGTTCCATTTCGCACAATTTCGGACTCCCTCAAGAGACGTCGTCTCTAGGAATCATCCCCTCATTCTATCTCGCGTATTTCCATATCTTGCGTTTCTATATATTACTATTTTACATCTTGCATTCCATTTAAAAAAGACTAAAAAGTAGAAAATGGAAAAATATATAAAAAAACTTTTTATAAACCACGCTTATATTAAAATGCACTAGAAAGGAGAAAATAATTTTTTTAGACATTAGTCACTATAAATAAAAGCGTGGAGCGCCAAACTATATTGACGTAATCTTCGTGGGCGCCCCACGCTTTTATTTATAGTCACTAATGCCAAAAATTATTTTCTCCTTTTTAGTGCATTTTAATATAAGCGGTAGTTTTTAAAAAGTTCTTTTTATATATTTTTTTATTTAATATTTGTAACCTAAGTTTCATTTCCTTTTGTTTCCTTTCTCCTTCTTTCTCTCCTCACTCTACTCTCTAATGTATATCATGTTGTAATAAATCTTATAGAGTTCCTAATATAAAAAAATACTATAAAAAAAATTGAATGGATACAGACATGACTGCAACGAAATCGGAAAAGCACCCGCCATACGCTAAAACCGATTTATTCAGACTCTGTAGGGAATGCGTCAAATCGACTCACGGGACGAAGGTTATGTTTCGGAAGTTAGAGTATAACGGGTCCAAAACAAACCATGAAAAACGACTGTACGATGACGCAATTAAGTACTTTCCCCGGCGTTGAAATCGATCGGTATCGTTGGATCGAACGAAGCGTTGACACCAAACAAAAAAAAAAAAAAAGAAAACAAACCTCCGCGAAGAGAGAGTTGGAATTTTTTTCCGGTTATCCGGGACCAACTGCAGCAGCCAATTATTCGGCCCGCATCGATTTGTCGCGGCGAAGTCAGGGAAGGTGGTTGCGTGCCCGACGAGGCATACCGCTGGAAACGATGACACCGATGCCGAACACGCTGGAAACACCGATGAAATGAGGGCCGACCCTCGGATTCGTTTAATGCCGCTCGAAACTTTATGAAACTTCCGTGAGCGTGCCGGTTCATCGTTGCTGGGTTTTTCTACGATAGCGCGAACGGCCATGAAAAATTCAGTGCTGTTGCATGTTCATGTTTTCGCAGGCTGTCTACTTTTTCGTGCATACAAGGGGTGTAAAAAGTATTCGTACGCCCTTTAAAATTGGATAACTTTTTGATAATTGTATCAAACGACCTGATTTTTTATAATCAATTAGAAGCATTGGTTTACGAAATAATGTTCAAAAAAGATTTTCTAAAAATTACAATTTACAAGGTTACATACAAAAATGAAAAGGCATTTTTTAAAACTTTTTATTTGGGCCCTTAAAGAAAATTTTAAAAGTAATGCCTTTTCTATTTTTGCATGTAACCTTGTAAATTATAATTTTTGGACAATCTTTTTTGCATATCATTTTGTAAACCAATGCTTCTAATCGAGTATAAAAAATCAGGTCGTTTGCTACAATTTCAAAGAAGTTATCCTATTTTAATGGGCGTACGAATACTTTTTACACCCACTGTATATTTCATGCATCAAAGTTGCACTAGCACTTTAAATTTCATCTACTCAATTTACTCATAAACAATCAATTTGGAAAAAATTAAATTGACTCACTGCGGGTATTTCTCGAAGTACTTTCATTCTGGGCGTGGTTCTGTCTTCAGGAGTGGAACGATTATAAGTTGAAGTGGAACCCGGAGGGCTATGAAAAATTCAGTGCTGTTACATGTTCATGTTTTCGCAGGCTGTCTACTTTTTGCGCATATATTTCATGCATCAAAGTTGCACTAGCACTTTAAATTTCATCAACTCGATTCTTTCGTAAACAATCAATTTAAAAAAATTAATTTGACTCGCTGCGGGTATTTCTCGAAATATTTTCATTTTGGGCATGGTTCTGTTTTCAGGAGTGGAACGATTATAAGTTGAAGTGGAACCCGGACGACTATGGCGGTGTCGACACTCTCCATGTGCCGTCGGAACACATATGGCTGCCAGACATTGTTCTTTACAACAAGTAAGTCTGTTTCATCTTATTGGGTCGTAAAAGAAATTCGTTCGGTTATCTTCAATATTTTCTTTTCATTTATTAAGAAAGAAATGAAATAAGTGATTTTAAATCGCTTCTGAAACGAGTCACAACTAAATTGTTAAAATCGAAAAATATTTATATTTGCAACCGAACGAATTTTTTTTATATTCCCGTACACTTAAATTCTATCGCCGTACAGTATTTTATAATTGTTTGTAGCCGGTAGAGCAAATGAGTTTGCATTGACTATACGTCAACAATTAAGGTCCGTTTCTCTAATTTTTCTGGAATTTACTTTTAAGTATCATTTTGTCATCTTTCTCATGTGTAGGTATCTTCATGATGTGTTTATTAATATTGTTAGTAACTCATTCAATAAAATCGTCCTACTGGTTCTCATCGAAACAGCTTGTGCGACCGCACGAGATTAAGAACATAAACGCTTCCGAAAGTCGATCGCTAATGAAAAAACGATAAAGTACACCAGCAGAAACTGAAAACAATTTTCCGCACAACATCTTGTATGAATGGATGCTGCCCGCCTCGCGGAAGCAATTTGTTCGACCGATTTTATTTTTACAATCGGAAATGGTCACCCTAAACAGCTCCTCGATACGATCGCGGTGGATATTACGAAGCTTCCTGTTCAATCTCGGTCACCGTTGTCGTTTCTAATTTTATAAGCTCTACACCACTCTTCTTCTCTCCCATTTCGAGAAATTGACGTGTCCTTTGCTAGGAATCACTCGAATTGAAAAAGGAAACGATACAACATCAATTTATGTGAATGTACAAATAGGAAATATATAATCAGTTTTTAAGAGTACAATTATATTCGTTAATACTACTTGAAAATTCACACATTTCGTGTTTCTGCAGACCGTAAAACGTTTTGCAGTAAAGTCATGACGTAAGAAAAACTCTCGAGACTTGTTTCTTAGAGCGTGTAGTTCCACAATTTTTTACCGATAAATCACGGCGACAAAGTACGAATAAATGGAGTTTTCCGGGCTGCATATTGAGCAGAGAGTCATGGACGGTGATATTCTAGAAAGAGTGGTTCTGCCATTCCGGCCATCCTTTCGGGTTAATCTGGTCCAAGTTGATCCCCTTTTCTCCCATTCTTTCGGTGATGGCGGGCGTGTATCGGGCCGGTTGCGGAACAGCTAGTCGTCCGTCACCTTGGTCCCGGCCATAGTTCATAGGATTTTAGCGCGGTGGAAAGTGCGGAGGACAGTATCTCGTAAACCTACCCTGGAATATTCGAGGGTGGTACGTGACGTTTTCACCGGCATCCGGTAAGGCCATTTTGAAAATCCACGGCCGGTGGAACGGGTCACATACGTCCCGCGTATACTCCCGCCGGCTAACGCTGAGAAATAGGATGTAGTTCGCTTCGTGGATGTCACTTTTACGATGAAGCTGGGTCGCAGAACCGACCCCGAACAACGTCGTTCGCTCAACAATGATGCCTTGTGGTCGCACCGCAGACTTCGCCCACCTTTGCGGCTGATGAACCGCGATCCGCGTTGTCCTGCTAAAACCGAATTCACGCTTCTAGACGTCTAATAACACCGGAACAATCACACAATAAGTATGTAGGGTAAGGTTACTCAAGTCGTACCAATGCTTAAGTCGTACCACTTGAATTTTGAACGAACTACGGCGACAACAGAACATACATACAAGTCAACCAAGTTGCTTTACGTATTATTGTCTACCATAAACCAACCTCATTATAAATCCTGTTATCAAGTAAGTTTATTTCGGTTTTCTTATAATTTTCTGCATATGTTTGGTAGTTAATCTTGCAAGTAAATTATTGATAAAACTATGTTCCTTATTAAATATAAATTCAGTACAATTTACATAATCGTTTGATCGAAACGAAATCGTATGAATTATGTGGTACGACTTGAGCAACCTAACCCTAATTTGTTTTTTAAAAAATCAAAGAGCGACACAAAAACAAGGGGTGTGGGTCCCTCGAATTCAGCTCAAATTTTTATGCCAGAGATCACGGCCAAAGTCGATTCCGTCTGAAACTGGTTCGTAAAATCACCCCTTGAAATATAAGACAACTGAACACCCTGTACACGACCCTGCAAAGAACAATGAACCCCGCAAGCGTATCCAGCCGAGAAAAAGTTTGATCCAGCATAAAGTGGCAGTCTCGGTATGAAACAACTTTTATTTCGAACATCTCTCCTCCACTTGAAAACCGTAGGAGTTATTCGAGTGGGTTGTCTTGGGTGACAGTATATCGCGAGAATTACCATTTCATCGCAGAGAATCTCTGTAGCGGCGATCCATCGCAAAAATTGATGTCTCCGCGGAGAGATTAATAATTCAATCCCTCTCGAGTGGCTGTCCGTTCAAAGCGCGGCGAGGCAATCAAGAAACTTTTATCTGGCCGACACAGCGCCCGCGACCAAGTTATTAAACAGCGAATTGTCGGCGACAGAGGCCCGAAATTCGATAAAGTGGTCAAAGGTACGCCATTGTCAAAGGAGCTGGGTCGCCGGGGTCTTGGGTCCGTGTCAAACGAACGACGCCCATCGAGATTCACCCACCTAAACAACAACGTATTATTATATTGGCGAGATATATCCCTCCCTCTGATACGATCTCGATCTCGATATCCTGTAATCGGAAGAATTGCATCGGGACGACCCGGCTGGAACCGTTCCGCTGGATTTCGTTTCAAACAGCCACTTCCCTTTCACAGGAAACCCCACCGAATCTCGGTGAATTATTAATCGGATTCGAGTGTTCCATATAAATTACTTGGCCCCCTCTACCGGGTCGCGATCGAGGCCAAGCACGGCCAGGATGCATTTGCATGCTATCGGGCTGCAAAGCCTTGGTATACTTTGAGCCTTTTGAAGCGCCGCGCCCGGCCGCGCCGCCAGAACAATCGATCACCACCGTCGAGTAATTGAAACGGCGTATAGTGGTCGAAATGTCCGATCTAGTCGGGTCGAAATGAAAAAATGAAAAACAGTGCGTCGGAAAGCCCGTTTTCTCCGCTAAATTCCATTACTCGAGAATTACGTGATATCAAAGAATTTGCAGGATATAGAAGAGAGTAGATGGTATTGACATTGCAGTAACCTTGAAATTTTCACTGGAAATATGTATTTTTCAAGGTGACACCAAGACGTTCTCAAAACGCTAGACCACTTCTGTTTTTGCATAAACTATCGTCATGATATAAGCGTCCAAAGTTGATGTACCCACATTGTCATTATTCTTTGACATTTCCTATGTAACAATCTAACAATAGTTCTAGTGATCACGAAACCTTTCTTTTCTTCTCCGTGCTGTAAAGGCGACTTTCTGTGTAAAATGGATTATTGACAAAGGGCGCGTCGACGACAAAATGGTTGGAAAGCGAGATAGGTGCGAATGATCGCCGTTTCACGTGAAAGAAAGTGATTATCGATTTTCGGTAATAACTGCATGATTAACTCTTGCCCCGCGTATAAGTTCCTGGTTGACGCAGGCTCTCGGTGGGTAAGGGCTTCTAGCAGTTCTCGCCGGGTTCTTCATCAACTCTCAAGATACTCGGATAGGGTGAGAGCGGAGGAGATAGAGAGTGGGAGAGAGAAGGAAAGCGGAAGGGAGGTTCCCTTAGGTACCGAGAGTACATCAATTAAATCGAAGTCAAGTTGCCCTGGCGAGCTTTAATGGTCTCGTACCGTCTGATCTTCGACTTCCGACTTCTCTCTCTCTCTCTCTCTCTCTCTCTCTCTCTCTCTCTCTCTTGCTTTCTTGCTCCTTACCCGTTATTTTCACGCTTTAAGACTGCCGTACATACTTATCCTTGCCGTCAAGATTTTGCAGATATTCTTTCGTCCTATAAATGACTTTTAAAGAAATAGACAAATATTTTGAAGGTCATCTAAGTCATTGCCTATTATATATTAACCTGTGGAATAAATAAATTCGATCACAGCCATAATATTATACATGACTAGATCTTTATGCAAAATATACTATTTCTACTTGAATTGCAACAAACTGGGATGAAATAGCAATTTATTCTCTTTCTTTATATGTATGTTTAATAGGGTGAAAATAATATAACAGCATGTTTGAATTCTTCTAATCTTTTTACTCTTTTAAATTACACCTACTCATTTTTGCCATAAATGCATACAATCCACACGACATTCCGATCCAATAAATAAAAATTATTGTCCGAATAATGGTTTCGAATAATTTATAATAAAATACAAGAAAAGCAATTTAATTAAATTCTATTTAACCTCCCAGCTTCATTTAATTAAAACTCTTAATTGTTCAATGTTCCCGACATTTTGTAAATCTGTATAAATATTTTTCAGACTTGATTTGCCAAAAGTACTTATCTCGTCCACGCAACTCGATCACTGCTGCCATAAAAGAAAATTTTGTAAAGAACACGACTAAATGGAGAGCGAGGAACAAACACAATTTGATTACACAAACACCCAAGCTTTAGCTTTTATCAGAACTTAGGTAGAAGTGAAACGGTCAGCAAATATGACCGTGTATGGTAGTCTTTACTGCTTTGGGATGCGTGGAAGGGTAGTTCGGTCTGGGCAGCGTATTTCAATTTCCCGTGAATCCCTCGCACCGTCGAGGCCCGGTTTTCCATTCGCTGACGTCATGGCTTCTCGAATTTTAGCATTTCTCGAGGAAAACCGATCCCGGGGATCGATCCGCGGGACCGTAACGCGATACATTATGGAAAGGTCGGCCGTTGCAGAGCGTTGTTGACGAGCGTTCCCGCTCGTTTTCCGTTCTGCCTTCTTATTCTTTGTTGTCGAGAGCGCAAAGTGCCCTCGGTCCCGTCGAGTGTCGAACGCAGATACGATCGAGAGACCGACGAAGTCGAAAGACGAAACAAATTCTAGCTCGCCGGCGAAGATATCGAACGACGCACACTGGGAACAGTGAGTTTCAACGACCAATATGGTGCAGTGGTGCTCAAACTATTAGCGACTGAAATAAACATGAATTCACACTAAATTCATAAATTCCTTTTTACAGTCACACGTGTTCCCTCTCTTTTACTTCAAAATTTGTTAAAAAATTGCGGAATCACAGTAGATAACTTTTTTAGCCGAATTTTTAGCAATTTTGATGGAAATTTATGTATTGGATTGGCAAGAAAGTAATTTCGGCATTTGAAGGTGAAATGGAACCCAATTTTTTTATTCAAACAATGAACTTTAATCAATAAAATATTTTTCTCGTTTTGTACGATGACTTTTGCCATCTTTCTGGTAGCTTCACAATTCACAATTCACAATTAAAAAACTGATCCAAGTGCGATTTCAGGTCATCACATCATTTCATTTTAAAATACCGAAATTACTTTCTTGCCAACCCAATATAAATGACACAGATCCACAGAAACGTATTTTTAAATTCTCAATATAGACCCACATAAAAAAATTGTAAATTGTTCTCTGTAATTCCAACCAATTGCAATTTTTCCAAGACCACTCTCATTTGTTTACTTGTTGATCTTACGCAATCGTTTTGTTTCCGGTGTTCCATCATGAAACTTCTACTTGAAGGCACACTGCACAATCGCGACGCTGTTTGCCATTGCAAATTCCTCGACTCACTAGCTACATTGTTGTGGAACCACCGCCATTTTGTCGCAATGAGACATATCATGGTAATCTAAATAGCAATTCCGCTTGTTCTCGTGGTACCGGAGTGCAGTGCGTAATACTCTCTGTTACGAACATGTCTCCATATATGATCGCGAAGGGCTACCTGTTTGTTGTAAGCCTTCCGTATAATCCGATAGGATGAGTTGGGACGTAAATGCATTAACAATATGATGGTATATGTACGTATTATGTTATAAAGACTTTTCTTCAAAACCGATACTGTATAGCCGCTTAACTGCAGCCACGAGCTACAACGTATACTCTTAACACTCAGCTGATCAGGTGGACTGTGTCCGACATCCTATGAATCTTTTTAACCGAATGATTGATGGATATGATTATATTCATAACTATAATACGAATTTTATGCGCATACAATGTTCTCCTGCCTGTCAAATTCGATAGAATACTAGACATTATTTATTATCAGAGTTATACCCTATTCTATGTGTCATTTTTCTGATTAAAATGACACTAAACACGATATAATTTGAACTGTATTTAGTGGTTCAAAAAATAGTAGGCACTACATGATCTAAGAAACAGCACGGACCCGAGGATTCTCCTTAGATCAAGACTTCGCTGCACATGTATTATTATTTCCTCTGTATGCAATGTGACAGCTAGACTCCGGATGTTTATGCAAAATAAAAAGTTTGTGCAATTTACATTCTTCATTAATAACTTTAATGTGGTGAAAATAATATGTTAACACTCTAATTAAAGTCTTTTAATATTTTCACTGTTTTAAATTGCACTTTCTCATTTTTGTTATAAATGCATAAAATCCGGAGTCTAGTGATTGCGCACGATTTCATGTGACGGAGTTGTAGTGTGATCCTACCTTTAACAATTCCTCTCTTCTATTTAGCCAGCACTTAACGAGTTGCTGGTGGCTGAGGCGCGGTGTAGAGCCCGCAACAACGCTTCACCCCCTTTATGAGGCTGATTTGTATGTATACATGCAAATTAGGCGACACTCGATGAAAGTATTTGTCAGGGAGAGGCTCTCCGCGAAAAGAAAGTTTCCCTGTCGGGAAGTTTCCGTCGAAAAAGCTTTTTCAGGGGACGAGAAGTTTTCGAGAGGCCGTTGGCAAAGTTTTTCGCGGAAAATCGATAAACGTTACGAGGCTGAGCGTAGCGTCGAGGGTTCGAGGGCTCGCGTCGCGGGATTCCGGGTACAGAAGGTACACCGCCGCGTCAGATGAGATTTTATTAAGAAACGTGCCCGTGGTACATGCCGCAGAATCGATACCGGCGTATAATGTATATGTACATACTATTTTATTACAGGAAACGTATTCATTTGATGTATGTACATACACACATATATTTCTATAAGAATACAATGTCTCACGAAGATATATCGACGTATTTCACGAAGCTGTATTAGATGTGTACACCTAGAATTCCACCTACACTAGAATGTTCTTATTGTGGAACTATTTTTGGCATCATTAGACTGCGGATTTTATGCGTTTAAAATATTGATACATCTACAATCACTCCCATTAATATTCGGACGCTCTAAATAAAACGATAACTTTTTCAAATGTTGGAATATACGATTCAAACGTTTTTTGGGAGGTTAGAGCAATTAGTTTGCAACTTTTTTACGTGGGCCTATATTAAAAATTTAAAGTATACGTTTTGTAGATCTGTGGCAATTAAACATATCCTGAAAATTTTGACAAAATCGGTCGACGTTGCAATGAGCTACAAACGTTTAAATATGGTAAAAATGGCAGATTTTCACGATTTTCAGCCTATAACGGCAGTAAATCGAAGAATTCTTACATATTTCAATGTCTGTCGTTTTTTTTCTGCATCAACCGATTTCAATAAAATTTTCACAATGCATATGATTGACACAGGTCTACGAAAGGTATTTTTTTAATTTTCAATTAGGCCCACTTCTAGTATTTTCTCTGCAATTTCGACCAATTGCAATTTTTGGAAAAATTTCGTTTCACATCCTGTAGTAAACTAATTGCTGTAGCTTCTCAAAAAAGTTCAAATCGTATAGTGCAATATTAGTGGGAGTCACTGTATGTATTCGTTTCAACTTAATAGGATAATTAAAAGAAGAATACAATTTTTATTTGGCTCTTGTGTCCTGCAATCAATGCGAACATTTTTTATTTTGCATAAAGATCCGCAGTCTAGTCATCATACTACGAGTTTTCTGCTGGCAATCAGAGAATTGTCACTCGCTGGTTACAGTGAATCACTTGCACGAAGAAGTTTGAAAGTCAACAGACCCAAAACAGACGAATTTAAGAAAATCAGTGTCACCACTAGACTGTTGATTCTATACATTGATGACAGAAATAAAATACGTCAAATATAAAATTGAAAAGACAAATTGTTGACTTTTTAAGGTCCTTAAATGAAAAAGTATAATTTTGGTTTATTTCAGTCTCTTGTGCAGTGGATTTGGATAATTTTTATTTCGCATGAAAATTCTGGTTGTCGCTGTTACAATATTGTACGGTGTATGTGACGGTTTGAATCATCTGTCACCGACTCGAAACCATCAATTTCCTGTGTTATCGATAAACTTAATTTTTTTTTTATTGGAAACAGTATTGCCCCTATAGAAATATCGTCCACCGACTGCCACGCACACAGTCGATCCCGCGTTAAACGAGCTGGAAGCGGAAAGGACGCGACGCTCACGGAAGATTCGTTACGATTGCAATATTCGCAGGGATAATTGAAACCGCAGCGTCGCGTCGCGGGACACGAAAGCCATGTTTCGTTTATCAAATATTATATTTCTCGTTCCGTTGAAAGTAATTTTCGCCCGCGGGAAAAGATCAGAATCGCATTGGGAAATAAGAACTGTACAGGGCAGCCGGTATCCATGGAATCCCGTTGTTCGAAAAGAGAGCACGCCGATGACAATATTGTCGGTTAATCGAGGATCGCTGAATTTTAATCAACCACCGCGAATATGCTCGCGGCTGAAAAACGGACGCAAAACCGATACGGAAATAGCTTTGCGTTTCGTGCCTACCTGTGTGGTCTTTTAGTAATTGGTTTTCTGTAGTTCAGTCCCTATCCACTGGCTGAGGTACATTCTCGCGAAATTAGTCTGTCGACCGGTGGTTCTTTACGCGTTTGTGAAATTCGCGAATTCAGAGAACACAAGAAAAATGTTTACATCCAGAAGCATTAATACTGTGTCTACTTTATTTTTGTGCTGCTTTTAATGAGGACTAAAGATTTTTATAAATGATCGTCGTCATAAATCTGTAATATCCGCAGTCCAATTACTATATTATATAGGGTTATCCAAAATAGACTATAGGAAGTTTTCTTTAAAATAAAAAACATACTATTTTTTATTTTATTGGTTTTTTCATTTAATTATCAGGTATCATCTATGACAATTATGTGTGAAAGACGATATCTGCCAAATGACCACCACGACCACGTTTAGAGGAGAGGAATTGATGTTGATGGGTCATTAGCAACATTTTCACGAACAGCAGCAATGTTTTCATTCGAACGAGTTGTTTTTGGTCTGCCAGACTTTGGTTTATCAGGAACTGATTCAGTTCCATCAAATTTTTTAACCAAATTTCGAATTGTTTGCTCTGATGGACGATTATGTATGCCGAAAAAATCACGTAATTTACGATGGGTATTTTTTATTGAACACAGATTTGCGAGAAATAAATTTTAATAACTTTAACACGCTCTTCAATCGTATACGACTCCATTGTTAAAATTGTATATCATTGTAGGTTAGAAATACAAGAAAGTGACAAGAAACAAACATGGCGTTTGACAGATATTCTCATTCAACAACCTAAAGGTACTTTTGGATAAACCATTACTATCCTGGATTCTATTATTCGGGATTTGTGGCGAAGTGCAGAATCGTGCACGAAAATAATAACAATTTAGAGTAACCAGATTTCCAAACAGGAATTTATTAATTTAATGAGAAATCGTACAGTTACGTCGAGTTCCCTAATATTTCCAGCACTCGCTGTATTTATCTTTCGTTCAAAATCCGAACATCTACATATTTCACCGTAGGTAAAGTTGATTATGCTCGGACTAGAATTTCACGGATCGCTGCGTGTCCCATCAATTAATAATCGCGTTTTCTCCACGGTTAATCGTTTCATAACTGAGCGTAGAACTGACGCGGTTAGGGGAGGGGGAAACGGGTAAAAGTTGAAATTACATGGAAACTATTTCCCCGGAGGCGGTGCGTCCTCGGGCCTCTGTCTATCGGGTAGAAAGGATTTCCGTCTAGTGTGATCCGGTTGAGGGCGAAAAGAAGAAAACTCGGTGTACGAACCATCGGCACGTAATCGACGATGCAACTGCTGAACTGCTTTAACAGCGCTGCGCTCTTTCCACCCCCTGCTTGACTCGCGTTCTACAAGGTTGGCGCACAGTGATCCAAAAATCCTCAAAGCTTAGCCAAAACCTCAAAAATGAACTTTTCGTTAGTAGTACATTAATTAATGTGCACTACCGCTCAAAAGTATGTGGACACTTCCTTAATTCTTATAACTAGACTGCGGATTTTATGCATTTATGACAAAAATGAGTAAGTGTAATCTAAAACAGCAAAAACATTAGACAAATTTAATGCTACTGTTATATCATGTTCAGCCTATTAAACATTTTGAAAAAGAAATTATATTTTTATCTCAGCCCAGAGTTTGTTGCTATTCAGGTAGAAAGCTTTAATTTTGCATAAAAATCCGCAGTCTACTTATAACTATCTGAAAAATGTTATGATATCTTTGGTAAATTTGATTATCTTGTGTGTATTCTAGTTCGTACAGTGTTAAACATTTTAATAATAATATATTAAATATCTCACCGAGATAATGATAAAAAATAATTATATCTTCTTTTCATCTACATATATCCTCCGTGTGCTTTTATGACCGCGTGTACTTGTCGTAGCACCCTGGCTATTAACTTTTTCATTATTTCAGAATCAATAAGGTCCCACTCAGATTCTAAGATTTCCCACAAATGTTTTTCACATTTGGATCATCGTTTTCGGACTTATCCAGCTATGTGATCCCATGGTTTTTCTTTTATTCATTTAAGAAAATTGAATAACTAAATTGTTGATTTAGTACTATTAGAATACATATTCATAATAAATATACATTATACAGGGTGTCTCTGAAGGAGAGGCAATCTAAATATCTCCATTATTTTTAATGGTACAAAAGAAATATTTTTGCCATAATTTTTTGTTGTCCGATTATTTTTTTATAGTTTTTCCTAGGTCTTCGTTATTTTTTATCAGGAAAACTTTTTTTCTATTCCATCTTGTTAATGACTTAAGCATATTCAAATGTATTTTTTCAGTCGCTGTAAGATGGAATAAAAAAAATAAGTTTTCCCGATAAAAAATAACGATGACCTTGAAAAAACTGAAAATATAACCGGACAAAAAAATTGTTCTTCTGTGATATGTCTCCTTCGATACCATTTAAATTATGCCATAAATATTTTTTGTGTCATTAAAAATAAAGGAGATATTTAGGTGGCCTCTCCTTCAGCTGAGACACCCTTATATCACAAATTTCATGAACACGGTAAGTGTCCACATACTTTTGAGCGGCAGTGTACCCATGGGAAAACCCAGGTGAAGGTTTCACCATTCATACCCTGTGCGCCTTCGAAAAAATTCTAAAGATGTGAACCAAAAGTTGTATATATCGCAATATCACGCCATAATTTTTACGTAGACTTTTAGTTTATACTTTCATCGTTCACGCATAAAAAGCTGCACATATTTGCACCTTCAGCTGCACAGCGATTTCGTATAATCTTGGTCCCATTTCATTCGGCCTCGATACGGCCACTGTCGTTCTTCGTCATCCTCTTCGGCCAATAACAACAATGCGTATTATGGTAGGCGAGTCAGGGTAGAGCGAGGGTGTAAACACTTTGCGTAGCTATCATCTGGCGGACAGACAGTAGGTAGGGCAAATATAAACACAGCAATTGTTGATAAGGTTACTCACTGTTCAGAGTGTCCCATTTGAAGCAAGCCTGCAGCGGGTTCAGGAACAAGCTTGAGAAGTTCGTGTCGGCTAGGGGCTACATCGAATAATTCCGATCTTATTATCATTCGTTGCATGTATACAGGGTGTTCATTTGAAAACTTTCCAGCCGAATATCTCGAAAAATATGAAAGATATTAAAAAAGTGTAAAACACGTGTCCAAGGATTTCGAAGGGGAAAGAAGGGGGCAGTATCAGTTTTTTATTTGGGTGGCGTTTTCAAGGTCAACTTTGTTTTTTCAAATGGAAACCTATATTTGTTATTACGCGATCTTATTGTACGTAAAAAGACCGGCAATTTTCGTAAGATACCTTTTTTTATCCGCGCACTAGTTTCGGAGATATTTAAAGAGAAGTAGAGCGAGTCGATTTTTCAGATGACAGACGTGAATGACATTATACAACATTTATAGAATGCTTTTTGCAAACATGATTTTTACATTTATAGCATTTTTGTTCAGGTTTATCCTTAGTTCTGGGATTATTTGATATTTTTCGGAGATAAGAGGAGCGTTCGGGTCCGCTCGTGTCAGTGTTTTTCTTTTCTGTGCACTGTATTTTTTTCTATAGCGGCAGAACCTTCTGGATATTAAACTATAATGTATAAACGATAATAAATAATTTTCTCAGAATTTTTCACCCATGAAAAGTAGTCTTAATTTCAATTTTTCCAACCTATGGGCTCGAGGAGCCCCTCCACGGGAATGCCAGGGTTAAGTATTGACACGTGTATTTATGAAACGCCCTGTACTTCGTAAATTACGAGGCAAACTTGAGCAGTTGCTCCATTGCGAAGATCCCACGAAAGCGTCAAGGGCTTAGCCAGCGGGTGCTATGCCTTTCACGAAGGGCGAACGGGTTCGGGTTCGGGTTTGGGTTCGAGTACAATGACCTTTGAACGCGTAGGTGCGGGTACCGTCGTCGTACGGGTCGTCCGGCCGAGCCGCGAAATGCAAAGTTAAAATATGCAGAGAACGTACGTGAGCCGGAATCTCGTTACTGCATTATCGCCGGATTACTGCGCCTGCAGCTCGTCCCAGACGCGGTAATCCGGCGCGGGAACGCGCGTTAACGAAGTAACACTGGCCTCAAAGTAACCGCGGCGGACCCTGCTCGCGCGTGAGATAACTTTCGCCCCCGTAGAAATTGGCCGTTACGCCGGGGGGGCCCCGCGTTTAACGCTTAAAACATCGTTCCCGGTGGCGGTATCTCGCTCGAAAGCTCGTTACCCCAGCCCCTAAGAGGTTCAATTAAGCCGAACGCATTTTTATGAACCACTGATACGCTTTTACGATGATTGCCCCTCAGCCCCGCTACGATTCCGACAACCTCGGATTTTATGGTGAATCGTGGAAACGCGCCCGTAAGCGAGAACGCCAGATCCCCGATGTTACACACGGCACATGTTTCGACTCGAGATCCGAGATTCGAGATTCCTGTTCCAGATCCATTCGCCAAACCGGACAACAGATTCCTCTAACGTTTGTTTCAATTTTTGCGACCGCTCGACCATACGATGTTTCATTTTATCGGAGGTCTCCGATGCCTCGCGCGAATTCCCATTTTCGGAGATTATTTTATGGAAGCTGGAGCAGAGGGAACAGTTAAATCGCTGACTGAAAGTTTCATTGTGATAAAGATGATTTATCAGAGATGTCGTACACGCAGTTCTATTCTTGTCCAGTTATTACAAAGATTCCGTATGAGGAGTGCATGCAAGATTAATGGACTTAGACAAGTGTTCCTAATATCAGAACCTGTTTAGAACTATCGCATACAATTAAAACGAAAATTTTGTCTTTGGAGACGATTAGAACGAATGCAGACAGCAATCAGCAGTTGGTTTCGAATTTTATACATTCATGACAAATGTAAATCGATTATATGTAAAACGTTGTTGACTTTTAGCTCATTAATTATGTAGTTCCTGCATCGTGAAATTAATGCAGACAAATTTTATTTTGCATGGAAATTCGCGGTCTAATTAGTAACCTCATAATATTCATGAACTCATTTATAGCGCTTAATGCACTGAACCAATTCTTCATGTAAGCTTCTTGGTCCTTAAAATAGAGACTCGAATAAAATGAACTGCATCGTTATTCGATTCCTGTTCGGATCTATCTTCCTTACCAGTTTGCTCCACTTCGGAATTTCTATAAGCTGTTTACGTTGAGATCAGTTCAGGAAACATCCCAGGCTCGAAGAACAGTTGAATTAATCCGAGGGTAATTTATTGATGTTTACGTAACAGACAAACTGATCAAATAACTTGTCTTCCGTTCCATTCCACGATTTTTATTACAAAATTTTCCTGGATAACCTAATATCCGCAGATGCATCTTCAAAAAGCGTTAATTTCGCATAAAAATCCGCAGTCTACTTACAATAAAGTTCCGCAGTCCGAGAGCTAATTAGTCTGCAGTTTCCGGTTGAATAAATCAATTGTATCCTAGTCCATCGCGCCAAAACTTTCTCGACTGGGTGTTAGCCGATTCAGATACTTCGCAAACTGCAGAGAGAAGATCACGCCCGGGTGCCGGAAGTTGTCCGGAGACCTAGCCGATGAGAAATTTGAATTTCCCTTTGATATCCAAGCCGAGATGCAGGATCAACGTGGTAAATCCGGTAAAATCATTGGATATAGAATTCAGTACTTCTTCTGACGATTTCTTTAAAATTACACAAGGTCACGTATTGTCTGTATTGTAAACCACGACTAAATGAAATTCGTGTAATCTTAACACGCACGGACTGCCCAACAACAGAGAATATTATCCCATGAACGTTCGGCTCTCGAACTGGTACTCGGAACTGGAGCACAAACATTCACACGTTTGAAGTGGTATAGCATCAAAAGTTGTCTTTATACCGATGCGAAATAATATTATCCCCTTTAATTAGGAGAGCTGAGCTGAATATACCAAAACAAGCTAATGGCTTCGAGATCCTCGTTCATTATACCCATCTACTCGTTCTAGCGTGCACTGGAATATGTGTATTTAAGGGTAATCCGTTCCAAGCACACGCTCTATACTGAATTTATTAGAGAAGGCAACGAGAATGGTGTTGCGAAGGTAGTGGGACATACAGGGTGTCCTGAAAAGTGTCGAGAATCCTGAAAGGATTGATTCTAAGCACCATTTGCCATTTCGCCCTGGCGCATTTTGTTTTCGAAAAGCGTCGTATCAATATTGACGGATATTGATAGAAAATTATATTTTCTGATAGAAGATTATATTTTCTGTCAATATCGAAGAACCGTTTGAACGTCTAAGAGGTTTATTGTCAATATTTCCTTAAATATCAGTTGCCTGTGAGACTATTTGAGACCGTACGTCGTTCTCTATAGTCATCGAATTATAGCGATAGCACCGCATTGCAGTTTATATCAATAATGATATAGCACTGCAGTCAAATATAGAAATAGAGAGTCTATTTCTCTTTCTCCTTGATTTTTTTTGTTCGCACAATGAAAGAGTCAATGCTAGAAAACCCAAATCCGAACTGAAAAACATTTCGAAATTCAGAAAAAAAAACACCACTGAAACAGCCTCGACCATGCAGCATGAATATTTTTGGCCAGAATGCCAAACGCAGCTTCAATATAGAGCGTCAATATTGACACGAATATTGACAATATTATTGATCGTGTAGGGGCCATTTTAAAGTTGTTTGACACGCGATTGTAAATACGTTCAAAGCAATGTGCTACCGTCTCGTCCCGTGTTATTGTCTTCACCGTTCGCGTTCAATTTGAACGATTTCTAACGAGCTTCCCAGTATGAGAGTATGGTGGGGATGAGAGATCTCTGTTACTCCGAAACGAGAATCGCGAATCGTTCTTCCGAAACGAGAACCGTGAGTCGTTCCTCCGAAACGACATCTCATTGTCAGCTATTTGTACCGCGTGTTTAAAGTTATTATTAAACGTTACTTGAAGTCGCAGAAACCCGGCTTCCCTGTTTAAACCAGTGGTTTTAATTCACCCACTTACACTTTCTCCACTACCGGACTGATCCAACCCTTCCTACCCGATTTTTAACGAAGTGCTCGTGTCGGGGTAAACAAAAGTTCAAAGCCAGAACAGCTGCTTATGTATTCATTTACTGAATATTTAACAATTGACAAGAACATTTACAAGAATATTAAATATGCGGAACCCCTGAGATATTCATTTTAGAAAGAAAGTGGATGGCATTACGGATCCCGGTGACCTCGCCGGTTCCGGAAAGCCCTTAAACGAGTCCTAAAAATGCCTGTAGTACCTGGAGTACTCCGAAATAGGTAAAACTGCGCGTTTGTTACGCGAATGGACCGTCGAGTAATAACATAATCATCCATTCTCTGGATGGTCCTCGTACCGAGGGATCTTTGTCCATCTAAATCGGCTATTCCGGGCAGTGAGCGTCCCGTTGTCCGCGCGCTAAGTAGAAATTTATCGTGTCGTTACCGAGTCGCTACAAACTGAAATGACTGCGGCGTTTCGGTGTATTATCGAATCATCGCGTGCCCGATATCGGCGCCGATAAGCGTCAAAGGCTTTCCGGCGTTATAAGATCGTTAAACTCGTATCCCCGCGAGATTACAACCGCGTTTCCTTTATCCTCTTGTTTTTGCGGCGACGAGAACGACGAAGCATCGAAACTGTCTTCGTTGGCATCGATTCATCGACGTTGCCGAGTTTACGATTCATGGGAGCATGCAACTCGCGACAATCCCCAACTAGCGACGGCTTATCGTGCTCGGTAACACATTTAGCGTCTCTGAAATGCAACGGTTAACAGCGGTGTAAGCCTCTCTCTCTCTCTCTCTCTCCCTCTCTGAAGCGTGCTGAATTAAAAGGAAATTGAACTGTTCGCGGGAGTATCAAATTTGTGACTTAATGCTCGTAAGTCACGAGTCAGCCCGACGCCGCGCGGTCTGTTGCGCTTCCAGCGTGCAAATTAACGCCGCTTTCGCTTTAATTCAATGCCCGTCGAATGCAATATTCCGGTAGCTTCCATTTCCGAATTCGAATTAGTCGATCGCATCGCGATTATATATATATACGCGATATTTGTTGTTCCTGTCGTTTCACTGCGCCGGAACCGACGATTCGATCAGTAAAGTAGACCCGTTGCGCTTGGAAAACGAGTTTGGGATCACGTGGAACGCGAACGATACCGTTCTCCCTTGGTACGGGCGCATTTTCATCCCCACCGTCCCGTGGCGCGTCCTATGGCACACCTCTTTGTCTGCGGTCACGTGACATCGCCGAGTCCCCAGCCAATAGGAAACCGGTGCCCTGTACAGTTGATAGGAGAGTACTATGCCTCTCTCGTTGAATACTTGGATCGCGAAGGCGAAATTTCTAGGTGCATAACAAGCGGATTCATTTCGGCATTGAAAATAGAGTGTCTCCGGTATGCTTCGTACTAAAAGGCTATACCCCCTAATTAATGGATAGCTAGTTACTCAGAGAATTCTCGAAATTCTCTTGTGACCTACAATTACTTACTCACCAAGCTTTCATCTGTTCCGTCGTTTTATACGGTTCACAGCTGCGAGAACCCGTATTCTCACCTTACAAAGGCAGCAAAGTAAAACGCTGAAATGAATATCTCAACTTCCGTCTGACTACTTTACCGGAGATTTACACTTCGAGCTGTCCCCAAAAGATGGAGACTCCAGAATAAATAGGCGATGGAACATTCTTCAGGAATGTTTTAATTAACTACACTAATGATTGAACAGAGAATGTAGGAATCTTTTCGTGTGACCAATTCTCATTCGTGAAACGTCTACTTGGGCCAATTTTTCTTTCGCATCAAAATCCCGCTCTCAAGAAGTGGGTGTCCTATTAGGCAACTTAACCGTAAGCGCGAGGCACACTTTCGCGAACAGCCGTGTGTAACGTCGACGTGGCAGCCGCGAAATTTCATCCGTGAACAGCGGCAGCCTCTCGTCGATGAGGCCGCGCCGCGCCGTTCCGTATCTCGAAACCAAAACACACCAATTAGCAATCAGCCAGTAGCAGCTGGCGTGGAATTCGCGCGGGCGAGACGCGTGCGTTTATGCGGGAGAATGTGCATCGGCGCGCGCGTTTACTCGGCACCGCGGGTTTCCACGTCGGAAGACGAGGAGGGTGTGGTGCCTCGGGGGGTGGTGGAAGGGTTGGATCTAACAGGGCCACATGTACTTGGCATATTTTAGGTCAGCCGGCACCTAGGCCGTTATAATGCGCCTGGATGTCGCTGAGTACTCGACTCGACGACGCGGACTGGGTTGAGCGAGGCTGACACGGAGAGAAAGAGACACCCGGGAGAGCCGGAAAGAGACCGAGAGAGGAAAACGGGAAAGAGAAACCGGGGGAGACCGGGAGAGGAAAAGGGGACGACGGCAGAAAGCAAGGATAGCACTCGGTGATGTGCTCGCGACGACTACTGCGACAGTGGAACGAGCGGGAACTTTGGCGTTTAACGCAAAGATGATTTCGCATCGAGCTATGCCAGAAACCTGGGCCCTTCGAATGTTGTTCTTCTTGGACATTCTCACGGCGCTAAAGAAATCCTGAAAGTGCAAGGTGAATTTGAACTTATTCGCCGAGAAAATGCGAACTCTACGATCTAAGAAAAACGTCCGCCTTCACAATTTCTGTTCTTCTTCTGCTTGCTATATAAAACTTCGAAACTGTCGATGACAATTTATAGGTTTTACACTCCAAATGCAACCGTTTGCGAGTCAATTTCACAATAATAATCCTATTAAACTGAAACTAATACATACGTCGATGTCCTTAAATGTTTTTAACATGTCCATTGCTTGAAATTACATGTATCCATTTTTGTCGTAAATGCATAAAATCCGCAGTCTATAAATAACTATTTGATTTACATCTTTGCAACAAATATAATTTTGAATTTCTCGACTATTATTTTACATTTGATCTGATTTTTTTTACAAACACTTACTTAAAAATACTTTATTCGTAAAAGGTTGAAATTGATTTGCAGAAAGGTGAAATTGACTTGCAGAAGGAGTGCAAAACCAGAACAACTGGAATTAATGAAATGCAGTGTGATTCCGTATTGAAACAAAATATATGGATGTTGTGATTTCACATTTCTACGATTCACATCGATTTCCCGATATATTATGTGCAATTAGGCGTATTTCAGCTATGTTCGGTAGCAATGGTAGCACATATGCGAGCCAGCGACGTGAACTTTCTTTACAAACAGAGTTTTGCTAATAATTATGATACATTGTGCTTCATTCAGAAATTCGACGTATCTTTCGAGAAAATTAAGATAACAGACACGTACCATCATTTTGTCCAGGATGGGTGAAATTGTTTCTTTCAATTTGCACGGATAATAAATGGAAAGACACCGAAACCGAGGGGCATCGAGAAATTGAATCTCTCTTCCGGCTGGGTTCACTGGCGGGACAATGCGCCTTTTTCTGACGGGATTCGACGTCGGTCGAGTAGACAACCGCGCTTAAATGGGACGTCAACTTTGGAGATTTACACGGCGTTCGCTCGCAAGAACTGTCACGCCGGACGCTGTCTACCGGTGAAAAAAAACATGATTAATCGAGGGAGCCGAAACTTCTTTGGCCCGACTTCCAGAGCTTCCGAGCTCCCTGCTTCTACCTCTACCACTGTCTCCCTCCTCACTCTCTCTCTCTCTCTTTCTCTCTCTTCCTCTCTTTCTGTTCCTTTCTTTGTAGCCGAACTTTGCCTGCGCTCGTACAAACACAAGCTTTGTTTGAGAATGGTTTCGCGGCTACTGGACTTCGTTGCAAGTTTTTGCGACTACAAAGAGTACGCTGGACGTTTTTCCGGGTCTAGTCTACGAGACATTTGATGGATCATGGAACGACATTATTATTATTATTATTATTATTATACATTCGCGAGTCGAAGAACCTTTTCATACAGAAATGCTGTGCTGTGACTTTGATAGACGATTATGTGTTCACAAAATCTTTCTGCGACATTGACCTCTACCTTACATTTTCGGATAACTGTATGTCAAAATGTTCTAGCAATTAATTGCAGTGGATAAAACTGGTGTTCAATTTAAAAAAAAGCTGGTTTTTAAATCGGATTTTCTCAAAACTGGTAGACCCTACTCTCTTGATTTTCTGAGAAATATGTATGCTCGCGAAAAGCTTTCATCGCAAGCCAAGAATGCCGGAAATGATGGTAGAAACAAGACGAACGAGAAGTTCGAAGCGATAGCGCAGCGAAATCTCGTTCAGCGGTGAGCTAGCTCGAAGAAAAAGATTATCGTGGTTTTCTCGAAAATGGTCCAGCGATTCGTGGCGATGGCGACGTTGTTTCCTCGGTGGTTGCGAGTCTATTTCGTTCCCGAGCTCTCAAAGAAATATCTACGGGAAAGCCGTGGTGAACAGGATTCCACGGCTCGAGAGCGCGTTTCTCCACCGTGGATTTAAACTATTTTTGAACGGAGCATCTTCGCCGAGCAAATTCCATTTATCCAGCAGATCTTCTCGCTGCAGTTTCGATTCATTAGCTCAACATTATCTAATTACACTATCCAACACCAAATTTGTTCCACAATTAGTCTTGGGTGGTTCTTATAGAGTTCTTTTGCGCTGATTCCGAATCTGTCCTTAATTTTTCTCCTGAACGCACAGGTTTTGAGAAACATGGCTTTGAAAAAAGAATATATTTTTCAACTTTAAACAAATATTGTGATGTTATTATAAAAGATATTGAATTGTTCTTTACAGCTAAAAGATTCTGTAGACTTTCCCGGATACAATGATATCCAATATTAATACATTATGATTGTTGAAACATGTTTAACATCACAATATTTGTATATTCTTGTGTCTAGGAGAAAAATTAAGGACAGATTCGGAATCAGCGCAAAAAACTCTATAAGAACCACCCAACAGTAATTAGGAAACATAAAAAAAAGTTGAAAATTGTTGGACAGTGTCACCTATTGTTTACGGACAATCTAGCTAGGTCTTTCTAAAATCTAGTAAACTTACTTAAAATGTCATCTAGTAACCTAATTCATCTAGCATAATAGAAAAAGTAGAGAGAGTTTGGTCTATTTATAAAAAACTTATTCGGATTTGAAGCGTGTGCCATCAATTATGGGAACGATGTTTGATCCGAACGGACCCGCCATCCGCCAGACGAGGGTTGAAGATTGTTGAAGAGTGTACCCAACGTTTCGTTGCGGCAGCAATACCTCTTCAATCAGCGATTCCTCTGGCATAATGGAATAAATGATCTCCCGGCGCTATAGAAAAACACCGGAAACCCGTGAGTCCCGCCGAGTTTACGAAATTCCTCCTCGGAATCCGCGAAGAATCGGCAGGAACTCGCGCAAACGAGTCCGCGAAATGCGTCGATAAAAAACATCCTCGAGCCGTTTCTTCCGTTGTTATTCGCGCCGCGGAAGTAATCTCGCAGATCCTGCCGCACAGCATCCTCCTTTACGATTAAAAATAGAACACTCGAATTCGCCGGATTCGGGAAGGTTGCGGAACGATCCTTTCCCTCTTTGCCCTTCGCTGTTTGGCTCGGGAGGGTTGCGCCCCGTTCGTTTTCAGGGTCGATGCACCCGGGCACAGTCTGCAGCGCGAGAATAAAGGGAAGAACGCGCATCGAAGGCGGGCAAAATTTACTGGCCTAGCTCCGGGGAAACGCTCTCTGTATCTAGCTTTAAACCTTGAGATTTAGTTTGCCATTGAGCGTGACTTTTGGGCTGCAGAGCCGGAGGGTGCGGCGTTCACTGCTGGTTGGAAACTGTTCCTTGCTCGGCTGCCGACTCCTACCCGACAGGTCCTCAATCTGCCACTGCATTGGCACATAGTGGTGCCGAGGCGGCAATAAAATCCATTTTATAAATTTTTATTTTCATTAAAAAATGTGTTGGGGAGTGGGTTACTCCAAAAAAGCATACACGTAAGCTCTGTAATTTAAGGTTGCCCGAGTGCTCGAGTTGCAATGGTTTTTTCTATGCAAACTGGCGCTTCAACATCGCAGTGAGGAGTTCAGAAATGGTCAATTGTGATTCCTAAAAGTCCATGCAAAAATAAGTCGCAAAAAGGAATATCATTTTTTTAAAATGCAGCGAATACGCGTGCTATTGCATAGGAATCGTCTGACGCGTCTGACCATGATCAACCAATTCTACTTTCTGCATATACTAATTAAAAAAGCACGCGAATCTGGCGGAATTTTAAACTCGATTTTCTTGAAAACGAGCTGCCAAACGAAAAAATGTTATTCCTTTTTTAAAATTTATTTTTTGCATATAGAATCACCCCCTGTCCGGTTGTACTACGATTTCACTCTGTATAAGAAAAGTCGTGATGTTGTGCACTGCACGGACGAAAGTCGTGTGAGATACATCAGAAGTAAATGCACGATAAAAACACATAAAATAAAACATTATCGAAACGCACCCGCTTCTGCTGCGCACGTAGCTAAGAGTGCTCAACCAGTACGCAAACAAACGCGGGAAGTATACGTCACTCCAACAAAATGATTTCTGTGTTACCTAATAGAGGAGAATAATATGCAATACGACTTATTAAACCATTTTTGTGTTAGTACAATGAAACTTGAATCAAGATCCCGTATAAATGGGTAAAAAATAGTGTCGGATTGGAACAGTGGTCGGTATTGGAACAAGGGATGATTTCTACTTACGCAGAAGCTGTTGAGCATAATAGATAACAACAGCTCAAGGCACGTTCGTGGCAACTTTCTTGTGCTTAAGAGGAACTTCATATTTAAACGAGGATACGACAGAGTGGGAGAGTTGCCTTTTTAAATGTTTAAGCACACGGGGAACGAGCTCTTAAAAGCTCTCGTTACACGCTAATGAGATTCCATAGCGGCCGTTGTAAACGGCGAACGTTATGTATGTAGAAGTAGAAACCGTTTACCGGGGAGCGCGTTTTTCAGCGCGGAATCAACGAAAATGTGGGTGAAATTGAGAGGGCAGTGGATAAACGTGCTAGAGAAAAAGAGGGAGAGCGAAAACGGGAAGGCGCTCACCATCGAAAAGCTCTGTCGACGGTAGAGGAACGGTGTTTCTAATCCGCTTAAACGCTGCCCGCGTTCTTGATGTATCCGCAAAGTGAATTAAAACGCTCGGTAAATAGCGTTCGCTCGATCGCGTCGTTGTCGAAAATTTCGATAACGCGCAGTGGGTCAAACAGCGAATTTAGCTGATCAAAAATCGTATTAATCGGTAGACTTCATTAATACAAGTAAATAGGTATTAATGAAAACCGAGATACCGAGCACTGTAAACACGAGAGACCGCACATTTATCTTTTATATTAAAGAATTATTCATTACACGCATAACTTAAAAATTGTTTGAGGTATGCAAGTTACGTGACACGTATTGTAGAATCGTTTATGACATCGTAATATGATACATTTATAACTATTATTACAACGAGAGAGTGGTATTTAGTGATATATTATCTTCAATTTTCTTAAATTTTTAAAGGAAATAATTTCTAAATAAAGGTTCGCAGTCTACTCACCAGAAATAACTCCTAATATCAACGTGTGTCCATTGCTCGAGATAAATACTCCCTCATAGAAGTAATAATTCATTTATTACGGTCACATTAATTAAATCACTTCGATTTTGCGTGACTTTGCAGTGTGGTGGTTTTGTAATTGACTGATCAACGTATAAAGTAGCCCGGTAAATTATTTACGTACACGGGTGATCTTTAGCCCATTTAATTTTGTCGATCCTTTAATAATTATGTTCAACAAAGCTCTTTGTTGTCAAATTTTATTGGTGTGAACTTTGCTTGTCCTGAGATGATAAAATAAAATTGTGTGGGTGAACACCTTTACGCATTTGGATTCTAACTTTCAATTAGCGTTTCTATTCAATTTTTTAACGATGAAAATGAATAATCCCTCCGACCCAGTTATTAAGTTTGATAATGTCGAATTTCGAAGCCAATTTCGAAATTAGTGTCTTGGGAAAAACTTGATCACTCTAGCTCAAACACCGCGTATTTATCATCGAATCATATTTCAAGTATACGCTCGAACCGTTCGTTCTCCATATCACTCTGTTAAGTGGAGCTATTGATTTTTATCCATTGTCAATGCACCGTGCGACGCACAATAGTCGGCAAGAACAGAAACTGGGACAAAAATTTGTAAAAAATTTAGAAATTGAAAATTCTTATATATAATTTGATTCGTTAATATTTAAACTTTACAAATCGTATTTCTCTCCTGTCGAACTGAATGTGTTCCGAATTGTTTAAAAACCTGAAAATATCGCTTTAAGGCAATTCGTAATAGCTCATAATTGGAATCCAATAAATGTTCGATCTAAGAAAAAGAGAACTGCACGATGTAATAAAAACAAGTAAATCTATAGAAGGATTTGAAAAATACAGGTTCGAGGAAATTCAATCTTTACGGAGTGTAAACATGGGAGGTCTGTTTCACATGCTTCGCACGTACTTCGAATCCTGTTGTAACAGGATGGGATTTTCATTTGGAAATCGTGATCGATGGCAATGTTAATTGATAAGAATGATTACATTCATCCACGGCGATAAATGGGTGAATTCAATTCTATTATTCACGAATAGATTACATTATCAAGTCATACTGATTTTTTTCGAAAAATTGACCACTGCGTCGCGACGTTTCCTCGAAGACGACGCAACGCCAAACGCCTGGTACTATGAAAGTGGCACAGATTACCGACTGGTAAAGTTTCCGAGCGGCCGAACCAATATCAGCGGCCTGTAATCGACAGATTTATTTCCTACGGAATTCATGTTCCCACGACACGAGCAAAGTCTCCGTCTGTTGTTTCCCAGGCTCCGTTATTGTGATTTACAGGCGATGCACGGAGCCGAACACCTGGAAAAGCGTACGTGTTCGCGATCGGCGCGCGGCGCGGCGGACACGCGCCTTCAAGCCCGGTTACCGGCAGGAAATCCAAAAGATAGTTTCTCGGCCGGTCCCGCTCACGTCCTGCTACCAAGCCAGCCAGCTTTTAGAGACATTAAGAGGGATTCTGTGTTTCCCCGGGACGGGTGTTAATGTTTATGGTGATTTATGTCGTCCTTCGTTCGCGGCAAGGCTCTCGCCCAGTTTCCATTACGGTTCTATCGGCTGGAAGAATCCGCGACTCACCGTTATTCACCGGGTTCCACGCTCCCGGAGTTATCGATTTATCCCTAAAGCGAATTGGTTAACGTTCCGGCTGAAATTAATAATTAAGATTTCCATTTGTCCGCGCGCACGCCATCCGGGCGATAACTGCGACCGGAACGGACCGACGAAAATAATTGCACCCCGGTCCGTACGCTGCGATGCCAAAGTAATCTGGACACGTACAGTCAGCTCGGATCTTTTGGAATAACCTTTTTCAACGTGGACCAAATCCCTCGAGTATTTTCAAGAGACACTTCAAAAGATAATTTTGTCGATATCAAACCGAGTTTTCGATGTTGCTCATTAACCCTCGGACAGCGGATCGTTTTTATAATTATATCATTGATGATGTTGAAAAGTCCACGGATTACTTTATTTATCAATTTTTAAAGGCACTAAATGTAGACACGTCAAATCTTTTTATTTTTTAATTAATCGGCCAGAAACTGAGTACTTGAATGACGATTTTGATACCCTCGGTCAAAATAGACACAGGCTACGCTGTCGGACGGTTAAAATAAAGTTCACACTAATTATTAATACAGATATTACTTACAATACTATACAAGTGATTTAAATTATATTTTTCCTGACGTATACGCTTCCATTATGGTGGGAGACGCTGGCAGTCACTGAGAAGAGTGGAAAGAAGCGGTCCGCGGGCCACCAGTTGCCCGGCTCTGGTTTAGAAGAATAAGGAAGATTTATTAAAAAGCATGGTGACTGTACAGAAATTTTGGGCATTGCATAATGATCGCCCGGCGAATTCCTCAGTCCCCAAAACCAGCCTTGTAAACTTCCTTCCTCGAGCGGAAGTGTCATAGCTCAGAGAGCCGACATTGCCGGCAGTTAGCGTCACGGTTGCCGCGTCTCGAAGCGTGACCCGTCAAAATGTTCGTCCGCGGAGTCCACTCAAAAACGATGGCGAATTGTTCCGGGAGTCTGGCCGGTCCCGGAACAAAGCTCGAGTTTCTGGGTAACTCGAGACACAGTGCGTTTAAAACGTCAAGCTATTCGGGTCTGTCACCGCGAAATTATTGCTCGGTCTACGCATTGTCCTCGGCGTCGCGACGACACAGTGGCCAACACGACGCGACGCGACGGACAGGGTCCACGAATATCGACTTCCGGTCGACGCCGCGAGCAATTTTGTACGGTTAAGCTGCGCCGAATGCAGGGTCCGCGTGTGCGCGCTCTGCTAATTTTCCGTGTACCGAGCCATGCTTATGCGAATTAGGATGGTTCCCTTCACCATTCAGCCCTATAAGCGGCGCTCGTGGCTAGCTGCCACACCGCCGATACATGGACCGCGATCGAACCGATACGATGCGGATTATCAAACCTGTCCATTCTCTCTGCGAGACCGTATCACCGTACTGCATCGAGTTTTTCCTTTGATGGTGTACTTGTATAGGTTGTACTAACTAGTTCGTCATCAGTAGACTGCGGATCTTCATGCAAAATAAAAATTGTCTATGTGAATTGCAAGAAGCAGGGACCAAGTAAAAATGTTGTTTTTAATTGTTTTAATAAGCTGGAAATAATACATCGATATTTTTCACTTCTTTTGATCTTCCTGTTTGTTCAAATTGCATCTACTCAGTTCTCTCATAAATGCATTAAATGCACAGTCTAGTCATTAGTGATCAGTATGCAAAATAAAAAAAAATTGTCTACGTTAATTGCAAGAAGCAGGGACCAAGTAGAAATTGTTTTCTATTTCATGATTTTACTAAACTGGAAATAATACATCGATATTTTTCAATTCTTTTGGTCTTCCTGTTTGTTCAAATTGCATCTATTCAGTTTTGTCACAAATGCATAAAATCTGCAGTGTAGTTATTAGTGAGCATTATGCAAAATAAAAATTGTCTATGTTAATTGCAAGAAGCAGGGACCAAGTAAAAATGTTGTTTTTAATTGTTTTAATAAGCTGGAAATAATACATCGATATTTTTCACTTCTTTTGATCTTCCTGTTTGTTCAAATTGCATCTACTCAGTTCTCTTATAAATGCGTTAAATGCATAGTCTAGTCATTAGTGATCAGTATGCAAAATAAAAAAAAATTGTCTACGTTAATTGCAAGAAGCAGGGACCAAGTAGAAATTGTTTTCTATTTAATGATTTTACTAAACTGGAAATAATACATCGATATTTGTCAATTCTTTTGGTCTTCCTGTTTGTTCAAATTGCATCTATTCAGTTTTGTCATAAATGCATAAAATCTGCAGTGTAGTTAATTAGTGATCATTATGCAACATAAAAGTTTTCTGCACGAATTGTGCGCGAAACAGAAGCTAAATAAAAAATTATTTCTTCCTTTAATGACTTCGATAAACCGGACATCAAATTTTCTTGTCTTCATTGAATTTTTAACTGTTTGAAATCTTGTCGTCTCAGCTTTGCCATAAATGCATAAATTGTCACTTACCGAAGCCAGTTCTGCAAAAAAATCCCTGAAACTCGACTATCTCGGACAATATCGCAAATATAGATTCTCGAAAAGTTGATTCTCGCAAGCCAGCCGTTTAATTAGTTCGATCCCATCAGAGAAACCGATCGAATGTGGTTCCAGGTTGCTTACAACCCCCAATCTCGGACCGTTAACAAATCAAAGCTCCCGCCCACTCAATTTCCATCGAAATCGATTGTCTCGAACAGTGGCCGGTCCCTGGTCCTCCATTTACGTGGCACGAAAACAGTTTCCATACTTGCGGCGACCATTTGTCGGAAGTTTGCGGGCCGAAAGAATCGCGCCGCGCCGGCTAACATAAGAGAAACACAATTATCGGCTGTCCGCAAAGTGCAGGGGACTCGCACGAGAACTCGGCCAGGTTCGTTTAACCTGATTACTGGCGGCGTGGTAGGTAGGAGCGGTCGTGGGCGTTGTATTCGGGCCAGAAGTTTTGTTGCAAACAAACCCGACGCGACAATCAGTAGCTCCGGATGATGGTAAACGTCGGAAATCCGCTTGTACGCGTCTTCAAAGCGGATTACCGGCGGCATCGCGTTGCAATTTGATGCACACAACGCAACCGCCATCGACCTCTCCGGTTTCCTGTCTTTGCCAAACAGAAACGGGGGACCTTTTATCATCAAGCCCGATTCGCGCCGCCGCCGATTAAACGCGGATCGAACGGCTTCCGATGCAAATGCGTCTTTTCATTCGCCCTGAGGCCAGATAAAAACGTTGTTGGTGTGGATTTTGGACAACCGACAAAAATCGATTCTCGTGACATAGCAAATTAGTACAACATTGATGTTACTTGGAAGATAATTAATTGTGATATATAATATGGTAAACTACATTTTCCAATATTTTCACTAAATCATAAATGTGGAGAATATTCTGAGATAAATTGTTTAACTATACAATACTTACCCTCACAATTATTACTCCGTTAAATTAAGCCATTTAAAGACAGTTTTTCATGCTAGCAAATAAGTAATACCAGAATTCTACGACCCCCAAAACCGTTCTGTTTCTAATAAACAACGTATAATTAACAGAGACATGAATTTCAATCAGCTTTCAGCGAATCTGGCCCACTGCCCGCGCGGGTGGATGGAAATGGAAAAGAAGAATAACGTAATCGACGCGCCACGGAACAATTCGTTTAGTCCTCGTTCCCGGTCCGCGGACATTTCTCAGGCTCGCGCACAATTTTCTACGGCTAACGAAATACAGACGGTGGAAGAGATCGCGGGGGGCTTTATTTCGCGTTCCACGCGTGCAATCTCAATTCCCCAGCAGCGTTCATTCATCGTCGCGAGCGCCGACGTTCCCCGTTCGAATGCCGCCTCGTATTTAAGATTCAAACGCGGTTTTCCCCACTAATTTTCTATATTCTGCTGGGCCCGCGAATCTCTTTCTCGCCGGGGAATTTATTGAACGCGCTCCGTCCCGCGCGCCACGCCGGAAGCAATCTCGCTCGATATTGTGCTGGCTAGGAGCGCGCAACGCGATGCGATTCGACAATTGCCTCGTCGCGTTTACGTTACCACGCCTCGAAAATTATCCCCGAAGTTACGATCTAAGTGCCCGCCGAATGTTTATGCGGGAGCACCTCGCTCGTTGCACGAAACGGGACCGAGGGTGTGCGATGGAAGAAGTAACCAATCATGCGATCTGTTTTTCTACTTTAATCTCTCTAAGCCACGGGTGACGAACTGGCGGCTCGCGAGCAGGGTTGCCATATTTTGCGGGAACAGGGAACCAGTCCCCTAACCGCTGCGCCCCTCGCCGTGCAGCTGGGCGAGGGGCGCAGCGGTAAGGGGCTGGGTTCCCTGTTCCCGCAAAATATGGCAACCCTGCTAGCGAGCCAATTGTGGCTCCGATCCCCACTCTTCTCTCAAGCTTGCCCCCTCTACTTGGCTGCTGAAGTAGTGGGGAAACTGTCGCATTGATAGTGGGGCTTCTTTGGCTCTCGGCGGGTGAAGTTTGTCACCCCTGTTCTAAACTTTTCGGAATATTACGTGGCCACCACTCTATCCCCACCACGAGTTACATTGTACTGTATTTGCTTTATTTTCAGCCTTAAAGCTATGAAATATGACTTTGTTTACATTAACCTAACTTTACATATATCTATCTTATTTCACACATTCGGACCTTCTCTCACTCTTTTTCTTTGCCGCACTCATTCCTACCCTGATCTACTCTGCTTGTATCCTAATTATTACTAACTTAATTATCGCATTCTTTCCTATACCCTAACATTTATTTTTATAATAATTTGGTATATTCTTTGGTGTATAAATTCCAACAACACGATCTTTCGCTTCCCGATCCAAATTATTTATTTCTGCAGTAAAAGTATGTAGTATCAAACATTATTAGAGCTAGTTGTAGGCGTATAATTTTAGAATGATCAATTTTACTTTGAGAGATACAGCTATTTAATTGCTCCTATAATGTAATATTTGTACAAAATGTGCGGATAAACATAGCTATAGATACATGGATATGCGATAATTACTCCAGAGTAACGTGATATTTGTTTTATTAGCACATATCGGTTACGTAAATATAAAACTGCACGGAAATACGGCTGCAAGTATGTCGATATGCGAGAGTACTGGAGAAATTAAAAGGTCGCTAATGAAATAAGAATGTAAAATATATAGGAAATATATATATTGTACTAACTTTTCGTTAAATTAATCTATAGATAATAATCTGTAAAATAATTTGTAGAATGAAAAGCATAATATCGATTGACGATTCCGAGAGTACCTAACTCACTCGACAATGCGAGTGGCACCGCCCCGAATATGCGAACAATTAAGTGTGCACTAGCGCAGCAGCCTGCGAGACGAAATCGGCAAGACGCGTCGGTGATAGTCGAAGTCGCACCGTTGCTAATAAAGGAGAACTACGGCCCGAAAATAGCGCAACAAGTGCAGTTACACCGACGACGGGTGCACCTGCAGCCGAGCGTATTATATTAGAAATCCTGCAGTATTATCCCGCCGAGTTTATTCCTCTGCAGCACTGTTTCCTCGACGCCACGTCGCACTCTCAGTATCTAGAGCGTGCGTTTCCGTGTTTACCACTATTGTTTATCTCGAGGATTTTCTTATCTCTTATCTTCGACGTCGTGCATCGACGTCACCGAAATTCCTCATGTTTCATTGGACTAGAAACAAAATGTTACATATAATTTGTCAGGAAATGGTTTGTTACAATACTCAATATTTTACTTGCTACTTATTTTCTCCAAATTGTACTTGACTTCGATTAAACCTGCAAATATCTTAATTCTTTTAATCTTGAGAAAACTTGAATTTTCTTTATGAAAAAAATACTCCCTCTGCCGCATAATGATAGTAGCAGTTGATGAATTTAATTTGTCCCATAATAATAACAGCAAAAGAAAATAAATATAGAACGCAACATTTATTACCAAAAAACCAGATTACATTAAACAATAAATTAAAAATATATTTCTCCTAATATTTATTTTGTGTGTTCAGATAGTTTCTGGGTTTTTCAATAATTTAGTTACTGCATTTTAAACTTGTAGGTAGGTCAACTTTGCTTCCCCTATATGCATAACTTGTATTTTTTTCATCTTACTTTTACAATGGGTTGATATTCAACTGGAATAAGACAATTGATTTCGATCAGCGGATGAAATTAGAAAAATGGTTATAATTCGTAATGATTAGGTTAACCTAAAAATTGAAAGATGTGTTAAAAGAAATGATAGATGTCATGAAATATAGATTTTGATTGAAGGCTTTGCAATTTTGCGCTGCAACATAACTTACAGCTGCATTCGCCAATAATTCCCGTTTGAATATTCACTTGCTACTATTATTATAGGACAGAGGGAGTATACAGGGTGGGGGCCGGACGGGTGGTACAACCGAGCAGGGGGTGATACTACATGTTAAAATAAGTCGGAAAAAAGGAATAAAATAAAAATGCAGCGAATACACGTACTATTGTATAGGAATCGTCTGACGCGTCTGACCATGATCCACCAATTCGACTTTCTGCATACATATACTCAAGCACGCGAACCTGGCGGAACTTTAAACTCTACTTTCTCGAAAACGAAGCATCGAACGAAAAAATGTTATTCCTTTTTTTCGACTTATTTTTACATGTAGTATCACCCCCTGCTCGGTTGTAACACCCGTCCGGCCACACCCTGTATATTTACGCAAAATTTCCAAGTTCATCTGTGATCCCTCTAAAGATTAAATGTTTAGGTAATCAATCGATGAGTCTCTCTTTTAAGAATTATAAAACAAAGCTATTTAAATAGCACATAGAGCGAGATGACAGATCGGTATTCATCAGCTCAAAATCCACAGGAACAATTACTTGGTAATTAGGACGTAAAAGAGTAATTTTGATAACATTAGAGTTGCCATGATCGGCAATTTTAGTCGCGGGCATCAATTTTCGTAGTCTGTCGAGGCTTTCAGACAATGTCGACCGGTTCGAGCGACGAACAGATGAGCGATATCGTACCCAGGAATAGCGTAATTGTTCTGTTGGTAGAGCGGAAGTAGCAGGAGGAAGCATAAATCAGGCTGGACGTTAATTTTGTTTTCAGCGCCGACGGCAACTACGAGGTGACCATTATGACCAAGGCGATTTTGCACCATACGGGGAAGGTCGTGTGGAAACCGCCGGCGATCTATAAATCATTCTGCGAGATCAACGTGGAGTACTTTCCCTTTGACGAGCAGACTTGTTTCATGAAGTTTGGTTCGTGGACTTACGACGGGTACACGGTGAGTAATAAGATTTTACTAACAAACCGTTCCACACGGCAGTGATTAATCATAGTCTCCGCATTCACCTGCCCAAGACATTCCGGCGAGGACCACAAGGAATCATGTTTCACGAATTTACGCAAGAAACTCGATTGTTAGAACGTAGCTCGATCATTAACTCCTTCGGAGAGCACCCATTCTGGTTTCTCTTTTTCGAAGAATAAAAAGGAATGAGAGAACAAAAATTTGATCGAATTGGTAGAATTAACGTAGTTATCTCGGAATTTCAACTGAATTTCTGGACTTATTGAAAGGTCGCTATTGAATACTTCCATCGAAAGAGTTTTTTAATCGAGTTAAAAGATCGTGAGATTATCTGTGCTAAAGTCCGCCTTATTCGCCGTTTTTCGCCATTCAGGAATCGTGTTACTGCGATCAAGAACTCGCGAGAAGATTTCTCGAAGGAAGTCTGTACAATTATATTTGCTGAAATTGATTACTCCTTGATCCAACGGTGATCATCTATTTTCGACATTCGCAGTCCGATGAAAAAGCGACTTTCTTCAACGATAGACATACAAACTACCGTCGAGTTTCAGGCGACAATTCTCGGGTTGGATTCTGACCCAGCTTCGAGTAAACTTCTTGCAACTACTTCGCTTCTAACTTGAGTCGTCATTTCTACAGGGTGTGGCCGGACGGGTGGTACAACCGAGCAGGGGATGACACTAAATGTAAAAATAGGTCGAAAAAAAGGAATAACATTTTTTTGTTTGACGCTTCGTTCTCGAGAAAATCGAGTTTGGAAATGAAGCGAATACACGTGCTGTTGCATAGGAATCGTCTGACGCGTCTGACCATGATCAACTAATTCTACTTTCTGCATATACTAAAGCACGCGAACATTTTCTTCCGATGTATCTCACACCACTTTTGTCCGTGCAGTGCACAACATCGCGATTTTTCTAATACAGGGGGAAATCGTAGTACATGCAAAAATAAGTCGACAAAGAGGGAATAACATTTTTTTGTTTGACGCTTTGTTTTCGGAGAAAATCGAGTTCAAAGTTCCGTCAGGTTCGTGTGCTTTGATACAATGACTCGGATTAATATTCGGATGCTCTAAAAAAGACGATAAGTTTTTTGGGAAGCTAGAGCAATTAGTTCACTACAGGACGTGAAAGGAAATTTTTTCAAAAATTGCAATTGATCGGAATTGTAGAAAAAATACTGAAAGTTGCATTTTACAACTTTTTTCTGTGGGCCTATATTGAAAATTTCAAAAATACGTTTTGTAGATCTGTGTCAATTATATGCGCTGTGAAAGTTTCATCGAAATCGATCGACGCGGGAAGAAACGACAGGCATTGAAAGATATAAGAATCCGTCGATTTATTGCAGTTAGAGGCCGAAAATCTGCAATTTTTACTATCTTCAAACGTTTGTAGCTCATTGCAACGTCGACCGATTTTGACGAAATTTTCAGAATATGTTTAATTCGTACAGATTTGCAAAAAGTATTTTTAAAATTTTCAATATAGGCCCGCATAAAAAAGTTATAAAATGCAACTTTTAGTATTTTTTCTACAATTCCGATCGATTGCAATTCTTGAAAAGATTTCTTATTACATCCTGTAGTAAACTAATTGCTCTAGCTTCCCAAAAAAGTTCAAATCGTATAGTACAATATTAAAAAAGTTATCGTGTTCTTTAGAGCGTTCAAATATTTTTCCGAGTCACTGTATATGCACAAAGTAGAATTGGTTGATCATGGTCAGACGCGTCAGACGATTTCTATGCAACAGCACGTGTATTCGCTGTATTATCAAACTCGATTTTGTCAAACAAAAAATGTTATTCTGTTTTTTCGACTTATTTTTACATGTAGTATCACTCCCTGCTCGGTTGTATCACCCGTCCGGCCACACCCTGTATATAATAAGTCGGAAAAGGGTCTTCGAACATTTGGATAGATACGTTCTATTTAAAAAAAAAAAACAGTAGAACTACACGATCTAAGAAACAGCACGGACCCAATGGTTTTTCTTAGATCGCAACATTACTGGATGTGTGTTACATTTCTAATTTGAAGCTTTCATCAAACGAACATATACATATAATATTTAAACGTATGCTCAAACCAATCAGTTGCAAGGTTGAAATAGTTTTGTCCAGCCTGGATTCCCATTTCGTCCAGCACACCGATGACCTGCTACGTGCCCTATTCTCATTTTATCGGAATCTCGGGTGGATTTCGAATTCAGAAAAGTGATCGATGACGTCAAGGATCCGATGACATTTGGCGATGGTTCTTATATTGCTCGGCTGAATCGATCGCGGTTACTGGTGGTCATATTTCGATCCGAGTCCGGTTACAGGCCAATAAAGTATTCCTTAAGAGATCGTCGATCGTGCTATAAATTCGGTCACGCTCGATCCCGCTTCAATTTCATCCAACGGAGAAGAAAATTTCTTACGATCGTTGAATGTCAACTGGTTCTTCGTCCGCGTGGTCACGGTGACGTAATCAGCCATTATAAACATGAATAGAACCGACGAATTAGTTTTTCTGCTTTAGACTGATCTGGATCGTTCTGTTCGGTTTTTTATTATTATTACTAGACTGCAGATTTTATGTGTTTAAAATACAAAGATACAAAGATATTAGAAGAATTTAAGAATACTATTGTTTAGGAATACTATTTATTTAAAATATTAAAGGGGAAGTACTTTTTATTTTGCATAAAGATCAGCCTAATGGTAATAATTAGAAAATCATGACGTTTTCTAAGACAATTGGAAGAAATAGAAGTTGCGCATAGAAAACTATAAAATCTATTTTCTTTTTTAATTATGTCTACTCACAAGTAGCAAAATGCATCTTTCAAAGCTTCGTGAACGTATTTTCCCTTTGTGATGGTTCGAACGCGAACGCTCGACTGACGTGCTCAGTCTGGAAAATTAATAAGCACGAACACCTTTGGAATCCGTTGTTTATCAATATTGTATGCTATTTCATATTACCTTTATTCACCAAATCGATTCAAAACGAAATAATAGAATAGTGCCAATATTTCGATTACAATTGCAACCACGATTCAAAAGGTGCATTTATCCGTTAGCGCGATAAACTCATTGCGCGCGGAATATAAATGGGGCGGTGGCTCATAGAATTCCGTTTAAGCTATCTGCGCGCGAAACGCCGCGCCTTGCTGCGGCGAGAAACAAGAACGCGGACTCGGGATCAGGGAAGAACGTTCCTTTAACTTTTCATGGCGCGTCTAAACAATTTATTACGTTAGAAGTTACGTTGACAGTTCTATTCCCCGGTGTTTTTCTTTCATTCGTTTCGTGGCTGCACCGTTACGGATCCCTCGAGCATCTGGATTCCAAAGCATTCGAACGCTATACGTACCGTTCTCTATGGAATAATTCATGTCGCTGCAGAGCCACCGCAAATCTTCGATGAATTACTTAACCGGCTGCCGTGTCGGTTCTTTCGCTAAATTGCGCGTGACAGGAATATTTGTCCGGCGGCGAGCGCGCTTTACAACACATTACATATTCATACGCGTCTGGCTATGGTATTTTTGCTCCTGTCGCGATCCACTTTCTCGTGATCCCCGATGCGATTAAATTTCCTCTGATCTTCATTCCCTCGGCCCGCGATCGATAGCGACCAATGTCGCGGATATTCGTCCCGCGGTCAAACCGTTTCAACCAGCCGGCGAATCCTCTTGTTCTTCGTCTCTACCAGAAACCTATATCTCGCCCGAGTCCAGTCAGTGAAGGTAAACAAATATCACTCGAGCGAAGAGAGAATTTTTCCACTTAGTGAACTACCCTTAAAAATTGCTCTCGATTAGTGGAAAACGGAACAAACAACAAACAGTTGCCTCTTCTGCTTTAATTGTTTGATATTTGTTTGTGAATATCTTAAATTACACCGTAGATCATTACTGTAACTGTAAAAATTTTATCCCCATTGCTAAGGGGTAATCCTCCTTGGATCTAGTGAAGCGGTAACGCTTGAAAAAAGAGGGGCATGACTTTCTTATTTGTTAGACTTTGTTTACAATCTTCATCGCAAGTCCAATTCGTTATAATAGGGCAAGGGGTTTAACGTCGCAGCTCCATCATAAACGTGGCTTCACGAGAACCGAGCAAACAGCCGCGGGAGGCTCGCGAAAATCCGAAAAACAATAGACCGTCGGGAAGTTCGGGGCGGAATGAAATCTATTGGGGTGGCCTCGTCGCCGGAAAGAGTAACCATTCGCGACAGAAGAAAGTTCGCGGGGGAGTTCGCGCCAGCCACTTTCCGACTGCCGTTTATCTCTTCCAAGCCATCAACCGTCTCTGTCTCGCCGGCGAGAACGCGTTACCGTTCAACCCTCCCGGGGATTTGTTTCCTTCGCCGGGTTCTATTAACATCGACGGCTGACGTTTAGTCCGCGGCTCGTTTTCGATCCCGGGCTTCTGTATCGTCCGGAACTCGCGGAATCCTTTGGAAGAATGACGAGCGCAGACGTCGACGTCGATAAACTGCCTCGCGTCGCTGAATTCCCCCGTTTCTATACCATCGGCAATTTTTATTTTCGTGCCTGCAACCGATCGCTTCCGCTCAGGTAAAACATCCATTTTCCGACCGAGAGTTCTACGTGGTAGCTCTCCGTGTCGTTCGTCTTTGCTCGCAATCGATATATCGGAGCGCAGACACGCGTCGCACTGTGGGTTCCTATGAAATAGGCAGAATTAACACGAAAATGTTTGTGTCATAAAATTGGTTAAAACTTGGTCCTTTCGGAAGCTAACGCTAGACTGAGGTGGACGGAAACGAACACGGATTTACAGTTATACTCGAATTAATATTCGGACGCTCTAAAAAAGACGATAAGTCTTATAATATTGTACTATACGGTTTGAACTTTTTTGGGAAGCTAGAGCAATTAGTTAACTACAGGATGTAAACAGAAATTTTCTCAAAAATTGTAATTAATCGGAATTGTAGAAAAGATACTAAAAGTTGCATTTCTCAACTTTTTTATGTGGGCCTATATCGAAAATTTAGAAAATACGTATTGAAGATCTGTGTGAATTAAACATATTCTGAAAATTTCGTCAAAATCGGTCGACGTTGCAATGAGCTACAAAACGTTCAAAGATTGTAAAAATTGCAGATTTTCACGATTTTCGGCCTATATCTCTAAGAATTCTTACAAGTTTCAATGCCTGTCGTTTCTTCCTGTATCAACCGATTTCGATTAAACGTTCACAGTGCATATAATTGACGCAGACCTACAAAACGTATTTTTTAAATTTTCAATATAGGACCACATAAAAAAGTTGTAAAATGCAACTTGTTGAGTGCAAAACGATTGATTGCCTATAGCAATTGCGATTGATTCGTAAAATTGATAGAGGAACGAACGAGGCTGTCAAAATAAATGATCGTTAGTTTTTGGACGTTACCGGGTGCTCTATTGATCAGTCGTTTTCAAAGCCTCGATAAAGACATCCGTTTGTATCTTTCGTGGATGTTAGACGCCTTTCAGCACGAGACGGTCACGCTTTCTCCACGAGAAATATTTCATGCCCTCGCTCGCCCCGTATAGACGTATGATCTGTCGGTACCGCTGGAACAGGACGACAGGCATCGACAAAACGTCGCGATACATCGGCACCGTGTTTGAGAAGTCTTCTCGCTTCAGTAAGCGTCCCTCCTGACGGCTCCTGAACCTTGCTTCAGATGAAAGTTTTCTCTTCGACTGAGGAATGCCTGCGTCTTCCTGCTCGCCAATTCAGGCTGCCAATTCTCGCTTGAATGGACCTATCTTTTAGCTGTGAATGTTTCTTGGAGAATATGTTTGGTGTACAAACGAACTCATTCAGATTATGGAGTCGAATCAAAATTTCATCAAAAATAATTACAACGACCGATCATCGGAATATTTACTATTGATAGGGATAGTCAATGATGACTTTCTACCGGACTGCAGATTTCTATGTAAAATAAAAATTGTCTGTGTATTAATTTCAAGATGCAAAAGCTGCATAGGCACTTGTTTCTGTGAGTTGTAGATAATTTTTAGATTCTTTAAATGTTTTTACTGTTTTGCTGTCGATCTACATATCTTTGTCATAAATTTACAAAATTCTCAGTCTATTAATGACGAAACATGTGACAGTATTGTTAACTTAGCTATCATATTTATTTAATTCGTAATAATATTTTTCGCAATAAAAAGAGAGATAAGAAGAATAATTCGGGGAGGATGGAATGGTCTGGTTTCTTCGAAATCCTTCTCGCCCTACTGCCTCCTCCCCCCGCATTCCCGATGACCGTACACCTTTCCCATGAACGCGCAGATTTATCCGTTCCCAACAAATCCAGCTGTCGGAGGATTTCACCGGCGAGCAACCATTGCGAGAGTAAATCCCGCGTCTGGAACAATAAACCAAGACCGTTCTTGGGCCAGACGTCACGGTCAGTCTTTCATGGCTCGCGGCTCTCTTTCTTTTTCGATTTCGTCTCGATCCGCCCAAATCCACGATAAAACCGACAGAATAATTTACTAGTCAGCAATAATGGTAAAAAATGGACCAGACAAAACCTGTTATCAAATTCTGATCGTTAAGTTTCAGTATCACTTTGTGCCAGAAAAGCAGACAGCAGAGAATTCACCCTTAAAAATCAATGAAAGTAAACTATCTTTCACAAAGATTACAATTATATTATATTTAGTAGAAACCATCGGCGATTTTTCACCTAGAATTTAATGATCCTCCGATCGCCAATGTCTGCATTTCTTTCACAAAGATCACACTGCTTATTTTTAAAAGGCATTTACGAGTTTTCACCTAGAATTTAATATAAATAATACATAGGGATCAATCCGAGAATCTCATCTTGTCTGTTTTATCTGCTCGCGAGAAACAGGATTCCGTCTCGTCCTAGAAACGCGAAGATAGAGTCCCCCTTCGATATAATTGAACGTTGAACGCGACCTTCTCGCATCGAAAGGAATCACGGGACACGGATTCGACGGATTTAAATTCACAGCTTTGACGGATAGCCTCGGAGGATCCTCGGACTCGCAGTCTGAAAGTGGTCTCTCCTCGCTGTGTCGATATTTCCGTTTAAATCGGTGGTCTTTGACGCGTTCGTCCGTAGCTCGTTACTCACTTTGTCCGGCGGTTCTCGCGACAAAGGAGGCGCTCGAGACGTCGACTAGGAGGGCTCGACCTACTTGTACATATCGATGGCATCGTTTTCTTTATTTCCCCAGAGACGGTCGATCGCGGTTCAACAAGTCCTCCGTAAAACCGAGGATAATTATAGAGACACGGTTTTTCCCTGAGGTTGACAGTCATCCTCTCTCGCGTTGACCAGATCGCGACTAATCGAGACCATCCAGTTTTGCCGAACGGCTTACGAACAACCGGCAAAACCCAGTCGCAAGAAGATCAGCAAACTAGGAGGAACGAGCCGAGCTTAAGAGGCCATTTCAATTTTGAATGATATTTTTTATACAGTGGGGCCTCGATTAACCGGCTTATAATCGCGAACTGTACAGAACAAATTGAAACCGCAATTTCTATGTTTATGGTAGACATTTTATTTCTAGTTTTTGTACAAATACTAGTACGAAAACACCCAGCAGAGTTGGGCATTAATCGATTAAAATTTTAATCATGATTGTTTGATTAATGTGTACGATTAAAAAAAGAAATCATCGAAAAATGGGAGACTGATTCAATCGATTGATGAAGTGAATCGTCAATCGTTGATTAAAAAAATAAATCATCGAAAAAAAAAACATAGAAACACGTAAACAGAGTTTGTATTATACAGGGTGTCCCAAAATTCCTTCAACAGCCGGAAATGGGAGATTCCTGAGATCATTTGAAGCAATATTTTCCTTTACAAAAATGTTATCCGCGGCTTTGTTTAGGAATTATTAACGAAAAACCACGGACCAATCAGAGCGCGACCTAGACGAGAGTTGGCACAGTAGTCATGGCGCGCCAACTGTCTATTGGCCGACTGTGCCAACTCGCGTCTAGGTCGCGCTGTGATTGGTTCGTGTTTTTTGTTAATAACTTCTAAACAAAGCCGCGTATAACATTTTTGCAAAGGAAAATATTGCTTCAAATGATGTCAGGAATCTCCCATTTCCGGCTGTTGAAGGAATTTTGGGACACCCTGTATATAGACCAAATGACAATACACCTAAATTCAGTTTACTTTTTTCTCAGTATTCATACAGTATTGATTCCGTATTTCATTAATCATTAATAATCGTTATTCCTAATTAACGATTAATAAGTATTTAATCGTTAACCGCAATTTTTTAACGATTAATAAGTATTTAATCTTAAATTTTTGCCCAACTCTGACACCCAGAGACGCCAGATGAGGGGAGGGAACCCGAATTGAGGGTTGAAGTTACCCCCTCTCTGTAAGTACCGGACACATGCAGAGACGAAACGGGTCACGTGACTGAGCCGCGGCGGTTGTGTGGGTAATGGTAGTAGCGTCATTGAAGGGGAAGGCAGAGTGGGGACACAAGTCTGAATCTTGGGACCTCTGGTCGCATCTAGTAATCTGATCTTTCTGTAATCAATTTTGAAATATTCCTCAGAGAATTGAAACGGGATAACTTTTTTTGAACGACTTCAAACAGCTTGAGATTTTTTGAGACATTAGAAGAGAATTACTAGCTGATTTATACGACAATTTTGTAAAAAATTGTATTTCATCGGAATGGCGAGGAAAATCTGACCGGGAGCTTATCGAGAGATCTTAAGAAACGTTTCGGCGAGAATCAAGGCGCATTCTGCGAGTGGCAGAAGTTGGAGAGAGGACACAGATATTTGGCTCCACTCCCCAAAGTTTATTTCCGTTCCGAGATACGACAGGTTCCGAGAAACAGTTCTAGCGACCGCCCGGCCACCCATTAGAGGTATCCAATTTCGTTGGTTCGCCCGGTTCGGCTTTTTCTCGACTTTCCATCGACCCTTTCCGCGCTTCTTCCTAGCCGACCTCTGCTCTCTTCTCTGTTCAATTGGATCCGACGTAGCGCGAGAGAGAATGAGAATCCGGTGGGCGGGGAGACCTGCACAGCAAGATCCGAAAATCTTCGAGACCAGGGCTGATTTAAGAGCTACGCTCCGTCGAGGTATCGAAATGTCTCGTGGCCGAGATATTTAAGCGGGGATACAGTATTTTGTTACGTCGCACGGCTGGCGATAGAGCGAAACGCTCTAGAACAGTGGGAGATATTTCCGCTTTGACCCCATTGGCTGGTTTGCTCGAAGTTGGCTCTCGCGATTGGTGATCGTAATTGAAAGGCTTAGAAGCCAATTAGTGCAGGTCCTACTTTCTCCGAGCAATTTATCTGAACCGGTTTTGTTTCATTTTTTCTTTTATACTTCAGTTCAGTTGTGTGTTACCGGCGGATAAATGCGAGGGTGAGAACAAATTTAGGCTTCGATTCTTTAGGAACAGTAGAGAGATAAAACATCATGTTCGTAGGTTTTTAAGAAATTATGGTAATCGATGTCCATGGTAGGTGATATAGTTTACAAATATTAATCCTTCGACTGAATACGGCTCCTTAATAAATACGCAGATAACGATGTTTTATCATAATCGTTTCACTGGTTCAATTTTCCTTCTTACTGTATATAGAATGGCGTACAATAATGATTTGTAACAATGTCCGCAGGTCGACCTCCGTCACCTGGCCCAGACCGAGGAGTCGAACCGCATCGATTACGGTATCGACTTGACCGACTACTACATTTCCGTCGAGTGGGACATCATAAAAGTGCCTGCCGTGAGGAACGAGGCGTTCTACATATGCTGCGAGGAGCCGTTCCCGGATATCGTGTTCAATATCACCTTGCGCCGTAAGACCCTCTTCTACACGGTGAACCTGATCATACCATGCGTGGGCATATCTTTCCTCTCGGTGCTGGTGTTCTACCTGCCAAGCGACAGCGGGGAGAAGGTCTCGCTCTCGATCTCGATCTTGCTGTCGTTGACGGTGTTCTTTCTGCTGCTGGCGGAGATCATACCGCCGACGTCGTTGACGGTGCCGTTGCTCGGCAAGTACCTGTTATTCACGATGGTGCTGGTCACGCTGTCCGTGGTGGTGACGATCGCGGTGCTGAACGTGAACTTTCGTTCGCCGGTCACCCACCGTATGTCGAACTGGGTGCGGGTGGTGTTCATACAATGGTTGCCGCGGTTCCTCTTCATCGAAAGGCCGAAGAAAGAAGAGGACGACGAGGACGAGGACGATGCGAGGAACGGCGGCATGAGCGTCATCGGGATCGTGGACGGCGAGCCGGTCGATGACGAGGACGAGGACGACGAGGACGACGACGTCGAAGCGGCCAACGGGAAACCGACCGATGGTATGCTCACCGATGTGTTCCATGTACAAGAGACTGACAAGTACGACGCGTACTATGGGAAACGGTTCAGCGGCGATTACGAGAGACCCGTCCACGAGCTCCCACCATCCGCGACCAGGTACGACCTGGGCGCCGTGGCCACCGTCGGCACCGTTGCCCCATGTTTCGAAGAGCCCCTGCCCGCCCTACCACTGCCCGGGGCTGACGACGACTTATTCGGACCAGCCAGCCCCGCTTACGCTCACGAGGACGTCAGCCCCACATTCGAGAAGCCGCTGGTCCGCGAGATCGAGAAGACCATCGACGACGCCAGGTTCATCGCTCAGCATGCCAAGAACAAGGACAAGTTCGAGAGCGTGAGTACCTTCCTACCATTCTACTTCGCTTTCGTTCTCTCCATTCTTTCCCAACCGAGTCTCTGAACCCGGTTCAACTCTACAATTGCCTCCCCCAAACTCTTAGTATTGAGGTATGTATCACGGAAACGTCCCTTCCTTTTTTCTTTTTGTTTCATGGCGGAAATGCTGTTACGCATACACCCTTAAGATGAAGTTCGAGGGGTAGTGTGCGGCGCGGCCTCGCCCTTAGATAGAAATTAGGGGAACAGGACTTATATACCTACCCATACCCACTGAAAACCCACCGCCCAGGGCATAGCTCTTCTCCTATGCCCGATATACCATCACCCGGGGTCCTACTCTCCGCATTTACTCCCTTGGTGGTGAGCGACTCATCGTATCAGGTCTCCTGCGTCCTCATTGGGCTTATTCTTTTTCGTAATGACTAGACTGCAGATCTTTATGCATGTATGGCTTATAAAAAAGTTCGAAAATTGCTGGAGTATTAAATTCAACAGAATTAATACGATTTTTATTTATCACGGATGTACAAATGCTATTGCCAATGAAAATAGAATTTTATTTGGTAGCACTTTCTTAAAATTAATAATAAACATCCGCAGTCTAGTAATGACAGAAAGGTCCCTGGCAGAGCATTATCGTCATATGAGGGGAGAGAGCACGAATCGAGGGGAAGAGTTACCCTCTCTCTGCCAATACCGTCACGTGACTGGTAAATCTTGGAAGGGGAAGGTAGAGTGGGAACCTTTTTGTCATCTCACCGCAGTACCTATTATAGATACAATATTATACATATAGTCGTTCTGATGTGCTGAATTCGAATGCCACTAGACTGTGGTTCCTTATACATTTATGCTGTAGGAACATCTTCAGTATGCGCTAAAATATGAAATATTATACAAAAGGTATTTAGTACGTCATTTTTAAAAATACTCGACAAAAACGGAGAAGGATTACAGATGAAAATACAATAGTAAGAAAAGTAATGTTTGTTTAAATGACAGTATGAGCGTTTTCACATTGTCCGGTTGGCGCCGTCCGGTTGACAAATGGATGTTGATCGATTACCGGCCGATATACCCCGGTATAATAACAGTTTTCTATTTGTCTGTGTTAATCACGTATATAATCGAGTAGCTAGCATCAAAATTGCATAATAAAAAGAATAACGACGAAGTTAAAATGACCATTACACCGGCCCGTAATCAATCAACATACATTTGTCAACCGGACAGCGAAAATGGACGATGTGAGAGCGTACTGTAATTCGAAACAATTTTTACTTGCTTTCTTATAGCATCGTGTTAAATTGTGGTAAGACAAATTGCGTATCAAATGCTTGCAATATAATTTGATCGTTCGCTACCAGCATTTGTTTCGTTGCTCAACTTCCTTGTATGAAAGTTTCATTAAATCCAACGTACCCAATGTGAATTATCAAAACAGTTTAGCAGAAGAAAGTCACGGATTCTCTGAAAAGTATGCATTCTACTGTGACTTTAAACAACGAAGAGAGAGAGAGAGAGAGAGAGAGAGAGAGTGCATAAAATTAATTTGTTTTTAAGTGAACTGTCAGATTATGGATGTCGCATATTTGTGACGGTGGTAGCGAACATGTTCAGCAAAAATACGCGATAAGGGTTCACAAGAGGTTAATATAATATTTGACTGGGTCGATATCTAAATATTTGGAATGGTTGTAACAGGAGTCACTATTTTAAAATTACATAGTTATAATACTAAAAATATGCTTTTTAACGACGCGTAGCCGGATTTAGGTCAACAGAAATCCCCCAACTTCCGAACAAGAGCAATATATCCGGAACAAGTATTTCTCTCGATATTCAAAAATTTCGGTCGACTTACAACAAGGTTTGCGAGTATTACAACGTAGCCCGGAGTTTCAAGAATATGTCACGGAATTGCATAGAATTCGAAGTAGGTCGAAAATTTTGTTTAGCTTTTTGCTATTCCGACCCAATGTCCCACCGTTGACGACGCGGGTAGTCCTCTCGAGGTTCGCTCTGAAGCGGTACGATCTATTCCGATAAATCGTGTATATGTTGCTCGACGGTTACGACGGATCGGCGAAAGCGCTTAAAACGTCGGTTTTTTCGTTGCGCCACTCGAAGCTATTTGTTTTTCCGTTTTTACACAGCGAGATAGGAAGGAGAGAGAGCGGGCTCGCACGAAGATCGAATCGGAAGTTCGCCGGGTGGATTGAGCGCGATGCGGAATCGAACAAGCAGAGAGAGAGAGAGAGAGAAAGAGAGGAGAGAGGAAGGGAGAGAGAGATCTCGTCGGGAATCGATACCCCATTTGGAAAAGTAGAACGATGCGGATGAAATAATAAAAGCAGTGTGTTCGTTTTGTGCCGGTGAAAGAATATCGAGCGGAAGAGGAACGAGGAGAGGGGGTGCGGAGGGTCATGGATCAGGTTGTACACCGTCGATCGAAAGAACGCTCTTTCATCTTTACGAGTAATCCACGTCATGGAATCGGAAATGGACCGTGCAAATCACGGTGAATCAGGCTCTCGCGGGCTGTGATTAGGAGTGCCGGATATGGCTCGGGTCAGCGAAAGCAAATTATAACGAATCAGCCATAGGAGTCGTGATTCAAAAGCCGGATAGGGTGGCGGCAGTAGTATCGGGGATCGTATTAATCAGCCGTAAGCGCCTCGGAATCCGATTGCTGTTAATAGCTTCGTTTCCGATTGTCCACCGCCACCGCCGACGCCGCCGCTGTTCGATTTCGACAATTCCTTGTCGAAACCAGATCGAATCTGCCCGAAACGACGCGCTACGTTTGAACCTTGACTGGGAGCGATCGGAAACCCAGCTTCTGGTCGTAGTAGGAATTTGTAAGAGGTGTTTACAAAGAAAAGAACAGATTTATAATGTGCTTAGGTCAGTCGAGAAGCAAGTTACCCCCTGTAACTTTTGATTTGAAAGAGATATATTGTGCTGAGATGACGAGAGTGGGTCTCTGATAGCAGTGTCGCCTGATGAGGGGAGACAGCACGAATTGTGGGGAAAAGTTACCCTCTCTCTCTGCTAGTACCTGACCCATGCATTACAGAGACGCAACGCGTCACCAGTATCGCCAGAATCGACCAAACCTGGTCGATTTTTCCTCTCCTCCTTTTCCCCTTCCACTATCCCATCCCAGCACCTCCAGTAACATTCCACACTAACAACGGAAGGACCCCAAGTGTCCGACTTCGATTTTGATAATTTTTTGTGTGAGATAATGGTATACGGATCCCTAAGTATGTATGCGAAATATTAGGTGTAGTTTTAAAGATATAAACAATTACAGTTTCATACTAAATCATGGTATATCAACAAGGTATGAAACTCTAATTGTTTATATCTTTAACACTATTTAGTAACCACGCCTAATATTTTGCATACATAATTAGGGATCCATATACCATCATCTTACAAAAAATTATCGAAATCGAAGTCGGACACATGGGGTCCTTCCCTTGTAAAAGATCGTAGACTGGTCACGTATTAATCTGGTTATCAGAGAGGGAGTAAACTGTATTCCCCTCGATTTCCTCAATCTGTGAACGGGCTGCGGCGGAAGTGTGGGGAATAGCGTTTAGAGTGGGCACACTGTGATACAAAAAGTGTATGAACACCATTTGAAATAGTATGGCTGTTTTAAAGTTAGACCAAATAATTGAATAAAAATTATTGGAAAAAACTGCAACTAGTCGGAATCGCGAGAAAGAATAGCTTTTTAATCTTGTATTGAAAATTTAAACGTTTTACAGATTCAAATAAAGTGTACATGGTGATTGTGGGAACTAGGACAGGTTACTGCTCCTTTTTAAGTCAAAATATAAAAAAACTGGTGGAGGAAAAAATCGTACACCCACCAGGTACAATGCACTTTATACTCTTTAATGCAATCCAACTTTTTTTTATTAAATCATAGATACCATTTTAAGCAGAGTTCGAACTAGTATTCATACGCGAATTCAAACACTTCATACACGTCGCTTTTACCAACAGATTGTGCCACTCGGGATTGAGTAAATACCGAAGATTGATTCATCGAATCAAAATTTTTGTGCGCTTTAGTGCAGGCTGTGATGACCGAAATGGATCATATGCTGTAATCATTAGGTCGAATTTCGGTGAGTGGGACGGCAATTCCGCTGATATGGTGAAGTCTGGAAAATGTGGTTTGCATCAATCTTGCATCGTTTGCCCTTTGCGAGCTGTTATAGAGCCATATTCAAATGTCCACTGATCGCTTCTGAAGTATTATCGGGTCCATGAACGCAGACTTCAAAATGATGTGGACAAAACGCATATTATTTGAAAATTACCTCCCTCGCGTTTAAAATTATTCTGGACGAAGAAACATTAATATGTGATTTAGACTTCCTAAAAATCACTGCGATTTGTATTAAAGCAAACACACGTGAAAGAGTGTCTTTGAAAGGGTTGTATCAAGGTTACAACTATTAAATTATCAGAATAAAATATCCTTTAGTCTGTACACGAATTTGAAAAGAATAAATCGCTGAAAATCTATGTAGCTTAGCGACCAAAGCGTCCGCCACGAAGACCGAGGTTCCATTTCCGGCGTGGTATCCGATCGACCGAGTCTTTCTCTCTTACAAATTCCACGTAGAATCGTCGATAATTCTGAGACTGTGTCGGCGCCTCCAAAGAGAAAACGAAACTGAGAACGCATTTGTTCTCGTCTCACCACGGGAAACGTGTGGAACCGATTACGTACGTTTGTCGCGAACGGCCGAAAGGGATTTCGGCACGAATTACGCTCGCTTCTCTCGTTTCGCGAATGAGAATCCCGTTAAAGCGCGGACGCGCACACAGGGGAGGCCATATCGAGCCGCATAACCGATCGTTACCATCGGGCAGTCATTTTCCGTTTCAACTCCTCTCGAAAACGATCCGCATGCTTAGGATTCCAATGACCACAGCCAGGCACAAATCCCAGATTCGCTAACATCCCGTGACAAGGATTTTAATGGTGCACATAAAGAATGATGGACAAAGCTTTTGCCATTATGCGACTTGCGAACGAGATGCGAAGCAGATACGTGAAACTATTACGAATAGTCTTTATGCAAAGTAAAATTTGTTTTGATCAATTGCAGGACACAGTTTCTTCTTCGCAATTTTAAAAAACGAAATTATTTATGAATTACGAATAATTTCAAGCCATTTGGTCCAATTTTTAAAAAGTTATTCGTTTTGGAATGGTGTACGAATACTTTTTAGACTTTTTGTATACTAGGAAGTGGAACTAGTTTTAAATAATTTCGCTGTTTTATGCAACTTCAGGTAGCTAGTTTACTCAATCTTTCTATTACACAAAGAACAATTTGCTATAAATTCATAATCAAACCCCCAAAGACCCTTCAGAAGCATTAGGAGACTTCCCTAATCATATCTGATCATCTCATTTGATCCACAATACCATGTTATAGCCCAGAGGACCGTTTTGCGAGCATGATATATGGAACAATTAATTCTTTGTACTACGCAGAGATGACAAGTTGGCTAGGCAAAGTAATGCGGGCCCTATTGGTGGCCAATAGTCCCACCACTGCATAATGCCTATAGCCCTAACTGCTGTCCATCAAAAGTGGGGTCAAGCGGAGCGGGCTGTCACGCTGTCATTTGTGCACAATGGAACCGTCAACGGTGACAAACGTTGGAGATAATATATGTGCTAGTACAGTAAATTTCGTATAATTCGTTCCTACAATTCTTGTAATCGTTGCTGTACACCAATGTCATTCAATATCCAAAATTAGATATACTTGATTCTGTTTCCAAATCAAATATCCCAGAATCTTCCACAAACTACGATAATTTGATCCGTGACTTATTTAAAAGCTCTATGTAGCTACATTATACTCAAATCCTGACCTCACCATAGAGTTACCTGTCCAATAAATGAACATAGTCATTTTTAGAACTAGTGAAATATTATACATAAGAAATCTAGTACATACTTTTACTTGCACGCTTATAGAGGTCGTTCTCCTGTTTACAAATATGCACATAACAAGGTCAGATACTCAATGTCAGAATCATTTCCTTATTTTTATGCGTACGAAACTGCACACTTATAGAGGTCGTTCTTGTATTTACAAACATGCACCATAACAAAAAGATGGGATCAAGTTACCCTATCCAGAATTAGAATAGGCCACGCTAAGGGAACTCACTCGTACCTAATGACAAAGGATCCAGTACCATTATGCGACACATGCGACATACCGACATCAATCGACCACCTGATATTATTTTGTCCAAAACATAATACATTACGAGGAAAATACAAAATAGAAAACATACTGAAAGAGAATCTTAACGAAGATAAAATACAAGACCTACTGGAATTTATTAAAGAATCGAAAATCCAGAAAGTTATACTATAATGATACACCTCCTCGTCGCTAATAACCATGCAGTTGATGCGAGGTAAAACCTTTAAATAACAAAAAAAAGTGGTCAGATACTCAATGTCAGAATCATTTCCTTATTTTTATGCGTACGAAAGTGCACACTTATAGAGGTCGTTCTTGTATTTACAAACATGCACCATAACAAAAAGATGGGATCAAGTTACCCTATCCAGAATTAGAATAGGCCACGCTAAGGGAACTCACTCGTACCTAATGACAAAGGATCCAGTACCATTATGCGACACATGCGACATACCGACATCAATCGACCACCTGATATTATTTTGTCCAAGACATAATACATTACGAGGAAAATACAAAATAGAAAACATACTGAAAGAGAATCTTAACGAAGATAAAATACAACACCTACTGGAATTTATTAAAGAATCGAAAATCCAGGAAGTTATACTATAATGATACACCTTCTCGTCGCTAAAACCATGCAGTTGATGCGACGTAAAACCTTTAAATAACAAAAAAAAGTGGTCAGATACTCAATGTCAGAATCATTTCCTTATTTTTATGCGTACGAAAGTGCACACTTATAGAGGTCGTTCTTCTATTTACAAATATGCACCGCGACAAGGTCAGATACTCAATGTCAGGATCATATTTCCTTATTTTTATGCGTACGATCCTCCCGACAGAATGCAGCACCGTCCCACTCGGTCGTCAGCTCTTCTGGCACTGGATTCCCTAGAAAGATCGCGTTTCCACCAAACTAGTAGGAAAGCAAGTTGCCGTCGCGATTTCTTCCGCTGCTCGCAGCCGACAGAAAAAGAATGTCCACACGCGGCGAGTGACGGAGACAAAAGAACGGCGAGTTCTTTGAGAACGATGCCCAGGTTAGTTAGCGTATTATTAGTCGGGCAAACACCTTTACCGTCGCCGACACGCTTCCGCCTCGTGTCCTGTCGTGAATAGGCGAGAGTGGTTAACCGGCTTCGAGTCTTCGCTTTGACTTCGTGCAAAGAACCGCTCGTGTCGTGTCGAGATGGACCGACAGCGAAAGAGAAGGAGCCTCGATAATGTAGGAGTCACTTCGATGTCATACATCATGCAAAGTGCCGCCCGCTTAGTGGTCACGCTTCTTGCCTGGTTAGTAGTCCCGTGCTGCCCCCCATCACCTCTCTCAACTGGCTCCTCGGTATGTCGTTAGTCCTCACATCCAACCGGTGCTGCACCGTAACAATTACGTTTTCCTAATCCACCGTTAAATCATGCTCTCACGTAATACACATTGCGGTGGTATGTTGGACGTTTCACGGCCGCGAATTGTGTAAATTGTTTCTTCATGACACGCCGGTGATACATGAAACAATCGAGAGATAAAAATGACTTAAAATTATCGATTTATTCTTGGTCTTGATTAGGTCTTGAATTCCTAGCACTAGAATTTTAAGTTTTATCATTTTTTCGTCGGATTGTATAATATTAATAAAATATTATAAAAATAAAAATTGTTTACTTGATTTGCAACAAACTGTAGTGACATACAAATTTTGTTTTCTTTCTTTTAATATGTTTAACAGGTTGAAAATAATGTAACAGTAATTGTAAATTCTTCTAATGTTTTCGGTGTTTTAAATTTACACCTACTCATTTTTGCCATAAAAGCATGAAATCCGCTGCCTAAATATCACATTCAGAAAAGTTGAAAATTTTTGGCCCCCAGAGTGAAAGTTTAACCTATTTGGTTCCAGTACCTTGTGATTGATAAAGACAATCTTTATTTTACATGAGAAACCACAGTCTGGTGATTATATTTCTTGGTGACTTTAGGAAATTTGAGATGTGTGCTACATGGTCCTGTGACGTTTAGGCTCTTTCGCATAGGATTTTACTTCTATTTAAACGAAACGAGAGTGATATGTCTAACAAGTTCGAAATTTTCACAACGATCTTCACGAACGATTTTCACGCGGTCCTCCAGGAAAGAAGGCTTCCCCAACGGCGCGGCGGCCGGTAATCAATTTTTCATTTACCACGGTTTACATTGTGCGACGGCAAGCGGGGAAGGCGGTAGCAACCAGGGCTCGGCATAAAATCCTTAAATGGATTAGCACGATTTCAAGTGCTCGTTTCTCGACGATTCTCCGGTTCCCCTCCGACCGATCTACGAAAGACTTATTCCGGCGAAGTAGCACCGCAAAGCTGTCGAGCAGATTAAACGGTATTATCTTTTCTGCGGGCGGCGAAAGTTCGTTGCACCCCCCTGCGATTCTAGTCGTCGAGCTTTCGACGATGAAATAATTTCCCTGGGAATTTCGGAAAAATTACAGGAACCCGGTGCGCGCGCCAAGTTTCCGGGACAGCCGCCGCCCGACTCCGGGGCCGAAGTTCGGTCGCGTTTCGAGAGTGTAAAACTCTGGAAATTGGTTCCGACATTGATGTTCCCCTCCCTTCGCCGGGAAATTTCGAAGTTGAGACGTTCGTCCGGGATGGCCGTAAATTCGAACGAATTTATGATTCCTATTTCATATTTGCGCGCAACGAGCGGCGTGACACAGTTCCGCGGGCCCGTCGTGCATCGAGTTTATTTTTATTCGTCCCGCGTTGCCTTGCGTTCCGCCTCGCCAAGGAAATCTCCGCGCGGAATTCCGTGTCTCCGTAGCGTGTCCGTTCGAAGCATCGGCTCTGTTTCTTTCGGCGAAAGACAGAAAGTTGGCTCGTTCTCACCTGCTATTTTGACGAACAACTTTGTCGGAGATCGCGCGGCTGACGGAAGTCCCGCTTGGCCGATGCGATGTTCCGAGCTGGCTGGAGGCTGGAAACTGCTCGCGCCAGTTGCCAAACTCTGACGTAGTTTTTAGGAGACTTAGCACGGTCGGTCGAACCTCGCTGGCGAACTTCAACAGCCGAAAATATGATAATTCGTCGCCAGCGACGACGCGGAAGTGGCTACAATGAAAAAGTCCAGTTTCTGGACAAAATTCCGTCACTGGAAAATACTTGTAGGATATGGAATTGAGTACATGATTGACATTGAGGTAACTTTGAAAAGCTGTGTAGAGATTACAGTTGAAACTTTGTGTGGAAAACTATATTTTTGATTATGTATTCTTGAAGGTTACACTAGACGTTCTCAAAACACTAGAATATTTTTCTTTTCAACCCTTAGCCGTCGAGCGGTGACTCAGAGTTATTGACAATATTGTTTACATTATAAAATACATTTTACATTATAAAATACTGTTTTCGTGCGGTAGATAGAGACCGCAGAAAAAAGACCGCACAAAAAAAATATTCACAAACTTCATAAATGGCTATAACAAATAATTCTTCAGAACATATTAAAGAAAATTTTTTTATCCGGTGGAAAGGGATCGAATAAAAAAAGTCTCACTTAGAAAATATGTCGAAGCTTTACGAAATAGCGAGAAAGTGCTTTCCAAATAAAATAAACAATTAAATTACACATGGAAAGATTTTAAAAAATTTTAATTTCTCATTTTAAACATGGAGAAATTTTCGAAATGTACATAATTCAATACTACTCGTCGTAGTCCAAAACACGCATATTCTTGTAATGAACTGGTTCGAAATCGCTTTCGTCACTTGAAGATATTAGAGTTGGTTTATTTTTTGGTATTATTCTCTAATTATATATAATATATAATAATTATCTAATCAATTACTGCACTACTATATCGCAATGGAATTATTCTAGGTCGAAAAAACTGTTTAATCTTCAAGTTAAAGTAGCTCTGACTGCCAAGGATTATGCTATTATCATGATATAAGTGTATAAAGTTGATGTGACAACATTAGCATCGTCATGGATTACTTCTATGAATGTTTTGAATACCAACACGAAGGTAGATTTCTTGAATTTTGCCCATTGTGAACGCACCGTGCAGCGCGCAGGAGTCTGCCGCTGCGCTGTCTCCAGAAAGTGTCGGCTGGATATCGTTTTTGTTTTAACGGGGACCCTTGGAGTAACGGCGCTATTATTACGCTCCACGTTCCACTTTTCCGATATTACGGACGTGTTTTATGAAACTTGAGCGTAAAAAGGGTACTATCAATGCCCGGCCGGCTCGGTGAAAGCGCGATCGGCGACCGTCCCCGCTCCGCTCGCGTCCTTCCCGCTCACGTTCGTTACTTCCTGCGGGTGATATTTAATCGATCGGCCTTTTTTTCGCGGACACCGATCTTTATGGGCGACGCCGCGTGGGGGAAATGTTCATCCACGGATTATCCGGCTATCGATTCCGGGAGCGAAGCTGAGCGCTCGATCGTGTCTAAGACTTCTTTCGCATTAGCGATTTTTAATGGCGCGTCTCGGTGCAGGCTGTTTCACGACACCTTGCACGGTATCTGTGAAACTTGTTCGTACCTTCGAATGATCGGAGACCAATTTTTTAATGGAAAATTATGGAAGATTGATTTTAAATAAATATTGGGGACGGATAATTTCTGAATCGGGAACTGCGCGATTCTTCAAACGTGGTATTCTAAAATGATCGTAAAGAAGGAAAGAAGTTATAAACGATAATGAAGAAAAAAATTGTAGATTAATTTGAAAGAAATATTTAAAACGGAAACGTTTTCTTTTCGTCATTTGACTAGGCTACAGGATTCAAGGGACCAAACCAATATTTTATATTAACGCGATATCTGCGGTTGAGGGATTACATACCTTTGAGTGGTGGAAGAATAATTTTTTAATTGGAAACTGAGGCACATTCTTCAAACGTGATATTTTAATATGAGCGTGAAGGGGAGAAGAAGTTATAAATGATAGTGTTGAATACATTGTAGATTACTTTCAAAGAAATATTTAAAACGCAATTGCTTTCTTTTTGTCAGTCTGATAAGTGATAAATGCAAAATAAAAAATGTTCGCATTGATTGTGGGACACAGGAGCCAAATGAACATAGTATTCTTCTTTTAATTGTCCTATTAAGCTAAAACTAATACATTCATGTCCTTAAATATTTTCAATCCAAATGGACATACAGCTGCAGCGTTGTCGCTCGAAATGGGGACTTTTTCAGCAGACTTCACGAACCTCCAGTACACGAAAAAATTCCAAGCGAGTGGAACTAACTTTTCGACCGAGGCTCGTGCAATTAACAAAGGCGCTAATGTTGTCGAGGCGAATTAGCCGGTGCAGGGCGGAGTCGAACTTTCCCGTAAAAAATCGTCCGGCAGATTCGTCGACGCAGCCGTCTAGCGTCTGCCGGAAGCTACGAGTTCGTCGGCTGACCGACCATGAAATCCGCTCGGAACACTCGTTTCGCGGCGTCGGAATGGGTCGCGAAACAATTAATTCCGGGACGGTTTGCGGTTCCGGAGTGTTGAACTACTTTGCTGTCTGTCTCTGTTTCTCTGCGGGGGTCGCATCTGTTTCCGGCGAGCGCCGGAAGCGTCACCGAGGCTCGCGGAGAACGGAATGCCGACTCGACGAGAACGCGTTCGACCGGGATTTTTCGGCTTCGCGGTGGTTGATCGAAGCGGACGGGTGCGCGCGAACTCCTCGCCTCGCAAAACGAAACACAGAAGCCCGGTCGCATGTTCGCGTTAACAGTGAAACAAGTCGCACACGTCCACTGCTATGCTGTCGCCGTGCCGTAGACGCATGCGGGGACAGATTTGGCAGCGGACGGAACTCCGCCGCAATGCGTTCTCGGGCGGATAGTCCGCGTCGATAATTCATGGGCGCCGCCGGCAGACTTTCCGTGTCCCTGATCATATCTAGTCAGCCTCCAGCCGAGTTTTGGCTCCTCCGCAGGCAACCGGAAGTCCTCCGGTTGACGCGACCAGCACGCGGAAATCGAAGCATCTCCGGGATCGTGGTTCGAGATCTCCGCTTCGGTCAGATTCAATTTGCTCATTGCCCTGCCTTGGCTTAGCGGAGAACGCAGATTCGATCCGGAGATAGCAAACTCAGCTGGTATTGTCTGGAACAGGGGTGTACAATCTTTTGGCTTTCTTGGGAAACGTCGGAACAAAAATCGTCTTGGGGCAGAGTATTTGAAACAGTTGAATAATTTAAGCAATGTATTCAAAAGGAATGAAAAAAAATCGACTGAGAAACATATTAAAAAAAAATACTTCATTTCATAAACATTTCTCAATGGCGAAAAGGTGCGCAACCGCTTAATGCAGTATACATATATGTATAAGCGCACCGTGCGCACCATCCGCAATGGCCGACGCCCCGCGGCCGGATGCATCGTCGCCGGGAATCTTCCCCCGTTGCCCGAGAAGCGAACTGTATTTTACGATCGAACTATACTCCTTGGCCGTTATAACAAACCTGCAACGGGCTTCCTCCGGTGACTGTGGATTGGCTCGCAGCCAGAGGCTGGTGTCGCGAAGGTGCTGGCGAGAAGGATTTTGCCCGTCGTGATCCCGGATTAAACAAACTTTTTCGATCGCCGTAATTTCGCCTCGCCCGGCCGGCTTAGCTCCTCTCGCGCATCCGCGAGTCTCGCTGAAACAACACGGCAACTTGTCCCAGCTCGGAAAAGAAACTGCGATGCCGGCCGCTCGACCATCAGTTTATTTGTTTCGCGTCGCTGATGGTCAAAGGAGACCTTCTAAACTGACTGAACTGTGTTAGGAAATGACGGAAGATCGGTGACGTAGTCCTAGGACATTTCTAGGTGGAAGTCTATAAAGTTTATGAAGCGTTCTACTATTGAGGCGCAGGGAGAACTTCGATTCTTTCTTCTTGGCACTGAAATAAAGTAATAAAATAAAAATAGTTTTGTCGGTGACCACGGCGAGTTTGTAAACGACGCACGAAGAGGTTCTACAGAATTGAAAGGGAACGATCAATTCCAAGCACCAGCCGCGTCTCTCGTCTCCCGATCCTACTCGTAGGGATATCATAAAAGTATCGGGTGTCTGTTTTATCGTCCACTTCCGCCCGCGTCGCAGAGGGAATCGAAGGAAGCCGATACACCCTCCAGATGACGGATCAGTTGTCTGTGTCGGTTGTTTCCGCGCACGGAGACATACGGTGCCGCCTGTGTAGACGTCGTAAGGGTGCTCAATTGAAACTTCGGAGATAGGACTCGCCTTTTAGCTAGGTACATAAAGCCATCCGACTGAGAGCACGTGTATGTATGATGGATCCAACCCCCCAGTGGAACCGTGGATGATACTCGCTCTGTTGTGAAACGAGGGTGGGGAAAGCCCTGGAAAAATGTATCTCGTTCCCGGAACGGGATCGAACAGCCAGGGAAATGTGTTTCGGAGGATGCGGGGGTTGACGATCGGTTGCTCGCGTCGTCCTCGGAAATGTCGGCTTGTTTATGATAGAGTTCAGTCGCCAGGAGTCATTCTCAGCCCTTATTCCAGATAATTTTTCCGTTACGTTGGGTTCAACGGATATGCCGGCCGTTCTTGCTGTACAATGGGGATCTTATGCGGAAAAATAATGCGCGGACGGTGGCGATCGAATTTGCTCCGGATAGGATGCCTCGTCGAGATGTAAACTATATAGAGCACCGAAAGTAACTATTTTACAGTATTTCATAAAAACAACAAGCGTGCAATCACTCAGAATTTCAGCGATTCTTACTTATAATGCATATCCAAAAAAAAATATCACCAGAACAATGTTTAGCTGCAATTTATCAAGTCAGTGCTAGATGTAATGCTTGCATTGCTGCAAGAGGGCAACATTTTTAACAATATCTACATTAAATAGATGATAACGTAAATAAAATGCAAATAAATAAGTACAAAAATGAAAACTTGTTTTGTTTCTTTTTTTTGTGATTTTCTCCAAAACGAAGCACAAAAACGAGCGAATCTCTAAAAGACTTTTTGTCATAGTTTTTCGGTCCCCTGCACGCTCCTGAAGTTTTGCCATTTAAATCCGAGACACCCTGTATATGAGATAGGCTCAAAATATAGGAGTTAATTCAAGTAAAAGAGGTACACAGCACATTTCAAACTTTTTTATTCAAACAAAGATATTTTTTGAAAATTATATGCTATTCAAATATGATATAGGAGATCAAGTTCAAATATAGAAGACTCATATTAAATTTGTTTGAATAATGCATTGTCATCCAGTTCTGAGCCATGTAACCGATTTCATGTCTCTAGCTCATCAGAAAGTTAGTTTAAAATCAATTGCAAAATTTACCACCGAACAGACAAACAAACAAGAAAGCGAGCTAATAAAAACGTGGTAATATAGATGATCTGGCAACCCTACTCAGGATCCACCCCCTCCAGGGAAGAACAAAATTTTTCCAAATTCCAAGTCGATTTGTTCAACAATGCTAGATAACTATTTTGACTCGTGATACAACGAGTAATGCATTAACGGTTCCCGTTCTGCTTTTTGTCTGCAGGTAGAGGAGGACTGGAAGTACGTCGCGATGGTGCTCGATCGGATCTTCCTCTGGATATTCACGGTGGCGTGCGTGGTGGGAACGGTGTTGATTATCCTCCAGGCGCCGAGTCTCTACGACACGACGAAGCCGATCGACATCAAGTACAGCAAGATCGCGAAGAAGAAGATGATGCTGATGAACATGGGTCCGGAAGAGGACTAGTCGACGATCCCGCGCGGCCTCGCGCCGCGTTCGCAGCGTCGGCGGCTGCTGTTGTTGTTGCCGCGTCGTCGCCGGCGTTGTCGTCGTTATCATCGTCTTTGTCCCGGTCATCGTCCTCGTTGTCGTCGTCGTCGACGTCGTCGTCGTCATCGTCATCGCCGCCGTCGTCGTCGTCGGCGTCGTCGTGTTCGTCATCGCCGTCGTCGTCGTCGTCGTCGTGGTCGTCGTTGTCCAGTAGACGCCGCCCGCCATCGAAACTGCCGATTTTTGCGTCGACGCGGAGAAGGACCCTCTCTCGATCACTGCTGCTGCTGCCGCCAAACATGACAGTCTCCCGCGACACGATTCGGTGCGGAGACCGAAACGAAATGAAACGAAAACGAAACGACAGACGCTTCGCGGGACTCCTCTCGCGAACCGAAACCGAGCAAGAAGAGGAGGAGGAGGAATGAAAAGAAGAAAAAGAAGAAGAAGAGGATTCGTGTACGATTCGTTCGGCTGACTGGTTCGTCGTTCTCATCTCGACGGATCCGGTGTATCCGTGGCGTGGATCTTTCCCTCTCCGAACTGTGGACCTAGCATGATTAACCTAGGTATCTCCGTGCCGGACTCTTCGAAACCGAGAGGAACAGGGAGAGGGGAGAGCGCGAGAAAGAGAGAATGAACGAGCGAGAAAGGAGAAGGGGAACCGATTGTGAACGACAAGGGTGAAGAGAATATAAGAGCGAACGAGAGAGAGAGAGAGCAAGAGTAGTGAAAGAGTGTTGTATGATTGTTTTACGCGTGTGCATGGTGAAGGTTGCGTGTGGATGAGTGTCAGCGAGAGAAAAAGGTAAACACGAGAGAGATGTTTGGGTGAAGCGAGTCTGAACGAAACGAGTATTGGCTAAGGACGGGAGGGTAGGAGGGGGCGAGGAAAGGTCAGAGAGGGGAGAAAAAGTGCCAAATACGCGAAACACACGCGCAACGTATTTTTGTAAATCTGGTTTCATACGTAAGGCTAGAGTCGTGCGGCGAGACGTCGAACTGCCCGAACTGCCGATTTTATATTAACAAGTAAAATGACGTTCACGTACGCGTACACCGAGAGCGAAAAACTCACACGAACATTTACGCACAATACACGTACACGCATACACGCAGATACACGTACATACGTACACGCATACACACGACCATACATGTACACGCGCGATGGGAGAACGCGTACAACATATTTATACGTAAAACGGGGGAAAGATTAGCAAAACGAGAAGGGGAGACAACGCGCGCGTGAACATCCGTTTCGGTGTCCACGCGTGTACATAACATAGGTATTACATAGGGATTAAAACGCAAGTATTAAACGCGAGTAGTATTATATCCGGAACGATCTCAGCGTGAACGAGCGCACGACGCGATATCTCAATCCGCATTCTCTCGATCGACCATCGCGTTATCGTTGGCGCGGGTGGCGCTCGCGCGTCTGCGGCCGCAACAATAAAAACGACAACAACAATGCCTGGAAATTCGGGAACGTTGTCGCGCGTCGCGAGTGGTCGAAGGAAATCCATCGGTGCACCGGGAAAGCCCGTGGTTCTCTGCAACAATCGGTAACCGTGTATCCTCTCTTTGTTTCCCCTTTTTCTCATCTTTTCCCCTGATCTCCGCGTGTTCTTCGACCGGCGATCGCTGTATTGCCACATCTCGTAGCCTCGATAGCAATAGAGCGTCACCCACGTTGCTTTCTGCGTGCAGAGGCTCGGTGGGTGTGTCTCGTTGGTTTACGAAGCTGGGTACCACGTATAGCAATCTGTTTTACACGATTTACACGACGGAGAATATTTAATTGCGATCGAAATCCGGCGATCGATCGCCCGACCAAACGAGCTCTCCGACAAGAGACTGGCGTCTTGGTGCTCGGAATCGGGATCCGCGAGAACTGCCAACTAGAAAGGACACTCTGCCCAACCGATTCATCCGGTTCTTGATAGAGGTAGCAGGGTTGTCGTCGTTGGATCCGGATCGGGAGTGGTTGCCAGGGTAAAGAGCAATCCGGGAGAGATTTCGGTACGCCCGAAACGACCAACGAGACCCAGACGTTCCTGCTTTTCTTTCTTTTATCGCGATCGAGGCTTGGCCGGCGTTCCGGATCCGCTGACAATCGCCAATCCGGATAGCCGGCGCGCATTCTCTCGGTCGGCGACGCCGGTTCGCTTCGGGGTGGGGCCAGCGATTTCGGATTTTTATCGTAACGAAGACAACGACTCTCCGTTCCCTTCGTAATTCCGTTAACTGTGTTCAATCTCTCCGGCGAACTTTGTCGGGCCATCGGGAGCCCTGTTACCCCGGCGGGATTCTTCGATCGTCGCCGGGATCGAGAACCGCAGCCGCAACTTTCCTTTCCCATCTCCGGGGAGATCGATGAGAGGAGAATGCTGCTTCGCAGCGTATACGGTGGGAGGGAGGTAGGAGGCTGCAAGGGTGGGATGGTTGCATCGCCAGAGTCAACCGGAGAACCACCGACTGCCATTCAATGCGATATTACGTTCCCCACTCGATCCGGAAGCGATACATCGGGGCAGACGATCCTGCGAGAACGGATCGATACCCGGCGAGATGTGTGACGAGGGACGCTGGACAGCTTGACAGAGGACGTTGATCCGACTGACACGCGGGCTCACACCTGACATCTCCGGTGTCCTGTCTTCCAAGATCACCAGGGGCTAGGTGCGTGACTATGTAAACGTCCCGTTCCAGGTCCGTGGAGCTTGCGAATTCGCGAGATCGCTACCCGCGAGAACGAGGAGGTCGCGAGGTCGTCGAAGGATGTCGGGACACATTCAACGAAATTAATTTTCTATGAAACAACAAAGAGACGTTCCCCGTAGATTATCCAGCTCCGTCGCACACCCCACGAATTTCCTTCGATCCATCGTGTCTCGTCTTTCGCGATTTCTCGACCCCGAAGGACGAGGGAACAGCCGAATTTTTCGCATCACATCGCACACGTACATCATACACAGACATACATATTTGTCCGCTGGCGCGCGCGCCTAATCGCGCACACGTTTAATGAACACAGACACACACACATAAGAGGACTCGTTTATACACCGACGACAAGAACAGTGTCGAAGGAGGGGAGATGTGGGCGTCGAAGCGATGTAATAATCAATTTATTTGCTCACGTTAAGTATAACGGTATAATTGTATATTTAATATATACGTATAGGATTAACGCAAGTTAATTGCGCGAGGTCGGCGCATCGGTCGCATTTAACTGGACGAGAGCGTCGCGACGCTGCTGGGATCGTCGATGATTGCTAATGGCACCCGTGACATGTGAATCTTGATGCTGATTAGGTCCACGCAGATGAAAATATGACCTAATTGTGTGGGCTGGTCGAAACGGTAGGGTGGAAGGAAGGCGTCGAATTTACTTTTTGGCTCCCAGGAGGATGTCTTCTTTTGTTCATCCATTTCTCTTGTTCTTCCGTCGGCCGTGCTACTACCGAACAGTTTAATAAATTCTAAAATCTATTAACACTTTGACCACCTTTACCTTCGAGCTAACACCAGCTTGTTGTGCGTTGAGACTCGTCGCAACTTTCATTATAGTATCGAAGAATACATAAAACGATTTACCATTTAGCATTTCTTTCGGAAACATCTGGCAGATACAGAATAAAAGATGAGCCATTTTGACCCGTTCGGTAGTTTTAGCTGTGACAAATACATCTTACGCGATATCGTAGATGTTAATTCCAGTTCCAGCAACCATACTTCCACCGCCTTTTTCTTCTTTTTCGTATGTCTCGGTGTTTTGCAGAATCTCTTACCTTATGAAAGGGCTGGAATCGAGTAAAATTGTTGGGAGATTCTGTAATTTTATTCAAGTTACTTTCTTTATCATATTTCCTTCGCCTCTTTCTTCTTTTCGGCATGTTCCCAGTTTGTTGAGTTTCTTACGTACGAAAGGACCAGTAATCATTTATTTATTCAGTTTCACGGGTTGGAACCGGACTTGGTTTCACAATAGATCTAACTGAATCTAAACATCCTGCACATTCACTCGTTCTCTCTCCCCATTTCTTCTATTCCTAATTGCCTTATCTAAACTATCTGCCCAATCTACTGCACACTTTTCGTACGGGCCAGTATCGTGTGAAATTGTCGGGGGACCCGGGGGTAATTTTGCACGAGAGTCTCGAGAAATCGGATTAACGTAGGTCCTCGAGAGGGTAAGTCGTCGTCGTCGTCGGTTCCATCCGTAGAAAACGTCCACGTCCAAGGTGGAATGGGTTCGGTGACGTAACGGGAGGCACGGTGGCGACGTAAACGGTGAGCTTTGTGCTTTAAGGGTACCGTTGCGCGGTGCGACGGCGGCGCATTGTTCGCCGACTTCCTGTGTCCTGGTTATTAATTTACGACGCGGCTTAAATCAGACTTCAAACGCGGACGCGTTGCGCGTCGCTACGTTATTACGCGAGTGTCACCGGGCGGCGTAATATATGGCGTTACGTCCTCGGGAAAACTGGGTCACGGAATTACGCTCGGATCTCGAAAAAAAAACACAAACACACACAAATCAGAGGAAAAACAAACACACACACACAGCGGTTTTATGGGCATCAGAGTTTCCGCGAAACAGGGAAAACGGAGTTCGATCGGTACATCGTTCCGTTCCGTGTCATCTGTCCTCGCGCGGATCGATGATGCGAGACGAGCAGGCGACACCCGCTTCGAATCATGCTCTGCCGACGAGTGTTTTCGCCGAGGCACGTGTCGACCATTGCGGATTAACCGTTTACAGTCTGGTAACATTTGAACGTTTCAATTCGATGATTAGTTTTTGTTAGTTTCTTCACTGCTACGACTATCAGCTGTTCTTCGTCCTTGACTTCAGATTCATCTTTGCGGTTTCGCCAATGCTTAATCCTCCAGCGCACGGGGCGGAATATTTCAATATATTAAATATGTATTAATCTCCTCTAAACTGAAATTAAATTCGATTTTGTTCTTGTAATCGATGACGATTACACGGGCAAGAAATTAGAAACGACAAAGAAGTTTTAAGAATTCTATCCTTTTTATTTTCACTTGAATAAAATTTAAACAATTAAAGAAACGAAAAGGAGGACCTGTGAAAATGATTAGACTGTTCAACGCTTAACGATCTCTGGTCAAAAGATTAGTAATCGTGAATCAAGAAAATACCCCTACTACTAGTATTAATTTCTACAAAAACCTGTTTTTCAAAGTCACGATTAACTTCACGGCGCGATGTAGTTTTCCGAAAAGTTCGCCGTCACTGAAATTTCTAGCGAAAGTGTCTCGTCGCCGCTGAACAATTAATTTGCATTAATCAGTGGACAAACAATTTCACGGTCGAAATTCCGCCGGCGTTCCGCGCGCAAACACGAATCACTGAACCATGAGAAAGTCTGAAAGTCAATCAACGCCTAAATGTCCACCCTTGCCCGTTTCATCGGTTTCGGCGACGATCCTCAGCAACGACGAAACTCCATACGATTAACTTTAAGAACATCTTCAGCATGCAGCGAGACGAATTTAAAATAACCGGTTAACCGGGTGGTTTCCGATTAGGCGATGATCTTTAACCACACACAGATGATAAAAAAAGAACAGCTGGAGGAGACGAACATGGAGGACGAGTCGGCTCGTCATCCCCGGTTAACGGGTTACACTCACGATACGAGAATTTTATGGTGTTAGGGGTTGTGTGCAAGTGAGAGAACGAGCGAGCGAGCGAGCGAGAGAGAAAGAAAGAGAGAACGAGAAAGAGAGCGAGAGAGCTAGTGATAGTTGTTGTCGTACGTTAAGTTGCCACTCGTTGATAATAAAGAACCGTTGATAATCGATTATGACAATGAAAATACAAACGCAAAAGAGGGGAGCGGTGGCGCAAGAGAGAAAAAAAAAAGAGAAGCAAACTTAGCTGAATAATTTGTCGTCGTCGATCCGATCCGATTCGATTCGATGTTCGGTCGGCGATTCGCCACGAAGAATCTAGAGTAACCGTGTACATTGTAATAGATTACGGTAGGTGTGTTGTGTGTCGTTTTAAGTTAATCGCGCATCGTTGCAATCAACACGGGGATGATCGAAGCGCTGCACCGCGCTGTGGCGTTGAGTCACGCTGTCGGCGCTTCGTACACTGTCGTGCCTGTTCGTCCCTCGCGTGCGGGGAAGTTTCACCCTAAAAATCGTCGAACGATTCCGATTACGCGCTCTACCTTCTCGAGGCTTGTTCCCATCGATCTCCGCGAGACACAGTTTTCCCTCCGTAACGTCGCGCAGGCTATTTCTCCTTGCGTCGCTGACTGTTGCCTAGCGACTGGAGACGAAGAGAAATATTCCCTCCCTAACGAGCGAGACATTCTCGAGTAATAAAAACGGGTTCTATCGGATAAAAACGGAATGGAAGAACCGAGACGTCAACAGAGGAATACTTCTCTTCATCGAAGGCCTGTTACGTGCTCTATGAGACGGTGAGAATAGAAATACAGTGTTCTATAACCTAGCTGGCGCGATAGAAGATAGCGGCGCAAGGAAAGCTGTACCAACCTCGAGGTTGCCGAGGAGAAACTGTGTCTCGATGGCGATCTTTCGTCTAGTAAATCACGGTATCGCGTCGTGGTTTACGACGCTGTCGAGTCACACTTGGAGAAAGGTAGGTTTCAGCATTCGAATGCTGTCAGCCGGTTGAATCTGGCATCGCGAGGCAAGGGGATAAATATGAGGCAGCGAAACCGAACCATTCAAGCCGCGTCGTCTATTCAGCCCGGTTATCTCATCAACCGGCCGCTTCAATCCCGCTGAAGCTGCGGCCGGTTTGCCGCGTTTAGTAATATTTAACGGAGATTCATTTAGCGACGGCGAGTAGCTAGAGTTTTTCTCGCGGTCAGTCTCGAAAACTCGAACCCGCGACGCTTCCCATTTTTCTCGGCTTGCATCCAAACGGGAGATTTTCTCGAATAATTCTGTTTTTCCCCGTGCGCGCCGTTATAGGAGTCCGGCACCCTGGTTCCGTCTTTTTTCTTTTTTCTGCTTTATTTTTTCTCTCTCCACGGTGTTCCCGAGCGCTTGAAAGGATAGCCGTCGCGTGGTAATTGAATTTTTCAGTCGCCTCGGGGCCTTCGTAGAGGCGCGATTCATTAGCAGTGTAAACCCCGGGCCTGGAAATTAGGACGAGCATGTAAGGTAAACGAACGAGAACGAACGGAACGAACTACGAGCAAATGGATTAAGCGAGTAAGTTCTGATTCCACCGGTGCGCCGGTTCTCACGACGGTCCGGGCCGAGCCGGGCCGAGTGCGTCTCGATTATTGCGGCCGTATGTCTACACCTTTGCAGAGACAACCGAACGGACTGATTAAAACTCGAGCCAGACCCGCGAGGCCGTTCCAATTTCTAATTTAATTCGTCCCCCCTCCCCGTATTTATTCTACGCGATCGACTATAGCCGCTTTAACCCTTTCCCTGTCGCTAGAACACTATCGCTGTATGTTTGAACGGGGCTGCGTTTCTTCACGTATTCAAACTTCTTGAGAAATTGATCTTCTTTTCGTGCATATCGTTGTATCAGTGCTGTAAGTTAACATCCTTTTCTCGTTTTATTCCTTGATCTGCGTATGTACCGAAGAAACTGATTTTATTCTCCCGATTGTGCACAACGTACGTGTTCTATGTCATTTTTCGGTCAGTTGCCGGTACTTTAAAGTAATATTCTTCTCTCTGCAGTGCTGTTTCGTTATCTGTGTACCAGAGAGATTTATCTTATGCGTTTATGCGTTTAGTTATTTATATTCGATGCTATCGAAGAACGAGAAACTCGTCCCTTCTCCAAGCAAACAATACACCCGGAAGTCGCTCGTGGAACATACTCATGATCGAGGCGCGTGATCGGAAGCCGTGTAAAAAATCCGTCTTCCTGTTCTTCGCGTTTCCAGTTTCTCACAGTTCCCGTGTAAATCCGTCGTAAACGGAGATTGTACGTACATTACGTGTGACTGTGCGTAGACTAAATAACGAAACAAAAAAAAAGAAAGAGAGAGAGAGAAGTAAGTGTGCCGTTTCGAAACGGCAAGTTCGAAGGGAACTGGACGATTCGCGTAAGTGATAAAACCTCGAATATTCGTGTAATGAAGAAGAAGAAGAAGAAAAAAAGAGAAAAGTATTTACTTTTAGGTAGACCCTTCTGATTGTGACCCTCGTGCCGGGACTCGGGATCGAACGCGAGACACGGAATCACGTCGAGATCGAGAGAGAGAGGGAGAGAAAGAGAGTGAGTGAAAGAGAGAAAGAAAGAGAGAGTGAGAGATATTTCGTAGAAGTTTTTTCCGTGGACGATCGCCGTTTCGCCGATCTTCAGCTGCCTGTGCGCTGGCTGCCCCGTTATTTTTCTTATCCGTTCGGTTTCGCGCGACTGCTCGTCGAAAACTCGTCGAGGCTTGAGAATCTGCCCACAAATTCCACGTCGATTCCGACCGCCCGTCCCGCGGAGATCCAATCTTTCGAGATGCGAGCCTCGCAAAAACAAAACCAACCCCGTTCGACAGGCATGGTCTGGGTCACAGTCGCGAAAAAGAAAAAAAAAAAAGAAAAAAACGCTCAATGAAACAAAAGTGTACTGTGTATCGTCAGAAGCTTAAAGTCTTCCGTGGGGCATTCCTGACAAACGACGATTTCTCGGGGTGATCCGTGCGACACCGACAAACCGGCTGGTTGTCGAATAGAAAAAGAGAGAAACAGAGAAAGTGTGTGAGAGAGAAAGGGAGAGAATGAGAGAACGATTGAGAGAAAGAGAGAGAGAGAGAGAGTTGAAAGAGATAGAAAAGAACGACCGAGTGGCGAGGAACGGACAATCGTGGCGATCAATCGACACCGATACACGGTTAACCGTGTGTCGCGGTCGTCGACAACGTGGGAACGTGAAAGAGTTAATGTTAAACCGTCCATAAGAGAATTTACGTAACAAATACGACGAACGACTGGGATTTCGGTTCCATTTTACAAAACGGGAATTTTATATTTCACCCGATAAGCACGATTTCACAGACGTCATCTCGATCGAGCAACGTTCCCGGGGGTTTTTTCAGGGCGGTTGTAAAAGCAAACGGTGTCGGAATGTTACTCCGTTCTTGTTTTTTTCGATCGGGACCCGAATCGCGTCTGTCGATTCTCCCGCCGATCCCGAACGATCTCTTTCCTTTTGCACACGTTCGCGGGACCGTACGCGTCTTATCGATTCACCGTGTCTTCTTTCGTTTTTGTTCCCCGTCCGGAACTGTCAACAGGAACCTTGGTTTCTCCGTCGAATACGATCCCGGAAAAAATGTATAAGAAGAAGAAGAAGTAAGAAAGTGTTCTTTGCTCGACACCGTTTTCCTGTTCTTCGGTTTCTCATCACCGCGACCGATATCATTCATTTGACAATCACACGGGAAACGTTTCCATAGTCGAATCAACTGAATGGGAAGGTTCATCTCTTTGCTACGGAACAATTTTTCACGTTTTCATAGGAAAAAGAAAAACACAAATAAAGTAAAAAGGTACAACGCCGCGTCGCGGGAATTTAGAATTAATTAAGGCGACCGAGGATCGTGGCGGCGGCACTTTCGCGGAGAAAAATCGCGACGTTGGATGGAGAGGGAGAGAGATAGAAAGAGCGCGAAAAAGAAGAAGAAAGAAAGGGAGAGTGAGAGAGAGAGAGAGAAAGCGAGTAAAAGAGAGAGAATGAGAATGAGAGAGACAAAGCTATTTAAGAAAACAAAATCGGCCGGCGACGCGTCGAACAAGTGCTCGCGCGTTCTCGATCGCGAATTTCGTATCGGCCGTCAAGTCGACTGAACGATCTCCCGCTTCCACTCGGAATTTTTATTAAACCCGACCGCCTCGGACACACCTTTCCTCTCTATCGTCGCGTTAGAGCGCGCACCGATATTATATCCCTCCTCTTTGCCGATCTTCGGTCGACCAGCTCGGATCGCGTCGATCTCGCGGAATTCCGAGGACCGTCGAAAACAACCGTGCGAACGAGCCACACTGTTCCGAACTCCACCTACGGAGACTACACCGCGCCGCGCGACTTCTGTTTTCGACAAAGAGTTGGAAACGTCTCGATCGATCGAGAACGATCTTGCGGGGCCACGATTCGGCTGGAGAACGATCGAAGGGAATCGTTTCGCGCGAGGCGGCTCGCGCCACGCTCGGAATCTGCGCAGAGAGCTCGCGATTCGATCGCCGCGAAAACAAGAGCAAATGTCGTGGTTCCTGTTCCTATCGAAAATCGCGGTCGTGGAGATCGGAAACGGACTATTATTCGTTCTCCTTGTTCCCGGTTCCGAAGGGTAAAGCGGAGGGATGGTGTTTTTTCAGGTGTAGGGAGGGAGGGCAGGGGCTAGGGATCTCTTCGTGTGTTCGAACGGATGAAAAAAATCGAAATCTTTGCTCAACGTTGCATACGTGTTATATATACAATGTAAGATGATGTTATCGTCTAGTGTTGCGAAAAAAAAATAGCGTTAACTAAACCTAATACCTACATGGGCGAGAATTAATGGTGGAGATATTAGGGGTGTGTTTTTTCTTCTCCGCCCGCGTCGGTGGTCTCCGTCGCGCTCGGACCGAAACGAGATCGAAAGCCTCTCGATCCTGTTCGCGATTTCTCGAGATCGTTCGAGAGAAGATCGCGATCGATCTCTTCTACCGAGCGTATTTTTTCTGGGACAGCGGAGAGAAAACAAGGAGGTTGAGAAAAAGATCGACGGGCGGTGCCCCGTGGGAGCGCCGATTTTTGCCTGTCGGACGAGAAAGAGGAAGAAAGAAAGAAAGAAAGAGAGAGTGTGAGAGTGTGAAAGAGAAAGAGAGAGTGAGCGAGAGAAAGAGAGAGAGAGCAGACGAATCGACGGTGGGCGTAGATTACTTAATGAAAATGGAAAAAAATGGTAAACAATAGTAATTAATCGAATACTGAATAAACGATTAAACTAAATAAACGACGCTAAACCGCTGCAGAAACGGTAATGAAGCATAGTAAATAAACGAGTAACGAGAATAGCACGTAAAGTGAGAAAAAAATCAGTATTAAATAAACTATCACTTAACAATAAACGAGTAACGGTAAAGAAAAAAAAAAACAAGCAAGCATTATACCTAAGGATAAATAAACGAGATGAATAATAAACGCTACGTAAATATCGAGTAATTAATTTAAACGATACCATTACAGTATTATCGAGCGCTAACCTCTACACTATCGACGATTACGAAACGTTCGAACGAAACGGTGTGTACATTTCTTGTTCGATTTCGAGGAGAGTGACGAGCGGCAGAGGTACGGGGTAAGGAGAGGGAGGGAGAAAACGTTACAGGTGAAAACGAGGGGAACGAGGAACGAACTGCGTGTTGAAGAGGAACGAGAGAAAGAGGATAGATATGTTGGTCGAGTACGAGAATGTGGATCGCTGTTAACGAGAGGGAGACGCGTGACCCGATCATAAAAGAACACATTTTAAAACTGATAGTATTGTTAAGACAATCAGACACTTATTGCTCCGGCCACCTCGAGACGGCCATCCGTGGAATATTTGTTGTCGAGGTTTGTCCCTCGGAGAGGGATCGGTGGATCACGGCGGAAGGATCGAGGAATGAGATCGTCCGAGTTTTACATTCGACCGAAGGACCGAGGAACGACGATCCGCACAGAGAAAACGAAGAACTCTCTTCTTCGCCTTTGACCGTGCTGCATCCGCCCCACTCCCAATTTACACCCACCCCCTCTGTATACTATCGTCTCACGAGCACCATAAGCGTCTCGGCGGGGAGAACAGGAGGGACAGTCAACCGCGAGGAGGACGCGGCACGTGTTCGTCGAGTGTGCCGCGGGAGACGATTTTTTTACCATGTCTCACACTTTTCTACGGTTTCAAGCTAGCAACACTGCGAACGGGGAAAGCTACGGGAGGAGGAGCGATTATCGTTGCGATTCTACGTCTAATGTTGGTGGCGGAATGGGGGTGGAAACGAGCGAAAGAGCGTCGACACGAGACGCGACCCAAAAAAAAACAATTTAACGTCTATCGTGGTTTTAATCGCTGCATAATTAACCTTTCAACCCTACCCTCGTAAACAGGGAATCATTTTTGCAATTGTCAGGCATGGAACAAACAGAAACAAATCGTAAGACAAGAGGGGTTAATTTCTTTCTTTTTCCTGCGACTCTTTAAATTGGGCTGGAGATCTATCGCGGTTACCAGCATAGAAGCAACTTATATGTCAAGGGGTTAATTATATTCTCGATGACTTGCGAGCACGGTTTGCAATTTTTAATAACGACACCGTTGGGTTAGACCAGGGGAAATAAGATCTAGTTGGTCGACGTTCGCAGTTTCGATCTCGCGATGGAGCGAGGTTTCTCGATCGAGGGTCGTTTCGAGAGATTCGTCTGGTTCGTTTTCGGTTTCCGACGCTCTGCGCTAGCTTTCGCTTCCCTGTTCCGTTCGCCGTTGTGTCGCGACTCGACGACGATCACGGGACGAGGTGATGGCTCCGAATGTTTTCGATCGGGGGTGGAAGAAGAGAGCGAGAGAGGAGAAACGAACCGTGACACGCACGCACACGCATACACGCACTCTCGCACACACACGAATACAGGCATAAACAGGAGAACGAGGGAGGAGAAAATAGAAAGCTGATGAGGAGGAAAACGAAAAAGAAGTGGAGGAAAGATTGTAAACGAAGAGAAACGAAGAATCGTATATACGACGATATGTAGATGATGATGATGATGATGATAATGATGATGATGATAACGATGATGATGCCGATGATGATGATGATGATGATAATGATGATGCAGGTGAAGATGAGGGAGGTAGGCGTGAAGTTATGAGCAAACATACGAACATTTTGTTATATCCGTACGTAAGAAACGTAGACGAGGAACGTGTGTTATAAGGAAGTAAACGTATCGAATCTACAGTTAAATGTTTACGATAAAATTACGGGTAATTAAGAAGATTCTAGATTTTTTCTAACTAATCGATTCGTACGGCGGACTCGTGCCAATCCTCTAGATTTACGACCTAAAACGAGATATACAAATGGAGAATGGGAGAAGCTGTTATCCTATATTAAGTCGGCTTGGGATAAATATTTGATTACACGTATTTATTGTGGTGCGACCGACCGTGTCTGTCTGTCTGTCTGTCTGTCCGTATGCCTGTGTCAGCCTGTATCGTCTGTTTCGCGAGTGTCAGTGTGAATGATTCGAGAGAAAGAGAGGAAGAATGAGAGAGAGTGATGCGCGAATTGAATGACATATATAGCGGAGAGATCCACAGATCGATGAATTTGTTAACGTGAATGTTGTATGTAAGAGAGCGAGAGAGAGAGAGAGACGGAGAGTGTGTGAATCGAGCATCACGAAAAACGAGCGTAGGCGAACAAACGCGAACGGAAGAACCGAAAGGAGGCGCGAGTGGAACGAAGAAGCGAGCAGCGGCAAGAGCAACGAGGTAAACCGTATATAGATCGTCGAAAGGATCTTCTTTCTGTTACTCGATCGCGTCTCGGTTAATTCCGCGAAAGCTCCTCGAAACTCTCGACGGCGAGATGCGGTGCGTGTTTCCCCGTGCCGGTTTCCCCGGATGCGGGAACAGTTCCGCGGTTCACCGGGACCTCGAGCTTCCGCCGTCTCCTCGGCTCCGTTCACGATCTCCCTAAGTATCGTCGTATTCTCGAGAGTTTTGAGCCGCTTTCGTCCCTGATTATATATGTAAATGTATGTGTATGTATATGTATGTGTATCGATTGCGCGACGTCGAAGTGTGCGTGGGAAAAGGAGCGAGAGAGAGAGAGAGAGAACGCGATCGAAAGAACGAAATCGAACGTCGTATTTGCTCGCTTTGCCTAGGATTCGTTTCACTGTCGACTGATCGGCGACGGTCTCGAACCGGTTCAAACAATCTTTCCGTCTTTTTGATTCAGTTTCACGCGATTTCGAACCTTGTTAATTGAAATTTCAAATTCACAATCGTTCGATTTTTGACGTTTCTCGCGGCGTTTAATTGCCCGGACCGATTGGAATTATGAATTCCCACGCTCGTGGGACCTCGAGGGTGTACCCAAAATCGTATCGAAGCCATTGCAAAGCTGTCCGGGTGATTTAACCCCGTGAACGAAACGTTGCAAATCGAACTGAGACCTTGCGCTCGAGTCACGCTAGTAGATTTTTTTATTTCGAGAACCGGCTTCGTTTGGTTCGTTTACGTTCGAGATGGTGACGAGACGTGACCCGATCGCGTCGAACCATCGCTGCTGTCATCGTTTGCTGTTGCGTTTCTCACTTTGGCAACGTTGTATCGAAGATACGAGACGATTACACAATATACATAATGTACATACAGATGCGAGAGACGAAATAAGGGAATGGTTAAAGGGGAGCGTGTGAAGAACGGCGAACGTTGCGTGAACCGACGTCGTTCGTCGGCGATTTACTATTGTACGTTGCTATCACGGCGATCCTTCATCGTAATTAATATTATCGTTACCACTGTACTTGCCATTATTGTTATCGCGACTGTTACGATTATTTATTACTACTACTACTACTATTACTATTACTACTAAACTACCTACTACTATTACTATTACTACTACTACTATCCCGATTATTGCCATTTCACGATCACTCTTGGCGAACGACACGCGTGTCCGACGGATCTACATACATAGAATGCGCGCGCGCGCGAGAACGAGGAACTACGAGATGATGCTCGGACGGAGTCGCGCGATTGGTGGTGTATGGTGGTGGTTGCTGGGGGATATTATGGTGCGAGTGAATAGGCGAGATCGTATTAAGATCACCCGAAGAGTCGAAGAAGAATTTGTTTTCAAAATAAACAACAACGAATCACCGAGAGTCTCTAACGTTGTTCAAATGCCGATCTCTCTGTCTATCTGTTCGTCTGTCGTCTATCTGTCCGTCGTTTGTCTGTCTGTCTGTCTGTCAGTATGTCAGTCTGCCTGTCCGTTTGCCTGCCTGCCTGTCTGTCTGTCTGTCTGTCTGTCTGTCTGTTGTTTGTTTCTCGCGCGTCTGTGTCTGCTGTGTCTCAGAAAATAAACGAGTGCCACCTGCCCGCCGTGTCCGTATACCGTGTCCGCGTTTCATTTCTTGTGTTTGTTCGGATTTGTTTCTGTTAATCGCGACAGAGCCTCGCATGCGAATCGGATCGTTGTTCTCTCCGTTCGGCGCGAGTCACAATCAAAAAGAAAAAAAAAAAGAAAAGAAATGGCAAAACAAACGAACCGTCTCGAGCTCGCGAACACTAATCCGTTCACGGTTCACGGAGGAGGACGTTCGTCGGAGCGGGAACACCAGCGATCGAGCGGCGATTTTACTCTCGTCGTCGGCGACATACTTTTACCAGTTGTCCAAGGCAATCATTCAACAGCGCAATTATTTTAACAGCGCGGGCCGACCCTCGCGAGGCCTCCGCAACCCACCGAAGCATACGATAGACTGTACAGTAACTTTTACGAAATCCCTTTATACATCACACTCTCTGCGACAGTAGTGCCTAGTGGACGGGAAACCGGACACGCGCGCGGAGGTCCCGGTAAAGAACGCGGAACGATTAACCGCGGCGATGTTCACCGAAATCGCGAGTCCTCGACCAAGCCGGACGCCATTTTGAGACGTTTCTGGTTGGAAGTAATCCCGTGAAAATATTTCACATGCATTCTATTTCATTTTTATGGAGTTCTCTCTTGACCAATTTGTGTCCAACTCAAAACCATAATTGGACAAAGAACGAAAAACTAAGTACCGTTTGTGCTAGAACTTTTATTTTATTAGAATATGTATAATGTTTTTAATTTGCAACGAAAATGTATAACGTCTTCCAAGTTAGGTTAAAAAAATATTATTTCTATGTGAAAACATGAACAAGCACGTTGACCGATTCCTGTCCAGCAGCGATTAGAAAATAATTTTATATTTCGTTGTTATTTCACGTTTTCTTGCAACGTCTCAACGTTACAAAATGGCATTCGTGACGAGGTTCGGTACATTTCTGGATCATGTTTGAGCTCTCCAGTGCACGACAGTATATTCAGTGATAGAGCACAGTAGGCCTCGATCAGTATGCTCCGAGTTGGGTAGATTTTATTTTCCTAATCGGATATGCTGCATTTTATAAAAAGGTTCTTGTCACGAGGATATAGATCCACGATCATCTTCCTCGTAAAAACGTCGCAAATAGAATGAAATTTTACGCTGGAAAATGGTTTACGACAACAGTTTACAAACAAGCAGACTTATGTCGTAGAAGCCACCAAATTCATCGTTGGATTAAACATCAGTTAAACCGTAGTATCACGATTTTTTTGTTTCACCCAGAAAAATTCTTATTGATGCCTTTTCATGACTGAAATAAAATTTTCTATCTTCGGATTCTGCCCTGGGGCCTCTTTTAATAAGTATTCAAAAACAACTTGTTTCAATATTTTTATTCTAAAGGTTCTAAAATAGTGTTCATACATCTCTGAACTCTGTCCAAACATCTCTAGTTGTCAAACAGAATATTGGTTATCCACACAAGAATCAACCCTTCGCCTTATCACAATTGTGCTCGATATCTCGAGTCGAACACGTACTAAAGATTTCGAACTCAATCCATAAACACGTAAACCACCAGAGTTGGGCAAAAATTATATTTCAATAAAAATGTCGAATAAAGTGGTTTTTTCCAAGTGGGTTTTGAACCCACTATATTCGAAATTTTTTATTTAAATATAATTTTCGTCCATCTCTCTATACCACTATGTTCATTTAATCCGGGTCGAAAATACGTCACAAGTGAAGGGGCTAAATGCACAATGAAGTATCAGCAATGACTATAGATTATGCTGTGAGAAATTGCAAGAAAATTAGCTAGCTCACTGAGAGGCCTACCGTGCTGTCCGTCTCGAAAGCGTCGTTTCTCTGGTGGCCGCGGGAACGCGTTCCGCACCGTTCTACAGACGACCTTTGACCTGTCCGGCGACGTAACCGAGGCCCGCGAAGGCCTGCCACAGAAACCTGTACATACACGCATAATACGCAAATGAAACACGTCATTACCACTGCCGTCGCTCGATCGTCGGTCGAGTCGCAAACGTGCTCGATCTCGTTTCCAGTCGCCTCGATGGAAGGGCAAATGGCACTTAAATCCGTCTATAATTCCTCGAGCGATTCCGCTGCTGACGAGTACCGGGTTCAGAAGCGATAGGTGGTGGTTTGAGAGCTAAGGGTGCGGGGTTTTCGATTTTGGGGGATTGGGGGGTTGGGCGGGGAAGAGGGTTTCAAGGATCGTTTAACGTTAACGACAGTGGGGTGTAACCGGGGGAGAGGGTGAGGTTTGCAGAGAGAAACGGAAGCAGAGACGCTATGTGTAATATATTAATTACCTAATTAAAAGGAGGCAGCCATTAATCTGCCTCAAAGAGTGAACACATGAGACGACGCGTACCGTACATACATACATACATACATGCATACATACACGAACATACGCATACGCATAACAACCGGCGAATATGAACACACATACACGAACATAGACACTCGGAACATATTCTCACACACATACACACGCATGCACGCACACATATATAAATATATATAAATACACATATGTATACATACTTGCATACGTACATACTTACATGAATACGTATACAAAACGAACGCGCGTACACGAGAGAAGACAGGAGCATACGTATAAAACACGTTATGTATGGATAAAGGAAAACTAAACTAACCTATTTGTAAGCTAACGTCTACACTCTACACAACTATCCACGTATGTAAAACGATTGAAATAAACGAGCGGTTAAAATTATTGTTTAAAAAATAATAAACGTATTGAAAAAAAAAAAGAAACTGAGAGGTGGAAGATGTTTGCGTCCATCGCGCGGTCCCCACACGTTGCACGTTGTTGCTGTTTCGGTTATTTGGCGGGACAGAATTCGATATTTTAATGAAACAATTTCGTGTCGGGAATGCGAAGCTTTTGTCAACGTATTTGTGATGTTTTTCGGGTTGAAAGCATACTAAGCATGGAACAGTTATCTGTGGCTAGAGTGTTAAATTAATTCTTTACGCGTTCGTACAATGAATCGTGTTGTATGCGAATCGCGTTGAACTGAAAATAATCGAAGAAACAATGTTTGGTCTCATTTTAGTCAGTGAAATATCACGAATACGCTGGTAAAAGTTTCACAAAACAATGATTAAAAACAAAGAAATAAAAAATTTGTAGGGGAACCGTGTAGAGCAGGGACCATAAATGTTATAACCAAAAAGATAAAAGTCATAGGATAACAAGTATTTCATCGATTAAAATCGTATTGATTACAAATAATGATTATAAGTAACCGAAAAGTTCTCTTGTTGGTAAATGTTATCGTTGAGAGAAACTTATTTCGATCGCTCACTACAGTTATCAATGGGAGAAGTTTATTTCGGTTACCCATAATAGTCGTCGATGAGTGAAATTTATTTAGATCGTTCATAACAGTTATCGATGAGAGAAATTTATTTCGATCGCTCATAATAGTTAGTGATGAAGGAAATTTGTAATAGTTGTTATTAAATAGTACAACTTTCAAATGATACACAATCAATTATTTCATACATTTTTTATTCGTAAAATTCATTGCTACGATCAAAATTTAATGTGACAAATAAACAGATTTTGTGTTGTTCTTATGGTCTGTTGATTCGTCTTGTTGTGCGAAACCTTCTCAATGAATTTAACAGGCTTGCTCCATCCAAAAAAAAGTAGACAAGTCAATAAGTGAATAAGCAACCAACATTAATTTTCTCATCAATAATTATTATGCACAAGTGAGAAGAAATTCGAGCATCGATAACTGTTATAAGCGATCGAAATAAATTTCTCTCATCGATAACTGTTATGGGCGATCGGAATGAACTACTTTCATCGATAACTTTGAGCAATCGAAACAGTGTTTCTTCATCGATAACAGTTATCGAGGAGGATCCAATTTTTTGTACACTAATAACAGTTATTTGTAACCAAAAGGTATAAAAATCGATATTTTTTAATCATTCTGTTCTTGGAACTTTTTTCTTTATATTTTGTGTACATTATCTTAAATTTCAATAATAATCAACTTTTTATTAATGATTTCTATCGTAGAAAATTTTAGAATAACTGTTATCTTTGGTCCCTGGTTTAGAGTTACGAATTAATCGGAAGGTCCCCGAGAAGGCGAGGAAAAAATTCGATGCAGTAAACTATCGTCCCACCAGGTTGCTGAAATAACACCGTTTGTGCCGATTCGCGCGGACGAAACCGTCCGAGCGGATCGCAACATTTGTTTGAATTTTACGCTCGGGAACAGTGCCGGCCCGGCCCAGGGCTGGCGGAAACCGCGGATACCAGCATACGCGGGACCGTTTCCCTCTCGTCGCATTCGCACGCATTAATTACTATTAATCGATGAGGAGGGCAGGTCGTCGGCCGGCCCATTTTTCGAATACCCGACCATGGCTGGAGCTCGCGCCCGCACAAAAGCCCCTGTCGTCGTCGCTGGAACCATTAGGTGCTTCCATGATGCGCGCTGCTTTATCCTCCCCAACGGTTTTTTGTTGTGCTTTTTTCCCCTCTTTTTTTTTATTTAATAAGGATCCATTATCGACGGCTTTTACCGTGAATATTCGCCGGGAAACAAAGATGGACGCGGCAAAAGCGGCCGGAAACATTTGATGGCACGCTAATGCCTCCCTTTTCGTCCCATGCTGTACCCTTCCCCTGTCCCTGCGTTCATCCCCCTGCATCATTCTCTTCGGTGTATGTTCCTCTGTTTTTGCGGCAACGTTGCCAAAGCAAACAACGTCTGGCAACGCTAAAGAAGACGTTTCATGGACGCCGAGGGTGGAGAAGAAATTGATCTGCTTAGCACGAAGAGGACGAGACACTACGCCATTTTGTATTCATACGGATTTATTCGATAGTTCTTGCTCGAGTTTTTACTCGACAGGAGTTTCGGCTGGAGCTGCGTCTTTCCTCTGAAGCATCTTCTAAAATGTTGCCGACAAACGCTAACTTATAATGTTTTCCTGCTAAGCCTAATTTGGAGAACATAATTGGAGCTTTATACAACTACAGCATTCATTGTTATCTGTGATCAAAAATATTTCTACAGAAGCGTGCAGTCAAACTTTTCTTTTTTTGTTTGATTTGTACCACTGTTAGTATTGTCTTCCGTACAACTTGAATTAAATTGATAATTACAATATTTGTAAAACACAAAACCGAAGAGTTCAACCGCTAGTCTTGCAACGTAATAGCACAGAAACCGTGGTCTTGTCAAACTCAGACTCCAGACAAGAAGTTGATATGCCTCGCGCCTTCACAATCGAAGAATTGGCAGCAAACAGATTCCGAGCCCAGAGGACACGGTAGGTGTTGAAAAGCCGAGTCACAGTGCTAGACTTTCATCGATGGGTCCGCGTTTATTTAGCCAGCGCAAAGTGAGGTGTCTCCAATAGCTTCGGAGAGCAAACGTCGAGAAAGGTACTTGTTCCGAGGTGTTTTGGAGGTTCGAGCTAGGTCCAGGAAGGTCTCGGAGCCGAGCCGCCGGTGAATTTAAAAAAACACTGTCTCCCCTTTCTGTATAAACACAGGGAATATTGTCTTCCGCCTTACAGACAAGTTCTGCGGATCGATCTGGAAACGATTCTCGAACCGAGATTTCCGCGCGGATCGACGTTACGGCACCCTCGGCCGACTCCCTAATTGTCTCGGCGCGGCGCATGGTGCGCAGAACAACCAAAACAACCTGTTTTTCGTGGTCAGAATTGAATTTCCAAAGTTTCGTATTTGAACAAAATTTTGTATTTGAACAAAAATTCAAAATATTGGTCATTTCAAATAGTTTTATGCGAGGACATCACTCAAATGATAAATTCGGAAAGCCAAAGCGGTAGTACGATGATTTCGGGATCTCCGATTACGAACCTGAACTTAAAGTTCCAACGAAAAGTTCATTTTTGAGGCTTTGGCCATGTACTGACGATTTGGGGCCACAATGGCGGCGAGTTGAACGGGTCAGCTTCGTCTCGCGGAAAAAGATAATTGCGTTAGCTGAAGCCGGGGTTAGGTATTGCCCGTGCAAACATTTTTCCCGGTTAACGATCAAACTTTGACCGAGCGATTTCGAGAGTCTGAGTCGTCCGTGTCACCCTGGGGAGAATCACCGTCGACGTTCCCGTCCCGACGACAAACGATCCCGTTCTTCGTCGACGATCCACTGCGCCGAATTCCCGCAACTGTCTAAGGACCTCTTCTTCTGGATTTCTTTTCACTTGCCGGTCTCTCGGACCCGAGTATCGAAATTTATTCTCGCTCCATCTCCGAGAAAACCGGAAATTACGGGCCGTCCCGAAGAATACATCCCAACGGAAGAATTAGGGCGAAGGTTTCCAGGTTGCGGCGAAGTCGGCGTCAACGGAGACCCATAGCGACGCGAGTGTATAAAGAACAATTAAGGCGGTTTTTCCCTAAGTGAAACACAAGTTGGTTTCTCCGACTTCTACGACCGGTACACTTTCTTTCTTCCAGGCTCGCTCTCTTTCTCCGTCTTTCCACTTTGCTTCGTTTTTTTTCCGCTCCGGTCCCTTCTGCCTCGACTGGATAATAAATTTCAGTTAATTAAAGCCGATTTCTCGGGAAAGTTGCCTCATTACGTAGGCGGAAGGTCCACCCGCTGGACGGGATCGCGACACGAAAACAATTTCATTTTAATTAAACGCACCTGGATGAGTGGATATATAGAGCGCGGAACTCTCTTCGGATACACTCGTGGACAAAAGGATGGCACGCGTGTGCCATCATTATTTTCTCAGGGATGATTACAACATTCCTCCAATGTTCTGAATGGTACAGAAACTTTACCTGATAGGAATATAGTATATATTGCGTGTACAAATTCATTCGTGGCCTGTTCATCATAAATTTGCTATGCATTCTAGTGTTGAAAAGAATTTCCATCATTTTCTATACATATATTTACTCCATCCTGCAGGTAACCAACATAAAAATTCCAAAAATGTTGTACTTTCTTGAAAGGGGTGATTCCTGAGGATATTTGAAGTAACTTTTCCCTTTGCAAAAATGTCTCTTCGCGGCTTCGTTAACGAGTTATTAACGTAAAGCACGGACCAATCACAGCGCGGTTATGGCGGACGGATTCCAGCTCGGCCAGTCATAACGCGACACTCAGCGCCACCTCTTTAAAAAGAGACCACGGAGAACATTTTTGCAAAGGAAAAAGTCGAGGTACTTCAAACTACCTCGATCACTCATATCGAGAACAACATTTTTGAGACGCCCTGTATACAAACGTTTCAAAAACGTGTTTTGTAAACTGAAATTCATCGAAATTATAAATTCTATCGTATACAACTCAATAACCAAATTATCCAATTTCAATGGAATTTTTAGTATGTATACAATTTATTTGAGTCCACGTAACGCATTTTTTAAATTTACAATACAGATAAAAAAGTTTTAAAAATCCAGTTGTACTATTGATTTCGGAATTCCGACCGAATTCAATTTTTCCAAAATGTTCATTACTAGACTGCGGATATTAATGCAATTTTCATTTCGGGTGAACTTTACTTTACCGGACTCAAAATTTGTGTCTTTCTCCTATAAATTATGATGTATTTGGTATGTAATCCAGTAGATTTGCACCCGGGGCGGCTGCAGATCGAAGTTTCGATCCTGTAGGATTAATGGTTCGGGAGCTATGCTTGCTTAAAATTGAAGAGTAAAGTAAAGAGCAGCCTTCATTTTTCTAGGCAAATTTTAAGAGAGAAAGTGGAACTAAATAAAATCTTATTTTCAGCGGTAGTAACCTTTGTGGATCTCGAATAAGTAAAAAACGTACCAAATTCTATCGAATTTTACGTTCCCGCATTTTTGGTAAATTTTCAGATGCCATAAATGCATAAAGATCCGCAGTCTATTCATTACAGATCTTTCATTAAACGGATCCTTCTAGTTTCCCAGAGAAGCTAAAGTCGTTTGGTGCATTTGTAAAAACGTAACTCCGATTTAAAGTGTGCGTCATCAATTATGGAAGTCACTGTATTTCGAGGAGTTGCTCGGCGTCGGCATTAATATTCTCGAGGCAGCGTTTTTGTCTGGGAACGCTTGATTTAAGCATATTTCATCTCTGCTTGAGCTGGGACGCGATGCCAGCATCTTCTGGGCTCTGTAGTCATTCGCGATGCAACGCGTTTAATAAATCAAATGGACTTCTTACCAAGTTTATAACCGACACGAAGAACGGTGCAATCGCACACACGCTCGGATAACAGGCCCCCCAGAGGCGTTGAGATTAAGTTGATCTACCTCTCTTCGTTCAGTATTCTCCGAGTTTTGGCATTCATCGTACAATTTTCCGTGCATGGCGATAAAAGGTATATCCATAGTCGTGCGACATAATTTAACAGTACCAATGATTTTCATTCATCGATACATTCCACTTGAATTAATTTATTCTTATTTGCTTGGTTTACATATTGTGCGTTATAAATGGTCATCGAAATGTATTAGATTGGCAAAGTAAGTTCGCCATCTCCACATTTTCTCAAAGAAAGTCATTTATACAGGGTGAGGCGCCAGAAACAGGCCACCTAAATAACTCGACTGCTATTGGTGTTAGGAAGAAATGCATCAGATGGAACTTGGTTGGTTTCGAGGGGGCATTAATCTTATGTCAGCAGCTTTCTTGTAGGTGGACGCGTAAAGGACATATGAAGGTCAACTTCATTTTTTTACATGGAATGAGGTATTTTTTAATACATCAATCGATGCAGCTGGACATTCGTTATAAAAAAGTACGTAAATTATTAAAAAATTTGTATAAAAAGTAAATTAATAAAAAAAGTACTAGTTATTTAAATTGAAATATCTCCTGATCGACTAACTTTTCGACATACATAGGTTAGTACTTTTTTACAACGAATGTCCAGCTGCATCGATTGATCTATTAAAATACCTCATTCAATGTAAAAAAATGAAGTTGACCTTCATATGTCCTTTACGCGTCCACCTACAAAAAAGCTACTAACATCAAATTAATGCCCCCTCGAAACCAAGCAAGTTCCATCTGATGCATTCCTTCCTAACACCAATAGCAGCCGAGTTATTCAGGTGGCCTGTTTCTGGCGCTTCACCCTGTATAAAGCACGAGTATTTTATATCAAATTAATCGGAAAATTCAGAGCTTTCCGATGATATACAGTTGTAAAGGAATGATCACTGAATAAGGTTATAATGATACAATAAAAGAATTACGAAACAAAAGGTCGTGAATTTAGTTGCCAACCTAATATTCAATGTGAGTTCGAACAACAAATAAAATTTCGAAAAATGTCACGACCAAAATTAAGTGCTCCTTGGATTCGTATTTTCCACCATCCACAATTTGTGCTACATTTTTCTATTCGGACAGGAAGACATTCGGACTAATATTTCGATTGTTTCTTAGGATATAAACGAATACATTTCTTCCGGCAGAAATTCATCCATTTCTTGTTTTGGGATACGGTATAACGGTGAATTTCTCCCTGATCGCGTGTTGCAATTCGATATACTGGTTTAACATATGGAATTACGAGTACATCATATTTCGTCCGAATTATTAAAATAAAATCTGGCGAAATATCCGTCGAGTGTATGAGAGTTACACGATATTCAATCGATTTAAATATTCAATGGCTTCTCTCCGTGATCACGCTGCACACAACAATAATGAACGGACGGGCTACAAAATTGTTTATACAGTAGAATCTTTAGTACTGTAGTTATATGAACGTATTCTGAATTGTATTCATACTACGCTTAATTGAACCACGAACTTTGACCCAGCCTGTATATTGAAGAAATAATCGTATGAAAATGTACGATATTATTCAGAACCCTGTATTTCATTACTGGAAACTTTTACGACCAATGAAAACACAAATATTCATAAACTAGCGAGTCCAACGAGAAAAATTGACTGTTAGGTGGACGCAGAGAAACCGTGAAGTCAGTAAGCCAATTTCACAGAGAGGTGGTTCAGCGAGGCACAAGTTTCGGGCAAAGAAACGCGAACACCAACAATAGTAAGCGGGAGAGCACCACTGTGTACCATACCGAGCGCTCAGTTGCCTCTTCAAGCAGGACTTTAATCTACGTTTTGTTATAGGTACTCGGCTTCCGAGCCGACGATAATTTCCATTCAGGAACACAAAGTCGCGAAACTCAAGATCACGTAATCGGACCGTAATCTTGCTTATCGCAACAGCGCGGGCGCTCAAGAATTTCGAGTGTTCTCGCGGAATTAGGTCGGGGGAAGTTGCTCGCCTAAGTAGCTCGGTAAATTTGATTTCAGAGGGCGACGGATAGAGAAGGAACTTCTGTTTCTGAAGAAGAGAAACGGTCGCTGAAGAGCGTCTCGTTTTGGGAACAACTGACGACGACGTTCCCGCAGTTTTTATCTTCGCGAAGTCCCCGTAAACAGTAGCCCGCGAGCTCTCGGGACGGTCGGGCTGGGCCGGGCCGGCGCGCAAGTTTGTGCAAACTTTCATTGAAAATCGGAGCGCGAGGTCGCATGGTGAAACGCGCGCGCGGACGCAATTAAAAGTTTTTCGCGATAAACGTAGTTGGGTTTCCCCACTGTTTGCCGACACTTTGCAAACGGTTGCGCGTTTTTGCTAGGTATCGCGTAGCTGGGACTAAACGACGCGTAACAAATATACGGGTTGATTTGTGTTTCGATTCGATCCAATTCGATTTGATCTGGTCCGGTGCGGCTCGATCCAGTCCGATTCGAGTATCCGACATGAGTATACAAGTCTGACTATAGACACTGTAATCGACACATATTGATCACATCGACATATTGCCAATTATTTGACACCGTACAACCCTGATCTAAGCAGGGACTATAACTGTTATAACCAGAAAGAAAAAAAGTCATAGAGTAACAAGTATTTCATCGACTAAAATCGTATTGGTTACAAATATGGATTATACATAACCGACAATTTTTTCGCTTGTTGATAAATGTTATCCTTGAGAGAAATTTATTTCGATCACTTATAACAGTTATCAATGAGAGTTTATTTCGGTCGCTCATAACAGTTGCCGATGAGAGATATTAATTTCGATCGTTCATAACAGTTATTGTTGAAAGAAATTTATTTCGATAGCTTATAATAGTTATTCGATGAGAGAACTACACGCACTGTCCTCTTCTACAGCGCGGTCGACAAGGTCACACAAAAATAGATGCACTACACGATCTAAGAAACAGCACGGACCCGAGGGTATTCTATAATAGTTTTCAATTTTTCGTCTTTTCTTTAAGTATAAGGGTTGCAGAATTTTCAAACACGTTTTTCTCAGACCTAATTTCTTTTTTAACACTAAATCTACCACCATCGGTCAAAATGACCGGTTCCAGATTTATTATTTCACATTTATTGAAATAATGAAAATGATTTTATAAGAATTGGTTGTATAAATATCTTCAGTAGAGCACGTATTATAATAGGAGTCGCACAAAGTCTAAATAAAATCAATCTTGTCTATTATATAATATATGTACCAGTTGTTTAGTATTAAAACGACGTCCATGATATTTCAAAATCGACTTGACCAACTGGCTCAAAATTTGATGTGCACCTCCAGTGCATGCCTCACTGTAGGTTCGTCGGAAAAATATTAAAAGACCTCGGGCATTTTTTAACTTGCTTCGGTAATATCGCGAAGCGTTCGCGCAACACGGGGTAGATCGGTTCTTCACCTCGTGTTACTCCCAACCCCCGTATTTCCACCCCCGTAGCCAACAGCAATGCGCCGTAATATCGTTCCACGTGGCATTCCTCAGGACTTTCTTGCGAGCCCCAGAAATATTGGATTCCGTCACGAATTTGAATTTCCACCGTGAATCGTCGCCGCGCCGAATATCTCTTACCAGACGATCCCTCTGTTTTTTTCTTCTTTGCTTCTCGCAGCCCGTCACCTCCACTCGAAGCATACTCACGGCTGCTTTCTTCGAATAGTTTTATCGACGACGCTTCTCGATACGCTCGTGAAACATTCGACTGGAAGAACCACGCGAGAGTCCCAAATGAAACCGGTTTTATTTGCAGTTCTGCCTTTCTGCTTTACAGGTCTGTTTGGCGCTTCGAGCATACCTACAGAGAAGAATTTGGAACTTTCCGGGAGAACGAATCTTCAAAAGAGAATAGTCCGCAGCAAGTACAACGCTGCGCAAGATTGACATGCCCGACCGAAACTTTTCAGATATGTACAGGTTGTCACAAAATTATATGTCGTCGACACCATAGCGCAATTCTACACCCCCGATTTAGTCGAAAATGACGTAAGAAACCCCCCGCGAAATTGACCTTAAACGTGAAGAACAAGGTAAAAAAACCAACATTTTTTTTTAAGGATTAAGATTTTTTTAATGTTTATACAAAAATTTTCTTTTAAGGTATAAGATTTTAGATTTTAAAAGAAAAAGTTTTGGTATAAAATTAAAAAAAATCTTAATCCTGAAAAAGAATGTTGGCGTTTTTACCTTGTTTCTCACGTTCAAGCTCAATTTTGCGGGGGGTTTCTTACGTCATTTTCGACTAAATCGGGGGTGTAGAATCGCGCTATGGTGTCCACGACATATAATTTTGTGACACCCTGTACAGTGCTCGGAATTAACATTCGGACATTCTTTACTAGAGAATATCCTTGTTCAAAACTAAACCGAACGACTCCAGCTTTTCAACGAGCTGGAAGGATTAATTCATTAGATGACGTGCATAAATTTTTCAAAGATTGTAATTTATCTTGGGAAAATATTAATGGTTGCTTCACCACAATTTTATATGTGTCTTCAAGTTTGTTTTTCGAGTATAGCGTTGTGATTGGTCGAGTTGGAATCCGTCCGCCATAACCGCGGTTTTTCGTTAATAACTCCTTAACAAAACCGCGTCCTCCAAGTGTCCTCCAATTCGTTCAAGGAAACACATTTTTGGGAGACTCTGTATATCGAACCTTTGCAATTTCCCCTACTAAGGCCTCCACGAGTAATTAAAACAGCAATTGTAGATGCACGCATGACTACGTTTGGTATTACAAATCGACGCTATTAGTTGTACCTCAATTTTGATCGAAATTCTACGATAATCCGTAATCGACAGTTTCATACGCGCGAATCCAGTTTTCCGATCACAACTGCAGTAATTGAACATTGATTAAATGTTTTGCGGTTGCATCCTATCATTGTCCCATAGTTTTACCGATTCTCTGATGATGATATTGAGTATGGATGGGATCAAGTTCAATGTGTACTCACGAATCCGAGTCAATTCCAATAACCATAAGTTTCATCCATAGGATTCGTTTACTACTTAAAAGCAATAATGTTCCAATGATTATATTTGAAAAGTATTCATTTTATACAAACTGATATCGAACCTCGGAATGAGTACTTACAAGTTTCGAAAAGATACTTATAAGTACTTCGATGTGGAAAGGAATCGAATCTTGCACAAGTAGTACTCGAATCAAGGTTTTAAGCACTTTCTTTATTAAATTCGTAACTGTTTAAGAATAATATTTCCGATATATTATGAAATTATAGTTATACATGTTGAATTAAATTATGGGTAATTATAGAGAAAAGTACTGCCCACTCCGATTTTGATAAAATTTAAATATGTTATAGATATTGACATTTTGAACAACTTTTTCCTTTTCCAATATAGGGGGCTCGCTTTTAGTTTTCGAAAAGATACTTATAAGTACTTCGATGTTGAAAGGAATCGAATCTTTCACAAGTAGTACTCGAATCAAGGTTTTAAGCACTTTCTTTATTAAATTCGTAACTGTTTAAGAATAATATTTCCGATATATTATGAAATTATAGTTATACATGTTGAATTAAATTATGGGTAATTATAGAGAAGAGTACTGCCCACTCCGATTTTGATAAAATTTAAATATGTTATAGATATTGACATTTTGAACAACTTTTTCCTTTTCCAATATAGGGGGCTCGCTTTTAGTTTTCGAAAAGATACTTATAAGTACTTCGATGTTGAAAGGAATCGAATCTTTCACAAGTAGTACTCGAATCAAGGTTTTAAGCACTTTCTTTATTAAATTCGTAACTGTCTGAGAATAATATTTCCGATATATTATGAAATTATAGTTATACATGTTGAATTAAATTATGGGTAATTATACAGAAAAGTACTGCCCACTCCAATTTTGATAAAATTTAAATATATTATAGATATTGACATTTTGAACAACTTTTTCCTTTTCCAATATAGGGGGCTCGCTTTTAGTTTTCGAGATATTTGCAAAAAACTATCGCGAATACTGTATTGAATTTTTCGTATTCCTGCACGCTGCGCTGCAACGTAAACCTGTTTCGGTCGGCCCGACCACACATACGAAAATGTAGGAGTAGTCTTTCAAAACTGAAAGCCCACCCTATATACGTATGTGTGGTCACAGAGTGAGACCCTGTTTTTTCTCTCGTACAGCGTCAAAATGTAAACAAACGCCGCACCGAAACAGGCTTACGTTGCAGCGCAGCGTGCAGGAATACGAAAAATTCAATACAATATACGCGATAGTTTTTTGCAAATATCTCGAAAACTAAAAGCGAGCCCCCTATATTGGAAAAGGAAAAAGCTGTTCAGAATGTGTTGCTGCATAACATATTTAAATTTCATCAAAATCGGAGTGGGCAGTACTTCTCTGTATAATTACCAAATTATGCAATAGAGGACAACATAATTGATTTCAATTTCCAGTACGATGTTCATAAAAGTTTCGAATCTGTTCGACCAAGATTATTTCCGTTTATCAAAGTACTTGTAAAAGGTTCGAGACTGTCTGGCATAGGTTCGAGTATACTTAGGAGTGCTATTTCTGTTTTCCCAAGTACTTATACATAGAGAGTTCGAATTCAATCAATCAAAGTTCGAACCTGTTTGCGAGGTACTTGATCCCATCCCTAATACTGACAAGGGAAGGACTCCAAGTGTCCGACTTCGATTTTGATAATCTTTTGTGAGACGATGGTATATGGGATCCCTAATGATGTCTGCAAAATATTATGTGTATTTACTCAATAGTTTTAAAGATATAAACAAATGAACTTTCACGCAACCTGCTTACACGGCTAATGGAACTCCGAAAACTTGAAAGTTTAATTGTTTATATCTCTAAAACTATTGAGTAACTACACCTAATATTTTGCAGACATCATTAGGGATCCATATACCGTCGCCTCACAAAAATGATCAAAATCAAAGTCGGACACTTGGGGTCCTTCCCTTGTGAGAGTGTTGTGAAAGCATAAAAGAAGGTGAATATCGAGATATTCGGAGAAGTTCGAAAATTCGACACTGGACCGATCGCAGACTCGTCGGGAATAGGAATACTTTGGACGATTCTCGACGAACGCTATAGATGGACGCCGGTGTTTTCTCGTCACGATCTCGGAGGAGAGTCGGCTCTGATGCATTATTGCATTCCGTCCCTTACTTACTGTCTGTCGCGGGAACGGCGAACTTAAGGCGCACGGTGTCATTAAGCGATTCCCTTTTGTGCCAGTGTACCAGGGCGCCGAGGAAGGGCTGCGGACGAGCAACTAGTTATTCGATACACCCTTCGCCACGGAAGGTTCTCTCCTTGCCTTTGAAACATGTCCTCAGACTTCGGCAATTCATACTGTAACGAAGTGCTGCCGAGTTACTACGCGTCGCGAGACGATTACTCGAGAGAACATTACTGGGGCCGGGTATTCCGTCTCTCTTTGAGAACAATTTCGAGTTAAGAACACTTCCTGCTTGATAGTTAGAAAAATTCAACCCCCCCATGGTTCGAGAATGTGGGTGCAAAGTGAAGTTTAACTGACTTAGCTGCACTTGAATGCGGAAGTGGACAAGTTCTGGCGAAATAAATATTTCAGTATTCAATCGTTTAGATTTTCTAGATAGGATATCAAATTTAAAAAATAAAATATTTTTATTTTAACGGTAAGCCACAAAATATAATATTCCATTTTAATAATCTGACATTAAATATTGGGTATGGGAATAAGTTTCCGCCCTTTTAGAGATGTCGTTGTACTTAAGTACCGATCGCGTATTTGATGGAACGTAGTACATGTTTGTGAAAGGTCTTTGTCTAAGCTTCAAAACGCAGTTAGTGGCAATTGTTTCGAGCGTGAACAGCAGTCAATTTTTCGCGTAAAAAATGTCGACTTTTGTTCCAAGTAACTAGCATTTGCGGGAAATTGTGTTGCATTATTTTGTTTTAAAGAAAGGTGCCGCGAAAACGCATCGTTTGCTCGTGGATATTTACGGGGGCGGTGCTCCATCAAATACAAGTTGTAAAAAATGGTATCGTCGGTTTAAAAACCATGATTTCGACGTAAGGGACAAAGATCGCGATGATGCGCCAAAAAATTCAAAGATACAGATTTAGGAGCATTACTTGATGAAAATCCACGTCAAACGCTTGAAGAACTACAACTATTACGTTTGAAGCGAGCATTACAAAAAAAACGACCGGACAACATGCACGATAAGCCGATTCTGTTACATGACAACGCTAGGCCATATGTCGCAAAACCCGTCAAGAAATACTTGGAAGGAGTGAACTGGAAAATTTTGCCCCACCCGCCATATTCGCCGGACATTGCTCCTTCAGATTTACACTTGTTCCGGTCCATGCAGTCGGCCATATCTGGAGAGCAGTTCACTTCCTATTGGCTCGATGAATGGCTTGCATCGAAACAACCAGATTTTTTTCTAAGGTTGTAGATGCCGATAGAGCATACTTTGAATGAATTTACTTTCGATTTGAATTTCTGAATAAAGAGCTTCTTTTCAACAAAAAAGGGCGGAAACTTATTCCCATACCCAATAATATATTTTAAGTATCGGATCATCCTATAAGTAACGTGATTGTTAATTCATTCTTTAATCTAAAATTTAAGAACTACGATCGTCGAGTTACTAAAAAGTATTAAAAAAACAAGTTTCAGATAATGGTGGTAAAAGGTATTTCTGCTAAACTTGAATGGGTTTTCTTGCCTCGTTTTAATGCTCTGAAAAACCGCATTACTATGACTGATCTGCATATAACCACTCTAATATACGCAACAGGTTCCTACTGCGGTTTGTTGGTAAGCAATACGAACGCAGAATTTATATTGCCATTAGGGAACAATTTATACTCACAAATGTGTTGAATAGGAACCATTATTTTCAGTGAAAATATTGGAAACCAAGACGAAATCCAAATGTTTTCAAAATATCGTACTTCAAATAAAATATTATTTTCCGATTATTAATTAGCTCAACGCATGACTACGGAATAATTTATCCTGCTTGCCTTTAATCTATTATAATTTAACTTTAGTTTCACGTTTTCATATTATTGGACACGTGGAATAATTAATTAGGTACCACCGTTTTATCACTTTTCTTTACCGATTCCTCTTCGAAGCGTTCTTTTGCGGAATCCTGGTGATTCGAGGTGCTAAACGATTCCGTGACTTCCGCAGCAGCCGCGGCATTAAGTCCACTAAGAATCTAAAAGAGTTTTGTTAACGACGAAAGTTCGTGGGGAATGTTCTCGTTCCTGTTACTGTTTCGCCGATCCTATCCTTTTCAACAATATTCTTATTGCCACGTCTTTGCTTTCGATGTAACCGTCGCTCGTGAAATTGGTAGGTACAGTTCAACTAACGTAAATTGCACTAGAATCTCTTCTATGCCTAGGCAGAAGTATATACAAGGTGTTCATTTGAAAACTTTCCAGCTGAATATCTCGAAAAGTATGAAAGGTATTAAAAAAGTGTAAAACACGTGTCCAAGGATTTCCAGGGGAAAAGAGGGGGGGGGCAATATCAGTTTTTTATTTGGGTAGCGTTTTCAAGGTCATTGGAAGTCAACATTGTTTTTCTCGAATGGAAACCTGTGGATGAGAAAGTGCGCGGATAAAAAAAAAGTATCCTACGAAAATTGCTGGTCTTTTTACGTACAATACGATCCCGTAATAAAAAATATAGGTTTTCATTTAAAAAAACAAAGTTGACCTCCAAATGACCTTGAAAACGCCACCCAATAAAAAGCTGGCACTGCCCCCCTTTATCCCCCTCGAAATCCTTGGGCGCGTGTTTTACACTTTTGTAAATATCTTTCATACTTTTCGAGATATTCGGCTGGAAAGTTTTCACATGAACACCTTGTATGTTAACAAATTTTGACTGGTGAGATCGTTGTTCGAGCATTGAGAAGAAATTAATTTATTCAAGGTTGTGTCAAAGCTCTGCATAAACTAATTCGTAAAAATTTGTATTCGCATACTGGTTCCACAGCCTATTCCATATAAGAATAGTATAGTAGCCTCGACGTTGATTAGTTTCGTTTCGGAAAGTTTCCGTAGCTCGCATGATTCCTGAAGCCGCAAAGAAGGAAGACCCCATAATAACTACCTACACAATGCGGCCAGCATGCAACAGTACAGAATGGCGAGATTAGTTTCGCGGAACGAGCCACTGTGAATCGCAGTCTGCGCAAGAACGTGAGCGAGCACATCTGTGAGTCTTATTGCAGTTGCTTGGCGAACAACATTAAGTACTGGCCAGAATCCACCGGCAGGAATTTCGAAGCGCCTTAGGCCGTGTCAAACGAGTTTCTCTGCCACGCCGGAAGTTTGAGGGTCGCTTTGAGCACTGGTGAATCGGGGACCGATTATGAGTTTGCTCAACGTTGAACGCGCCAACGATCGACGAATGTGGGTGGGGGAGGGGCAGGACACGAGTCTCAAGTCGTCTCGTGTAAGTAAACACACACGACGTTTCATTTTCGGCCCGCGTCTTCGATTACACCAGGCCACGGTTCCGGAGTTCCTCTTTATTCCCGTGTCCGGGTCAACCGAATTTTTCTTGGAGGAGCTTCCGGACACTGGCCGAAACTCTAGATTTTATTAGACACCTCTGTAACTTGCTAGTTAGTGGTTCTCGAGATCGTTCAACACGAAACTAACAATTACTTGGCCCCTCGCGAGGTATGCGCCTCAGTGGAGGGCCTAGGAAATTTTCTTAGATCAAGATATCACAGTATCAACGTTTCTTTCAGCTTAATCAAACTACACCAGAGGGAAACAAAATCCCATTTGGTTCCTGTGTCCTGTAATTATTGGAAACAATTTTTATTTTGTAAAAGTCTCTCCTTCCAATACCAAAGGAATAAAAATTATTGAATCATATGTACGTATATTTTTCACGCGTACTTCAACTATTCCTGAACACGATGGATAAATATTTCTTACGTTAATTTTCTACTTCGACTATTTTTTTTACCACTGTTCCGTAACTTCCGTGCGCCGGTGGAATTGCATTCAAATATTTTTTCATTGTTACGGTTATTTTTCTCCTTCGTTCTTTTTTTTTACAGCATTTCGCGGAACGTGTTACGATATTATGGATATCAATTTAACTCGAACGACCGCCGCGCCGGCTCGGTTTCATTCGCGGAATCGATCCGCGCTGAGTTAATTGAAACCCCCGATTCCGAGGGGCGACGATTTTTCAATCAAAATGAGGCAATCAAATCGATGAATTTTATTAATCATCTTTTTTTTTCCTCGTTTTACAGGGAACGATGCGCGCTGCGGGGCATCGAATGGGCGTGTCCTCGTTCGCCGCGTTCTCGCCGGGACGTGACTCGGAAAAGCCTGGATGCCTCGAAACTTTAATCTCGCCTGACATTTCCGAAGTTGCACCGTAAAACCGAACAAGCTCGGTCTTCGGATCACATATATTATATTTTCCGTCGCGAACTTCAACATGCTGCTCAGCTCGAGCTACAGCTGCATTGACCTTGACAAGGTTAACCTTTATGCCAATAACCACAATTGTCAACGTTGTTCTATGTCCGGAGTACAGACTGTTTTAAAATTATATGTCGCGTGATTCTGCAGTTCTGGATTGGTGGAAGCTTGCCGCAAGATTAACCTTGACCGTGACCGTGATATTCAAGGTCAAATTATTGTTTACTTGGAACCACGGGTCGCAAATGATTCATCCTTCGAAAAATTTTTTTTAAGTTTTATTAATCTTTATTGAGCCCTGTCTGTGAAGAAAACTTTGTACTTGATAAGGAGATGAAGGTCGATGGATACGTATACAAATGTATGGCTCCATTTACCATTTACGAAAAAACTAAGAACACCGGTATGTGGATCTTTTGAAACCATTTAATTTCCATCAGAACATTTCCCACAGCGAATAATAATAATAATAATAACGACGTAGTAAATCAAGGTAGTAATATCCGGCGAGACATTCTGTATTATCATAAACATACTGGTAATTACGCTGATCTCGGTATCGTAGCAATTGTGGTACTGCATATCAGTATCAGTGTTTGCTAACATAATACAGAGTGTGGTCGGACGGGTGGTACAACCGAGCATGGAGTGATACTACATGTAAAAATAAGTCGAAAAGAAGAATAACATTTTTTTGTTTGAAGCTTCGTTTTCGGGAAAATCGAGTTTAAAGTTCCACCATGTTCGCGTGCTTTAGCACTAGAACTACAATTTTTATATATAGAACAATTTGTATATATTTTATACATATATACAGGGTGTCTCAGCCGAAGGAGGGCACCTAAAAATCTTCTTTATTTTTAATGGCACAAAAAAAATATTTATGGCATAATTTAATTATTATGGTACCGAAGGACGAATATCATAGAAGAACAGTTTTTTGTCCGGTTATTTTTTCATAGTTTTTTCAAGGTCATCGTTATTTTTATCGGGAAAACTTTTTTTTTTTATTCCATCTTCTTAATGACACAAGCCTATTCAAATGTATTTTTTCAGCCGCTATAAGATGGAATAAAAAAAAATTTTCCCGATAAAAAAATGACGATGATCTTGAAAAAACTATGAAAACATAACCGGACAAAAGAAGTTGTTCTTCTATGATATTCCTCCTTCGATACCATTTAAATTATGCCAAAAATATTTTTCGTGCCATTAAAATTAAAGGAGATATTTAGGTGGCCTCCTTCAGCTGAGACACCCTGTATATTGCCAATTATATTCATGACAAAATTGCATTTATTTAGATTTCGTTTGAGTTTTGTTTAAATATGTGCTTCAGTAAAGAAGTTCACTAAGGAAACTTCTCAGAAAAACATATTTATAATATTAATATTTCTAAAAGAAAAAATCTGGAATCAGTCATTTTGACCTATTCGGTAGTTCTATTGTTCGCATATCCAGAAAGTAGAATTGGTTGATCATGGTCAGACGATTCCTATGCAATAGCACGTGTATTCGCTGCATTTTCCAACTCGATTTTTCTTGAAAATCACCCCCTGCTCGGTTGTACCACCCGTCCGGCCACACCCTGTATACACTGGTTCTAAATCCATTCTTAAAAATACTCCAGAAATTATAATAAAATGGCAACACACCAGAAACTTACCAATAAATACCGGCAATAAAAATGGCCGTATGTCGCCGAACGATAGCAAGCACGAATCCCCGAGGTTTGTTTCTTTCATCGTTTCTTTTTCTCCCTCTGGGAATTATGTTCAGAAGGAGGTGTCACAATAGTTGGACAGTGGTCGCACGCGATGGTAAGAAATTAACGCGATTTCCAACGTGCGGTTGGCGGAGGCCTGGTCACGTTCGTCATTCGGCTTGCCAGCGGACTGCGAAAGAATTTTGCAGAGCGCGGTCCTTTTTCGGGACGCGATCCGGGACGATCCGCGGTGCTAAGCGTTTATTCCGCGATGGTCATAATTTTTTTGCGGCCGAGCGGCGCGCGACAGTCCCGACGATTCGTCGGTTATTATCATGAGAAATTACTTTCGCGCGGAAGAATCGCGGACCCGTTACTGCCAGGTGCGCTCGCGGACCTACACATTTCGGTAAGTTAACGCGTGCGCTAAATTGGCCGAGAGTAAAGAGATCCTCGTATTTTCCCCCGTTGGTCCCCCGCAACCTTTCGCCTTTTTCTTCCCAGGACCGACTCGTATTGCAGCCTCCGCGGGGGGATCAACCCTTTTCTTTTTTCGCCTCGGCCGGCCGTTTGTCTGCGCGCTCGCGGTCCCGCTCCCGCCAGAATAATACCGGTTTTTGCGCGAGACCCGCGCCATACGGGACAAAGAAATACTTATGGACGTGGCGGGGACGCTCCAGTTTGCATTATCTTCGAAATGCATTATCTTCGACCGGCTAAAGCACTTTAAATCGCCACCGATGTTTGTCTGATCCTGGTCGAGCTCGAAACGTCGCACTGTGGTTTCAACAGGGGAAAATATCAATTTGCGGAATTGATGTTGTGCTAACAGTTCTTTTCATTGCGATTTTCCATAAGGGTAGTTCCAGTATCATGATTAGACTGCGGATTTTATGCATTTATGACAAAAACAGGTAGTTGCAATTTAAAACAGTGAACAAATGAAAAACATTTAAAAACGTCAATGTGTTAGTTGCAGCTGAAGAACATTATTGAAGAATGACAGAAATTATTACGTGGCTCTTGTTTGTTGCAGTTGCAGTCGATGCAAACAATTTTTATTTTGCATCAAGTTCCGCAGTCTAGTCATGATCAGTGAACACTTTCTGTAAATGACTATTAATTTTGGTCTACGAATGTATCTCCGACTATATGCAACCATAAGTATCTGAAAAGATAACGAAAAGGCTGTTTCGCAATTTAATTACGTCCACAATGAATAATTATGTAACAGGGAAATAGCGAATAACATCTTTATTCATTTCAACGAGTTGGACAAAGCGGTGCTTTTAATAATGGAATTGCAGTTTGCATTAACGCAATATTTATATTCTTATAAAATACAAACGGCAAATATTTAATTACCCACGCAACTTTAACGCAGTCCTTTTGTGTTGGCAATCTGGAAAAAATTATAAGAAATTCATAATAAATAATGATCACTCTAATTTAATTTCAAGTAATTGCTACAGAGATTCTCACATTACTGTGATTATGACACGCATCACTGGAAATTATGAAAAAGTTTGGTGGCGAGGTCCAGCCACGTACGCGTATCAACTGATAGGGAAGCGACGTCGATGATGAAGGAAACGTAACATGATGGGTAGCGAAAGGCAACATGGATGGTTGACCAGACGCTTAGAGTAGCTTTACGTTTGCCAGGGTAGCTCCTTTTATTAGCTTTCTAAGAGACATATTAACAGATAGTATTCGGAGCACGTACTCCTTCCGTATTACCCTCGTCAGTCCTTAATCCGGTCCATATATCCCACGAGGTTTCTCTCTTACAATTAGAAAGGGGAAATGACCGCTGAACCCATCATCTCGAATTGACAAATGCCATTTATTTCATATCTGCTTCTTGCTTCCAGTTCACCTTCACAAACAAAAGTTCATAATTCATTTTGTAGTTTATTTTGTGTGCACATTGACTCAATTTTCTGGAAAACGAAACGTCAATATATTCAATGAAGTATTATATAATACAGCAGGACCTCGATTAACCGGCTGGATCGGGAGAGAAACAGCCCGGATAAATTAAGGTCCGATAGATAATCAAGACCCGAGGAAATAATTAAAATGTCCTTTATATTCCGAAATATATTTTTTATTTTTGAAAATTTATTCCCCTTCATATTATTGTAATATTAATTCATAATTAATAAAATCAAATAAATGTAATTCATAATATTTAAACGCATATTTGTTTACAATCGGGATCCGGTCAATCGAGGTCCTATTGTACATATTTTATTTGGTATATTTTCTCCTTAAGCTTGAGCAGATATTGTACACGTGTACTTCGAGTCTTCGTAATTTCGCCCGCTGCTAAAAAACGCCACCTATAATACTATGACCTTCGCGTGACCTTGAGTACAAGAAATTCGACAGAACTCGGATAAGAAGGTTAACGAATGAAATTTTATTTTGACTACTACTCAGAATGATGTTCACCAATTTCGACACGAAGATTTAAAAAGATATTATAAACGATGAACTAAATCGACTTACATCGCTTCAGCATTGAACAGCTAAATTGTGGAGAAGCTCTAACAGTAATCCAGTAATGATCGAAAGGAAAGGGTGGTAAAAAAAGAATGCTTCCACCGTCAGTCTGCCGAGCGTGCGAAAAAAGAAAAAACCCCGAAAAGAAGGTGTGTGTGCGTCGAACGGCGACTCGACTCGACCTCGATTCCCGTTGGTCAGTTCGAGGGTGGTTCCACTTGTATCCTCGGCCATCTGGAGCCTCCAGTACATACATACGTACCTGGTGGTGGGCTGACAAAGCTAATTTCGTAAAGTGTGCGTCTGGGACTGGACGTGTACCATGCCGGTGCGGCTGGCTGCTAAGAAAGCTGCCGAAGAATCGACCAAGAGTTATTTCGGAAAATATGGGATTGGACCTGTCGCGAGCGTCGCCGGGAATAGAGGGCGAATCCTGAAATACGAAATCCGCCGGTTGTTTGCTCGATACATCGAAGAAGTCGTTTCCGCGGGGGATGTTTCGTGAATTGGAAATTTCGGTGGTGATCGAAGGATCGAGGGAGACTCCGTGTCTCGTCTCCCCGCCTTTGATTTTCGCTCGCGACTAATTCGGAACCCCTCGAGAATCGACTGCTGCTGAGGAACGAGTTCGGTATTCTGTTGAACTTCGCTTTTTACAAGTGTTTACCCACAAGTTCTGGTATATTCGAGTAGTTTTATCAGGACTTTTAGAATGCAAAAGGATTAATGCGACGCCCATCCTGAATTGGCGCAGGCATTAATCATTTCGGGTTTTGTAGCGTCTTCTGTACAACGTACACTTCAATCACCATTGAACCATTATTGAACAAGTTTCTTGCAACCTCTGTGATTCTCATAATGATTACATATAAATCTATGTATATACGAATCTACCTAAAAACAGCGATAGAATTTATGCAAAATATAAATTTTCTTCGTCACAATATGCAGGAACCTTATAAGAACTTCTTCCTATGGATGTCCCTAATGGTTTGTTCTGTTTTAAATTACATCCACCCATTTTTTTTGTCGTAAATGCATAAAATCTGCAGTCTAATCATTATACATAGATGAAACTATGTATTCATTACACTGTTAACCTTCCGTCGGGCGCAACTGATCTTAGGTACCTCGAAAACAGTCACCCTCACCCTTGGGGAGGGCCCAAAAGGGCGACCCTACGAGTATAGACCTCGCCAAGTGCACTGTTTCCCTAATAGCAGCTGTATAAATGAACTTAATTAGGTGTTTATCATGTTTTTTTAATGTGGGCCCGTCAAGCACATTGCGTCCGAACTCGGCGGTCCAGATATTGCGCCCGACGGAAGGTTAAAGAAGTATTTTACATCGTTTCATTGTTACACAAAATGGTGAATTTGTAGTGCAAAACAAAGGATTTGGAGTGAAAAACAAATTCTTACCAGAGAGAACAGACTTTTTATTTATTTCCTTATACGTCCTATAGTTTTTGTCACGGTATGTACACATTGAACTCGATCCAATTGCTAACTACCGTATATCTTGGAGCTGGAGGTTGGTGTTTCTGGTCGGAGATTATTCGGTGGATTTCCGCGCGGGATTTCTATTTCGGTTGGTCAGCGCTCGGTTCGTAGAATTCGGTCGCGAGACGACACGCGTCATCGACCGGCAGCTAATCGCCGCGCCGGTCCCGGTTAAGCGGGAAAATCGGGTCCCCGAAGAGTTCAGGCCGGCTGACGCGCGGTCTGGCATCGATTTTCGTTTCTCGTTCCAGCAGAGGAACGCGCCTGGCCAACCGCTGCCCTCCCAGAGCTGTCCGGTTTGGTAATCAACGTACCAAGAGGGTTTAATCGTGGCCGCGCGGCGGCTTTATTTTCAGCCCGGCCAGCCCGGAACTTGAATCCTATCAGATTGCCTCATCGCTGCGGAATACACGGCCGCCAGCTTAGCGGTTGCGCCCTGACTCCGATCTCTCATAACTCTTTCAAGCCGAAGTCCATTGCCCACATTCGATTGGTTTGTTCTTGTTCCCTATCTCTTTCACGCCTCTCCGTTGATTAGATTTTCCAAAGAACCCGGTCAAATTCTTCACTTGCGACGCGGTCCACAAGAGTCCGATCGCTGACAACAGTGACCAAAATCTAATCGCAAACATTTGTTAACTCTTTGCATTACGATTCATTTATAATTTCCTAGAAGAAATCGAAAATTTATATCTATCTTCATAGTTGCTATTATTTAAAATGCTCTGCTTGGCCAGTGATAACTTCTTTCGACTTTCTCTGGCGCTAACAATAAGTGAAGTTTACAATAAAAAGAAACAAAACAAAATGTCTAAAAATTGGTGAAGAAGGAAATGACATGTGGAAAAGCAGAATAACCCGTCAAATAATTTTTGCTGGATACGTCGCGCGTCACGAGCGAACGGGAAGCGACGTTTCAATCTCTGCTCTTAGCTGGGCGGCGACCGCGCGTCCCTCTTCCCTTTTTATTGTAATTTACAGGGTAATCCGCGGATAGACGTATAGTGGATAGATTTCGTTTAGGGATGGGCCGTCGACGAGGGTTTGCACGGCGATGAAAGGCGAAGAGTGAGAGAGAGAGTGAGAGGGGGGGGGGACAAAGACCGCCGAGGGTAGCGGACGGGGTTGATTGTAGCCGGTCGAGCAGACCAGAGAGAAATTGCATTTCCCACCGCGTATATCCACGAGCCTTGCGTCATTTCGTTTAAACAAACCGCGTCCATCCACCGCTGCCGACGGCCGCCCTTTTCATCCCTGTTTCGTCTTTTTGCCGTACCATCCTCATCACCCCCACCGTCCTACGGAACCGCGAAACTTTCATTTGCCGTGGATATGCATCTCTCTGTACAGCGCGTACACTTTGATCGCGAGCCATCGAATTACTCCGGAACCGACCCGCCGTAAAATCACCTGTCGTGCCTCCAGATCTTGCTCGCGATCCTCGGGACACCAAGTAATAATGTTTACGCCTGTTTATGTAGGACAGGTTCACGCGAATACTAATTCTCGGAAGCACTGCTTCCCTTTTGTTTTTGTTTTCGCTTCTCCTTGTGTACAGACGGATGTGATCCTGTACTCTCTGTCCTTCAGAAGATGGCTGGGAATAGTGTTTACATTCTGACTCTGCCCTGGCTCCCCTACAATCGCACGCATTGTTGTTATTGGCCGAAGACGGTGGCGAAGAACGACAGCGGTCACATTGATACCCAGTGAAATGGAACGATGACTTCTTGGATAGATGCTATGATCATGCTACTTCACTCGGTCTCGGTATAATGTTCTTCATCAACTTCTTCGACCAATAGCGACAGCGCGTGCGATGGTGAACCATCATCAGACGGATAAACAGTACACGTGCACTGTTCAATTTGCCCAAAGACGAAGACAAACTGGTCTTAACCCTTTCGAATGAGACTTCAATTAATGCAATGTATAAACAAGTAAGTCTCTGAAGATTTAAAGTTTATTTATTAGTAAGTAATGAAAGAATTCAACACATGCTTAGTAAAACATCTGTCAACCACATACGATGGAAAACATTTGTACGCTCAATTTTATAACTTTATAATATGTCGCTTAATTTGAAATTTAATAGAGTCTGGTGTTATTCATGTAGTCCCCTCATTGAGTTTTTAATTAGCGTCTAAGAACAGCTCGTTCTCGCGTAAGTTTATTAAAAATCGCGTTACTCACAACAATAATTAATGGCTTCATTAGTGAGGCATTACCTCTGGTTATAGCGCGTGTGCAGCCATGCTATTTATCTAGACTGAAGAATAATTAAATATGCACAACTGGGACATGATAATACTAAATCAACAAGGTACGTTCTTCTATTTACTGTTGAATAACCGCACGATTATCTGCGATTACGTAGCATTAGCATTGTGATCATTTCACTTGCCTTTATAACAATTGATACGTTGTTATACGATTTTTTATACATCAACCGATTTCAATGAATAGGCACAGATAAAAAAGGTAAAAATCGTGACCTTCCTTTTTTCTTCGAACTTCCATGCAAAAGCAAGTGCAGAAACATTCAAACAATCTCTTTATTTAATTAAAACAGTAATAGCAAGTTCAAAAAATTCCTTAACGCATGACCTAATGAACTAATCATTCTGAAAAAACGTCGAGTCATTTCGTTTAATATTAGAAGAGTTATTAGTAGACTGCGGATTTTATGCGTTTATGATAAAAAAAATGGTAGGCCTAATTTCTGATAGTAAAAAATTTGAAGAATTTAAATATAGTACTATAGAGTAGTTTTAGCCGGAGTTGGCCAATAATCAACTAATATTTAAAAATGACTAATAGTCTTTATGAATGTTAGTCATAGCAAAATAGTCATTAGTCAAAATCTTTTTATTAGTTAGTGATAACTAAAATACAAATAAACAACTAAAAAACAAATAGTTAGTCGCAGCTCTAAGTAATCGTTAGCTATTGCTTGTTAGTTAATTAGTAGTAGATGATCAGTGTCATCAGTCACTATTGTGCGATTAACATACATTAATATTATTAATTAGTTATCGCTAACTAATCAAAAAGTTGTGACTAATGACTATTTTGGTATGACTAACATTCAAAAAGACAATTAGTCATTTTTAAATATTAGTTGATTATAACCCAACTCTGGTTTTAACCTATTAAACATATTCAACAAGAAATTAAAAATTTATTTCGCCCCAGCTTGTTTCGATTCAGGCAGAAAAAGTTTTTATTTTGCATAAATAAGCGTAAATAAGTGTCCACTTGATTTTGTCCCCGATTGTAAACCGACACGTTAATAAGAATAATTCGGCTGAGGATTGAACGGATGGAAAATGACACTTTAATTCAGCCTGATCATTCTGACTTTGCGTCTATCCCCTCGGCGGCGGGAAAGTGTCGTCGTCACGCATCCTCAACGGGTCGTTCGAAAAACTAATTGCATTCCGATGTAGCTCCACCTACGTCCGGCGCTAACTAACACGCAATCACCGTCAAAGGGGCGCTCGCTCGCGCCACGGCCAGAGCTTTTGTCGTCCGCGAACTTTCCGGATTGTAATTTTGCCGTAAATTAACTTTCCCGGATCACGATCCTTTCCTTTCGCCGAGGGAAACTTTTAGCCCCGATGATTGTCACGGAACTCGTTCGAAATGAGCGGGCACGTTACCTCTTTCCCGAATACTTCGTCCCTGTGCGACCCCTCTCGAAAGTTGTGATCAAAAATTGGAGCGTCGTCGTTTTCTTCCTTTTCCTGTTCCGTTCGCTGCGTCTCTCCCCACACCGCTCTTCTTTCCGCGCTGTTTTTCCCTCGCTGTCCCACACCCCCGGGCCAACCGCGTTCGTTTACTTAAACGTTAAACAGGATATTTCAACGTGAAAGATATACGCTCGAACGGGCGTTAAATTAGCGGAAAGCTCGGCCGATATTGGCAATGTTCGGCCCTGCGTGGCAGAAAAAAGCAGGAGGGAACAGGAAGAAAGAAGAGAAAGAGAGAAGAAAGATACGCCCCTATCGCAATAAGAGCAGCGCGTCGACCTTTAACCCGATAACTCGAACCAGCGTCGAAGGGAATGCGAATAATTATCACGAGCAATCGATCACAAGCGGAACGGTATTGGATTAAAGCGCTATTAACGATCTCGACTCTGCTGCTGGTCCGAGAGCAGCTTTTCCCAGAGCGTGACAAGCGACACCCCTGATGGCCGCGCCCGTTAGCAAGAATTGCCCGCCCACACAGTGGACAGCTCGCGGGCCGCATCCTCCGCCTCGAAGACGCGACAATGTTTGGTTGTATACAGGGTGTCTCAACTGAAGAATGCCACCTAAATATATCCTTTATTTTTAATGGCACAAAAAGAATATTTATGGCATAATTTAAATGGTATCGAAGGAGGAATATCATAGAAGAACAATTTCTTTCGTCCGGTTATTTTTTCATAGTTTTTTCAAGGTCATCGTTATTTTTTTTATCGGGAAAACTTATCTTTTTTCATTTCATCTTGTAGCGGCTGAAAAAATACATTTGAATATGCTTAAGTCGTTAACAAGATGGAATAAAAACAAATAAGCTTTATCGATAAAAAATAACGATGACCTTGAAAAAACTATGACAAAATAACCGGATAAAAAGAACTGTTCTTCTATGATATTCCTCCTTCGATACCATTTAAATTATGCCATAAATATTCTTTTTGTGCCATTAAAAATAAAGGAGATATTTAGGTGGCCTCCTTCAGCTGAGACACCCTGTATAGGAATCGGAGGAAAATTAATTACTTCTGAATTAATCCGTTTTCGACCTACAACACCTAATACTTTTTCAAAGAGGACAAGAAGGTGCATCGATTGATCAAAAAAAATGTTGCTAAAATGAATTCCATTAATCTATAATTTGTTTCATTGCAATTTATTATCGTGTCGAGTTTCGAGTCTCTAGTCAAGTTCAGGATCCGAAGTGAGTTCTGAAATTAATGTGCCGGACGAATTTTCGGGATCTCACTCAAACCCTACTCGAATTTTCGAGTGCCTTGACGCTCTTTGATATTATGCTTTATTCTGATTTAACACTAAATCTACCGCCATCGGTCAAAATGACCGTTTTCATATTCTTCATTTTATAATTATTGAAATTATGAAGTAGCATACATGGAAATTGATTCGATAAATTTTTTCGTCCGTACACATATTGTATTAAAAATTGCGCGAAATCTAAATAAATAGAACCTTGTCATTTTTATCAGCTGAAATATTTGAATCGCTTTTAGAGCTCGATAGGTTTAGTGTTAACTATTTTTAATATAGTCAATTAACTATACGTATAAATATGGTCTTCTCCATTACATTCGAAGAATTTTTAATCCTTCTGTGATAGTACCTTCTTAAAAATTGTATAAGAGTTATATTTAATAGGATGTCAACAATGTTTTAAAAGCGTGTGGCCTCAGAAATGATCATAAAGTTAGGAGTAAATGATAGTCAAAATGTTTATTGATCTTTCTGACGTCCTTGCTGGTCTAGTTATTTCGGGAATGTATTTTCCGGGTTCAAGGCGGAAAATGAATCGGAAAGCGTTCGTCCAAGAAACGACTCTTCTTCTCTCCTCTATTGGACCCAGCAGTATCCCTTCTTGCCAACGATTGCGTATTTCAATCGATGCTTCCAATTCCCGGTTACGTGTCCCGCTACAAAACTAATTTCGTCGTGGATTTATAATGCCCGGCCTCCGTCAGGCCGCCAATCAGTCGGCTTTGAGCCCGGCTCGCTTCAATCAGTCACGGTAACTACTTTTTTTTCTCCCCATCCGTGTAATTGTTCGCAAATTGAATGTCCGCGTTCGTGACAAGGTTTCCCGCCATAGCCGTCTCCCCTTGGCGCGCGCGCGCGCGAGCATCCGCGAATTAATTTGCACCGCGATTCCACGAGAAACAGAAACAAACGAGTATCGGTTTTTATGAATGCTTAATACTCGGGATTACGAATCGAATCGAATATGGAGGCATGCAGCGGCGGTGCTTGCAGAGATTAGGTTGTTAAATTTTGAAAACATAGTTTGTGGAAATAAAATGTCGTGAATAGACTGCGGATCTTTATGAGCATATTGTTACGTGCTAAAAAGAGCTATATTTTAATTTAAAGATTTAGGTAGAGGATAAAACGCAGTTTTTGAACCTATCTGCATTCACCGGCTTTTCGGTTCGGGTAATCGAGGATTTCTTAAGACTAATTGGCCTCGTTCGTGGATTTGGATAGTTGAAATCGAAGTTGGGTAACTCTTTCAAACATGATTTGATTTTTCGATTTAAGTATAAAAATATACACGAATATATTCTGAGCAACAAATTTCGGATACATTGAGTTATTGGGATTCTATTGTAAATTGTTAGTATTTACCGTAAGGTAACTCGCTTTCGGGGAGATTTTAACGGATGGTCGCTTCAATTTGTTGGTGATGGCGATGATGTTGAGGGCCGATCATATGGTTCCGCTTTTGGTGGCGGTGAAGACGGATGTTCACTTTAGTATGATGTTGATGGCGATGATGTTGTTCCGGCGGGTTAACACGCCTTTAAACTTTTTAAACTTCGCTAAACTGATTACTGAACTCTGAATATGAAATATTGACGGACTTTTGAATGCTAGTGAAACTTTGAAATATTGACTGGGTGTCCTGATGAGGAGCCATTAATTTTATACATCGGTCAATCCATTGTTCTAAGCTTGATATTCACAGGGTGAGTCCATCCTCACCAATTCTTCATAGTCGCTTTTCTTCTTAATCGTCTGCATTTTAACCGGATGTATAATTTTCGATTTATTCTTATCATCCTCTTGGCTAGATTATATTGCTCTGCACATCCTCCTAGATAGTTAGTCACCAACCTATTGTTCATCGATTCTTTTGTCCATTTCTTTTACGTAGTGTCTTCCTTAGTTTCCTCTGGGCTAGCTTTGTTCTTCAGTGATGAACAGGATCCAACGGATGCTTCTTTTAATTATTTGCTCGCATATTATATTTCGAATTATTTCATTTGTTTAATAAAATAGATTTCGCTGTACTCTTAATTTGTTCAATGGAGGTTTAAATTCAAGATGAGTTTTAAGTTTGAAATAAATCACATGGGTTAGCAATTCCACGTAGTCAACTGCGAAATATGTCTTATGAGTTTTCCGTAATTCTATCGCTCGCAATGTGGTATAATATACGATAGTTTAATATTAATTATCAATTATAACATTTGATATTTTGTTTGCCGTTTTAGAGCAAGTATAAAAAAGAAATTCAGAAAATTTATGTTATACGTGATTGATTTTATCAATTATTATTAATAGCTGAACCACCGGACATGACAATATGATAATTTTCAAAGAATGCTAGAATATAAAAGTCGATGGAATTTAGTACAATTCTTATCTATTTTGGATCTACAAAGGCTGTTCCTGTTAAAAGTAGGATTTTATTTGATTCCACTTTCTTAAAATTTGATTGTAAAAATTGAAAATTGCATAAACGTCCGCAGTCTAGTCACGAATAACATGAAAAGTGAAATATTATTGTGAACTGGTCCACAATCTACTAAGCCAATACAATATAACGTTACATCAAAATGAGAATAAATGAAGGATCTGGGAAATCGAGATCGACAGAATGATCTGAAACGGTTAGATTAACCGAACCTTCATTAATGAACAAGAAATTAACATAAACGGAACAAGAAAATTATTGTTACGCAACTGGCAACTGACAGATGACAGGTGTTGCTTCGCACCAGTTCTAAACGGTCCGCCATTTTCTGACGTTCGCCGAAGAAACCCGAACAGACCGTCCTGGAATTAAGGAAATACCGAAATTTATTCATCTACTAAATGAGAAATCGTAACCGCGATTACAATTAAAAATGATAAGGAAAGCTTTTTGTGTTGTTACGAATAAAATTCAACGACGTTTCTGTATATTCGTTAAAACACCTGTGGGCAGGGCCAGTTTGTTACCGCTAACGAATTCGCCGTTTGTATATGGATTAATTCCGGATTAACAACGGGAGCCGAATCTTAAATATTTATTCGTCCGACGACAACGTCCGTTGACCCCGTTTCGAAATGGTGACGGGTGCACGCGACACGGCGCGCCGGCGTAACTGTTTTTCGAATCGTTAGAGAGTTTTTGAAACGAAAATCCACCAGCAAAAATCACCTTTGGGGCGGTCGCGTCGCATCGCGTTGGGATCGGTGGGAAATTTCTACCCGCGCTTCGTCCTCCGGCACAATTGTCGCGCCGTGTTACGTTTATTGTTTTTCCGTTTCTCGTTTTTTCCCCCATCCTCGTAACGGTTCTCATTTCAGAGGGGAAGGTTGCTTAAAGTATCGGAAAAATTAATGGGAAACGCGACAAGTACTGGTGCGCGACCCGCCTGGCGCATTTATTCGCGCTTCCTGGTTGTGCAATTCGCCTGTTAACGAGCATTCTAATTGGGAATACTTTACCATGCGCGGGGATCAATTGATTGGAAACTCTCGATACTCGTATTTTGTTATGCCGACCGATAATTCCCGTGCTGCTTAAATTACAAGTTCGTTTACATACTTGCGAGTAATAGGCGCGTAATCCTTTATCGTAATTTGTCGCGCCGATGCATTGCACTCAACAAGTAGTTTGTTAATCAGGGGCCACGGCGCCGAGTCGGAAGACGAATAGATGACCGTTTAACGCGAACCCGATTTCACCCTGCACACGATTAATGATTCGCGGAACGGCTCGTTCGTCTGCACACGCCTCCACTAGAACAATTCTCGTCTCTGAACGGTCTAATGTGTCCTTGGCGCACGATATTTCTTCTCGCTCACCGATAGAGTATTATTTAATAAGCTAATCATCTAGCTCGACAGCAAAACGGAGGTCGTTTGGTCCATTTACACAAAAGTTATTGTGATTTAAAGAATAATCATCGATAGCCATCGATGTTTTTTAAATGGCACCATATATTTTTAACTTCATAGTGGCGTAGCTGATGTCTACTCTTGTATTAGGAGAATATCATAGTAATAGAGGTGGTAGGAAAATTTGGTGGTACCTCTTTCTCTATCATGTTCTAGTAGAAATCCAAACATTTACGAAACTCTTCAGACATCTCAGAAATCGACTTTTTATTAGGAGAATATGACATCGAAGGAGGTAGCACGAAAATTCAGTAGTGCGACTCAACGTCGAGCTAGGCAGCTGACAATTTTCGAAAATTCAGTAGTACAACTCAATGATAAGCCAGAGGGCCGAAAATTTTATTATAACCTCGGAAATCAACTTTTGTATTAGGAAAATATGACATTGAAGGACATGGCACGAAAATTCAGTCGTACTACTCGATGACAAGCCAGAGTGCCGAAAATTTTTCTAGAACATCGAAAATAGATTTTTGTGTTAGGAGAATACGATTGCGAAGGTGGTTCGAAAATTCAGTAGTACAGCTCAACGACAAGCTAGGCGGTCGAAAATTTTTGTTTTTCACAGTTGCGCTATTCTTGCAATTGCAAATCAGTACAATAACTCAATGACAAGTTAGACGAGCATGAATTCTTGCGGAAATCAGTAGTATAACTCTACGACAAGTCGGACGTTCGGGAAAAATTGATTCAATAAATACATACGCAGATATGTCTTATATTACTTGGTCTTTATTTATTCATTGTACATTCATACGTAAAGTGTTTCCATTGTACACGTACATAACTTATATTTAAAACATTTACCAGACTGACAACGCTGAAGACACGTATACCTTTTGTGTTGCAACCTGATATAGTTCACTAGCTGATCGTTTCATTTCAAAAAGTAAAACGGAGGAATCCTTAAAGTGGTCACAAATGGTGGGTCTGTCCTGCTGGAAAGACGCGCGAGGAAGCAATAAAGAGGACAGAAACATTAGCAGAGGCTGACTGGCCCGCAGAACGAGGGGAAAAAGGCACTATGAAACCGGGGGAGAACTGTGGAACGAACGAGCTGGGTGTTGCCAGGAGAAGAACTACCGCGGAATAATCAAAGAAGAACGAGAAGACAAAAACGGGAAATGCTGGAGATACGTAAGTTTCAGCCAGGTTTACGATGCGAACGTGACTTCTTTCTTATCATTGAGATTAAGATTCTCGGTGTGCGACCCGCAGATTTTCGTTCATTATTTCCATTTATTACCAGGGAAACTGAGCTCTGATTTCAAACGGCGAGCATTTCCGTGTTGGAGGTTCCTCGTAGAACCATTTTCTGTAGGATTAAATACATTATTTATTACCAGAGTCTGTTGACGCGCGTAGCTTACTTTCCTGAAAGATTACAACAATCATCTCCGACATCAGCGTCTAAAAATTATCGATTCGCGGTGTTTCTCAGGTTTCAACATTCGAAAAACAATCTGTAAATTCCTGATACGTGATAATGTTTAGAAACACGGCCATCCTGCGTGTCCATCCGCATTCTTGTAAAAACAACTTTGATAAATTATTGATCAGGTCAAGCGGAGCGAAGGGTTCCATGGAAAGTGCAATTTATAAGCCTGGCGCGTTCTTAGTGGTGAACATCGTTCACCATTCCACGAACCGGAGATACGGTGGGAATACTGCGGTGCTTTGAGAGCTAGCATGCAGCCAGAATTATACTAAATGCCCCGTCGATATTCCGATAATCTACAACTCTGGCCGAGCCTTTCCTTAAGAAACGTTGCGGCAGGATCTTCTCGGTGGCCTGTCGTTGACACAGATTTTCCTGGAAATTTTCTTGGAAATCAAAGACTTCTTAGTGTAGCTAGTCTTCCCCTCGTGCCCCCGGGATCCGTCAAAGAATTCTCGGCTCGTGTGTTCGCGAATGCTGAACGGGCTTACGTGCACGCGAAATTCTCTAGCCGGTATGCAAATATCAGCGCGCGACGCGGAGCCGAGCGGAGCGGTTCGGCTCGGCTCGGCGCAGCGCAGTCGTCGAAGAGCGAATCAATGGAAGCTATTACGGGCTCGGATTATTCCAGGAAATTCGTGGAAAGTAATTAATGCCGGCTGTCGAGGATTCAATTTGCCCGTATAAATATTGCAATAGCCGGTTAACGAACTCCCAGCCCCGCGATCGACCGGAAAAAATCGCCGATCACGAAAGGAGTTGAATCGACACCCCGATCGAGACCCGTCCGCGTCCTTCGAACACGTTTAAACGAGAGAACGGAACGAATGAACCGTCCCGGAACAACGAATTTGTTTCCCGGGGAATCTCGTCGAGCAAGTTTTCCCATCCGGAAGGAGCCATCCGCCGCAAACGACATCGAACTTCCAGATTTATCGTTTCACGTAATTTCTTATCGTTCCCTTTCGCTTCCTACGTTTTTTCGCCCTCCCTCACTCGTACGCCCCGCGCTGCTCCGATAAAAACTTCCGGGAAGTTTCATTCTCTTTGAAAGAGAACCGGCCGTTTTCACGGGGAACGTGGAAGAAAATTCCTGGGCTAATAAACTTTGTTCGTAACGGGCGCCGCTCTGCAGACGCGATTGTTTTTCTTTTGTTAACCAAAGAATTCGTTGGAATGCCTGCCCCGCATTCTTCCGGCCGTTCATTCATATCGAGGGACGCGCGTGCGTTCCGTTAACGGCTCGGACATGTTTCGCAAACAGCTCGAAACGCGACGCTGACATTTTCAGGTCCCTTCGAGCCTGTTTATTTATAAAACAAAAACCACCCCGAAAATACCGCGGCCGTCGGAACGAAATTTTCGGGAAGATGGTTCGTTACGGTTCACAGTGAAATCACGGAAGTTTGCGCTTTTAAATTAGTACGGTAAAGGACAGTCTCAAAATTTTCAGGAAAAGCAGTGAATATGTGGATTTTCAACATCGTGGCTACGGATAAACCGTGGATTTCGTGTAATTATGACAAAAATTAAGCAAACAAATTTAAGAATACTACCAGCATCAACTTACTAAAATTGTTAAATTAACACATACATCAAATACAAACTTAGAAGAGTTCGATCTAGTTATTTTCACCGTACCTGCACAAAATCCGCTTCTACTAATTTATTTCCGCCATAAGTGCATAAAATCCGCAGTCTATTCATCACTAATGAAAATGATAATGGTTTAAATTATAGAAAAGTTGACTCGTTTCACCGACTCGTCTACGTACATCGTGGTTCCATTTGACGACTGCGCAGCACTAGCGAAACACAAAAACAGTTTGAGACCACTTAAACTGGAGTCGCCTTTCCCAAAGGAATGCATCAATTTAAATCTGCTTACGAGCCCGCCCAACAAGCAATCTACGTCGCATATATCGCAGGGAAGTCTAAAGTCAAAGGTGGATGAGAATAAAAAGGTTGGTATAGACCTCCTTGTAGGAGGCAGCTCCTCGAGCGAGCTCGAGTATACGGATAGATCAAAAAGCGTCCTGTGACGACACTTTCCCGGAAAACACGGCTAGTATTTAACTGAAAATTCAGTGACGCCTCGCCGAACTCCTTTGAAAGGCATTTTCCATATAAGCTACTTAAAAACGCGATGCTTTCGTTCGGCATCAGACGGATTATTATGAGCAACCGCGAGACGGTACCGCAGTGAGCTTGCTAAGGACCCGGAGACCGGCGAAACGAAATCGGGAGCTGGTTAATCAATCTTCCCCGGTCTGATAAGATGAATCGTGCCGCAGGATAGGCTTGGGCGTGGCGATTAATTAGGGAGCATGCAGTTGCCCCGAGCGTATCCTTGCTCGTCCTTTTATCCGCAGCCGAGAGCATTTGTACCTTTCCGAGCTTCTCTTAAGCTCCTTTCCGCTTATCGAGATCGATCGCGTCGCCAGCGTGCAACCGTGAAACCGTTCCTCCCTGATTTCTTCGAATTCCAGCCATTTCTAGTTCCAGACCTCGATCATATGGCGGGCTGAGAATCATAGCGGTCTAACAAGGAGAGGTCACAGTGGTGGGATTGTCGATTTTAATAAAAATGTTTCTGGTGAGTCTGGAGCAAAAATAAGGTGACCAATGTCAGGGCGGTTTTGTTAATCTTTGCACTCCAGCCTAGTGACCCATATAGTTCACCAACAACTCCAGCACTATATTAGTTACAATTGTATATACAGTGGCCGAAATAATGATAGGCTCACTTCAATTTGTTGACATAATGTTGTGTTTAATGCAGTATTTTTGATTTTACTTATTATTATTTATTCATTCTAATAAAATTAAGAAAATCCACAGCTCAATTGAATAACACAATATTAATTAATGTCAATTACAAATTTTCTATTACAACACTTGAATTTTAGTTGCGAAATAAACATAGGTCCATTATGTACTTTCACATAAAAAATTAAAAAAAAGAAAAAATAATTCTAGTTCAGTGCTTAGTTGAACCTCCTTTGTGTTTTATAACTTCAAATATTCTGCGTGGAATTGATTAAATTCATTTTTGTAATGTTTCTAATTTAATTTCAGACACGGCTCTACAATCCCATTTTTCATTTCTGAAACAGTGCTATACAGTTTTCCGTTGTCGTATACCTTGAAGGCCAGGGTAAAATTTCAATTTTTATCCTCTCAAAATAGTTTTTAATTGTTTTTGCACGATGTATTGCTGCATTATCGTGTTGGAATATTAAATTAGGTCCACCAATCCTGTCGACAAATTCATCCAGTACGTATTCCAATAGTTTCTGATATTTTTCAGCATTGGTTTTTGGAGGGAACCACATGATCGGAGTCTTACCGTTCCAGCCGAATGCAGCCCAAACCATTACACATCCTCCTTCATGCAATCTTGTCATTTTTACACTTTTTCATCATGCAGATCGTGCCAGTAATATTAATACCCATCTGGGCCGTCCAAATTAAATTTTTTTTCATCAGACAAAATCACCGTCTTCCACTTTTTGGTCCACGACATATGATATTCTGCAAACCTTAATCTCTCCTACTTGTAGAATTTAGTTAGCGGAGGTTATTTCGTATTTTTAGAATATTTATTTTTATAATTTTATAATTTTACTTTTATTTTAGAGGCATTAAGCATATTTGGCCGTGCTTCTTGAAAAATTTTATCTTTGCCCCTATGTGTTAATCTTTTCGGATGACCTGTAGATTTTTTACTGCCGTATTTTCCTTCTAATTCAAAAAAATTGTTTATGACATTTAATGATCTTTTCAATCTTCCTGCAATTTCTCTGTTAGAGAGACTCATATTGTGAAAAGCAATAATTTCGCCCTTTTTGTTATCGTTTAATCACATCGTTACTCCTTAGCTACGTTATATAAAACAAGTTCAAGTTTATAAATCTCCAACAAAATGAAAATTTTATGTTTAAAGTTCATATTTCAAGTGCCGCATTATCGGCGACAACGGAGTGCATTTAATTTTCTGATGTCTAGAAAATTCATTGAAATACTTCATTTCATAAAATTAAATGGAAATTATCTCGAAGAATAATGAGTACATACTGTCTAAAACGCTCGAACATGAGTCAGTTTATTTTTGTTCTAGACTCACCAGAAATAGTTTAATTAAAATCGACAATCTGTGACCTCTCCTGCGAGTTCAAATTCTGAAGACATCGTTAATTTATGCAGGACGTCATTCTTTACTGAAAGATGGCAGCATATTCTGACACATATGGCTGCCACCGTATGTCAAAAGTGCCGGAGTCTGACAATCCCACCGACAAATCGCTCCCACACGGTGGCCCCGCGTCATTTTTCTTTCCGCGTCGTACCCGCTGGTGGCCTTTGGCGCGAAACGCCCCCGCAATCGCCGATTTACGAGGAACCGCGGTCCAAACGGACCTAGCCTCCCGGTCACCTTCGACCCTTTGTTTCACACGAGTAAACGAGCCACAGACTTGATCTGCGTCGGCAGGCCGTTCCGCCGATCAACTAGATCCAATTTCATCGTCGTTCGTCATTCTTCCCTCCTCGCGGGAAACGCCTGTTAGACGCTAGGCCCACGGCAACACTCTTGCCGGTGTAATTCGCGGAACTGCCATTTGTCTCGTCATCGCTCGCTCGAGGAAAATCGCTGATCGATCATCTCCAACTGACCCCGCTAGATTGATAGCGAGCCGATCGCTCAGAAAACCGACAGATCTTATTCAATTAGATTCGCTTGTTTCGGCGATGTTTTCTGAGGTCTGCGCCAGATCATTGAAAGATATTGTCCTAGGGGTAGGAAAGTTAGTTTGATCCTGAAATAGCGGGACTTGGATCTAGTCTGAGCTATTGTTAGAGTGGGTGATAAATTATTAGAGCCACTACTTTAAGCTCTACTTTAATTGTAAGTTATACTTGCCTGTGCTATGCACAAGATCCAGTGTTCATCTATTTGTAGTACAGAGATCTCGGCTAATTTAATACGTGGCGGAAACACGTTTTCGTAGTATTGTTCATAGCAGTGAACTATCCTCCGTGCAGTGTTGGGCAAATTTTATTTTAAATAATACATAAACGTGTGATTTTAATTACAAATAATAACTAAACTTTTTATTTAAATAATTCCAAAAATGATGTATTTATTATTTCTTATTTGCAAATAAAAGATTATTTATTATTTGGACTGAGGTGGAAATCAATTAAATAGTTTTTGGTCTTCTCTTATTTCTTGTATTTTATATATGTATACAATGAACACGTGGCGAAATGAATATCGTGTGATTACCCGTATGTATAATATTTACGTAAATACAACTATTTTTTGTACCAATTTGCTTGGGTCTGTTGCACGTGTTGTCCATCTGTCGGAGTTGAAGTTGTCGGAGCGCCGTGGTTTTAAATAATCGGCCGATTCGGAGCTGATCCGTGCGCGTTTTTTCTCTGCTATAGCAACCTTTTCAGGTATGTATACCGCCAGTGGTCGGGCTCGTCCGGAGGGCGGATTAATGAATGAAAATATTTAATTGTTATTTCTCCGAAACGGATAGACTTTTTAAAAAAATTCCCCAAGTGTGGGGGTGACTGTTTTCGAGGTACGTAATGGTACCTAAGAGGTACCTAAATGTTCGCGCTGTGCCTCTCAGATCGGTTGCGCCCGACGGAAGGTTAAATAATTCCGAAAATGATGTATTTATTATTTCTTATTTGCAAATAAAAGGTTATTTATTATTTGGACTGAGGTGGAAATCAATTAAATAGTTTTTGGTCTTCTCTTATTTCTTGTATTTTGTATATGTGTACAATGAACATGTGGCGAAATGAATATCGTGTGTGTGTGATTACCCGTATGTATAATATTTACGTAAATACAACTATTTTTTGTACCAATTTGCTTGGGTCTGTTGCACGTGTTGTCCATCTGTCGGCGTTGAAGTTGTCGGAGCGCGGTGGTTTTAAATAATCGGCCGATTCGGAGCTGATCCGTGCGCGTTTTTTTTTCTGCTATAGCAACCTTTTCAGGTATACCGCTAGTGGTCGGGCTCGTCCGGAGGGCGGATTATAATGAATGAAAACTAGGTACGATTCTTTGCGGGAACATTTGTAAAGAAAGTCTAATAAAATTCATAATTTGCTAATGAGTCATTTTGGGAAGTTTTCTCGCAGAAAATCTGTGAGACTATATTAAAAACATATTTAAGATTTTTGTGTCGTTCAATTGAAAGATAAAACTTCGTTCCTTCCTCCAAAAATTTTTCAAAATTTTTGAAAGAATTAATTTGCTGGCGTTTAAAAAATTTAAAAAATTACCGGAAACGCGTGCTGGAATTTCTGTACGCTATCTCTTTAAAGCTGTTACATAATCCGAGAATGGACCACGGTTTTTGTTGTTGTAAACAGTGTTACGAAGCGATTCTTTTTCAATGTGGGTCCATGTACGTTCTAGAGAATTATACATAACACCGATAACTATATCTTTTTTAACAGCCTGTACGTGCGGACGGTATACATATATTACGTTTGCGATGATGTTGAGTCTACCGCATTCCGGACAGCGCGCGATTATTTATACTATAAATATTTCATGTTTGTAAAGTAGAATATATGCGTTACGCAGCATTGTGTGTTATACGCACATCGTGCGCGATATGTCGTGAACACAATATTGCATTATACGTTTCACAGAATGTATTATCCGTACGATACACCGTGACACTTTGTATCGTATAGTTCACATGACATACAGCTGTAACGCATTTTACTAAATATTAACCAATGAACGCTCAGTACAAATAACTCTGTTCGTTTTCAGCTGATTAATACTCCCCACATTCAGTTTTATTCTACAATTTATTTTATCCAATTAATAATATGATAATATACAATCTATAATAAAAATGTCTACACAGGATTACATTGAATTCTGTTTCTACAGGCAAATTAATTAAGTTTAATGGTTGGTAGCTTGGTAAGCTGTCATTTGGTATACAGGGCATACCACAATAACAAAAATTATATTTTATTATTAAAAATGATTTGTTACGACCACTCATTTTCCAACCGTGTTAGAAATGAACTTTTCGGTTGGTTTCGAGCAATTTTTGATAAATCGTGCACATAAACATAATAAACATAAATCAGGTGTATCGTACACAAAATAAGGTGTATGAGAAATCCATCATACAGTGGTTGCTCAAATTATTAATGTATAAATGTATAAATTTGATAATTCTTCGTTAAATATGGAGAAATATCAATTTTTCAGGTCACTCTGAATAATAAATCACATCGCCTCTTGTTGCGATAATTTAATTCTTGTTTCCAAGAATGACTGAATATAAAATTAGCTTGCGTCTACGTTTATTATAAATTAATAATTCTTCATTAAAAATACATGAAGAAATACCAATTTTTTAAGGTTATTGTAAATAAAATATAACATCGCCTTCTGCTGCAATATTTTAATTCTTGACTCTAGAAAAATGACTTTCGATATAAAATTGGTAGTAACCAGATTACAGTAACTACATAGGTTCCCATTGAAGAATTCCCTGGTTCAGCGTGAAATCATACATTTATGCCAAGTTCCCGAATAATTCGAGCACCCACCGTACATTTCAGTAACTCGCGGAACCAGCTACATTATCTGGAACGTACAATATACAAATTACACATCTAACTCAATTGCTGCTCTGTCGCTGACGTATACGCATCTGCATTTCAACGACGACAGTTCCGCCCTATAGAATGCGATCTTCCCTGTCGCAAAATATTCCGTTAATAGCATCCGATCGGTGACGAGACTCCATCGGGATTCCTCTTGACGAGGTAATTGCAAGCACGGCGGAATTTGCACCTCGAGAATGACGTTGTTTTTTTACGTCGTTTCTGTTTGGCTATGCGAAGGAAATTGAATGTGACGAGCACGATGACAAGTTGACAAGTGCATGGGCCTATCCCGGCGACAACGGCAGCTTGTAACAACGTTTCGTAGACGAGGATAACTTCGAACGATGCGCGAATTCGGTTTCGTGAGTTTTAATCGAGTCAAGCTCGCCGCGAAGCTCCGATTCGAGGTACGCGTCGCCGAGCCAGTTGAAAAGCTCGAAAGTTGTCAAACATCTTAAACAGTTCCTCGACAGCGTGGCTCTGCTGGTAAACGTCTAAATTCTCCGAGACCTTCAAACCCGTGCAGGAGTTTCGAGACCTACTCGAGAGATCCTCGATACTCGAAAGATTCCGGCGACAGCTCTCGGGGCTCTCGCGAAACGGCGCAAGTGGTCAGCTAAACTTTCCCCTGATCAGCAAACTCGCTTCTGGGAATCTTTGTCCACTCTTGATCACAGTGTTTGCGTTGTGGAGCGGAGGAAATCGTGACTTAAAAATTCCAGGGTTGATCTGCTGAAGGATCGCAAGCAGTTCGAAGAGGAACACTGTTGCTACGATGCCGTGCGAAAAACTAGTTCGACTCGGCCTTTCTAAATAAAAAATAGCTACCCTATACGATAGATGCGATCAAATCCCTCCGAGACTGTCGCGTCTATAGAGGATTTACTGTACAAGACATATTCGAGTGGTTTTGCACATTAAGGGGACGTCTACCATTACAAAATTAAACGCGCTATGTACCTAAATTTCTTAGACGTCCGGATATCCACGAACGTTAACGTAACCGGCAAGATCGGGTTCGCGCGAACACGCTTAACACTACTTATCGCGCGCATACCTTTAACTACCCGATCCTTTGAACCCTCCGGACGAAACTTCGCGTAAACTTAGCAAAGTTGTCGTTCGAAAATATCCGGCTTTAGCTTGGGCGGGCTTCGTCGAAATTCCCGTTGACTGGTGGGTTCGGGCCGCCGCGCCGCACCCGGTCGGGTCCCGGGAACTTTCAGAATGGCAAGCCCTTTGCAGGAGGCGGGTTTCTTTCCGCTTTGAAAGAAGCCTCGGTGTCCCCTTTTGCCTTGGGTACCCCGGCAAAGATACAAGGCGAGATACGAGTCGATCAATCAGCCGAGTACACAATAGCCAGAATCCTCGAGCGTTCGTCGAGTGGCTGGCTCTGAAGCGGAGCGGAGGCATAAAATCGAACTGTTTACTCGGTGCACCGCGGCGGCGGTTTTTCAGGGCTCAGCCGAGGACTCCAATCAAGTCGAAGAGTCCCACGGGGCATTGCGGTTGGTACTTCGAGCAGCCTCCATTACGTCCGACCACTTCAGCTTGAAGAATGTCCTGCGGCAGTTCCTCGTGTCGCGAGCTCGTCGGTCTGAAAACAACAAGACTGCAGTCTATATACGTGCACACGTACACAGAGGACGTACACAACGACGATAATAAGGGGGCTTTCTATTCTTATCCGCGATACCGGGACAGCGTAACGAGCTCCACGTATCGCGGGACGACTCGTTAACGAACGGCCATTAAGTCGCCCATCACGAGACGCGATTTCTTCCGGCCAATTTAAGGTCTGGACCACGGGGCTCGGATTCGAGGGCGCTTCGAGTGTCCCGGTAGCTTGGAAAAACTGTGAGCATGGCTCGGTGCATCGTTGAACTGGATTCCGAGCGTTGTGTAACAATAGGGCACACACCAGTCTACCTGGTCGACAAAAGTTTCATGATCCCTAGAACTGTGATTCTAGTACGAGTTTGTTGACATTGGACACTTAAGGAGCACATTTTGCAGGAACATTCAATTATTGTATCGCACCCTTGCGACAAATGTGACGGAAGTCAGAAAACTATATTTTTCAGAAACAGCGAAAAACTGTTTCTACATAATAGAATGTTACACATTTAAGCATACACTGACTGGTAGACAATGAAGTTAAGTTAATATGCTTTTGATGACTTGTAAAATAATGTTTACAGAGTTCATTAATGGTAATAACTTTAAAATAAGGTCTTTTGACTTGCGGCATTTTTGTCGCAAGGGTGCGATATATTTTTGCAGTATAGAGTTGCCTCGAAAGATCTTTTCTTAAAAATTATCACAATTTTGTATCATTTCGAAAAACAATCTCATTATTTTCAAGTGTTCTAAATGAGATCACAAAAAGGCGACGTTCACGCGAGGTCCGGATTGAAAGAGAGAAAAAAGGGCCTCGAAGGGCCGGCGCTGTAAACAAATCTCTAGTTTCCGCGGCCGTTCTATGAAATTTTATATTTGCATTAAACATACGCGGTCTAAATGAAGTCGACGAATAAACGAACGCGAGAGCCGAGGTCACCCGCTTGCAAAGTAATTGTTGCAACCACCGTAAAGGATCGGCGTTTCCCCCGAGAGAAAGAGAGAGAAAATTTTCGAAATTGTACCGGCAAACAACGTTTGTTCTCGCGGATCGCCGTTCGTCTCTCCTTTGACGTAGCTGCAGTGAATTTTGCAACAAACAGCGCGGCGTTACGGGGATTCTCTCTCTCTCTCTCTCTCTCTTGCGCACACGTGTTCACGGGTCAGGTGTTTTTAAGCAACCGGGCACGCTCTGATAACGAAATCGCATTGTTTTTCGCCGCCGATTCCCGGAGCGGAACTATTTTTGCGATAAAGCAGAAGATGGAAGTAGGTGCGCTTTTTCGCGATCTCCTCCCATTTCTCAAGTTCTTTCAATCTTCCTCGAGCTCGATCGATTCCGAAGTCTAACTAGATCCGAGTCGGAACAACAACGTGCGAATTTTTGCGATCGCGGACGGTACGCGAATCATAAGCTCGCCAGAAACCTTGACCAGACAAATAAAGTAGTTTTTAAATAAATTCTGTTCAAACCTATATATGTATATCTTGTTTACGGAAGCATTCGTAAATGTTTCACTCAGGAATTTTCAAAAAATACATTTTCATGGGTCAAATATTTTAGAATCTGTATAATAACAACGTCTCGCAAGAGGAATTCAAACAAGGTCTGAACTATGAATTATGTAGGGGATAGGCAATTTTCTTAGACCCTAAAGATCCCGTTTTCTTAGATCAAGACTTCACATATTTTACTCTTTAATTATTGAAATTAGAAAGATCTTTCCATGGGAAGTAATGGAAGAAATTTTGTTATTCGAGCATGTATTGTTATCAAAATCCCACAACATCTAATGAAATTTAATCTTGCCATTTCTACAAGACGACAATAGTCGATTTTAATGCGTAAGTTTGGTGTTAAAGGTAAGCGAATATTTACGTAACATAAAAGTCCAGGAAATTATGTTCAAGAACGGGAAATTATATAAATATGGTCGGTGTACATACGACGGAAGAAATTCCGTTTATTTCCATCCAATTTTCCCCGCGGACCTGCCTCAAATCCTCAATCACGCTCCACCTTTTAACCTTTTACGGCAACATTGAATTCCGAGTGGTTTTAAGCACGCCGACTGATCTGGAATTCCTTGGATTCAATTTCTGGATGAACTGCGCGATGCCCAACGGAAATTTAAGACATTCGAATTGTTACACAAAGCCATATAATTTCATCTTCTTCCGTGTTTCATTCATCTTTCCCCGGACGAGAGACAGGTCTGATTTCGCGATACATTTTTCGCAAAAATCGTTCAGCAGACGTTTCTAATATTCCATTATTTTCGTTATTTTACAAAATGAAACTATCATATACACAAGAATCATATTCAATGGAATTATTCTAGGTCGGAAGAAATGTTTAATTTTCAAGTTAAAATAGTACTGACTGCAAGGGGTTAAAACCGTTTATGTTCTTTCCTCTTTCGACTTCTGTTTTTATACGAGCGTTTCTTTCATTTTCATCTGGTTTGTTCATTATTTTCAGTTTTTTCGTATAACCAAGGGGCACCGGTAAACCAAATTACCATCATTATCATTGAAATTGAATGTCGAGTACGCCCCTGCGTACGGTCGCAAACGTTTACGCAACTTGCGAATTTTTAGATTAAACAGAGAGAACACGATAAACCGTACGGACTGTTTCGCCCCGGTGAACTCCAGCCATCCGCGTGCGCCGTAAATAAATGCATAAACATTGGAATTTTACCGAACAATGGTACGTGTGGCACGAGGACGACACGTCCGCAGAAGAGAAGAGAAAATAACCAGTCCTCCCATGGTTTTTTCATACCTTCTTAGCCGGTACTATTCCCGCAAATTACCCGTGAGACCAGACGAAAGAGTTTCCCCAGCAAGGACAATGCATCCTGCGCGCGTCTTCCCGCGATAACAACTTCAACGGCAAAACAAACCTCATTTGCAATTTTTATTTTCTTCTCGCAAAAACCGTCCGCTCTTCCCCCTCTCTCTCTCTCTCTTTCTCTTTCTTCTAACCCCCTCCGTCTCTTTCTCTGCTTGCCTGTATTTCGCTTGGTCCGCGTTTTCTTCTCCCCAGCGCGGCCGGCCGGTTGCAGCCGCGGTTCTCCTTTCATGAATCACCGCGGGTTCCTTTCCGTCGAGGAAACTTTGAAAACGTTCTTTCCAAGGCTCGCAATAATAATTTAACACGCGGCCTCTGTATCGCGGTGCTTTGTGCGCCCGTGTAAGTGAAAAACTGAATAGAGCGGATCTCTCTTGGTCCATCGTGGTTATAGTGATCGATTTAAGAATGTGGGCTTTGGAAACGACGCGGCGTATAAGCTCAAGCGATCACGGACCGAGAGGAGGTCCGGCTTTCGCGCTTGTACGGTTAGGGGTGAAAAGATAGGACATCCCCAGGTTTCATTGAAACAGTAGAAACAATCTAAGAGTATCAAACACATTTTTAGGAATTCATTAACCGACTTCGAAAAAGGAGGATGTTTTACTCAATCCGATCTGTATGTGCTTTTTACGAATTTATCGGGATTCCCGAAAATTTCGAGAACCCGGTAATCATTTATATTCATTTTAATGAATACATTCATAGTTTCGGATTTTTTATTCTAGATGTTTTCGAAATTGAAAGAATGTTGTACATCACGAATTCTTTTCAAGAGTGTCTTATGTCATATTCCCGAAATATTCAGGAACCCGATTCCTTCGGGAATCTCGAAATTTTCGGGAACCCGATCCGACCCGACTCGTCCCGACCGTCGGGTTCCCGATATGTCGGGTTCTCGCACACCCCTACTGGTTACAGAATCTTGTAATGGATGAAGAAAATTTCTACTTTCCATAAAGATCCGCGGTCTAGTTATGAAGAAAGTCGTAAACATTGCAGTTTTCATGGGGGGGATAGTAATTCGCGAAATTTTCGGGACTCTCAAGAATTTTCGAGGAACCGTCCCGACTCGAGATTAGCGGTTACTCGCACAGCTCTAACCGAAGCGCGCAAGCGGCCGCAAGCTCGACCAAGGAACGCTAATATCATGACCGTCCGTAGGACGCGTCGAGTCGCGGCGCCGCCCATAAATGATCCAAAAACGCGGAGAAAGAACGTTCTCGACGGTCCTAGTTCTAATACATGCTCCCTCCCCGACAGGGCCAGTCCATTTTCTACCTCGTAGCCGGGAAACCGCTCGGAAATTCCCCGACGAGGAGGATGTAGGACGTCGTCGACGCGGAGGACGACGACAATGCGCCGTCACGGGCCGCCTGCGGGTCCTCTTTTTTTATTCATACGTCCCTGGCTCGAGAGTTTATCCACCCGTGATGGTTCTCTCGCGAGCGCACCTACACACAGTCGCGCGCGCGCACACATCGAACGGAAAAGCTTTACTGGGATGATGCAAGAGAGCGAGCGCGGTCGTGCGCGCAAGCTCGCAAGAGAAACGGAAGGAAGAGTTGGCTGACAGGAGAGAGAGGAGGGAGAAGAGAGAATGCTAAACCAAATTTGCTTTTCTACACGGCCCCTGTGTATCTACTCCAATTTGCGCCGCCTTCGACCGGCCGAAAAAAGGTCTCCGGCTAGAATTTGTTCTTTTCCATCGTCGCCGCGCGAAAAGGAGGTCGCGCCGACGAAATTTCCAGCCCCAGAGTCCTTTACCCGCCCGAGCGCGGCACGCTTCGCGCGAACAATGCCACTCGCGACGGTCGGCAACCCGAGGATGTGGTGAGCGGGCTCCAGACAGGGATCGAAACGGATTCCGAAAATCAGTGTTATTAATATCCACTATCAAAAACATTTTATTAAACCCTTTGCACTCGAAGCTAATTTAACTCTCAAAATTAAACATCTATTCCGATCTAGAATATTTCCAATCCCGATGATTTTTTCAATTTTATGGATATGAACCTGGTGTAATACCTTGTACAATACCTAAATGTTTAGTAAGTGATTAGCAGACTGCGGATCTTTATGCAAAATAAAAATATCTTACCTGAATTGCATCAATCTGGAGTGAAATTTATTTTCTCCCCTATTATGTTTAGTAGGTTGAATGTAATATAACAGTATGTTTAAATTTTTCTAATATGTTTGCTGTTTTAAATTTCACCTACTCATTTTTGTCACAAATGCATAAAATCCGCAGTCTAGTGGTTACTACAAATTTTCTGCATCAATTTTAAAAAACACAGGCCAAGAAAAAAAGTTCTTTCCTTCTTTAATAATTGTATTGGCTTGAAAATAATACATTGGTGTTTCTAAATTCTCTTCGTCTCTAATCTTTTTTCAATTGGACTTACACATCTTTGTTATAAATGCATCAAATCCGCAGTCTTGCGATTAGACACCGACATATTAAATAATGTAAACAATATTTTAAACAATGGCACAACAATTTTTGGTGGCGCTTGTCAAAGTTACCATTCGAGTGTTAAGGGTGAAAGAAGTCAATAAACTTCCCTCGTACGACTCCGAAAGATCTGGTGCGTTCAAAAAGTTCGGAAAGATTAATTAAAAAAATTATTTATTTAAAGGCTCATTAAATTCCACATTATCACCTTTTTAAGGTACTCTCCTTCGACACCTATGCTCTTAACCCACTGTCGTTCATATTGAGCAAAACAGTGCTACGTACACTGATGTCATGTATACACATAATTCTTTGATCTTGCCACCGGCAGAACATTTTTGGTATTTCTGGCGGATGCCGGGTCCACTCGGACCCAAACGCGCGTACTTCCTTGAAATGAAACGTTATTCCTGAGATCATTCGAAACAACTTTTTCCTTTATGAAAATATTCTCCGCGGCATCGTTAAGGAGTTATCAACAAGAAACTCTGACCAATCAGAGCGCGGCTACTGTGGACGGATTCCGCGAAACCTGTCGCTGATTGGTCCGTGTATTTCGTTCATAACTCCTTAACGAAGTCGCATAGAACATTATCGCAATGGAGAAAATTTGTGGAAATGACTTCGAGAATCACCCTTCTCAAGGAAATACAACATTTTTGGGACACCTTGTGAATTTCAATTTTCTACCTTCCATATAATAAAGTTCAACAGAGATGTAAAAATATTGAAAGAATCCGCGATTCCACCACCGACATTTATACAAATTATTCCAATTTTAGGACTCTCGAAAGGTCTCTTAAAACGAACGGTTTTATTCGGGCATTCGAGGTGCGGAATGAGAAACGTTTCACGATCCTTATCCCGGTTATGGTTGCGCCCGTCGGAGGAATCGCGGCGGAAAAAGTTGGGCGTTTAGCGGATTAGGGAAACGCAGGGAACTTACGTGAAGATCACGTGCAGAATGTCACCGATGAGCCCGTTATGTCTCAGGGTATGCTCCGAAGTTTCGCAAATTGCCCTCAGCAGACACTCGTGACCCTGATACCCGTAGCTGCGCAGAAACCAGGGAAGCAAAGCGAAAAATAAAATAAGACCGTCTCTGACCCACTGCGACTTCTAGGTCACCGGTCTCTGTACATGTGTCTATACGTTTCTGTACGCGTAACAGTTTCGTTGGTCCGCCCGCGCGCGAACGCAAGGGAACCAACGCGGCCGCAAGCTTAAGCAGCGAGAAGCTAATTGAAAAAGAAGACAGAGGGCACACCGGCCGCGAGTTCACCTGATAAACTTGTTCTCGATGACCTGGTAAACCGTAGCTCTGTCCAGGCTTCTTCTTGTTCGCCTCTTCTTTCTCGCTAGCTCTGTTTCCGTCCAGAGTAGCTCGTCGGTTGCGTTCGTTGGCAGGGGGTAACCAGCTTCGAAGAAGTTCGCCAGAGAGATCGATTTGTACGGATCCGCCAGAGGCACTGCCAATGCCAAGAACAACTAAAACGAACATTGTAGGTGAAGATCATTCACGCAATAAGAGAAATGATCAAAATGATGTGAAACTTTAGAAATGGATAGAAAAACCCGGCTCCTCGAGTTTATCCGAATAGCGTTTCACCTCGGAGCGTGATGAATCAGACTCATTCACTGCCCAGCAAAAATTGTGTACACGGTGCGCCTAAAGAAGTTTTCACTTGAATAACTGGCTTGAACACTTAATTAATTCTAACAACAATTCAGGTACATAATCATCATTTCTATCGAATGATGCAACACGGAAACGATCCCTGCTTTGTGTCGTATACTTTCTGCGACCCAGTAACAACCGACGAGGTTGACAAGGTCAGAGGGCGCAGATAACGATAAGTACATGCGTTCACTTTGATCTGTGCGACCGATCGTCACCGAAGATCGACGATTGCCCTACATACCGTCAACTAAACCATTAAATAAACTCTGTAAGTATGCGTAATAAAAAAGAAAGTTTGAGTACCTAAATTCTATTGAGTTTAATGAGAGGTATCACAATAACTACTTGGAACGAAAGAGAGTCCGTAGCGTTTCTAAATTACAGTTCAAAGATAAATTAATAGAACAGAATGTGAAATATTAGCTTGGCAAGAATGTAATTTCGGTATTTTAAGGAATGATAAAACTGAATTTTTTTTATTCGAGCAATGAACTTTAATCAAGAAATTGGGTTTTATTTCACCTTAAAATACCGAAATTACAGTGTTCCCGCGATTGTTGTGAGAACCTCGGGGGTATCGAGTCTCAGAAAACGAAATGGTACTACGTTTTTTTACGCGCGCGCGTAACGGTGCTAAGCGGGAAATTGTTGTATTTGTACTAATGCTATTCTATACCTGAGAATGATACATCGAGTATCATAAAACCCGAATTTAAACACCCTAATACCTTAATTTCTTTGTAGCGGGATCGACCGCCTAAGGGGGAACCCCCTAGTAGTGGAGATAAAAAAGTCACATCATCCGCATACCCGAAAGTCACATAAATCGCGGGAACACTGTACTTTCTTGCCAACCCAATATGTTAATAAAAATATTGAAGTTGTGTAATTGGATTAATAATGCTGCACACCGATATACCCGACCCCGTATCCGATTACGCGATGTGTTTACACTTTACACTGCCCCACGACCGAGGCAGCTTCTTCACCCCGCAGTGGAGGGGATATTCGTTTTTCTTAGACTGTACAGTTCCCGTTTTCTTAGATTCTACGATCCAGAATATCCCTAAAACCGTTCTGTTTGTAATTAATAATATACAATTACCAAAGACACGAATTTTCTCCAACATTTTGCGATTCTGGCACACTATGCGTCGTAAGTACTTACACCGCTTTGGCTTTCCTCGGGAAACGTCAGAGCCCGGATCGGTCGGCGAAGAATTTCGGCGAGCTCCGAATTCGTGGACTTGGAACACACCCGGCAGAGTAACAGTGCCAGATTGAACGTGAGAAACCTGCAAAAAGAGGTTCACTTTCCTTCGGAACAGTAAAAAGTACACGGCCCGCGCCGTGACGGTTCGGTTCGTTCTCGTAAAGCGGATTCGACGAAGCGACGCGTAAAAGTTTACACGCACGAGTTCCGCGCGGAAATAGAAAACAGAGAGTCAATGGGAGAATGCAAATCGCCTCGAGCCCGGTCTTTAATGCGCCGCGATATATCGCGGCTACCGCAGGAAGCACCCTTAATTAGCATTACAAATGAACGACCGGTCGTACGAAATTAAAGCTTCTTCGGCCCGAGGGGATGAAAATTCATCGGGCAAAGTTCAGACTCGCCATTTCTTCGCTCCCTTTACGAACTCTTAACGTGTCAACTTCCTTCACCATTGTACTTTTTAAAGGATCCTTCACAACGACAACGTCGAAAAATCGATTTCTTTTTACATCCTGCTTCTCGAGCGTCACTCGCGTAGGATACGATATTTCTCCTTTCAGATGATACCATTCTTCTTTATTTTTATTTTAGCTCTTCGACAATAGTCACGCTCATGAAAATTGGGAATTTTTGAAGGCTTTTATACACGTTGCAAAAACAATTGTAATAATTTTCTTGTTGCAATTTATATTTCTAGTCGAAGTCATTAAAGATGAAAATTATTGAAAAGAGAGATACATTTTTCATCTAATTTCTTACGATCGGCTTAGAAAATGTTTATTTTACACAATCAAGTCTATTTTATAATATGCTATGCCGATGAAAAGTTTGAAATCACTTGCTCACTCTTTTATAAATGTTATTTTAATAACAGGTTTTAAAACGAGTATTTACTAAGGATTAAGAGTATTCGCGTCGCACATTGGTTATCGACATCGCCGGTTTTTTCATCTTACTCGTTCAGTCAAACGTTAAATGGAAAATGAATATTTATAACGGAATGTCAATAAAAATTATATTCAGATCGTTGCTTCTCTTACAGACCCTTTGTGTCGATCACAACCGTGTCAAACTAAATGAATGAAAAATACTGCCCCCTTTCTATTTAATTGGAATCGAATTATTATTATTGGTCAATATGTATATATGTATATGTATATACTAACTTGACGATCTCGAGTTTTTAATAGCATTGGAGAAAAAATTGGTCTGTAACGGGAAGCAAATATTTACCTTGTCCGCAATTACTCAAATTCGTCAATTTAACGAGCGTAACTCCGTTTCCATCAATTTGCGGAACGATTTCAAACTTTCTGTTGGCAATTAATTAAAGAAACTTGTGGCAAATACCGGAGAGAATTGAATGAACGTTTAATGTGAAACGTACGGAAGTATTTCTCGAAGGCTCGACATCGCATGAACCAGGATCCACAACCATAAGCTTCAACGAAAGACACTGATCTACGAGTTGCGGCTACGGATCCCGGTTCGAGGAGAGACCGGTTCCAAGGTGTTAATCTCTTGTTGTAACATTGAATCGAACAACGGTACCAATCAGCAGGTCGATATAGACGTAGGAGGGGAAAGGCTGAATGGAAAAATTAAGAAAGAGTTCTCCCAGGACATTGTGCTTGTAATATAATTAGTGATCTACAAAAGATATTTGATTGGATTAATATATGCATTTATTTCTTCTTATTTTGTTAATTTTCTTATTTTGAAAGAATGCATTTAAAGATCATATTCCAACGAAAATACCATACCAGTATAAGTACCCTTCATTAGCGCGTGCACAATGAACTTGTTTGATAGGACCTGACGAATTGACTAACATAATACTAGTAGTCTGATAGTAAACAAGCCCTGGCATCGTGTAGTACACAAACACCGTTACAGTAGCGAACTGCGGTGAATGCAAATCCGTAATGCCAACAATTAGAATGCGGATTTTATGCATCTACGACAAAACTGAATTACAACATTTAACAACATCGATATACACGATTTTCAACTGACTAATATGATTAATTGATTGATTTATACTTCTTGAAATCGATGTTGAAAATATTCATTTCGTGGAAATATCCATTGTCTAATGTACACAGTTATTATCTACTGTCGAAAAACAGGATACTCGACTGTTTTTTAATTTTCTTAAAAAACGAAGCCATTAGCGTAATTCCATTTGTTCCAACTTTCGAATAATCAGACTGCGATCTGCATGTAACATACAAATTTTCTGTAGGAATTGATGATGCGCAAAAATGTATTTCTCATCTCGTAATAATTTCAATTTGTCCAACATGATTTAAATAAAACATATAGAAAAAAAACTTTTTTTCCTGAAAATAATTTTTTTCCTGTGCTTGTCCATAATCTAATTAAATGAACCTAATCTAATTAAATGATTAATAATATTTATCCTCAAAATTTTAAGCAATGAGTCCAAAATTTCTTCTGTTATAAAATTAGTGTCTAATTTAGTGTATAATCTATGACTATAAAAATAAAAGCGTGGAGCGTCCACGAAGATTACGTCAATATAGTTTAGCGCTCCACGCTTTTATTTTTATAGTCACTAATGTAATGATTTATTTTAAATTTATATTAAATCTTTCTATCTATTCCGACACTAATTTTATAACAGAAGAAATTTTTGAACTAATCGCTTAAAATTTTGACGATAAATATTATTAATCATTTAACTGGATTCGGTATTTTATGGAGAACCAGGAAAAAAATTATTTTCTCATTTTTAGTACATTTTAATAAAAGCGTGGTTTTTAAAACGTTTTTGTTTTATATATTTTAATTTCTACTTTTACTGTTTAGAGGTTTAAAATTCGATTACAAGATTTGACGCACACAACAACGCATCAAGTTAATATAAGCGTGGTAAAATGGTCGTCATAAATACAATGCCACTGTATATCAATTTATTAATACTGATACGAGCTAGGTTGTAGTGTAAGATTAAAGATTTTCGTAAAACAATTTCTCTAACAAGAAGAAACGGACTTGAGCCCCTCATTGCCAATTTTAACCCTAATTCAAGCATCCGGACGAAACGTGTTCCCGTAAACGGAGCGTTTCCCTAGGCTATGGATCGCGAGAACGCAATTACGATCGCGAGATCGTGAGTATACTGGTTGCGTTGATGAAAAAACTTCACCGATTTCGCGGCAGCTCGCGCGCAGAAAAAAAAATACGGCGAGAGTGGGTCGTGGTTAAAATGCTGGGCCGGGGTGAAACCGTGCATGCGTAAATGAGGCCACTTTGCCGGGATTATTCTCGTTTTTAATTCTCTTTCTCGTTTACATCAATACACGCCGTCCCGCGCGCACGGCAACGAGCTGTTCTCAGCGAACGAGCCACGCGCGTCCGCTTAACGACTCGAACACGATAATAAACTGCAACACACACGAGCAAATCCCCGAAGGAGTCCGTTCTTGTTGCGAGCCGAGCTTCGACCGCCGACACGAGAAAAATGTGTATCGACGTCCGAAAGCAGTTCCCTTCGCCGTCATGATTCGATTAATCGACGCGAAACTTGCCCGCACAAGTGTACACTCACGGAAACCGTCGTTGGTCCCTCTGGCCGCGAGGATGTTTGCGAGTTCGACGAAATGCGATTAATTTCAGGAAATCTCTCGCGCATTCAACTCCAACGATCATAATAACTGTCCGACTCACTCGCATCGCTCATACGCTGTAAGCCGAATGTAATTGCAGCTGGCAGAGCAGCTGTTATGGTTGTTAACGCAAACATCGGAGTCTTCTTCTCAAGCTCTAGGCTGCATAATTACTTGCATTACCAATTTCTATGAACTTGAAATATATATTTATTATGTTTCCGGGGTCACTATTCTAAACAACTTTCGTGTATACATATATTAGCTCTTACGAGGGTAAATACCTGACTGATGCACACCGATTTTGACGAAACCCCTTCTATGTAAGTGCTTATAAATCGCAAACGACGAAAGATACGGAAAAGTGGTTGAAATAAAAGTTATATCGTATCTGCGGGACCATTTCTGATGAGGTGGGACCAATATCTGTGCAAACATTTTTCTGAAAAATGCATTTCCAAAAGTTTTATTTCCAAAAAATGATTTTTTTTAAAATTTATCAGGCGGATTTATGGGCCCCAAGATACGATATAACTTTTGCATCGATCATTCTTTTATATCTTTTGTGATTTGTCATTTATAGGCACTTACGTAACAGCATAGAAGGGTTGATTTCTTCCTTAAAGTAAACGACGGGCACGAAGAAAATACGACTGAGAGAACACTTGTGAAAAGTTTCGTTAAAATCGGCGTACATTAGCCGCCGTGGTTCCTTTGTTATTTGGACACTGATAATAAAAATCGTGGAAATACGTTCCGCCTGTCGGAAACACGAATCGTTTCTCAACCGATTATGAAATTTCCGGGGCGTGAGCTCTCTCTCTCTGTTCTCGCGTGGATCGCGAAGGCAAGAGGCTGTACCGAGCCACAGCCCCCGTCACTGTAAACCACCCACGAATATGGTTCGTGTTCGCCCGGCGTCGTTGGATTTTCGTCCTGTTACACAACGCCCACGTACGGAGTCCCGCCGGGGTCTGTAATTTCCTCCCAGCCACGGACTATTCTAATTTCAATGATAGAGATGTAACGCGTCCGCACGGCCTGTCCTCGGGGACCGCGGAGAATCTGTTCAAAGGCGGAGTCGCCACTTCGCGCCGCGGTGCGGTGGTCCGAAATTACGATCCATACCGGTGGTCCCAAACAGTAATTTAACGTACTCGAATCCGCCGAGATCTCCTCCGTGTATACGCCTCCGCACTTTTTACTTCACCGGATTCCTATGCTCTCGCGCGACAGCGTCAAATAAAATTATCAAATATCTCGTGAAGTATTTCTACGATCTTAGGTCAGTACTTTCATACTCAGGATCATAAAAGGGACCAATTGGTTAAAAAAAAAAATTGGGCTGCTTTAATGAATGAAGTGCAATTGCACCTGGCGGGTGCATCGGTGCATCCATATAAAAAGTAAGGTCGTAAGAAGTTAGCACGTATTATGCCATATGACTTTTCTCCGATTTTTAACCGACTTCGAAAAAGGAGGAGGTTTCTCAATTCGATCTGTATGTGCTTTTTTTCGCTTTTTTTTCTATGTATGTTCACCGATTACGTCGAGATGGATGGACCAATCGGAACGAAACCTTTTGCATCTTGTAGAGTATGTTCCCGGGATGGTCCCGGGCAAAAAAATTTTACAATTATTTATTAATTATACGATTTTATTTGCGAAAATGTAGGGTGGTGATACCGTCGTGAACTCCGCTGAATGTTAGACATTAGGAACAGTAACGACGCGATGTCGTTACCGTTATCGATTGCCGCTTTCAGATATTTATAAATTACGATTCGGAATGTAACGGCTGACAGAGATGAAAAAGTGTGAAATAAAAAAAAACTTTTTAAAAAAAAATTAAACCGACTTCGAAAAAACGCACTAAAAAGTATGAAATAATTTCCATTTAATATATGTGAATATACACACGAACTTAAATAAAAAATTGAAAATTTTCGACACTGGAAATTACGAAAATCCTTCAATTGTTCTAAATACTAATATATTTATATTTAAATAATAATATATTTGCGCCGCCTCCGAAAAGATCGTATTGTATTTAAGTTCGTGTGTATATTCACATATATTAAATGGAAATTATTTCATACTTTTTAGTGCGTTTTTTTGAAGTCGGTTTAATTTTTTTTTTTTGAGCTTTTTTTTATTACTTAAAACTATGGCTATTTCGCACCTGTCTGTGCGAGTATACCCGAATAGCGTTTCACCTCGGAGCGTGACGGATCAGACGCATTCACTGCCCAGCAACCTGTCCTGGTCCCTTATTTTCCGTAACCCTAGACATTTTGTATCATTTCCCGGACGTCGGATGGGTCGAACGGTAAGCGCGAAAGGGTTAACCGCAGCTGCACGAGACAAATATGAATTCTATCGTTGGTACAAAGATGAAACTTTTTCCGAAAGCATCGGCCACACTCGATCCTCGGCGACCCTCGACTCGCGGCATTCCAAGGACAGAAACTATCTCCCGCAGAGAAAGTAAAGCAGTATTTCTCGTGCTTCCGGTCCAGATGGGAATAGATTGTCGCTGAAATAAACTGGATTCGCAGCTGGAGTCGTAAAAGCGTTCATCGGACCGCGGACAAAGATGAATGAACCGGTAACCGAGAAACCAGGCGCGATCAAGACGCGAACAGGACTCGAGAGCAGCGTTCGTCTCCACCCACGGAAATGAAATTACTCGTCTCTTCCCTTCTTGCGTTTTGGTCTCGAGCGGCTGCCGAAGTGTGTCCCGCACCTATCCTAAATCAGAGATCCTCCGGTTTCCTTGGGGGAAACGAGCAATAAACGTCAACGGAGACACCTCGATCGGTGCTCATGCGATAATCGCTTCTCGCGCAGCCTGCTTTTTTCGCCATTATCATGGCCTATGTGCTGCCAGCTATTCGTGAGAACCCGCCGCGGTATCACGTTCCTCGCTCGAATCAATCCCCAGGGCACTCGGCTAGGATATATATACATATACATATAACATATATTCCTCTCCGGTGTGTTTGCGGGCCGTTGTTAAGAAGATTTACGACCGTGGCGGACGTTCTGGGACGCGCGAGGCCGAGCGTAATACGAAAATAATGCAAATGTCGTGCGAACGCGACGATACAATTGGAAAAGAGTCGCAATGTCTAACGCGACGGAGCTGCGAATGCGATCATAGTCCGCGAACACCAACCAGACGGCGGAACATAAAGGTGGAATTTCCTAAGCGTGTCAGACCGCGCAGTGCGCAGTGTCCGAAACACAAAAATAAAACTTTTACGTTAGCACACGTAGGGACCTCACAGCAGTGTTCCTCGGTAACTATTTCAAAGATAAGTGTATTATACATTATATAGGGTGCCCCAGCTAAAAGAGTACACCTAATAATCTCCATTGTTTTTCGTGACATGAAAAGTGTTCGTAGCACAATTTGAAAGGTGTCAGCTAAGGAGTACTCTGAAAAGAACAATTTTTCGTCAGAAAGTGTATTTTCCTGTACAGGGAATTTCGGGCGAGATGCACCAGTTTTGTATTGTGGCAATACTGGACGATTTTTAACTGTTTTTCGCGTGTATAACCGCAAATCACCTCGTTTCGAGGAACACGTGTATCACATCATTTACGTGTAACAGAAGCATAAAAACTTCTTAGCGATCCGAACTCCTGACGAAATATTTTTGTAAGTGGTAAGTACAAATGTTATTACGTGTTATTATTGTATGGTTTTAACTATCAGTATCGACTTAAATAGAGATAATGATTTCTCCTTTACGATTTTTCATGTTACGACAAAATTTTTTGTACTGGTTCTTGTGATTTTATAGGTGCGTCTCTCCCACAATTTACGGATAGACGTACCAGTAATTTATGTAAGTATACCAGTCAGTCGTTTTCGTCAGGAGCACCCCTTTTTCAATTAATTACAAAGCGATGAATTAAAACTGAGACTTTTTGTTCGACACTCTATTTGTTAACATCATACACTCTTTAAATAATTAATATTAGTAATTATTTATAAAGAGGTACTCCTCTCCTCAACTTTTTCCTGTTCCTATATGAGGGGGTCTCTTTTAGTTTTCGAGATATTCGCAAAAAACTATTGCTAGAACTGAATTGAATTTTCCGTGTTCGTGGCAGTTCGTGCACACTCCATGACACATGCACAATGTATACTACTTTATGTAACATATGTGGTAGAGAAAAAAAAGAATAGAAGTAGAGAGAAGAGGCTATAAATGAAGGAGTGCGTCTATCCCCAATTAGGAGTGCATCTCACCCCAGGCCCTAGGGAGAGGTGCACTTTTTCGACCTTTTTTATAAACAGCATATTAATATATTGATATAAAAGTTTTACTCATGTAACGTTATATTTTATTGAAGAGAATTAAATAAAGAATTCATCTACGCCTGTCTACACACTTTCAATTCTATTTAATAAAATTTTTATAAGCAGAAAACAAAATTTGGTACATCTCTCCCTTACCCTATTGGATTTTGTAGTGGACGAGAAAGTACATTTGACTATACCTGAATTATGACATTCAGATGACCTTGACCACCAGCAATGTGATCAAATTGTTGGCAAGATCAATCGCAAATCCCGTGAAAATGACGGGTTCTAATATTCCTTAGAAATAAATGAAGATTAATAGTGAAACTACACGAGTTAAGTGTCAGCTTGCATTGTTACACCTGCATTTCAGATGGCTCCGAATACTTACGAAGGGTACAGTGGTGACTTTATAGAAGCTTCGCCGACTGTATTCGAGTCCGCATTAAGTTGGCTGCGTTCTATTCGCCCTCCCCCGGTCGCGTCGTTTTATTCGGCCGTTTGCGTATTCGAGATTGAAACTCGCCCCGAAAACTCTTCCGGCTCCAAAGCGCTGGTTCCAACGATAAGCTCCGCTTACGATCTTATGTAGATTTCGCAGATTTCGGCGTGGCGTTCGACTGCATCGAGCGCTCTCTCGGCACTTATCTCCGATCTTCATTTCCGCGAGAGGGAAAAATGCCGGGGCTACGCTACGCTTCGAAGCCCGTTAATTGATTCGACGCATTAATTGCAGCCCACGCTCGAAAAGTTTACGTCCGCAGCCCATCGGAGCGGTGAATAGGAGCTGATCGCTGCATTAACATCGCTGTGGGCGCCTTGCTGCAGTTTCAATGCAGCCTGTCCGTCCAGTGAGCACACCTTCGACCGCGGTAATGGGAACCAAGCGATCGAAACCGGTTCATTATTCGCAGAATTCGCGATAACGAACTAATTGCCGCTATTAACGAGTCTCTCGTCTGTGTCTAGACCTGTCCATCGCGCACCGTGCGCTAGTACCAGTCGCTACAGTTAGACGATACGCATAGTAAACATGCGCTACGAAATTCTAATCGTGATCATCCTCTCTATGTTTCGCGGTGCGAGTTGTCATGATCGCGGGAAACGGTACCTGGTGTTTCCCATACCTCGGGGCAATGCGCCGACGAAAGTGCAGGTATTTTGTTTAGCAGTACAGTTTAGATTAGAATCGATTTCCAAATAGCAAAATATGATTGGAAAGTGAAGACTTGATCTAAGGAAAACCATCGGGTCTGTGTTGTTTCTTACATTGCAGGCGTTTTGTTTAACAGTACAGTTTAGATTAGAATTGATTTCTAATAGAAAAATATGATTGGAAAGTAAAGCCTTGATCCAAGGCAAACCATCGGGTCGTTCTTAGATTTCCGAACGTAGAAAAGGACTACATACCGTCGTTGTTTTTCTTAGATCGTACAGTTCCCTTCTTCTTAGATCAAGGCTTCTGTATAGTACATCTAACTTTCCAAAATTAAAAACTTGAACACTTTACTACACCTATATACTTTCGCGACAGAGTTAGTTTACTGGAGAAGGACGAGAAAAACTTGGGTAAAGAGGCTTCGAGGCTTTTTTTATAAAAAAAAAGTTTCGAAAATATGACATATTTGCACCGGCGAAGCTTAAAAATTGTTTTTCGCGAGACCGCGGAATTCTGTATTCGGGAACGAGTCGCGAGAACATTTGGAAATTGAAACAGTGGTATGTCGCAGCGGGGATTGCGGGATTTCAGGTGAACACAGTTGCGCGGCGGCTCTTTCGATTGCACCGGTAATGTCTGACGCACACCTAAAACCGAAAATTGCCTGAGGTAGAAACGATCTCGTCGTCCGCGTTCCCCCGAATTTCACTGTGCCTACATTTCCCGATCTAATTTCATCCAGTTGAATGTCAGTCTCGAATGAGCCTGCCAATTGGAATTCGATTGGCGGTTATTATAAACGATCGATGACACCTTCGTGCATTTGAAAACCGTTCCAGTTAATCCTCGGCCTCGGTTTACCCATGGAAGTCGATGTCAGCCTGATTATCGGATATGTGATGAAATTTAATTACGTCCTACCCTATAACGCCTCCTACTTGACGGACTCATACATTCGGTATGACAGATCGATCAGCAGCGGTGTCGAAACCGACGAGGATGACGACCACTCGCTGGATTACCAAGGTACACGACCTCGCTTCTTTGCCGAATACCTTCTTTCTTCTTTCACTTTCAATAAGTTCTCCCACAAATTTGTTGGATAGTTTCGTTTCGACTGATTTTTGGTCAAAGCACTCCACTGTGCGTCAGCCCATAGAACATACTGGTATACCCCCACCAGTGTGTCCGGACAGGGGTAATCGAAAAAAGGAATCGGGGGGAATACAAGTACCCCCTCTCTGATGACCAGAGTAATATGTGACACGTTGCGCGTGCGCGATAGGGACTGAACGGTAGAATAGGATAGTGGAAGGGGATAAGGTGGAGAGCCTGGAGGGGGAAATGAGGTTGGTCTCAACCTCATCTGGCCACACTGACCCCCACTCTCTAATTCGCCACAAATGTATGAAGCAGGCTGCCGACGCTCGAGCCGCTACCCCCACTACCGAGAGAGGGGGAAGGGAACTTGCTTACTAACAAAGCGCGGTAGTGGGGAGTAGCGATTCGAACGTGTCGACACCTCGTGAGCAAGAAGTTGCCACCTGGCATTCAGTAACCTTCACTAATTCGTCAAAACAATCGAGCGTTAGCATCGGCTCTTGTGGGTAGGGTTAGGCACGCCCTGCACGGGTTAATATTGACCTATAGGACAAGAACAGGTGTGAGAGAGAGCCAAAGTTAGGTGAGCACTGGAGTAATGCGAGTAGCGGGTCGCAGTGCTCACCATTCTTTGGCCCCGTAGGAGGAGGAACGGATCTCAATTTGAGTCCTGGACTGTTAGGTTTTTTTAGTGGGTATGGGCCCGGTACATTTAAGAGTACCGTGTCGAGCCCCACACTTTCCCCCCGACTGTCATCTTTAGGGAGAATGGTATGTGCGTAAATGCATTTTTCCCTAACACAGTCCTTAAAAGTCTAACAGTCCTAACAATCCTAAAAAAATAATACTAAAATATTAGAAAGTCCCACTATTGTCTTCTATCAGAGCATCAAATTGCGGGGATGCCTTAATGAGTTCTACATTGTTTATTGAATGTATAATACATTGTGCTGCAAACTGCATGAAAATAATCGATGCTGTCCAAATTTGTATACGTCCGTAGCAAACATCCTGATGAAAACGGAGGTGCATAAGGGTTAATAAAATCTTCGGCTCGGTATTAGCAACAAAAGTATCGTATCGCGGGAGAAGAAGCGATCCGAGCGGGTTCTGAATAGAGCCCGGCTGTAACAATCCGATTCTTCTAAATCCGCGGGAGTAACCCGGGGCTTCAGGCTGGTCGAGAGACGAAGTCTGAACACGAAGGAGAGATCCTCTTCCTTTACATATTAACGAGGCTACTTTTGTTGCGTGCCTTCTAACGCCGTTCCCGAGCACAATGCCGGAAGCTGTCTGCCTTTTATCCGCTGATGCCCGGCCGTCTTCTTCTCTCACGGTATTTTTAGCAGTCCTTCCTTCCCGACAGGCGGAGAGTATCACGTCATTTCCAGGTGGGAAATTTACGAAATCTTGGAATCGGTGCTCGGCGACTCGCAGACAGGGAAAGCCTGCCTTCTGAGAGCTATCTGCGAGGTGTCCGCGGTTCCTTTCACCAACGGCGTTCACGGTCTCAGCTCGCAGCTCGTCCATCTTCTCTTCACGTGAGTACGGAAACCCACGGTTGTCAGAGTCGCATCCTAATGTTTGGAAACCCTAGCCCCACTTACGTATTCGACATACCAATCTCCCCTCCTCTGTACTCCATTGCAACGCTGAGCTGGTGACTTTTTCTATTGTTAACTCTGAAAAAATTCATAGTTTTTCTTTTCAAAAATGACTTTTCGTGTTCCAGCCCTTCGACGACTTCAGAACCTGTCAGAACCGACTTCGATCGAATGTATCATGCTGCCGAAATGCTAGGACGAAGTGCATCATGGAACTGCGGTAGTTTGTTTCCGGAATGTGAAGAGAGTCCCTTGGAATATTTCACAGAAGTGCATGATCAGTAGCGAATTTGTTGCATTTATGAGAAAAGTGAGTAGGTGCACTTTGGAACAGTAAAAACGTTCGAAGAATTACAAAGTACTGTCACATTATTTTCAACCTATTCAATATATGTACAGGGTGTCCTAGCTGAAGGAGGCCACCTAAATACCTCCTTTATTTTGGTATCGAAGGAGGAATATCATAGAAGAACAATTTCTTTTGTCGGGTTATTTTGTTCATAGTTTTTTCAAGGTCATCGTTACTTTTTTATCGGGAAAACCTTTCTTTTATTCCATCTAAAAGCGGCTGAAAAAATACATTTGAATATGTCATTAATAAGATGGAAAAAGTATAAGTTTTCCCGATAAAAAATAACGATGACTTTGAAAAAAACTATGAAAAAATAACCGGACAAATAAAAATTGTTCTTCTATGATATTCCTCCTTCGATACCATTTAAATTATGCCACTCAAAATAAAGGAGATATTTAGGTGGCCTCGTTCAGCTGAGACACTCTATATTAAGAAACAAAATTTCTACTCCGCTGCAGTTTGTTGCATATGACATGTCCGATTTTTAATGATATCGTAAAAAAAAGCACAGAAGTTTCCCACGAAAATATTTCTACAACTTGACGAATTGTGACCGAAATGAAAACTTCTCTATGGCGATTGCACGTCTGTCTACCCGAAGTTTGCTCGAATAGTGTTTCATTTCGCAGCGTGACGGATCACACTGACCAGCAATTGTGTACGCGGTGCGTCTAAAGAAGTTTTCACTTCAATAAGGAGAAGTGCCCAAGGATTTTAGTGGCAGGCACATAAGATAAAAAAGAATTGTATAGAATTGACCCAGTTAACGAACCCCGGACAGGGATCTCCGGGCGTGTTAGAAGAACCGAACGGTTAAGGCAAGGCCGGGGAGAATCTGCGGCTGAAACGAAACACCATATCGAGAGACCGTGCTGGGTAATTTATGTGTCCCGATGTCGTACGATATTAGAAATATCAAGGGAAGAAAGCACGGCCGGCGGAGGGTCGCGCGGCGAGTGCGGAGCTGCAAAGGAGCGGGGGTAGAAAAAGGGACGAGGGTTGTGGATGGTAGGCGGCGAGGGTGGCCGGGAACTCGCGGCGAAACGTGACGCAGTTATCCGGCGTTATTGGCAGTTCTCTCGTTCAATAACAGGTACACGTAAAAGAGAAAATACTCCGGTTGAAATTTATAGAGGGCGTAGAACGAGCGCGGAGCGGGGAGCAAAAAAAAATGGCCCGTGACGCTGCGCCGGTGACCGAGAGAACCGGAGAGAGCGAGAGAGAGACAGGGAGAATGGTTTCCCAGGGTAAAGCCATTCGTGGTAATTAACACGGGCCGACAATATACGATTTTACTTCCGCGTCGTTACAACGCCACCGAGGCCGAAACCTTTGAGCTTCGCGGTCTCTCTTGCTCCTTCACTACCTCCCCTCTCTCTCTTTCGCTGTCCTGCTACCTATCCGTATATTTCTGCTATCTCATTCTTTTTCTCCATTGTTACATCGCACGTCCCCAAACCTGTCTCGCCTCGTTTCCCTCGGCCCAGCAGCCACATTTAGTTAATTGTCAATGATTCTCACCACATGAAAATGACGAACCCTCGATGATACACGAAAGAACTCACAAGGACGATTTTCTCGCGGATTTACCGCGAACCTCGCGAGCTCTTGGCTTATTTCCGTCCCAACTGACATCCCTCTTTGCGAACTCGTTCTTCCGAATCGTTTCATCGCGTTGAATAATTGCACTGCGAGGAGAACGGAAATCTTTTTATTACCACGCTTATATTAGCTTGCCGAGTTATCGTTGTTGTATGCGTCAAATCTTGTAATAACCGTCACAACTCGCCCCGCGACGCTCGGTAGTACGTCATCGCGTTCAGCGATCCCCACTCCGCGCACCAGCGCTCCCTGCTCCAACTACGTGTTCCCACTCCGACTCATCCCCACTCCACTGGTCTACTTCGCACCGAAGGTGCTCGGTGTGGTTATGGTGTTCCGTTCATTCAGTTCCATTTCAATAAAGAAACTTTTTCAAAACCACGCTTATATTAAAATGCACTGAAAAGGAGAAATTAATTTTTTTAGACATTTTTATATATTTTTTTGTTGCACTTCTGTCGATCATCGATTTCGGACAAGAGTAGTGTAATTGCAGTATAACCTCGTTTATCCGAACACCTCAGCGAGATACATACACCACAGTCCGGGGAAGTTTGGAATTTCCATGGAATGGTGTAAGCTTCTCGTTCCACTCGCCCTGGTAATTCGCCAAGAGTCAGGATCTCGATGCACATTTTTCAAACCATCAAATGCACGAACGAGTATCCATACGTCCGCGATGACAGGGCCGAAATTTTTAATAAAGTTCCCGCTGGTTCGACAGCCGACGCAAAATTTGCTGAACTCTTCGAGCCGTTCACGCCGAACTACAATTTCACGATTCTGCTCCGAGTACAGATCATCACGGATATCACGATAACGTATTCGAAGAGTTCCCGTGGATGGATCAGCTATCGTGGCCGAGTGCCTGTAAGCTGATAGCCAAAATTAATTATCTCCGCGGAGAGTTTTTCGAACTACCCCGTCGCGTCGGAGAGGAAGCTGACCGTCGCGTCGCGTCGGCTGAGAAGTTCGGGAAGCTCGCGTTCTGTATCTCAACAAGGATGCAGAAAACTTCCGTTGCTCGTGTTTTCCGGTTACACGATTTCTGGTTGGCTTGAATGTGCGACAGCTTCGTCGTCCAGGAGAAAATCCATTACAAGAACTATTATTATGCCCCCGATTTTGTTCGGAGGAGAAAACGTTCTACGTAGCACACGATTTTTTTGATATCTCAATTCTTCCATTATTTGTAAACATTTAAAAAATATTTTCTCACAGAATCAGGCGTTTCTCCTTAATCTAAGCAAAATATCTTTCATCGCAGTTGACGTTCAACGACCTTGAATGACCTTGAGATAGTACAGAGATGTGTTGAGACCTATTAGATAGGTAAGTATCTAGGAAAGTATCTACTAGTAAGTATTTTCTAGGGAAGTATATCATTCTAATTTTAAAAAAACGGAGTTGACCTATTAACGGAGTTGACACTATTAGCACGAAATCAAGCAAGTTTCGGCTGACATTTTTTTCTGTTACCAACCGAGTTATTCAGATGGCCTGTTTTAGGCGCCTCACCCTGTACCTTGTCCATTAATTAACTCGTGATTCCGCCGACGCTTTCATTAGCCGCGAAGCCATATTTGATTCCGTTATCCGACTGGTAGCTTTCCGTCGCAGCATCGTTGCTGATTCATTGAAATCCAGCCATCGATTTTCTGCGTAGCGAGACAAGCTTTCGATTTCCTGCTCGACCGTCTCGGCCAGGCGGATAAGGAACGACAAATGGACATCGTTTAACCCACATAGATAAAAGCTGGGTATGCGTGCTCGCGTTCGTCGAGAAAAGATTCGTGTACATAACTACAGAAGGAGAGGGAGAACAGGAGAGAGCTAGGGGAGAAACAGAGAAGCCAAGAGGAAGGGAGAAGTTTTACGATGCCCGTTCAGGGGTTGTAATTCAATTTAATGCCGGGTTTGCAGACTGTCAGGCGGTTCGAGAACATTTCACCTTGCCTCCAAATTACGAATTGCGAGCCGCATACACTATACACTTACTCTGTTTGGGACTGTATAGCAGCACCCTGGAGGACCTCTGCACTTACACCATATCTCCATTGGAAATAAGTAGAGCGCAAACCACTTGCCGGATAAATTGCATCGTCGCCTTATAATCGGTTCACTCTGCTAAGATGATTACTGAACATCTCATGTTTGACTCCCAACAGCCGGCTGTAAGATCGTTTGCTCTTGGACACGTCTCTTGAGCTGCTTAGCTACTGAAGAGCCGAATACCAGCTAAATAAGGGACGTCTGCTTTACTCGATTAGTTAACAGGCTCACTGCCACGCCAGTTACCCATAGCTGCTACTCGTTTTCACCAGGGCTTCGGAGTCGGTAGACGAAATTCTTAACTCCATTTCCGACTCCGACTCCTCTTTTTTTTACCTCAGTCTCCGAATCCGACTCCGACTCCTACTCCGACGCCGATTTCGACTCCAACTCTCCAAATTGAAAAATATGTACTCAATAAAACTGAATAAATAGTTGAAATATTGTATTAAGGTCTAAGAATATGGAACAGATAACACAACACGACTGTTACTTTCTCACTTTCAGGAAATAGTTAGAAAATACTACTACCATAACTTTAACTGTTTCTCCTCTACATAGTGCCGAGGTATATAAATACATACATATACAATACGTCTACACTGTAGATCGAATATTATAGCAATTTACTTATGTATACATAAATCTATTAATGATTTATAGACAAAAGAGCCAGAGTTGGAATCGGAGTCGATATATTTTTATCCGACACCGACTCCGAAGCCGAAGCCCTGGTTTTCACAGTGGGTCCTTCGCGGTCGTGCAAGAAGTTTTTCAAAAATTACAATATGAATATTAGAATTAATTTATTTTGTGGAAGACGTTCTTCAATAAACCAACATAGAGAAATACGGATTCAATTTCTCACGATTTCTATTATTATTTCCATACTACACATTAATCTTTTATCTCCGTATGAAGCTTATACGACAGAGTCAGCCAATTAACAACAATAGAACCCATATGCAACCAGTGAGCCGATCTCCAAGACCACCTCGGTTCAACCATAGCAACTCTAACGTGTCGATAGTCCGCTGGTACCTCGTCCTCAAGAACCTCAGCGTCCGCGTTCGCAGGTAAATTCGTAACTCAAACAAAGACTAATCAAAGACTGACAGCAGAATGTCCCCAGAGAGAGGCTTGCTAACGAGGCTTCCCGTTACGAGCAAAGTCTCCTCGGCGGGGTTAGCAGTCGGGGGGCCGCATCGCATCGGTGCGAATTACAGTCAATTGAACGAGCAAACGGCTGGGTGACGAGCCCTGTGTCCTCCGACGAGGCGTTATTGCCAATCGTTCGGTTAGCCTACAACGGGATGAACCGGTTATTCTTCGGTTGACCGGTATCGCGATCGTTTCTTTCCCGGCTGTCTCCGTTGAACGCCCGCTCGGAGCGTTTTTCGGTTCGGTTTGCAGCTGAAGCTGGACGAGGCTGAGCTGAGCTGCTTCGAATATATTCCCGTCGCTCGGGGCTTAAGCTCCGTTCCGATGACTGGGGCGAGCATTTTCCTGACGCTGTTGCTCGTTTGGCTGTCGCGGTGTCTGCACCAGACTCGAGCTAACGTCGACGGCGACGACGACGGAACCGACGCAGGCGTCGTCAACGATTTCACGGCGAACAACGGCACCAGGCTGATCGAAAGTCCCTCACGGCGAGCCAGGGCCCTTGTTTTCCCTCGCGCGTCGCAGCTCCTGGTACGTATACCCGCCAAGTTCTCCTCGACGAGGCTAATCAACCGTCTCTGCGGCCAATCGAGGATTCAGTCGCGCGTCTCTCAAGTGCTCGGTATTGGCTCCTTCCATTGGCGTCTCTTCCACTGCTCGAGTGGAATTCGTGGGCTCGCGGTATCGGAAAAGTCGAGGATCTTTGCTCTCCCTGGCTATTAGCTACCCGGACCGTTGCGCGAGACTTGTTCCAGGATATATCGCTTGCTTCCGAATCACGCTTATCGTTGGTCGATTATTCTAATTGTTTTCCGATTATCTTCATTGGCCGAGTTATCACCTACACCATTTTTTCTCTCTCGATCTTTCCTGTTACCGTTGGATTCTATTCGTCGTGTTTGAATTCGAGGTCTACGCCGGAGTCATTTCTGACCCACACCAATATTTCACTAATGGTATTGAGAGTTGCTCGAGCTTGTCCTTACCGCTACTGCGATGGGCCACGAATGACTCCGGCATAGCATACGACAGAGAGTTGGGCAATAATCAACTAATATAATATTTAAAAATGACTAATAGTCTCTTTGAATGTTAGTCATAGCAAAATAGTCATTAGTCAAAACTTTTTGATTAGTTAGCGATAACTAAATGGCAAATAATTAGTCACAGCTCTAAGTAATCGTTAGCTATTGCTTATTAGTGAATTTGTAGTTGATGATCAGTCATCAATCTTCTGTCATCAGTCACTATTGTGCGATTAACATACATTAATATTATTAATTGGTCATCACTAAGTAATCAAAAAGTTTCGACTAATGACTATTTTGCTATGACTAACATTCAAAAAGACTAGTCTTGGTCATTTTTAAATATTAGTTGATTATTGCCCAACTCTGGCATACGGAGGGTTAATAGGGGGCATTCAGTAAAAAAATAAACTACCTGTTACAGTGCTGTTTATACAGGGTGTTCGAGTACAGGTGGGAGAAAATTTAAGGGGTGGTTCTCGACGATAATATAAGACGAAAATGAAGAATAAAAAAATACGATTTTGACTTCGTTATTTAGTTATTAACAATTACAAATCTGCCTAAAATGCGGCAACACGACCAACAGAGGTGTACGTTATAGAGGCACGCGACAGTCACGTATCGATATAGAGTGGATAAGTGGATATTAGATATGCCCTTGTGGATTTTAACGAGTTCAATGTCATCCAACGATTTATCAAACATTTTCACCTCGCTGGGGCCCCAAATGAGAACCAAGGTATGCATGCATCTGTCACTTGACACGTGACTGTCGCGCGCCTCTATGACGTACGCAACGTACACCTCTGTTGGTCGCGTTGCCGCATTTTAGGCGGATTTTTAATTGTTAATAACTGAATAACGAAGCCGAAAACGCATTTTTTTTTATTCTTCATTTTCGTATTATATTATCGTTGAGAACCACCCCTTAAATTTTCTACCGCCTGTAGTCGAACACCCTGTGTACCGCGATGAGATTAAAAAAAAATTAAACGTGAAGGTGTATAAAACGATAAATAATTTTGCGAGAATATTTTACAGTAAGTAAATGACTCATATTTAACTTTTCTCAAGCTGTGGGTTTGAGGACCCTGCTGTAGTATTCGTAGGATCAACACTAAACCTACCGAGCACTAAAAGCGATTAAAATGTTTTAGCATACGAAAATGACAAGGCTCCATTGATTTAGATTTCGTGCAATTTTTATTACAACGTGTGCTTGGATAAAGAAATTTATCGAATCAATTTCCATATAAGCAACTTCATAATTTCAATAATTGTAAGATGAGAAATATAAAACCCTCGTTTTATAAAAACGATATAAAACCGTTTAGTGTTTTTCCGAATGCTTATCCTCGCCACACTGTATAATTTGATGCATCAGCGTGGCCGACACATTATCGAAAATCATGCGTCAGAGCGGGAACCGAGTCGAAACTGCGGAGCATCATTGTTTCGGGCCATCGACGAGAATCGAACCTCGCACAGGAAAGAAACTCCCGGCGGACAACTAATTCAAGTTTTTGCGGGACTGTCCGGTCGGTTCGCTCAACTCCTCGACCGCACAAAGCGGAATCCGGTGGTCCGAGCGTTGCGGGGGCGGGCGGGGCGATTTCAACTCGGAGATTCGTGAGCTTGCTGGCTACGGTCTTGTCCATCCTATCAAACCGCCGCGGCGGTTGTAATCCTAACGGCGACCATTCCCAAACACACTGGATGGAAAATTGGATGAGCCTCGGACATGTGGCTCGGCCTGGGGAATTATTCAAGTAGCGGCCGCACCGTAAACGCCGCGGCGTACGGTTTCGAGCGACACCGTCTCTAAACCCTCGAACCCGTTTCTCTTTCGGAATAATTGAGGGAGCGGGATAATAATCGAGCGTTGATCCGCCGCGGGTGCCGACCGAAACGCTCCGGGCGACATCCGCGAAAGCTTTTCAGCTTCCAGTTTCCCGGCACTCGATGCTAATGGTACTCGTTTTTAGGGCGAGAAGATCGCTCGTTATTGTTCGCTCCTGGGCCTTCCGTGGGAACGGCATCGTATACTCTCGTCCCTCGCTATAACAACAATCTTCTCCTTTATTAAACGTCTGACGAACCTGGACTTTGCCTCGGCCACGTACAATGGCTAGCAAAAGTATGTGGATTTATATTAATATTCAAAATTAGACAGCGAATCTTTATGAAAAATAAAAATTGTCTACCTGAATTGCAACAAACTGGAGTGAAATGGAGATTTATTTTCTTTCTTAATATGTTTAGTGGGTTGAAAATAATATATTAGTATTCTTAAATTCTTTTGATGTGTATACCATTTTAAATATACAACTAATCATTCTTGTCATAAATACATAAATTTCAACAGAGAAGGAACGAGAATTTCTTCTACCGCAATTTGCAATTTCTGTTAGACGAATTTTAAGAAGGTGGAGTCAAATAAAATGTTATGTTCAGTGGTAGTATCTTTTGTAGATCTGAAATGAATAAAAATCGTACCAAATTCTGTCGAGTTATATATTCTAGTATTTTTTGAAAATTTTCAGGAGCCCCATAAATGCATAAAGATTCGCAGTCTATTCATTATACTTCGCACAGTCAATTTGGCTGCCAGTCCATAAACGTTAACTTTATTACACATTTTTCCATTGCCACAGCGTTCGAACGAAAGGGAAACACTCCGTCTGTGTAACGAGCGAAATTTAACACCTGTGACACGATGCTGTTACACTATCTCATCCTGAAGAATCGCGAGTTTATGTGCAATACATTTTTCTGTGCCGTGTAGACACTTTACTCGGAACCCGAGAAGAGATTTTATCTATGGAGAATAATAATAAATGTTCAGATTCAGATTCATTCTTGAACGAAACGATCTCAAAATGTTTTATTTACATTTCTTGCTGTTATTGTTATTATTATATAGAAGATATTATATTATAGACATACAGTGGTACCTTGTATACGACCTCAATCTGTTCCTGATGTTTGCACTTATACCGATTAGGACGTATACCAAATCAACCGTTCCCATAAGAAGTAATGTAAAATTATTAAACCGCGTTCTCATGTAAAAAAATCTCCTATTGATATTATACCTACATTAATGGGGTTGTAAAATGATTTAAACACTGTTTAAACACATAAACAAAAAATGAGATTTTATTATAGATTTTAAAATTTGAACTCTGCTTAATGCTAAAATACTACAAATTCTAAAATGCTAAAATAGGAGAAGAAGAGTCCCCTTGCAATAAAACCTGACATTCTGGTGTTTTTTCTTTTTCCGTCTTCTGTCGCTTTTCACTAGGCTCACAAGGTCAGTCAGTAATTAATACATCAACCGAATAAATTAATTTAATTTTTCCTCCGAGATAATTATTTTAAAAAGACGCAACATTTATGTTGTATATCGAGCAAAATTTGTTACGTCCAAACAAGACGTATTCCGAGTTGGACATACTCCAAAGCAGACGTATACCGAGGTACCACTGTACAAGATACATTGAATACCGATGGACCAAGAAGGATAAACTTATTCGACGAATTAATATCGATAAACAAAACATCTATCACTGTAATAGGAAAATTTATATTTTTTAAAGTTCTAGAGGCAAGAGGAATAAAGACATCTTTCAAAATATTTCATAGATCCGTGTTTTAAATAATCCATTATATACAAAGAAGTTTCATAACTTCTTCGATTTCTGTCGGGGAGTCAATGTCTCGAGGCAAAGCAAAGATTCTCGCAACTTGGAGAACGTAATGAGTGGTTGCTACATAACAAATCGCGAGCGATTTACCGCGGAACGGCCGGGAGAAGAGTCCAATAAACTGCTCGAATGCCGGGCGTATAACAAGAGGTCGAATGTCCATCGGCGATCGGGTGCATTGCGGAAAATCTATTTCGCCCGTTAAAGATCGCAATCGGTGGGCCGGCCGCGCGAGTAATAATAACCGGTCCCGGAAGACTTTGCTGACGTGGGTTCGATTCCCATCTTTCGTGGCTGGATATCGCGTTCCTGCTAACGCGTTCCACCTGACCTTTCTAGGGCTCGTCCAATTTCTGCGCCAGGTGGATATACCACGCTGTTCGAAGCGCGCGCGGCCGCTCGCGCGCACGTGTACCGCCGTATACATATTCATGCACACGTGCACGCGGCATCGTGGCCCGGTATGAATTTTCGATAAAACCGCGAATTTCCACGGAGAATCGTTTCGGGCCGCGCGTCTGGGGAGGACAGTTTAACGAGATTCGCGGAGGGCTTGGTGGAAGGGCGTCAAGCGTTTTTCCATCGAGTTCCGGCCCGCTGCCAATCGAGATCGATACAACACCGAGTGCCGGCCTCGTGCCATCCTGATCCTACCAATCCGTTCCAGTTACTGTAATAACGCTAATGATAACAGGCCAGATGCGGTTGAGCCTCTATAAGACAACGGTTTTGTATATCCCCTTTATGCCCTTAATCAACGTTTGTTAGTGTATCATCTAGATTTTTCATTTAATCTTGGTAACCCTCCTATTTTATTCACCCCACAATTTCAAGTTGTACCGATCTAATTTTATGTTTATGAATTTTAAGTGGCCATGAATCGTTTAAACGGACACGAATGTTCAACTGGGGATACACATAACCATATTAAGTGGGTAGGAACGAGACACAATAGAATATGAAATCGTTTAATACTGGATCATGTCGTATCACCTTTATGTGCACATCCACTGTTGCTAATATTTAGCTACAACAATTTTGTCAGTGTTATTTATTAATAAATATCGCGTATTTTATCCAATAACATTTAAATATTTAGGGAAATAATATTGAAAGTCGATACAAATATTTTCACAACAAATAACACACACAAGTATCCAAATACTGTTCGACGGTAATTAAAATTAATTTCACCGTCTATCACCAACAACCAGCTGGAAGCCTATCACTTAGGTAATTGTAAAATTGTGAAATCTCCTTTGACGTATTCTTTAAGTGTCAAAGAAGTAAAAAATTTTCAGAAACGATTTTTTCAAAGATCGAGACTGGAAACCTCCCGTTAACCTCTTGCCTTAGAATATCGGGTCTGACTCGTGATGAAGATTCTAAACAGACTCTGATGAAAATGTATGTTAATAATTTCCTTTAAAGCGAAATAAAATTCTATTTTGGTTTTGTTAATATACAGCTATTTGAGAACATATAGGAATACAATTTATATCAATATTCCCCTTTTTTTACCACGCTTATATTAGCTTGCCGAGTTGTCGTTGTTGTTGTTGTTGTATGCGTCAAATCTTGCAATCGAATTTTAAACCACTTCCCGATGAGCTAGAGACTTAGAACTTTAAACATAGCTCAGAACTGGATGACAATGCAATATTAAAAAACAAATTTTTAAAAAAACTATGCATTCAGGAGAAAAAAAATATTTTAAAAACCACGCTTCTACTAAAATGCACTAAAAAGGAGAAAATCATTTTTTTAGACTTTAGTGACTATAAATAAAAGCGTGGAGCGCCCACGAAGATTACGTCAATATAGTTTAGCGCTCCACGCTTTTATTTATAGTCATCGATGTCTAAAAAAATTATTTTCTCCTTTTTAATGCATTCTAATATTTAAGAAGTTGTTTTCATATATTTTTTTTAGGAAATTACAATCTACAAAAAGGTTCTAATCACTGAAACCGTAAAATAAATCGTGGGACAAGGGGTTAAGCGAAGATCGAACAGTTATGTGCGCGAAGTATTGAAAAATGTCTCGGTCGTTTGTCGCCGATCGAAGTCGGCCGGGATCTTAAACGCAATAAAGACGTATCTCCGGAGTATCGAGAAGATGATGACCGAAGAGTGATTTCTCTGGTTCGGAAGAAGCGTGGCATCCGTAAACATCCCTGACACGATTTGCCCGCGGGTTTCTGGATCCCTCTGGCGAACGCTCGACGGAAATGCGGTCGAGATACCGCGGCGAAGCGGTTTCTCGATTCTAGCTTCTAGCACCGGCGCGACCCGGCCCGGCCCGGGTTGGACACTGTTGGACCGTGCACCCCGATCTCATCTGAGTTCATCCAATTTCCGCTTTGGACCGGACGCCCCCTATGAATAACCACCATAACCGCGACTTTTCTGATCGAATCTCGCGACCCACATCCACACCGATATCTGGACTTAGTCCCTCGGCCCGACGGATTTCACGGAAACGCTCCGCGGAAGGAGTTTAAAGGCGACGTACCACCTGCAGAAACTGAGATAGCGTATAGAATAAACGTTCCTGAGCTTCTTATTATTCGTTCGAACGCCCAGCTCGATCGTAGACTCCTCGTGCCCGATCGTTCTGTCTTCCGAAATCGTTCATCTTGGATTCCGAGCATTTATGAAGGGAACGTGTCATATTGTTCACAGTTAATCTTCGGACTTGGAACACCGCTGCAACTGGATCGCGAGAGCGTGATTCTTGGATACTTCGCGAAGATCGTGTACGACATGCCCGCCAATGCTACGGATTTCACTGAACCTGGCATTTATTATTCTCGTCAGCAGAAGAGTAGGTGGAGCATTTACAGGTAGTTGTTAAACGAACTCAATGATAATTTCATTAATGTCGATGAAGATCAATTTAAGTAAATAAGTTGTAAGCAATTTGATTACGAGGTACAGTGAAGCCTTGATCTAAGAAAAACCATCGGGTCCGTGCTGTTTCTTAGATCGTGTAGTTCTACTATTTTGATTGAGAACTTACTACCTGATTGGATTGCAGTTCTGCATTTCATCTGAATCTATTGTGAACTAATAAAACAATTGCAAAAATTCAAAAGAGATAATCGCCTTGGATCGATTTGAATACAAATCAAAGATAATAGATTGATAGATATTGACGTGGCAGTTATTCGTTGCAATATGTTCTAAATTGTTGACAAATGCACCCACGATAAATTCATTCACAGAATATCAATATCAAACATAAACGCATCGATGGCGTTGAACTAGTCTCACAAGATTCTGCGCGAAAGAAACCGAAACCTATTTTGCAACGTACCAATTAATCACGTGAATTTTTGAGAAATTGGTTTGCTAGAATTTGGACATTTAAATATTTTCTCTGTAATTAATAGTTTCCCAGATAAATGACCAACTGTGCTTTGCATAGCCAACTTTGGAGGCTATTTCCACCCCTTGAATAAGAATGATGACCGCGAAAAAAGAAATACGTGTCGAATATTTTCCCGGGTCCTATATTGTATGTACTGTATACGGGGTGCGTCGTTTATCTTATCTGCCTTAATATCTTCCTACCTCTAGCCGATACAAGGAAATGTGCTAAATTAAAGACGTTTGTTTCAGAATGACGAATTTTATGATTTTTTCTTTTTTATCAGATAAATTTGGCAATGTTCTGAGATCACTTAGCTAATGACTTAATAACATAAATAATAACTGATATAATATATTTATTATAATATACTTATATAATGAAAAATTAAAATAATGACTTAGTTAACTGCAAATAGTTGAAACTCAAAATAGTTGTCTATTTCACTGCTTTAAAGAATTGTTGATATCTGAACTCGTGTAACGTCGTGTAAAAAAGTTTCTAAAAAAATAACTGTGTTTAAATACAGTTTCTCTAAAGTCACCTTGTTCTTAATTGTTTATCCAACCAATTTTTTCCACATTCATTTCAATGTGATCTTTTGAAGGAAAACCTGCCCTTGGCTATGACCTCGGAAAAATTGATCTGCGATTTTCAGTCACGGTTTCATTGCACTTTAAATGAAAAGTGTGCCGCCAGTGTTATACAATTAGACTGCGGATTTTATGCATTTATGACAAAAATGGGCACGTACAATTTAAAGCAGTGAACGAATTAGGAATATTTAAGGACATCTGTGTATTAATTTCAGCTTATTAAGATGATTAAACGAAGAAAGAAATTTGTATTTGGCTCCTGTGTCTTGCAATCAATGCAAACATTTTTTATTTTGCATGAAGATCCGCAGTCTAGTTATAATAATCTAAGGCACTCTGGGTATAGTCGGACTTGTGTCTGCGCGTGATCAGTGTTTGTGTCTAGTGCGTATGTCTAATCTACATCTAGTGTGTATGTGCAATGCGTGTGAGTGTCCAACATGTACGTCAAGTGTGTTTAGTAATTATTACATTATGTCTCCGTCGTCTTATCACCTGTATCTTGGGTTATTCGATTACCCACAGCACAGTTTCTATTTCAAGTACAATCAATCTGTGACCATTAATCGTAGATCGACTTTTACATTGAAACGAACGTATAGAAAAATTGTTAACCCCTATATAGTCATTTAAATCCGTACATTTTAAAGTGAAGAAAAACATCACGAAGCATCTGATTCGAGACTTTCGCACACGAAGTTAGTGGAGTTCGAGTGTCGACAATTTTCTGATTATAATTCAATGGTTCGTTAATTGTACGAAGAATGAGTATGTAATTTCCATGAAAATCATAAGGCAGTTGAGAAGAGTCCATTCACCCGATTCTTATCCGTAGGATGCTCGAGAAGGCCGCAGGCTTGTACGGTTTCGGCGGCAAGGCGTGCGTGATGAAGGCGATTTGCGAGGCGGCGTCGACACCGTTCGACGACAGGCACAGTCTATTGGGGCAGCTGTTGCAAGTACTTTTCAAGTAAGTAGACCGCATGAATGGGAATTACGGGCAGCTGGGGACACGTGCGAGGTAGCATCAGGCAACGGGGACAACACGACAACGTGGCGGCGTTAAATCAATGCCCCGAATTTCGTAATGCGGGACGCGACCGGTGGATTAGAACCGGACGACGGCTGCGGCAGGATTGAACGGTGTCCGCGGAACGTGGAGGATCAATTAACGGGTACCCGAGGGAGGCGCGAAATAACTTGGCGGGCTTTTCGCGTATCCGCTCGTATTATTGATCCCACGAACTCCACGAACGCAAGCCCCCGCAACACCCACGCCCCGTCCGCCCCCGAATTCTTTTCCGCCCCGTTTCTCGCGGCCCGAGAGAGCCCGCGCCCGGCACGATCCACCACCGGTCCGATCTCTCTCGCGGACCGATCGATTTTAATTCTTCGCAAGACTGCCGAGCCTGAATCCCGTGGAATTCCAGGCCCTCCAGCACCGAGGAACGGTACGAGGAATACGGCGACAGGGAGTACAGAGCGGCCGAGCGCTTGGGCGAGCAGGTGTCGACCGAAAACTGCCACGCCCTTTATCCAGAATGCCGCAGAAGTGTGCTCGACGTGTTCTCCACGGTGATCTCGTGAGCACCGACACCGAAAATACGGAGCCCAGATGGAACAGGCGCACGCCACCAGAACAGCCACGCCTCGAATCCTCGGCGTTTTCGAGGGCACGAACCGCTCTCTGTCTCGCTCTCTCTCTCTCCTCTCTCTCTCTCTCTCCCTCTCTCACTTCGCAAGCCATCTATCCGCTTTTGCTACGCTCTCCTCGAGCAAGGATCAGACCAGCCGATTGCCGGAAGCGTCTACCGTTGCTTTCTTCTTCTGTTGAAACTTTATGTACACCGGCGAAATGGCGAAGGTTAATTTCATTTCACCCTCCCCCCCCCGGAAGGAGGGGGGTGCTGTATCGAAACTGCCTGTGTCCACTCTAAACCAATTTCCTCTTTCAGGCTACTTGATGTTTTAGCAAAAACTCATGTATCAGCATTAACTATCGCATTATCGATCGATAAGAGAAATTCGATTTTTCATACAGTCTGTCTGATGATTGATGCCAGACACTTGAAATCAGAATCACTTTTTTGTAAATGAACCAAACGACTTCTGTGTCCACTCTAAATCAATTTGCTCGTTCGGACTACTTGATGTTTTAGCATAAACTCGTGTATCAACATTAACTATCTCATTATATTATCGATCGATAATATAAATTCGATTTTACATACAATCTGTCGGATGATTGATGGCAGACACTTGAAATCAGAATCAACTTTTTGTAAATGGACCAAACGACTTCGGATGACAATAAAAATTTCGAAAAAGTTGCATTTAATATGAATCACGATTTTTTTGAACAACAAGTTTTCACAACTTTTTTATTGAGACTTATAAGGAAGATTTGAAAGATGTGTTCTATAGGTTCGTATGTTCAGAGCACAACAAGTGATGTTAAACTACAAATTGTGTAAGAAATATATTAGTATTTCTCAAAAATTGATGTTACAAATTTTTACATCGTACCCCTAAAATGTAGTCAATGCTGAACAAGAGTTGAATGGTTCGTGGACGGAATCTCGTATGTCGAAGGTATTGGAATTTTATTGTTGTCGTTTGTTCCGGCATGGTGGACGAGGGATTATTTTGACGCTGGCATTAAAGCCATCGTATAACAATCGGATTCTTCGAAATAATGATGCGAGCTTAAAAGGATATATACTTTGACAGTAGAAAATACCTGCGATTGACATTTTTCAAAGAATATTAATAAACGTTTCGGTGTCAAACTTTGTAGACGGATTTATGAATCTGTAGAAAATGTACAACAATTTTTCAACGAGAACTTGGAACTTCTTTGTTACGCACGCCAACGTATATATTCGTGTCCTGAATCGTTATTGCGTTATATACATATGTACGTTTGCAGCATTAGTATCCCAACTTTAAACACGGATTCTCGAGTGGCAAGTTAAAAAAGAGTAAACTTTCTCTTGCACAAATCATAGAAGTACAACAATAACTTCCTCAACAATAACGAAGTTAAAGCTCGAAATAAAACCAACGCAACTTCAAAGCTACCATTTCGCGTCTGGCACCTTTTATGGAGGCATCACCATTAAAAATATTCAAATTGAATTTTATCTAGCTGCTTGCAACGTTTAACGCAAGTGTTTATACCGTGACCAAAATAATGAAATAAGTGTTCATCGTGATTTTAGCAACAACTTAATGCATGTTTAATTTTTGGGGTTAATTATAAATGTGAACACAAAATCTTTAGTAATACAGTAAAGCCTTGATCTAAGGAAAACCCTCGGGTCCGCGCTGTTTCTTAGACCGTGTAGTTTTACTAATTTTTGATTTATTGATGAAAATTGATTACTGAAGATTCTGGATTTATTTCGACGGCCCTATACAGTGCCACCAGGTTAAAAACTTGAAGAACAGAGGTTCCACGCGGTCCGATCTAACGAATAGCTCGTACACGAAACGGTACTAATGATTCCGGAAGGTTGAGCGGTTCGACGGTCGATTGTCTTTCAAATGTGGCGAAAATTCATCTGTTCGAGCGGGCCCGTAGTTTCTCAAGGTGTCGGTAGCCGCCGTGAAAGCATTTCTTAACTCCACGCGGCTTTCGCGAGCATTTTCACCGCGAGCTCGCCCTGCCCCAGAGTTTCATTTCCCTAAAAGTACCCGCAGCAATCGTCGAGTTCCGACCAGAGCGGCGCGGCAGCAAGCCGGTTCTCCTTGGAATCTGAAATTAAAGAATCCCCGTGTATCCGCGGGGTTGGTTTGCTTCAAACGAGCCGGCTTGCGTGCAGTGGTCTCGATTAGAATACCGAATACACGGCCAACCTTGGTTGCGTCTCCTAAATAAGAAACAAAACTGCCGACGAAGTCGGCGGGGGAGTGTGCGCGATCCTCGGGCACGTGTCGAGTACCAAAACAGTATACATGGTCTGTCCAAAAAGTTTCCGGAAATTATTCATAAAAATCACTTATTTACATTTTCTTCGAAATTTGCGTTATCGCCTTCAGAATTGAATACGATGGACTGTTCCAATCATTTAAGTATCGTTATTGGACCGCGGGTTTTATGCATGTATGACAAAAACAAAGTCAAATTTGAAACTGAAAAGACATTAGAAGAATTTCGGAAAATGATTAAATTATTTCTAATCATCTCTCTTTTAAATAAGAATTCAGGTGTCCGGACGTTTACGAGCAGGAGTGTACGTAAGAATGGAATAATCGTGAGTGCAATGGTTTGTAATCGTAAAAATAACTGTCGAAACGACGCCAATGGTAAGGGACGTGATAAAATCGAACGATTCTTGTTTTCATAGAGAGACGCGTAACGCGTCACTGAAGATCTGTATCGAGTTTCATCGATTGCATCGTGGAGCAGATGAAAACTGTATCCGAGGAAGTTCCATCGCGCCGGACTCCGCTGAACCGGTTGCGAAACGATAATAGCCGGTGTTATAGCACTTTAAAAAGCATAGTCCATTATCGTGCAGGGTGAGCCAAGTAGCGTAACGCTTAAAAGCTCGAAGGAAAGTATGTCAGAGAGAGAGAAGAAGCGAACGACAGAGAAAGCAAGAGAGAGGGGGAGAGAGAGAGAGATCGACGTCTATAGATATGCAAAATGATATTCTCGCCGGAGAAGGATGTTTGCCGCAGGATACAAGAGATTAACGCCAATTACCCTTTCGTTAATTTATTCAGTTCAGCACAGAAAGTTTCACGTTCGGATACTGTTTACAAACGAATATTTCAATTTCCAGACAGAATACTTTTTTAAATACTCGACCTTGGAATGCTACATTTTAACGAAATTTAAATTATAAATTTTAATTAAAAAAATGCGAATACTTTATTTTCGCTTACAATGAAAAGCATACTATTTGATCTAGAACCTGGTTTCCGGTATTATGTTACCCGAAAATGTCTGCTAATTTTATTACTTTTTGGCCCCTCGCGGGGTACGCCCCGCAGTGGACGGGGTATTCCTTTTCCTGAGATTGTACAGTTCCTGCTTTCTTAGATCAAGACTTTACTTTACGTGTTTATATTCACTATATCCTTTTATTATTATTTTACTAAAATTATTGGCGTCGACAATATCGACGCAATTTGTATATCTTCCTGTAGATACCTGTGGGAATCTCTGGATTTCATGGCGAAAGAGGTCTCACTTTTCCGCATTTCGTTGCACGCTTTTCGGAGAGTATTTCCGGAGGGGGTTAAACGACGATGAAATAAAAGCGTTCGACTGTTACAGCCCTGAGCAGCGTGTTTATCATTCGGAGCGAGAATTCCGTCGGGGGGACACAAATCTCGTGTCATTACGCGGGTCCACGCGATCGCGCATAATTTCCGGAGGATCCCGCGGAAAGTTTCCGCGTTGGAACGCGCGTGCATGGGCCACCGTGGCGCGGGAGTATACATATATCGCGGAAAATAAAAAAAAAAAGGATCGGTTTGTAATCCGACACTGCGAACTGTCGCGCGTGAAAATACTGAATATTTCGCGAGACCACTCGTTTTCACGAGCGACAACACCGGTTCCCGTGCACCGGATAAACTTTTTTCGTTCGGAACTCGTTCCCGTAAATTTCGCGTCCTTCTCGGGTCCTCGAGTCTTGTGCATCTGCGCGCCGTGATCTCTTATATCCGCGCGGAACGCAGCCCTATCGCGAGCAACGAAAAGAAACTGCGAGTTCTCTCATACCTGTCTGCTAAAATCGATGCCGTAACTGCTGTTACGGAAATGTGAAAGAAAGAGGGAGTGGAGGAAAGCATTTACTTCGTCTTGAGTTTTCCAAAGAACGCGTCTGGTAAGACTGTTGGTATGTCTTCCTTTAACCCTCATCCATCCCTCGTGTTAATTCGACACAGTTTTCCTGAAATAACTTATACTTTTCTGTTACTTGCAGGTAAATTTGTCCGAAACTTCGTGATTTTTATTCTTTTAATGCGGAACACAAAACCGAAAAACCTAAGATGTAAATGTTCACTCATCAATTTGAATGAACAAACATCGAAAAAAAAAATTAAACCTACTTCGAAAAAAATGCACTAAAAAGTATGAAATAATTTCCATTTAATTTGTGTGAACACACACACGAACTTAAATACAATACAATCTGTTCGGAGGCAGCGCAGAATTGAAAATTTTCCAAGTGGCAGATGTTGCCGATTATGATTTCATTGGAATATGGTGGACTTGGAAATCAGTAGGTGAGAAGGGAAGATACATTAATATGTGAAAGCGTGTAGAAGAATTTAAGGATTTTCGTAATTTCCAGTATCGAAAATGTTCAATTTTGTGCCACCTCCGAAAAGATTGTATGGTATTTAAGTTCGTGTGTATTCACATAAATTAAAGGGACATTATTTCATACTTTTTAGTGCATTTTTTAAGGCGTTTTTTCAAAGTCGGTTTAATTTTTTTGTATAAAATTGTTTTATTTCACACTTTTTAGTGGAACGTGCAGAATTTGTAGAACACCGTAGGATGGTTTTTCGGTCTTATTGGTTATTTGCAATAAAAACCGTAAAGAATGAAGAAATGCAAAATTTGTTTTCAAGGGACCAATCGGGAGACACCCTACAGAATGCAGAAGGTTTCGTCTTGATTAGTCCATCCATGTCGGAGTAATCGGTGAACATTCATGAAATAATTCATTTTTTGCAAATAAAATCGTAAGGAATAAAAAAAAAATGCAAAACAAAATGCAAGACATACTCTACAAGATGCAAAAGGTTTCGTTCCGATTGGTCCATCCATCTCGGCATAATCGGTGAACATACATAGAAGAAAAAAAAAACGAAGAAAAGGCACATACAAATCGAATGGAGTAACCTCCTCCTTTTTCGAAGTCGGTTAAGAATGACTTTACCTTGTTATTTTATCGTTTTTTATCACTGTGTCAATTTGACACTGAGGGACAGATTCAGTTCGGGAAATGAGGGACAGATGAGGGTTAATAAAAGTTGAATCCTGCACTAATATTCTTAATCCTGCACTAATATTCTTGAATTTTTTTAAAAACTACGCTGTTTCAAATTTGAAATGCGTCATATCCGCAATCAAGTGACAACAGTACATTAGAATATATTATTAAAGGACTTTCTTTTGTCACCCAGTATATTAATATCATATTTTCATCGTTTTTCTTTGTTTGCAATGGAACAAGTATCTGAAAGTTATAACCCTCCCGTATCGAAAGTAGGAAGCGCTTCGAGAATGCAAAATTCACCAGATCCCGATGGATGCGACGGTTTGCTTGGTCATTATTATTCCACAACAGTTGACGGCCGAACCAAAAGCCCGGCTTGTTAATAAATAAATTCAATTACCAACGAGGTCGGACCCTTCGAAAGGAATCGTCGCATGCCATCAATCATGCGTGGCAGTTCCCTTGAAAAGAAGCAAACCGGCTGCCTGCAGGGTCGTCAACCGAGAAACTTAATCGACGGGGTCCTTTGAAACTTGGACGATGTGACGAAAGTATATTGACAATTTTCGGAGCTCGTAAAAAACAGTTTTGGCAATATTTATATTTGTTACACAATACCGAATATATATATATATATAAATTATTAGTATCATTGAGATATCTTTTCAAGTTCTCTTTTAAGCATTACGCGAAGGTAACAACCCCTAAATTAAGTGCAAAAGATTAATATGACGAATAAATAAATGGTTAAATAAAATAGGAAAGTGGGGCAAGAATTTGTAAGCGACGAGAGTGAAAATCAGTCAAACTCCGATCGACTGGTCTAGTTTGTTCATTACTATTCCGCTCTGCTACGAAGCCACGATAGTGCGAACGACTCCGTGAGACGTGCTCCTTCCACTGTATTTTCATTCGAGTTCTCCGGAACGCCGCCAGAAAGTAACGATGGAAGAATGGAGAGGAACGGTAGCCGGAGAAAACGAGAACCAACCCTTCGCGAAAGGGCACATCGGGCTCTTCGGCAGACTACGAGATGCTTCTGCGAAAAAAGCTATGGTCCTCTTTTACCGACGAGTTTTATTATCATTATCATGTTGCCTTTATTGCGCGATACATAATTCGGCGTAAACATATACAGTGGCTGCTGAAATTATTAACCCCTTGCGTGTAATAACAAGTCACACTCGCGACGTACATTTCTTTTAGGATGTAATAAAATTTTCTATAGAGTGGAACCCCGTAGTTGGATCTCGATTATCCGAACCTCCGACGTCTGAAGTTCATAGCATCCCATGCTTCAGATGTAAAGTAACCCATATGTAGCCAACAAAAATGTATAGATTATATTTAAAACCTTTTGTATTTAACATACTCGCACAAATTCTCATTTTAAGAGTATAAATTAATATATTTGCGAGCAAAGAGTGTGGACATTCAGAGAAATTTTGTAATATTTTTAGAGGAACATTAACAAGTTTTTGAAAGAAATGCAGTAAATGGGTACACATGCAACACTATTTATTGTACAGGGTGTACAAGAAGTAATGGTCATCTTTTATATTTGTAAAAGAAACTTGCCACAAAATTGTTTTTTACATGGAAAAAGCATATTCTCTTTCGAAGACCGTACGAATCTTAATGGAATAGATCCTTTACTTTTGCGCTCGTGACCTGGTGTTACATCCCGAGAAGCATCTCGCCTTCGCATCGGCAAGTCAACTGAAATCTATCTCCTCGTCGAGCATATCCGTGCGCAGCGGCGCGCTGTCGAATTCAATTTCGCCGGCCGTGGATTCCAGCACAGCGTCGCCGGCGAGTCTCGCGTAGAATGAAAATTCTACTCGAGTTGCAAATGGCCGTGCATTCGTTTGTCGCGTTTCTACCAGAGAACATCCGTCGCGTTGGACGAGGGTTAACCGATCTACGGGTCGGGACGCTTTCCGAATTCGCCCTTTTCGCGAACACACGTAGAAGCAACGTCTTCGTAAAAGGTATCTAGCGAAGCGGCAAATCTCGCGAAAACTATTATCCGGGGCTGAAATATTCAAGAAATGCATCGCAGCAGCGGCGTGGGTTGCGAGAGTGGTAAAGCACAGGAGGGAGAACGTGCCCTCCGATCGAACAACGAACGGTCCGGCGGAACGATCCCCCGACCAGTAAGCTATCGTAATTTACGACGGGACCCTGAAGGAACTGTCTTCCGCCGGGTGCAGTGTAATCGGATCACGTCGTGGCGCGCTTCTAAAATTCAGGACCTTCGAAATGTCTCTTTCCTGTCTTCTTCCAATTACCGTCCCTGGAGATTTTCAGTTTTTCAGCCGATCCCCTTTGCATTCCGCGCGCCGCCAAACTGCCTCCCCGGCTTCAACAATATACTCGAGATCCCACGACGCTCACGCCCGATTCCAACTAGGGTCTGCCACGGAAACTTCCGTTACGTTTTCTAAGGGCAAATACCGCACCCCCGCAAGAAAAGTGACACAAGCCAGAAAATGGCAAATTTTAAGGTTGTGTCATTGAAAAGCGTCACATCTCTATCTCGCAATTTATCATACTTAACTGAAATTTAAAAGAAGCTTAACCCTCATTCGTCCCTCATTTCACGAACTGAATCTGTCCCTCAATGTCAAATTGATCAAATTGATAAAAAATCGATAAAATAAGGTAAACAGTTACTTTGCGATGGTTTTTTATTCAAATTGATGAGTTAACATTTATTTACACTTTCTAGTTCCACTGTGAAATAAAACAATTTTATAAAAAAAAATTAAACCAACTTTGAAAAAACGCCTTTAAAGAACGCATTAAAAATTATGAAATAATTTCCATTTAATTTATGCGAATACACACGTACTTAAATATGTAAGCGAAAATATACGGAAAATCAAATGATGTTTATTTTATCGTCGTCGATTGACAACTGAAATTCAAGACCCGCTTTTATTTCTCAAACCTCGAAACGGCTCGAGCAGTCGTCGCGGCAACGTGCACCGATCAACAACCACTCACACACACCTCACACATACCACCAGCGGCAACCTCTTACAAATACAATACAATCTTTTCGGAGGCGACGCAAAATTGAACATTTTCGTCACTGGAAATTACGAAAATCCTTAAATTCTTCTACATGCTTTCACATATAAATGTATCTTCTCTTCCCACCTACTGATTTCCAAGTCCACCATATTCCAATGAAATCATAATCGGCAACATCTGTCATTTGGAAAATGTTCAATTTTGCGCCGCCTCCGAAAAGATTGTATCGTAATCAAGTTCGTGTGTATTCACATAAATTAAATGGAAATTATTTCATAATTTTTAGTGCATTTCGAAGTCGGTTTAATTTTTACGCTACATTGTTTTACGCTTTCGTACAGCTTAAAACAGGTGCCGTGTGAACAATTTTTGATTCGAGTATCTACATTTTGTTTTACCCGAGCACAATCCCGTCGACCCACGGGAATTTCAATTTCTCTCCAAAAAAATATAATCTCCGACAGAGAGACGGAGCGAGCCTGTTCTAGCGATGCGTACAATTGGAGTCCGTCTGTAAAACAACAAAGGCGCGATAGAAGGCGAAGAGGAAAATAAACAGCGGCGAACCGTGACAAACTTGAAAACAGACTATCTTTTTCTTTTTTGAACAGAGGGGAAAGTCAGATGTCCCATATACAGCATGAGGTGCGTTTACAAAACAATGGAACGGGTGCCGTACAATTATTGATTCACAACTACACCAAAAAGGATCATCATGCTGTTGAAAGCAGTTCCTTGGGAAGCAATACCAACGTCAAAGACGTTGCTGCCACTTCTGGTAACGGTGTTGGAAGACTTCTGAAAGTAGCGCCAGCAAGTTTGCCATAACTTTTTGAATGATATTTTCAATTTCGACATGACGTCCTCTTATTGAAGTTTAGGAACCGGGGAGAAGTTGAAATCCCATTGAAATATGACCATACGATTTTTCGACGCGTTCGAGAAGATCGCTGCCAGGGACCTTCTTGTCCAATATTGTTCAATACTCATTTTTATCATAAATGCATAAAATCTGCAGTCTACTCGTTACTAGACAGCGGACTTTCATAAAGATCATCTTGTCATATCACCACAATACCCATATTTGAAACATTGTTCGAAAATTCAGAAAACGCGTTCCTTTTCGCTGCCGGATTTAAAATAATCTGATGTTTATGAGATGTGAATCATGTTTGCTACAATGGCGGAAGCGAAACGTGCTTGTTATCGATAGGAACATTGTGCTTCTTCCCGTGATAGAAATATGCTAGTATTCGTGAAACGAGTGAAATGTTTCGCGACGAACGTCGATGTGTTTGCTAAACGATCACAGGTAAATACACTGATCGTTGATCATCCTGTACGAGGTTTCGCGACGTGAATTTGATAGAACAGCTTTTGTGTTCACTGCGTTTCCCAAAGGCACGCGTACCAACGCACGCTTTTGCTTCTTTTTAATCGAGGTCGCTCTCCCCGACGCCTCATTTTACGTTCGTCGGGACCGTAAATGCCGTAATGACACGCAATAAAAGCGCCATCCATGCCGGAAGTAATACGTTCCCGTCTGGGAAAAATAGTAAAAACGATGCCATTTATCTTTATTCCGCGTCGACGCACTTGTTTGCTCGTTCCTCGGCTTGTTTTATCCTCTCGCCTCCGTACTCGCCCCGAAGTGAACGACCGTTACAGAGAACTGTTGCTCGACAGAGGGGGCTGAATCTTCTCGGGAACAATCATCATGTAATTATGGATCTTGGTGCCTATTTGCTCCACTGGAAAGATGTTGTCGCCATCTACGGTGACGGCGCGTTCGAGGCTTTTCTAGCGATTTGATTTCTAAAATCGATTTTTTATGATACACTGAGAAGAAAAAGTAGTTACTTCAATAACACGCGTGCTATTGTAATTTTTTTACTTCGATGAATATCAATGTATTCTTTTCAATAGTATGCAATTCAGAAGCAAATCGTGATGTATTTGAATTGTCTATCATGAAATGATTGAAAATATTATTCGATTCAATACCGTACATTATTATTCGTAATATTTCTCTGTTTCCTTCAATCAGATATGTTGTTAAAAAAATTTGAGAAATGTATTGATTTATACTGGAATTGGTTTGAGGCCATATCTTATTTTTTTGAAAACATTGATGGTCAAGCTATTCGCTTATATGATTGGCGGAAATGAGTTTTGCTATTGAAATTCAATAGTATTAAATATTAAAATAAGTTCATATGATATTGGCACTATTCAATAGTACATCTTATTGAATCAACGTATATTTTTTTTCTTTCGACAGGATTTTTTTCTCAGTGTAGAGGGACGTTATATTGAGGGATATTTTCACCCCGTTAACATGAATGTCTGCAGCTAAAAAAATACGTGCACAAATATTTTTTGATGAACTATATCCTCTATAAATTTCATTAAAATCGGCGTACTACACTTGAAAACGACGGACGGACGGACTTCAAAAAAAGAAGAGGGGCTAGATATTTATAATAAGATGTGAATAAAAGATCGTGATAAAAATTATTTTTTTTATTTTCTGTAAATACATAAAGCGTGGAGCGCTCACACACACACGAAGATTACGTCAATATAGTTTAGCGCTCCACGCTTTTATTTATAGTCACTAATGTCTAAAAAAATGATTTTCTCCTTTTTTGTGCATTTTAATATAAGCGTGGTTTTTAAAAAGTTATTTTTTATATACTTTTTTCTTGTTAAAATCGTTATCCTGTTACTAAACCTGGCTAAAGGCATGAGAGAAGGAAGGAGATGAAACACTTTCTGATACGCAAAGACAAAGCATGCTTCAAATACTCTTGAACGACGGTGTATATGTTATGTACTTGATATTTATGTACACTTTCGCACAATGAACGCCAGTTGCGAAAAAGGGGAATAAAGATCGGGTCCTTCTGCGGCAGAAGCGCGAAAGTTCCGAGCTTATGAACCCGCGACCCTCTTTCCCTCGTTATTACATTGCTCGGCGGTTCCGGGCATTGTTCACCGTATCCGCGTTATTTTATTTATCGCCAGCCCCCCCGATAGCGTTCTCGTTAGTCTCGCGAAATAATAAACTGCGGGGGCGAAGAGGAACAAATACAGAGAATGATCGAGCGAAAAAGAGACGGCAAAAACGAAAAAAAAAATAATTCGAAGAAGGAAATACTCTGCGTGAGACGAGCCGTCGATTAAATTTGCTTCTTGGTAACTTCTAAACGGAATAATGAAACTCGAAGCTGACTCATCCGGATTCCTTTCGAAAGAAGAAAAACCAATGGAAGAACAAGCAGACGAAGAAGAAGAAGAAGAAGAAAGAAGAAGCAACGACGGAAGAGAGGTACGACCGCGCAAAGTCAAGAAGAAGAAGAAGAAGCTAAAGTAAAATACAAGTCGAAGACCTCTCGGTTTCCAGTTTACCGATGCTCTTTGCATCGGGAACGAGAGAGAGATGCATTCGTGCGGCTGCATACATGCTTTACATGTGTGCGCGCGCCAACTAGAGCGCGCGCGTTATCTGGCAACCCTAACTCACTTCGGAATTGATTCCCCGCAAAGGGTAGCAAGGTCGCTTTCGAATGTCCAAGGAATGAGAGATCGGGCTGCTCCTCGCATTTCCCGGCAAATTTCCGTGAATCTCGAGAAGACGGAACACGCGACAGAGAAGAACAGAAAGGGAGAAGAAGAGAGAAACCGAGACGGCAGAGGGATACGAATCAAATGGATCAAGTAGCTCGTTATTCGTAGCCAATCGTCGTGATCTACCGACGATGTCGTCCCGTTCCATCAGAAACGATTCGCAGAGCGATAGAGCCACTCCCACGCTTGTGTCAAAGGTGAGGCGCATTCTTTGCGCTGTCGCGAAAAGCATCAAGGAATAAACTAAACCTGGAACGAAGAGGAGCATCATCGCCAGCGAGTGTCCCCGATGAGATTTTAATTCAACTTCGGTCGTTAATCGTGCCACGCTGGAAACGGAATTAATTAAAGCTGCTTAACGGTCCCGGCCTGGGCAATTATTGGATTTACAACACTATCGCTGGCAGGGGTTAAGCCGATGCCCGGATGAATCGCTCGCTGGTTTTCCAAGCAGCCTACGGGCGGTATGATAACGCGGAACCGTGTCAGTCCGCCTCCTCGCAAATCAATGTGTCTGCTATAGAGAAACTACTATCGAATCGTGTCTTTTGATGGAGGACTCCCTAGTCCTAGGGAATAAGACGAATCCTTTAGGTTTGCCTACTAGCTGTTGGTAAATACCCGCGTGCTCCGAGTCGACGCTAGCCTTCGATTGTTTTGAAAAATTAGAGAAGGTTGCTGTATACCAAGTCTGGACACCTGATTGCTCGCGAGGCGCAAGCGCTAACCGATCCGAGTATTCTAAAAAATCGAGCAGCCCGAAAGAATTCCATTTATTTTACCAATAACACAATTGAAACTTTTAGCATCCTTTCCTAATCTACGGAAACAGTAGGATCGGGATAGATAACGTATCGGACGAGTCAGCCACCCAAATACGATCGATCGGACTGCGCTAGGCGAACGAGACTGCGGATGTTTATGCTAATAGCCGCTGATTCTGCGGATTAATTCGCCGATACTGACGCCGAACAGGGAAGTTCTTCGTGGCATCGAGGATTTCAGTGAGCTCTGGATGGAATAAAAGTTTCACGGAATCCGCGGGCCACTGAGCCGCGCCAGTAACCGGCAAGCAAAGGTACTGTGCGATTCGTACAACAGTACATTTGGCAACGGGCGGCGTTAATCAAGAGCGCCGTGTTCCCGTAATCGCGATCAAAACGTGTGCAAATTTTCAAAGGATTCGTTAGCGACCGTTTGAAAATTCCGGAAAAATCGCTCGATAATTCGCCCCCAGGGACCGGCCCCCGGGATTTTTCACCGGCACGTAATTTACGGTTACAAAGGTTTGCGAAGCGCAAACATCGCGCCGGGTCGCGAATTCCAGCGTTCATTATCGCGTCGCCATTAATTCGTGGACACGTGCGCCAAGGCAGCACGGGCTATCCGTGGCCAGTTCGTTGACCAGTGACCTCCGGAAAACGGGAATCAAACGCTCCTGCCAGACGTATCGTTAACCACCGCGATTCTCGAGCCGTCCACCAGCAACATGGCTCCATCCTTGCGCTTGCTAGCTCCGCTGGTACTGGTCTTTCTCGCAGCCAACGGTGACTCCGTTCTGCTGTACCCGCAGAGGACCTTGTTTCAGGTAAGACGTATTTCCATTGCGACATCACCGTAATTTTACACTTCATTTAATGAAAATTAAACTATAATCTCGTCTTCCCGAATTGTTAGAGCCACAGTACGATGATTATATTTTTTAATCGGGTAATAATCCACTTTAACCCAGTTGCCATAATTGCCATGAGATAAACTTGCCCAATCCTTCCCCCAGGATGTTTCCGACAAAGTTTTAAGAAGCTTGGAATCTTTTAGTTATCGACGTTCCTTTGTTAGCGAAAAGAACGCTCGGCGCGGACAATGAATGGCTGTTTGACTATAGTTGACTTCAGTCGCGGAGGGGTAAATCGGTTCGAATTTCAGATTTCTTCTCGCGAATTTCGGTCTCTGTTCTTCGTCAATGGTCGCTCTTCGATTTTTCTTGCGTTTGTCCCAGACAAACGAGAAGACGATTCGGGACAAACCGAGTTGTAACCTCGGTCCTTATCTCCGTAGACAGCTCACGGAACTTATTAAGCCCGTTGCCTGGATAACGAGCACTCCTTTGCCAGTTCCCCTCTAATTAGATTGCGCCTCTGTTTGTATTGAATTCATAATGCTGCCTGCCTAAGACGGCCGAAGACGACGGCGACGACGACGACGACGTCGAAGAAGAGCTCGACGTGAAACCGGCAGGGTGCTTGTCGATTCTCGGCTGCGACGAAAGACCAAGGAACCGGACGATTTCTTCTTAATAAGGGGTTTTCATGGAACGTTTGAATAAGCAATCTCCAGAATGAAGCTTAATGGTGTATTCGCAGCTAGCTCCGCGAACACCGAGGAGGCGGCTTTTAAATAAACCAGCCGAAACTCGTCGAGTAGGCACCGGGTTAGATGAAAGATTACCTTTTACCAGTCCCTCGAAAGCAGTTACTCGCCACTCGACAAGACACTATCGGTTACTAAGTATTCGACAAGATATCCCCGCCTTTTGGCTCCGCCTCCGGTGAGCCATCCTCCTTTTCATCTCTTTAATTGGATTCTTTCCGGCCATGGCTTACCTCCGCAACGGTCTTTCCGGTAACGAGCGAAACTGCCAATTCACAGTGTCACTTTTTAAAACGCGACTCGAGATTCTCGCGAATTTATCACGGGAAAACATCCTGTTTACAAAATAATGTCTCCCAAATATTTTGTAAACCCCAAACTCATGATTCGGAGGTAATATCTGTTTTTATGTAGAAATTAGGAAAAATTGGTCTACTAGGAAATGCTTAAGAAGTTCTAATCACATTATTAGTGAAGATACTAATGCGAGCTCGAAGAAAGGAATATTATCCTGACTGTCCCCGTTTCCTCTAAAGGAGGAAAAAATATTCTCTCAGTGATTTTTCGAGTTTGACGAAAGCCATTAGCCGAACTATGCCCGAATAGAAATTCCTCAGTTAGACGCAAGAAAAGGACGTCGCGACGAAGCTTAGACGTGTGACGAGGGAGCTCTCCATAAAACTCGAACAGGCGGCGCGATCTACATAGCCTCGCGTCAAACTTTCGCAGCGACTTCGGTTCCAGCATCGAACCAAGCCAACCATCCATCCGACAGACCGCCGTGCAGCCTCGTTCCCCAACAAATTCTTTCGCGCAGCTTGAAAACTTGTTTCGCGAAAACGGATCGTTTCCTGCTGATCCGCGTCTGCTCGTTCCATTTTCCAGTTCACGTTCGGCGTCTCGGTACCGGTAACCATGAACAAAAGGGGCGGCGTGGTGTTCTCCTCCGCATTTCAATTAAATTATAAACTTCCTTCGAACTTGTCGGAGCTCGAGCCTACAATAATACCGGCTCGCCAGATGAGGGACTTGCATCTCCAGGACACTTACGAGGTCATCGAAAGTATATTCAACCGGTGAGTTTCCACGACTTCTCTCTATCTCTTTCTGTCTATGCCTCTATCGCTCATGACTACATTGCGGATTTTATGCGAAATACAAATTTTCTAAACGAACACATTTTTCTATTTGACCTGAATACACATTTTACTGGACAGCAGACTTTATGCATTTGTGACAAATATGAATAAATGTAAATGAAAGCAATAAAAACATTAGCATAGTTTGAAAATAATGTAACATTTATTTTCCATCCTAATGAACATATTAAGAAAGAAAATAAATTTCTATTTTCTCCAGTTTCTTGTAATTCTAGTAAAAAATTTTGATTTTCATAAAGATCCGCTGTCTACTAATTGCTTACAAAGAGTCGTTCAGATGTAGCTCCCATTGATTTCAATGAAGTTTGTTTTGATGATGGATCTACTATTGCAGTAGTAAATTACAGGTTCGAAGTTTGATGTCACAAACCATTCCATAATAAGGACATTTACAACAAGAACAGTTTTTCCATGTTCTTATATAAAATTTAAATCTTATAGAAGGATCGAATAAATGAGACTTCGACACAGGAACACGAGCGCCAATTGAATTTATCGAAACTCGAACAAGCACTCGTTTTTCTGAAAATTAGTTAGCCATCTGAGGACACAATTAAAGCTGGTTAATAATGAAAGTAGATATATCATCGCAGCGTGTTCATTGAAATCGGAGGGTGGCCACACCTGAAGCACACTCCTTGTTTGTATTCGGCGTCGAATCGCTGAAACGCTCGGATTCACCTCACGACGAACAATGGCCGATTTGCACGCGGAGTCGGAAAATAATCGGCGCCGCTCTCGGGCCCCGTCGAAAATTGCCCGATGAAGCGTGGTAAACACTGCCAGAAACGAACGAATAAACTCGCAATTATCTCGGGGAACGGAACCGGTCGTGACCGGGGCCGGTAACGCTTAATGAAAGCCCATTTTCTAGCTGAGAATCATCCGCGACCGGGGCTCCTGCCACATTCGCGTTTATCGTCGACAGACCGTACAATGAGTCGCTGATTACGCGAAACAAACGGCAGACGAGGCTTTATCGCGCGCTCCGTGGCACGGCGGCTCGCACTCGAAAACGCGTTTTATGAACCGGGCGACGCGGCCGGTTCTTGATACGAGTACGCCTATGTAACCATCGGAAATTGCGCGGGATGCGTTGCGAATATTCTGCGGGGCACCGCGTTTCCGTTGAAAAACCTCTCGTTAGTTCGACAGCCACGCCAATCTCTGTCGATGGAGACACTGAGCGAGATCAATCCCCGCACACCGTGGATCATGCCTTTTCACTTTTGTCACCGTCCTAATTTGAGGGGTGCATCTCGTGTAATGGCACTGGCAACGTGTGATTTTTAACAATTTTATTCAACTGATAACTATTGGACATATGACATTAGATCTTTTCGATGTTACGAGCCAGGGCTGCGAGCAGCACGAGTGGCCGGCGAAGGGTTGTTACCCTAGGAATATGATATCAATTTGTTAGTTAAGGAACGCGGACGAACCCAATGCGAAATTGGGGAGCCGCTAGGATTATAGACAGCGAGGACGAACCTGACGCGAAGTCAGGGAGCCTCTAGGAATGGAGTCAAACGCAGACGAACCCGATGCAAAACCGGGGAGCTGCTAGGAGGTTGTATAATAGCACAGACGAACCTGATGCGAAATCAGGGAGCTGTTAGGATGCGGACGAACCCAATGCGAAACTGAGGAGCCGCTAGGTTGGATAAATCTCTGTTGGACAATTGGAATGTCACGAAAGAACCTGATGCTTAATCAGGGAATCGCTAGGATAATTAGTAAGCCTCGTAGCTAGTATAATTTAATTAATACAATCCGAGCGGTAAGATTGTATCATGTGGGGACGTTCAATTACTTGATTAGGATATTGGACAATAATTATGGGTTCAATGAATTTGAGTTAATTATCAAAGAAGACAAATATATTCTTACTAGCTTTTGCCCGCGGCTTCGCTCGCATAGAAAATCGTTTAATGCCCTCGGAAATTGATATAGTTTCTCCATAAAACCTTTTAACCCTCCATTCACCCCTATAGAGTTTTAATTTTATGTTATGCCGCCATCTTAGATTTCAAACCCCCTTTTCACCCCCTCAGGGGTTGAATTTTTTTAAATGCCGAAACAGGTGTTTCATTAATTATATCAAAGAGCATTAAGATCAAGTTTCAAGCAAATCCGACCACAAATAAAATATTCCTCAGACAAACGTTACAACCCTTTTTCACCCCCTTGGAGGTTGAATTTCGAAATATCCTTTCTTATCCCTTGTATAGATCTTAAAGGAAACCTCTGTGCAAAATTTCAGCTTTCTAGGTCCAAGGGTTTAGCCTGGGCGTTAGTAGGTGAGTGAGTCAGCACTGCATTTTTATTGTATAGAGACTATAGAATCTCGTATTACAAGTGTGTTTGTGTCGCGAATGGACTGAATTTAGAATATAAAGAAATTGAAAGGTGATACATATTACCTAAACTAAGACGCACGGTGTTGACGCACTGGCAATGCGGGGGACTCGGAGCAACCTTGTCACTGCCTAACAGATTTTACACCGAACTCGCGGAATCTGTACGGTTAAACTTTGATTCAAAAGGAACGAACGTCCGATCTCACTGGTAGTTGACTTCCGAGATGCAGCACGACGCGACACTATTCGTGATTACGACAGTACTAGCCCACGAGAGTAGAAATGTAAGGGCTTATATAGCCCTGCAATGACGGGTGAACTTGTCAGTACCCTTCAAGTGAACATTCGTATTTTGTCAACGACCAGTCGTGCGTACGTTTGGGCCCTAAACTAACCTAAACAGTTATGTAGATTTATCTAGGGTAGCTCTGTTCGTTTATCTAGGACGGTTCCTGCCAGAGATGATATTGAACACCTGTTCGTCATCCGTAACATGGATATGCACAGATAGTCTTGATGTACAAGAAGTTTCTCTCTTTTTCGTTCAATTCTTATTATTTATTGTGTTATCAAACATTTATTGTATTGCAAGAAGCTAGTGATCAGCTTCGGATGAAGCTCATTCGAACACTAGCTGCCACGTTTCTCCGGCAACAATATGGCGCGAGGTTTAGGCAAAGCGGGAACGGTTCTCGCGTAGGTCCGCGAAGCGATGCTGTGCGGTCCCTAGAATCGCTATGAAATGCAATTGCTCGTGGAGGCAACAAAAGACGTTCTCGCCCGAGATTGAGCGAGCATCGCGTGCCACGGAGATCAAAGAGCGAGGGGCTACGGCACCCAGAACTCGAACGTAAATTAATTGGGACGTAAGGAAATTACTCGGGCGCCGTGGATACGGGAAGACACAAAGTGTAGGTAACAAGGGAACGAGTCCGCTTTGAAAGTTACGAAAGTGTCAGGGGTGATTCGGTGCAAGCTACGAGGAGACGCGACGTCACCAGAAATTGATCATTAGCTATGGTTTCTGAGGAGCCCTCGCGAGGAAACAGGCTGAGAGAGAGAAAGAAGGAGAAAGAGAAGTGGGGGGAGAATTTTGCGGTGATTTTTTTTAAGATAGCAGCCAAGTCGCACGGTAGAAGGATGATGAATTTCTTAACCTCAGGAAACGGGAACGGGATGACTTAACGCGTTTAAGAATTCTCTTTTCGCCCGTTTTTGTAAAACCGATACCGTCTCGGACCGCTACTCGGCTCGCCGTGGAACTTCCTAATAAAATTACTACCGTGCCGCATTTGAAATACGAGGGAAACAGAACGGAGACCGGTTAGAAGGAGAGGGGCAAAAAAAAGAGATGGAAGTGAAAACGGGAGCAGCGAGGCGAAGCCGTGTGCCGGCGCGACGCGGCGCAGTGGCAAAAATAAATACGGGACGGGAGGGAGGGAAGAGCTCTGGTCTGAAATGAAAATTGAAACGTTCGGTGTGCGCAGGCATGGCTGGCGGGACGGCAAGAACTGTCTTCTAAGGACCATTTGCGAGCTCGCGGAGACACCATTTGGCAGGACACGGGGCCAGGACGTCCTCGAGGAGGTGATCCACTTAATTTTAACGTAAGTTCGTTGCGAGGAATCGCGACACCGTTCGCCGGGCCGGGCTGGGACAGGCCGAGACAGGCCGCGCACGCGCCCCTCTCGACCCAAACGAAATTCATTTCTCGAGGAGCTTCCGGTTAATGAATTCCGTTGGAAGTCCTTAATGGCTGTCCTGCTCCCTCGCGATAAAGTGGGACATCGTGCCGGCCGAGGCACGAGCACCGGCTACACTCCGAGAATTTAGTAAATCGACGCAGCGCGGGAACAGCCCCGTCCGAGAACGATGGAGGTCGTCGTTAGAGACACCTGCGTGGGTGTCTGTCGCGCGTAAATATCGCGATGCTGTCCCCTGAGCGTTTAATAGGGCACTCTACTTTGAACGAGTGAAAAGACTAATTTTTTTTTCTTGTTGCATTTCCTGCAACTCGTCTGCAACTCTCGGACGCGTGCAGTCCCTTGAATCGCAATAGTCGTTACTACAATTGGAGACATCGTCGCTGAAAACGGGCAAGTCCATTTTTCAATGAAATTCTACTTGGTGAAGTTTAGGTTACTGCGCAAATAATTGCGATTTCTCATCCTCTTTAAAAAAGAATAGCTTTCTTGAAATTTAACCAAACAATTGGTTTACTAGGTGGGACGAAAAATTAAAGTTTTGAAAAATTACAAAGAATATATTTTGAACGAAGACTAAACTTTCGGAAAACCGTGATTTTCACCGTCTTCAACCGTTTCAACTGGTTTCAACAAGTCCGAAGTAGAGTAAAATTCCCCGTCTTTATCTAAACTTTCTCTTTTTAACGTCTTTTGCAAATTTTTATGCACTGCGAATGCACGAAGTTCTGCAATCTGCCTATAATGCCGCACGGTTTATGGGCCAAACACGAGGAACACGATGAACCTCGTGGATTCTGTTTTGAACGTATTTTTAACTATTAATTAGCGCCTTATAAACGTGAAAATATCTGCTCGTAATTTTTTACGGCTCTTATTAATATCTTCCTTAGTTTCAATCTGCACACAGTGCCGTTTTTAGGGGGTTTTTATGCATACTTCTGAACCAACATGGTTTATGAAACGATTTAATTTTCAATCCTCTGTGTACGATTCACCTAATTCGGAAACTCGTATTTTTAGCAGCTACTGCCGCGTTGGCCACGTGATCTGAAACAGTTACAAAGGAACGATACCATAGGCGGAACACAGTATGTCATAGATACACATTTTCTGCACAAGAATCCTCGAAATAAAAGCTAAATCAAAATAACTGATCAAGTTTCATCCACAATATTTTACTTAAAAAAATATTATCAAATGAATAAAAACAATATACCGGTCAATTGAAAGTTTTCATATGATCCGTTAAAAAAAAACATATTCTTTCTACTAGACCTTTACATCCGCAATCGATCCGCTAGCTTTCGGATGCACTATGTATTTTACACGCTTTTTCTAAACGATTTATTCGGAGAGCTGTACACCGTGTAAACAAGAATTGCGACCATTTAAAAAACAGGGTACACATTGTTTAAAAAAAAAGATATACGTGAAAGAACCGTTTCCCCGGGTATAAAAATAATCGGAGGAGCGTGTTGACACTACCTCCCGAAACAGTTAATTACAAGTGTTCAAAAAGAAAGTTCCAAATATTATCAAAGACTTGAATTTCTTTTTTTAAATGACTGGTTTTCCTCACTGTGTGACGACTTGCTACTGCTTTATATACTTTAATGAATTTTTGAGCAGTTAATCATTACTAGACAGCGGATTTTATAAACAGTGAAAATATTAGAAGAATTTAAAAATACTGTTATATTATTTTCAAGCTCTTAAACATACCAAGAAATAATATAAATTTCTATTTCACTCCAGTTTGCTGCAATTCAGGTAGAACACATAATTACTAGACTGCGGATCTTTATGCAAAATAAAAAATGTTCCCATTGGTTGCAGGACACAGGAGTCTTCTTTTAATTATCCCATTAAGCTGAAACGAATACCTTGATGTCCTTAAATATTTTTAATATGTTCACTGCTTTAAATTGTACGTGCACATTTTTGTCGTAAATGCATAAAATCCGCAGCCAAATAATTACTTTGCACAAAGATCCGTTGTCTAATGATTACATTATATCCTCTGTGTTCCATTAACTTTTATTTTTTTTACTTTTCCACTCTCAGACAACCAATTTTCCCCACGGTGCGTCGTCGACGTCGAATCGCGTTTCTGGTTGTGCCCTCTGGCATGTGGAACGAGCGGCGTTCCATAGATGTCGGTTCCCGTCAAAGGGTGAACGCGTCAAGGATTTCCGCGATTCGAACGAAGAACAGAGATCTAATTAGTGGCCGATCGGCGGGCACCGGTTGCGAGCATGGAGGTGTTCGTCGGACGATCGGATCTCTGACGGTGGTAAAATCTGGGCACGTATTTGCTATTCGAAACGCGGCCGCGTGTACTCGAAAGGAAATTGCAACCGAGCCAGAGCGCAGCGACGGCGCGGCGGCGTTCTAATTGCGATGAAGTTAGGCGCTTGCATTAAGCGTCTAATGGAAGGTGTTTCGTGTAGGTTTTCGCTTTGCCGTGTTCCCTGCTGTGTACACGCGTCACCGTCGAATTTCTACAAACGTAATCCCGGCGAAACACCCGAGAACAATCGGCGTCTAGCTTATACCACCAAATGTCAATAATGCCAACAATATTTGCCGTTCATATGTTGCTCGCAATGCTACGACCTTCTTTAACCGACCACCGACGCCGTCTTCACCTCCTTTCTCGAGATTCCACGTGTACCGGACAATTATACTGTTTGCACTGACAATTCGTCGCAGCTCAAGGGCCCCTCTAGTTTCACGTTTCGTAAAAATTCTTTTACCATGCACTTTCTTAGCATTTTCAAAAGTGGACGACGAATTGAGGAGTATTTTCGTTCTGAACATTCTTTTTGTATTTTCTTAGGAATAAGTGTTCTCGAACATGTGTACAAAAATATTGCAATAATGTCTTGATATTGGTCTTTTTTTATGAAACATTTTCAAAGATATTTATGACATTTTTCTGAATAATCGAGGATCTACTAAATAGCCAATGGCGCAAGCAAACATGGTTCGACGTTCGATATCATGTTCGGTTTCATTAGAATCAGAAAAATATCACAAGTATATCGGTAAAAGTTTCATGGAAGAATAAAAGCAATACATTTCACGATGTAAAAATGTTTTTCAGCTGTACAGCAAGTTCGAGTGGCACGTTATAGCCATCATTAGAGTGTAAAGAATTAATGAACCGTTCGTAGAACCGTGCTCAGATGGAAACTCGTCTTTTTCAATTAGACCGACCGAAGACTTGCCAGGGACAGCTAATTCCACTCACCGCAGCGTCGACGAATTGTATCGGGAAGCGGAACGATTGGGAAGATCTGGCGGTGACTGCATCTTGGCCTATCCCGATTGCATCGAGTCACCTTTGGAATCATTCACGGAGATCGCATTCCCCTAGGGGATCCGGGATTTAAACGTCTGCCTGCCTGCCTGCCTATCACGGTTCGACTTTCTTCCTCGAGGATGGAACCACTGTCGTTTATTTGTCCGACGCCTTCGAAATCAACTAAAATTCCACCGCTCGAGTTTCACGTGAACTTATATCAGCGCGATAAAAAATTCATTCGTCCATTCAACCCCGGTTTTCTAAACTGAACTTTTTCCTTTCCCGTCAAATTGGCACAACTATCAAAAATTCAGTAGAAGCCAGTTCACTTTTTCTTCGCAACGAAAAAATTAAACTTTTAACAAGCGCGAGGTTGTTGCATCGTTTTGAACATGATATGCAGTAATGAATTATAGAGGAAAAATATTTTAAACAGTTTCTCTGTGATACAAAAAAATATGAATAGTACACATTCGATTTAAAATAAAATACATGGTGTATTATTTATTGTATTGAACAATATTTTACCCAGCTCTCCCCTTACAGTTTAAAACCTAATATTGTTAAAAGTTAGAAACCGCAATGGAGAAAATTCCTGATCAAATCTAGTCCCTCGAAACTACTCTATAAAAATATCTGCGTCCTGATTATTATAAAAAGTAAGCAGAAGCGGTCCCAGTTGAATCATTCGCAATACAAGGTACCAAACAACAGTAAACTGGAACACCTCGCGACCGGAAAAATATCCAGGAACGCTGCGAAACGATCTCGACTGGCAATCAAATAGAAAATGAACCACTATGTCCGCGACAACGCTATAAATTACTTGTAACCCGGAGTCGTGCGAGGCGATAATAGCCGCAGAATTTTTATACACAGTGGAAATTTCTCGGCGGGCTGCCTATCGATCAAAGTTCTCAAATAACGGCGGAGTGACAGTGATCGAAACGGTATTTGAAACGAGCAATCGACGCGCGAGCGATTCACGTGGCAAAGAGTAGTAGACGATAACATTTCGTTCGACATCCAATTCGACTGATCGATAAGAGCAGCCCCCGCCTTTTGTGATTCCTTTCTCGACCGCGCGCAACCATAAGTCGGCTCGATTTTAACCGGGCGATCGAACCTTCTCGGCCGTGCCACCTCCGCAAAAGTGGAACGAGACAAGGAGGAAAGTCCTAAGTAAATTTCGCTGTCGAGACACACCGTAAAATGGCCGGAAATGCGACATAAGCCCGCCGATCTTTTTTCCGAACCAACCACAATCCCACTCTCTTTCTCCATCTCGCGCCAGAGCAGCGAATCGCGTTCTCTCCGCTCGCGTGGCCGTTTGTCACGATTTTCAATCGCGTTTGCCCTCTCCGCGTTTTCCGCTTCAAACTGTTTCCTTTTTTTCCGTCCGCCATTCACCGAGATTCGCGTATTCCGCCGGGCTCTTACGAACAGAATATGTATGTTGCTTTGTGATCGAGAATCCTTGAAACTTCAATACCGATATTTCTCGAGCGGCCGACGCGCGTTCGGTGAAGAAGATACAGCAACTTTTGAAATTCTATAATCCCTAGCACCGTCTGCCACGGTTGCCTGATGAAAAATCTTCCTTTCTTCGACTCTGCTTGCCCGTCCCGCCGCACGCCGACCCGCGCCGATATCTCAGACCGCCGGAAACGTTTCGAACGGAATTCTTCTTCCGGTAGGAGAAGATCGACGTCGTAACTTCTTCTTGAACCCGTAATCGTCCACTTCGGTGGCGCGTCTATCTTCTCGACAACTTAGCTTCCTTCTCCTTCCTCTTCCTCTTCCCATTTCGCGTACACGTCTTCCTCTTCGTGTCTTGTTTATACGCGCGAGATTCTGTCCCTTTGTCATCGCGCACACCAATGTCGCGTCGTTGTCGCACCGCGCCGCCAAGTTTCAACTCGCGATCCCCGCGTTCCCGAGACTTGTCCTGTGCACCGCTACTTATTTCGAAGTTGTCTGCGTCCTCAGTCACCTGGAGGATAGTTAGACGCTTACTCGACAACTTCCGGCGAGCTACCGTGATCTCTCCCCGAGCGACTTTGACAAACGCTCGTGGCAACGGGAGGTCGACAAAGGAACGTCGATAAAAATTCTGTTGTGGAAGAGGTGGATTTTCGATCTGGATGGTCCGAGTTGGATCCATTTTGATCCAGAGTTAGATTGCGTATCTTTATGCAAAATAAAAATATTCTTTCTTTCTTTAATGATTTTAGCAGTTCGTTTTTAATTCAGTTATATAAAAACAGCAATGTAAAAGCAGTTTCAGAAATTTCCAAATAGTATTTGCAACAATACAGTGTTCCCGCGATTGATGTGACTGTCGGGTATGCGGATGATGTGACTTTTTTATCCCCACTAGATTAAAGTATTAAAAAGAACAAACCAAAGAAATTAATTATGATACTCGACGTATCATTTTCAGGTATGGAATAGCATTGGTACAATACAACAATTTCCCGCATTTACTCGGGATCGTCGTTTACACTTGGAAAAGTTATCCAAGAAATCTATGTTCGGCACACAACACACGTAAAAAAACGTAGTAGCATTTCGTTTCCTGAGACTCGATACCCCCGAGGTTCTCACAAGAATCGCGGGAACACTGTATTTTGAACAGAAAAAGTAATACTGCTTGAAACACATCAGATGTCTTTGAATACTTCATCATTTTTAGGACAGCTGGTGTTTGGAGTGGAGTGTACAAGCAATTACGGTGATATAATCACCACCTGTCTGAGAACTGCGTAATTACCTGACTACAAATATTTGTAAAACAGTCACTCACCGATACAGCACGTTCCGGTCACTATCGTCGCAAACCCGTTGCCATCAGAATGGAAAAGAAAAAATGTTGTTCCACCGCGATAAATTTGTCGTTTTCTTTACCCATTAGCGCGACGGAGAGGCCAAAGGCAAGAAAGCGGCTTGCTTTATAAATTCGAAAGATTAGCGGATAAGAGAGGAACGGTTCGGTACGGTGTTCTCAGTTGAATCCGCTGGAAAATTAGCTCGTTTAGCTCCCTACAGTCAGCCGCAGAGGCCTGCCGGTGTAACTATGCTGCGAGTTGACGGATGACACGTTAATTTCGCCGAGGAACTGCAAGTTCTAGCGGCCGGGCCGTGCCGGGTTGCTCGAGAGACAAGAGGCTGCGAGTTTGCCGGCAGCTGCGAGATCCTTTGTGTCTCAGAAGGAACGAACCGTAGCTGGTTTCTTGATTTCGACTGGGTCATCTTTCGGCTAAAGAGGTGAGTGACGTCGCGTTTCCAACAATTCGGGAGCCACGCTGCTATCCGCGTTTCTGCTTGTGTTGCTGCAAATGGGGGATAATGAACACGCGGGACGAACATATTTATTCAGATGCATGCGGAGTGGACAGTGTTTCTATTGCTGTGCCTCGGGATGGACGGGATTTCAAGCCGCGTCGGCGAGCAAGCCCGTGAGAAGAGACAACTGCTGTATCCTCCGCCACTTGTTAACCCTTTCGGCGGCACATTCAAGGTATGTATTCACATTCCGATGAATGCTAACGCGTCGCCACCGGCCCGGGTTGGTTACGTGTCGTTCTGATAAGCTCTTCGAGAAATACACTATGCCAAGTTCACGTACGGTTACAGCTGTAAGCGTCGAGTTGATACTGTGCGATCCACCGTGTGACGGATCGCCAATCCGGCAGAGCTTTTACTGCATTTATCAGTTGATATTCAGACCTGGATTTCTTTTCACGGTACTTCTTGGAACGATTCATACAAAGCGAACTTGTTGTACTACAGTAGAAAGCGACGATTCATTGTTAAGCAACAAGAGTAGTCAGATTAGTGAGAATTATTTTTAATTTAATAGGGATCGCAGGATTATACTACAAGTGATTCTCATCGTTGATGGGTGAAGGAGTAAAAACAAATAGTCAGAAAGCTTGTCAAACACTACTGACTCTCGGGATCAGATATCCCGAATCAGCAGGCTTTCGTGACTCGTTTCACTGAAAAATACCCGAGGGGAAACTTCGATGGAGAGTCGAGTGAACTTCGCAGTGGCCTAGCCGAATGAACTGATTAGAAGACGGCTAGTGCAATTTATACGTCTTTTGCACCCATTCCGTCGGCGCGGCGGTTCCGGCCTTCATTTTTCCTGGCGCGGCCACGGACGATAGTCCACGGCTGCTATCCACCGCCGAACCATATTCAACGTTCGGAGTAGTTTTTGAAGAGGGTGGGGGAAAAAACGGCAAAAACTCGGAAGGAATTGCCACGACGGCGAAGTTGCTCGGTGGCTAGAAAGACTGATTCCCCCTTGCGCAATTAACATCTCCGATGTCGGACTCGTCAGGGAGGAATTAATTAGACGGCCGTTAAACGCTTTACCCGTGGTGGCTTGATTCTGCAGAACGGACATAAAGGGAATCGGTAGCCAGAAACGGTACACAAACTGAACCGAACTCGAGAGTTCGACGCCGAGACTTAGAACAGCGACGCGTTTAACCCAACCCTCTCTCTTCCGACCACGTCGAAACGGGAAATAGCGGAAACTTTAAATAGAGCGAATCGTCTTGGCTTGCCATTCTCCGAGCCGATCCACGGCCAATAATTAACTCGAGCCGTACCCAAAGTCCACGTCTAAAATTTCCTAATTAAATCGGGCAACTCTTTCTGTAGTGTCCTGTTTGCCTTGGCGATAGTCGTTGGCGTTGGCATTCCCAATTACTCGCGGCTCCCGTTCCAGTTGCACCGGATTTCTATAGGATCGCGGGCCGCGTAAATATGCCGTTGACGCTCTAACTGCTGCCTCGCGTTGGGATAACACAATTAATAATGCGACTCCGTTCGAAAAATTCGCACTTGTCTGACTAATATCATTGTTACACTTCCTGTCTGACTTTTATCGTTTATTCTACTGGTCTGATTTAAAACACAACTATTCTCCATTCCTTATTTATAGAGAGAGAGAGACAGAGAGAGTCAACAGCGCTTGTCTGTGACTAATCTTACTGCTATAATTCCTGTCTGACTTATACAGTTTATTCTACTGGTCTGATTCAAGACACAACTATTCTCCGTTCCTTATTTACAGGATGCACTTGTTTGGTCTGGTCAATATCACAATTCTTGTCTGACTTAAGCAATTTATTCTGCTTGTACAATTCGAACATCTCACAACAGAACTTCGTGGCTACACAAATTACACAACAATTTGATAATTCCTAACAAAAGAATCTCTTTCAGGAAAGATGTAAATACGAAATTAACTTTATAGTACCAAAAAATCATGTAACACTACGTAATTTTATCTGAAGAGAGTATAATTACTAGTTGATTTCTAGCCGAACGCCCTCCTTTGAAGTACCCGGTTGACATTTTGCGGCTCGATCAGACCAGTCTTGCGCGTTCATGGCACAAAAGAGACGCGTGCTTGATCATTTAATTGTTCCTCGAGCAAGACCTCAGAGCCGAGTCTCGGCGCGCGTACTCGTTTGCGCGAAGAGACAGAAGTAATTGAAAGTCGTTGCGCTTCTTCGCGGCGCTTTCCGCCCTTCCGTCCTCCTCCTTCTCGCCGGTGTTTCTTCTTTTTCGTCGCGCTTTGATGTCGCGCTTTTTGACGCAGTGCAGGCTCCGTCTGTTTAGATACACACTGACCCAGAAACGGTGGATTTTATTTCCCGTCCCCGGCCGCTTCCTTAATGCGAGCATCGAAATATTTGCCGTGTCGAGCAGAGCCCCGCGAAATCCCCCAATCAGCTGATCCCCCCGCCGCCCCTCCGTCGATCAGACAGGGTAAGACGATTTTATGGCCCCCTGCCTCTCGACAAATTGCTGCGACACGCTCCTGCTTGCTTCGTGCCTGCGCATTGACCTGGAGGCGTCGGGTTCTCGATACTTCGATCGCTTCTCTCGTTTCTTTCATGCTTTTCCGCATTCTAACGATCAGTTATGTCCACCAAAGTATGCGTTATCGAACCCCGAACGCGTCCTTCACAAGTTTCCTCCGAAAGCACATACAAGTCAACCACCCAACCGGACGATTTGTGAACAGCTGTTAGTTGACCATTGTTCTTTGAACATTATTGTTCGAACAATACTAACACTGAACATTACATTAGTACTGTTACAATATCCCTTGGTTTCCCTGAAAGATTCAGTGATAATACTTGTTTGTTTCTCATTGTTTCGTTGTGCAACTTTCACCAACAGATTCCTGAAACTTTCCCGATTAAAACGATACCAAGCACGACACAATTAGGATGACGTATACTCGTTTAATCCACGATACAGTGGAACCTCGATTATCCGTACCGATCTGTATTCCACATTAATGTATGACGTTAAAGTAATAACACGAGAGCGGAGTTGGGCAAAAATTTAATCAACGATTGACGACTAAATTTCTACTTCAATCGATAATTGCAATTAACAATTAATCTCCTACTTTAGTCGTTCATTGCGGTTATCGATTAAATACTAATCAATCGTTAATTGCGGTTAACGATTAAATTTCTGCTTTAGTCGTTAATTGCGATTAACGATTACATTCCTTTCAATTGTAATCGTCAATCCGATAATTGATTAATGATTAACTGCTGAAATTTCGAAATGAAATACGGAATCAAAACTATATGTATATGAATACTGACAAAAATGTAAACTGAGTTTGGGTGTATTGTCATTCGGTCTATAATATAAACTCTGTTTACGTGCTTTTATGTTTTTTTCAATGATTTCTATTTTTAATCAACGATTGACGATTAACTTCATCAATCGATTAATTCAATCGTCGATTTTTCGATGATTTCTTCTTTTAATCAACGATTGACGATTAACTTCACCAATCGATTGAACCAATCGTCGATTTTTCGAAGAAGCATTAATCAATCAATCATGATTAAAATTTTAATCGATTAATGCCCAACTCTGAACGAGAGACGACAGTAAGATTTTCAGCGCTATTTTGAAGGGAATATCATCGTCTTGGAGGAAAGTCGAAACATCAAATTTGTTGATGTGACACAGAAAAAGCAACGTCAGACTGGCCGCTCGACCGAAAATTTCGCGGAAATCGTAGGGTAGCGATTCGCGATACAAGTTGGCAAGCAAATGGCAGTGAGGTGGGAAGCAAATGAAGAGCCGAGCAGAAGAAGTGGGTGGAATAAAGGTTCGGGGAGTGGAGAAGCGAAGGAAGGAGCACCAGGAAGAAAGAAAGTTCACCGACGCCGTAATATCTTGGGAACGAATGGGGGTTAAGCGGTATTTCAAAAGTTGAAATACGAGGACTGCGTTCGCGGAGGCCGGCTAAATTTCCCACGAATGGGAAAAAAGGGCCGCGGCCCCGCTGTAATTTTCCGTTCCCTCTTGCTCCCACCCTTTGTCGGGCTTTATTTCATTTCTCCCCCTTGTGTCTTCCTATCAGCCCAGCCGGGGCCGCTCGAAACGCGAGGAGCTTCTTCGCGTTTCCCGTGCTTCGTATATCCGTTCCCCGCTCGTGCCGAGGTGTCGAGATTCCCCGGCGCCGCCGCCGCCGCCGCGCCGCGCCGTTCCCTTTGAATCCGTTTGCACAAATAGAACGAACCGTACGGTTATAAGATGGCGCATCGCTCTCGGCGAGCAACTCGAATTCAAGCGTGCTAGAACCTTGAATAAACGACATAACGTCGTAGAGTCGAGAGAAATAGTAAAAACGATGTTATTCGTTATCCTCGGTCTATTTAACAAGACGGCGCCGATTTCTACCTGGTTGATGATGATTTAAACACTCGGGTCGTCTCAACGGGTTATTCCAATACTGAATCCCATGTTTTACATCAACTTCGTCAATTCCTTCATCATGCACCCTGCGACAAAACTGTATTACGTATAACAAAATCAATGGAAAGTGTATTCTACTGAGAATTTTGTCCTTCCTTAGAAATACACTCCTGCAGCTGCGGTAAAACCATAAGAAATCATTTTACCTTATATTTACGCCAGATTTACGAGACAAAATAACGCCTTCCGATATTTTTAATTTACAATTCAGCTAACTTATTCCTTTGGGTGCATATTATACAAAAAAGGCTGAAAATTTGGAGATAGACACATTCTCGTTATTTGTATAAAGTAATGTAAAAGGGTCACGGAACATTTAACTGCCAAAACGATGTTGCGGATCACACCGTGCGCCAGTTTTCGAAACAGGGCGGATTTGGATCGAGCGATCGATTAAGGACGCGCTGATATTAAAGCAGGCCTGGCGACGGCGGTTCTTTGCGTAAGAAAAGTAATTGCCAGATAGAGAGGATCCGCGGGAGAAGGGAAACTTCTCTCGCCTGCGAACTTCGCAGGATTGTTAAACGGAACTTTTGCAAGTGTAAAGAATTCGACGACCGGAAGGTGAAGAGCGGACGGGGTAGAGTCGGGATCAGGGTGTGGGAAGGAATCTCAAAAGGGACTGGATAGGGAAAGAAGTTCTTCCCTTGCCCCTTAAACCCCGCGGACTCTCCGCGCATCGTCTTTGAAGCGTCGCGGAAGGAGGATAAATGTGCTGGATGTAATGAAATGAAAAGTCTGGGGAAACGGAATCAAAGGAACAGCAAATAAGCGTGGTAAAAATGGCCTTGCTCGACGGGCAAAAGAAATCGTGCTTATTCTGGAATCTGCATGGTATTTTGCGCGTCCCGAGGGACCGACAGAAATAAATGCAGCCGGATAAACGTGGGAGATGCGGACGCGATCCGGATGCGACTGAGATCGTTCAGGATCTCGAACAGCGGACCGCTCTTCCCAGGAAAAGTCAAGAAAACATATTTGTTGGAAGATGAACGAAGCGGTCGATCCACGGTATAAAGCGGAAGATGGCAAACGCTAGCTGAACTAGGGTTCCCTGGAAAAGAGTGCGCCTTGAATCAAACAATATCAGACGGTTGCTTTCTGAAACTGTGCCTAGATTTTCTTCTACTAATTAGATGGTTAAAGATAGAATTTCGGGGAAATCGATAATCTTTTCTTAGAATTAAGTATAGGCACACTTATACCAGTTCGTGACTACATCTTTTTTACACTAAATTAACCGTGTAATTGCATCATATAGCACAATGCCGAATAAGTCACAAAGAAAGAAGATCTCTTTAACTTCTTTTAGCTTATACTAGTCTAGTCGAAGAAAAACCATCGGGTCCGTGCTGTTTCTTAGATCGTGTAGTTCTAATATTTTTTGTGATCTCGCCGACCGCGCCGAACGTAGAAAAATGAAATCTTGTAAGTGGCGTCCACAGTCCATTGTCCCTTTCGCAGAGGAACGCCGCGGCCATCTTTCCTCGCAGCTAACGTTTCCGCGATGGACCCTTCGATTCGTTTAGCTCGTGTAACTGAGCTCGCTTTTATCGACGACGGCAAAGGAGACGCGAAACGTTATTGCATTCGTTCGCGTTGCTGTAGTCCTTTTGCGCTTGGCTTCTTTTGACGGTCACGCCCATGCTGGTGCCCGAGCCCGAGCCGAAGACACCGAGTAAAAACAGGAGAGCGACATCATCAAACTTCTAGACGATCCGGTTTCTCCCGGGCCAAAGAAAGCCGGATTACGGCCGGCTTTTATTCTCCGGCTGTTTTACACGCTTACGTACTTTCGGTGATGAATTTTTTCGCCCGGTCTCCCTTTCAACCGATGAATGGGCCTCCGTCGCGGACAAATTGCTCCATCGCGTATGAAAATGAACGGGCTGAAAGTGGCTGGAACTGGAGCCCAGCTCGTTTGTTTCTTCCGTTCCCATCGATCCTTCTCTCCTTCGTTGATTCTTTCCTCGCACCGAACCTCGGCGACGGAACTTATTTTTCTATTCCCTCGGAATCAAGAGAGATGTTCGCCGGTGAACCGATAAACACGGTCAGCTTCCTGGTATTCGACGGCTGCAGCTTCCTCGAGTTCAGTCTCCCGATGCTCCAGTCGAATTCCATCTACAAATTTCCCCTAAATTTGAAGCAGATACGTACATACTTTTTATATAATAACTTTTTTTATGAAAGTCTTCAGCTTGATAGATGACGACACTTAATGAAAATTTTGGAAGAACTATGTTTAGCCGGAATTACAAAAGAAAATAGTAAAAAAATTGTTTTCTACACCGTTCATATTTGAGCTGGTAACAGAAGTTTGAAAAATGTGTTTTGTAAATTTCATCGGACTTGGTAAATTGGTTTACGAGTTACAAACGATCGAAATGGTGAAAAATCGCTAAAAACTCGTTTTCGTTTGTATCTTTAAGCTGCTGATCGGAGTCGCAGTGCCGGTGCAAATACCTGGTAGGACCTTGGTCTACGGCCAGAACATACAATTCCAATACAGCCTGCCTGACAACGCGACCTTCTTCACCAATTTCTTCGAGGGTTTGTCGCGACGACGGAGAAATGCCGGTTGGAACGAGAGAGCAGCTGTCTATGATATTCTCAAGAGCGAACTGGACAGGTGAAAACCTTATTCGATTTGAACTGGATGTCGAATTTAGAGGAAACCGGGATTACGGCTTTGAGAGATTGAATTTTTAGCGTTCCCTTACAGCTTTACATCTTGAAAACTGACTTTCAATTCTTTACGATGGAATTTCGAGTCAGATCTTTCTGTTAATTTCACGTGAACTTCCACTCACGTGATCTCAATTTCCTAAGATGAATATAAAAATAAAAATGGATATAAAAGAATGAATTAATCTTAATGATTTAACTGTATAAGTACGTATAATATAGTATACACATTTTCTGGCAAATTTTACATTAATTTTCATAACAAGAGGTGAATAATAATTTTCGGAATGATTTAATGCAAATAATGCTTACAGCTGTAACTCAGTAATAAACTCCAGTAAATTGATGAGATCTAATTATGCCACTCGATAAAACGTTTTCAGGAAAGGCATCGACGGGAAAAGTTGCCTGAAAAGGGACATCTGTGAAGCAGCAGCAACACCGCTGAAAGACGAGGGTCTGATTGGTGAACTGTTGCACTTGCTGTTCAGGTAAAATGGATCAATAACTTTTATTCACCGAGAAGCTTGTGTAATCGCGGAATTCGTTTCTAGTCCAGATGACGGGAACGTTTTGGATATGGATCAAGAATATTTGGATGCAACGGCTGCTGGAAGAAGACATGAAAACTGTTCGACCATCTATTCTTTGTGTCCCGACGGTCTCGGGATTTTGGATCGAATTTCCACCGTTTATGAACAATTCATTTAAAACCACGCCAAAGTGGCATCTTCTGTACGGACCCAGCTGCTCCTTTCATCCCGGCATGCGTCAGTCTTCCTTTCAACGGGAATAAATCTTTTTCCGTCTTACGTTTCGCGTTGTTAGATGCGCACCAAGTCCTGTCTATTCCAACACTGAGCATGATTTATCGAAAATTGTCGGACGCTTTATATCTGTTAAGGATATCCACTGGAGATGCACAATTGAAAACTACTATCTAGATCATCTATAACCATTGTCAAACAGCTCCGTACGTGATGTGTGTACACATTTAATAAAACGTTTCTGTATAACATCATTACTAGACGGCGGATCTTTATGCAATATAATAATGTTCTGCATTAATTGTGGGCAGCAGGAGTAAAATAAAAATTGATTTCATCCCGTAATGATTTTGTTCCATTAAGAACAACGTTACAACATTCTGAAATTTTTCTCATATGTTATTCTTTTATAATTCACCCAGCCAATTTCTTCACAAATGTAAGTTATTCTTCATCAATTTATTCTTCATAAAACATAATAACAATATATGCTTCGGTCTTAAATTTATTGTAAAATATGTTCACGTAACCATATCAGCATTTATCACATGTTTAACATGCGCCATCGATGATACACGCGGCACGGAACGTGTTGAACAGACATCAGCTAGCGCGTCTGATTATGGCGTGGCTATTCTACTTCTTATAGAGACTACAGATCATTATTATACAAAAATGAAGTGTGACCACATTTTTCTTATAATAATTTTGTTATAAAATGACAGCGGTACAACTCTCCCCATTCAGAACTTCCACAATTTTTTACTTCGAACAATAAACCAAAAATTTTTGAGATTTATATTCCAACAGTAGTTGGAGCAGTACGTGCAGTTTTTTTTATGGTGCATACTTTCTTTGTTACAAGCAATTTCCCACCGACTTCGTTGGTTGAAAATGTAACAAGTATTTTTCAAATGTGTATAATTTTTGCAAAAAACGGCATATTGAAATTTCCGTACGTACTTCTCGAGGCAAAAAATTGCGAGAGTTATCTTTCCGGTCGCGGAGCACTCCCCACGAGCAGGGGTTACCGTTGGAGTATCTCCATCAGTTTATAACCAGATTATTGCAAAAAATATCTCTTTTCGCATTTAAAAATCTGTAAATATGATAAATTTGTCATTTATTTCAGCATTACCCGTAAAAAATTCGCAAAATTGTTTTTTGTGATTTAAAGTACAGTAAATTTTCTATAGATGCAAAGGCCTCGGTGGGATTTCTATCGCATATGGGTACCTATTTTTTGAGCTTCAAAGGCCGAGCCGAACGTAGAGAAGGACAGCGCGTGTAAAGAGAGCTGGTACGTGGTGTAAAGAGAGACCGGCAACTGTCGATGCGATGTCCTTCCCTGCGTTCGAAACTCTCATCATCGATTAAACTACTAAATACAGTTGAAATTATATCGTGTTTGGTATCATTTTGCATTAGAAAAATGCCAGGAATATGTTGCTGAAAGTTCCATAAAAAAATAATGATAAATAAAGAAGATTAAATATTGGTGTTACATTGTGATGACGCACGGGCGTTTGAACTGTGCCGACGACTGCGACTCTCCGCGTCGCGTTAGTAGTAGTTCACACCGATATACCGAGCCGAGATCAGATTACTAAGTTGGGGGGATATTTTTTTCGCATGTGTCGTACAAAAATTTCTGCATCTATAGAACATTTATTGTACATATGCCCTCCAGGTACAAAAAGATATTTTGTATTTAACTAGTTAGCTACACGAACGACGAACAAACTTCAGCACGAAACAAAGGCGCTTCGTTGAGGAGTATAGCAGAGCGCTAGTGTTTTATGCAGTGTCGATATTAAGTTCATAAATACCGTCTTAAGAGGTGCCATTAGGCGGCGGATGAGCGGCAAATAATTTCTTATTAAACAGCGCTTTACCGTTGTTCAGGACGCGCAAGCCTTATTCACGACCCGAGCCGAGCCAAGCCGTGCCGGTTTAACAGGTCGGTGAAGTCACTCTAATCAATGGTAACTAACTGCAAAGACACCAATTGCCGGCTGACAGACCGGTCCGACTCCCGGGAATTATTCCGTCGCCGATTCCGCGAGAACGGTCTTGTCGCGGGAGAAGTGCAGCTAAATGCATTTGCCCAAGTTTAATGAACTGTCTTGTTCGATAAGTACGATCCTAACCGGTTACAACCCGGCCCTTGTCGAACCGATGCTCCGAGGATGTTCAGTTAGAGCCAACTTCCGAACCTGAACAATAAAAAAAACTCTTTCTTGCACTAACGCCTTACAATTCACTGAACTTGAAAGTTGCAACGAAATTTTCTTACCCAACGTTTTGCCGATCGCATCCTCACAAGTCAAGTCGCTAATATTCCTTCATTTTCGTTTTATCTAAACTAATCAATTTGTATACAAAAATGAAATGTACATTTAGCAGCACTGTGGACAACATCTCTAATAATTTTATCACCCGAAGAGTATCGACAAATTCATAGAGAAATAAGAAGTTTTGCAAAATCTACAGTCAGTCTCATAATCGGTATACCTATAAATTATAAATTAGAACACAGAAACCAATTTCGATGAAATGTTCAGCATGTACAACTTGTACGAATGAAGAAAACACATTTTTTACATTATCGTTACGAGCCCAAATAAAGAAGCTGTAAAAACCAATTTTTACTATTTTCTTTTATACTTCAGACTATAGCACCACTATATCATCCAGAGTAATCTAATCTATCTAGCTTGTCAGAAAAGCTGAAATCGTTTGAGAGTGACTGTACGCAATTCATCGGAGGGGCGTATGAAAATTAATCGTAGCACCGAACGGACGTGTGTGAGACATCACTCGGCGATCCATGTAATTATGTTTCCCAGCAATGTGCGAGCACATTGATAATAGCAATAATAATAACACTCGATGTTACGGTGGGTCAGTTGCGTCTCATTCTGTGGATCGATAGACAAATCACTTCTAGTATGTAACGACTCGTCCCGATACCTCAGACGGTGGAGTGCCGGTTGTAAAATGGCTCAGAGATAGAGAAAGAGAAACAGCGAGGAAAAGAGAGACAGAGAGAAAGAGAGAGAGAGAGGGGGAAACAAGATGGGAAAGGGAGAGGGGGGAGGTAGAGGAGAACGCAAGATCGCTTCGTGTTCCAGGCAGTTTAGTAGTTTACCGAGGAGAGTCCCGGTATTCGAGCGAGAGGTACTGGCATGTTCCATATTTCAGACAAAGGAGCATCTGATGCTTTGGACCGGTGAAATTCAGCGTGTCTCGCGTTTTCGACAGAGCCACATCGCAGACAAATTGTAGTCGTTTAGCCAAATTCACTATCTCGTAACAAAGGTGGAGAATGAAGCTGTATGTATTAACAAGTGGGAAAGGAACAGGTGATAGCGCCGAAACGCGAAAACGTGAACGGTTAGCGAGGCATAGGGTGTCCCAAAACTTCTGTACTTTCTCGAAAGAAATGTACGTCACTCTATACGCCATTGGAAATAACATTTCCCTTTGTGAAAATGTTCGCCGCGGCTTTGTTAAGAAGTTATTAACGAAAAAGCACGCGGACCAATCAAGCCGCTCCTACAGCAGACGGATTCCGACTCGGCCAATGTCAACACTAAGCTATAGCCGCGCTCTAATTTGTCCGTGTTTTTCGTTAATAAATCCTCAACAAAGCCGAGGCAGACATTTTCGCTAAGTAAAAAGTTACTTGATATGACCTCGCAAACCTTTCAAGGATTTCCGACATTTTGGACTACCCTGTAGAGTAACTGGAAAGAAGTAAATTTCAATGTACGTCTCGCGACGCGAAATGAGGTAGTAGTGGTAATCGTCTCAGCAAATAGAGAGAATGTGTGTGACCCAACTGTGGACGCCTGATCAAATTAGACCGGTCCTTTGTGAACACCTTCCGCATTCGTTCCGTGTATTTTCTTATGAGACGCGGAAATTTTTGTAAACACATTATGTAAGTTATGTAACCATGCCAGCATTTATCGCGTGTGTAACATGTGCCATCGATGATACACGTGGCACGGAACGTGTAAAACATGTGTCGTCTACTGTGTCTGATCATTGCCGTCTTACTCCACTTCTTACAGATACTAATGCACGAGAACGTCACGAATTTTCAAATTCAATTTTCTCAAAGTCGAAGTCTTGTTTAAATAAATGTTATTCTGTATTGCCGACTTACTTTTCGCTGTAGAATCATCCCCTTCTCGGTTGTACCACCAGTCACCCTGTGTACAGGGTGTATAAAAAGTAATGGTCACATCCGTCCTAGAGGTAAATCTACACCTCTGGATCGGTGGACATTTGTAAGGGAAACTTGCCGCAAAACTGTTCATAACAATGAAAATTGTTGTTAAAATTTGTTTTAGCCAACAACAATTTTCTTAGTTATAAACAATTTTGCGGCAAGTTCTCTTGCAAATGTCCACCGATGCAGAGGTGTACATTCATTCCTAGAACGGACGACCATTACTTTTTATACTTTTAAACAAATTCGGACATCTTTTTAAAGACATGTGCCCTTAGAAAATGCTGACTTTTTCAAGGTGCCAGACTAGAAGACGCCCTCAAGGGTGAAAGGTCACCGAAATCGAGAAGACTCCAAAAATAGCCGACTCCGTCCACGCTAATTGATGCGACCAAGCATTCGCGACCGAAGGACCTCGCGAACGTTTGGAATGGAAGAAAGAAGTGGCAATAGTGGGGTCGAAAGAGTACCGTTATCGATATCCCAAGGCGACGAGCTCGAACCGATTCGATCTCGTCGGACGAGGGTATTTCTGGCGAGAGACAGTTCGCACGATCTATAGGCCGCGCTAGTAGCATTGCTGAAGCGAGAGAGGGACCGAGAGAGAGAGAGAGAGAGAGAGGACATCTTGGCCCGGGGCCCGACATCTCCTGATTATGCGTCTGTTGTTCTGGAGCATCCTCTGTTTCGGCCTCGTTACCGCGAGCGAATTCGTGGTCGCGGACAGAGCCAGCCGATCCTTGGCATTCCGGAAGGGCAGCTCCTTTTTCGTGAGTATCCGACTCTCTGCCAAGTGCTTTTAACCCGGCCGGTAATCGAATTACGTACACAGATAGCCTGTAGAATGCTGAAGCCTGATCGCTATCCGTTGCGTTAGCGCCCGCGATCCTGATCTAGACACGCGGTTCCTTCCCGTGCCGGACGAATCACCTTGGCAAATGCGACTCGTTCCATATCGTTGACCTCCTATTAGATTATCTTGCCAGTCGTGTTGCTCTTTCACTCTTTAAATGCAAAATTTTTGGACAGTCCAAACTGCCCTTGCCCCCCTCCTCCCTAAACCATAGCACGGTTACGTCACTTCATGTTGCAGTCAAGCCATGATAGCTATTCAGGGATAAAAAGATAGGGCATTGGGACACGTGCACGAAAGAGACGAAACGCGTCACGTGACCGGGTCGTGGCGGAACGGTGGGGGAATGACGTCTCGGAGGGGAATGGCAGAGTGGGAGTTAAGTCTTAATGTGGCAACTCTGGTGTGCCCCTCACTCTCTAGGACGCCACAACAATATACGTAACCTTCACTAATTCGTCAAAACAATAATAAATTTAATTTTAGAATGATTTAATAGTCAATTAATTTAAAATTTACTTTGATATTCTCTTTCGAATCTCTATAATAATTTTCTTAATAGATTGCTCCGTTGCGATCATTTAGTACCTAGTGGTTTCGTAAAGGTGATCCTCACACCGGCCCCTACCCGTTCCACGCGACAGAATCTGTTCGAGCGAAATCCGAATGGGCCGAAGACAAACCGCGACTACTTCAGAAATTTACGAACCGCTTCGCCGGTTTCCGCTGTATCCTTCCCTGTAATATTCAAGCCGCGATACCGAGGTCTAACGCGTTCGGGACGATCGACGAGCCGTCTCGGTTCGATCGACGAGTTATGGCGGTCCAAGTTGCATCACGGAGTGGCCCGGAACGCGTTCTCGCCGGAGAGGATCGCCTTTTAAAGCGAAAATACGGTGCAACGATCAGTTTGCATTAGTCGCACCACCCCGTACCGTCGTACGATGCATAAATTCCCGCGGTGCATGCCGCAGCCGGTCGCGACCCGTGCCCCATAAACGGGGTCGACAGCGTAAAGTGTACGTATATTGTCGTTCGAGGACAAACATGCAGGCTAATTTCGATGCGGGGCCCAACGGAAATTCGTTCTCCGTCGTTCCCACACGGCACTATCGGCTAGACAATGGTTTCGGAGCGGAAGTCACCGCGAAATAACGCCAAACACCGTCCTACATCCACATCGAAAACACATACAACTTTGTCCACCTGGAGTATTTCCGTTAATTAATAAGAAAAAATTATATATGCAAAAGTTGCATGCTAGAAAGGGGGAAATCTTGTGATGTAAACAATTTTTATTTCTTTAGATAGAAAGACCTACCTTTTCTATCATGAATCGATAGAGTATCAAATTTCCAATTTTCCGTTTAAAGCAATCAATGACGTTGAAATTTCTGAAACGCCTTCACGCTCGTGAAAAGTGTTCACATCACAATATTTCCCCCTTTACACCATGAAACTTGTACACGTACAGTATTCCCGCGATTGATGTGACTTTTTTTTATGCCCAATACTACGGGGTTCCCCCTTGGGCGGTCGATCGCACTACAAAGAAATTAAGGTATTAGGGTGTTTAAATTGGGGTTTTATGATATACTCGTTATATCATTCTCAGGTATGGAATAGAATATGAGATAAAAAAACGTTATCACCGAGGTTCTCACAACAATCGCGGGAACGCTGTATAATTTCTTCAAATTATTGCAAGAAACGTGGAAATATACCAGATGTACAAAGTTATTGCGCCACACCTTGTATATCTCATAGTTTTGTGGCGGGGCGTACAATGCACTACCCAGTTTTCGGAAGGAGTTTGGTTTGGGTAAATTCGTTTCGGTTTATCTTCGGACAGGTCGGAGCTCGTTCGGCACGGTTCCGTGACGTCAGGCAGGTGCAGGAGATGTAGGAGGAAAGGTGAGCCGCGGTCAAACGAGCTACCGGTTTTCGGGAACGGTCAAACATTGACATTGACTGATTCTTTCGGGACGGTGGCGTTGACGTTGCCGTGCGGAGGACGGTTTCCATTCCATTGTACTGATCAAACAATTCCCGCGGTCCCGAGACCGCGCTGAAAGATTCAGCGCACGGCGAAATAAAGTTGGCCCCGCGGAGAAAACGGGACGGGAAATTTCCCGAAAGGCGAGGCCACGAAGTTTGACGTCCGTAATTGTTTACGATTTTCGGTACGACGGGACGCGGTGGGATGCGCCAGATGGGACCCAAGCGCGTCGCGACGCATGCCACCGCACCGTCGCGCGACGCCGTAATCGGTAGGCTACACTTCCGCCCGTCTCTACACGGAGGACTGAAGAATTACGCGACTACCGATGATCCAGTGCACTTACCGGAAAGTACACGATCCAGCATCGTCGATACGGCCGCAGCCACCGCCTGCATCTACACCACACACCCCCTTCCTAATGCACGGAACTGCGGCTGAATTTCAGATCACCTGCGAATCGATACCACCCGCACACCGTCCTGACATAAAATCTTATTTTCTTCTATATTTTTTTGCAAATTATCCACCTCTGAATTAACGCTTCCACCCGCACCCCTGACACGAACCGTCATTTCTGTGGTTGTCAGGAAGAACGCCGCACGTCACATAATTTCTCTTTCGAGCTATTGCCGATTAAAGTTTTGGTCATTATTGCTTCGCCATAGGATATCGGTTCAATTGCATTACGGTTTTAAGCATTTCGAATTTATTTTCATGACTTTTTCTCAGATAAAGACGTAAATCCTATACTATAAATCTCAATGAATGCATAAACTGAAATTTTTTGAAATTGTGACGTGCGGCGTTTTTTCTGACAACCACAGATCTAAGGGGGTAGACTCGTTTTTCCAGGATTGCGAGGGTGCGAGATTTGCTGTCTCATTTCTCGATAATGCAAGGACGGGATTTTTCAGTAGTCAAAAGCGCTAGATACAAGATCAATCTAGGCCCTCAAACGTCCTATTTTTACGTTTGCGAGGCGTAATTTGCAGTATTCGGAAGTATAAAGCTGCGACAGCTACGTGCTTGCGAATAATACAAATTACGCCTCGTAAACGAAAAAATGGGACTTTTGAGGGCGATTGCGGCCCAGATCGATTTTTTATGTAGCGTTTTTGACTACTGAAAAACTTTATCTTTGCATTATCGAGAAATGAGAAGGAGCATCACGCACCCTTGCAATCCTGAAAACGAACACAGTGGTCCTGGCGGCCGATACTGCGGTCATTATGTACAAGGTGTAAAGAAATGTTTGGTCTTGGTCTTGCCATAGGCGTACTCTACATCTTCATCGATCGAAGATGTAGAATACACCTATGGAGTTCAAGACCACACATTTCTTTACACCCTGTACACTCGAAACGTCTCATAGGCCGAAGTAATTCAGCTCCCGCGACCCAGAAAACAATGGAGCGGACGTTTTCCATCGAATTACTCGGACGCTCTTGCTGATACGCTAACGAAGTTCGGAAAGCGAGTACGGGGTCCAGGGAATTTTCCTTAAAACCTCGGACAAAGGGTCAGCTAGCTCACTCCGACTCGAAATCCCCCAATTACCCTCTTGATTATTCCGCGCACGGGCGTGAAGGATTATTCAATTTACCCGCGCATAACTGGGAAACAGGTTTCGCGAGGTGCAACCACGAATTCTTGGACGCGCGATCCCGGAAACAGAGGAACAAAGCTCACCGAACCAAGAAAAATCCGTTGAACTCGTTCAACGCACACGATTCCCATGTAGAAATGTACTCGGTCGTCGAACCAGAAACGTCCGCAGACTTTCGAAGTCGAGCTCGGAAGCTTGAGCCGAAGTGTATCGCGGCGAAACGTCCTCGCGATTCATCATCGTTTCCTTATTCGACAGAGCCGAATGCATTCATACATCCGCTGCCGGGATCCCGGAATCCGTGAAGAAGGTCCCGACGCGATATATTTATTATCTCCCGGCTGCTGAATTGGAAATTCGTCGTGAGATTTTTGTCCGAGTCGACGCTCATGGCGGCGATAGATGAACAGAGCGGTCTAAAGATTAAGAGTAAATTCGGTTTCGAGGATGTTGGCGAATACAGGAAGATCTAGGATCTTGCAGCCATTTAGCTCGTTTGGCAGCAAACGCGCGTGTCGCCGCACTGAGCAAAGAATCGTGGAACACCGATTCCAACCGTGCACGGTCGAGTATTCAAAGGACAACCTTATTTTCATTCCTATTTCGGCGGGGACGGCCGAGTCCAGACTCGTCTGACAAACGACTTGCCAGATCCAGGTGACACCGCAGTTCGTAGTATTCTGCTCTCCTTAGCCAGGAGTCCGCGTACGTGTTTACCCGCGCTGTTCTTTCCCAAGATCACAAAAAGATAGCAGAACGACATGATCTAAGAAACAGCACGGACCCGAGTGTTTTTCATAGATCAAGGCATTACTGTAACTCGAAGAAGGTGTTTAGAATCAACTCTTCCCGTTTCTATAATAGCTTAGCGATATTAAATGATCAATTTCGCTGAAGGATCGATCGCACAATGATCGCGAACAACACGATAACAGACGACTCGTATCAGCGTTCGCGGAGTTCCCATCGAATGCCGCCTCAGCCTTTATACTCGAGCATTCGGCAACTATGAAAAGGGAACTTCTGGCTTTCAGTTCAGGATGAATTTCAAGATCACTCTGTTCCCGTCGTCGACACTGTTCGCCCAGGCGGCCGGCTTCAAGATGGTTTGGGAGCTTCCGACGGGCACCGGTCGGCCAGGCAGGTCGGTCTCCGACGTTCACGAGGCGGCCGAGCTCGTCTACGAAAGGTAATAAATAGTTTAATATGACCGGTGAATAATGCAAGGGTTAGCCAGCCATCCGTGGCAGCAGCCGGCATAGAAGTTGCGGAGCCTGGAAATTGCCGCGGCTCGGCCGAGGCAGGAAAGGTTCACAAAAAGATCTGGATTTCTGGCCCGGACGGTTTCCGGCCTCGTCTACGAATTGGCCAATGGCGCAGTGCCGTCCGTTTCCGCAGTCAACTTCTACACCCTCTCGGTTCCTCTCTCTCTCTCTCTCTCTCTCTCTCTCTTTTTCGTTCGCCGCCGTGGTCTGGTCTCCATTTCGCTTCGCCAGGTGCGCATCCGATGGGATCTTTTCGGCCCCTACCGAGGCGCCGCCAATGAATCTCTCGCGTCGTTACTTCGCGCGACTTTATTTGCTGAATAAAATACCACCACGAGCTGGCGAGCCCGGTATAACTCGGCTGACGGTTTCACACGACCAACCGTTCCCTTTCCAGCAACGGATTCGACGGAAGGGCTTGCCTACTGAAGAACGTCTGCGAAGCTATGGAGTACGCAAGCCACAGGGACGGAGTCATGGCGAAGATATTGAAACTACTCGTCGGGTAAGTGAATCCAGCTCTGTGCACCTTGCGACAAAACTGTAAAACATATGTAGATTGCAAATTTGATACATTTATGACAAAAATGGGTACGTGCAGTTTGAAACAGTTGAGGTATTAAAAAAATTGATGGACCCCAGTGCATTAGTTTCACCTTAACAAGATAATCAAAAGAAGAACGAAATTTTTATTTGGCTCCTGTGTCTTGCAATCGATACAAACATTTTTTATTTTGCATAAAGATCCGCAGTCTACATATAAAAGCATACGAGTGAAAAGTGTATTTGTTCATTCCAGCTCCTCTTTCGTGTTATTCGACCTTCACAATTTTCTTTCACGTCATCCCTTTTTCAGTTCCCTTCACATCACAAGGTGACCTGTACAATGAACACTTCTCTCGTGAATGAATATAATTCATATCGAACGCGAAAAAATATTGTTTATAATACCGATCCTAAAGTGATGCACCTAAAGATAGCCATTGAGTTGTAATAATATACAGTGACTCCCACTAATATTTGGACACTCTCAAAAACACCATAACTTTTTTAATATTGGACTATGCGATTTGAACTTTTTTTGGGAAACTAGAGCAATTAGTAATGTGAAAAGAAATTTTACAAAAATTTCATTCTGTCGGAATTGTAGAGAAAATACAAAAAGTTGCATATTACAACTTTATTATAGGCCTATATTGAAATTTTAAAAAATACGTTTTGTAGATCTGTGTTAATTATATGCACCGTGAAAGTTTCATAGAAATCGGTTGATGCGGGGAAAGAACGACAGGCATTGAAAGTTGTAAGTATCCTTAGAATCAATGCAGTTGGAGGCCGAAAATCGTGAAAAACTGCAATTTTTACCATCCTTAAACGTTTGTAGTTCTGAAATTTTCAGAACATGTTTAATTGATAGAGATCTACGAAACGTGTTTTCTAAATTTTCCATATGAGCCCACATAAAAGAGCTGAAAAATACAACTTTTAGTATTTTCTCTGCAATTCCGACAAATTGCAGTTTTTCTAAAAAAATTTTTGTCACGTTGTGTAGCAAACCAATTGTTCTAACTTCTCCAAAAATTTCAAGTCTTATATTCCTATATTAAAAAAGTTATGGTGTTTTTAAGAGTGTCCGAATATTAGTGGTAGTCACTGTAAGTATCTGTATAACATTTACTAGCAAAACATGCATCTCTTAAATAATATTAATTTCCATGGAAATTACTAGCCAAATACAGCATAGAGTTTTCGAATATTTTAGAAAGTTAAATTTTTGTGAAAAATTTTCTTTTTCTCCATAACACGTACAATGGTGTACGTCATGATTTAAAAATGATGTCTCTTGGCTTACATCATTCCTTGGTTCTCCACGGTCGTGTCTCATAAAAATGCGTGCATCGTAAGGGAAAGAAGGTATATTACAGAACAGGAATAAGTTATATTGTTGTCAATATTCACAGAGGAACGTAACACAGAAAGGGCCATTCGCGTTGTAAATTTTACGATAGCGCGCTCGCTCGAAGTTTAAATGCACTGCAACCTCTTTATGAAATATGAACAAAATTTGAGAAAGAAAAGTCGTGCTTCCTTTGAATATTATGTTACGCGTTGGAACTAGACGGGGAAGTCGTATGAAACGTTTACGAAAAACAATTCATACGAAACTTAATAATCGTTATTTAATAGAACAATAGAACTTTCTAAAAATTCTGAAACTCGACGTTTGAAAAAGTTAACGAGGTGTCGTATATAAAATCGTTTTCCAATTTTTCGACATTAAAAATCCTGTTCATATTCTATATAAAAATTCAATGTATTTCATTGTCTAAAGAATCAAATTTTCTAAAGGATCCGCTGGTTGCAATAGAGTTAGAAACGTAAGGTGGAGTGGGGTAAGTCCATCTACGGGGCAAGTCCGTTAATTGGTTATTTTTAGTATAATATGAACGAAATTTTTCTAGCTTGTATTTATTAATGTAGTATAAATTAGTATGAACTATTCCACATAGATGTCGCACAAGAATAAAGGTGTTTTCCTCGCTTAAATCAACCAATGCCAAATAGTCACGTGCGAGGTACACGTACAACTTTGAGGTTACCCTGAACGTGCAATAGTTTACAAACTTATTAATATATTCTATGTTGTTATTTTAGGTAATTACAACAAATATTGATGTAGGTTTACATTAACTAAACCGTTCTCTGTATTTTTTTTAATTTATTAAGAAAAACACTAAGATGATCTTGCCCCGTACATATTACTACACGAGGCAAGTCCGTACTATCACGGTGGGGTAAGTCCGTACTGTATGGGTAACTATAAAACTAAACAATATAATTTAATGCAATACGAAGCATTTTAAAGCAGGCTTGTTACTCATTCTTTTTTTGCCCCATAGCACTTTAAATAAGATTCGAAAGCATTTTTAACTCTCAGAGACGGACTTGCCCCATTTTCGGGGCAAATGCGTCCTAGTAGACACTTTGTACAATATCCTATCAAAATGATAATTTTCAAGCAAAATTAGAATCCTACATAATACTAATTCATCAGTAATAACTGTGGCAAGAGTTTGATACCAAGAACGTTAAGTTTTTACGTACCAGACTGAAAATACATCAGTTTAAACTCCAACTTTACAAAAACTAGGGCGGACTTACCCCACTCCACCTTAACGATAAATCCCGACTGTTTTTGAATTTCTGTTTCCTCTATGGATTAATTAGTATGAGTCGACGTGCTAGAGAGAACCAACGGCGCTAATATCTTAAGTTTCGAGTTTTCGCGGTTCGAATCATTGTACCGAGTAATTTTGATCCAGACTGCAGCTTTGAGACGTACTGCCTCTAAATACACGCATTCCTATACATGTGTATGCTAGAGCGAACAGACGCCATAACGAACGAGGTTTTAGAACCAATTAGTTCGTTCTAGCATACCTCACTGCACATGGAAAGCGAGAAATTATAAGCAGGGCCAAAATGGAATCTGTTGTCTCACAATTAATTATCTTACGAATTGCCTGTTTACCTTTATGCGTTGCCTCGCGTATACGAAACGATTTATTAACACTTTAACACTAACAATTCTACTGGCCTTCTTCGATTCGCAGATCGTACGCGAATAACGGAGGCTCCGCGGAAGACGAAGAACCGATTCTCTGCGACGTTCACGTCAGAAATTGTCCCCTAGAGCTAATCGGGATCGATAGCTTTATCGAGCAATGAACTGTGGCGACTTAACGACTCGGAATGAATACTGAACACCAAGGAAATTATACGAAGAAATCAAAATAACGTGACCCTAATTGAATCTCCGATTTATCTAACGCGACGCGCTAGAACTATGACTGCTCTATTTTTCACTAATGGCCAATGCCTGTTTTTCTACGAGCCGGGGAATACATCAATTGTCACCAATATTGTTCGCCTGACTGCGAGTATGCTTACTCTCTCCAGTATTTGCGGCTTTCATGATCAGGTCCAAAGTAATTGATTAAAGTAGGTCCGAGATAAATAAAAATCTGCAGCGTTTCTTGAAAATTCTTGTAAACCAAAAATGCATAAAGATCCGCAGTCTATTTATGATGTACAGGGTGTATAAAAAGTAATGGTCATCCGTCCTAGGGGTGAATCTACACCTCTAGATCGCAGGACATATGTAAGAGAAACTCGCCGCCAAAGTGTTTACAACAAAGAAAATTGTTGGTAAAGTTGTTTTTTACGTCAACACCTTCCACTCATCCAGAAGAGAAAAAATTTGAGAGGAGCCATATGTAGCAAACAATCATTGAGATATAAGCTGTTGAATTTGTTGCAAAATTTGATTGTGTAGAATTATACGTATAGACAAAACTCTACTACTACAGTCCACACGATCGTGTCGATGAGACAGAATGAGATCGTGTGCGTGCCTTAAGCCAAACGAGGTACAAATCTATTGGATTACATACCAAATACATCATGATTTATAGGAGAAAGGCACTTTCGTTTGCTCAGTCTCATGTTCAGTCTCATCGACACGGTCGGGTGGACTGTAGTAGTAGGCTTTTGTCTATATGTATAACACTACACAATCAAATATTGCAAAAACTTTAACAGCTTATATCTCAATAACGACTTCTTTGCGACATGTGGCTTCTTTCAAACTTTTACTCTTCTTGATAAGTAGAAGGTGTTGATGTAAAAATCAACTTTACCAACAATTTTCTTTGTTACAAACAATTTTGCGGCAAGTTTCTCTTACAAATCTCCACCGACCCGGAGGTGTAGATTCACCCCTAGAAGGGATGACCATTACTTTTTATACACCCTTACAAACCTACAAGTTTAATTAAGTTGAGGGGTTTTTGATAGAATTATGACAAATACTGTATTTGTATCCGTGTTGTTCATCATTAGACTGAGGATTTTATTGCTTTTATGACAACAATCAGTAGGTGTAATTTAAAACATTGAAAACATGAGACGAATTCTAAAATACTTTTATATTATTTTCAATCTGATTGAGGCTCCCATATCTCTTTAAAAAATGATTTTCCCACATGAATCAGTAGGTCAACACTTTCATGTAGACAACATCAACATGCACATTAAGTGGTCGAATAACAAAAAGTTCTTAAAAAAGTCAATGACGTCCACCTCCGGAAAAATAGTGGTAATATGCGGTGACCAACCCTGTTATGTTATTAAACAAAACCTGAAATAGTGTATACATATTTCAGTTGCAATGTGAAAATAAATTGTAAACATGTAAATCTTAATTGCTATCACTTTGTTACTTTTAACAAATATACTTTGTCCTATATTTTCTTACTATTAACAAAGTACACACTTTGTTACTTCTGGGCGCGGCTTGGTTTGCTCTGAATATATCGGCGGAGCCGGCCTCGTGCCCCACAGGGCATTTTGCGTCCACACCTCGTCTGGAATAAGCCCGGTCGGGTGGACAGCTGGCATGAGCGAAATGCTTGGCGTCGCGCTTGCGCGTTATCCTCCGGATTTCCCAGCAACACGGACGACACCCTGGTCACATTCCACGACAGAACGGTTATAATTGCATCCACGGCGGCTACGCGTTAACGAAAAGCATTAATTTAGAATGTTCCGCGGTTTTCTTGCCAGACAGCGTGTGCAGGTGGGGACAACGCGAGCATCCGCGGGCAACTCCCATATGCAATTAACAGACGCTCGTTCCACCGCTATGGGCTGCGAAATGAGGAAATAAGTGTCGCCCGGTGAAAAAGAGCTCTGTCCCCGCTCTCTTCTTCTGTGTCTCTGTCTTCTCGCGCGGTTTTTTTCGCGTCATCTCTATCCCGGCCCGATTTTTCCCGGAACGGTTACGTTCTAGCCGGGCGAAGACAGTATGAATTAATATAAGCGCGCATTTAAATGTACAATGAGGAAGGCTGTCGGCCGCGTTACGTTACGTTTGTCCAGTACGGTTTCGCCACTGCTGCCGCGCCCCCCCCCCCGTTCGTCCCCCGGACGTTCATTTATTTTGCAGTTTCATTCGTGACCCGTATTCCGTGCCGCGCGACCCTTTCGAGGAACGAGATTCCCGGGAACAGTTAGATCAACCTGTCCTGGCGAGCGCGAACGACGGTTAAAGGATGCCATGCATTTCGCAACACGGCACAACACCGACCACTTTTCGGCTAGATTTAATGTCGAGCTATCTTCAAACCCCTTTGAAACGGCGAGTTTTCATACCGCGCGACTTACGGTACGAGTTCAATTTAGTGGTGGGATTGATGCAATTCTTTCGAGTCATTCGGTAATCGAACACTTACGGAAGAGTCGAAGCGTTATTGAAAAGTACAATGGGACTTCATTTATCCGGAACAGCGTCTTTGGAGTCCGACTCCTCGCAACAGGATGTATACAAAATATGTGTCGTGGACGTCATAGGGTGATTCTACATTTCTGGATCTGTGGAGATTTATAAAAAAAATTTTCCGCAAGAATGAGTACATTTTCAAAGCTCTCTAAGAAACCCGTAGGTAACAAATTAACCAATCTCTTGAAAATCAACAGTAAAGTTTCATATGTCATTCACTCGTATGAAAAGTGACATTAGTCAAAAAAAGGAAATTTTACAGGAGAGCGATTTGGAAATTACCTAAAATCGCCAATTTTTTTTTATTGTGTATCACCAACTTAGAAATGTAAAATAATTTGTTATTATTTAGATACTGGGTTGATGTCATGTACATTTATTATGAAGTACACCCAGTGTTGGGCAATAAATGAATAATTATTTCAATAAAAATTTAAATAACAATATTCATTATTTGAGCAAGTCTAAATGAATTATTTAAAATAATAAAGTTAATTGTATTTACAAATATAATTTCAGTTGTTACTTGTACTGACGAATAATTAATTAAATTGTATTTTTTTTTATAGGCAGCAGGTGTTCATTGTATATACAAAATATGTACACGAAATAAGAGAAGACCAAAAAGTATTTATTTGATTTCCACCTCAATTCAAATAATAAATAATCTTTTATTTGCAAATAAGAAATAATAATTTATTTAAATAAAAAGTTTAGTTATTATTTGCAATTAAAATCACACATTTATTTATTACTTAAATATGTTTAAATATGTTTGTTATTATAGTTTTTTTTAGATATATATTTTGAATTGTGTCACTTTTCTCATGCACGAATGACGTCTACAGGGTGTCCCAGTATTTGGTACAACCAGTGGAGTAGGGTCTCTTATTAAGTCTGTATGAATTTAATTTACTCGAGATTACAGTGTCTTATTTTTTACAGAAAAACAATCTCAGAAATATGTGTAATATCTATTAAGTATATGTATGGTACACGTCTAATAAAAATTTGTTCATTATTATTAACACCCAGACGTTTGCACTCCTTAATAACTAGTTCACCCCACCGTGCGGCGCGGTGGCCTAGAAACCGGGAGCTGTCTAAGAAGATGATTGGCTGGACTTGATTGAATAAAAGATCGTCGGATTGTGCTGCATAACACTTTATCTTTTCCTTGAGATTGCGCGATTGGATACGATCTTTGTGACTAATTAATGGCATCAGACATGTACATGCCGAAGTCAGGACAGACGTTCTGGATTAAGCGCCGGGCGAACGCGCGACAAAAAAGGGGACAAACGGTCTAGTCGGTGGCCAATTTTTCTGTCTCGCTAATAAATAGTTTATCGCTTGGCCGATCCTTTCTTCGCTAAATTGTTAAACGCTGCGGTGGAGCGCGGACGCATGCAAACACACAAATACGTCAGGGGAATTTTGGCTAATCACCAAAGTGGGCGTCCGCTCTGCCGCTCTGCTGCTCGGACAATCACTGCGGCATTCAGAATCATTTCTACGGAAAAGTTCATCGATTTTAGGACATTAGGGCTCGTTTCCAAGAAGGAGGCCGTACCTATGCAAATCACCGGTACAACCTTCCGATTTTCCCGACTTCGTGCTGCCCGCCGGAAACCTTAAACTCTCAAATAATCCTGTTAAAGGGCTATTTATGCTATCGACGATTGATGCACGAGTTGAACGGAACCCTAGAACCACGCCACGCGCTGACAGTGTTTTATCTCGGATCATTCATTAACCTTTTAACCTTAACTACGTGGATTTTTAATGATGAAAAAAATCGTGAAACTATGAGTAGTATGGCATGACAGAGTGAGAGACTTCTTCGTTAAATTAATCTCTTGCTGTATGAATTTGCAAATCTTTTGTGTAAGGATGAAGTGTCTTATACAGGTTAAATTTACAAGTTTCATTTCCTTTATTTTAATATGAATGTTTGGGGCTCCATCAACGTTAGTTAACCATACCTGTACGTATCAGAACATTTCCATTCGTCCAATAGTGTTTTCGCGCAAGTCGATCCCAAATAAGTGGTTTCGAGAAATACGCGTCTAAAGTTTGCGGCCAATGCACTGCTGTTTCATGAACTACATCTACATAGTTCGACTTTCTGCCTGAAAGTTCAGAGCTGTAATTTGTGTGTACATACTACTAATGATTCAAGCAAAAAAAAGGCGATTTGAGGTTAAAAGGAATTGAGAATTTAACCCTTTGACAGTAAACGGAACAAACATCTTTAAAAAAAACTGATGACAAGAATAAAATAATTTTAAAAAGTTTGAAAGAGTCAACGATGCTCTCTTGGTTGCAATTTTGAAAAATCGAGGTGACCTTGAAATGACCTTGAAAAACACTTACTGTATGGAAAGTGCCTTTCAAAATCATTTAAATTCCACGTTTTAAAATTTTATGAAGTACATGGTTTAATAGTTATTCGAGGTAATAGATAACGAGACAGCGGATCATTATGCAAAATAACATTTTCTCTTACCTGATTTGCAACAAACTGAAGTGAAATAAAAATTGATTTACTGGGTGACAATAATGTAATGGTATTTTTAAATTCTTCTAATGTTATGACTGTTTTAAATTACACCTACTCATTTAAATGCATAAAATCCGCTGTCTATAGGCAACAGACAATTTTTCTTTTGTATAAGAATTCGCAGTATGTGATAATAACGATGTATATCCCCTAATTAAGAAAGCAGTACAGTGTCGTCTCGACCAGCACGAGCACGAGAGACGGGCAGGATCGGCGACTGTTTTGTTTGTCAAAGAAATTATCGAGATCATCGTCTGGCTGGCGATTAGAGCCATGGAACAACGCGACTCGTTCCCGTTACCTCAGCCCTCGAAACTATTCCTCATACATCGTTCATGGGACTTGTGGTTTAGTATGTAACCCATTCCAGCGGTGTTCGAATCACTCTTGATTCATCTTCCGATCCGGTGACGTTTCCCGGCGACGAAATCAAACGTGTCCGGAGCCAGTTCTACCGCCAGAACGCTCTCTCTCTCTCTCTCTCTCTTCCGAGGCGTTCGCGGAACAGATCGTGACACAGGTACACGCGAACGTATGAAATCGGAAAGTCTTTGGCGAAGGGATGCCAGACGTTCGACTTCTATCCCTGGTTCTCGCATGCTTCGATTTCCTGATGATCTACGCGAGCGAGAATCCGATCGACACGCCGCCGAGGACACTATCCCGACCAAAGAGGTACTTGATTTTCCCGGAAGGCAGCAACCTGCAGGTAACAGCCTCAACGTTCCTCTTTTCCAATTATTTTCGCGGCTCCATTTTCTTTTTCTTTGTTAATTCTCCGTCTTATATTTTATACTCTGATGGCAAATATGTATCTCGAAAAATATGAACGATGTGATGCGAAATGATGGGCTCGGGTCGCACACCCGTAGAAAAAACGTATTAGAATTAGAAGTTTCGCGAGGAACACGTTATGCTATTTATTGGACCTTGAGCTGATCTTGAAAAGGCCCATCAAGATGAACTTTGAATTTTTTAATTGGAATTCACATTTTTTATTGTACACTTACTGTAAATTCTATTAATGAAATAAAATTAAAAATCGATTTCAGTGTTGGCATATGATAAATATAAACTTCCTGTTTCGTCTAAAAAATTGTGGATGACAAAGTTCTAAAAATAAGTCGTAGTGGCAATGGGTTCATTTCAGCCCATTAAAATGATTAAAGAAGAGAATCAATTTCCATGTCGAGCCGGTTTGTTGGAATCGAGGTAGAACATTTTCATTTGCGCATAAATATATCCGGACTCTGGTGATCGCATTACGCGCGGCGAACAATGTGTTTAATAAAACGAGCCACGCATGTTAATCCAACCGACTTATTGCTTCCGCGTCTCTGTCCCGCGATTAATTTGACGATCGGACGCGACGACAGCCTCTCGTTCGGTAGCGATAGCTCGGAACGGAATCAAATGTACATTTTATTCGACACGATTGATCGAACAGGAATGTATCGAACGTTTTCTGTCCATGCCAGCTGGTGTTTTGCCTGACGGTCGGAACGTACGCTAGAGAGAACGACGTGGTGATGGGCACGACGGTCGCTTTGGCCTGGGAGCTGCCGAGCAAAGTCGACAACAAAATATCGGAATTGCTTCATCGCAGGAGCAGGAGCGTCCTATACCCGAAAATAGAAGCTCTACTGCAGTCGTAAGTGAATCTGTTCCCCGTAAATACTCCCGCTGCAATCTTATCCCATCGTCGCACAGTAGAACGTCTCTATAAAATACGTAGAAATAATTCCGAAATTTTCTGACATTCCATTCAGATCAACTGAAAAGGGCACAGACCGTTCGAAGTCTTCAAATTAAGTGGACACTATTTAACAAATTAATATCTCCTTTTCAAAGTCCAAAACACTTGATTTTTCTTTTGAGACGTTCAGAATAATTAGTTCGTGGAATTTCGAAGACAAAAGTTACGGTCACAAATTTTTAACTTTTTAAACACAATTTAAAATATGCCTTTTGTAGAAATAAATAAGTTATACAAGAATCATTAATTGAATTAAGGAGAGAATCAAAAGTTACCAAAACAGGTTCACGTGCCTCGTATACCATTGACCTCTACTACTTGAATCACTATATCAGGTTGGTAGAAAAGTCTCCTCGCATTTTTTACAGTGGGTAAAGATTGAATTTCAATTGGATAAATTAAAGTTAATTGAACTGTTACGTTCAAGAATTTTCTGGCCGCTTGCAAGCACATTTTCATTATTCCCTCTCTCGAAGAGTTTTTGGTCTTTTTCTTAATAAGAAAGTCTTACACGTTAAAGAGAAATAAGAGGACTTTTTTATCCAACTTGATACCACTGTAAGTATGTAGTTTACATAACATCGCGGCAGGGTGTGGTGCACCCGAAACTTTACTTTAACACCTGATACAAGGACTGAAACTAGGACATGCAGTTTATTTTGCCGGCGAAGATTTAAGCTCACAAAAACGGAACTATTTCCGTGTGTAATAACACAGCATGTAATAACGAAGGCAATTTTCTATTAAACATCTACAAAGTAGAGCAGGAGTTCAATCAGTAAATTAATACAATAACACAAAAGCTTACACTATACTTACGCACAATAATTACGCGGTTCATACAAAATTTTTATAGGAAAAACTTTGATTCGATCTCGTCTCTTTATTAGTTTAGATTGAACTGCGGATTTTTCTGAGGTCATATAAAATTATTTATCTTTTCTCTTTTAATGACCTTGAAGTCGAAAATAATATGACAGCATTCTTAAACCCTTCTGATGGAGCTTGAGTTGTGTAATTGACGTATTCATCTTTGACATAAATGCATAAGAAAAGAGCACAACTCAAAATATAATACATTTCTAGAAAAAAGTATAATAATAAATATATAAATTGTGGTGTACTTTTTTTATAACTAATATAGACGATAATTAACCCGGTATCTAAATAACAACAAATTATTTTACATTTCTAAGTTGGCGATATACAATAAAAAATTCTTTTTTCCATATGAATGAGAACACAGTAGTTTCGAATCGCGACCAACCGCGTCCTGCCGTTTAGACGGCCGTTGAGTGAACTTGAAACGAAGTATTACCGGCGACCTTTCGCGGGCGTGTTTTCCTTATTCGCGGGTCGCAAATTACGTAGGAAATGGAGTGTCAAACTGCAAAGAAGACGCAAGAATTTCAATTTCTTTTCTTCCATTGTTCCCGTTTACCAGTGCTTTTTGTTTTCGCCGGATCTCACCCCCTCTCTTCTCACGGCGCCGCGAAAGCTCGCTTTCATTCGGTTCCGAGGCGTGGTGTAACATGCAAATGGACCCCTTTCTGCCCCCATCCTCGCCGGCACATGCAAATGCGGGTCAGGCACAGGAATTTTCATGCGAAACGTGTGAGAATAACGAAACAGGAAGACGCCGGGTTCGATTCAGCCGCGTTATACCGGGTGACACGACAGGAAGTATTATACGAACGGAGCACGCACCCCCTTCCCCCTGACGTAGGCCAATGACGGATTCTGAGGGTAATTGCAAGTATGCCAGCTCCGACGAATGGAAATCTAATTCCGCGCACCGAACTATAATACCTTCAACATTTTTCAACGCGAGAACGCATTCTCACCCTCTTCCCTCGAATCACCTTGTGCAAAGTTTCCCTCTTACTTCAGAACCCTCGCCGCGATTCATATTTCCGGCCACGAATCGAATTAGGTATTACCCATACGAAAACGGAGGATATTCAATAAACACGCAACTACTTGGTAACTCGCCTAACATGCTCTCGGCGCCGCGCATTGTGGCGTTTGTGGAAATTTGAAATGAGGTACAGCGGGGGTTGAAATTATTCGGGTAGAAGCGTGAAATACAGGCTGTTCGACTACAGGTGGGAGAAAAATTAAGGGGTCGTTCTCCATGACAATACAAGATAAAAATAAAGAATTAAAAAATTGCTTTTTGGTTACTAACAATTAAAGATCCCCGTAAAATGCTGTAACCCGATCGACAGTGGTGTACGTTACATATTTGTCACTTGAGGCATTTTCTATTTTACACATTTTCTACTGTGGGCACTTACCACCACAGACATTTTCTATTGTGAGCATTTTCCCGTGTGAGCATTTTGTAGAGCAGACAATTTTTACTTTAGACATTTCTAGTGTGGGCATTTTCCAGTGTGGTTATTTTCTAGTGTGGGCATTTACCAGTGGGAAATTTTCTACTTCACGCATTTTCTACTGTCGACATTTTCTACTTTAGACATTTTCTACTGTGGACACTTACTACTTCAGACATTTTCTACTGTGGGCATTTTCCAGTGTGGGCAATTTTTAGTAACAGTTAATGATCCCCGTAAAATGCTGTAACCCGATCGACAGTGGTGTACGTTACATATTTGTCACTTGATACATGACCATTGCGCGCGCCTGACGTACGTAACGTGTACACCTCTGTTGGTCGGATTGCCGCGTTTCGGGGATATTTTAAATTGTTGATAACTGAAAGACAAAGCAGAAATCGGAATTTTTTCATTCTTTATATTGTCGTGGCCTGTAGTCGAACACCCTGTATAGGTATGATATCACACTAAATCAGTGCATTCTTGAAAAAACCAAAGTAGAAAAATTATTTTTGTCCAAGCATAATCTAGACGATATTCGAGCTGATCAAGTTAGATGCCTCACCCTGACTCGATCACGTCTGACGAGTTCAAGCATAATGTTCCGTCAAAAAAACTGTGGATCTTGTTGAAACATAAATGTGAGCGCCAACGAAAGTCCAATAGCAAAAAGTTATCGAAATTTCACGGTAAAACATCGCTGTAAGTTAGGTGATACGAGTAGTAAAAAAGTTTTAATCTGTAAAATTTCCGGGGAATATCCATCTCCAGGTTTCCGTCAGCTTTTTACTACGAAAGCGTTTTAAAAAAAGCAACTTTTAAAGGGTAATGTAAATAACAGCTTCATCCTGCGAAGTGAACCGGAGTAGATTGACGTCCACATTTTTTAGAAAATTGCAGCAGCTTAATTATCGACATAAATTACTATTTATCCCTAAACATTCTCGAATGTTTGATTGAACGTTTTGAACGTTTGATTGAACGTAAAGATCATGTGTCATAGATGATTGAACTAATCGTAATCGCAGCTATTACGATAATGACAAAATATGTTTTTAAAAAATATCGACAATCATATGAAAACATGACGTTAATAGAAAGCTTCTGTTCCTCACAAAATTGACTGATCGATAGAAATAATTTCCTTAAATTGTTTTCTATCATAAAAGACATTTAAGAGGTAATGCAGTTATACCGTTCACTTTGTACATTTTATAACTATTGAAGTTACAAAGGTCTTTTCATGGGGAATGATCGAATAAATTTATTTATCCAAGCGCGCATAATAACTGCGGATTTTTAAGCAAAATACAAATTGCTTGCATCTATTATTATTTCAATGAAAATATTATATAGATATCTTTAAAGTCTTTTAAGCGATTTGCCATTTTCCCATAAATGCATAAAATCAACTGTCTAACAATAACTAGTCTAATAAAACAAAAAAGAACTGTCTAGAGCAACACGCGTCAGTCAGTGTTTAGTGGCCGGTAACGTTCGGCGTTAAAAGTAAACAGAGCATCGGCAGGGTCGAGTATCGAAAAAAAGAAGGAATTCCCGTTGACGAGAGGGAGCACTTGATTCAACAGAGTGTCGCTGGTTAACGATACCACGGACAGACCCGGATTTTTCCGGACATAATCGTCCGCGGAGGAATTTAATTAACAATCCTGGCGCGGCTGGAAACCCTCGATTGGCATTCTTCGGCGCGCTGCTCTCTCGGAGAGCCCGCCACCGACAGAGAACACTCTTCGCGCTCTATTTTCACGGTAGACGCGTCCACCGACAGGAAACCGAGCGATCTCCAGCATCGTAGTCGTCCAGGGACCGTCGTTTCGAATCCCTGTCTCTACTTCTCCCTCTCTCTCTCACTCTCTCAACCACTCTCTCATTCTTGCTGTCTTTCCCGTCTCTCTTTGGTCCACTGGCCGAGACTTCTTACCGAAAGTTTCCGGGCCGGAAACAGCCCGGCGAACAACAACGTGTTATACGCATCATCCGACCGGCGTAGTTAAAGTTAAACGCGATTGCGCCCGGGAATGCTGCTCGAGTCGCCGGTAATTGTTTCGACCGCAGGAAGCTCGCTTAAGCCGCGTCCCGTCATCAAAGTTTACGGGCCGGGGAACTGTTTTAAATTAAACTTTATCGACAGCACCGGCATCGATGGCAGAGCCTGCGTGATGAGGGCGCTCTGCGAGGCGGCCCAAAGAGACCCTGCGGACCACGGGAAACGGACCCTCGTGCAAGAACTGCTGCACGCGATTTTCACGTGAGTACACCACTACTTTTCCCTGAAAACGCGCTTGTCAAAGCTACGTCATCTCGTAGATAATTTATTCTTGGCTTCAAGGTAATTACCTAAAGCCGGATCTGTAAATATATATGATCTACGTTGCATATCAGAACCGTGAACCTCTACGGCAGCGTTGCGAGATCGAGTCTGGGATAGTAGTTGTGACAATGCTACAGTCAGAACCTGAGTGACGTCACGAATCTATAGAGTAGTCTAACCCAGGTATCACACATGAAAGTCACCAAAATCGAAAAGTGCCATTTGTGCCTCATCAGCACATCTTATGTCTGACACAAATGTATTTAATCCAAGATGGACTAGATTTTTTGAAACAAGAAATGTATTGTTTGCGGAGAACCATTATATGATGAGAACATTTTCGTTGTGGGTGTGGTCGCTTAGGAGATATGAAGATCGCCCTGCTCTTTTTCAATGTAACGGCATATTTTTTTCCTCCCCTATACGATAGCCTCTGTAGAGACGAGTGCAACCATCTGCATATGAGGTCATCTGCATTCGAGGAAAAGGAGAGGAAGTACTTCTTGAATTCTAACGGCACGGAGTTTAAATGATGCATGAAACTCGCATCTTGTGATTGGGTCACATTTTGTTGTAACGTTTTTATAATTAAAATGATTGAAGCAAGACAAGACTTCCCATTTCTTCCAATTAAAGTGAAGTGACTCTTTCGTGTCTCCTAAATAACTCAACTCTGCAGAAGAATATATCGCTCTAAGTTCATTTAAATTGTATAGTATCGTCCTAAAGAAATTAATTAATTCAGGTCCCACTGCCCCCGCGTTGGCTTTTTCCGTATCTTGGTCTCCGGTGTGCATTCAGCGGGACGCGCGCCGCAACAGACAATATGTTAACTAATTCGAACAACTAGGCAATTAGAGGGGGACGATGAATCGAGGGAATTAATCAAGCGAAACAATTAAATTATTAGTGACAGGCCCGTGTAACCAACTGACTGCGCCCGGGGTTAACCGATCGAGCTGTCCCAGATGAATCATTCAAGTCGCCGTTGCGTCGAACAATCGCTTGTTGTTCCAATGAATTGTTAAACGGCTCGAAGTGCCACGCCGTTGAATTTTAGAAGGTAAAAGGCGGCTCTCGTTTCAGGGGAGAAGAAATCCGCCTGCAGCGGCCCGTTCGAGCCAACGGCACAGAGATATCGAGGCTACCCTTGAATCTCGAAACGAATTCGCATCGTTTGACGAAGCGATACCCCAATCCGCGTATTTCCGGCTTCCCATTTTCGGGTCACACCGAAATCACAAGTTTCACGCGCGTCCTTTCGACAGACAAAAATTCACCGGAACCAGACACCGATGTTCATCGACAGCAATATTTTGCAGCGGAGAACAGCATCCAGTCTCGCCTATTTTTATGAAATTTATATTGACAAACATTTACCAGAAAAATTTGTAGACTCATCCTGACCCCCAACAGTCGACGTTTACACTTGATTATTTTTACGAATTAGTGAAGGTTAATTACATTTGTGTCGGATTAGAGTGAATTTTTAGTTACATTTTTATAATATTACTACTAATATATTTTTATTTCTTATTCCCATATTTTTCACTTGCGAATAAATATACACTTCATTTCGGTATTACAGCAATATCAACGTTATATTATAGAGTTAATTGTCACTAGACGCAAAAATGAAAAGATATGACAATACCATTTTTGTATAATAAAGTTCACCCTTTCATGATACGTATCTTTTGTTTCTAGCTATTTTTCAGATGTCCAAAGTTTAATAAACATCGGAAAAGGACTGTTAGATGAAGTCACTAGCCAATATTTCTGATTATACTTCCCAGTTCACTCGCGACATATAGAAAAGTATAACCCAGACCGATTTTAATAAAATGTAACGCATGATGTTTTTTTTCAAGCAAATATTTGATACAAGGTTCCTCTGTATTCATCCTGAATTGTATCAGCGGGATAAAAACAGCACTGAATGTGGGAGATGAGAAATAAACTTCACGCAATATTACAATTAACCGAAACATCGTAATTTTACAACTTTTTGCCTGGTGTGTCGTTGAAGCTCTGTTCATCAGCAGACTGTGTTGCGTTATATAACGCCTCCGACTTCGTTGGAATGACGAAATTAAAAATTTCATAGCGTACATAGTTTTTGTATCAGTTCGTCCGGCTGTTTCTGTTGGTTCGAAAATTAGGAAGGCTTGTCGTTACACCAGGAACGGTGCCGAAAATAATTGTTTAAAACTGTTATGTAAAAGATCAAAGTGCTTCAACTAAGGAAATCGTAATTTCAAACTATTTTCTCACATTCACCAATCTGGGCATTTGCAGATGTGGGGATTTGCCGATTTGGACATTTTCTAGTGTGGGCATTTTGCAGTGTAGGCATTTTTTACTGTAGGCATTTCCAGTGTGAACATTTTTTATTGTGAGCATTTCTACTTTGGACATTTCTACTGTGGGTATTTTTTACTGTGGGCACTTCAGACATTTTCTATTGTGAGCATTTTCTAGTGTGAGCATATTGTAGTGTGGACAATTTTTACTTTAGACATTTTCTACTGTGGGCATTTTCCAGTGTGGTCATTTTCTAGTGCGGGCATTTTCCGGTGAGGTTATTTTCTAGTGCGGGCATTTCCCAGTGGGAAATCTTTTACTTCAGGCATTTTCTACTTTATACATTTTCTACTGACGGCATTTTCAATTTTACACATTTTCTACTGTGGGCACTTACTACTTCAGACATTTTCTACTGTGGGCACTTACTACTTCAGACATTTTCTATTGTGGGCTTTTTCCAGTGTGATCATTTTCAAGTGTGGACGTTTTCCAGATTAGACACTTTTACTGTGGGCACTTCCCATCGTGGAAAATTTTTACTTTGGGCATTTTCCAGTGTGACCATTTTCAAGTGTGGACGTTTTCCAGATTAGACACTTTTACTGTGGGCACTTCCCAATGTGGAAAATTTCTACTTTAGGCATTTTCTACTTTAGACATTTTTCACTATGGGCACATTTGTCAGTATGGGCACAATCCAATTGTAATGTAGGCGTATGTGCTGAATCACGCATAGTGATCGCGACATGCAATTTGCAAAGACCATATACGATCAGCCCTTGAAGAGATCATGTTCTTACACTCTATATAGTAGTTATTCCTAGTAATATTTACAACAGTTTCAGTCTTTAACCTATTGTCACTCTGTCGCAGGTTGCCGAAGGACGATGGAGCTTTCGAACGTGATAAGGACCGAGCTTACAACGACGCGTATCGAGCAACCGAAAATTGCGAGCGATTCTATCCGAGCTGCCGGCACTCCATTTATTCCGTGGATTTCTGAGGCCGGAGACATTCGCGCATTTCCACCGGAAGTCGATGCGTTCGTATGCGTGTGTAACGTCGACCGGGTTTCGCCCAGGGCCCGCCGCTTGCCCGGGGAAACACCGGCTCAAGTTTTCCTGGCCACTCGCCCGAACTTTGGTGATTTTTCAACCTGGACCCCGGCTGCGTCCCCGCATAATCTTCTGGTCCAGCGGAACACGGCCGATCGTTGCCAAGTTGCGTGGATCACCGTGCGGATACATTCGTTACAGCGAATACGCAAACACGGGCCATGCGAAATGTATGCGGCCTGCGAGTTTCACCAATGAGAAATGTTCACCGTTCATCTTTATTCCGCGATGTGCACCGCGGACTAAAGCCGAATTTAGACTTTCCACTTTCGACGCATGTTGTACACTAGGATGGTGCTTTCGATTTTTTCTGGCCTTACTCCCCTAAATCGTGGGACTCGGTGAGGAGATGATTTTTGCAACATTCTGAAGCGATCGGACGACAGGAACCCGTGCCGCATTTTCGATTCCGCAAAAAGTGTTTCTCTTTATTAATTTTAATAAGTCGGAGATAACATGTATGTTCTAAAATTCTTGTAATCGTTCCATTGTAAAAATTTTATCCATTCATTTCTGTCACAAATGCATAAAATCCGCAGTCTGCTTGTAATCGTCACCCTTTTATCCAATTCTATGTTCCCTACCGACTGGTATACCTCGTATGTCGTCTACGAATAAAACACAATTGATATATATTTCATATATTTACCATATTCAAGTTTTGAGGGACATCAGTTCGAGCACCTATTATCCAGGTATGTACGTACATGTACAGTAAATCCTCGATCTAAGAAAAACCCTCGGGTCCGTGTTGTTTCTTAGATCGTGTAGTTCTACTATTTTTTGGAGGGATATTCGTTTTTCGTAGATCCAAAGTATATGTATATTTCAAAATCGGAAATGATTTCGATAATATCTCGTTACCTACCGAATCTAGGACGTATGAAGTTCAATGCATTTTTATGTAACATTTTATGAAATTCTGGAAATGCCCTCACCCATATAAAAAATGTTTGCGACACAAAACATAATTTTTTCATATTATTACATATGGCGGAAATGTTCCAGATAGTTACAGTAGCTGAACGTTTTTTTCGATTAGGATTTCAAAGATTTCGAGGTTTTTCAGTGGTTGAGTTCCAGCGGAGGACTGAGCATCGCCACGATACCGTTCGTCGTGTGTAATTCATTTTACATTAACAAAACGGTAGACCGGGTGCCAGGGATTTATGGTTCATTCCGGTGTAGTGGAACAGCCCGGTCGAGTGTCGTGGTTCTCGAGCCTTTTTGTAAACGAGAACACCGGTAGAAGAGGAAAGGTGGAAAAAATCTCCACGTCGTTATTTAAATGTCCAATATTTAACCGGCGAGTGTGCCCGCGCTAAACACACAAGCAACGTTTTATTAATACATTCACGCATGGTCCGATGAACTTCATTCGACGGAGAGTTTGACCAAGCCGTTAAAAATCCGTCGCTTCCGCGATAACAGAAATGTCCACCGCGGCAAAGTGGACGCGGAATTGTATATAAAAGAGGCATCAACTCTGAAACTACCGGCCAGTCGAAATAACTGGCACCTAATTTCATAGGAACGCTTCAAAATCGGATTTTCACGATTTCACTGAATGCCGGGTAAGAGATTGCATATCTAGAACCGTGGATCTTTATGCAAATGACAATATTCCTACCTCGATTCCACCAAACAGTAGAAAAACGGAAAGTAATTTACTTTCCACTCAGTTTTGTACAAAATTAAAATTATATCTGCATCCACCAACAAATAGAAGATACGAAGAAATTGATTTGTTCTCTTAATTAGATTATAAATAATAGGTTGGAAATAATATGACTCGAAATAATTTTCTCCCTACTCAATTCTACTATAAATAGAATGAGGATCTTTCTCCAAAATCAGAATTGTCCACATTAATTGTCTGAAACCGAAATTAAACAAAAACAGTTCCTTAAATTTGTGTAATGTATTGTTCAGTTTTGTATTCGACCTATTCATTTTTTCCATAAACATACAAAATCCGTAGTTTAGTTATTATTCTAGAGACTAACAACACAAAGTAAAAAAAAATATATATAAAAGAACTTTCAAAACCACGCATATATTAAAATGCACTAAAAAGGAGAAAATAATATTTTTAGGCATTAGTGACCGTAAATAAAAGCGTGGAGCGCTAAACTTATTCGTGGGCGCTCCACGCTTTTATTTACAGTCGCTAATGTCTAAAAAACAAACTTTTTAAAAAGTTTTTTTATAAATTTTTTATTTTCTACTTTTTAGTCTTTTTTAAATGGAACGCATGATATAGTAATACTGGTATGAAATAGTAAGATATATATATATATAGAAACGCAAGATACGGAAATACGCGAGAATGAATGAGGGGATGAGTCCGAGAGACGACGTCTCTTGATGGAGTCCGAAATTGTCCGAAATGGAACTGAATGAACGGAACACCACACTAAGCTCCTTCGGTGCGAAGTGGGTCAGTGGAGTGGGGATGAGTCGGGATGGGAACGGGTAGTGGAGTAGGGAGCGCTGGCGCGCGGAATGGGGATCGCTGAACGCGATGACGTACTATCGAGCGTCGTGCGGCGAGATGTAACGGTTAATATTAAAATGTTTTTCTCCTAGACGCACAGTTTTTTTTTAAATTTGTTTTTTAATATCGCATTGTCATCCAGTTCTGAGCTATGGTTAAAGTTTCAAGTCTCTAGCTCATCGGAAAGTGATTTAAAATTCGATTACAAGATTTGACGCATACAACGACAACTCGGCAAGCCAATATAAGCGTGGTAAAAAAGCTGGCCGGTATCAATTTCAGGTATTCAATCAATCTCATTAAGTATTAAAGCCCGAAAAAGTACGGTCTTTCTTCTAAAGATCGGATTGCACGTACGATCACGCTGTAATTCATGGTGTAACGACCACGGGAGATCTTTGGTGGGCGGAGAAAGGTTGACAGGAGCGCGAAAATTTATCGTCTCCGCTAAAAAATCCGCCGTTCCGTTTTTACAACGGCGAACGTTCCAATTATATTTTCGCCCGGCCGACGACGCGACGGTCCACGAGGTCCGTCGTAAAATTTCACGACCCCTCCGGAATGGAATCGATGATGCCATCATTCTAATTTCTTGGCTCGCGCAGGACGATGATCCGCGATTACTGGAACGCGTGTATATACACCGCCAGACCTCCTCTTTCATTTTTACTTCTTCTTTATCTTTTTTCACGAGCGAGCAGATATCGAACGGCCGAAAACCATGATCCCGAGTTCGCCGAAAATTAATGGCCTTTCAAACCGTGTTGTTCTATTAAAGTCTCCGAGCAAGCTTTTAAGTGGAGTTCCGGGTTCCTCGATTTTATGAAAGTTTCGACCTAGCCGGTCGATTTTTTGCGAAATTAGATCTGCGAACGATGCGTCTGATATAGATTAATCTTCCGCTGAGTGGTATCCTATCCTAACCCCGTGATAAATGTACGGAACCGTCCTCGGAAACATTTCTCGAGATGAACATTGTCGTGAGGACTATACAGACTCGCTGACTATACACGGTGGAGGACTAACAACGGATGCTATCGAACCCATAAATTCCAAAAATTACGAGACTTTGCACCCAAGTGGAGTAATTTATGCCTAATACAACCCCACCTTTTCGTGCTACTTCTCGCACCAAAGGGGTGAAATCAGCCCTTGAAAAAATGTTAATATTTCCTTCTTTCGTGAAATATCTCAAGAAGAACAAATGATATAAAAAAAAGTTCCAATGAAAGCTGCATGGCATTATTGAGTCTACCAAACTGTGCAAAAACAAAATTTTTTAGAATGCATATTTAAACATTTTCTTCGCGAAATGCATTTTGAAAAACATTTTTTTATTCAGTTTGGTAGACACAATAATACCATGCAACTTTTTTTTAATATCGTTTGTTGTTCTTGAGAAAGAAAACTGTACATTGTCGCACCAATTCCGTATTCGTAGAAATAGGAATCGCTGGAATCTAATTGATCGATCGAACCATTTTGATCTAATTTTCTCGAGCAGCTGTTTAGCAGCGAGCGTGTTAATTTGTACGAAGCATTCGTGAACTGTGGAAGCCAACGAGGAAGATCATGGTCGTTATGTCGCGGCGCACACAACATATCGAAGAGTCTCTCTGCCGGTACGAGCCGCGAACAGAATCTGATGCAATTCGCACTTGCTCGCGGTTTAACGACTAATTGAAGCAGGAGTTTAACGATCCGGCCGTAAAACTGCTCGCTAAACGCCGCGAAACACTCTAACCAGCGTTACCTGTCGTTATATCATCCACCGATTCGAGTCACTTAACGTCTTGCCCCTGAGCAAACAGCTTAGATAAATCCGGCTCGGTTGACCGAAGCAATTCAGTGGGACTTAACGGGATGCCGGCCGCGTGTCCGTCGTTCCGCGTTCCAGTCGTCAAACTTCTGTGTCTACTTTGGGCCTTACGCGTCTCTTCCGCAAACCAGACCAACAAAACGATGGATCGAACGAAAAGGCAATTCGAGGCGAAGTACCTCATCTTCCCTCAAGGTAGCAACGTTCAAGTGAGTCAAACTTCCCAGAGTCAAAACTCAGTTTGCTTTGCCAATCGACGTATAAAAAACTTGTTTATAATGTTAACCTCCCCGCCAAGAACATTCTCGGGTCCAAACTTCACGTCGCAAGTCATTAGTAGACTGCGGATTTTATGCATTTATTATAAATATGGGTAAGTCTAATTTAAAGAAGAGTCGGGGCAAAGAGAATTTCGAAACACCAGAGTGTATTTTAAAATTGGTGCAGAAAATTTTTATTTTGCATAAACATCCGCAATCTAGTCATTAGTAATGAACACTTTATTTTAAGGACATTTCCAGTAGTAGGGTGAAGTTGCCTAATTTTAGAAGATACTCGGCACTGCGTTCATTTATTTAGAATTTGTTCGGACTACATCCCACATATTCAAAGTAAGTAATTGCTGTCGTGGAATCCGCAATTTGTATTTTGAAGTGGTTCAATGGTCCTATGATATGTTCGTTTGTGCGATTATCATTCGCTGGGATACCTCTGTACATTCGTTAGAAATTGTTGTCCATTAATTGGTCGTTTGCCGCGTTTTTCGCTGAATGTCAGATTTTTCATACGAACTGTGATCATTAGACTGCGGATTTTATGCATTTATGACAAAAATGGATGGGTGTAATTTCAAACAGTAAAGAGATTATGTACCAGAATGTAAGAGTATCAATACATTTGTTACAACTGCATGAAACCACTAAAGAGAGAAATAAATTCTTCTTTGGTTGCTATGTCTTGCAATTAATGCATATAATTTATATTTCGGAATATCATTGAATTTATGTTCTGGAATGTAATGTCTTAATTTCAACAAACGTGCAACTTGTTCGTCCACTGGACAGACCGAAATTAATTCCATTCATTAACCCCTTGCCGTATTTTAACGAGTTAGACTCGTCACGAAGATTTTTACAAAGTCTCACAAATATGAATGTTATGTGTTTCTTTTTAGATGAAATAAAATTTGATTCGTTTGTAATCAATATTTAAGCATTACAATAAATGTAGCCATACAGAAAATATAAACTTTCTTTTCTCTTCTGCGACATTTTTGGTGATAAAGACGTTTTAATCGCTGTAACTGTAAAGAAAGGAGGGATTTAATGAAACGAAAAATGCCTAGTAAGTGCTACCCCTGACGAAAGCTATTCGATTGCACAACTCAAGTGTACATTTGTAATTATTCATATTTTCATAAAATGTTTCATAATTCATAAAATTCGTCTTATATAAAGAAACCATTACCAGATATATTTCGCAGTTGAATATATGGAATTGTTATGTAACTCATATGACTTATTTTAAAACTAAACTCAACTTTAATTTGGAATATCATTGAATAAATTTAGAATACAGCGAAATGTATTTTATTGATTTTCCTTAATTCTATTGATTCTGCCGCTCGCAATATGATATAATATACGACAGTTCAATATTAGTTGTCAACAATAATATTTAATATTTAATTTTACATATAACATTATTCGAGTACGTATGAGTATAAAAAGAAATTTAGAAATGATATATTATACATGATTATGATCAATTATTATCGATGGCTGAACCACCGGACGTGACAAAACATAATGCCAATATCTGCTTATATTTCTTTATTTTAAGTGGATCAATACATGAAAAAACATCAGTTTGGATTACAAAAAAATTTTTTTAAGGTCGAGTTGCCCATTTATAACATAAATAAAAATCTGTATTTATTTTTTATCTACATTGAACACTGCTCACAAGATGTCGTAGATTACTTTGATAGGTTACTCAGTTTTTACATTAAATTCTATTTGATTTCTTCTTTAATACGAAGTAGATAACTCAAAATGTCCAAATTTCAAGTTACCTAGTTCTTACATTCAGGCGGCGATTTTTGACAATGTCTGAATATGAAAATTTGTTAAATCATAAGTGGCCTTAAATTTTTGGCCAAGTACTGTACCGAGGGAAAAACAAATGAGAACGAACGGCGCACGCGCGACCCGTCTCCGAGGCGTTTTCCACGAGCAGAAGTTCGCGAAACTTGCGCGGTAAACGATGGCTTAATAATTTCTAATAGCCCGGCCCTGGCCCAAAGCAGCCGGCTCATTTCGCGCAGGGCACTTGTTCGTCATTGAAAACGCTCGTATGCAAAATGTAAGCGTTAAAAGGAGCCGGCGTCGCTGCGACGAGCCTCGTTAATTCGGTGATGCTAACTATTTAATGCCCTGGAACATTGGGGGCGCGTGCACACGATGCCGAATACCTGTGTTTTCCAATTAGTCAGCGCTCGCGCGTCACAAAATCGAGAATGGCGCTTGCCCGCCGTGAAGTAAATTCGTTAATGGATGGTTGGGACGCGTGCAGAAAACGGTGTGATTCCGTCAATTAATTTTCACGGCGTGCTCATACGTTGCGTGATCGAGTGCTAGATCAGTGATCGATTCTTCTTCTCGAGGCGCCACCCGTACAAATTAATTCGACAACGTTTCCAACCTGTTAACCGAGAACGACGAGCAGGTACACCCTTCAATCAAGCTCCATTTCACATTTTTGGTTTATTTCCTGTTCCACTTTTTATTTAGAAATATATTTCGGGTTCAATTATACCATAATGTGTATAGAGATACGTTTTAATCCGTGTGCACGGATATATTTAATTCAACTTCGTTGACAAAATTATTATAGATCTCTATCGCGTGAAACGATGACTGAATTAGTTTCAGTTCCAAATGGATTAAACTGCAAGGAAAAGCCGAAAAAACCGAAGGTGCTTCTCGAGCCTTGATTTCTTAATACATAATAAACAAGCGTTTTTTAGCTGATGGTGTTGGTTTTTAACCTTCTGTTTAAAAAGGAAATTGCAGCAAAAGTAGTCCGTTAAGCGGAGTCAACAGGAAACGCCAAAGAAGTGAAGCAATTACTTCTTGTATGAAATGCTACCTATAGAACTGTTTAACTTTAACTTCTCAGCGAAGCTGCAACGTTTAATTAAATTATATCAATTTCCCGGTTTCGAAGAGTAGTTGCATCAAAAGAAATTCAATTTTTCCGCCTATCGATATCCGAGTTTTCGAGTGTCCGAGGTTTGCACGACCTTTAAACGATAATTGTTTCTTCAGCTGGTTTACTGTCTGACAGTAAGCACATACGCGAAACCCTCGGGATTCTTCACCGTCGGGATCACCGCAGGCCAGGCGTGGGAGCTGCCCAGCGAGAGCATGCTATCGCGATATCCCTCGGACGTGTATCATCGTCGAAGCAGAAGGGAACTTTATCGCAAAATGGAGCTGCTACTGGAAACGTGAGTAACCGATCAATCCGTGGGCGACGGTAGAGCGGGGATTAAAGCGATTGTGGCATTAAGGCGAAGCTTTTATCATGGAGCAGGGATCGAGGAAAAACCGGGACGAAGTATAGTCGCGGATGCAGTTCTTTCCTTCCGGAAATCTACTGCCGTCCCGGGTCCTCTGCATCTCGTTTCCTGCTGGCAAACTCGGCAAAAATCGCGGTCATTCTGGCAATTTATTAGTTGCTAAATGTCGCGTCGTCATTTGCTATCTGGGAGGTTGTAGTTCTTACCAGACACACACGATTTAATTGCAAAATGACACGATAGTGGTTTAATTCAGACCTCAGCAAATAATAATAGAGCTACACGATCTAAGAAAAAGCACGTATCCCAAGTTTTTCTTAAATCAAGGCTTTAGTATTTTTTATTTCGAACCAGACTCGACATGGAGTTTCTGCTTGTCTTTGATCAATTTATCTTTAGTCATACCGTAAATGAAACATTTTGTAACACGTTGATAGAGGTATGTATATGGGTATGTTCTCTTAGTTGTTGAAATTATTTGATGTCTCTGGATTTTGTGTACCGGAAAATTGTCAAGAAAACTCGTCTCGTCTTATCATACGTATGTGTATGATGCAGTCATCCAGTAACGGTGTTCGTAATAATCGTAAAGGGTCCTGCGCCTGCTAGGACCTTGTCAATTATACGGCCTAAGTCGCTAGAGGGGTGATTTGGCACGTCCTATAGTCGCCCGCTGTTGCGATCCGCAACAAAGAGGATATTCGAGTGGATCGTGAGACGGGATAATTTTCTGATCGTGAATACTTGCATTAATTAGGCCTACCAATTCTCACACCCTATAAACATATGTAAATCATCCCCTCTCGTGAACAACAGCAATTAGAAAGACTGAATAAGTTTCTAAAGATTGTTGTACGCTATGTACACTACAAACACAGAAAAATTTCATCGAAGGATAGTTGGTACAAGCTGAAGAGACCGAAGCTGGAAAGTTTGGCCGAAGATAGAAAAGGAGAGAGAAAGAGACTATCGTCTCGCCAGGAAAGAAACTGTCGAGTGCAGTTCGAGTAGGTATCGCGTCATTGTTCCCCCGGCGAAGAGTCTCTTGATTTTCGGGGGTGGTCGCAGAGGTTGCGGGCTCTCGGAGACGCCGAACATCCCGCCGATTTCGAATCTTGGTCGTGTGTCGACGCGACACGACGGTGCCGGCTCTCCTCGGCCGACCACTTGTCCGATTCACGCCGCGAGTAATCGTCGAAAACGAGAATGTGAAGTCTCGGCAGGGTTAAGTGGCCGGCTCTCGAAGCCGATCCCCAGGCCCTCTCCTCTTTCTCTCTCTCTTTCTCTCTCTCTCTCGAGGGTGCAGAAACGTTGACCTCGTCGAAACGAAAGGCGATCGCGGAACGCCGCGCCGCCGCCCGATAGAACGTTTTACCCCTCGTCTTTCAACGTTCGAACCGGTTCCGGCTGCTCTTCGCCGGCTTGGAAAAGCTGACGGACTAAACAAAGCCCAGTCAAGCTTTCATCCAAACGTTCTCCTCTGCGAGCCGACCGCACCGTCGCTGAAAGGGCCACAGCTTTTCACGGATTGGGCGCGATTGTGCGCTCCGAATCGAGTTAACGATAAAGCAGCTGCTTTCACTGGGCTGTTTCGAGTGTTGCCAGAAGATTCCGCGTGAGAAGTTCCTGTCTTCGCTGAATTCCGGCGACAATAATCGACGCTGCGCTATGTATTCGAACCTGATTCGATGGGACCGTGTAATCTCTACTGAAACGAGAAGCTTCCAGGACCAGTCAATTCAGAACCCTATCACAATCGATGGTAATTTGACAGTATACTTTGTATTAACCTTCCCTCACTGTGTATGGGGTGCAATATTGATGAATGGAAAATTTCCACACATTTTCTAGGAATGATATTAGGTTGGCAACTAAGTTCTCCTCCACATTTCCTCAAACAAAGTCATTTATATATATTTTTTAAGCACGAGTATTTTATATCAAATTAATCGAAAAATTCAGAACTTTCCAATACAGCTCAAAAGAAATGGTCACTGAATGAGGTTATAATGATACAATAAAAGAATTACGAAACGAAAGGTCGCGAATTTAGTCGCCAACCTAATATCATTAAAATTTTTAAAGTGTTACATACTTATCTTTTAAAAATCAATCAAAGTTCAGAGATAGTTATGCAGACAAATTTTTTCTTTCATTTTGCTCAAAAAATGTATGGGTTCAATTACTATGTACACGGTTAATATTAGAATAGCAGTACACACACACATACAGAGAGAGAGAGAGAAAGAGAGAGAGAGAAGGTTAACCCACAATTTACACATTTCAATTTAACCGTGTACATAATTATTAATTCCTACTTCCTAATTAGAACGATCATCGAATATAAATTTATAAAATCGTCATACGTTTCCAAATATGTTGGCAAATTCATATAATTTTCAAATTAAAATTGCATTTCCAAATGCGAAAATTGCCAGAGTTACTATACAACTTCATTGCCTAAAACTACGACGGACATTCACGTTTGAAATGAAATTATAATTAAACATGGAAATGAGTAAAAGAGTTTGCTTACCGTTATGAGATTCAGAAGAAGTTCTTTCGCGTCCGTGCAGATATACAAGCACCACTGAAAAGAATTTATTTCATCATTATTAACTCGTATATCGTAATTACTACTGTGGTATTTCTGGTAGTTCAAACTTATTTAGATAAATGATTCTCTATGCAACCATTATTCTAGCAATGATTGTAAAATCTGATTGGAGCATGATTGATTAACTCTCTCCGAATGATACGTTCTTTACGAAGGAAACCATTTATTATACAAGACGTCGAGCTAGTAATTGTTGTCCGGTTTAGTACTGCCTCACAAAATACTTTATAACAATTGTTGTCAAATTTCTTATTCACCAATAATAAATTCGTGGTGCTAAAACATGAATATATCAATTGTTATTTTGTATCACATTTAGTAAAATTGCTCAGAAATATTTAAACACTGAATTCCTAATTTTCTAAAAAGTGTCTACATCTAAATTGTTATAATTTCGTTAAAAAAACCGTGCCACACCTGAATTCATTCTTTCACTCACTTTCGTCTAAGGTGTCTTTTCATGATATACCGGGTGGAAAAGTAACGACACATTTTTTCTTAAAAATACCATAACATGAAATATGTTCAAGCAGACTGCAAAATATTTTACAACAACCCTCCAAAAACGGTATTACTCCTCCAAGAACTACCACAAGGATCTGACGTTTTGCAACATCCTGTACCCGAGAACGTTAGACCGTGCGAGAAGCAAATCCAGGACTTGTTCGAGTATTGGCAAAGGAGAAAGACTTTTGTCGATGCCCGAAGGGCTGCATTACTCGAATGCATTACTCGAAAGGAGGCATTATCGATCGATTAAAACCCATTCTGCGAACGTGCGAGCCAGAGCGTACGCTGTGCACGCGCGAACGTTGCATACTGCTTGCATAAATATCATCGATTACCCCGATATCGCTGTAACCATTCCTCAAATTGTTCTATTGAACTTCGCACGGCCGCCAATAAATGACAGTCAAGGCACACCTTTATATTTACGCGCGGGTTCGTATTTACTTTCGACGAAGTGAAAGTAATGAATCTTAATGCGCTTCCGGTGCTTCGACCCGTTAAAATTGCACGCGTTGCGGTCTCCGTTAAGATATCCTATTCTCCACCTCTCGCTACTTGTTTGCTCCATTGTCAAGATTTGCGCTTCGTCTATTGGCCGCTTTTGATTCTGTTTGCGCAAACTCTGGAAACTGCGAAGACAAATGAAAATTGAAAATGGCGAGACTAATCCGAGAGCAAAACCTTCTTTCAATGATTTCTTCAAGAAACTTTTACTAACATATTCGTGGCATTTTTTTATTCAAATGAGCCCAAACACGATGCTATTTGAATTATAGCTAATTGTTCAATTGGCGACTCATCCTGTACTCTTTTCTCTGCAATTTCGACCAATTTTAATTAATTTTTTGGTACAGTATTTAGTAAACGAATCTTGCTAGAATCCCAAAAAAATTGAAATTTAGGAAAGAGAAACTTTTACTAACATATTCGTGGCATTTTTCTGATTAAAATGAGCCCAAACACGATGCTATTTGAATCATAGCTAATTGTTCAATTGGCGATTCAGTAGAACCTCGATTATCCGAATCCTTTAGTCTTTTCTCTGCAATATCGATCAATTTTAATTAATCTTTTGGTACAGTATTTAGCACACGAATCTTCCTAGAATCTCAAAAAAATTTCAAATTTAGGAAAGTTATTAGTTTTGAAGGGGTACCTACTTAATTTTGCCCCGAGTGTCTAACGAGACATCGTAGTAAATCCGCGCTTTGCCACGATTCCACGCAGAACGTAGTTATTTCTCCGTGTTAATAGACTCCCATTGTTCCGTCGACCGCTTCTTGACTAGATGCAGGAGCACTTGCAAACTGCTTTAACTTTTGACCTGGGATCCGTGAGATGCGACATCGATTGCTCCCATTTTAATGGCAGACTTTACGGTCTGTGACACGTGACGCTTACACAAGACATCTCACGACTGAGGATTTCTGTGGATTATAGATCAAGATCGTGGTAATTTTCAAGGGTGGCACGACGTCAAGGAAACAGACATGTCGCTGATAGGATCGTCGAAGAAGTTTCTAGACGTAGCAGGATACTGTAGACTCACGCGCAAGTTTGTATAATATAAATATAAATTAAAAGTGATGTAAATCAGTTATTAAGAGATGGCGACTAGAATTATGTAAAAATATTCTATAAACGCCTGGTTTGCCATTTGTTAAAATATTTTGGATAATTATCTTTACTAATTATCTTCGTTTAGATTGAAAATTTATTATGTGTGTGCTATAATACTAATTTAGACTATAATGGATAATTTCGTATACAATGCTGTTTATTTCTTTCGTGTTGGAAATAATACAACAGTTTCTTGAATGCCATGAACATTTTCACTGAATTTGATCTGCTCGTTTGTGTCGTAAATGAATAAAATCTGCAGTCTAGTCATAACTTCGTCGTTTCAATGAATCCAAGCATAAAATTTTCGGAAGACATATCCAAGTTGTTATGTATTCTACGAATGAGAATATCGCCTTAACACAGAGGTAACATAGAACACGGCGCGGAAATTGCTTGCGCAACACAGAATGCATGCAGAATACACGAATCTTCATACATTTGTGACACTTACAAACTTGTAGAATAGAATAAGACATCCCCGTGTTAACAAGCACAGATAACATTTCTATTTTCTTCTTCTTCGTCTTTTAGATGACGAAATTCATTTCATTCTCATTCTGCGCTTTTTTGGTCTAATTAACACCAGATCCACGAGGCACTGGAAGTCATTAATTCACATTATTTTATCAAAATAACAAGAATGTATTGATCCAGATTTTTAGCGATTTTTTTTTTTGTTAATATATATCCAAAGTATTGAAATTGAAATTCCTATGTAAAAAAATTCCATGAATTCACAATCTACTGCACATACAATAAAAAATTTGGTTTCGGCCATTTTAGCAGGTCAAAAGATATTGAACGAATATGTATACAATGAAAAACCTGGATACACAAAGTATACGTTCCTTTTGCTCGAACACCTCATTCTCAGGGTCAGTTTTGTTCTCTAGACAGACGTTTGGCTGTTTGTAAGGCACGATTTGACAAGCGGACCGAATAAAGGGCTGGTGTCTCTTTTCGAGTAGTGAAGGGAAAGGTTATCGACCGCAAGAAAGAACGAGATGGTGTAAGTAGAATAGCTGAGGCTAACCAGACAGAGTCGGGTTAAACCGTGTAATGCCCGAAAAGGAACCTGGAAGCAGGAAGGAAAAGAGAGCGCGCGAGGAGGTAAACAGTAAAGACGGGAACCATCAGCTGGTAAAGGTAGATAGAGAACAGCATAGAGTGAGACAGAGAAGGCGTATAGACAAACAAGAGTGTCACCGTTTTGGCGAGAACAGAAGTTATAGGAGAAAGAGATGAAAGAAGCCGTATAGTTTTTTGCGAGCAGTGTATTACAGTACGACCTCGATTAATATAATCGAACCCAGGTTAATCGAGGTTCCACTGCATAACCAACCGATCAGCGATTAATCCTTTGCGCTCATTTGTCGAGTGTGACTCGACATCGGAGAAAGGAAAATCTACATGAAACGTGTTTTTATATGTACGTGGTTCTTCCATTATTTATTTAAGTCTTATTTTACCACGCTTATATTAGCTTGCCGAGATGTCGTTGTTGTTGTATGCGTCAAATCTTGTAATCGAATTTGAAACCACTTCCCGATGAGCTAGAGACTTGAAACTTTAAACATAGCTCACAACTGGATGACAATGCAATATTAAAAAAAAAATTTTTTTTTAAACTGTGCGTCTAGGAGAAAAAAGAATTTTAATATTAACCGCCACACCTCGTCGCGCGACACTCGGTCGTACATCATCGCGTTTAGCGATCCCCACTCCGCGCGCCAGAGCTCCCTACTCCACTACGCGTTCCCACTCCGACTCATCCCCATTCCACTGACCAATTTCGGACTCCATCGAGAGACGTCGTCTCTCGGATTCATCCCCTCATTCTATCTAGCGTATTCCATATCTTACCATTTCATTCCAGTATTACTATATCTTGCGTTCCATTTAAAAAAGATTAAAAAGTAGAAAATACAAAAATATATAAAAAAAAAACTTTTTAAAAACCACGCTTATATTAAAATGCACTAAAAAGGAGAAAATAAATAAAGCGTGGAGCGCCCACGAAGATTACGTCAATATAGTTTAGCGCTCTACGCGTTTATTTATAGTCACTAATGTCTAAAAAAATTATTTTCTCCTTTTTAGTGCATTTTAATATAAGCGTGGTTTTTAAAAAGATTTTTTTATATATTTTCTTTTAGATAAAACAAATATAAGTTCCACAAATATAAATTAAAACAAAGTTCGAGAGCTATATTTCATATAATTAGTAAACAAAATTGTTTAAAAGTAGCAGTCAGGGAACTATCCTTTGAAGTAAATTTGAATTGTGTTGGCAATAAAAATTGAAAAATAATTCGGAATTAACCCCTTAAATTCTATTTTTATTGTACAGAACGAGACAATTTCAAAAAGTATTTTGTCAAAATTAGTGTGTTAGCCAACTAGGGTAAATATCGTTTTCTAGATCGGATAGTTTTCGAAATATTTTGAGAGAGGATATATTTTTCATCCCCTAGATAACCCTTGCCCTATAAAGGAGATATAAGTCAAATATTTCAAAAAGCTACATTGCATTAAAAGTAGCAGGTTACACTTCGATGCAATTTCTCACCAGTACACGGTACTATCAAGAGCAGACTTGTTGTGCTAACAAGTGCAGAAATCATTTAGCAAAGAGTCCGAAGAAGATGGATGTCATCCATAAACGCGTTTCCTCCTGTGCCCGGTCTTAACACGATTTCAAGATTGCGTCGTGGATTTCCGGGAGCCGCGATGAAACACGGCAACTGCATTATTCCGATCCTAATAGCAAAGCATAGTACTCTATAATTGCCAGTGTTTGCTTCGGAGGTGAGCGGCGAGGGTTGGGGCGGGGTTAGCTGGAAAGGGCGGAGAGGATCCCTGTAAACCTTCGCCGGTTTACACCGAACCGCTTCGTACTCACCGGTATCAACGCTCGACGGTATTATCGCAAACTTAATGAATAGACCACCGCCTCACGGACAGCCTGACGAAGATAACGAGCACGATAGTGATAAACGATCGCAGTCGGTCTCGTGGGGAACATCGCCCGACCGTGACACGCCGATTTTGATGAAACGCCTCGCGCGCACGGGGCTCCTCTCTCTGCTGTTTAGAAAACTACTCGACGCGTGTGCTTTTATATAATATTTTAGCTGTCTACGTTTCCGCTAAGGGATTGAAACTACCCGTCACCTTATCGCACCTCGATCATTTTTCTTTGCACTGTTACATTCTGACGTTTACCTCCCAGCCACGCTCCAGCCAATTTAGATTGTACGGACCGTTTCGTTTATCTTGCACTCTTCAATATCTTCGTTACTTCCGCGAAACGCTATTAAACAATTGACGGGCTGAGAATCACGGTGGTGTAAGCGATTTTGAAGATCCTTAGTCGACAACAGTCCTAGAGCAAATTCGTTTAATTCAGGACGACCAATTTTGTGACACGTCATTTTTATCTTTCAACGTCCACTTTTCCAAGTTCTCTTTTTATCCAGCCGAGTTCACGACCTGCAACACCATGACCTTCACGTGACCTTGAACGAAAACTAACACTAGTCTCAAGGTGTATTTGCGGAGCAACTTTGTATATTCTCCAGTTAGCACTTGTCGGAAGCCTATTAGCATAATACTCAATGGCTTGTTATATTAACACTAAACCTACCACCACCGGTCAAACTTCCAGCTTTTTTATTTCACAATTATTGAAATATTAAAAATGATTTCGCACGAAATTACTGTAGTGATATCTTTAGTAGAGCATGTATTACAATAGAAGCCGCACAAAGTCTAAATAAAATCAATCTTGTCATTTTTATAAAGGAACATGTGTACCAATTTAAGGCTTGTAAGGCTCGATAGGTTTGGTGGTAAGAAGAACTTGAGAATCTTCTGTATAGCCGCCAATCATAAACGTTTAATATTAAATTAAATTAAAAAGTAAGTTACGCGTTAACGTTAACGCGTGTACTTGCTGAAGGAATTTCTCTGATCGACGTATTTCTTTTGCGCAGACAGGGCAAAGATGGAAGGGCTTGCGTCCTCGGGGCAATCTGCAGGGCCGCGATGCGAAATCGAATAAGAACGGACAAAGGAACCTTCTTCGAGGAGATTATGCGTGTCGTGTTCTCGTAAGTATCTTACGATTGACTGATTACTCCTTTCGGTTTGAGAAGTGATGCGGACGTGAGAGGGTCTAACATTAAGTCAGCCCGACCCGGCAAAGAAATCGTCTTCTTATCGAGTTCGTTATTGCACTGCGGATTTTATGCATTTACAGCAACAATGAATACGTAAAATTTGAAATGGTAGAAAAATTAATATGAATTAAGAGAATTGATGTATTATATTTTCAATTCTATCAAACTGTTAAAAATATAATGAAGTATTTTGAAAAATGTATGAAAAAGTGTAATTGAAAAATTACATGTCGAGAAGTCGATTTTCACTGTTGAAGTTTATTGAGAAAATTCGCAACCGTTCTATGTTGTGACATGCAAATTGTAATTCAAGTCACTATTCAGATGGAATATTCATGGAATATTCGAACAACCAAATACTTATCGGAGCTCTGGATCGCATGAACGATGACTGGCAGAATGATTTGTCGAAGGAAAATTGAAGAGAAAACGATGTGGCGAACGGAAGGCGCTGATTAATCAAACGTCCCGCGTGCACGTGGGAATGCAATCGAACTGGAACAGTCGTTGAATGTCTAATCGATTATTAGCTAAGAGATTGATCAAGGCGAACGTCAACCAGCCCGAAAATTGAATAGGGAAACGGTGAATAAGAAGTTTCATATCCGGGACAGAAAAGGCTGGATAAACTTTCATAATCTTCCAGGATAAAATACATTTTTATCGAAAAATTGCAGTACTTTCAGCCATAAATTTTGCATCGAAAAATTTAGAAACATGAACACATCAAGAAACAAAATCATGTTCTTTCTGAAAGTAAATAAAGCAGATTAGTTTTATTTGAACAGAGAAATTCTGTTTTATTCGTAGAAATCGAGAATCACGATGTTTAAAAGAAATTCTAGTAGATAACTCTGTCATGAACTAGCAGCTGAATTCTAGCTGAATCGGTCCGCCAGTTCCCGAGAAATATAGATTGCCGTTTACGCAAACACCATTTCGCGAAAAACGAGTTAAAAGTTTTAAACCCTGCTGTAGGCACCGCTGGTGTAGATGTCTATTGCAGGCCACAACTTCGTTAATTTTATGGATTATCAAATGGAAGTTTTCGGGGGTGTAGTTTAAAGTTAACACAACCGAGTTAAAATATTTTTGTAAAATCCGTGGAAAAATGTTCCTTCCAGGTATTTCATTACATCAATATCACTCCATTGGACCATATTTTAATAACGCTTTAATCTCCAATTAAATTAATAATGTTGCTGTGGGCTACGAACGATTAAAAATTGACACCGTTTTTAATCGTTTGTTACTCGTAAACTAATTAACCAATCTCGGTGGAATTTTCATCATGAATATCAATCATCTAAATCTACAAAACACATTGTTTAAATCTCCGTTACAGAGGAAAAAATTGTAAAAAGCAACTTTTACTATTTCTATCGCGATTCCGACCAAATGCACTTTTCCAAACATTTTATCCCGCGAAATCTACCAAACTAATCTCTCTAGCTGTGCAGAAAAAGCTGACAGCATGTGATCCATTTATAAAAAAAAAGTGAAATAAAAATGTTTTCATGAATAGCGAGAAACAGAGACCAAATGGAAATTTCGACTATAAATCGTTTCAATAATCTTTGAAATTAATTGATTATGTCAAATTCTACGATGAACGGATAAAATCCGCAGACTAGCAAAAATTCAATTTTAATCGACCCGAAGTGTTAATCGAATGATCGAAACCAGCCAGCGTTGGAATCCCAGCTGGCTTGGCGTGTCAGGCAAGAGCCTACGAGTCGGAGTCACGGGGATTTTATCCTGTGGGAAAGGGAGTGGAGAAAGGAGTGGGATCGTCGACGGATACAGCTGTCATCAAAGTGTCGTCTCGTCCACGTAACTTCAAGTCATTCCCAGGATTCTTCAGCGGCTCGTGGCGGGGTTACACTTTCCCGATAACGCGTTGAATTTATTCATGACATCCGGCGTGACGCTTAACGTCCCCCGGCTTCAGCAGATTCGCGGGAAGTTCGCAGACCGCGTCCAAGCGGCTCGCGGAATATCCTTCGACAACTTCTCGTTCCGCTTTTAATAACCGTTCGGAAAGTTTCAGCCGCGCGAGAACCGTGACACGCGGGTGGAATGAGGGACGGGGGCGGGGAGGGGGAGCTGGCGAATTGCAAAAGAAGAAGGGGACCATTGTTCGAGGGTAGGGAGCAAGTTCGAACACGGGGTTGCCTTTCGATAATTAATAACGCCGGTGAAATGCGGCGCGCGTTCGACCCGGCTGAATATTTTTAGGTACTTTATCGCACGGAAAGAAAAACGTCGCAGGGTGGGGGGATTTACGAGAACATAGCCCCCCGCCGGAAAATTCAGTTGCGCTTCTTCTATCTCGTCCCGTTACGCGCTGCGAACTTTCCTGCTGGAAAACTTAGTCAATGGGGTATCTCTTCTACCGATTAAATCTCCTCTTTTCACTTTACTTAGCAAAGCATCCCCCTATCCTCTCTCTCTCTCACTCTCTCTCACTCTTCGAGTAATCGCGTGCTCCTTCAAGATATTCTTTCCTCCTCCTTTCGGATTACCCGACGATTTTTCATGTTTTAGATTGCCCGGCGAGTTCGAAGACGCGGACACCGTGACCGAGTACGAGAGAGCGTACTACCGGCAAGAGAATTGCGACGTAATGGAAGACAGGTGTCCGGACGGCTTCTGAACCGACAGAATCGTTCTTCTTAATTCTCCGAATGAACTGGAGAAGCCCAGGCATGCGAGAAGATCCCTCGAAAGTACTCCAGTTACGTTCTGTTGCGGGCACCGCGTCGTGTCCGTTCGACGACGGCACTTTATCTACTTGCCGCTTTATTAAGGGGGCACTGTACTTTGGAAACGTGAATAATAGACACCTTTCTGGGGTTTCGCTTTTTCTCGGATGGAAGTCGATGCCGCGAGAAATACTGTATCGGTGCACTGCTGTACTTTGTGCAGGAGAACGATTTTCTGCGCCCGCCGCGAGAAATGGGAGCTTCTTTCTTTGTTTTTAATCATTTCTAGAGTTATTTATATTTTTCTACTGTCTCGGATTATGGCTACTCAATTTTTTTACGAATAGATTGCATTTCTTCCCTGTATTTCGTTTAAAAAACATGTTGTGGAAAAAAATTTCTTTCCAACTGGAACAATTTTTACTGGATACCCTTGTTTGATAATTTATTTGTTATAATTTCTTGGAAAAAGGTTGACATTATAGACGTCTATAAACCCACAATTTTTAAGACTTCGAAAAATCCTTTGAGATACTTCCATATGTCGCCGCGAAGACATCAACATATTCAAATTTCCACAAAATCCGAAACAGTACTCCAATAAGTTCGTTTCTCGGTTGTTTCCTATATTTTATGTGAAAAATACATTGTGAAAAAGAATTTCTTTCCAACAGAAACAATTTTTAATGGATACCCTTTATGTTTCCACCACAAGCATCCAAAAACTCATTTTCACAGGTTTGTTAATTGTTATAATTTAATGAAAAATCACTACAGAGGTCTGTAAAACGAACAATTTTTAGTTTTTCAAAAAATCCTTTCCGCATTCGAATTTCAACAAAAATCGAAACAGTACTCCAATAAGCATCCGACTTCGCAATGGCCAGGAATGATTTGGAATTTTGGCGGAATAGGGAGTAATTTGGAATTTTTTTCGGATTCTATAAATTTTAATAAATCCCGGTCTAAGTATTACGAGGAAAATTGATTTTTCGAGATTAATGAAGAATCGTGCCGCACACGTATGACGATTATCCGCGAATGAGCGTTCAAAAAAGGACGAGCCGCGTTACCATTAAAAAATTCAATGTGTGCAACGCGGCCGCTACTCTTCGAGAGAGTGTTTTCCATGAAACACGATTAATTTTGCAACGAGCTCTGCCATTGTCTTTCCATTTCCTAGACGGCTCTAAAAATTACAGCCGCCATACACGTGTTAAACATGAAAACCTCGTAATCGTGAAATACTGGCCGCGCCGGCGAACGCTGCCTCGGACGTAACGCGACAAACTGCTTTATTACCGGCGTCTAATATTAACGCGACAGTCGTTGTGCATTCTTCTGCGGTGGGTACGGAACGATGCATGTTAGACTTTGCTACACATTGTGACCCTTCCATTTTCTGATTCTGTATTATCGATAAATCTGTGGTTGCAAGGAAAAACTCCGCATGTCACAATTTTAAAAAATTTCAGTTTATGCATTAATTGCGATTTATAGAGTATAGGATTCGCGTCTTTATCAGAAAAAAAGTCATGAAAATAAATTCGAAAGGCTTAAAAACATAATGCAATTGAACCAATATCATACGGCAAAGCATTAGTAACCAAAACTTTAAACGGCAATATCTCGGAAGTGAAATTATGTGACATGCGGCGTTCTTCCTGACAACCACAGAAATATGTTCTTAACACTAAAACTACCGAGCCTTAGAAATGACAAGAATGATTTTATTTAGACTTTGTGCGGCTCCTATTGTAATGCGTGCTCTACTAAAGATATCTGTGCAATCATTTTTATTATGTCAAAATAATTGTGAAATAAAAAATCTGTGATCGGTCATTTTAACCAGTGCATGAATTGCCTTCCAAAAATTACAAGATTAAATTTATTTAGATACTGCAGGATCGTATAGCGAGATATGCTACAATAAAGAAACTTATTCACACTAATTTCTCGTGGCAGCACCATTATAATTCCAACAATTCTAAAATAAGAAATCTACGACCGGTCATTTCAGTGTTAAAACAGCCAGCTTAAATTTACGATTCTTTCAAAAATCAATGTAGGAATGACGTTTTAATTTCCAGCGATTTCCAGCAAAGATATAGGACCTAGAAGATTCAGGGAGCTTTACAATATCTGTGTCCGGGTCAAATAGCCCAGCGTGCGTCGTCAAAGGGGATCGACATGTTCGCGACCATACGAGGATCATAATTTCGAATCGGCATCAATATTCGGCAAACGTCATGAATGGACTCATTAGGCTTACAATAATATCGTGTAGCCGCTGGAATAATATGGAACCGCGTCCTCGAAAGCGCATCCTTCCGGGGATTGGGAGCTGGTGCATGTATTTTGGTTGCAGGAACATGCGTCTCACCTGCGACCCGTGTGCAAGTGAGCAGACTGTGTTTGCGCGTGCACACGCCGCGCCGCCGCCGCCGCCATGCAATTCTCCCTTTGAGAATGTCAGCCAGCTTCCATTGCACATCATTAACGCGGTTCGCCGTCGCACCATCCACGATTCCTAGATCCGGAACGCCGACGCCGTCTTCGCCCGTGTACGGATAAGAATCGATTCCTGTCACGTAATCGATCGTTCGAATCGATGACGAGACAGACCCTACTATCTACAGTTGCAACGGAGGAACACCGGAAAATTCGAAAATCCCTCCGTCCGAGTTCCATTTGCACGGCTGTACGAGCAAACCGCTTCTAGTCTGATTAATGACGGCACTTTATCCCCTTGCCGTTTCATTAACAACGACCGCGTGTCCATTGACTGACACCTGAATGAACATAAATTCCCTGGAAAACTACAGCCGCGTTCACAACGACACCATGAGAGAGCGAAACGGGGACAGGGAGAAAAAGAGGCACGCGATTGAGTTGTCCACGCGCACGAAGACATCGCGGGAAAATTGGTAAAGGCTTCATTAGACTGCGGATCTTCGTGCGAAATAAAATGTTTCTATTGGTTGTATCAACGGACATTCTAATAAATTGTGTAGTGTTTTAAAGGTCGCATTGAACGGGCACAATTTAGCTTTTTATAAGCTACTTTTAACTACTCTTAACTCAGTTTTTTCAAGATCATCATATTGTATGTCGCTGAATTGGTATTGGAAAAAGAATGAAATTGTACCCATTCGATGCGTCCCTTAAATTCAATAAAAAATATGGTTGCCCCCTTTTCTCACGTCAATTTCCACCAAACCGAGGGCGTAGAATCGCACTATGATAGTCGAGACATATTTCTAGAATACAGTCGATCTTTCAGTCAATTTAAAATAATTACAAATTTGAAAACAATAAAAAAATAACATATTAATAGCAACGCTTAAGGTGGCCGACTACAGGAACAATTACTTACGAACGATGATGCAAACGGGTCAAAAAAAAAAAGAATTTCGGCCTCGCGCCCGGTTTTTTTTTCTGGGACAACGTTGTCGAAGCGACATGATACTATAGCTGACGTGCATCAAACTTTCGCTCGGGATTATCGTCGTTCCGCGGAACGACCCGTTTGGCCGGGACATCAAGGATTCATTTATTCGGGAAAGTATTGGCCGGGCCGCAATTTCGGGAATTCCCCGTCCCCGTTTAAAATGCAGCGACCCGTTTAATTAAGGGCCATCGGCCAGGTTTGGACAAGCGAAATCAGTTCGTCCCCGGACGTCGGATAAATCACTCCCTCTCTATCTCCCTCTCTCTCTCTCTCTCTCTCTCTCTCTCTCTCTCTCTGTCCGGACTTCTCGAGAGACTATCCCGCGGATGTATTCACTTGTAAGGGGAAAGAAAAAGTAGGGATGAGGTACTGTGTGCGGAGGGGTTTGGCTCAGGTTTGCAGGCCCACGGTGAAATTACCCCGCAGATGGAACCCACGGAAATGGTCAGGATTCCTCGAGATTGGATAACGCGGCGAGACGTCGACCCGTCGAATATATTTCGAGAGATTTGCGAAATTTAGGGACACTCTGAACCCGTACGTTGCACCCGGCGATGCGGTTCGAGGATAGAGATCGGCCCTCATCCGGGAATCTCGTTGTGCCGCTTGGAATGCGAGCTTGAAATCGTTCTTCGCCGAGCGGGACTGAAAAAGCACGGTATGCGATCCGGTCGGCAAGCGTTTGACGGACATTCTCGGACCTTTTTTGCGCTCGGATTGGTCCTGCTAATCACCCGGACGCGATTTCATTGGTTCAACGCCACTTCGAACCCCTTGCCGGATTGTCAGACTGTACTAGTCAGACCATAACGAGAAAATTGTACAACTGCTTTATAGTTTATTAAATAGTTCATTGATGTAGACAATAAAAATTTTTTTAAATCAGGCCTTCAAGATATGGTGGCCTTCATTGAGGGGTTGAACAATGTCTAGCAAATATGAACGTTATTCTTTTTACACGAAACAAAGTTTTGTTCTTCCGTAATCAACGTTTAAGGAAGTAAACGTAGCCACCCAGAGAATATACATTTTCTTTTCTCTTCCATGACATTTTTGGGAATGAAGAAATTCTAATCACTGTGACCAAAAAGAAAATAGTACCGCAAGGGGCACACTATCTGGATGAAATTTGCACTGTAATTCAATAAAAAATGATTCCTATCTACTGACAATTATCATAACAAACATATATTTTTTTATAACATAAAGTGTCCGGGTTTCAGACGGAAATGTCCGGGGTTCTTATGCCGTTCGTCCCGGATTCGCGATTTTATAGATAGATTCAAATATCTTTGAATAATTTATTTGTCATTTAAGTTATCCGTTATTCACTTGGGAGGCATTAGAGTAAGCGATAGACTATCACTGATGGTATATCAACGATCATTCGGGCACCGGCAAACGAACAAAAATCGCGAATAAGTTCCTTTTATTGCCGCCTCAGATTTTTTCGCACAAGTTGCAGAGGCATTAGCATTCGATTAGAGTGACTCGTGATCGCGTATCCTCGTGACAGTGAGTCGCAGGGTAAACCATACTTGGCCGATAACTCGATGGCCAAACACGTCGTCCCTGCCCGTTGGCGATTCGTGAGATTCGCGCAACCGTCCCGGCGTGCAGCAGTTCGCGAACGAAACGTCAGCGAGCGCAGCTCGGCGTTAACCGCGAAAGATGTTCCGGGCTTCCCTGAAAAACTTTTCCGGCCGGCGGCTCCCAGGAGAGGTCTGAGGTCTTCCGCTCCGCGAAACGGCTGATTTCAGCCGGTAATTCCAAGAAATGAGAGCCCGGTGGGTCGTCCTGATTCTCGCCGAGATCCTGCTCCTAGAGCTGACCCCCGGGGACCCAGTGTATCACCGTAATGACACCATCTTAAACGGTCCTGGTCAAAGGTCGCCGGAGACCCTTTCCAGACGCAGGCGACTGACATTTCCGAAGGGCAGCGCTTTCGTGGTAAGTGCGCGCACGATTTCGGTGGCTCATTGTTCTCCGAGTGCCCCGAGATCGGCACGAGTGTCTTTAATCTCGATAAGAACCGTCCCCTGCGCTGCTCGCTGTGATTCTCCGTCTTTTGATAGTGCTCCGGAGTGTTTCCACAGAGGGGCAAAGAAGTGCAACGTAGTTCGTTCGCAAATTGATCCCGTGATAACGGGCATAGTAGAACCTGCTATCGAGAAGTAATCGTTCTGAATGAAATGTTTGCCTCGCACTTTTGTCTAAATGGAATGAACTACAGTGTTCCAGCGATTGTTGTGAGAACCTCGGCGGTATCGTGTCTCAGGAAACGAAATGGTACTACGTTTTTTTTCTTGGATAACTTTTCCAAGTGTAAACGACGATCCTGGGTAAACAACGGTGCTAAGCGGGAAATTGTTGTATTGCACTAATGCTATTCCATACCTGAGAATGATGATAACCTCAATTTAAACACACTAATACCTTCATTTCTTTGTATCGCTATCAACCGCCCAAGGGGGAACCCCCTAGTAGTGAGGATAAAAAAGTCGCATCATCCGCATACCCGAAAGTTACATCACTCGCGGGAACACTGTACTTCTTGCTGATACGGGACAAGACAATAGGACACTGTGTTCCCGTTCGATATCGAAAGAAAATGCAGATTTTAGTACACAGCTGGAAATAACTGTAGTATCCGTTCCTGAGAAATGTTATCTAGAAAGACGTAAACATTGGAGTCCTGAAGTAAAACAAAATGAAGGCACACGCGTCGTACTTTCCCTTTTTAATTGTAAATCTGCACAGGAGATCACATTTCGTGAAAAGTACATGGTATTCAATATAAATAGTTAAATTTGTTCAGTTCATAAAGTGGGTCGCGGAAAAAACTGAAGTTCGTCTGAAACAGGAACCGCTCTAAAAGTGTCTCAATAAAAATTGTAAAATTCACTAAATCTGCACAGGAAATGACATTTCGTGAAAAGTACATAGTATTCAATATAAATAGTTCAATTTGTTTAGTTCATAAAGTGGGTCGCGGAAAAAATGGAGTTCGTCTGAAACAGGAACCGCTCTAAAAGTGTCTCAATAAAAATTGTAAAATTCACTAAATCTGCACAGGAAATCACATTTCGTGAAAAGTACATAGTATTCAATATAAATAGTTTAATTTGTTTAGTTCATAAAGTGGGTCGCGGAAAAAACTGAAGTTCGTCTTAAACGGGAACCGCTCTAAAACTGTCTCGAGAAAACTTTCATAATTTACATAAAGGATAAAAAAAAGGCTTTACAAAATATTGAATTTTAAACAAAAGTGGTTAATTCTCTTTGTACGTCGCGACGAATATTACATACAGAGTCTAATAAATGTGAGTGGTATGAACGCTGTCCCGTTTTGTATGATTCAGATGACGGTATCGTCGCTGCAATCCGTTCAACTACCACTACCCTCAAACTTTTACCTGGACTTCGAGTTCGACACTATCTTCCCTATACGGCCGCAAGACAGCCCTCAGAGGAAGTATTTCTTGAAGAAGCCTTGGCTGATCAAGAGGAGGCACCGCCGTGAAATGTACGCTAATTTCGAGGCTGCTCTAGACAGGTAACCAAGACAATGAATTTCGTATTCGCATTACGAGGTCGCAACAAAATAGTAGAACTACACGATCTCAGAAACAGTACGGTCCCGAGAGTTTTCTCAAGATCAAGACTTTACCATATACGTATAACTTCAAGGTTCAAAAACAAAAACTATTATTTTTGAAAAAACCCAGTAAATCTTCGATATGGGGGGAGAAGAATTGAATTAGTCCCAAATGAATTTGTACACCTGATACCATAGATTCCCGTTTCAGCCAGAATATGCCAGGACGACAGTGCGTTCTGAGAACAATCTGCGAGGCGAAAACATTGTTGAGTCCACCGGGTGTCTCGTTCATCGAAGACGCTATTCGACTAATACTAAGGTAAGAGTTACTGTAGTTTTTTCCTTAGGCCACGCCTTGGCTAAGAGGATCGAAAATAAATAGTTAATTTAATGTTTCAGCAATGTCGAGGACACAGCGAAAACCGATTCCTACGACATCGCGTATAGGACCAGCAAACCTTGCCACATGGCATACTCGTGTCCCTTCTCATTTCTAACAGTGTTGTTATTTAAGTTGTACACGGACACTGACAGCTGACAGTGAATTGTTGGATCTTTCGTACTTATTGTTAGCGCGAAGAAACTTCATGTTTTTATATTCGACTTCATCTCTCACCGGGTTTTCATTCTTTCATCGAATTAAACTTACGTTTGCCGGATGAATTTTTCATTGCCTTACAGTCTTCCCAGCTCTCCGGAAAATGTACTGACTAGGTCAAATACGTACATCAAAAATGAATACAGTAACTTGTGTTTCGACACTGTTTAATTTTAGTCGTGCTCTATGAGAATTGAATTGTTGTGGCAGAGAACATACAAACAATATCGAACGAACCATTTAACAAGCTCGTATACTATTTATAACTAGTCGCGAACTTTTGTACAGGGTGTATAAAAAGTAATGGTCATCCGTTCTAGGGGTGAATCTACATCAGAGTTGGGCATTAATCAATTAAAATTTTAACACAGATTCATTGATTAATGCGTACGATTCAAAAAGGTAATCATTGAAAAATGGACGATTGATTCAATCGATTGATGAAGTTAATCGTTAATCGTTGATTAAAAAAAAGAAATCATCGAAAAATCGGAGACTGATTTAATCAATTGCAAGATACAAGAGCTGCATACACATTTGTTTATTTTCTTAATAGTTTGAATTAATCAAAACTAATACAACAGCAAAACGTTTTCGCAGAATATGAACATTTTAAAGCAGAGAAGCTAACAATAAATGAGGCAGATTGTTTTGTATTGGAGGGCTCTCTAATTATTGTAAAATTTTACTTTATGCGAACTTCATTTTTTCATTTGTGGTACATACATTTTCATATAGTTATGTATATAGTTAATCAAGTTTTGAGTATGGTTTAATGCCTGTAAATCTTCCTCAAAGTTTCTTTAACATAACTAGCTTAACCAACATAACTTCATTTAATGCATATTGATAGAATTGCTTATGTATTCGTGGCGTAGGACGTCAATATTCATTTCGAAGTTAGATTAAACGTTTTATAAGATGCTAAAATGTTTCCTAAATGACATTGTCAAACGGTTTCCCAAATCATTTTGATATTATTAAGTTCTAAGAAACAGAACATCTTTTTCAAATCATCATCCCAAAGATATGTCAAGATCGGTTGACATTCTCTCCGGCGCGTGTACCAGTCTTGGTATAATTTCATAATTAGTATTTATTTCATTGTAAAACGATGTAAAGCCTAGTTTATGTAAATTAATTTCTTATCGACCAATAATATACAGAAATATTTTACAATAATATACGTCTTCGATTAAAACATCGAATAACCTGAATTAAAAACAAAAATACAGTTTAAGCTGCACTCTGATTCGAACATTGAGGAACGTGGATAACAAAGAGCTCTCTTAAACTCTTAAACCCACTCCACGCCGATGAAAAATACAAGAACCTCCTGTTAAACTCTTCCATAAACCTGTAAAGTTTCATGAAAATCGGAGAGGAAGAATCGCGCAGCGTTTCAGCGGAGCGACCGATGCGCGACGGCTCCGAAAAATTTAATCGGCCGGGCCGATCGCAAACAACAAACCCCAGCAGACGTTAAAATACACCTCGGCGAAGGTACTCGAGCGCTGATAGACGCGTCGAACGGACTGCTCTCTGGTGGTGTTATCTTGGCCTCTCATAAATCCCCTCCTTGTCATCGGCAAAGTTCGTCGGCCCCGGGGAAAATCCTGGCTCTGTTCGAAGCCCCGAAGGCGTAAACGTCGCAACAGCTCGAGGAGACGGGCGAATCGGATAAGCGGTTAATATACATTCGGAACATACAGCCTTACCCGACCAGACCCGAGATGGTTAAGCGGTTGCAACGAGACGGGACCAGACGAGAGAAGACGAGATGAGACTAGACGCGACGCGACGGGACGCAACGTCGCGACGCATCTGCCGTTCTCTCCAGCCGCCTATGACTATGACGGGCTGTTGCCTTCCGAGCTGCTGCGTGACGAGATAATCGACACACTCGACTGCGATTATTGGCGATCATTGCCACCGTTTATAGACACCGTTTAAACATTTATCTGTAACATGAGACAGCTATTGTGGAAACGCGGCGAAACGTACGAACGTCTAATCACGCGAAGTTTGATGCATGCGCCGGGAAACTTTCGAGGACCACGGGTTTGCTGGGTGATTACGGGATACTGTACTGTCTTCGTTTATAGGGTGTTTCCGAAATCAGCAAACGAGCGATAGCGATTCTACACTAGAGTCGGAAAGCAAGTTAACGATTGGTGATATGTAGGCAAATGAATATGATGAAGTGTTCTGTTTTGTTTCAAATGTTCTCTATTCTCTGAAATAATTTTTATGTTCCAAGAAAGATGCGTACTGTTTTTTTTTTCATTAGGGAAGTTTTGCTGATAATTAGGCTACGGATTTTACGCATTTATGATAGAAATGGATAAGTATAATTTCCGACAGTAAAAAGATTTGAAGAATTTAAATATGCTGCTATATTATTTCCAACCTATTAAACATGTTCAACAAGAAATTAAATATTTATTTTACCCCAGCTCGTTGCAATTCAGGTAGAAAGTTTTATTTTGCATAAAGATCCGCAGTCTACTGATAACTATGCGCTATACAGGGTGTTCGACTATAGGTGGGAGAAAATTTAATGGGTGACTCTACGTGACAATGTAAGACGAAATTTAAAAAATCGCAATTTCGGCTTCGTTTTCTAGTTATTAACAATTAAAACGCCGCCTAAAATGCGGCAACCGAATCAACAGAGGTGTACGTTGCGTACATCATAGAGATTTACCTCTCCTCGGTTCTCATCGGGGACCCCAGCAAGGTGAAAATGTTTATTCACAAATTAATCGGCAACTGAGAGCTGGCGAAGTTTACGGTCTAAAAGCCCGCAGACACGAGGCTTATCGACTCCAAAATTCCTGGCAACCATGCTGTCGGTGGTTTCCGAGGTATCGTCATCGTGCGGACGCTAATTTCTCTCGAATCCCGCCGCCCGCGCGCGCCCTTTCCCATTTCCCACCCCCGCGTTTTAAACTCTTTCATTGTTTTCGCGAAAGTTGGCGAACGAGTCCCGACGGGCTGCTCCCGAACGACACGACCCAATTTTCCGTAGCGTACGGCTCCGAGGTGTTCGTATCGACAGGTCCGCGATACGAGGATCCAAGCCCCTCTTAACTTTTTCGATACAAATTACGAAGTCGGACGAGCGCCCCCGGCCCGACAAGCGACAGTGCAGCCTGGCAATCTCCAATCGACCGGTCCTCTCAATCGGAACGTTCAATATTGTCACGCTAGACCGTGCACGGTAATTAACCTACGCTTGGTCCCGTCATTAGTACGACTCTGTAGAATTAAGCAAATGACGCATCAAGTCGCGTCAATCAATTTATCCCTCGAATTTTTATCGATGACCGATTACCGGAGGTGTACGGGAGCCCGGGAACCTCGGGTACTGGACGGTCAGGACTGCCCTGACCCGGGAAGGCATCAGGTCCAGGAGAGTCGGGCTTTCCAGGATTCTCAAAACTCAAGTCAAATTACGAAGAAATTGTAACGGGGATGTTTAGATCGTTTTTTAAAACTGAATTCAAATTACGAAGAAATTACACGTGGAGCTATGGACGTTTCGCTGACTGTAGGTCGAGTTTCCGGTTAATTTTTGAGATCATTCTCGAGAATCCTGACGTATTCAAGAATCCAACATTTTCGAGAACCCGTCTTACAATCAGCCTCATTTTTTATTCCCGCCCACCTTTACTGAGAACCGATTCTTCGCAATAGCAAAGGCGACTCTGGCCGTTTTTTTCACGTGCAATTTCCAGTCTCGCGATCAAGAGTGCTTATGGTGGGCCGCAAACGTGAACGATAGCGGTCGAGGTGATTAGCGTGCTCGCGCGACACCCGGCTCGACCATCAGCTCTGCTAACCGTTCGTCAAATAAACCGAGGAACGTGGGAGATGTTAATGAACCCAACAATGGCCCGGTCCACGTTGAAACTGCAATAATAACGGTCGTTCGACACCGAGACCAGCTGTCATTCGTCGAGGAGACTTCGAGAAACTGCCAGCTTCGTCGGTGAGTACACTTATTGCCATTCAATCACGCTGCCTTTGCTTATTTTATGATTGCAATTAACCGTTTGCGAATGACTGCCGCCATGATAGACAGACAAAATGATTTTCCAGTAAAATTAACTTGCTACCAAACACAGGCTCTCTTTCTTGATTTAACTTTTATTGTTTCTCACACAGAGTTCGTGTTAGGATCATCACACGATAGCAATAAATTAGCGTATTTTATAGGAAAGTGATTATTCTATAATTCTATCATTTAAAAAGTAACTTTTTTAAGATTGGAACAAAAGACTTGATTTTTGTTTTAATGTTAGAAGGATTCATTGACTACGTAATATAGGAGAAAGTTCATTCAAAATTAGACGGACATCTTCCAATAAATATTTTATATTTTTTTCGCAATAAACGAAATTCATCCCTTAACTCTTGAACCATGAACGCTTCTGTACAAATTGTTACATAGCAATTTTATTTTGCATATTTTTCATTCAACTTGCTTCAGATCGTTAATCTTTTCCTTAACTTAATATATGTACTAGCTAATAATTTTAACCAACCGCTGACAAACTAGAACTAAGATGGTATCCGATGGGAATTTGGTGAAGTCGTCTATTTGTAGAGACGGTTCCAATAACGTGATCTCCAGCGGTAAACTGGAAAAACGAGAAAGCGAAAGTTGACTTGTAAAAATCGAGGAAATCTTTTCGGCCTGGTCTCCGACGTCTGCGAGCTAGCGTCATTAATTTCCGAGCGAAGTTCGGACGATGGTCAAAGATTCCGTGTCGAGTTCGAGCGCTCGTTAAAAGTAACCGGAAGTCGAAAGTCTCGTGGGCGATGGCAGCAAGTCGTTTCGAACGACAAGGTGACGCTGTATCGACCTCCATCTCGAAGAATTTGCATCGCGAATGCAATCAACCGGCGCGGCGTCGTTATCAATTTCGCGCTCTTCCCGCCGCGTAAATTGAATCCGACGAATGAACGACGGAATGATCGCAATATCATATTTCTTCGGGTGGCCTTTAACGATCGGGCATCGCACGTCGAACGGGAGAACGAGACAGAAGAGAATGAAAGAAAGGGAGGACCAAAGGAAGCACGTTACATCATCTCCGTAACTGTCGCAAAGGTCTCTCCCGTAACGGTGAAAATTTTATCCCCACAAAGTCACTAGAACTGCTCGACAATTAAGTAGATACTACTGCACACGCTTTCCTCTCCGATAAGTGTGATCACGTTGCCGCCATCGTTTATGACAAAAGGCGACTGCCGGCCTGTTCCAAGTCCGCCGTGTTTTCCAGTATCGGCATCACCTATCGATCACATTTCCTCCGCCCACTCTTCCACGACGGACTAACAATTTCCTGTTTCCTAAAGAGTTTACCGAGCTGAATTACAAGATACTTCCACCGGGAGAATCGATCTTCTCCGCGCCACCGATAAACTCTGTCTTCCCTGCTCCGAGATACTCGCCACGCAGATTTGTTTTCTCGGGTGAAAGACAAAATGATCGGGCCTTTCATCATCGAAAGGACATATTTATCGTATAGGACAGATTTACTATACTTAAATCCGCTATACTTAAATCCGTTCCGTCCATCTAGCTTAGATACTTCTTGTCAGAAAGCATGACATCTTTCCATCCCTCCCGCCAGGTTATAGGGAAAATTAGTCGCGGCTAATTTTATAGTAATTTCACATACGCATCTTTGATAATGAGAGCTTGGACGAGCATCGCTTCCGGTTCCCGGCTGGGTTACCGGAGACGTGACTCCGGTGCGAACGCGGCGGCCGTATCGATCGTTTCGCCAGGCCACGACCATATTTCAAGGGCCGAAACAATTTCGGAAATCGTCGGGGCGATCCGTCAAAAAAGCGCGGGAAAGAGAAACGAGCGGCGCGAAATGTCTCTGGGCGACGCAATAAACGCGGCCCTTGCGTGCCCGGCCGAAATGTCCGCTCGGAACGGAGATAATTTTGCGGTCGACGAGACGTTTTATCATCTGCTCCGACAACAGAAATGAAATCCGGGCTCCCCGATTGAAAAGCTCTCCTTTCATAAACACAGCCAATCATACAAGTACGTATTAGCATTTTTGGCAAGAATGGCAAAAACATGAATATTAACCCTTAGCACTAAAGTGGTGGCTCAGACTCGGCATCAAAAATTGTTGTACCGTTATTCAAAATATTGTTCACGTTATTAAATGTGGTGGTAGCTAATCAATTACTACACATTTAAGTATTCATATTCATGAAATGAAAAAAATAATATACAGGGTGTCTCAGCTGAAGGAGGCCACCTAAATATCTCCTTTATTTTTAATGGCACAACAAAATATTTATGGCATAATTTAAATGGTATCGAAGGAGGAATATCATAGAAGAACAATTTTCTTTTGTCCGGTCATTTTTTCATAGTTTTTTCAAGGTTATCGTTATTTTTCATCGGGAAAACTTTTTTTTATTCCATCTTGTTAATGACTTAAGCATATTCAAATGTATTTTTTCAAAATACTTCTTGAAAAATAACGATGACCTTGAAAAAAACTATGAAAAAATAACCGGACAAATAAAAATTGTTGTTCTATGATATTCCTCCTTCGATACCATTTAAATTATGCCATAAATATCTTTTTTGTGCCACTAAAAATAAAGGAGATATTTAGGTGGCCTCTTCAGCTGAGACACCCTTAGAACGGAATTATTCTGGGTCGGAAGAACTGTTTAATTTTCGAGTTAAAATAGCTGCGAGTGCAAAGGATTAAGAATGTTGTCGAGATTGATTGCGCACGCTTATCCGGCAAAACACGTTACGAACGTCACGTCGCGCTGCGAGGAGTCCGCTGCGCAAAGCAGCAGCGTCAGGAGACGTTAATGTACAATATACAGTCAATATTTGTACGTTTTCAGCTCCCGGCCTGTAAAATATTTTTCGGTAGTCGGCGAATCGCGTTCCCGGTGTTTCCGGGCGCGGATGTTACATCGTGAACGAACGAATGAACCAGCGAGCGAACGAGAACGAGGGTGGAAAGCAGTTGAGAAATTTCAATCGTTTGTGTTGACTCGTCTAATAGATTCCGAGGAGATTCCCAGGGAAACGGGAGCGTTGTTCTGATTCGATCAGACTGGAATTTCATTCGATTTGACGTTCGCCACGCTCCTCGTCCAAATTTAAATCACAGCACATGCGATTGGATTCCGTTGTTTAAGTTATCGAACTCCGTCGATATTGCTGTTTCGGCGGGCTCCCGTTTTCCCTCCCGACATCCCCGACCCGGTTCCGCGAACGGGAACTTCCGCTTCGTTTCGAGAACTCCGGCGCTTCGAACGTTTGTCCCTTTACATAATTTCTATATCAATTTACATAATTCCCTGTCCTATGTAATTTCGCCGTCGTGTTCCTTTTTAATCCTTTCGTCGAGAGACAACCCCATCTCTTTTCCCGTCTTCCGTCCTCGTTTCCTCAGCTATCCGTTTTCGCCTCTCTCCATCTCACTATCTCCGTTAATTATTTCTATGCCGGCGCTTCTCTTTCGCTGTACATACAACGTCGTCTTCGTCCACCGCCATACCTAATTTGTTAGCTAACTTCTATTATTTCCGCTTTTTTCTTCCCCATCCCCCGATCCTCCTCTGGGACCGATCCTCCACTTCTCTTTTCTCGAACAGCTTTTCAAATTTACTCATCCTATATCTCTGGATGAATTTCATTTATTTAAATCAGGCATGTCAAACTCTTTTACCACTTCTAATTCGAGGACCGCAATAGAAAAAAGCAGCCTCGAAATAAAAAGGAAACACATCTTTTTTATTAACATTGCTGTTACACTTACAAAACACAACATCCGTACAAAAGTTGTTTTCTCTTCAAGTTTACTTTATGCGAATAAAACTATTTCATTTTTATTTTGATGAAACTCGGCATGTTTATCAGTAATCAAATTTTCAAAATTTAGATGAATTTGTTGAATTGTAATTATTTTTGAAATTGATTGTACATTCTGGACTGTTCCTCTTGACCTTTCCGCAGTTTTACTTTCTTTTAACGTTGAAAATAGTGGTTCGCGGAAATCGATCGGCAAAATTGTAATGTGAATTGTAGAAATGTGAAATCACAACATTTCCGAAGTGTTTGGTCGGGCCGCAAATTACTTGTCGACGGATCGCGTGTTTGACATGCCTGATTTAAATTATCGTTACCGATTCTACGACATCAACTCTCAAAGCAATAGCCGCCCAGGTCAAAATTAAACCACTAAATACAGTTGAAATTATATCGTGTTTAGTGCCATTTTAATCAGAAAAATGAAACAAATAAGTTGGTGAAAGTCCCATAAAAAAATAATGAAAAATAAAGAAGTTTTGTAATTGGCCTAGTAGCAGTGGAGGAGATATTAATTTTTCGTAGACCCCACGGTTTCCGTTTTCTTAGATCAAGTCTGTACTCTATGCGAGAGATAAATTGCCGTCTTATTCGCGTGATCGATCAACGAGCTCGACAAAAAAATATTGCGTGAAATCCAACCGCGTAAATAGCGGCTGATCATGATTTCCGCGTCCGACTGAACATCGGTCTACTCGAATGGAGCTTTTAGTAAACAAATGGCTATCCGCTGCACGGCAACAATGGAATCAGCGATTTTCCCGCTCGCAATTTTCACTTCGCCGATTTCGAGTAAAATACCAGTGGCCGGCAATGAACAACTGCATCGTTCCTTTCAATTTTCTAAAAACGCCTGGACCACGATCGCGGAACGGTTTCAACAGACGAAATGGAAGCGGGGAGAGGAAGAATAATAAAGCGTACCTACGTAATGGACAAATAGACGGATTTGTTAACAAAACTGGTCGAACATTCACGATTTGTCATGTGACAAAACTCGAACGATCCGCGTGCGCCTGCGCTTCGAGTCGTTCGAATGCAATTCTTTCGCGCGAGGTAATCACTAGAACGGGAGACACTCGAACGTTGGAAAAATCGACGCTCGGCCCGACAAGACGGAAAGCGTCGACGCGAGCTTCCTGAAGGAATTCGACAATATCCTTTTTGCGACGACAAAGCTGGAATTCCTCGAGCCGTCGACGGGGAGCGCAGCAGGAGGATAATCAAAGAAGAATGAGGAAGGTAGCCTAGTTCGAGATGAGACAGAGTGTAGTCGATATATAATTTATTATTAACGTACCAGCTGTGATCAAAAAGTTCGGCAACATCGATTGTAAAACGCGATAGGTGATATTGTCCTCACCAGAACTCTCGTGGGGCGGCACAAGGTCAAGCGGGGCCAGTGCCGCCAGATCGGTGAAATCGAGGGGGATATATTGTATTTTACCCCCTCTCTCGTGACCATACTGATACGTAACAGACTACGGCAGAGTTGGACAATAATCAACTAATATTTAAAAATGACTAATAGTCTTTTTGAATGTTAGTCATAGCAAAATAGTCATTAGTCAAAACTTTTTGGTTAGTTAGTGATAACTAGACTGCGGATGTTCATGCAAAATAAAAAATGTCTGCATCGATTCCAAGACACAGAAGCTAAATAAAAATTTCTTTCTTCTTTTAATTATTTTATTAAACTGGAATTAATACGTTGATGTTCTTAAATTTTTTAAATATGTCTACTGCTTTAAATTGTACATACCAATTTTTGTTATAAATGCATAAAATCAGAAGTCTAGTGAGTCATTTAGTCACAGCTCTAAGTAATCGTTAGCTATTGCTTATTAGTGAATTAGCAGTTGATGATCAGTCATCAATCTTGAGTCATCAGTCACTATTGTGCGATTAACATACATTAATATTATTAATTAGTTATCACTAACTAATCAAAAAGTTTTGACTGATGACTATTTTGCTATGACTAACATTCTAAAAAATTATTAGTCAGTTTTAAAAATATTAGTTGATTACTGCCCTACTCTGGTCTACAGTCGTAGTCTGGGATGTTGAAGTATGCTCATGGCGCTGGAATGGAATAGTGGAAAGGGAAAAGGAGGAGAGGTTTTGGTCGATTCTGGCGGCACTGAACGGGGCCCTCGTTCGCTATGCCCATCCCCACCGTTGACGCTCCCGTAGTTCCATGTTTAGGCATTGACGTCACACACTACATATGTAGTGCGTGACATTACCAACATATTGCAAAACTATTTAAAAATTGATTTTCAAGATTGGAAAACGAATTATATCGGTCACATACTTATAATGGACATGGTACCCAAAGTGTTAACTAACAAACAAAAATTTCTTTGGAATAAATACGTTATTAGAATCATTTGATTATGATACATAATAATTTACTTCACAAATGAAAATATTAATTTCATCCAGCTTTCGGCACACAAATCCGCTGCTCAGTCTCGAGATATCACTTCAAAACTTCTTGCCCCCAGTATTTGATGCGACGTTTAGGATGATAACCTTTATAAAGCATTTTTCAGCGGGATTCCACGGCTACGGTCGGCGACAGGAGAATCAACCGGAAGACTCCATGGGAACGTAGTAAAACTCGAGAGGGGAACTTTGTTCGTTAAACTCGGCCCAGTTCAATTATAAAATACAGCCGGCGGAAATGTTCTGGTTGGGACTTCTTTAAGACGCGAATCTTTCGAGCTATCTAGATTTCCCTTATTCTACTGTGTTAAGCACGAAAGAGAGAGAGAGAGAGAGAGAGAGAAAAGGAGAGAGGTTGACTCGAGCTGCCAAGGAAGAAAGTTCCTCATCAAAATGCGCACTTAAAGGATTAAAAAGAAGAGGGGATGAAACCGAAAGAATACGAAATGAAGATAGAAGAGTACGTAGACGGGAAAAGAAGATGAAGAAGAGGATTGAACGCGGAAGAATAGAAGCGAAACGAGTGACGAGCCGTGTCCCACGGGGGAAACGAGACGGTCTGAAGGACGAATCGACGCGCAATTACACTGGAACGCGCAATTTCCCTGCTCACGCGGCAGATGAGCGAAAAGACAGCCGACGAAAACGCCGATATCGTCGACCGGCAAGTTCTCCGGTGATCCAAAGACGGATCGTAACGATTCCGGAGACGAATTAGCGACGATTCCTTGGAAAGTCGCGCGTACGTGGCTCGCCTCGCCGATATGCCGGCCCGAGAAATCGCGGGTCGTTCACCAACTATGCAATCTAGCGGCGCAATTGCGCGGCAGCATCCACTCTCCTTCATGCCGAGGATATATCGCGTCGATTTTATTTATTTATTGCAAATGGGATGGCCCCTTTTTCCGCTCATCCTTTTCCGTCACGAGCAGAGCCACACTACCTTGTCGTTTCTTTCGCGACTGCGTTCGTTCAACGTTGATTATTATTTACCATGGGTTATGGTGTATGAGGAGTGCCGTATTCGTCGTGGTTAGCAGGATTGGATAAGCTTCGGTGTGTCAGGATAGTAATACACGATATTTGTTCGGCGAGAATTGTTTCTACACTCGTCCACAAAATTAGAGGATCGCTAAATTGGATCTTTGGATTCTGTCTGGGCTCATTTCAAGGCGTGAACCTTCTACTTCCACCTAATGCTGGCCATTCTTTCCTGTGAAGTTTCCAATTCGTGTGCAATATTTTCTCTTCTCCAAATTTTTTCACATTCGAAAAACCCTAAAATCATCAACAAATTTTTTTAAAGACTGAATTCCTTACAAGTTTGAAGAATGGAGTCTTCCCTGCCGAAGAACAGACTCTATTTCAAGAAACTTCAAACCGTTGCGACGCAACAGCGGCTGTGGGAACTTGATCTCGGTCAGTCAAGACGTTTCGAAGGGTTGTTTCCCCTAAGAAGGTTCCAGTGCAATCGCGGTGTCCATCGTCCAATTGAACTCGTCGAACAACTCCTCCGCGGATTATGACGAGACTTATTCGCAGAGAGTTAACTAATTTCTTTACAACTCGGCGCGGCATCGGCTCGGGCCGAGGTCGGGTCGAAGTTTCTCCGAGCTCGCGCTGGGACAAATAAAACAATTCCGCGCCTCGTGCCGACTGTCGAGGAAATTGCTCGTTCCCCGGTCATAGCGTAGCTTCGAGCTTGGATTAATGAGATGTCCGTTCGAAGAAAGACCACTCTCTGGTCAGGGCAGCGAGGAAACATGTTCGTTTGGTCGGCTCGGCCCGGAACGGGGCCAGTTCATCTGATTCTCGTTAAACGACGACGGGAGGAATAACTTCGCAGCGACTTGGTAATTGCTCGATTATTCGTCTCGCGGTAATTAGAATGTCGCGGATCGGTGGGAGACAGACCGCGTCCGCTGAGATTTGCCCCGCAGCCGACTACCAGCTCTCGGCTATCTCGAGGCTGCGTGGAACAAAGCATTTCCGTTATTTATGTAACGGGAAAGTTTGAGAAACGCGAACGCGGATCTCCGCTTGATTTGACGGTGTCGTGGCTCTCTCTCTCTCTCTCTCATCCTCTCTTTCTCTGTTCCTCTACATCTCTCGTCCTCTCTTGTCTCTTGGCATGTTTGCTCGAGAGACTTCTTTTTCTAGCTTTTGAATGTTAATAAAGTTCCGCAGGGACGCGATGGGCTGGGCTGCGATGGGATGAGATAGGATAGGATGGAATGGAATGGGATGGGCTGGGCTGGGCTGCGCGCGGCACAAGCGATCCAGGTCACCTCCTTCGAGGAGCCTTTTGAATTTTCCTCGAGGGGATGGTAACTTTTCACCTTTCTTTTCAGAACAACCATGAATCGGTACGCAGGTTGCTGGCTCCTCGTTTTAATATTGTGCATCCTTACGAGCGATCTGCGAGCCGGCCCTGATGGAAAATCACTGTCGCGGAGGAGGCGTTACGTTGTCTTTCCAGAGGGTTCGACTTTCTCCGTAAGTAGAATGACCTCGCCACCATACACTCCATGAAATTTCTCTGAGAACACTATCTGCAGTTGTCGGTCAAAAATGTAAACTGATTTTAGAATACAAGTAACGAATGGTTATAACTTGACTACGGATTTTGTGCATTTATGGCAAAAATGAATTGGTGTTATTTCAAACAGTAGAAAGGTTACAAGAATTTTAGTGTCGATACGTTTCTTACAATTTAATAAATCTATTAAAGAGAGGAATAAGTTCCTGCTCGGCTCTTTTGTAATTAGTGCTGACAATTTTTATTTTGGAGGATTGTTAGTGTTTGTTGGTCGTGGACTAGCCGACATTTCATGGTGTCTCTTTCTCCACCGTAACTTTTGTGTTAGCCTCGTAACTTTTAAGAATTTTAGATCGAGCGACAGAAATGTATCGCTGTGGGTTATATTTTGTGGGAGAATTAGGTTTTTGGATATACAGAGCCAAACCCCCTTGAACCAGCATATGGCTCCGACGAGACAGTCAAAGAATACACAATAAAGCAACTGAGAATGCACTAATTGTAAGTAAATAAATTGTAAGTCAGTGGTACATCTTGGTTACTAATCTCCACCAAGCAAATGACAATTCTACTGGTTGTGGCCGGACGGGTGGTACAACCAGGGAGGGGATGATACTACATGTAAAAATAAGTCGAAAAAAAGCAATAACATTTTATCATTTCACGCTTCGTTTTCCAGAAAAGCGAGTTTGAAAATGCAGCGAATACACGTGCATTGATAGAAATCGTCTGACCATGATCAACCGATTCTACTTCCTGCGTATAGTGAAGCACGCGAACCCGATGCATCATTAAAGTTTATTTAGGTTTATTAAGTTTATTTTTACGTAGAATCATCCCCTGCCCGATTGTACCACCCGTCCGGCCACACCCTGTATAATCACCAACGAAAGCCTCGAAGTTTCACGACACAAATCGTCCCACGATAAGGACATAGTAGTGAAGTTCCAGGTTTACTAATAAATCTTCATGAAATCCATCGAACTTTCTGGTAAATAGTGTCCTTGCAGAAAAATTTCGTCTACTGTCTGTCGCCGCAGTTCCCAGCGTTTTTTTCGAACGTGACAAGCCTTCCGGATCGCGTATCAGTTTATCGGATCTTTAATATTTCACGCGCGAAACACGATTCAATATGAAACGTTGAATCGGACATGAATTGTTACGATCTAACATTCATGAGCTTCCGTTGTGCGCGGTACTTCGCGCGCGACGTACAAATTGTAAATTATTACCGTCGATGCGTGTCCCCGTGATTCACGTCGAGATCGCCGAGCGATCTTGATATAAGTCGATGCATAGTTGATCGGAATGGAGAATGATTCACGGAACGAGTTACTCGAACCTGAATCACGAGGCACGAGAAAATTTGTACACGCAGAAAGTTTTATCGCGAGAAATAAAAATTTGATTCTCGAGTCAAAACCGTAACAAAAGCGCAAGTTAAAAATTGAACGGGCCCATCGTCGTGTATGTTTCGGGTAACGTATAGTGTCCGCGTTAATCGTGCACGCAGAGTTAAAACGTAGTCCCGTGTAATTCGACGCGACAATATTGTAATAACAGAAACGATTACCCCGCGCGAGAGTTGCACCGAAAACACTGGTGTTTGCGAAGCGGTGCGCAATTTATAGAAATTGTTGACAATAGCAATTGTCGGACACTCTCGCTGATCATTATTCGCAGGTTGCGCTCTGCATGACCATGCACACACTGACGCCGGACGATATTTTCACGGAGGGGGTGAACTGGGGTATCTCGTACGATTTGCCGAATGAGAGCAAGCCGATCCTCGAGCCGTTTTTGCAGCTCAAGAAGGATCAAATGAAACCTGCTAATAAGTACGGCAGCTACGGGAGCAACCAGCTCGACAAAAACGCTGTCGCCTATCCGGGATGGAGCAGCTACGACAAGTATCACTTCAAGCCAGGCAAAAGGAAATACTACAAACCCGATTATTATTATCTGCAGAGGAGACATCGCAGGGACCTTTACAGCAAGCTGGAAACTGTCATGAACGCGTAAGTATCGTTCTCGTTGTAAATACAAACCGGTATTTTTCCCCGCAGATTGAAATAAACAGTTATCTATTGTTTTAAAAAAGGAAACGTGAAATATAAAATCGCAGTACTCGCACATCTGTGATCCTGATAACTAGACAGCGGATCTTTATGCAAAATGAAAATTTTATATCTGAATTGCAACAGACTGGAGTGAACTAGAAAATTATTTTCTTCCTTGATATGTTTAATAGATTTAGAATAATATAATAGTATTCAGAGAAAGTTCGTAGCGTTTTCAAATTAAGAATCGAAGATAAAATTAAGGTATTTATTCATATGTTTAATCAATAACACGAGAAGTTACCTCGAAAATGGCAGAAAGTAATAGAACAGAATAAAAAATACGTTATTGAATAAATCTATGAATAAATATCTGAATTTTAGCTTTCAATTTTAATTTACAAACGTTACGAACTTTCGTTCCAAACCAATAAAATTTGTCTAATGCTCTTACTGTTTCAAATTACGAAAGAAACAGAGCAAGAATCATCTATTTTAATATATTTATTCGAGGACGTATTATAAGATTGCGAAATGTCAAAACGAATTCAATTTCGTCATTTTTATCAGCCAACACTCGGAAGTTACTTTTACTCTGCAATGTTGAAACGCTTGATCAATCCCGATTGAAGATTCTCGGCGTGGAACAAGCGAGGAACAGAACCGAATTGAAGCATAGTCAAACACGTAGAATTCCGTGACAGAGCGTAACAAGTTAAGGGATAGTATTGTATGTAGAGTTCGTTTCTCGTTCGAACGTGTTCAGGTGGGATTCCATTTACGCTCGACGGCCGAGTCCATTAACCCGTATTTCAAAATCGTAGCGACGAATAAATTCTCGCGAAGTGCGGCCGGAACGAGAGGCACGCCGTGTAATAAAATGTAACGTGCGGCTTTAGTAGTCGCGATCGTGATCGAACGATCGCGGCCACATTTATGGATAGCTGTCGAACCGTCTCAGTTTTTTCCGTGTCATCCGCGATGATGTATTTTGATGCCGCGTTTCGATAAAACGTCGCTGTCGTTGGATCGCGGACGTTGATGGGATCCGAGTCGATGGACATCTAAGTGCATCGAACACTGCTGGCGACAAACAGAAAATATTGACTCCTCCGTCGATGTAACCTGTCTATACGTAGTTAGCTTCTGGCAATAGACAGTTCACGGAATAGAGAGTAACACAACCGTGCCACATGGTTAGGCCGCGTTTACGTTGCAGCTTCGACACTCTACGAGGGCGTTGATAAGAACGAAGCGTAGGATTCGAGTTCACTTAGCTTCGTTAAGAATTTAGTCGCAGTAAAACGACAGCAAACTCGTAAATATTACTCTTTGTTCTCGGGCATTTTAAGATTTAATCAAGCATCTAAGAGTTAATAATTAATAAACGTGAAGAGAAACTTATAACTAGAGTGCGGATTTTATGCATTTATGACAAAACATGAGTAGGTGCAATTCAACGCAATAAAGAGATTAAAAGAGTTTAACAGTGTCGATATACTATTTTCACGATATCAAAATTATTAATAAGCAAAATAAATGTTTACTTAGCTCCTGTGGATTGCAATTGATGTATAAAAATTTTATTTTTCATAAAGATTCCAAAGATTCGAATAACTATCTGTAAAAAAATTTTTATTTTGAGGAGGTCTATGAAAGGGACATTTCCGCATTTTTACTTAGATCGTGAACATAGTAAAAGTGATTAGAAAGCGATTCTGTTGTTCTAAAAACGTCCTAATTAATTTTCCTAAGCAGACTCATCCTTGAATGTATAATTTTGTCCGAAAAGATTCTACGCGACATTTGCATGTATCCAATTTGTTTTCGGACAATGACAGGTACCCTAAGAAAATAATCAAGCCCCTCACGCGACGGTGGATATAAATCTGGTTATGGGCAAAGCGTGCTCGCAAGGGGGGAGGGATAGTGGAAATCATTTCCCCCCACGGTTGCTGCTCCTAGAAACAGATAAATGGTCTGCCAGGCTCGTTCAGAATCCACCCATCCCCCGTCCAGCTCGCTGCTACGGCAACGTTCCGCGCTAGTTGAGGCGCCATGCGCCACCTTCTGATTCATGCTGCCCTTAAGCAGCTCCAACACCGGCGCGAACCACCCCTCGGCAAACCACCGTAACGCTATACACCTCCACCAGCGTCTAGAATCAATTTCTGGTCGGTGGTGGATGCCGCGCCATTTGTTCGCATGCCCTCCGCTTGTTTATTTATTCAAAGAAACCATAACTCCGCCAGACACCGGAGTCGCGCGGAGAACCAACGTTTCGCCAAATTTTTACACTTGTTGCCGCTCGCGGACCAGCTATCACACCAGACACGCGTTATGGACGCCTGGCCTTCGATTGAGATTCTTATGGTTGTCCCTTGGATAATGAATAAGTTAGAGATTCCTGTATTTTACAGTCTCTTTACAAATTAAGTAACCTGAATGAAGAAAGTCGATTTCTTTGCTCCTCGAAGAAGAGTACCTTTTTAAATGTGTGTTTCTCGAAACAGCTACTGGACCTCAAAAGAAGTATTCGGTCGACTTACTTCGAATTTTGATATTATGAATAAATGAAAAGTTTCGGTTTGTTACAGTCTTATTACAAATTAAGAAAACTGAATGAAGAAAGTGGATTTCTTTGCATCTTCAAAGAAGAGTACCTCTCTAAATGTGGATTTCTCGAAACATCATTTTCACTACTGGATCTCAAAACAAGTAATCGATCGAGTTACTTCGAATTTTAAAACTATGAATAATTGAAAAGTTCCGGTTTGTTACAGTCCCATTACAAACTTAAAAAACTGAATGAAGAAAATCGATTTCTTTGCTCCCTCGAAGAACACTACCTCTCTAAATGTGGATTTCTCGTAACATCATTTTCACTATTGGATCTCAAAAGATCGATTTACTTCGAATTTCGGTCAAAATGGTACAAGTGAATCATGCTTGGAGCTCGACAGAATCCCTGTTTGCGGCCGTTTAGGTGTGCTCGGACGGGCTGCAACAACGCGAATTCGCATGAGGATTCGTGGGCAAACTTTGGCCGCTCGGAATCGATAGACTTGCGCGACACGATCAACGGAAACCATGATACGCAAGATAAAGCGATTCGGAGAGAACACGGACATGCGGGATCGTCGGGCCAAGCTTAGCGTGGCATTAATTCCATTCAGTTTCTTCGGATCCACTCCCGCGAACCTCCATCCACCCTTTCAAACAGTTCCTCTGAATTAATGGCGGACATTTAGCCGGATTGGTGATCGTAGAACGCGACCTTATTACATGGGATCGTGTAGATGCTCCTCCTGCTCTCTCGTCCCTATCGAAGTAAACATTATGTACTTCAATAGCGGTTTGGCATATTCATGTTCTGCGATATTTCACTGTTGTTGTTGGATTAAATTGGTACTTCGCTGTCAGCCTTCTGACACGTTCACTGCCGAACGATTGAATAGAAACCTAAAATAACGATGTTGCGTATACTATACATATACACAGGGTGTCCCACTTGAAGTCTCGGGCGGAATTAACCCTTATGGAGTCAATCAAACTGTATAGATTATTTAAAACCTTTCTGTACTTAATATGTTTGCACAAATTCTCATTGTAAGACTATAAATTAATATATTGGGTTGGCAAGAAAATAATTTCGGTATTTTAAGGTGAAATAGAGCCTAATTTTTTTATTCAAGCAACAAACTTTAATGAATAAGATATTTTCCCGTTTGTTCGATGATCTTTTGCCAAAAAGAACAAATGAGAAAATATTTTATTGATTAAAGTCCATTGTCTGAATAAAGAAATTCGATTTTACTTCACCTTAAAATACCGAAATTATTTTCTTGCCAATCTAATATTAGCGAGTAAAGAATGGACATTCAGAGAAATTTTGTAATATTTTTTAGAGGAACATTAATAAATTGTTGAAAGAAATACAATAAGTGGGTATCCGGGAACCCGGTTGACTACACAAGGGTTAATGTCCCAAACTATAGCTCGTAGAAAATATTTTTTAAAATTTAACTTTATGACGGGGTGGAGACATTTTACGGTGGTCACAAATCTTCTCAAGCCGGTCGTGCTAAGCTACACTTAGAGTGGCACTGAATGACCATGGAAGGCGAAGGTGTTATAGATCGGTGAATTCGGATAATCGAGGTTCCACTAAATCGTGAATTGAGCAAACAGGAACCCTCCGAATGATATCGTGTTTGGACTCATTTTAAGCAGACAAACGTCACGAGTATTAGAGATTCGCTCCCTTTTCCGTTGCTCCGCCATATCGGAAACTCCGTGAATAACAGCAGTGAACAGTTGATGCTAATCTCGTGGGTCCTCCCGCCAATGGGATAACAGAGGAACCTGTCATTCATACATTGCGCTTTAACGTCGATCCTGTGACGCTCGTCGTTTCGCCCGTCTGACGGACAAGACTTTAAAAGAATCGATCGCAGCCGGCAGGCAGGCTTCTGCGCGGCCACTCAAATCAAGGGTGAAATTATTGGAGAGGCGAAACGAATTTTTGAAACGTTCCCTCAAAGAAGACTTTAATCTTCCTGGAAGAAAGGTCGGCCAGATAAGAATACACCGTGCCGCCCCTTTCACATCTAACGAGACGCCTGTTCGACGGCAAAAGGATACATTAATACGCCCTCCTTGGTTATTTCACGTGAAACCTCTTCCGTATCGCTGCGTTTACCGTGTACCAACGAGCACCGGCAACGATGCCTTGTGACACGAATTATTATCATTAATTTGTTAGAAGCTGACAACCGGTCCTTTAACATGCAAAAATTCTTACGCGGAGTCAAAGAGGAATTTTTATGCGATACTCTGTTTGTTATAGAATTATTCAAGCTTTTGTATACATGAGATTTTAAAGCATTGTTTCGTAGGTGGAAGTGTCACATGAAATCTTTTTGTTTCAGAAAGCACTGGTAACTTGTAATTATCGAGAAACATGTACGAAGAAATTTTTATCCGAAACATTTTGAAGAGCTTTTTGAGCGTTAGGTGACTCACTCTGTACGCAATGAAAAATTCTGAGACATAATTATCCTTAATTTATTAAATGAAAACAAACTTGTGAGACATTAATGGGTTAAAACGCGTCGCTGATAAAGATAGAAACATATCAAATCATCATAAATCAAACTAAAGAAAATTGTATCTTACGGAGCGCTTCCACCGAACGAGCAAATGGCAATCGAACAACAGTTCTTCTTCCGCTTAAGAGCGTCCCCTAATATCCAATTTTCCAGAAGATCCGCTACCCTAATTTCGTGCGTTCTTCCAGGATGAACTTCGACGGCAGGGCGTGCGTGCTGCGAGCACTCTGCGAGGCCTCCCAGCGTCTGATGCCGAAAGGGAACACTCTGGTCGAGGAGATGATGAGGATATCCTTCTCGTAAGACTCTGAACCAGCAAAAAATGATTCCAGTCGCGGCGAAGGGTCCCTTGTCCTTGTCCCCGTCTTTTCGGTTGAATTTTAGGGTGGGCTTCGATCGGGAATCAATAGGATTTCAGAATAATCTCATCTCGACGAAGAAAGTAACCGGAGATGACAGAAACGAATTTCGTTAAAGGCGAAACCAGTGTGACGGCTGGGAAAAGTGATCATTTCAATTCCTTTTTAGGAGAAATCATTTACTTTCGGAAAAAGCAGTTTTGAAATTCAATTTTTCCAAAAATTACAAGTGTACATAACCTCTTAACTTCTAACTTAAGCTCTTGCGATTTTCTGTTGACTCTTTTTCGTTTACCGTTTATTCATTTTCGTCTAACGACAACTATGTACTTCGTTCCAAGAGAGCTGCTGGGTCCCAACATTTTTCGACAATACTTTCGAACTTTCACAAGTGTACATAACCCTTTGAAGTCTTGTGATTTTCCGTTGACTCCTTTTCGTCTACCATTTATTCATTCTCGTCTAACAACAACTACTTCATTCCAAGAAAGCTGTTGGGCCCCAACATTTTTCGACAATCCTTTCGAACTTTCTTGATTGAAAAGAAAAGTTCCAAGGTATCAGGAAATTCATTTCCGAAGCCGTCACAATGGGGATCGCCCCTAAGCGTACCGGGAGTAAAAAGAAACTGGCTGGCAGTCGTTGCATGAGAGTAGCCGGGAACGATAATAGCCGAGATCCGGGTGTAATGCTGGATGTTCGATCCTGTTTTGAGGCCTTTCGTCCGCGAGTCGTCTGGAAGTATCCTCGTGGGCTAGCGACACGCGAAACGTTTCAGTGCCCTTTCCCATTGGCCCTAACAGGTTCCCTTTGAAGCGGCTGTTCTCGTCCGAGCCGGAGGAGCATCATACGTACGGCTCGGCTCATAAAGCGGGCCACCAGGGCCAAGATTGCGCCAGCATGTTCGCCGGATGCAGTTTCTCCCTCATCGACATGGCCCTCGGGAAATACGACGCGGCACGGACATGGGAGCAACGATTTCCGCCCGGATACGCTGCAGCCACCGATGCGGTACGCTCTTCCGGGGAGTGGACGAGGTACAACATGAAATAAGACGACGCATCTGACTGGAAGACGACTTGGGACGACGCGTATCCCGGCAAATCGAGTCGCCCGGGCTTTCACCGAATGTTTAGGGGGTCGCCGACTCGATTTTAGGCCGGAACTCGTCGAGAGCTTGATCACCCCCAACCGGAATGACGCGGAACAGCCAGGCATACGCCCAGCGATAAAGTTATTAGGTTGCTGCATATGAAATGTCCGATTTTAGTTTCGATCGAGAAATGCTATTACAAACTATAGATTTATTATACATATAAAACTTTGAGGTACAAAGTTAATCCCTAACACTGAACGTACCATGACCGGTTCCAGACTTTTTTATTTCACAATTAATGAAATTATAAAGATGCTTTCATAAGAAATGATTTAATAAATATCTTTATTAAAGCACATATTATAGTAAGAACCGCACAAAGTCTAAATTAATTAATTCTTGTCATTTTTATAAGGTAACCACGTGTCTGTTACTTTTATAGCTCGGTACGTTTAGTGTTAATGTCCTATGTTCAATTTTAATTTAGATGTATAATTGTACTTTTTTAAATAAAATTTATTTCAACGTCAACCAACGCGACTTATGTATCTGGAAAAATAACTTATTGACGATAGCGTTATGTGATTCTCGGTCAAAATGTGGTGATTAATTCATCTCCTAGTCGTTGATGGTAAAAAGAACTGCAAAATCAAGATAACAATGTTGTAACTGAAAAACGTGAATGACCACAAACTTGAAACTCGTAGATAGAATACATTGGGTTCAAAATTGCGTTTGTTTAACGCCACTGCTAAAAATCGGACAATTCATATGCAACAACCTAATATAAGACATAATTGATGAAAAGTGCATTCTATAGTTAATTTTCTCCTTCCTTCGTTCCTAATGTTATTGTTTACATCCACGCTTTACTTAAAGCTTTACCAATCTCTATACGGATTTTTCGAGAGCATGAACGTACGCGATATCCGACTGGATGTCGCTCGTTGTCACGGGGCGTCGACGATAACGGATGAAAAATTGTTGCATGCCCCTCGGACAGCGAGGCGTTGGTCAGGTCCCGAGGACGTCGAGACTGTTCCCACGGATAGCGAGCGTACCGTAGCGTCACATCGGCTCGAGTTCGTTGCCGTAGAAATTGATTTTGGATTTATTCGGTGACGTCACCGTGCCGAGGCTCCCTCGAGAACGAATGATACTTCTGCAGCGTGACGAATGATACACACTGGATACACAGGGGTCGAGAAGAGGGAATCCGATACGTCTACGTACTACCGTCCGGCTTCCGTTTCCAGATGACGTTCACAACTCCATTATATCCACGAGGGAGCCCAACCCGGTCGATTAAAACAACCAAATCCTTGAAGCAAAAAACGATTCGTCCGAAACAGTCCTCAACTTCCGCTGGCGATTCCTCCCCTTCCACGCTCTCCGCAACTCTTTCGCTGTTCCACGATAAGAAGATAATCTTGCCGGTGTTTTCCAGCGTGTCCCTGTCTGCTCTGAAATATTGCCCAGCGATTTTTCATTTTTCTGCTACTGCAATGCTCGAGTGATCTCTCCGAAGGAAATTTTTTGGAGATGGTACAGGGTGTAAGGGAACTAATGGTCATCCGACATAAAATTCTGGTCATTGATAATGTCTAAAAAATATCCTGATTTAATCCCTTGCCTTACAATATCGTGTCCGACTCGTGATGAAGATTCTGATACAAACGTAGGTTAATAATTTCCTTTAAACCGAAATAAAACTCTATTTTGGTTTTGTTAATGTAAATACAGGGTGAGTCACCTAACGTTGCCTCCTCAAATATCTTTGTTGTTTTTAAAGATACGTCAAATGTCTGAAGGACAAAGTTGAATGGTTAAATGGGGGGCTCATACGATACCAAAACAATTTATGTTTTTATATCTTTTTTTTAGAGAGATATCAACCTCAAATTCATTTTTTTTTATGGAACCACCCTTTTTTAAAAACATCTGCAATGACCTTGAATGACCTTGAGTAATTATAGCCACTGAATTCATCATGAAAGGGACTATCATTGTACATGCTTAAAAAAAGGCGGTTCCATTCAAAAATGAAGGTGTGCTTGATATCTCTAAAAAAACACATAAAAACAACAATTTAACTTTGTCCTTTAGACATTTGACGTATCTTTAAAAACAACAAAGATATTTGAGGTGGCAACGATAGATGACTCATCCTGTATAGCTATTCGAGAACATATAGACATAGAATTTGTATCAATTTTCTCGTTTTTTAGGAAATTACGATCTACAAAAAAGTTCTGATCACTGAAACCGTACAATAAATCGTAGGGCAAAGGGTTAACGATTACTGGTAGCCAAAATAATTCAGGATAATTTTTCATGACTTATTAATTAAATGCATTAACCCTTAGAATCACCACTGAAAATCGCTCTACCATTATTCAAAATGTTGTTTACATTATTAAATATGTTCTTTAAATATTGCGAACAAAATTATTCTAGGTTGGAAGAAATGTTTAATTTTTTAGTTAAAACAGCTCCGAGTGCAAAGGGTTGAACTTTTCCATCGCAACTTTGAAATTTCGTCTTTTAACAATTATGATGACCGGATTAAATTGCTCTCTTGGTTCGTGACCGTCGAACAGGTGGAAGCGGATAACAGGGAATTGGGGAAATAGCGTAAGCATTGTACACGATGGGGCAGAATTTATGCATTGCGTGGTTATATGTAGTAGCTAAGTTGTGAGCAACTCATGGTTGACCAACGACGTAGAATAAGGACCCCGTGTGTAACACGGTTGCGGAGTAGCGTCATACGTGATCGGACACATCTCGTCCCGACCGCTCTGCGGAGCAAACGTCTATAAACGGCCAGCGAAGCGGAATGAAACCCGGTGTACAGTTGGACATGTTACTCTAGCGTTCCCCGCGTAATAAATGCAGCAGCAGGCTCGGTCCTCGAGCGTTCAGACGGTGGAGCACAGTTTGCGGAACTGTGAACAATTCGGCGACTGGAATAAGACCCCAGCGAGGTCAAACACACCCGCGGCGGAGTTTGCAAAGCGATCAAGTCTAATAAGAGAGTCTTGTCTAGCAGTCGGTCTAGCCGACTAGCATTCATACACTGTGAAAGATGGCTAGACAAATGAACATGGACCTGATTGGTTATTGGCTTCGGGCATTTTCGTCGTCATTGTCATACCTAGTCGCGAACTTCTGGAAGCGCACGTGGAACAACGTTTCAGGTTTTATTTGAATTTAATTCGCGATTCGGTAGAACCTCGATTATCCAAATCAATGAATGTTTAATCTAGTACTGCAGCTAGGTAACTGTCCTATCATCCGAATGCTCACGTTCCATTAATTAGTTTTGCTAAAATTGCTAAAATTGCTAATATCACTTGTACACGCACACTATACGAGTAACATTTCACTAGCAAAGTTTTCACATACCGATAAGTTCGATGTCGTTCGGTTTGCTTCCCAGTAAACGTTTAGGAAATCGAATTAACTAAAACGTGGAAATATTACCGGTGCTATCTTTCAGTCGCAGAGAGTATTAAATGGATTATGTAAGAGATGGGCTCGGGCAGATAGTGCGAGGCTCCCATTTTACCGCGGCAACGTTCCGCTATCCATCTTTTCATCTGGCCAGCAAAGGGTAGGAAAGTGGTATCCAATGATCGGCTGATTATCGAAGAGTCACGCGGGATGGGGCGTTTAGACGTTATCCTGTTTCCCTGGCGAATAAAATTCAGTAAGAGCGAAGAAATATCGATTCCACGACGGTGACACCGCCCCAGTTCGCGGGCCAAGCCGGGCGTGGTGTAGGCCGCTTATAACAACCCTCTTTTCCACGACACTACCGATTCCGTACGGTTAACCACAATTCCCTCGGGTGAAAGAAGCAAGAGCTACTTCTCTGCCCCCTCACCTTTGCCCGCCCGCCACGCTTTTCAGCGAGACCGGTGTATCAGCTAGGCCGGTCTCCATGCAGAAGACGCTTTTCAATGCGTATTCCCGGAGTTATGGGATTACCGGTTGCTACCGGTGCACACAAGATCCCGCAGATCCATAATTTAGACGTCTGCCGTCGCGCGTCGTTTGCTTAGTTAGACTATGTAGTAACTGATCCGATCTCCTACCAGAGTTTCGATCCCTCTCTGTCCCTTCTCGAGATCCACATTTCCTTTCCCTCGCCGTTAATTGGCAATCACGAACACAACGGCGCATTGGGATTGTCTGCAGGCCTGTGTTGAGGTCTTCGCGGATTCCAGGCTATCCGTTCAGTCTCGCATAATCCAAATGTTTCGTCGCACACTATTATGTCAAGAAAATTATTGTCACGTACCCAGGTAGCCAACGCAGGTAGACCCCGTCAAACGCAACCATTCCGCACTGCCTGCACGTAGACATCTGGGGAAGACCTCCGAGAACTGCTACCAACCCCGAGCACTTGAAGCTGGCTCTCCAAAACGCTTTAAAGGGTGGAAAGCAAAATCCTTCATTGGTCTTGTTACATACATTATATTCACAGATAAAACATTAAAAAATTCCGATCCGCTATTTCAAAAAAATTTTTTACACGTCACCTAGTAAATTAACGTCTAAAAAAAGGTCATGACATTTGGTCCAATTTTAAAGAAATTGTTTGTCTTCAAAGGGTTTTGCAACCGACTGTACATCCATACAGGATCGAATCGCTGTCGGTCCGGAGTCGGGAGTAGTCGTGCTTCGTTAAACACGCGAAAACAAATAGAAACAGAGCATACAGTCCATTTTATTGCATACGTTGTTTGTCGTATGAAATAAACATACAGGTACGTTTCATGTGTAGTTGAGTTAATTTAACATAATTTTTTAAATTGCACCGGATGATACGTCATTCGTTAAAATTAGTGTTTTCGACTTTAAACCTCTTTCTTAGAATATTGCATGCCTCAGCTATCAATTTCGGGGGAAATATTCCAGACACTGCCTTCGATAAAGTATGACCTCATCCCTTCCCTATCACTCATCTGCGGACCTTGACCCGAGCCATTACTCAACTGCCGACCCGAGATAACCCCACTGTGCGATTTTCCATTTCCCAAGTCGACAGTTTACAGCCTGCTTTCCCCAACTTCGGATTGTCCTCGAAAAAATGACTGAACACTCTTGGATATCAATGGTACATCGTCATCTACTTCCATCCCCTTTGAAAAATAGTTGTTCCGCTACTTCCGCCTCGCTGCGAGAAATTCTGACATTCTTTGCCATTTTACTAATAATTATAATAACGAAGTGAACAATTATATATTACTACACAGCGGATTTTATGCATTTATGACAAAAATAGGTAGTTGTGATTTAAAATAGTATACACATTCGAAGAATATAAGTTTCTATTTCACTCCAGTTTCTTACAATTCAGATAGAAAATGTTTATTTTACATCAAGATCCGTTGTCTGTAATAAATAGACTGCGGATTTTATGAATTCATGATAAAGATCGGTACGCACAATTTAAAGCAGGAGTCGTATAAAAAAGATTTAAAGACATGAGTGTATCAGTTTCAGTTTAACAAGATAATTATAAGAAGAAATAATTTTTTATTTAGCTCCTGTGTCTCTTGCAATGAACGTAAATATTTTTATAGTAATAAAATATTTTTTACTAAATCAGGTGGAAAAGTCTATACTATGTATATCGAAGAAAGAAAGACATGACCGAATTCATTTTCATAATCACCAGCACAAATCAATTTCAGAAGAGTTCGAAAACCCTTAAACCTAAAGAAAGTGCAAGAAATTGATTTCTTAAAGGTTTAAACCCAGAATACCGTGTTGATACTGTTTCGCGTTTAATGGATAACACGGCTCTCGGTAGACGTGTGCATTCTGCTCGCGACGAGACCGAGAGGCGTTGCCCTGGGGAAGCGAAACTGACGCCTGATCGAGAGACAGAATCAACTTACGCAATGACAAGTTCTCGGGGGACTGACTCTCCCGTCCCGGAAGAACTAGGCTGGATGAACGGATCATATTGCGGATCCGTGGTAAGCCACGTCGCTATTCTGCTGACGGAAACACCTCGAAATTGAAATGTTCCGTTAATGAAACCCCGGGCGCGTAAACACCTCGGCCAGGGTCTTCTTGTTGTGGTTCGTAATTTTCCGAGACGAGCCCACGTACCGGTAGCGTTCAAACACATTTAATGATCGACGTCTCGCCGATCTTCCGAACGCTTAACCGAACAAGGATCAAGAGGGGAATGGACAGGGGAAGGAGAGCCGCGGCGGAGAAACGTGGTTACAATGGGAAATAACCAGAGCCCCATCCCTCGCGAATTATGGAACTCGGTTGGTTAGCTGCTTTAATATAAAGAATAGTTACCGTTCGTTTTTCTTGCCACTGATGGGGAAACTTTTCGCAGCGGTTTTTCATCGGGCACCGGCTCAAACGAGCACCGTTAAAAAAGTTGCGGGCATAACTGTTTGCCTCGACGAAAGTTCGAGATGAAAAGTTCACCCCACATAAAAGTGGTTAGGTGCATCGGGCTTAGCCGCGCGCGGTGGTCGTCCAGCCATCGAGAGTCTTCGTCACGAGACCACTTACAGTTTGTACACACTCGAATCGAACTCCGTACATCTGGCGATGATGTCGATACACTCTGCGCCGTTCCCTACGTCGCTATTTAGTTCACCGTATTCGCGGACTTCTTTGCACCGTATCGAGAATGAACTGAAAGAAAGATGCCGACATAATCACAGGATATTACATCCTTCGTTAAAACTTTCTGCGAACACAGATTTGCCGTTTATATTGTTTTAATAAACGTCGATGAAAGTCATTACAATGCACCCTGCGTTGGGGACAATGCGGTAATGGTGAAAAAGATATTTTTGACTACCATTGCCCATGCCTCTGGGCAATACTGGCCATTTTGCGGGCAAGTATGGTCTAGAGACAGTTAAAAGAAAGAATAAAATCTTTTTTATTATACGCCCCCTCATTTTCGAGCTATAAAAGTTTATCCTTAAATTATACGTCAGTGGCGATTCAATTTTATTCAAACATTTATGCAAACATTGAAATCGACTTCTTTTTATTGGCAAAAGCTTTTTTCAACTGCAAATACACAAATCGATGGGAAATGAGTTAAACGACGAGGGTCTGAACAGGTGTGAAGATATTTTATCAAAAAATGTTAAGAAGAGTTAAAAAGTATATTGACACTTGTTAGAAAAATTACTATTGTTAGAAGGCTTAGCAATTGTCGATACCTCCAAGGCATCGTGCTACCTCTCGAGATTTACTTACAGGGCGTCGAACGTGTCCTGTAAACCGATCGCAACATTTTGATCGGGAGACGCCCGATTCCCTGATTAAATGGGATTTCGAAACAACGCGACGCTGAAAACAAGCCGGGTTCGTGCTGTAACCTGTGTTCTGTTTGCATTCTGTCGGTACACGCAACGCGATTCACGGCGCTGCGCTACCCTCGTTTCAATGCTCTGAACGATTCCTCTATTCGGGTATGATAGTCACGTTGTCTCTTGCGCGTAACCAGACCGATCGAATATTAGCAAGTGCAACTGGCAATATGCATGCGTTAGTGAATTTGTATAACGATCCCTGAATTTCCGATAAATGATTACCGGCGAAGTTATGTCGACGCAGCTTCTCATTGCAACGACTATTTTCATGCAGACAACAACGTTTCGCGACATCGTTTTCACTGGCGAAAAGTTTAAAGATTTAACGATTCCAAACTTTCGTGCTTTTTAGAACAGGGTTAACACTTATCCGTCCCTCATTTCACGAACTGAATCTGTCCCTCGATAAAATAACAAGTTAAACAGTTATTTTTCGATGTTTATTTATTCATATTGATGAGTTAACATTTACGTAAAAGATAAAAGCCACGAAGTTTCGGCCAAACTTACCTATAAAAAAAAAACAGAACAAAAGAATAATTTCTAAAGAAATTATTTTCTCCTATTTAGTACATTTTAATATACGCGCGGTTTTTAAAAAGCTTTCTATATATTTTTTTATTTTCTACTTTTTAGTCTTTTTTAAATGGAACGCAAGATATACTAATACTGGTATGAAATAGTAAGATATATATATAGAAACGCAAGATACGGAAATACGCGAGAAATAATAGGGGATGAGTCCGAGAAACGACGTCTCTTGATGGAGTCCGAAATTGTCCGAAATGGAACTGAATGAACGGAACTCCACAACCACACTGAGCTCCTTCGGTGCGAAATGAGTCAGTGGAGTGAGGATGAGTCGGAGCGGGAACGCGTAGTGGAGTAGGGAGCGCTGGCGCGCGGAGTGGGGATCGCTGAACGCGATGACGTACTACCGAGCGTCGCACAGTGAGGTGTGACGGTTAAAAAAATTGTTTTTTCTCTTAGACACGCAGTTTTTTTTTTAATTTGTTTTTTAATATTGCATTGTCATCCAGTTCTGAGCTATATTTAAAGTTTCAAGTCTCTGGCTCATCGGGAAGTGGTTTAAACTTCGATTACAAGATTTGACGCATACAACAACAACAACGACAACTCGGCAAGCTAATATAAGCGTGGTAAAAATGATTTCAGATCGTCAACATTGACCAGCGAAGTGTGTCTAAAAAGAAATGTAGGTAAATCGTGCGCGTCATTGCAGCGAGTGAGCCGAGCAAACAAACAGATGTCGCATCTCGCACCGAGGGCTAACATTAGCGGAGCGCAGGGGCTGTTTGATTATCAGCTTGCGCCGGGAACAATAGCCACCGGGATGGGAAGTTCAATCGCTTCTGACTGCTCCGCAAAGTGGCGTCGATAATCGATACTTTGGCGGGATTTAAAAGGATTCGCGCGAAAGTGTTCACGTCTAATCGGCTGAAACTCGGATTCGAAACAAAGGCCCTATGGAGCTGCTGGCGAGCACTCACGGGTCTGGGGCGGGCCCCAGAGAGTAGCGTCCGCGGGCTAGGCGATTCGCAGAGTTCACTCGCGGAAGCGATAGATACGCGTCCCGCAGAATTACGTTAATCGAAAAGAAACAATTTGCCGGGAAAGTACTGCGGCAATGGTGGTGTCCGAATCGATACGGGATACGGCGTGGCAGCACGCTGCGGAGCCAGCCGCGTAGCCGGCAAACCGGCCACGTTCGAAAAGGCGAATTCAAGGCGAGTTAAAAGCGAATTCGAGGCTTTGCCGTCGCTCGAACCATGAATGAATAATCAAACCGGGCCGGATGATAACGTGCCAGCCCTTTTGTCCTCGGCCGAGACAGATTATTAAACCCTTGAGCGGAGCGATGGATACGAGGCGCAACATTCGGCCGCGTCGTGCCAGAAGGAATTGTTTGCGGAAAATGGACAGGAAAACCGTCCGCGATCGAATAAATTGTTTATCGGATAAGCGACTCTTTTTCCCCCGACGTTTTCCCAGTGAAATTCGCTTCAAAGGCAAGCCTCGCGATGCTGATCCTCCTTTGAGCTTGAGCAAAGAAGCTAGATCGTTGTTCGAGTGCCCGGCAAGATCACTGCAACGTTCACGGCATCGAATTAACCAAACGATGAATTCTTTCCCATGAATCGTCCCCGTTGTCTTTATATTCGTCGCTCTTTCACCGGCGCTTTTTAATTGCCGTTTTTTTCGGCCATTTCTCAGTCTTGTCACGTTGATCTTAAGCTTGTTCGTTTCTTTTTTAATTCGGACACTAAACGAGTGGAACCAGTTCACTCTTTCATGAAGCAGAAAGAGGCGAGAAACGCGATTCGCCTAAGCGAAACTGTTCTGTATTCTGTTCCACAAGGTGTTTAAAATGTAGCTTCTGTTCCTGGGAAGGGAGTCTGACCTCTATCGACAGTTTCGTTCTGCCGAGAATCGGCTGCTGCTGCTGCTGCTGCTGCTGCATCGTTGCTCGAGATTTACGATGCTCCGCTTGGAAATCGACGGAAGAATGAATGGAACACTGTAAAATTATTTCGTTAGATGAACATTACGTGAAATTACACAATTGTAGATGTATTTGAAGAATTTCAGGATATTATTACATTATGTTCGACGTTTGAAATTTATTAAAAGGGGAAGTACGTTTTGAAATTGATGTTCAGTAAAACATTGCAGGGACCAAATAAATAATTCAACGAGGTAGTATTTCGAGCCTTTTCCTGCCGCGACCTTTCTTCGTGTCGAAGTACAACGAAAATGCCTAACACCTAGATGGAGACGGAGTGATAATTCCCTCTGTGAACTTCTGTTATCGTCTACTTTGCGAGAGACTAATTCGTAGCGAGTTCCTAACCGAATTCGCCCTGTCCATTTGTCGAAGGCATCTTCGTGCTACGTCTCCGCAATGCTTGTGACATAATTTAATTCTTAAGTTACCATTAGCTGTATCCGTGTTACAGCTGTTCACCGCCGCCTGCCTTCCGTCCGTGGAATCGCGACGGCAAACAAAAGGATCGTATCCGTTCCCGCAGATCCTAACCCGACATCCTCCTAGAGATACATATTCCGTGTGTACACTGGCACGCCTTACGAGTACCTGCGTAATCCCGTTGTTTGCCAGTCAACCGAAACTCGTCGCGTTATTTAATCAGAAGCACTGGAAACGCTTTCAATGCTCCCGTAAATGATAAAACACGTTTATTAGCAGCGCGTAATTGCGGCAATTAGTTATCACAACGGCCTATTACTCGCGCTCGTAATTTCTATCGCCGTATCCGCATGCACTGGGTGTCTCGGCAAGTTTCTGCTCAACCGTAACGATTATCAGTACAGTAGTGTTATTGTTAAACTGCAGATTTTATGCATTTATAACAAAAATGGGCACGCACATTTTAAAGAAGCGGACATGTTATAAATATTTAAGGACATCAATGCATTAGTTTCAGATTAATAGGATAATTAAAAGAAGAATACAATTTTTATTTGGCTCCCGTGTCCTGCAATCGATACAAACATTTTTTATTTTGCATAAAGATCCGCAGTCTCGTTATTATGATTATTATGCGAAGTGAACATTTTCTTTTCTCCTTTCATAGTGCATCGATATTGAAATTTTTTCAATCTTTCCATTGTTACAATTTTCACCTACTGATTTCTTAAAGAACTAGAAAACTCCTCTCCGTTTGCACCACTATTACTGAAGTGCATGCTCTGTATGCACCGCTTTTCGGCCATTTTCGCAGCGTGCCATCCTCGAGCAGCATTACCAAAAATTAATCGAGCTACCCACTGCACAAAACCAATCTCGCATGAGAATCTTCACCACATTCTAGAGAGGCGGAAAAGAGCAGATCATGGTTGTGACTAGTCGATCGATAAGTGCGAATTCCGCCTCGAAAGTCTCGAGTCTCTCACTTATCGAGCAGCCACTGTATCATCTGCACGGAATAGGACTTGGCAAATACATAATACAAATTCGCGAAGCAGATTTTCTTGAGCCAGAAACTTCGCATTTTCCCCAAGGAGCCATCCGTTTCCGTTTGCACCGCCATTACCGAAGTCCTCTGTAAATATACCCTGTCGCTTTTGAGCCATTTTCGCATCGCACCACCCTGAAGCAATATTCTCAAAAAATTAGAAACGTCGGGCTATGCATCGCATAAGAACAATTTGGAATTTTCATCGCATTCCCTCTCGAAAAGGATGGAGTAATTTCAGTCTCGTTCAGCTTTTTTCCATAGGGAATATGTATCTCGTTAACTATTTAACGAATTTTTAACTATTATGTATCTCATTAATTATTTGACGAATTTTTAACTATTATGTAATCTTATTAACTATTTAACGAATTTTTAACTATTATGTATCTCATTAACTATTTAACATCCATTTTGCCTGTTTAATAGAGACTTATAATTGTGTCTCAACGGCAATAGCGTATTTTTTTCTTTGAGTAAGATGTAGAATTCTATAGATAGATTGTGACTGTAACATTGGGAATGAAGAGAGAAGAAAATTCTTACTATATGTATAGAATACATTTTCCATACAATTTCTTACGTCTACTATGTACAGGATCTTTCAATACGAGCGATAGAACTTTGAATTGAAATAAAACAAAAAATACGGAAGATAATCTAGTTCTCACTGCTTCATTTTAAAGAACATTCGATGGCATTGTACATGAAATACAATATCATATGAATGACCACCACGATTGCGTTTGGTGGAGTGAATATGACAAACCCAATTTTCGATGACTCTGAATCAGGTCGTATCTCACCGATAACACGAATTATGTTTGCTTTAAGATCATTAACAGTTTATGCCCCACAAGGGAAAGTCTAATGGAGTCAAGTCGCAAGATCTTGAAGGCCAATTGGATTTCAATAATGCGATAAATTTTAATAATTCCAACCAGAGTTGGGCATTAATCGATTAAAATTCTAATCATGATTGATTGATGTGTACGATTAAAAAACGAAATCATCGAAAAATCGACGATTGATTCAATGGATTGATGAAGTTAATCGTCAATCGTTGATTAAAAAAAGAAAAAGCACGTAAACAGAGTTGGTATTATATATGTATAGACCAAATGACAATACACCTAAATTCAGTTTACATTTTTTTCAGTATTCATACAGTTAATCATTAATTAATTATCCGATTGACGATTAATAATCGTTAATCGCAATTAACGACTAAACTAGAAGATTAATTGTTAATTGCGATTAACGATTGAAGTAGAAATTTAGTTGTCAATCGTAGATTAAATTATTTCCCAACTGTGATTCCAACGCGTTGAGCAACTGAGTATCTATCCATGATGACTTGCCGAGCATTACCGAGTACAAATAACGTGTGACACTAACAATTGAATAACGAAGATGGCGGCTGTGACAATTGAAAGATCTGTAGCTCTTATTGGAAGACCCTTTAAATAGTATTGTCGCAGTGTACGATTAGGGTCTCCGATCAGAATAGACGATTTGACGTCGTAGTACGTTGGCGAATCTTCGAAAATGTTGATCGGGCGTCATCGAAACCGGCGAGAAGGTGCTCGTTCAAATTGTATGGGCGGGGCTGAAGGTCCTAGATACCAACCATCAGCCGCCATCTGCGAACCGTTGGGCGAACAATCCTGGAAACTGCAGCCCGTGCAGCGGCGGCGAGAGCCCGCAATCGTTCCGCGTTCCAACATCCTGAAACGAAATTCTGCGGATTCCCGTTCTACCCCCTGCGGGATTCCAGCGTGTGCTCTTTCATCGTGTACTCTCGGTGTGTCTCTCCGTCCTCTTATCGTTCCATTAACTCCTCCGTTAACGCCCATATAACCGTGCCGGCCGCGGCCTGAAAAATCCAGAGGACGAGATTCGTCCGGGGTCGTCGTTCGATCAATTTTCGCGGCCGCGACAGAGTTCGCGAACGTCGTTAATTCTCGCCGTCGTCCGTGGCATCCGCAGAAACGCGAGTTGTGCCCGCGGTACAGGTGAGTTGTGGCACGGTTAGGTGTATTCGTGCCCGGCGCTAATCAATGATGTATTTCGAACGGGCTTTGCCACGTGCAGCTTCGTCCCAGATATCTAAGCCCGGCGGCTACCAGAGGCAAATAGAGGGTTCCAACGGTTATTACTCGACTGGCGAGGGTTAGCGGCGCGGTTGCGAGACGAACGCGTACAAAGTGCCCGAGAATAATTACAAGTTTCGCCATTGAATCCGGAATGCGCTAAACAACGCGGAAACAGTCGCATTGCGATCCAATGATTAATGCAATCTCCGTCTAATGTATACCGAACCGCGCGAGCGCGTGCGACTCCGCGTTTTAACTGTTTTAAATGGCCCGCGGACGATGGACACAACCCCCGTAAGTGCCAGCAACCAGTTCGAAATATTGTCAACTCGCTGGAAATGGAGTCTGCGTGGAAACCGGATGCGTTATGCAGTTGATTTTGCCAACCGAGGCACTCGCGCACGCAGATGCTAACACCGGACAATTACAGTTCGTTAACGCGCGGTAACAATTAGTGCGCCGCGAACTTCCCCGGTTCCCGGCTTTTTTTCTCTCGCGACGCAGAGTTTATAAACAGTTAAGACGCTCCACCGAAGCTGCAAATTAAAAACTGTTCAGCCACCTCGCTCGTCTCGACTCGTTACGATGTGCATTTCGGTAAACGTGTCTTTTGCATAATTTGTAACTTCCATTCTCGATCATCGTTCGAACAGGTCTCGTTCAACCCGCGATTGGTCCAAATTCGTCGAGCGATATCGCGGTTTTATTTACGCTGAATAAAAACCTTAGTGCTCCGCTTGTTCCGCCGAACTTCCCGTCTGAAGAAGGAAATTAAGCTGCGTCGTAAACACAGCCTGATAGCTCAGGAATCAAGTAAAACACAGTGTACCGAATTAATAATAATTAATGAACTGGAGATGTTTACAGATACAGACCCCGTTCAACTTCTCCGTATAAATGCGCCCGTTGAGGTTTAGTAGAGTTAAAGGTGCAATGAACCGCGGGGAACTATCGCGCGTAACGAATGCGTAAAACCCGCCCGTGGCCAGTGATCAAAAAGGCAGAGTAGGTCCTCTCTCGTGGGGACGCGCGGGGGAAAACGAATTAGAAAAATTAATCTTCCGGATAACCGGGCGTAAAGCGATTTTACGGTGTTCTTACGGCGAGCCGAGCGTACATCCTCGTAAAATAAGAAATGCTCATACGCAAATCGTAAAAGTTCTGACAGGTCCGGAGAGCAGTAGGTGCGCGAGGCGAAACGGGGCGTGTAAAACTTTTGATTTTTCGAACACCGGACGATGGCCCCGACGAAAAGACGAGCCACAGTCGAACCCGATAGTTCTCTTTCGAGCGATAGGGAAATTACAAGGGAAATTTATGAGCAGCTCAAAGTCGAAAGAAAATTTGACGACAGGTGCTCCATCATTCGCGAAAGTGGCTCGTCGCCGTCGCGTCACAGCCATTCCGTCCCGACGATCGGTCACCGTGCAATTTCGCGAGGAATGAGATCCTCACGAGGATGGATGATTGTATGATTAAATAAAATCGCGCGAGGAGCCAGCGCCGGAGTTAATAACCGTGACGGCCTAGGCAATGGGGGGCAAGAAAAAATGAATGTTCGATCGCGATAATTTATTTTACGTTCGTTTCAGATGCTCCGCCGTGTCATGGTGTGTTATCTCGCGTGGCTGTCGAGCGTTTCAGGGGTAAAAAACATCACCGGCGGCGTATCAAGACACCTGAGATCGATAGGGTTCCCCGAGGGTAGCGGAATGGGGGTAAGGCACCAAATAAATCATTAATTTTCCATCGGCCGACGGCTTCCTGCAGCCATTAACTTGATATCAGTATCCCGGCTCGCAGTTCCACCTGTCGAGGAATATAGTCTCGTTAACACTAGATTTACGGAACTCGTCAATTCCACGGATTTCAGAGTCCTCGCTTAACTCTTCGTTACTCGGCTTAGAGAATCGCGTCGTTACTCATCTGGGGTTCCACACAGCTCGTGATATGTATTTGTATAAGTAGAGACTGCGGATTTTATACAATTATCACCAGACTGCGAATCTTTTATGCAAAATGAAAAATGTTTGCATTGATTGCAAGACACAGGAGCCAAATAGAAAATGCCTTTTCCTTCCAATTGTCTTATTAAGCTGAAATTAATACACTGATGTACTAAAGTCTTCGTAATTCGTCCACTTCTTTAAATTGCACGTGCCCATTTTTGTCATAAATGAATAAAATCCGCAGTCTAATTATCACAAATATCAGCAAATGCAATTCAGCCCTCTATAGCTCCGTGTAACTTTGAAGTCACATATTGATATTATAGTTTGCTGATTTTGTGCATTTATTACGAATATTTCAGAAATTTATCATTTCCATCTTGTTAAAATGATTAAAGAATAACTTTTCACGGAAATTTCAATGAAGAGAATCGTTAGCGGCGGGCAAACAAATCGTTCAGTGAAACGCGTTTCATCGAGAGAGAGAGAGAGAGAACTCATTGTTATTCGAAAATGAATTAGCCACGTGTTTTCAGATATTCTTCGCTCTCGGCGTTCCCGTCGATATCCCAAACAAATCGGTGATATTTTCGCTGTACTTCGAGGCGAATTACGGTCTACCGAATTCCAGTTATTATTGGGACGAGCCATATTTACGGAAGCGCAGTCTGGACCGACAACTGGCGTACCGCGTTCTCGTGAACAAATTAGAAAGGTAAAAAAAGGCGAAATTAAATCGTATCGAACCGATGAAAATCGCGGCTGTGCGATTTTAAAACAATATGTATGACGCTAATTGAAACAGCGCCGGGTACTCGGGAGAGGATTGTCTGCTGAAAATGATCTGCGAAACAGCGAACGAACCTTTGTCCAACAACGGTGTGCTTGGCGATGTTTTACAAATTTTATTCACGTTAGTACACACACAAATGTAGTTAACGACAATCGAAAACTGGTTCGACTACTGTAAAGATCACTGTGCGATTCTCATGCCAGGCCATCCTCTTCGCAAGATGAAGATCTTCCAAGCGAGATCGTCGAGGCAGAATACGCAGAAGATTGTGACAACTACCACAGGAATTGCCCTCAGAGTCCGCTGGCATTGATTACTCGATACGATCTCAAAGGTAACAGTTGAAGACGCGATAAAGTTAAAGCTGCTCAGCCGATCAAATTTATAATTCACTATGAAACTTACAAGGCTGTGTAAAAAGAGACTTCGAGCGATCTTTCGCTAGAGTGTACAAACGAATATATTCATTTACTAATTTGTAGTTTTTCAAGGTCTGTCATTTTCATTATCCTCGTAGAAACGAATGTGCGATCTCCTAACTGTCAAATACTAGAGAATACTGAATGCGATTTGTGGCTTTTTTCGAATAGTAATATTATAACGTTTTGTAGAAATGCCACAGTGGCCCAGGAGCAGCGAAACGTGACCAAAATTTAATTTTTCAAGTTTAATATTTCGAAGAAATTGTGTTTACTCTTATATTTCGAAACTTTTTATTTTCCGTACTTCTTAGTGTGAAAATTCGAAATTTACACCCGTTACATTAGTTTATACATGGATTACAGAGCATGCACACACCTAATGAACTGCATTAGGAACGTTGCGGGCATCAACCACAAATATCAGTGGTTGCAACAATTGAAAATAAATATTTCGTCTAAGGCACCGGCATGATCGACACTGGGAATCGCAATAATATATTTTGCGTAGTAGCAATTCAACAAGTTGATCGCCGAGAATTGAAACGCCTTTTGTAGAGCGATTTAGCTAGAATTCGCTAGTGCAACGCAAGGATACATCACAGACGCTCCGTTTACGTTTCAAAATGAAAGTCGAACTTCCATATTTATTTATTGAGTTGGAAATCATGATGTGGGTTGGGTGCGTTCCGAAAACGTCACCGGATTTCCTTGCCACAGCTCCCCGCGGCCGCTTCTCAATTTTGTTTGATTAGAAGCGGCTGATGCCTCCTTTCTTCTTGGATCTGGCGTTCCCGTCTTTGTTGTAGTAAATAGTGAGACACATGCTCATACGTAACAAATGTGATCATGGTCGCCGGTGTCACCCTGGTCAGGTTCGCGCTGAGACCCTTGTAAAAGCCGCGCCACCGTTCATGTCTGAAATTAACCACCAGTAATACGCTTTTGTTATTCGTCTCATCTTTCACTGGCGTCTAGTGCTATGTAGATTGTACATCGCATGTTCTCATTCGCACCAAATCTGAACCGGCGTACGATTCTTGTCGTCTCGATGAATGGTCAAACTCGGTGTCAAAGGGAAACGATCGTATTGACAACAAAAATCCTGCCTGAAACAGTGATCGTGTTGGGAGATCGGTTGAAGAACTGGGTATGAAGGAGTATCTTAAAACCCAAAGATTCGTTTTTCTCAATTCCACATCGTTTACTTTTCATACAAGTGCGATATTCCTTAGGTACAAATACAATGCGTAATCGTACACATAATACGTCCAAAAATCGTACTGCTGGTGGTTCCACGAGTGATTGATCTCGTCGCTTATGTTCGCTTCTGATAGAACAAGTATAGCGACTTTCTTCAGTTCCCGGCGAACATCTGTGCTAGATTTTTCAAGTCGAGCGAATCAGGCCGCTTAGAGATTCCGATCGAAAAAGACCTACCTAGGTCTTTTCTTGTCTGAAAGTCGCAACAGTTGTTCCACCGGTTGGCTTATGCAATCATACACACTCACGCACACGTAGAGATGCCATCTCCACTTACATATTTCGTCACGCTAAACGCTTGTGGACCCGCCACAGCAATTCATTTACTCGTAAAAGCGTTCAAGAAAGAGACCGTAAATGGCGCGAAGTTCTACCGAGAGTCGCCATCGGAGTTCAAAGAAAAATATCCGAAATCTAAGGGCATGCATCCGGTGCTCGGTCGTATAAATATTTCTCCTCGATCTATCCTCTGCGGGTATTACTCGTTTTGCTACTGTGAAACGCAAACTCTTCAGGGACACCCAATGAAATGAGAAAGATATCCGAAACCGCACCAGCTCGCATAAGAGTATTTTTATAGAGAACGTGGACGCAATGTAAAATGATTGTTTCCAGAACAAGAAGAACCATCTCTACATGTAAACTAAAAAATATTACATAAAAAATAATGACCATTTCAAAATCTGAAAGTCAACTTAAAATACAGAGTAATTTTAAATTACAAAAAGGTTCACTTGCTTTACAAATACTCGTAAACTTATACTTTAAAAAAGAATTTTATCAAAAAGGACCTTCCACAAGCGATGATTTGGATATATCGAGGAGGTCGCTGCTTTTGTAATTACTTCGAGACTTATTCCAGAACGACAACAACTAATAACGAAAGAGTATACAAAGTAAAAGAGGAACGCAATGTATTCTGTTGAATATAATCAGACCAAATAATGACTTCATGCGATTTCTAAAGTCATTTTACATCGATCAATCTAATAGAAATAAGTTTGTCCACCTTTTTTCTTATAAACACTCCCATGGGGCAGCGACTGAATCGAACCTTGAAACAATCGTTAGAGTGTTGCTGCGTTTATTGAGGTGTTTGTCAAATTGTTTCTCAGAGGAAACTCTTTCATATAAATAAATTGAGCCTACTTAAATCTGAGTTACAATGACATTAAATTTTATTGCTACACTTCGGTTGGTCCGAGTACCAGACTCTACAATGAACCTTGAAACATTCATCTAACACAGGTGTTTCGAAATGAGGTATATGGTCATTGTATACAAGAAACGTAATGACAGCACGGTTAACAATGCAATTGTAGACGATCATTTATATTCCTACGCAAAACTTTTTATCCATTTTTATTCCCAATACGAGATTCAGGCTCGACATCGTGACTCGCTGATCACGCGAAAACGCCGAAACTCTCACTTGATCCTTGCTCACATACTGATCTAATTACTGCAAGCTCACGCGTAACTCGTCGTTCGTGCAATCATGTAACCGTCTTATACCGTAAATTTAACTATTACAGATTATTAAATTGCACCTTTTGCTAGTCGTGTGTTCACAATCGAATTTCGAAGGAAATTGTTCGTGACATATGAGGAACAGTAAATAATTTATGGTCATTAAGGTTGTTGGTTATAATCTTATCCAGAAAGTGTGAAGTAATCACGGTACACATCGCATAAATGAGTGCCGGATTGAGAACTTGTTACCATGATATGGAAAATAATTAAGTTAATCGTCCTTAAGTTACACAAGTTCCCTTCTGCGCGCTTTACAAGAGCAAATCAAGATATTCTGCACACACACGTTGTCGAATAAATAAAATAATATGCTCGAATGATCCGTATAAATGATTAATTATTACACCATTTCAAAAAGTCACATCACGTTATAATGCGAGAGAATTTGAAATAGCATACTTTCCGTACATGTATATATACATATACAATATAATATACGTGTATGTATATGTATATAGATATTAAAACTGGCTTGTATTTTTCTTAAAAAAGAAGAAAATATTGCCAGTGCCAATGATCGATTCGAAAAAACAACTTAAATAAAAATATTAAAAGTATTTATCTATCTCTAGAGTCCCGAGACACTTGCAATCCGACAATTTCCGTGAAGTATGATTGCCGAGTACAATGAAAAATCTTTTGAATAATATTCTTTACACATGTTCCATGAGTCATCTTTGCCAATGAATTCCCAGAAATGTTGTCTAAATGAATTGTGTGGCTACGACATTTTCAAAACCATCGAGTAGCACATATTACATATTTTCGGAGAGAAATGTGAAGTGTTAAGTAACAACCATAGCACTTCAATTGGCTTAAGCCATTTTAAAATAAGGAACGGTGCAGCTGAAGTGTACACTTCGGTGCAACGCAAGTACTCTTTCAATATTTGTACAGAAGTGTATTTGGGTGGATAAGCATTTTTAGCGTGTGCACGCGCGCATGGTTTAGTGCTTGTGTTTGTGTTTTCGCGCGCGTGTGTATGTGTGTGTGTCGGTTGTGTAAGAGAGTGACAACTTTTTCTAATAATACTGTATCGAGTGCACCTTCGACTAACAAAGGACATCAAGAAATTCAAAATACAAGTTACACTTAAATCAGAACGATTTGCTGCTGATTACTTCCACCAAGTTAGCTGTCTGTTCTGGGCCTGGGAAAATCCAGTATCAAAGCATAACTCAATCCAGGTGAATTACAGAATATTCGAACGAAGACTAATAATCGTTTCTCTTCCATCTTATATAGATTAAAAAAATTAGATTAATATAATCTAAAGAGTCAATGAGAATCCGTAGGCACATTAGAAAATGTTTCATAAATTACAATAATTAAACAAATATTTGGTGTAACGTGTATAAGATACGGCGTTAAGCCTTTATAAAAACCCTTTAAGCCTTCTGACCTCCATATTAATCGCACGCATTCGGCGCTGCCACTGTAGTTATGATGATGATCTTGAAGACGTGCTCGCACTACTTGATAAGGATAAGTAGACGCTGCAGCTATCAATTTCGATACTGCTGCGAAGAAAATATACTCCCATGTGCTCTGCAAAGTAAATTATCAATTATAAGCTGATTTCTTTCTCGGTAGTAACGATATTCTCTCTCTCTGAACGCACATATATTTCACTTACCAACTTAGTGTCAATTGGAACATTTAAATAACCATTGTACCAATTCTTCAGCTCCTCGTACACCATAAATTGGATAGCTCCGTGTGAAACACCGAACATTCCAGGAACGAAACCCTATATATTACCATCAAAATGAAACATCTATTTTCTATTTTCTGATATATGTACAATAATAATATATGTATAATAAGTAGGTACAAGTTGTAGCAAAAGAAATATTGAAAGAATTTGAGAATATGGATACAAAAGATTATATTGTTTAATTAACTCACCCTGTACAAGCCATGGATTCCTTCGGTTCTATAAATTTTCTTAATCGCATCTATCGTGCCTTTGTATCGAAGTCTTTCCGGCAGATGTTTGTCATCGGTGTACTGTAAGCACAAACGTGTCTTTACTACCCAAAGCGGATTGGTCATGAGCAATGTGAGAATCCCAGCGTCGGCTGCAGCGAACATGTGCCATGAGGGTCCCAAAGGCATCCTACTGTTTCCACCCTGGATCCAACCTTTGATGGTGTTATAGCTAAACAAATAAAGACAATCACACATTACTAAGTGTTGAAAATATCATGAAAAGTACTTGCAGATCTTTTAATTTAGATAAATTTCTTCTTCGTTGTTTGCATCATGTACTTACAAAAAAAAGTAGCACCCCCAGGAACCACCAGATCCTAACACATTCGGTGTCACGCCTTTGTAAAGTCCTCGCACACCTTCAGTCTTAACGATTTGTTGGACAGCACTCTTCAGCCCCTTGTATTGTGGGGCGGATTGCGAATGACCATCGTTCACTGCAAATAAACGATAAATATTAATAGTACTCGATTGTTAACCCTTCACCTTACGATTTCCTTCGCAGCTGTGCTCATTAAAGCTATCGTATCGTTAATAATTGACTATAGTTAATCAATCTATAGTTAATTAGTGTACAAGTTAATCCAAAATAAACATTTGTTGCATCACTTACATGAAACGAAAATTAAATAGGAAGTTGTGATATATCTTAATAATTTAAACACGTGAAAAATGATATTTACATTATATTTCGATCAAGGCGCGGTCGCAAAAAATAGTAGAACTACACGATCTAAGAAACAGTACGGCCCCGAGTACTTTTCTTAAATCAAGACTGCACTGTACTATTCATTTATTCAATTAATATTTGAATATTTGCTTGTTTGTGTTTCTCTTATAGAGCTACTATTTAATAAACGCTTAAATAAAAATCGTAAAAATGAAATCGCAAGCAAGGTTACTGTATTCTAACATATTCTGTTCGTTTTCGCAGTATTTAGAGTATGTACAAAGTTCCTTTATAGATAGTACCACCTGTTATTTCGTCAGAAGTTCGCCTAACACACGTGTGCCTAACAAATATTCAGAATTGATTTTCTTAAGGACGAGGTTAACTTCATAACGTTTGATACTGCTTCAAAAATGATGACAATGGAATATAATAAAATGATAGAGGGAATGAATTGTGGAACTTTGTAAGTATCGTTCATGTGTGTATCTGTTACGACCTATAACACGCTTCAGATTGTATTATGTACGAAGAAACCACAAGCGATAAACGGAATCTAATTATTTTCTTTTCCTGTCTGTCTGTTATGGTTTATCACAGGCGGTTATTACTATTATGTCGAACGCATGTGTGCTAACCTTTAGTTTAGTAGATCGTTGCTTGCTTCGATTGAAAATTCAAATTTATTCCTGTCGAAAGCGATAGTGAATGGAATAAGAAGGCATGACGCGACTTCGCAAAAATATCCCAGGCATCAGGTAAATGTAACAATGTCAAGGTCGCCAAGATATTTTTGCGCATTGCCCATAGTACATCTTTCTGTGCCTCGAATTATTAAAATAAAGCTATTTAATTTGCCAAAAGTCCGGTTCGTATATAAGACATTACTTCATCAAATTTCTTCTTTTTATGTTCTTCAGACACAACAACGACCCTGCAGGAATAGAGATCATTCCATAGAGAAAAATCATCTCATTCGAACATAATTCCAACGTTCTACATATCAATCGCCTGATCAGATTCGTACAAAACAACAAAGAAATGGAAATGTATACGAAACAGTTCTTGGAAGTCACGAGATGTTTCAGTAGACGCGATAAATTAATCTTGCATGTACACATACATACTCGCACACGTGAAGCGCATAATTGCAAAATCTTTTAACGTGGCGACAAACAGAGCACGTTGCGAGTATTTCCAGAAACCGGCGACGTACGGATTACTCGATTGCGCAAAGTTGCTTTCTACAAATCAAGTATTTTTAACATCAACCAAAAAAAGTCCTCTCCACTTTTTCTTCAATGTAGATTTTTCTTATTAACCCCTCGCCTTACGATTTAATTTACGATTTCAGTGATTAAAACATTTTTTGTAATTCTTAATTACCTAAACAAGGAGAAACTTTATATATACATATATGTATTATACGCCTATATGTTCCTCAATAGCTGTACATTAACAAAACCAAAATAGAATTTTATTTCGATTTAAAGGAAATATGAATAGCATACATATTTACTAGACTCTGTTCAGAATCTTCGTCACGAGTCTGACACGATATTGTAAAGCGTAAGGCAAGGGGTTACAGAAGAAAGTAACAAATTTTTTACAACATAACATTCTATTAAAACTTCTATCGTTCCTGTATCTGGTTAATGAATACAATTTTTATTTTGCATAAAAATCCGCGGTCTACTCATGAAATTATAAAGTTTTATTGTACAGCCCAGAAATAGTGTGTTGACGTTGTTTTGCGAATCACCTGATAAAGTCGACGATTTTAATACACATTATCAAGATAGAATGAAGACGCGTTCGAAATTCCGTCGTTGATCCCTCACGTGCTTCTGACGCAATTCGCGGAATTTCTTGCGGTTTGGTGTACGGCCAACGAATTTTACGACGAAAATACGTTCGCGAACGAGCCCTCTTTGCGTCATCGTCATCGGCTTCGCAATGATAACGAAACGACTTAAAACCGCGGCAGATAAGCTCGTGGCAGCCTGTAGTATGCATTGTTTTGTAGCATCGTTGTGTACCCGACCCCTTTATCTGTAGTAACTGAACAATTTCACGATAAATTGTTAACCAACTTATTGGACCGTGAACTGGTGGCGGACAGTTTTAAACAACGATAAAACGAAGTATGCCTTACGATAACAATGATAATAATAAGGTCGCGTTCGCTGGTTCAACATAGCAATATGTTGTCAGCATGTGAATGGCACATTTTATTTAAAATACTACATTATTTTTACCTCACAAATGACATAAAAAAAATTATTTCCTTTGGCGTTTAAAACAATTACATTGTTCAAATAAAATAATAAATAATTTCACCTGAAGAAGAAGTTATTGGTGAACTAAATTAATTACTAAATTCAGACATGCTAATTTTTGTAGTTTGTTGATGTTCATCAAATGATCAAATGAAAAATTATTTGCTCGAGTCTGCGCAATTAATTTACTACTCGTTAAAAATTATGTAGACATTACAGCAATAATTTAGTAATTAATTAACTGTTTATTTAAAGGAGCGTGAAATTATAATTTGACTGCAGATGCAAATACTAACCGTTCCGTAAAATACTTTAAAAGAGTGGAAATTCAATGGGAATTCGATTAAAATGCAAATTTTATAATCAGTTAATCGAATACAAACAAAATTCCGTGGAAAATTCGCGAGGAGTTACCAGTTCGCGAGTGATTACCAAAATTGACGACGTAGAATGTAAATGCGTTCCCCAGAATAAAATAAAATTTGAGGTCGTCCAATCTCGTGTTTAATAACGCGAAAAGCGAAAGTGTGTGTATCGATGACGACAATGTGTAAACACGACTCAAAAAGTAATCTTTAATTATTTTCGTTCGGCGAACTGGAATTTCTACTTTCCACTCCGAAGCGTGATCGAAAGTCACCGGGCACTTTCCATTTCATCAAAAATCGTACAGCTCCTGCAACCGCTTTGCTTTTACAGCGGTTTCTGGGTTGCGTGATCATTCGAATATCGGCCAGTAGTTCAAACGTTAGTACTTCGCTGATAAGAATTACAAATTCTGATTAGAAATTTGGTCGGTTCAAGGTAGTGATCACCTATCGCTCTGACTGCTATCAATCGTTGGATTAGTTTCGTAAGAAAATGTGTACGGAACAGATGTAACAGTAAAAATTTTTCATGACCTTAGTCGTAATATTAAAGTAAATAATCTCTCAGATTTTTTACATGACCTAACGATATCAGTGATTGTAAGATAAGTTCCGTATTCTATTGTTACTAGCCAATCAGTATTTCTATATTTTTAAACGCTGCAGACAAAGAGCGATTGGCAGACGCCACTCGGCCGGCAGAAAATACTTCTCGATCTTTCTCGATAACGCCACGTGCTTTTTCGGTTCACGCTATCGTACAATTCGATCATCGACCTGTAACGTCGACCAGTCTCACCGCGACCTTTCATTCGGTGATTGTACGTTTGTAAACTTCACTGAATCCACATTGTTCTTAAATAACGCTAGATAACGAATGTTTCATCGTAATGGATATCCGAGGTCAAACGTTTTGACAACACACCTTTTAGTTTGAATACGGTTAAAAAATGACTAACGCGTATCAACTTTATCTCTCTACGTTCGTCATCGCTGTTGATGTTCGTGTCTCATTAATATGTAAAATACAAAACTGTGAAGTCAGTGGACGACTGACTCATCACGTTCGACTTATTGAAATTTTTAGAAGACGAACTACATTTTTATTTCTTAAAACAGACCCTCAAAATTAACTCGTACAATGTTCATTTTGCATAAAGATTCTAGTCATTAGTTGTGTGACAGAAAATACTACAACGAACTCTACCTTTTTTTCTATGACCGTGTTTGTCCTTCAGGGCGGGGAAGTGGCGGAGCCCTACACTAAGTCTAGCCCAAACTCTGACCGTGTTTAAAACGTGCTTAAAAGTAACATTGGTACATGTTCCCTTATAAAAATGACAAGATTGATTTTATTTAGACTTTGTGCGACTCCTATTAAAGATATTTATACAATCAATCAATTTTTGTTATTTCAATAATTGTAAAATAATATATCTGGAACCGGCCATTTTGACCGGTGGCGGTGGGGTTAGTGTTAAAATGGCGAACTTCGCTATTTAACAGATTTTTTTACAAATATCTCAGAAACTAAGGCCCAGCGGTGGTAACATGTATTTATGTACAAGGAAAAGTTATCCGGAATGGTGACCTTGACAACATGTTAATGTTATTGAAACCGGTGAGGGTCCCGTCTCGTAGATACATATACATATGTACAGGGTGAACCATGAATCGTGACTAGTAGAGATTACCCTGTTATTAGCAGTCCGATCGAAAACATTTTTATCACGTACAGCATGGTTTCAAGAGAGCTTTTACGTGATTATAGCAAATTTTTTGTCAACTCTTTTTTTCATGATTTTTCAAGGTCACCTTCAATTTTTTGCAAATACACCTATAATTTTTTTACGCCTATTTGTTAGAGGATTTCAAAGCGAATTCGCTAAGTATTCAAAACATTAAAAAAATTGCTTTTGTGATTTGTCTTTACAAAAAATGTGCTATATTCGTGTGAAAGCTCTTTTGAAACCATACGATATGGTTTCGATCGGACTGCTAATAACAGAGTAATCTCTACTGGTCACGATTCGTGGTTCACCCTGTATACAACGCGTTAGTTTACGAACGTCACACTTTCCCACTTCCTGTTTTGTAATAACACAAAATTAGTTCAACTGTTTTGCCGCCCATAAAACACTTGCTTGACGTCAAAGCGTGTATGTCGTTAGCCAAGTGGAAGGTAAAAGAAATTTTCCGAAATATCAATAATCTGCCCTACAGATGTCTAAATGGAGCGACATACGGGAAGCGGCGAGTTTGATAGGTACTATCCTACCTTACGTACTGCTGGTAAGAATAATTTTTTGTTGGAACACTACTGTTTGTATGAAAACTTAGTATGTATTACTTTCTAAAACAGGAACGGTATTTTGCTCTAGACCTTGAGCACTGAATATATTACATACGAGTTATTGAACCTTACACCAACGATGACGTCTGGTCCCTAACCTAAACCTTGGAAGGCATTATTGTTTGCCACTTTTACACCATTACTTTGCCAGCGACATTAACCTTCTCCGGTGTTACAATAATAAAGCACATGTTTAGAAAATAAATATTTTTGAAATTCTATTTATAACAGCAGATGTGCCACGCAGCTTCAATAAAATAACATCCGAGAAACGGAACGGAGATTCGGCAAATATGATTATTTTAATAATTTCAAGTACGGAATGGAGTATCTTCATATAAAATGAAATGAATACTCAAATAAACTTGTTGGTAGTATTTATAATTTAACACGTTGACTGTCAGACGAATTTCGTGTTTCGAATTACTTGACAATGACATTTGTACCTTACACTACAATTTAGTTAATTTCAGATTGATAGTCAGTGCCGCTAAATTTACGACAATCGTTTTTATGCAAATCAACATGTTGGTGGCCACCATGGCCACCAAGAAGTGGCCAAAAATTGATGTAAAGGGCTGCTTTGTTAAAGTAATCCAGAGTTGGTGATTTAAATGAAATTAATTTTACAACAATTTGTTACATTGTATAACCCTTGCATCAGGCATGTCAAACACGCAGCCCGTCGACAAGTAGTCTGTGTTTCATACGTATGTTATTTTGCATTTGTAACTGCAATGCTAATAAAAAGGATGTGTGTCTTCTTTATTTTGATCTAAATAATTTTTAATTCTTAATGAGCCCCTTGATGATAAACGAGCATAACATGCCTGCCTTACATTATTATTTTCAGTGACAACACTCGAACGTTCTGAATAAAGTGGCAGTGAATGGAAGCTAGCAAGATATACTTCAAGATGGAGTCCCATTATTCAGAATCCCGAAATAGACTGCTGTCTGAAAATGATGCTATAAATTAACACGCGATTCAAAAATAGTCACTGTCTATAAATACCGCGCTGTAAAAATACTGTTTTCATTGTTATATAGACAGTCGGCGATAAAACCGATCTATTTACTGTTCGAGATAGCATTTTAGCGGTGCGTGGGAATCGCGTGAATAAGAAAGGCCGTGCACGTGCACGAGTACATTACATACATCGAGAGGGCCTCGACGGCTATACCTATGCTACCCGCCATTTGCATCGAACCGTTATGTCGTCAGCGGATAGGTGAATCGGCTTACCTGCGAATCTGGTCTTGATCAGGTCCAATGGATGCAGCATCAACGTCGAGATCACGCCGCCCGATATACCGGCAACGAAGTGCTCGTATTTCACATGGCTCAGCATCGGAGCCTTGGTAGTCCCCGGCGAGCCGCTGTTCGTCTTTATCGGCGACATTTTCACGGTCTCTGGCTGCTGCTGGTTGTTCGTTATCGATTCTCCAACGGGAAGTCCACGCGCATCCTTTGTCACGTTAACAATGCTCGACTCCACTCTTCGGCATATCTCTTGATCCGCGATAGGCAAAGTGCTCGGTTCGACGGCACCGCGAGACACGACCGAAATTCCTCCGACCACGGTTCCTCTTTCTATCCTGTCTCACTTGCTCTTCGAAACGATTACGCAACAAAGCGGAACGTCACACGCACCAGACACACACCATACCAAGCACTCGACTAACTGAGTGACTGACGACTGACTGACTAATCGCAGAACACGGCTCTACATTCTAGATATTTCCCGATCGCGCTCGCCACCTATCGGCCAATCACGCAAACGCGGCCTCCGCGCGGGAAATACGAATTCGAAACACAGATTCCCGCCACTCCACGCAATTTCAGGGATTCGGACCTTCGTTTAACCTTACCCCGAATCGGGTTAACCTAGCAACGTTAATGTAACCGTAGCCCATCGTAACCGTGGGGGAACAGATCTTAAGAGTGTACACTCCTTTTTCCAGGATTGAAAGGGTACGGGATTCGCGTTCTGATTTCTTGATAATGCAAAGATTTTTTAGTAGTCACAAGCGCTAGATAAAAGATCAATCTAGGCCGCGATCGCCCTCAAAAGTCCTGCTTTTACGTTTGCAATCCTCACACTTGTGAGGACGGTTTCGCCCTTGCAATCCTAGAAACGAGTCCACCCCCTTAAGTCCGGTTAAAATCTGAGAGGAGGACATTAATCGACAAGTTTACCGCTACAAAAGATTAACGTAACAATGTCAAGTATGGATTTAACATACTGCCCAACGAATCGTAGATATTATATCAAATGTCCGGGCAATTTGTGAAATACCTGCGCATTAAACACATTGCCCGTAACATTTATATACAGGGTGGTCCATTTATCTTGAGACAGTCAATTATTACGGAAACCAGCAGGAATATGAAAAAATGTTTTATATAAAATATTCTTCATATGAAAGGGCACATGTAATGGCGCTATGCACATTTTTCCATAATGGCCCTGTAAGGGTCAAATGAAGGGCAACTTCATTTTATCAAATGGAAATCCATATTTTTTATTTTATATTCTTATTCTACATCGAAAAATAATAATATTTCGTATAAAACATTTTTTTCCTGAACCTACCATTTCTTAACGACACCATGATAAATGTTGCAAAGCTTGCATAATGGCATACATGTAGATATTGTGGATATAAAACATTTTTTCATATTCCTGCTGGTTTCCGTAATAACAGACTGTCTCAAGATAAATGGACCACCTGTATGTATATTGTCCAGTTTTCGTACGGAAAAGTCCGGGGCTTTTATGCCGCTTGTCTTGAATTCGAGATTTTCTAGATGGCAACCCTAGCTTCGCACCACTCCACGCAATATCCTCAACAATTTAGCAAACCTTTTACCGGTCTGCTTCTGAATGAACACTAGATAAATTATGCACGGGATCAGTTTCTCGTAGAATGATTAAGATTGTATTTACAACAGCATCGTATTTAGAATATCTGACAAATACGGATAGATAATATGTACAAGATACACTCCACGCGAAACTCGTTCGATAAGCCCGGAAATCGCTTATCTTTTGTGATGGCCGATGGACGGATAAAGAACTTTTTATCCATTCCCACGATAGAATATCTCAGTTACCGCTTTCGCTCGCTGAAACATTAGCAGTCAGTTGGTGATCCGGCTAGTTAATATTGAGTGTAGAATTTTTACGCGCGAATTTCTCGGGAAAATTTTTGTACGAATGCGGCAGTCGTTGTGAATTTTAAATTGAAAATGAAATTGAGTTCTATACAGATAAGAGATAAGAAAATCGAAAAGTAGTACGTGCTAAATTGTTGAGTTTCTCATGTTAATATAAACAATCGATTTGGGAAAAGGACGATTCTTCTACCGTGTTTGGAATTTGATCGAAATGGTGAGCAAAATATTCACACTTCATTCGTTGGTGTTTCATATGGTGTCTTTTCCATATGGCGTCTTTATCATATTGTGTTTCTTTTTATAATATTATTTCTGGCGCCAGTGTAAAAGTCGCCACGATTTTTGAAGCAAACAAATGTTACACTGTTCCACCGTTAATCATTTATACAATTAAAAGTAGCGAAAATGCTATTTTTTAATCAAATCTCAAGACGATTTTCGCTTTTTCAGATGGCACCGTATAATTTCAATTGTTCGGTATTACAGATAGCAGTAAGAAGGTCTAATCACGTGGGCTAATTTGATCAGTAACATGGAATGCTTTGTCATTGAATGGAGATAGTGATCTGGCTTGTCAGAGATTCGACAAAGTTAAGCACTGTCTATAATCAGAGAGAAAATATTCTTGCATAACGTTAAAATGTTGACTTACTTCTTATCTCTTTAACAAGTCATTTTAAAAAATGTAGCTTCACCCTATATGATCGAACTATATCATAAAGTGGAAGTAACGAGATTTTATTGGAGAAGAGAGGAATTGTTGTTTATAACATTGCCTAGTTAGACTAGCCGAAGACTCGAAAATTATGGCAACCCTTACGCTGAGCACCCTGTGCATGTAGAATTTCGATGTGTCTCAATAATTATTGAAACACCTGAGAAAAATCGTACCAAAGTGCAATTTCCTACACAAAAGTGAATTGGTTCCAGCTAACTATTTCATTTATTAATTTACTTCACTTATTTATTTCACGAATTGCTACGATTATATAATAGGAATTACTAACTAAATTCCGATAAAATAGACACGGACATAAAGTGAAATATTATGCCACGGACTTTTGATTATAATACAACTTCTTTCCGATTGTCCGGAACCCGGCAAGATATTCCTCAACAACGGGAACTTGTATACAATCGACTTAAACAATACATGAACAACTCGCGTTCAATGGGAGTGTCTTGTACGGTCGAAAAAGTTTCGAATTTTCATCGAGATGACTCCGTTGTGTGCGTGCACGTAGATAACGCTGTCAATTAACACCACCACTACCTAGAAAGAGCTCAAGTTCAGTTCTATTTTGCACATCGTGCAGTTGTTCTCTCGTTATCGTAGCAACGCCAAAGAAAAATTCGAGCGAAATAATGCAATGTGGAACTGTCTCGATGGAAGGAACTGTGCGTGCTTCAACACCGTATACCCTAAATACCTATATCTTTTGGTGAGTCAGTCCGCGCTCATTCATTCGCGTTTCAACACTTCCGGTTGCAGTGACGACGCGACATTTGCTAAACGTTATGTAGTAAATTACTTATGGTTCGATTAAAGCTTCATCGCGATGTCCAACATATCGTTGAATTCTTTCGAGTAAATCATTTTGCTGCCGGTCGACGGAGCAGACGATGGTGGTCTTCCGCCATAAGTTATATCTTCCAAACGGATACCCAAAGCCAGAGCTATCCTGTTCCTCGCGTAATCGTACGCACCTTGGTTCTTGTGCTCCTCTTGCAACCAGAAGATCTGCGCGTACCAACAATTGCGACACATTCGCTGTTCAAATTGCGCCGATCAGATAACGGTAAAAAGTAACCCGTTCTTTTACCTTCGCGTTAGGATACTTAGCCACTTCCTGCTTGAGAAGGTGGTATGGGAACGGACAGAGTTGCTCGATACGGATGATCGCTATTTTATCTTCCAATTGTTTCCCCTGGCGTTCTGCGACCAGATCGTAAAATACCTTCCCGGAGCAAAGCAGCACCTTCTGTATGTTGCCCGGTTTGACGAACGGGTCCGCGAGAATCGGTTGGAACGTGGTACCCGGTTCCATTTCTTCGAAAGGCGACAAAGCCATCGGGTGACGAAGCAGAGACTTGGGCGACATGACAACCTGCTCGAAACGATTAGCTGATCAAACGTCTTAGTAAGAGACTTGATTCAAAGCGGTCATCAGAGATTTCTTTAAATCACATACGTAATAGTGCGAGACTTTTTGGTACGTTAGACTTTGTGCCGGTAGCCAGTGGCGCGTTACCCTATGGGCAACTTGGGCAAATGCCTGGGGCCCCAAGCAAAAGGGGACCCGAACACAAACCAAGATCCAAAAGATCCGAATTCTACGTTTTTCTCATAAAGTTATTTAGTTGGGATTGGGGGCCCCGAAATTTTACTTTGCCCAAGGCTCCAAGTAGTTATAACGCGCTACTGCCGGTAGCTCTAATCATTTGATCACCCACTGTACACATTTCTAATGACCGTCTGTAATGGATTACTAAAAACTACAGATTCCTATTTCACGTGTATATAAATACACGTGGTACGTGCACCGTGTAGTAAAAATTTAAGGATCCGTTCGGCACGTTCGAGTCCGACAACTGATGCGTTACTGTTTTTCGGTCGAATTCTTTTTCGATCCGTATACACGGTTCCTTAAATTCGTACTACACGATTGACGTACCTCGTGCACACGTGTATTTTAGTACATTGCTAAAAACCACGATCTCTACTCTAATAACGTATCTAACCAGCGGCTTTCGGAACGGCATCAGTATTTGACGACGAAGAGCATGACAGAGATTCCCGGGAGTGGTCAAATTACAGACAATCCAGTTGATCTCAAAGAGCTGTCGAGTCATAATCTGCTCCGGAGTCTCTCCCTGCGGCGCTCCTGGTTCAGTACCCGGAATATGTATGTAATCATCATCGCAAAGCTGAAGAAACCGTTCAGGTCTCGCGGAGGAATGTTCCGGGCCTTGACCTTCCATTCCGTGCGGTAGAAGAAGAACCAATCCTACCTGTCTACCCCATTTTGATTGTCCGGAACAGAGGAGCGTGTCCAGGGTGACCTGCATACATACACCCACGCCGCTCAACTTAATCGAAATCGATATTACCATTGTCGTGACAATATAAAACGGCCCAAAACAGCCAAACTATTTCGATTTTCATCGTATTCAATAACAAACGCTATTCTAAGAATTTCAATTTGGCAAAACAAGATTACCTGACACGTGTTCGCGAAATCGCCGAACTGGCCTTCCCAGATCGTTAGAGTGTTGTGATTGTAGGCTGAGTATCCCAACTCGAATCCTATATTCGTGATCAACAGTAATTCGCCGTGTTTCTCGTTAGGACACCAGTTCATTTGTGGGACTCACCGGCAACGCCATACTCGGACAACGACGAGTTCGAGACGGTATACAATGCTTGTCCAGGAAATACGTCGTGCAGAAGATTTTTATAAACCTTGTCCCTGTTCTGGTCATGGATTATGTGTACGCGATGGGAGAATGTGCCTCGTTCGACATCCTCGCCGGACAGTCTCACGTGATGACCTTCTTTGAGCAAACTGAGAAACGCGAGACACTCGCCCATCGCCCAGTCTGCTCTACGTGACTCCATTAGCTGTGCTCTCTTGTCCATTACCCTTAGTACCTGCACAGGAATTTATGCGACATGTTCTTTGCCATAGCTTCTGCACACGCAGCACTTCCTCGTTCCTTTGTTACTGACAGTCATACATTTCACGCATTCATAACAGCTCTTATTCTCTAGATCAGCGCTTCCTAAACTTTTTCTTACTCGCGGCGCACTTTACAGCAAATGAAAAAATTGCGGTGAATCTATTATATATATGCATATATTTTAGTAGCTAATTATTTTAATGATTTATATTGAGAATATTATTTTAATTATTTCGCGGCGCACCCAAATACACTTCGCGGTATATGAATATCAGATCAGATCAGCAGGATATCTCGGAAGACGTTGTCGTTATCAAAAAAATGTTGCTACAAAAGTTGTTTGGTATGAGAGGCTACATTGCGTAATATTATTAGTTTTCTTGTGGGTGGAGTGGTAAAGGACATTTCAAGATCACCTTGATTTTTTTTAATGGAATGTCCTATTTTTTATACCATAGATCGATAGAGTATCAAATTCTGAGTATAAAAATGTTCACCTTCATATGTCCTAAACCTAATAGTTATCGAAATATTATCGAAACAATTTTCTTTCTTCTTTGGATGATATCTTGTTCACTATTAGGTTTAGGACATATGAAGGTCAACACTTTTATACTCAGAACTTGATACTCCATCGATCTATGGTATAAAAAATAGGACATTCCATTTTAAAACATCTAGGTGACCTTAAAATGTCCTCCATCAATCCACCCACAAGAAAACAATTAATACTGCGTAATGTAGCCCGTCATACAAAACAGCTTTTGCAGGAACACTTTTTTGATAACGACAACGACATCCGAGATATCCTGCTGATCTCATTTCAGCAGGAAACCCTGTATGTACTGAATTATGTACGTTTTGAAAATTTCTCCATGTTTAAAATGAGAAATTACAATTTTTTTTAATGTTTCCATGTGTAATTTAATTATTTATTTTGTTTGTAAAGCACTTTCTTGCTATTTCGTAAAGCTTTGACATATTTTCTAAGTGAAACTTTTTTTAAGCTGTCCATCTCCACAGCATAAAAAAATTTTTCTTTAATATGTTGTGAAAAATTATTTGTTATAGCTATGTATGAAGTTTGTGAATATTTCTTTGTGCGGTTTCTTTTCTGCGGTCCCTATCTACCGCACAAAAACAAGTTTCACTGTATGGACATATTTTGCTAGCTAATTATTTTAATGATTTATATTGAGAATATTATTTCATATTTCACTCATTTTTTATATACAATTTTTAATTATTTCGCGGCGCACGGTTTGGGAAGCACTGCTCTAGATGCATAGTAAAATCCTTTAAGAATGTTAAATGACATTATGTGCTATGAATGACATAATGTTGCTATGATTGAAACCTCACTTGAGGATGAGGATCAATGTCCGTCGGAGGTGTGGATATGTGTTTGCAGATTGCCCTCATCGTTTCCACGTCCATCCCGGTCGGTGGAATGCCGATCTTGGGACTTTGGTTCGCGAAAAACTCGGTCCACGGTATATCGTGCCAGTCGCTCATATTCATCGAGTCAGTCTTCTGCGCCTTGCTGTACTCCGTTTCGCAGTGATCCCAGAACTTTTGTATCTCCTGTGAAACCGTGAACGATTCTGCAGAATCTGGTGATATCCACAAAAAAGAAATGCGACCGTCTCGTGTTCTTGAGAACTTACTTCTTGGGCGTAAGCTTCGGTGATCACTCCCTCTTTGAGCAACTTGTCCGAGTAAATGGTGAGCACGTTCGGATGTTCCTTGATCCGTTTGTACATCAACGGCTGAGTCAGCATTGGCTCGTCCAACTCGTTGTGTCCAAATCTTCGGTAACCCACTATGTCTATCACTACGTCGTTGTGGAATTCGGCTCTGAAAAACAGGAGAACGACGTCGTTACTCTACACTAGACTGCGGATCTTTATCCAAAATAAAAATTGTCCGCATCGATCGCAAGAAATGGAAGACCCGCTCTAAAGTTTAGTGGTGCCATTTTGGCTGTAAGTGTGAGAAAAATTATTAAAGTGTTAAATACCCAATTAATAGAAAATTTGCTTTTATTAAAATAAATGCTTTTATTAAATTTTAAATAGAATGATTTGATTTTTATTGGCAATAAAAAATATGTACCTTTATTTAAAAAATATATATATTCTCAAGGGGCGGCAATTTGTCTTTTTGTCCGGGGCGACGTAACCGCTAGAGCGGGCGCTGGAATGTTATTTGTTTCCTTAATGATTTGAATAATGGAGAAATCATATCTCGACATCTTCAATTTTGAAAATTTTCCAACCTTTTTGAATTTCATCCACTTAATTTTGCTATAAGTGCATAAAGATCCGCAGTCTACTCTATACCTATTATATCATTCTTCTCGTAGATGCATAGAATCCGCAATCTACGTATAACAGTTACCTGAGCAAGTGGCTGCAGATAATACAAATCGCAACGTACCTGTACTCGCTAGCAACTTTGCTGCAGTAGGTCACCAAGTCAGGATCATCAGCGTGTACATGGAATATGGGCGCGTTAACGACGCGGGCGACATCGGTACAGTGTACACTGGATCGGGAATACCGCGGATCAGTGGTAAAGCCAATCTATAACGCGACAAAGAAGTACGTCCCATGGGCGAACTCTGTTACGCGCTCTGTCACGAAATGGTTAATGCTGTTACCTGATTATTAATAACAACGTGAAGGACCCCGCCGGTTGTATATTCGGGTAGGTTAGTCAGATGCATGGTTTCGTAAACGATCCCTTGCCCCGAGAAAGCGGCATCGCCATGCACCAAAATAGCCACCGACTTCATACCAACTGGAAACAGTCGCGGTTTCAATCACGAACAACTGCTCAACACTTTCGTCACTACTAACATTTCTACTTCACTACTTTAACATACTCTCTTGTTGTTTTTACAGAAATTAAAGATGAAGACGTCTGTCAGACATGTTTTAAATACAATTTAGATGCAAGAAGTGTGTAAAATAAAAATTTTTCCCATCAATTGCAAGAAACAGAAGACAAATAGAAACTGCTTTCTTAGATTCTCTCGATCTGTCTACTCCCTTGAATTGCACCTACTCGTTTTCTTACATAAATACATGAAAACATAATTGATGGAATGCGTCGAGCGATTCAGTGACAGCAAAAGTGTTTTACAGTAGTACACCGTATACATACGTCGCGCGTCATTCTTCTCGACTTGTTCAGCTCGGACGCGACCAACCACTACAGGATCGATCGCCTCCAAATGCGAAGGATTCGCCATTACGGCGATCATAATTTTTTTCTTGGTCCTGTGATGACCCAGTGCTAATGTTTAAAACAGAATACTGCGAACACGGACAATGAAAAATCTCACCTTTCCAATATTTTCTCCGCGTGCATACCCAAGTGGTACTTGACATCGCCTGAACCGAAACCTTCCAGAGGAATCGGGTTGAATTGAGTAACCAATTGGTGCAGTGGTTTCGAGCAAACGTTGATCAGAGTATTCAAACGACCACGATGAGCCATACCTATCACCACGGATTCTACACCTACGAGTTTCATTAAATTTTAATTATTAATGCATGTTGGAAGCGAAAAACAAGTTTCACCTATTTCATATATTGGAGCGAGCACCGTTAGCAATTGTTAGTTACTTAAAGATGAAGTTTTTAGATAAAGTTTTGTTAATTTCTACGTCTAGTTATAAATTCGTTTCATTTTAGACTTTCCGGCACACAGCATAGTTTCCACGTTTTCTATATTTTACCCTTTTCCGCCAATGTTTCTACACACTCCACCATCGATGGGATGAAAGATTCGCAACCCTCGAGACCGAACCTCTTCTCCGTAGGGTATTTCTTTGCCAAAAAGCCTTCGCACGTCACCGCTCTCATGAGATTCAACCAAGCGAACTTTCTGTGTTCCGGTGGAAGCTCCCAAGCACCTGGTACCTCGAATTTTCCCCTCATCCAGTCCAACTAGATAGTATTTAATATTTATGGTCAAAATAAAATACACTGTAAATCAATCCCTTAAGATTGACAGAATGAGCCCAAGTTGAATCGCAAATTGTTTTCAGGATTGTAAGGGTGCGGGATGCGCCTTCTCATTTCTCAATAATACAAAGATGGGGGTGTTTTCAGTAGTTAGAAGCGCTAGATAAAAGCTCAATCGAGGCCGCGATCGCCCTTAAAAGTCCTATTTTTATATTTACGAGGCGTAATTAAATTGATCTTTTATCTAGCACATTTTACTACTGAAGAACCCCATCTTTGCATTATTGAGAAATGAGAAGGCGCATTGGAGACCCTTGCAATCTTAGAAAAACGAGTCTACTCCCTTAAGTGCAATGATTAGACTTGTCATGTATGATTAGATGCACACTGCTTCGAACAGTCCTGACACCTACCACCGCGAGATCGTGAATGTACGTATATTCGAGACCCAAGTGTCCGCAGTAAACTTGATTCAATCTGGTCAGTATTTCGCGCAACGAGAGACTCCGTCTAGGACCACCGATCACAGTGAAGGACGCAAGGGGAAACTCTCTGTCCATGTCGGCGTCAGTCATGCCCTTCAAATGTTGTCTGACGACAATAGCTGGTGGCAAATTGGCCGTGCCCTGCAGCTTGTAGGACTCCGGGTTTTGTATGCGCAGAGGATCGACATCGGCGATCAGATGACCACGTGTCTTGAATTAAACAATTACATACGCGTTAGCCGACCTAGCCGAAGCGAAGAACCCCTCCCACCAAGAGAACTTGATCCATATATACTTGATAAGCTCTGATCGTTGCGTTAATGTCCAAGGCTCCGCTAATGAACCTCTCGCCCTGTAACTCGCTGTCCGATTTCGTTCTCGCGCTTTGCTGAGGAAATCCAGGCGCTAGGGACAAAGCAGTGGAGAACGACTGGATTGGGCGACATTGTTACGAACGTACAGGCAAGATACAGTAATGTCCGACTGTAAGTCATTTCTCGGCTCTGTGTTGTGACCTAGACATGAGCAGGACACTATTTTTTTGAGGCTTCAAAGACCGCGCCGAACGTACAAAAGGACAGCAAAGCTCGAGAGACCTCGGTCGCCGAGAAGTGTAAACGCACAACTAATCCAATAACAAAACTTCTTTATTTTTCATTATTTTTTTATGGGACTTTGACCAACATATTGACTGCGGATTTTATGCATTTATGACAAAGATGGGTATTTGTAATTTAAAGTAGCGGACATTTTAAAAATATTTAAGGACATCAACGTATTAGTTTCAGCTTAATAGGATAATTAAAAGAAGAATACAATTTTGATTTGGCTCCTGTGTCCTGCAATCAATGCAAACATCTTTTATTTTGCATAAAGATCCGCAATCTAGTAATGAACGATGAAATTTTTCGACGCAAAGAAGGACAGCGTATGGAAAAGAAAGAGTCGCGGAGAGTCGCGGCGCGCCGAAATGAAAGATTCATCGTTCATTACAGAAGTAAATATCATCGGAATTATATCATATTTGGTACCACTTTTATCAGAAAAATGCCACAAATAAGTTGGCTAAAGTCCCATAAAAAATAATGAGAAATAAAGTTTTGTAATTGGATTAGTACGTGGCGTGTTTACACTGCTCGGCGACCGAGACAGCTCGAGCTTCTTGGCCCTTCGCGGGGTATGCCCCGCAGTGGAATGGGCGGCGTAGCTTTCAGCAAGACATACAGTCGGACATTACTGTAAGTAGACACGCAATTCACCTGTTGTCGCAGCTACCAAACTCGACGGCACAACCGCGGGCGCCGACGACACGCGCCACGATGACGAGGTCTTCGGACTTGTTGCGCTATCTTGGAGAACGAATCGGAAAAACGGTTCCCACGAGGGACTCACGGACGCTGGATCCTTCAGCCACAATTGGTATATGTAATCCAAGTATTGACTGTTGCTCATGTTGAGCAGGTTCTCGTACTTGCGGGTGTCGTCGTGTTTGAATCGCGCGAGGCGTTTACGCGCGTCACACATCCCAGGAAGTTTCCTTCGCGAAAATTGCGGCCGTGTAGTACACCACTTCGTGCAATAATGATACAGATGATGTACGAGACATCTCGATCGTAGGTTCGTGTACATGTTCCCATTTGCTTTCACGGCGGATCGAAGTGCCGTAGTCGAGTAAACGTCGTAGTTTACCGGCAATTTCAAACGATCGTTGCTGTCCACTCGAACTTTGAATCTATCGAATTTAATTGACGCGGGGAGTCATGCTGGTATGACACTTGACGATTCGACAGATTGCGTTTGCGACAGGCTTCGGACAATTGTCTGGTTCGACTCGGACAAGCGAATCGATACGTATCGGTGCAACTTTCCTCGCCGTGGCGAGTTTCTGATGAAACAGAGTTTTCACGCAGCAATGCGCGGTAGAAGAATCGGAGGTTGAATATCGGAAGACAAAGTTATCCAGATGGAGGAAGTTGTCGAAGAATCGGAGATTCTGGAGGAATACGATCCGCAGATCGATCACGTCACGCAAGGCTTGGACGATCTGATTAACCTCCCCTACATAGTATACCAAAAGAACGTGAGATCGCTCGGGCTCAGGCTGAAGCGATTCATTCGCAAAACGTTCCTGAAGTCGCACCAATGGATTCGCATACCGATCCTCCTGCGAACTGAACACATTTACACCCACGTGATACTTTTTTGGGAAGCAAGTTTGTAGTAAAACCTCTCACAACTCTAGATTTTTTAGTAGAACCAGACGTGTCGCGAACTCTGTGTATCCGGTGTCACACCGTTCATTCTGTTGACGCTTCCAGTTGTAAGCCAACGCTGTTCGTTGTCAGTGTGTCACTCGATTTCTCGTAGTGTTCGCCAAACGTTAAGATAATCGGGTTTTAAAGGAGCGGCTTACATGCGAAAGCTTCGGCAGTGTGAGCATCAGTTTTGACGAAATGATTGTTCAACAACGTATCGTCCGCAAATGTTAGCAATTCATTGGCAATATTTGGTAATAGAGTGCGCTTACAGGGTTCTGGGACTTCGCAGTACACGGACCAAAGAAATATAACCATCAGCCCCGATAACGAACCGAGCCGAACTGTTTTCCCGAAGAATCATATTGTGTCGAACAAGGTAAGTCGAACAACTTCAGCTGTTGGAGGTTTACAATATGAACGTACGGAGCATAAAATCATTGCGATACCTCTCATTAAGCTCAATAGAATTTAGGTAGTTGAACCTTTTTGGTATGTAGTGCGTCTGCGGCCGGGCAATCGAGAGATGACTCAGAATTATCACTAAAAATTGCTGTGCTACTATTCACAATAGTATTTACATTATTAAATATGATAGTATCTAATCAATTACTACACATTTCAGTGTTGTATGAGGTATTATATCAATTTTGTATGCATAAAATGAAAAAAATCGTACAATGGAGTTATTCTAGGTCAGAAGAAATGTTCAATTTTCAACTTAAAATAGCTCCTACTGCAAAGGGTTAATTCTTATTAGAGTGAATCCTGTGCTCAAGCGAGTAATTCAAGTGAAAACTTCTGTAGACGCAACGCGCACACAATTGCTGGGCAGTGAATGAGTCTGATCCGTCACGTTCCGAGGTGAAACGCTATTCGGAAATTCGAGCGAGAAACAAGCAGGTGTGCGTTGCGCCATAGAAGTTTCCACTTCGTTCGTGCAGTCTTATGCGCCCAGCATTGTTTATTACCACGATTATATAATATTAACTTGCCGTGTTGTTGTTGTATGCGTCAAATCTTGTAATCGAATTTTAAACCTCTTCCCATAGACACACTTGCTTCCAATGACAATAAAAGTAGAAAATGAAATATATGAAAAGAACTTATTAAAAACCACGCTTATATTAAAATGCACTAAAAAGGAGAAAATAATTATTTCCTGGTTCTCCATAAAATACCAAATCCAGTTAAATGATTAATAATATTTTTCCCCAAAATTTTTAGCGATTAGTTCAAAATTTCTTCTGTTATAAAATTAGTGTCGGAATAGATAGAAAAATTTAATACAAATTTAAATAAAATCATGACATTAGTGACTATAGAAATAAAAGCGCTAAACTATATTGACGTAATCTTCGAGGACGCTCCACGCTTTTATTTTCATAGTCACTAATGTCATTAAATTTTTCTATCTATTCCGACACTAATTTTATAACAGAAGAAATTTTGAACTAATTGCTTATATATATTTTTTTATAGTTTTTTTTATATATTTTATTTAATTGATTGGAACAGTCCTGGGGGTGTCGCAAAAAATTTGTGCACTCTCCTTGTTAGGTTTAAGCTCGTCAGCCGAGACGTTTAATCGAAAATTACTGTTCTTAAAGTACACAATCTGGAACTTCGTGCCGAAGAATCTTTTCGAGCAGTTCAGACGAATCGCAAATTTCTATTTCCTGATTGCGGCGCTCGTGGCAGCGGTGTCCAGTTCTGCAATTTCGCCACTAACCAGCATTCTACCACTCAGCTTCGTCGTTTTTATCACCGCGTGTAAACAGGGATACGAAGATCACCGCCGTTACGTCGAGGACAAACAGATCAATCGAAGATACGTGAATGTTGTTCGCAGCAGATGTGTACAGGTAACTAATGTGCTATTTGAATACAACATCTGTCTTTATTTGACTGCGCTGTAAGTTAACCACAAACGTTAGGATGTTAATCTGTAGCTTGAGGTATGTATGACGCGAAAACTCTCCAGGCTTGGTGAACAGCTGATATATGTAATAAATGCTAATAAGTGGTACATTAACATTAATATTTCTGATTCCTAGTCTTGCTACTAGTGACATCACAGTCCAATTTTAAATCCTTTGGTTACATTATCTTTTTTAGTTACGTTATCAACAATGGACGCTTCTGAGCTATGATAAAAATTTTACACGATATTATCATCATGATTATTGTAGGATCTCAGGAAAAGGGTTTTTCCGGAACCCTGATCTGAAGTATTGGAGTGTGTGTTAGCAAGCAGGTGTAACATTTCTTAGAAATCGTTGCAGTATGACATTTGTGTTATGTAACTTATTATGTTTTTACACAGTAAAGCCTTGGTGTAAGAGAAACTCTCGGATCCGTGCTGCCACTTACAATTAGATCGTATGGTGCTACGATGACGTAGAATCGGTACCTTTCCGAACCTGTCGCGACAGGCTGGGTGACGTAGCCGATTCTACGTCATCGACGCTCGCAGCACTAGTTGTCCAGACCAGAATTAAACCACTAAGTACAGTTGAAATTATTTCGTGTTTAGTGTCATTTTAATCAGAAAAATTCCACACATAAGTTGGTAAAAGTCTCATAAAAAATAATGAAGCATAAAGAAGTTTTGTAATTGGTTAGTAGTGGTTCACTCCGATATACCCGACAATGGTGTTAACATTGTTTTGCAAAAAACGAGATAAAAGTGCTATGCCACATTCAGAACGGAAATATTATAGTATTTTCCTATTTTCTTACACTCAGGTACGTCAATGAGATAACGATTTTCCTCACTTTATCGATTAGTATAATCTTTCATCGTTTCCTGTAACTGTTGAAGCCAATCGAGTTTAGATTATTTCAACGAATTTCGTGCAACGGTTCGTATCAAGATTAACCTGTTGTCACCGTGTTATCTTTTATCATATACAGGACATGTCCAATTTGGTGGTGCAACCAGAAGAAAATAGAGAATTTTATTTTCCAGAGTTTTTCGTTCTTGAGAAAATACAATTTGACTAATGTATCAGTGCCTGATGAATTTTCAAAGCCGATTTCCTCGAAATCTTGTTTGTAAATGTTTTATAGCACGTTTTCGACTTCCTTCTTTCTGTAGAACAATTCCCTTTTTAGCGTGGAAACATATTGCATTCTCTATACTATAATAATTTCTTGTCTAATTACGATCTTGATGATTATATGCGTAGATGATTCACTGCGAATCAATAGTGGTCGGTGATCTAGTGAAGGTATCCCGAGACGAAGACATACCTTGCGATCTCTTACTCCTGTATTCCTCGGAAGAGGATGAACGTTGCTACATTACCACCGCCAATCTTGACGGAGAGACTAACTTAAAGGTAACAGACTTCTTCTCGAAAGAAGCGGAAACATGTTTCGATAAGATTTTGTTACATCATGGTCCACCGTCGCCTGTTTAGACATTGATGGTCCCGAAGGTGCTCTCGAAAATGACCACAACGGAAATTGTATCGATGCAGGCTACCATCACTTGTCAGCATCCTTCGTCAGATCTGTATGGTTTCCACGGGAAGCTGGAGATCGAAAACGGCGACAGCGAACGCAGTGGTCATCTAAACAGCGAGAATTTGATGCTTCGCGGTTGTAACTTGAAATACACCGAGCACGTAATCGGATGCGCGATATACACCGGACAAGACACAAAATTGTCGTTGAATTCGAAAATCAGAAGTAACAAATTTTCTACCGCCGAGAGGTAAGCGTACAGTGACTCGAATTAATATATATTCGGATGCTCTCAAAAAAAACGATAACTTTGTTAATATTGGACTATGCGATTTGAACTTTTTTGGGAAGCTACAGCAATTAGTGAAAAGAAATTTTTTTCAAAAATAGCAATTGATCGGAATTGTAGAAAAAATACTGAAAGTTGCATTTTACAACTTTTTTATGTGGGCCTATATTGAAAATTTAAAAAGTACGTTTTGTAGATCTGCGTCAATTATATGCACTGTGGAAGTTTCGTCGAAATCGGTTGATGCAGGAAGAAACGACAGGCATTGAAAGATGTAAGAATTCTTAGATATGTATAGGCCGAAAATCGTGAAAATCTGCAATTTTTACCATCTTTGAACGTTTGTATATGTTTAATTCACACAGATCTATAAAACGTAGTTTTTTAATTTTCAATATAGGCCCACATCAAAAAGTTGTAAAATGCAACTTTTAGTATTTTTTCTATAATACAATTCCGATAAATTCCAATTTTTGAAAAAATTCTTTTCACATCCTGTAGTAAACTAAATGCTCTAGCTTCCCAAAAAAGTTCAAACCGTATGGTACAATATCAAAAAAGTTATCGTCATTTTTAGAGCGACCGAATATTAATTCGAGTAACTGTATACATACATATGTATGTCGAATGAGGAAACACGGTGCGCAATTACGTTGTCGTTTCGCACAGCGTTACACGGTGCTTAATTACAGATCCATTAACAAGTATATCATCGCGTTCATGGTGCTGCTGATAGTCGAAGTGATAGAGTCTTGCATGATGAAAACTCTGATGGACTCGACAACTAAATGGAACTTGTACCTCGGTGGCTATAACACAATCACCTTTCTCTCATTAGCTGACGATTTCTTCAGTTTCGCAGTCTTGTACAACTACATCGTCCCCATATCGTTATACGTCACAATAGGTAAGAGCCATTGTTCCTTTCGTTCTTCAAGTGTGAAACTTGTCGCGTGACTCCGCTGACCAACAAAGAGACACCTGACAAGCTGCGATCAATTGTTCTCGTTGCAGAATTACAAAAATTCCTCGGTTCGTTTTTCTTCAGCTGGGACATCGACTTGTACGACGAGAAAACGGATCAACCGGCGTTGGCTAACTCATCAGACCTAAACGAGGAACTGGGTCAGGTCGAGTTCCTGTTCGCGGACAAGACAGGCACGTTGACCGAAAACATGATGGTGTTCAAGCGTTGCTCCATCGACGGGAAAATGTATATGGAAAAGGATTGCGACGGCTCTCTCTATTTGTTGCCCCCCAACGGGGACGAAGAGCAAGCCAAGAAATTAGTCGACTGGGAGGTAATCATTTCAAACAGACTTTTAGTTAGTTTTTAGACTTTTAAGTTATTTTAAACAGACGCAAATTCTAGTTATTCGTTTTACAGTAAAGTCGCGATCTAGCTCCTTGAGGATCTCCACGATCACCTACCCCTTCCACTGGCGGGCATCCCCGCGAGGGGCCAAGAAGCAAACGGTCCGTGTTTGCATCCTTCTTTGCTACGTTCGGCATCCTTTGTACAATCATAGAAAAATAGTTTGCCTACACGATCTCTGTCCCTGCTCGGAACAGGCGATGGGTGCTAGATCGCGACTTTACTGTATATCTCAATTTGTAATTTATAAGAACGAGGGGCAACAGAGAATATGTGTATGAAATGAAACATGTCCGATCGGTAAAACTGACCGTTCTGATTACAGTCGGACATCTGGCACTTTATGATAAGCATCGCACTGTGCCATACGGTTCAAATCTCGCCACCGAGCGTGAGGCCGTCAGTTGTTGCGAAGCGCATCGAATACCGCGAAAGCTTCAGGCAGAAGAAGGTAACTCGAGTAAACAGTTCGTTATTGATGCATCCGGATCTGCCGGAGTACCAGGTAAGAATGTCGCTTCGCATTAGCGCGGTTTATTTTTATCTTTCATACAATCTGCTACGGAACAGTTGGGCAACGTTCTCTCGTTGACTCGTGTCAACAATTAGCGAGACGAGATGCTTCGTCTAAATGAAAACGTCAATGTTGTTCTTTCGGAACGACTTAATTTTGACAACTTACCAGAAATGCAACCGCGTGTTTGATTCGAAATAAACGATAAGAATACACATGTGTCCGATAGGCAACGTCAGCAGACGAGAAAGCATTAGTGGAGGCTAGCGCCAGATGCGGAGTTGTGTTTCAAAACAGCTCTAATGATACGATTGAGCTGAGAGCCAAGGGCAAACAGATGCTCTTCCAGAAGATGGAGGTCTTAGAATTCACTTCCGGTTCGTAAATCGCATTGAACCTGTAACGAAACAGATTAACAACGTGTGTTTTTCTTGTCACAGAACGAAAGAGGATGTCGGTAATAGTTCAAGACAACAATAACGATTACTGGCTGTACTGCAAGGGCGCTGATTCAGCTGTTTTTCCGATGATAGTGTCAGGGAAGATAAATGAAGCAATCGCTCACGTAGCTGACTTTTCTATGGTTTGTTCCTTATCTTTTAGACCTCATTCACGTGTTACGATCATGTTCATCATCCCGTGATGCGGCTTTTTTATGGAAGTACTGTCCGTCCAACAAGAGTTGGCACAGTGAAACTCGTAGGTACCACGTGGTATCCCTACTCCGCGCTACACGTCCTCCGCGATTGGCCGAATCACTTGACGAAGACAACCAACGAGCGTCTTGATTGCGACTGCAATAGAGCGATGTGGTGACGCCGAGCTCCTATCACGATCGTTCCCGCCAGAACCTAAGCGCAAGAGTGGGATCTCGCAAACCCCCCTGCACCCCACTAGCAAAATCTGTGCCAACTCTCGTTGGACAGACAGTACACTTAGAAGATTTTGAGACCCCCTTATACAAGATTTCCTAGACCTTTTCGATAATTTAACTAAAAAGTATGTGTAATAAAAATTCAAGTTGTGCTCACTCGCTACTGATTTTTATCGTTCCACTCGTTCACGTACGCGCACAAACACTCGGCGATATTATTACAATGTGAAAGATGTAAAATTCAGAAAATTCCTATGGTGTCCTCTTATTGTTTAATCCCGCACTGGTTAGAAAAAGTTAGTGAAAGCGGTCATTTTTTCAGAGAGGCTTTCGAACGTTGGTTGTCGCGTACAAGAAGATGAGCCGAACGGAATACGAGAAACTGATGCAGAGAGTGGAAAGGGCCAGGCAAGTGATCGGGATAGAGCGAGCGGTGCACACCGAGAGAGCTTACAATCAATTGGAGAGCGGTCTGACTTTGTTAGGTGTGACTGCCGTTGAGGATCGTCTTCAGGAAGAGGTGCAGGAGACGCTCGAGAGTTTGCGAGTCGCAGGCATCAAGGTGAGTCTCCCGGAATAATAAATCTTATCAATCTGTACGACAGATGTAATCTCCTCGTTTACTCTGCCTGTCATTGCATCAACTTCTTTTCCGCTTAGATATGGGTGTTGACTGGCGACAAAGCGGAAACCGCCGAGAACATAGCATTCTTGTGCGGCCAGTTCAAAGAAGGAACGGAAGTATTAAGAATGGTGGACATAACAACGCCGCAAATGTGCATAGACCGAATCGCATATTTCGAGTGAGTGATTTATTGCTCTTATTAATCGGTGTGTTCTCCATTGTAAAACACGCTTCGTTCTAGGCGGCGAATGATACTCGAACCCCATAATCACTATGGTCTATTAGTTGACGGATATAGTATAACGGTAGCATTGAACAACTGCCCGCTCGAATTCCAAACGATCGGGATGGCCTGCGAGGCGGTGGTCTGCTGCAGGCTGACTCCTTTGCAAAAAAGCGAGGCAAGTTTTCGTTTGCTCGCTTAAAGGGGTAGAATCGTTTCTAGGATTGCAAGGGTGTGGCATGCGCCTTCTCGTTTCTCAGTAGTCAAAAGCGCTAGATAAAACATCAATCTAGGCCGCAATCACCTTCAAAAGTCCCATTTTTACATTTACGGACATAATTTGCATTATTCGCAGATTTATGGAAATAGCTACATGCGCAGCTTTATGTTTCCAAATAATGCAAATTATGTCCGTAAATGTAAAAGTAGGACTTTTGAGGGCGATCGCGGCCTAGATTGATAGTTTATCTAGCGCTTTTGACTACAGTAATCGCGCGTTTACTGTCAGTGGTCGTCTGTGCGATCACTGTCAAGTGCCTACTCACTCCACTGCCGGCCAACGCCGCGCCGCAGGACGGCGATGATTGATCTCGGCTCAGGTATATCGGTGTGAACAGCACAACATTGACTCGAATGAATCGAATGTTCAAACTTCTCAATTTCCATTATTTTTTTATGGAACTTTCACTAACTTATTTCTGACATTTTTCTGAATAAAATGATACCAAGCACGATCTAATTTCAATTGTATTTAGTGGTTTAATCGATGGTGAAATTTTCGAACGCAAGGAAGGACAGTGCCGGCGACGGCATCTGTCCGCGTCTCTTTCTTTCCCAAACGCTGTTCTTCATTACGTTCGAAACTTTCATCGTCGATTAAACCACTAAATACAGTTAAAATTATATCGTGTTTGGTGTCATTTTAATCAGAAAAATGCCAGAAATAAGTTAGTGGAAGTCCAATAAAAAAATATGTAATGAAAAATAAGGTATTTTTAACAGGCATTACATTATGAGAACACGCGGGCCTTTAAACTGTGCCGGCGACGGCGCGGCGACACGCTTCAGCCACGCGATCCGAATTTCATCCTATCCTTCGCTATGTTCCGCTTTTCGATTAAAGTCTCGGCGCGGTAGACGCAGTCATAAAAAAAATCGTGTCTCTGAACGATCACTGTCAGTACAGAACACGGCTGTTTGACAGTAAACGCGCGATTACTGTACGGAGAAATGAGAAGGCGCATCCCGCACCCTTGCAATAATGGGAATGGGAGTCTACCCCCTTAAATTGGACTAAATCTGTAAGGTTAAAAAATCGAGCACTACTCCAGTTCGTCGTAGAACGATCTGATATTTGAACGTGTATATGAGCGTATCTGATATTTGGCAATCGTATACTGCAGATAGTGAGTTTAGTTAAACACGCCAGCTCCCATCCGCACACCGCTGCTATCGGTGATGGGGGCAACGACATTGCGATGATACAAGAAGCTCACGTTGGTATCGGAATAATGGGCAAAGAGGGTCGCCAAGCAACGATGAGTTCCGATTTCGCGATAGCCAAGTTTCGATTTCTGAAGAAAGTGCTGCTGGTTCACGGTCAGTGGTACTACGTGCGAATCAGCACTCTGACGTTGTACTTCTTTTACAAGAACATATTGTTTATCACACCGCAACTATTGTTCGGTATTCACAGTGGTTTCTCTGTACAGGTAACGTATGAAATGCCCTGACACAGGCCTGGCCAACACGCGGCCCGCGAGGCGATTTTATATTTCTATTGAAACTTTTGTTTCTTGTTGTATGTATACAAAAAATATTAAATAAATGAACTGTCATTGTCATAATGCGCAAGTGCGACTACGAACTCCAGTTCTATATTTGATATCTAAGAAATGAAACAAATTTTTGCGTCCACGTCAAATATTAATTTTTACTATATACTTATATTACATCCGAGAGATATTCCAACTTAAAATATTTTGCACAACGAGTTTTAAGTGCTTTTGGATCCACATATGTTTCTGAAATATTTTTTCCGAAGATGAAATTTACAAAGAGTTCGTCACGTGCTTCATTAACTGATGCCAATTTAGAAAACCAGCTAATAAGAAAAGATGTACAACGTCGAACATAAATATAGATTTACAAAAATTAAGTGAAAGAAAGGATAAACAAATATCTCATTAATTAAAACTCGAGAGTTAATTATATTGAATCATATTATAACAATAAAATTTTATTCATTTTGTATTTGTATTACATTTTTTAAAAGCACGTTCACCTAAAGTGCGGCCCGCTGTAACGTTACGCGGCATCAAAGTGGCCCGTGAAAACCATTTGGCTTGGCCAGGCCTGCCCTAACACATGATCGTGCTAATATTGATTCGGCAATCCCCTTGTAGGTATTTTACGATGGTATGTTTTTAATGTTTTTCAATGTGATATTCACGTCCGTGCCAATAGTGTTTTACGGAATATTGGAGCAAAATTACAGCGCCGATAAGCTGCTGCAATGTCCTTATCTATACAAAATGTACAGACATAATTATTTGTTATCGACCAAGCGGATAGTTCTGTGGAGTATTTTAGGTAAACAAGAGTTCATCCGATGTATACATTCGAAACGGTTTTGAATACTATTATGCGATTATATAAACTTCTGTTCAGGTTTCTGGCATGCTGCTGTCATATATTTTATGACGTCAACTTTCATAAGTGTTAATCCCGTCAGTTTGTATAATAACACGCCGGTGGATCAGTGGACTTTCAGCACATTCGTTCTTCATGTGGTCACGTTAGTGGCCAATCTACAAGTACGTGTGTGCAATAAAAATCTACGCAGAAAGTAGCATTCACGATCGATCATTTTCAGGTTTTGCTACACAGTTCGAATTGGACGTTTCCGTTGGTGCTGGTAGTGATACTTTCAGAGTTCACATTTATCGTATTTGCGATGTGCTACTCTTTTATACACAGGTAAGCGGCGTTCGTAAACACGCTATAAGGGAAATGCTACACCGTAGCAAATTGCTTTTTGCACAAACAACCGATATCGCCAAAGTTATCAGTGAATTAGAAACGTGTTTTGTGAATACACCCAGGATCTGAATACGACCTGATTTCAGACGGTACGATGGCGACATGTTGACTGTTTTTCCGAAAATATTCTCGTCGATGTCGTTGTGGCTACTGGCTATTGTGATTGTAGTTATCTGCCTGATACCCGACTATTTAATGTTGACGTATAACGGATACATGCCTGCCCGTATAACGAGGAGAAACGAAGAACTTCCGCCTAGTGTCACCAGTCGTGTGAGCGAGAGCGGAGAAAGACACTCTACGTTGACAGCGGTAACAATTAAACTTTTGTGCGCACGCGAACAAAGTGTCATTATGCAGCCCGGTCGGAAATCATATCTTTAAATTGCAGATTCAAAGGTCCCGTCACATATTCCGGAGGAGTGGCCTCTTCACACCAGCCAAGATTGTGTAATTATGACAAAACTGCACTTTAATCAGTCACGACCGACTATCGAGTTAGTAGTTCACAGATTACCTTCAGTGAAACGTAAGTCGCTTCTTGATTTATGCACCTGCATTTGCATCTTGAATTTCAAACCGAACCGACGCCAAATAACATCATGTTTTTACCAGTCTGCATAATTTATTATGTATTATTTATTTAATTATCTCCTAAAGTAGGACGATAAACTGTAAAGATATTTATTTTATTTAAAGAGGAGTATGTACTTATTATTAGAGCAATTTCAGTCGTCGTGATAAAGGAAAACTAAATCGACAAAAATGACTAATAAAATATAGTGATGCACAGAAATAGAATTTGTAGTGCAGTTCGCAGGGTGTCGCACACGAGATAGCTTTTTTTAAAACTAATTCTGATTCTTCTGGCAAACTATAAGAGAGTAAACACTTCGATTATTTCAGTTTTCTAATGAATTATCTGCACGAAGCGTACATAGTTTTTTCATTTTGTATATATTGTTCATTCATTTCGGAGAAAATATTTCGCGGAAAATGGCCTCGTATAGTTATTTAAACTAGGTATGGATTAGACGGATTTTACCGCGTGTATTCGAGTTGCAGCTGTGTGTCAAATTACATTGAGCGCAATAACCACGTTCAGACAGCATTGAGTTGCGTAGAATCTGTCTGGTCTAATACTCATCGTGCGTGATACACTCTGTAATTTTCATTCAGATTTACTTTTTCATTCTTTTTTCTCATGTCAAAGTAAATGATTGCCTTGTGATAAATATTAATCGTGTAATGTAGTTGTAAGTACCATATTTTTATACTGTTTAAGACTATTAAAGGATCGCAGTCTTCTACATGATCGGAGAGACTTTAGGTACTAGAATTAAGGGAGATTTGTTATTTATTTAACATAGAACATTGTCAGCGACTCTCCAACCTGTTTGAGCGCTGTGCGTCTCGAATCGTCTATTTAGTTATTTAAAATAGCGTGTAGTAAGGAATAAATCGACGTGAAAGTATGTCTCTTCATACTTTATGACTGATTTATGCGTGTTTTGTACTATTTAAATAATGACATTCTATATTAAAATAATCGAAAGCTGCAGCCGTCTAATAATCTATAAAAGTCATTCTTTTCATATCAGTATTACGAGCCGAAGTCTGGGCAAGTTATGCGTAACCGAGGCTTCTTCCTGTGTACGGAATTGTATCGTGAACTCGCCGATGTCTCTTTCACCACCGGGTAAAAAAAATTCACTATATATATACAGTAAAGTTGCGATCAGGGTTACCATATTCTAGTCTCGCCAGGCCCCTTACCCTTCCGCCCCTCGCCCAGCTGCGCAGCGAAGCCCGCCTTTGCTTCCCCCACTCTTCCCACTAACGCTGACGCATACGGTACGCGTACGATAAGCAGAGGCGGGCTCCGAAGCACAACTGGGCGACGGGCGGAAGGGTAACTTATGAGTCGGGAAATGATGCAGCACGGTGAATTGACTCGCTCGTTCTTCCCACCGAACCGATTCCCAACGATTAGTATCTAATGACACGTCTTTTGCTTGTGCACACATACACGCATTATCTCGTACAGTCGTACACTGTTGCAACAGACATGTTCGGCACGATCACTGTGTTCAATCAGTTACACGATTATTAAATTCTTATATAGTTTTTTTCGGACACGTAACTTTATAATCGTCTTTTCCTGAATCCGTTATTCTTGGACTATGTATATCTATTTTGTTGCGAGCACAAGGTTCTGTTCACAAGGGGCCTGACGAGACTCGCAGACTGGTTGCGATCTAGCACCCATCGCGTGTTCCGAGCAGGGACAGAGATCGTGCAGGCAAACTATTTTATTATGACTGTGTCGACCGCGCGCGCCAAAAGTACAAAGAATGCTGAACGTAGAAAAGAACTGCATGTAAACACCAATCGCGCGGCCTAAGGTGCAACAACAGAATAGAATAGATAATATGTAACAACAGAATAGACAAGAAAGCTTATCGGTGAGACAATACTAGTGACCGAGGCAGCATCTTGGCACCTCGCGGGGATGCCCCTTCCCTTCATTTACGCAACAAATATATAGTCCTGGATACAAAAAAGATTAAACTCCACCAACGGGAGAAAGTTGGACTTGTTTGAGTTTTTTAACTAAAATTTGGAAAATAAGGCTTAAAATAACGTTTTCCACTTCGTCCTAATGTACATACATCTTTGAATGTGCTGTACGTATCATCACTTTATCTAGCCTATCTTCTTCTCGCCGATAGTCACTCTTGTTGGCCGGAAACCGAAGCACAGTAAGCTACAGCAAGTAAGTTATATCGAGACACAAGTATTCGATAAATATATTTAGTCGATTTTCTTCAAGACATACAGGGTGTTTCGTCTAAAACAGGACACCTAAATATCTCTTCAGATTATTGTGATGCAAAAAATATTTGTTACGTAATGTGCATGGTGTCAATGGACCAAATATCTGGCACGAAAATTTTTTTCCAAAGGTAATTTTTTTCGGAGTTATCAAGGTCATCGATGTTTTTTGATACATAACTACATTTTTATTTTATTGCATCGGGTAACTGATCGAAAAATACATTCAGATATGTATAATAACATGACCTTGAGCTTGATCTGAAGGTAACACTTTAATTTTCGAAGATCAAGGTCATTTCAAGGTCATGTTTTTATAAATGTCTGAATGTATTTTGCACTGATGTGTTACTGCACTGATACTATTTAACTATCGACGAGCTTTCCTATTTTGTTTAAATATGGCATGTATATTATAGTAATTTTTTAATTTATTAAGGCTGGATAAATAATTAGAAAAATCGAAGCTAATTGAAGAAGAAATTTCTTTATTTATTTTCCGTCACATTTACCTTTGGGTCAGCCTAACTTAATAGGAATGAAAAAGAAAATTGATTCGATTGTCTTGCAATAATATTTGTGTTCGGGTAGGAAATATCAAAACATCGATTTTTTTATTGTATTTGTTTTTAAGCATAACACGTTGTGGTTTATTTATTATTCATTATTATAATACAAATATACAGCACACTTCATTAAATACTGTTTTATTATTTTTATGCCAAAATTTATTATACACATTTTACACTATTTATCATTTGATACAGCGATCTTTTACGTAGCACTAAGCGTTTAGTATACATATATGTATAGACATCCGATCAACACACGTTTTTATAAGTAAAAACACGCTCGATGAACTTTGGACAGTACAACCAGAGAGAATTGATAATAGAATTTCTATTTCGGAAACCGAAAATTAACTGTTTGTGAACATAAGGCGCAGGTAAACGAAGTTCTACTGCGTATGAGGAGTACCTGTGATTCTACGTAAAGTTCTACTCTAACTGTGTGTATTATTGATTAAATGTTGCGCGTGTGTCAAACGGGCATGTGCGGAAAGATGCCAAAATAATATGAAGCACATATACATACACTCGTACGAATATCGATCAGGAGAAATCGAGTAAATGGCGGAGCATAGGTAAACATATAACAGTCAATCTGGGGTAGGTAATTTAAGTAACTTAAATACATAGTAATATTTAAATAGTCGAGCAGATGCATGGGATTCACTACCTGATGGCAGTAGACAGACGCGAACGTCTGCTCGCGTACCTACGAATAGAAGATTTTCAAAGAGAAACTTGACCAAACGGTGTTAAATGTTTACTCGTTTGTTTACCTGCCGTGATCGTCAATATATCATTTATCAACTATTCCATAATTCTCGTCTGATGTGGTTTATGGCTTTTCAGATATCGATTAATACTGTGCCTAGAGCAAGCAACTGATTGAAGTGGTACACCGTTTTTCTCGTTCTCTAGACTTTCCAGAATTAATGTATGAACATTGAAAGTATTAATAAGCATTTGTGTAGCAAATAAATAAGTATCAATACCGTTAATATTTAATTAACAAATCGGAACTCATCACAGAGACTAGTTATAACTAATGTATAAACTATGTATATAAATATGTATAAACTTGAAATTGTTTTACAGGTATGTTAAACTGAGTAACAATGAGGATAACGTCATGCTATTTTCGACGTATCTTAATAATAGCAGTATTTATTACTCTGGTATTCTGTGTTGTCCAAATTTTTCGACTCAAATTGGATGATAATGGATTGACAGTGGGCGAGGATGGATGGGTATTCGATGAAAATTTAACAAACTTGGATAAATTGTGAGCGAATGTTTAATATCTTACGCTGAGAACATTCTATTGTGACCAATCGTAATTGGGATTATCTTCTTTTAGAATACACATATCTCAGTTGATTAAGAAATCGGAACAACCTAGTGTCAGGTGTGTAATTCCTCATCCAATGAGCAAATATTCAAATACATAATTTGATCTGTGTTCTAAATGTGAGCGACGTTATAAAGGACTTTCATATTTCCAGAGAAGGAGAAGTAGCTTGTAAATTACCTCAGTTAAATGTGTCCAATCCAGAAATCATCAAATTTATACACACCGTATCTCCTTTATCGTGTAAACCTGACGATTGGGTTACGGTTAGCGGCTCGAGACTTGAAATTAGCAAAAAAGCTAAGAAAAAATATGGCTCGATAATATGTTCTTTTAGCGGTAAGTTAGATCAACTTTGCAATAATGTCATTGTACTAGTTCTAATAACAATTCTGTTTCTCTCTAGAAATTGTTAGAAAAAATGACTATAATGTATTATTCATGACATCGGTCGATTCCAATGATTATTATGAACTTAAACACAGTGATTTTGTCGATGTCAAATGTGAATCGAAAAATGGCGATGAGTAAGTATAAAAACATATTTAACACATTGACTACCATGGCGGTGGTCGTTACCGACAGGCAATGAATTTTCCAACGATGCTGCGGTGGTTATAGCTGACTGGCACAACCAAACTCGATAACGCGTTAAATGATAATTTCAGCAGTGTTCTACTTAAATCGATAATTTTTAGGTGGCACAGTATTATGGCTGGAGTAAAGAATGATCCTCGGATGAAAGAAGAAAACAAATGGGAAAATGTTGCGAGCAACGCTCTTAAACTAAATATACTCATGTTAGGTTTTGATTCCTTATCTCGCAATACGTTCATACGCAAATTACCAAAAACATATCAGTATCTAAAAAATGACCTGGATGCTCTAGTTCTGGAAGGATATAATATAGTAGGCGATGGCACGCCGCAAGCACTTATTCCTATTCTTACTGGAAAGATCGAGCTCGAATTACCAGATACAAGAAAACGTATGGGACAGAAAGCGTATTTTGTCAATGTGTATCCAATGATATGGAATGAATACAAAAAACAAGGGTACATAACAGGATTTATGGAAGACGTGCATCATATTGGAACCTTCACATATCGTCTAAAAGGTTTCAAGGAACAACCCACTGATCACTATATGAGAACATACTATTTAGCTGCTGCCCCATATTTTAGATATTACAATAAGTATTGCGTTGGAAGCATACCGAGGCACATGGTAAATTCAAATTTTTTCTAATAGTAATATATTGAGGTCACATATACTATATTATATTCTTCCAGGTAATGTTAAATTATATGAAAGAAATTTTCAATGTCTACGAACATCAACCGAAGTTCTTGTTTGGTTTTCATGGAGAACTTTCGCATGACTCTTATAACGACGTAGGAGTAGTTGATGGAGATTTACATACATGGGTGAAAGATTTAAACGAATATGGTCACTTGAATAACACATTATTAATATTAATGAGTGATCATGGACACAGGTTTGTGTTTAGTCAATACATTATACTGAATATTTTGAATAAATTGTACTAACAAACGTGTACTTTAAAGATTTGCAGAAATTCGCAACACTTTACAGGGCAAACAGGAAGAAAGACTTCCATTCTTTTCCTTTGTTTTTCCACCATGGTTCAAAAAAGCATACCCAAAAGCATATGCCAATTTTTTGCATAATACCCAATACTTAACCACACCATTCGACGTGCACAAAACACTAGAAAACATATTGAATTTTGAAACTCCAAAAGACGGCGATCGCCATCAAAGAGCAATTAGTTTATTTGATAAAGTAAGTCTCGCGTAATTTTTCATTTTCTAACTAACTAGATATTTTATTAATGATCTAAATCACCTAATTCCATTACATAACACACGCAGATACCGTTAGAAAGAACATGTGCAGATGCATTTATAGAACCGCATTGGTGTGCTTGCCTTAGTTGGCAAGAAATTTCAATTGAAGATGCCAATGTAATCGCTGCAGCCAACTATTTTATAGAGTTTCTTAATGTTTATACAGAGGAGCATCGTAAAATATGCGAAAGATTGCAGTTAAAAGAAATATTATGGGCTGCTAAACTTTTGCCGAATAAAGGTAACAAAAAATTCTAATTTTTACAGCGGGTGTTATTTACCTTGTTACCTATACGGGATGGCAAAGTCTGGTACTTCCTTGAAAAGAGTTATTCCAGAAGTCATTTGAAAGAACTTTTTCTTTTGCCAAAATATTCTCCGCTATAGCATTGGCCAAGCCAGAATCCATCCGCTGTCGCCGCGCCCCGATTGGTCCGTGCTTTTCGGAGAACGTTTTTGCAAAAAAAAGTTCAAATGACTGCAGGAATCTCTCCTTTCAAGAAAGTTTTTGGAACACCTTACACATGTAGCTCCCTTAGATTATGATGTGACTTATTGTTAGACACGATATAGAATTTGTAAAAATTTACATATATAAATAGACTCGTACTTTATTCAGCATTTATATTTGGGGAGTGAAAATAATACAATAAGTAATTATTAATGGTAGAAGTAGTTTTTATATAGTCTGAGGTTTATTTTCAACCCCTGAATATGAATGTTGGCCACTAAAGAAAAATTAAGTCTTATATATGTAAAACTCTTGTTACAATTGTATAAAATATAATATGTTTCGTATTGATAAAAAATCAAATTCTAGGCCTATTAAAATTTCAAAAGTCGGGAGATCAAGATGGTTTCATAGGAGATTTTAGTGCCAAAACAAAACCAACCAGTGAAACTTATCAACTGAAAGTAAAAACAAATCCAGGGGATGGATTGTTTGAAGTAAGCATTACTTATGATATAAGGAGAAATACTTTTTCAACCAAGGTAAGTTTATTATCATCATCACAGTGCATAAAATATTTAATAGTTACATGTCAGATTGTACAATAATTTTTCTTACATTTTAGATTTCAGATGTCAGTAGAATCAATATGTATGGATCTCAAGCAAGATGTGTAGAAAATTCATTGTACCATTTAAGAAAGTATTGTTACTGCAAGCAATAATAAGCAATAATTTATCAATTTTTTAATATAGCTAGGATCATCGTAAAGAAAAATGTACTTTTCCAACATCTTTCTATAACACGCCAAAGGATTACTATAGATTTAATAATAAAAAAAAGTATTCTTGTTGTTTCTTTACAATTGCCAGTTAGGTATTTTCGATAAAATATGAAATGTTAAATACATGTGTAAATATATATGTAGTGGGGCGTAATTCGTGGAGCTTTACAACACTTCCATTTTTGTTTTTATATGAAAAAGTATTTGTTTCTCAGTTATATCACGAATTTTGCCCAATTCTGAATAATGTAAATAATGCACAATGTATTTATTACAACAAATACATAATTTAAATATTTCAATGTTTGTACAAAGTAACAATTTTAATGAAAAACCAATTTTTTAATATATATAATTGTTTGCGAGACCTTATACTTCTCCAGACAGACAGTATTCTCCATATTGATGTAAGAATGTTGTAATTTCACGAGTTTTGTTGTATACTAATAGGAACCCAATATTTTGTATGTGAGACGGCTTACATGGAAAGTATGCTTGATTTTTACTATCTTTGACTACTACTTCTAGAACTAGCGTACTAACAGATAAATCTGAGTCATTTTGTTTTTCCACTCTAAAATTATTAAATCATTAATTTCACTTTCTGTTAAATATAAATTTAACAAATAAATGACAACACCTTATCAAATCTTTGTAAATAGTTTTGGTAGCATCCAAATATGGATCTAATTTATCTTCGTGTTGACACAGTATTCCTCCAAGAACCAGCATTTGAAAAATACGAAATATAAATTCCTCTCTCTCGTCTTTTGTGTATAAATTGTATTCTGGACATTCTTCGTCTAATAACATCTATAAGCATTAAAAAATAAATAGATTTGTAGTAGTGAAACATTAACTACATAATGTAGAAAAATTCATACTCCTCTGAGATTATCACTAACTAGAATATTATCAATTTCTGTATCGTATCTTTTGCAAATAGTCCCTGTCTTATACACAATTCCATTTTCTGGATCTTTTAATTTATCAAAAAAGGACATACTTAAAACAGAACAAGGCACTGGTTTTACCTCAACAACTGACGATGTTATGCCTAACAATTATAAAATGCATTAATAATATATATTATGTTATTATAAATAATATTCCTCTTTACTACCTTGCTTTGCCCAATGATTTCCTTGCATTGTTATTAATTCTTTCCCAATAATGTTATCTTTAAAGAATGCCTATAAGTAATTGAAATGCAATTACTTTATATGAAACATGTACAAATAAAATGATTATAAATAATGTATTAATCAACTAACATCTACTAAAAGATATTTCTGATACTGTTGGAAAGGTTCATTAAATGAAAAATGTTGAATAACGAAATTTCCACGTATACCCCTGCAATATAATAACAATAATTTGTTATGTATACAAACTAATGTACATATTGAAACACGCAATGCGATCTAAAAAGTATGGACTCAATTACCATTTCGAAAACAAGCTCTGTGTTGTTTTATTATTGATTCCTACGTAATTCTTTGATGCGAGTGGCACGAATGTATAATTCGATACGCCTTCCATTTTACAACAAATGTAACATTGCTATGGAGACAAGGCATGTTCATTTTGATGAATTTAGGTGCGTATCTGGCGCAATGTCTTATAAAGAAAGAGCCTGTTTGGCTACTGTTGGCTACTGTTGGCTACTATCCTTGGCATTGGGCAGCAGGAGGAAACTGAAACGCACAGTATGGATGAAGAAGTGGCTGAAAATGGAAAAAACGTGATCGGTACGGTCATTTAAATTTGCTGCGTGCTGATGATTACAAAAATTATTTTCGTATGGACGAAAATCTATTCAACAGATTGGTCACCAAGATTTTAGCACCATATTTATCGAGAAAAAATACAGTCATGCGAGATTCTCTATGAGAGATACCTTGCTACTATCCCTACTATACATATATAGGCGAAGCTTCGAAGATATGAATAAGTTTTCTGTCATAATCTATTTTATGTATGCTCCCAAACCTCAAACGCGTTATTGACAGGTATCAGTGGATGGTTAAATATTCAATGAAATTGTTATTCAGGGGCTAAAAAAATTGGTGGGTGTATACTGGAGAATCCTCTGTGTCTGGAATGTACAATAAAGATAATTTATTCATGCAAACTGAAAAATATTGGATATTCATTACAGCAGCAAATAATCCGTGCCACTTTTCCCATAAGACGCAATGTTAATTCCGGCACGAATTATTTGCTCTTCCTAAACATCCGTACAGCGCCATTTCCTGCAGCGGCAAAACGCTCAAACTGTTAGCCAAATTTAGTTCCAAATCTACCGCTAGATAGCGCGGTTACCGACTTGAACTCTGTCGGTAATATTTGGCTAACAATTTGAGCGTTTTGCCGCTGCATGAAATGGCGCTGTACGGACGTTTAGGAAGAGCAAATAATTCGTGCCGGAATTTGCATTGCGTTTTATGGGGAAAGCGGCACGAATCATTTGCTGCTGTAATGAATATCCAATACTTTTATTTTTCATCAATAAATGTAAATATAATGTGTCAGGGAATAAATAATAAACAATTAATGTCTGGCAGAATTTACTGAAAATTGTTACGGTTAAAAATAATTTACAGATATTTATGCAAGCTCCACGAATGCTGTAATACACGTGCATGTACGCTCTCATACAGTCATACAGTCATATACCGTCATACCTACGACCTACACACACCTATTTACACACTACACATATGTACATTAGTGTACATTAGCAAGATGTCTGCTGCGTTGTTTAGGTTTGTTAAAAATGCAGGGAGAAGCATACAGTTGCCAACACAAAACAGGAATATTTCATTGTCTGGTACATCCTATCTGAAAGAAAGTAAGTATGAACCATTCGTCTTCGATTCAAATTAACATAATCACATGCAGTCTATTCCGATTCTATAAGTAAATTTCTGTAACCTATAATTCAGAATTCTTCTATACATTCCACTTAATTTTCTTTGTAGTTATCGAGAAAAAAGAAGGGAATAATTTAATAATTGAAGCAGTGATAAAACCAGATGTAAATGATAGTCGATTCCTGAAACCTAAGAAAGGTGTCTGTCCTGTGTGTTCCTCCGGTCTTTCCATTCGTCACACTGTACGATCTTATTTTCATGTTTTAGTAGATAAGCATATCGTAAGTTTTCATACTTTTAAGCAATTTAAAAACTATTTTAGGATGTTCTCATACTTAGCCAGTTTATAACATCTAATGGTAATATACTACCACGTAGAATTACTGGTCTCTGCAAAGTACAGCAACAGAGAATTTCTTCGATGATCCTGATGGCCCAGAGGGCAGGTAAAGTATAATTAACTTGTTTGAATTTAAGATTAGGAATTAATTAGTACGTTCAAGACGATGTCATTCCCGAGGTCTAACTCTGTGGATTGACTGTATCGGATCTGATAAATAAAATTAATACATACATATAACATAAAACTATAATATATATATAACATAGAATCTCTATCGCATTGAGCATGTTATCTTCTGTTTATACTCTATCCAGCTCGACTGTGTTAACATTAAAGCATGTTTGCATCGCTTCTTCTTTTCAGGAATAATGCCAAAGAAATCTCCTTCGGGAGAATACTGGGACCATTTAAACAGGGGCAAGTGGAAGACGTTTAATACATATTACGATGAAGACACTATCAGAGCTAAATATCGCTTGTAATTTATAAGAAAAAAACATAATAAATATATATTTCGTTGGATCATAAATAAATGTAGTATTTTCATTACATAAATTCTACATAAACTATTTATACATATTCGAATATTGGTCGTTCTCCGTTTGAGCATCAGCGGATATCGTCGGTATAGGTTAGAAATCATGTTGAAGCGTAGGTTAATATCAACTTCGTGGTGTAAAGTTCAGAAACGATACACGCAGAAGAATTCAAAAGTAATAGTGAAAGATGAACATGGGGAACATGCAGTTGCAAAAATCCGTAATATCGGAATTTTGGCACACATCGATGCCGGTTCGTTTAAGTTTTAATATATTTTTTAATATAACCTGATGTCGGATGTATCTGTCACAAGAATAATGTTTAATAATGATGTTTCAGGTAAAACAACTACTACAGAAAGAATGTTATTTTACTCTGGTCTTATTAAATCTATGGGAGAAGTACATCATGGTAATACGGTAACAGATTACATGGACCAAGAACGTGAACGAGGTATAACTATTACTTCCGCAGCAGTGACGTATGAATGGAAAAATCATCGTATCAATCTAATAGACACACCGGGACACATTGATTTCACTATGGAGGTAGAACAAACTCTGAGAGTGTTAGACGGAGCAGTAGTTATACTTGACGGTTCTGCAGGTGTGGAGGCTCAAACGCTGACAGTTTATCGACAGGCTGACAAATATAATATACCTAGAATTATTTATGTGAACAAAATGGATAGACTAGACGCAAACTTTGACGCAAGCGTAAAGTCTATCGAATCAAAATTACATGTAGAAGCACTGCCTACACAGTTTCCAATCAAAGAACAAGGGCTTTTGAAAGGCATAGTGGATGTGATTACATTAGAGAAAATGATTTTTACTAAAGACGATAAGGGTATGAAATTTACAAGACTAAAACTATGCAACGAAGGGGATAAAAGTTTGTGGGAAATGGCGGTCGAGAAGCGTAGACATTTAACTGATAAATTGTCTAATATAGACGATAAGTTAGCAGAGGTAATCATCGAACAAGAATCTTTAGACTCTATCGCTCCACAATTGTTGATAGACTCTTTATACAGAGCTACCATAAATATGAAAGGTGTACCTGTACTCTTAGGTAGTTCTTATAAGAACGTAGGCGTGCAACCTTTAATGGACAGTGTCCTCTTGTATCTCCCATCTCCGGATAAGAATAAATATTTAAAGTACTATCATTCTTTTGACAAAAATTTGTCTGCCAGAGCATTTAAAGTTGTGCACGATAAACAGAGAGGACCTATTACGTTCTTCAGAATTTATACTGGAGCCATGGAGAAAAATGGGAAAGTATATAACATTCAAAAAGAAATTTCTGAACAAGTTACCAAATTGTACATCGCTTGCGCAGACGACTACGAAGAAGTATCTAGTATTAATAGTGGTAACATTGCAGCAGTAGCAGGATTGAAAAGTGTTACAACCGGTGATTTGTTGACGACCAATGCATCAGCAGTTAATAGAGCCAAAACAAATTTGGCATCGCAGAAAGACATTGAACCAGAAGAAGTTGAGAACTTTTTCACTTCCAATTCGAGGATATTAGAGCCTGTTTTCTTTTGTTCCATAGAAGCACCATCCCTTTCTTCTCAAGCAGCCTTGGAATCTGCTCTGCAACAGCTAGAAAGAGAAGATTCAAGCTTAAGAGTAACTCACGACAGTGACACAGGACAAACTGTGCTCGCTGGTATGGGCGAATTGCACTTAGAAATTATCAAAGAAAGAATTCGATCGGAATTTAAAGTTGACGCAGATTTAGGACCATTGCAGATTGCCTACAGAGAGACGATAACAGACTCTGTTAGGGACACCTTTAGTTCCGAGTACACTATAGGGAAAAGTAAACATTCAGTGACGGTAACTATATCGTTGATACCGAACTATCAGGGAACCGAGCCTTTGCTGTTAGATAGATCACCAGACTACATAGCAAACATCGATGCCATACCTTTGAAAATGATGAAGGCAGTCAAGACTGGTGTGAAATCAGTTCTTTTACATGGACCGAAACTAAGCTACCCAGTTATAAATATGGGGATAAAGTTACATTGGTTGGAATACAAACCTGGTACTTCTACGACAATCATTACTGCTGCTGTCGCTCAGTGTATCAGGAAGGTAATCTCATTTTCTTGAGGAGGTGGACTCTCGTTTCGACTCTCAAAAGACTGGGTTTTTCAGTAGTCAAAAGCGCGAGATAATAGATCAATCTAGTCGCGAAGTCTACCTCCTCAATGGTATATTTTAGTTTAACAATTTAACAACACCATATCCCTGAATTATGACACTATATGCGAACTTCTCTCGTTCATAATTTTGTACTTCTCCAAAAAAGACTGAAATGAAAGATTCTATAGTTTAATGGTAAAAAAAACTCTCAAGGTCAGCCTAATATGTCTATTTATTTAACAACTATTTTTTGGTCATCATGTTTGATCGTGTAACACGCCTTCATAGTTTCTGCAATCTTTTTATTTGCTCCGCAATCCTTCGTCTCTGATAAAATTGACGTAGATTTGGGTCTACGGTCCAGCATAGTTCTCCTTAAGTTTTGTTTTACCGAATCGCTGCTTTTTGTCTCTTCATGGTGCAGGCAGTACCTATGCTGCCATTTTTCCTGCATAGATTTTGTAGCCTCTTCTTTTTTCTGTGTCTCTTCATTGGGTATAAATGTGTTTGTGAGAGTTTTGAGGATGTTGATCTTCTTGAACGTATCGTCCGCGATCAGATTCGGGTCGTAGTATTTGGGTGACGTGTCCATCGCTGGAAAAACATAACGCTTCAACTTCGCGTGTTGCTTGAATTCTGTCGCTCGCGGTAACTTGCCGGATTGCCGTTCGAAAAAATCGTTGATCAATATATCGTTCTTGATTTGTAAACATCTTAGAAAATTCTGATCGACCAGTTTCCGTTTAGTGCCTTTGGTATCGTTGCTCCCTTCGAAGCTGGCATTGTCGCTGTTAAGAAGCTTCGCCGAGTGCTTCTGATTGTTACCCTCCCTTATTCTGCTCTTGGTTCTTTTGGTATTGGTTTGGGTTGATTTCTCGACACCGTGGATACCCCATTTCAGCATGTAAGTGTCGAGAAAATGGTGGTAAAGTTCGGGGCAAACCTCTTGATGCTCATAGTGTTTGTCTATGAAATAGACCCTGCGAAGACGACAGTTTCCGTATATTTGCAGTCTCTGCGTGGCAGCATAAATACTGTTGAACGCAGTTTGCGTTAATTGCGATAGGTTCAGCTCTAATTTGTTCCATCCGGTTTCCAATTTCACCCTCACGCGACATATTACGCCCCTGGAGTTGTACCGCTCGGATTCCGCGTTGGTGAATTGAAAATGATGCAGACAGTTTTGGGTGTCTACTACCTGCGGGGTTCAATATGTATATTTAATAATTAGACAGCGGATTTGAAAAGTACTATTACATTATCACGCTAATCTATCGATAATTTCGGACGAAAGACGAAAATCACGGTTACCTGCACTTGCAAGCGGCAGTGCAAATTCAGATTTTTTATGACGACAACCAGAACCGGTAATTCGATATTGAGAAACTGTGATGAATCGGGTGGACAAAGGATAGAGGTTCCATAATCGTTCGTCTGTTCCAAGTCCTGCACTTCAATGACCTGTTGACCGTTTCCGGTTGATATTAATTAGAATCGCATAGGATTAGAAGTGGAGAACGTACATTTTCCAACAAGTCCGAATCGAGGATCTTACGAATACGACCCGACTGCGACTGATGTTTCCTCCAGTACTCTAATGGCTTGTCGCTGATGCTGTATAGTAGGGAGACATACCCAGCAACCATTAAACCTCGAAATTATTTGACAAAACTAGGAAACATTAATGCGGATTTACACCTTGGAATTTACATATTTCCGTTGCCAAAAACCGAGGCTAGATTCGATGTAAACAACGATTCGCAATCGCAACTGTGTTTCTTTCACGCCAGTCAATTTTTCTTTAATACAGAGTGACCAACAGTTTGTCGATGCAGCATCTTTATTGCATAGCATTTTAATTTTTATTCAAAAACTTCATCTATAACCACTTACTTTACCGTACCACAGTAATGTCCGACTGTAAGTCATTTCTTGGTTCTGTGTTGCGACATAGACATGAGCAAGACATTATTTTTTTGTGGTTTCAAAGACCACGCCGGACGTAGAAAAGGGCAGCGAAGCTCGAGAGGCCTCGGTCGCCGAGAGTGTAAACATAACTAATCCAATAAAAAAAGTCCTTTATTTTTCATTATTTTTTGGTGGGACTTTTACCACCATATTCGTGGCCTTTTTCTGATGAAAATGATGAATGGCCAGCGTAGGGACATACAGTCAAGCTTTCAGCAAGACTTACAGTCGGACAATACTGTATGTCGATCAAATGGAGTTGTACACCCGCGAATATCCACAGTTTAGCTAAATAACTTGTGAGAATTTGGTTGCGGCGATTAAAGAAATATTTTGGTTTAGTTGATGCAGCGTAGCTCGATTCAATTGCTGGAGCCGATAATGCTGCTGGAGATCGTGGTAAACGAACAATACTCTTCTGGTGTCATGGCTGACCTCCCGAGGAGACGGGCAGAAATACAAAATATCGACATACGTGGACAGAACAAGGTAATTAAGATTTGTTGGCATTCTAACAACTTAGAAACACCGCTGTGGATTCAGAAAACCTATTAAAATTTTTTCTATTGAAAAAGCTCGATGATTCACGTACAAATATTTAGTCAGTGTAAATACACGAGCTCAATCAAGTTCAAGGTCCGCATTTCATATTTTTTGCCAGTCTCAGAAAGTTTATTATAATTGGCTTCTGATCGATTCTCTTTGAAACTCTGCCAACAAAATGTGTGCGACTGCACAGATCACTTCTGCTTTCGTATCCTTGGAAACCTAATCTTATTCGAATACGTGTTCTATACACAGGTGATCAGGTGCCTTGCTCCGCTGGCCGAGCTGTTAGGCTATTCGACAACGCTGAGGATACTGTCATCGGGCCACGCAACGTTTTCTTTAGAATTTGATCATTACGAACAATTGGATCCGATCAACGAAGCGGAGGCGATTAGGAGAATCACGGGATTTAATTAGGAAATTGTTAGACCAGTTGTGAAATAAAAGGTTTACGCCCATCACGTAATTTTTGTTCTTTTTTAAATCTTGTGTATTAAGAAATTAGCAGTTCAACTTTACAAAGATGTAAATTCGGTCGTTCTAACGTAAAAATTATTTACACGAAAAGAGCGTCGTCTTCGTGGAACACACGGCCACGAAGGCAGCGGGCTCGCTTACACCTATAAGGAGTAACGATTCGCATGATCGATACACGTCGTTATATTATTCTCGACTAATTACATGTTCAGCTTCACGTTTCATTCGTTCGATCTAATCAAAATATATTGCAGCATTATCAATGGTGCGTTACAATCTTTCTTATACGATCGTCGTTCGCGGTCGCGGATTGCGAAGCCGATTCGCATATATGCCGGTTTCGCAAATTCCCGACGAGCGCGATTCGAAGGGAGAAATATAAACAACACGGCTTTGAAAAAGTCCGCGGCCGACCTCGCAATCGACCATCGCGTATAAATAAATTAATATTGCTTAAGATCATGCAAAAATGTCATACATAGTAAAATATATGTATGTGTATATATTATTATATGTATGGAGGGATGAAATGTTAAAAATGAGATGAGACTTTGCAAACACGTCAGTTGCACAGAAATCTTCTTCGTAGTATTGCGTGGAGACGGTTGCGGGACGAATTTCAAGGCAAAATTCAGTAAAATGTACAGTTACACGGGCGCTGATCCTAGATCGTCCGATCAAACAACTCCTTACAACGACGATGCAACAACTTTAGTGCACCCTGTACCAGAGCTGGGCAAAACTTATTTTAAAAAACGAATAAAAAGGTAACGAATAAAATCGATTTATTCATTGTCGTGAATGACGAATAAATCGATTTTATTCGTTATTCTTTATTTGTATACAGGAATACAGTATTGTTCGTCGTTCTCGAATAACGTATGAATTTGTATACGTGCATGTATATGTATAGACATTGTAGACAATCTCGACAATAAGTTCGGCAATATGAATCGCTGTTGAGCAGCGCCGAATTAAGTCTCTAGCGGACACTAGGCAAAATTTAAATCGGGAAATCTTACATAATGTCACTTAAATTTTCCGTTAATAATAGACCTTCGATTAATAAAACTTCATCCTTGAAAAAATGGAAATTTTTTGTTTACGGATTTTCATTTCAGAATATTTTCGCAACCCAGTCGTTCGAGAGTATCTTCACAACAATGTTTCGGTATTAGGGACATTGTCTTGAATAAATATAATATAACTTTCACTACATATTGACAAGAGCTCGGAAAATGTTGGTAAAAGCTCTATAAACAATAATGTTTTTATAAACTTACAGAAGTTTATACAAAAATTAAAAAACTTAAGAATATAGATATGCAGTCTGCGAAAAATATTATATTGGAAATATAATAACAAATTATAATTTAAAAAAAACAATATAAGAACCATCTACATTCTTTAATTTATTCACAAACCTATTGTTAGTTTAGAGCTTTTACCAAATTGAATATATTTTTACTGAACTGAATATAATGTGGACCATATCTATTCATTTTTTACATTTTTCAATGTAATTCATTTATAATTATAGTAGATTCGGAGGCAAATTGTTTCCCGAGACCTTTTATAAGTCAATACGGTGAAAATTATGTTATATTTATTCAAGAACATGTCCCAAATACGTTAATAAGAGTTTCATAAAAAATAACAACATTGCATCTTCTTTTTCTAATACTGAAACATTGTTATGAATTTACTTAACTATGCCTATAAATAATGCAACAGGAGAATTATTTAAGAAAGACTCTTAGGTTGTTAGGAATAAGTGACATTATTTAAGATTTTTGTAGAAGCAACTTAGATAAATGGGCCCAAATTTAGATTTTGTCCATGATCCGCTAGAGACTGCTTGAAGTCTCTACATGCGCGTGTACATCGTTATTTGCGAATAATGAATAATACTGTATTCCTGTATTCCTGTAATACTGTATTCCTGAATAAATCAATTTTATTCGTTATCTTTTTATTCGTTATTTAAAATAAATTTTGCCCAACTCTGATCCTCGGACGTGATGTCTGACTTTATCACGGGCTTGACGTCCGTAGGAGACGCGGAATGACGTCGGCAAACGGCTCTGTGGCCTTCCAGGATGAACTCCAGCTCCTCTTTGGCCTGTTGCAGTTGGTGGATCTCTTCCTGCAAGCTCTGTTTCTTTTGTTCCAAACCCTCAGTCTCCTGCGAAAAGAGAATAATGCCCGTTACATATGTTAAATGTTAAATCCTGTATTTTCCAGGATTTACATCGACGAAAATCGCTGTTTTCCACTGTTGGAGATCGTTCAGTGGCTTTGTTTCTTCAACCACGGAAGAGAGTGAGCAAGATAGATATAGTTTTTCTTTTTGTTCCAAAGCGTTGGCTCCAAGAGCAAACGAAGTTGCTACCAGGACAAAAAATCCTCTAGGCCAGTGGTCGCCAAACAGTGGCTCTTTGGCTACTTGAGTGCGGCTCTTCCACGAATGATGTGTTCTAAATTAACTAATTCTATTTGAATTTAATAGTATATTGACACAATTTTCAATCAGTCAGTGTGTTATATCTAAATTCAAATTCAATTCTAGTTTCATTCAGTGTACCTTTTAACCGACTACTAAAAGCGGTTCTTGTAATGTTTGGCTCTGAAAAGAAATCTAAATCCTTGTACTGTTGATATTTGGCTTTTTTGACTAATGACCGACCACTTTGACTTTGCCGACCACTGCTCTAGGCTATTTACTTCATTCTTACGAACGACAGTTCTGGTAGCGAAGCGTGAACGATCTCCAAAGTGACGCGAACCGCGACCAAGGTCTCGAGTGGGTAAGAAATTTTTGCCTTTCTTCTATAAAGTTTTGTCCTTTTCCTATGTTATCCAGTAGATTTGGACGAGGAGATGTGAGAAATCCAAGTTTCCATCCTGGAGAATCAATGGTTCAAAAGTTATAGCTGTTTAAAGTTGAGCGATTTCCAGTGTTTTTAACAGGTTAGTGTCGCTGGAAATCGCTCAACTTGAAACATTTATAACATTTGAACCGTTGATCCTGCAGGATGGAAAGTTGGATTTCTCACATCTTCTCGTCCAAATCTACTGGATAACATAGGAAAAGGACAAAAATTTATAGGAGAATGGCAAAAGTTTCTGGTTACACGAGGAAAAGAGCAGCCTCTCGAGTTTCGGAGATCGAGCGGAAGATGCTTACTTCTAGCAGGGCATTGGTGTGGTCCATCCTTCGCTTGCGGCACCTCGCTGCTGCCATTTTGTTCCTCTCCCGGCGGATCTGTCGGCGTTCCTCCTCCTCCGGGGTCATCCCGATCGTTCTCGTGGGCCTTCTGCCGCCCATGTTGCGCCTCACCGGCTGCTGTGGCTGCGTTTGATGGGACTCCACGAGGGTGGTGTTGGTTGCCACCGGGGCGGCACTCGTCGTGACTATGTGATGCGCCGTTGTGTTCTGGGTCTGCGCCGGGGTCGGCTGCGACGGCTCGACCAACGGCGGCACGAACCCGGCCTCGCGGCTGTGCGACGCTGACTCGCTGGTCAGCTCCAAGATTTGCTCGATACTGCGGAGCGTCGTCGGCGTCAGCGTCGCCGTCGTATTTGTCGGTACTCCGGCGGCGTGCACTCCTTCCAAGGATACCAACTGCAACGGCAAACAACGGTTTTATGTTAATCCCAACATCCTTTGGACTTGTCGTTTTCGTTTCTTTGTTTGACCATTCTTAACGCTACACCTACCGCTAAAGTGACCGTTCGTCGCAGCTATCGATACTAGAGATCATGATTTTCCACGTGTATAAGTGGAACTTGTACTTAACACTAAACCTACCACGAAGAGTCAAATGACCAATTTTAGATTTTTTATTTGACAATTATTGAGATTGTAAAGGTGCTTTCACGGGAATCGATTGAATACATTTTTTGACTCCAGTATGAGCCTCATTTTACCATTCAACTTTGTCCTTCAGACATTTGACGTATCTTTAGAAACAACAAAGATATTCAAGATGGTCAAAGTTAGGTGAAATACCCTGTATATTACAGTAGAAATCGCACAAAATATAAATAAATTTAATCTTGTTATTTTTATAATACATCAGTCACTTTTGATGGTCGGTAGGTTTAGTGTTGGATATAATGATAAGCTGTATTTCTATCCACGTGTAGAACCTGCTATTCTTACTTCGTTGCTAGTATTAATTCGCGTTTACATTTCCCAGCGGTTCAAAAGCACAGTGCTGTGAGCGAAGTTGAAATGGAAAGGTCCCCAGGCGAACACTTGCATAAAAACACGCGTTTAATGGACAGATCGCAACTTACAATGGTTACGCGGTGAAACGGACACAATGACGATAGAGGCCGCGAGAATTAGCGGAGAGTTCGTAATGGAGGTTCGACGAACCGTTGCGAGAAGTGCGATTTCAATTTTTGGTGATCCGGTAATTGGCTAAATAGGACCATCCGATTAGATAAACTCCTGGAGCGCTGCGAGCGAAATCAAATCCTACTTTTCTGTTATCGAATCTGTCATTTGACTAAATATGGACATACAACGAATATCAATTTTCTTTTTATTGTAGGAAATTATTAACGACAAAGTTCCTTTGGCTAATCTTACGACACACACTCCGTTATAAAGGAGTATTTCTGTTCGGATGAATTGATTTCTTCTGTAAAGCGTTGTCCTTTTCTTGCAAACACGATTGTGATACCGATCCAAGTGTTTGTAAGATACCGCGACACCTGTGCGGTTCACAGCAGTATGTATACGTATGCATATGTACACTCCCGTTCATAAGTCTTAGGACACCTCTGGTTTTTAGTAAAACTCTGGTGTTTCGTATAGATAATGTGCCTTTAACTGTATTAATATAAATATAATGATAATGATCCAAAACACACATCAAAAATATGTAAAAACTATTTGGATCAACTTCAACGTAATAATTCATTAAAAATTATGAAATGGCCACCAGATTTGAACCCCATAGAAAAAGTATGGGATAAACTGGATAGACAGGCACGAAACTTTTGCCCTACTTCGAAAACACATTTATGGAATATTTTGGAACGAGAATGGAATAATATGACAGAAAGTATGAAAAAATTGATCACGCGGAGGCCAAGAATAGTGGAAACTGTAATAAAGACACGTGGCGGAATCTTCGATGAAAAGAAAATATAAGTATTTTTTTACTTCTTGGTAAGATTTATGATATATGAATGCAGCATCTTTTCCTTGGCATGTAAACCTTTAAACATTTGTTCGCATGCTCCAACGATTATTTCATTTTTGCAGAGTTCAATACAAATATGATCACTGTCCTAAGACTTATGAGCGGTAGTGTATGTATACATACATATGTCGCAGCAAAAATTCGATTGCTCGACCGAATTGGTCGATGGAAAAACAGAAAGAAAAAGGAACCGCGAGTGTACGATCCCAGGAGCATCGGAGTGACTCACGGAAAGTAAGTGAACTCGACATCCGCTGAAGTCCGGTCATTAATAGTCTACAACTATCTAGCTATCTGTCTATCTGTACTAGTGGCACAGAGAGCGCGAGAAACGGGTGTACACGCGACTCGACGAGCGCGCAACGGTGTAAACGCGGCTCGGCCAGGTGCGACGAGATCATGAAGCGGTTGGGAAACAAATGGTTTTTCGCTGGCAGCTGTGGTACAAGTCGACCACCCTCGAGAGTCGGACTGCGCATTAGATGGCCACCCGTTCGTTCGGTGTTGCCCGGATAAAAGAAGTTAGTCGTATTATCGGCGTTGAGCAACGTCGGAGAGTCGATTCCAATGAACGATTTCGTTCGATGGAGAGGAGTTGCGCAACGATTGGATCAGGGAAGAAATGAGGCGACCACAGAGAGAGAGAGCGAAAGGGGCGGAAAGAGAATGAAGAGGAAAGAAAAGTATGAAGAAGATTTAAACACTTCACCCATTACGAATATTTAAAGTTAATTACACTTGAAAGCATCTCCATCGAGTTCAGAAGAAGTCACCATATACAGGCGAGTACAGCGACGTGTATGTGTGATGTTAGACACACGTGGATCAGTGTCATTATTGCGAGGGAAACGTAATATGTACCTTCACTTTTAAAATTGATTAATCAGAAAATAAATAGCTATAATGAATGTACCTACTATCTTTCACACAGTTCTCATACATCACAAATTTAATAAATTGGTAATTACTGGACTGCGGATTTTATGCATTTATAATGAAATTGGGTGGATGTAATTTAAAACAGTAAACACATCAGGACAATTTAAGAACATCCATATGTTATTTCCAAATTATTAACGATGTTAAAAATAGAAAAAAGTTTTTACATATATGGTTTCTGTGTTTTGTAATTGACGAAGAAAATTTTTATTTTGCATAAAAATCCGCAATCTAGTAATTACACTTAAATAAGTATTCAATGTACATCTTTTCAATAAATAAAATTTTGAATTTCTTAACAATTGACACGTCTAGTGCCGAGCCGTTTCTGCTCGATCTTTCATTCACACCATTTGCTTTGTTCCATACTGCATTTTTCATAATGCCTCATTCCTTTGGCGGGAACATATTCTACAGTCTTAAACTTGTTATAAACTTATTATACACGTTGAATTTAATTTGCAAAAGGGTGAAATTGATTTGCAAAAACAAAAAGGATGAAATGAAAGTGAATTTGGAGTGCAAAACCTATAGAAAGAAAGGAACAAAGAACCGATGGAAAGGTACGCGCGACACAGGACACGCATTATCGGTTCCTCGTGATATCGCGGGTAGCTTAATCCGACCAGATCTGCCGATAAAAATATCCGTGATTCAATAGCCGATAAGCTATCGCGCGAGCCATACATATAGATCGTTCTCGCGCGGTTACGTTTCAAGGTACGCGCATCATTATCGCCCGGCATCATCATCGCTAAAATTACTACGAATTATCGCGACGCTCCTAACGATTATCCCCTTCCCCGTAATCGACCATCGTCGAATTCTGTTTACACGTTCCGTCCAATCTCGGCTACTTCGATGTACGAAAATAGCGGTCGAGTGGCTTCAACAGGTCGACCGCCGTGATATTTCTTTGCTGGGAATCGAAAGCGTTCTGTCTGTACGATGCTAATGGCTAATTGAAATTGATACTTCCTCGGACGATTTAGCGGTCCGGCGGGTAACGGGTTCCGAAACGCTTGAAGAATCTAGGGGCGCCATTTTGGTACCGGAATAGATTGATGTCTCTTTGGGACAGGTAAACCTTCTTCCGTATAATGGGAATTTTTGTTCGTCATGTTTTTCGTTGAGAAAGAACACGTTTATTTAAAGATTTCTGCGTATCGACAACACTTCTGGTAGCGTTTCACAATTAATTGAACTATGACGCTATACAGTTATCAGCAGTTCGAAGAAATAAATCCACTGGGGTTTACCACAGTTATATGAGCAATGCCGTTGGCATTTCGACTGACATCTACGTATATGTAGTACAATTTTTCATCTAAATGCAAAAATCGTTTCTCGCGCTACGATATTCAGCGAAAGATGTTTGACCACTATGCGAAGGATTCGCAAGGAGTATGCAAGCAGAAAGTAACAGTCTCTGTGTAATAAATAGACTGCGGATCCTTATGCAAAATAAAAAGTGTTCGTATTGATTGCAGGACACAGGAGCAAAATCAAAATTGTATTGTATCTTGTTAAGCTGAATCTTATTAGATTCAGAGGTCATTGAGGATGTCATAGAGGACATTGATGTCCTCAAATATTTTTAACATGTCCACTGCTTTAAATGGTACGTGTCCATTTATGTCATAAATGCATCAAATCCACAGTCTAGTAATAAACAACGATTCCTTCTCTACGAAACATCGTCGGATCGTTATAGTATTTGGTAACGTTTACTCCGTATTTGAAATCCTGTGTAGCATCAATTCGTGTTTTACGTTGCACATGTTTGTTGTTAATAACTGGAGATCACAGTGGTCTCTTGCGAGTGAAAGCGTATCAGGGATGTAAACGGTCGGCGCGTTCGAGGGGCGGCTACCTGCTCGATGTCAGTCCGCGCCGGGGTACGATAGAAAACCGATTGTCAGTCACCGGACAGATCTCGTCGGAGGAACGAAAGTGTGCGCACACGTCCGGAGAGGTACGACGATATTAATGACTCGGCTCGAGTCGCAGCTCACGTAGCGACGGAGCCTCGCGTTCGCCATTATCGCGGCGACCAATCGCCGGACGGGGACAAGCGCGACGTATTACACACAAGCCAACACCACACGTTTCCCAGAAAGCACAAAAAGACGCAGGAAGGAGAGAACAGGCGTCCTTCGCTCTCATAACGAGGAGAGACAACGGCATAGAGATGCAAGCAAGTGCTGCGACATCGTTTCGAAAATTACGATCCTAGGATAGATCTCCGGCCGGCGGATCTTTATGCAGATTATAATTTTCTTAAACCACTTCGCGATAATTAAAATTTGGTAAACGCTGTGCGTTGTCGTATACAGCGGTAAACATTTTACAAATCCCACGGAATGATTTTTTTACTTCTACAATCTCGCTGTTTAAGGGTTGATAAACGTTTGTGTTGAAAGAGACTTGAATCGGTTTGCAATAACCTTTCAAAATTTTATTACAGACCAGACGGTTCGGGAGGTACGTAAAACGATCAGCTCAAGAAAAATTGTACATATCTTTCGAAACTGTTTTTGGAAAGGTGAAAATATTAATAATCTTCTTCGAAAGAATTTTAAGATGTTTTAAGATTTCTACTTCTACAATCACGCTGATCGAAAAATTAACCCTGTGTAAGGGTTGATAAACGTTTGTGTTGGAAGAGACTTGAATCGGTGTGAAGTAACCTTTCAAAATTTTATTACAGACCAGACGGTTCGGGAGGTACGTAAAACGATCAGCTCAAGAAAGATTGTACATATCTTTCGAAACTATTTTTGGAAAGGTGAAAATATTAATAATCTTCTTCGAAAGAATTTTAAGATGTTTTAAGATTTGTACCATTTTTCGGAATGAGATATTGTTATTTATATTATTCGCTTTTCGGTGACGACCACGCGTTCTTCTATAGTGGTTGCTCGGCGATGACTCTTGCAAATGGAATCTTCGGTGACCCCCAGGTGGTACTCATTCCCGCTTTTGGACGAAAATTTATTGTCGGGATATTTTTAACGCGGAATTACGGTGCATAATCGAGGGACCCCGCATCTGGCCGAGTGTCATCGCTAAAATTACTCGGTACACCACCGAACGGCGTTCACGGCTTCACAACGGGAGAGTAATCACCCACCCACAAAGTTCGCGGCTCGCCCAACCGATATTTGCCGTTTGCTGTGCTCGCTACAAGTTCAAGAATGTCCAGAGCGATAAACTTAGGCGTTACCGAATCGTTACCGGCGGACACCGGTTTCTGGAATTCTGGTCCCGACGAATACCTCGGCTTTCAAAACAACGCGTCGTTCTGTCATCGTGTGTGACCCTAATTCATGGAAATACACTTTTTCTTAACCATCCCTTTAAGGCAGCATCCTCGTTTAATGATTCATAGGCAGGACCTTGAAAATGCTTGTTAAAAATTGTATGCTGAAACTCATCGAAATTAACAAAATTATAATTCGAGTCCTGCATATTATTATTAGACTGCGAATTTTATGCATTTATGAGAAAAATGAGCTGGTGCAATTTAAACTAGTAGACTGACTAAAAGAAGAAACACATGTCTATATTTCGCCGATGTTTTTTGTAATTCATGCACACCATTTTTAATTTTCATAAATATCCGCAGGCTAGTTGTGATAATTAGACAGCGGATTTTTATGCAAAAAAAAAAAACATTTTCCACCTGCATTGCAACAAACCGAAGTGACACAGACATTTATTTTCTCTCTTAATATGTTCGATAGGTTGAGAATAATATAAAAGTGTTTCGGAATTCGTTTAATATTTTCAATGTTTTACATTACACCTATCCATTTTCGTCATAAATGCATCAAATCCCGCTGTCTATAATTTAGCAAAGTGTGAAACGTCGAAGTTCAAATCATTTACTCTCTATCTCGATAATTAATGTCTTTCGAAAGCCAAAATTTTTCGCGGGCGGAGATGCCGGTGCCCCAAAGGGGTTAATCTATCTACCCGACCTTCGAGGCGAGTTAACCGGAATTTATTGCAGCCTCGAATGATGCGGCAGCGCTCGCGCTTATAAATCAGGTAATATGGTACTTGGAAGCTGTCTTTTGCCCTGCGCGGTGTCTCGATTTGGCACGGCCCGAAATTTATAGCCGCGCCAATAGCGAGAAAGCAATTCCGTTATTGCGCCGATTACACCGGGGCCACGGATATTAAATTTTGGGTACGCGCGGGGGCGCGGTGTTTGCCGACGACGGGCTCACGGGATCTCTATCAGCTTGTATTTACTTCCTATGCGGTCTGGTATCGGGCCAAGGAAGCTCGTCGACCGACAAAGGCGTGGTCGTCGACAGTTACCCTTTCCGAGGAAAGAAATGGATTTTGTTTGTACTTGGGGTCTCGATGTCGGTCTCTGTTTGCGCTCGAAGATTGTCGACAACGGAACTCGGCCCGTTTTTAATCAGCCGCGGAAATACCGAGATCCGATCGCGTTCGAGTTCTTGGCCTTGCTTTCCGGTGTTTCGAATCGCACGACTCTTGTCAGATAAAAAGTACCGCCCTCTGTTTGTGTAGTAGAAATTGGACGGAGCGATTGTGTGCGTAGCTCTTTGTCTCGATTGTTCAATGTTTTTAGATAACGGTTTACAAGTTCGGGAAATGTCAAAGGTTGGCGTTCAGAGATAAACAGACCGCGAACGTCGATGCGAAATTATGTTGAATTGGTCTTGCGAAAGAGGAAGTTGATCAAAGCGTTCTTTGCCGAAGACCTTCGCTCCGATGTCAACCTATGACCCTTTGATTCAGAGTCACCCCAATTGGTTACATTATTAAATAGGTTGGTATCTAATCAATTATATAAAATATATCATCAAATGTAAAGATCATATGTAGCGATTGTGGGCAGTAGGAGTTAAGTACAAATACATTTCACCCCCTAATAGTTCTTTACACCTGAAAACAACATAACACTATTTTTATATTTCACTTAGCCAATTTCTTCATAAATGCATACAAATCCGCACAGTCCAATCATATACAATGCAATTATTCTAGGTCGGAAGAAATGTTTAATTTTCGTGTTAGAACAGCTCCGTCTAAGGGTTAATAACTCGCGAATACAATTGGGTCGAAGTTGACCGAGGTCGTCAGTTTTCTTTCTTTTTTCGAAGCTTCAATATCGAGAAGATTGAGACAACAGACATCGAGAAGATTGATCGTGACGTGTAACAAGACCGAGGACGGTCGCCATTGGTAAAGAGTAAAAGGACACGTCCCGAGTTCACGAAGTTTAAGTCTCGTAGGCGTTGTGGATGATTAAAAAAAAGGAAGCATCAGCACTCTCTGTTCTTTTTTTTTCGGTAGCAGTCACGAGACCGCGATTATTATACAGATTCGTTGACCGACGCGACGGGCCGTTCACCTTACGGCACATCGTCGCGTCGGCTGAGGACGTCGGAGATACGATACGACGACGCGCTGAACTCGAACATTTTTGTCCGGACGTGTCTGCGCAGGTTCCGACAAGTCGATGCCTTTCCGAGGAATGCGTCACGGTATGTCCGGAGACGAGCTCGCTCATTTTACGCGTAGCCACCTGAATTTTGCATAACAATGGCTTGGGGGATCCGTCCTCGCAAATGCAACTTCCGCGCGCAGTCCTGAACAATTAAACCTCTGAAAGCTTCCTTTCCGCAGAGGACAGTTTTTAATCAACGGAACGGTGGACACCGACGGAAACTTTTACACGAAACCTTTCTCAGATGAAATTCCGTTTCGCCTGTGTACAGACATTTTCGAATTTTGCTTGAAACTCGGTCTGTAATTATTAGCAAAATGAAAATTTTATAGATCAATTGAACGATACAGGAGTTTGATAAAGATTTGTTTCTTTCATTAATAATTTTACTATGTAGAAAATAATATGTTGGTGTTCTTCAATCTTTCTATAGTTTTAAGTTTCACCTATATTCATTTTTGTCATAAATGCAGAAAATCCAGAAGCAAATGGAACGAAGCTGACGTGTCTGACTATGGCTTTCAGTTTCTACTTCGAAGCCCCACGCGTGAGATAAACGTTTGAAATCGATCGTTTCGGTAGCGGAGCGTAAATTTTAATCCTGCCCTGTTTTATTTATTTGTTCCATCTGTCCCAGTCTACAATGGACGTTTGCTTGAAAAACACATAAGCTATCTAGTTACCCGCGACCTTCTTCGCTACTATTAAAAGTCTCGGAGATTCGTTTTCTATTCCGAAGTGAAAGCTAAGAGTGCGGAGTCCTTGAGCCGCCAAACCGACTTTGTTAAACGCTTCCTGCGAAACTTTTAAATTCCTGGAATACATCGTATACATTCCGAAAGGTTTGCGGCTACTTATCGACCTTGGCCGTTTCAATCTTCATCATTCTCCTCCGAAAGAATAACAGAGAAGCTAATCGTGGAACCACCGAGAATCCGCTAGAAGTTCATATGTGAAACCAACAAAATTGAAGAATTAATCGAGAGAAACACTTGTTGAAAAAATCTGCAGTTTGCTATCTCGGTTAAGATAAGTTGGATACGTGTTACGTTATCGAATGTTCTAAAACTTGCGCATACTCGTAAATTTACGGATGACGCAACGAACATTTCACGCAACGTACACATTGCTTCGCTCTGGATTTTTGCGTTTCTGTCGTGTAGAATAGTTCTGGAGCCGATCGGGCGAACACGGTTTGAGTCTAGCAACATGTAACGAGGGACTGCAGCAGTCGCCGGCACATATTGACCCCGACCGACGACGAAAAAACGCTTTTGCCTGCGTGCATGCGGTTTCTGCAAGTAGCCGTACGATACGCGCGTCTCATTTCTTGCGCCCGTAGCACGCCGGTATCATTAATCTCTACAGGATGCATGGTATGCGCAGCATTCCATAATGCTGGGGTATGAAGCAATTTTTCGAATCGCGGGAGGCGCGTTAATAAATCAAGAATTCTTCATTTTCTCGGGCGAATAAGCGAAATTCTACGGTGGTTGCGGCAGCAGGGTGTCGTCGCGTTGATCAACGGTCTACGATCGTCGACGCTGCGAGGATTGTATTCCGTTTAATCGTTGGGAATCTAAAGATCTGTGGAAGCGATCGAGCGGCGGCAAGGTCGATCGGAGCGCGCGATAGAAGAAATCGAAGATAATTAAGAGAATGGAAGAAAATGTAGAGTGGCACAATCGCTCACTTCAGGCGCTGCGATAAGCTACTGTCAGGTGTGTCGAACAGTAATTTATTCTTTTAATCGGATCGACTTAGGACAACGAGAAACCGATTGGAAAATTTGCGGGACCGAAGGTAAGAGATCATCACAATGAAATTACTATCGCGATAGTAATATTGGGTTGGCAAGAAAGTAATTTCGGTATTTTAAACGATGAACTTTAATCAATAAAATATTTTCTTAGTTATTCTTTTTGGCAAAAGATCATCGAACAAAAGGGAAAATATCTTATTTATTAAAGTTCATTACTGGAATACAAAAATTGGGCTCTATTTCACCTTAAAATACCGAAATTACTTTCTTGCCAACCCAATAATTACAATCACGTTCAAGATGAAATTTAAAACAGTAAAAAAACAGTACAAGCCTCTAAAAATACTGTGTTATGTTATTTTCAATCAATTGAACGTATTCAAAAATAAATTTCTACTTCTCTCCCGTTTGTTGCGTCTAATAATAAACCCGCAGGCTATAGTAGCACATCTTGGTCTAAGCGCTTCATAATATTTGCATTCTAGAATCGGACATTTATATGCAACAACCTAATAATACAAGCACGTTTTACCGCCAGAGTCTAGCAAACGTAAAACAGTTTGCCCGTGCAATGCTCGGCAAAAATAGCGCGTGATACGGCAGGACTAAGCGCGTTCTCGATCACCGGTGCATTAAACTTTCCCTTATCTCCTTCCATTTCATTTTTCCGCCGCATCATTAATTTCCAGGCTGCGGCCGTCGCAGTCCCCGTTCGCACGGCTGTAGACCCCGAATTTCGCGCAGACGCGGGACGCGGTTTTTTCCCCCTAAACCCCGCCGCCGTTGGCTCGCATCATTTTCCGTTTCGCGATGCAGTCGGCTCGCTCTTTTCGTCCCGCTGCTCGCGACATTCGAACGAGCGCACGCACACAACCTCTCCGCGGCTATAAATAAATGCGTTTGCTGTTTTAATCTGTCCTGGGCCCGAGTATAGCGCGGACAAAGGGCGATATCGACAACCAGAAAATCGTTGCGAAATGCCCAGCCGGATAAACGAGCGAAACGCGTTTTCTCGACGATCGCGAAAAAACTGTTCGCGGGAAAAAAGCGTTCGTGATACGTACACTGCGAAACGATCCTAACCGTAGGCAGGGGAGGGAGGAACCACCAGTCAGACCTCCCTCGACCGCACGTGCACGTAACCCTATACCGCGAAAAATAGATTTCTCGCTAGACGGAGACAGAGAAAGAGAGTCTCGCCTCGAAAGCGAAGACGATCAAATAATTGTAATCGTACACTTAATTGGTCGCAAGTCAACTCTTTATGCTCGCCACGAGCATCGCGGCACGTCTCGTTTCCTGTTTACCAGTGACATCTCTTTTAACGTCGTGTTTTTTAATCGTTTACCTCCTGTAGATTTTAGACTCTAATTCGCTTCGGTTGCGCAAGCTAAACAAGAATGAACATAACACATTGTCGTTATATCTTTTAATAATCTTTAAAGAGATCATGATACAAATCGACCATTGTATAACAAACATAAATATTGGTAAAATAAACATCGACTTTTCAACCATTTTGAAGTTGTGTTACGTATCTATATTTAATATTAGTCTTACGATGTGTTTCTATTCTCGTTGATTTTTTCATCAACCAGAATTTCCGTGGAAATGGCAACGGAGAAAGTAAACAGGCAGGGCGTGTTTTCCTGCCGGCAGGCATTTTCGGGCAGCGCTGGTTTACAATCTGTTTGTTTCAGCCAAAGCGGGTGGAACCAACGTCATTGCACAGTGTTGCACAATTCTCGCTGGTCTGCGTCGCAATAATGCTCCCGCATGTGTTTAACAGGGCTCAATAACGAGGATTCTTGCGTCGGATAGACTTTCTCCATCAAGTTCATCGGCGTGTATACGATCACTGTGTCCCCCATATTCTATGTTTCGCTTTCGGGCTTCGGCGGCGCTCAGTGTGACGAGCAATGTACAAAAGTAAAAAAAGTTTAGACTAAAACTCATTGGTCGTGGTACTACAAGATACTAATAAAGAAACGTAGATGTTAATATGTACGTACCACTCACAATTTTCACTGAATTTTCCAATTTGTCGCAAAAAATAGTGTTTGAAATTTTTTTCCGAATTTTCAGCGCATTCATTTAACCCTTTAAAAATATTACAAAATTTCTCTGATAGTTCTTAGTCTTAAAATGAGAATTTTCGCAAATATGTTAAATAAAGAAGATTTTAAATATTCTATTCAGTTTGGTTGGCTACATAAGAGTTAAACACGTGTCATTTGTCGAAGGTTTATCAGATTAATTTGATTTTTATAAATCATGTTTAGTATTATACGGTCTTCCAAGTTGCAGAATAATTCTCTTGATGATGGAAACATGCAACGTCCCAGAGCAAAAGGTGCACGTGTGCACGAGTTCAATGAGAAATCGTGTAAAGAGCGAACCACCATCGAATCGACGAGGCCGGCGCGTTAATTTGCCGATTCGACTAATGGCCCATTGAATGGAACAGCGCGTCGAATAGCTGCCAAGTGGTGTGTTTATTTTCGACGATCGCTTTCGATCCTCCTCGGAGTCCTTTGTACTGTTTTCTTCGAACAGAAGGCTACATTGTGAGAGGCACAATACGATTAAACGCGATCAGTCAAGTCCGGCCACATCACCTCCCCAAGAGTAAATCGAATTTAGAAGCATGTCCGACGATATTCTAAGTCGACTTTCTAAATTTAAACGGACCACGCTAGTTTTTTCACGTTTCGTACGCCCCGCCATTAATTAAATCACGATCGGTGGTGATTCTCCATCACGCGGAATCGTTTCAACAACTTCCGTTCTCGTTGTCGTTCAACTTCGAATCCTGTCACTATTAATCATTAGAGATTGCGTTTCACGCTTGCGCGCCCTCGGAGCAGTTAATGCTTGGATTTATTTGTTGCTGGAAAATAGAAAATACTACGCGAGTCGGCAGACTGCATATTGCTTTCCAAATAAATCGCGCGGCTGTTCTAACTTCTGCCCAATGACAGAACCGTTCGCCCGCCGGTAAACAAAGACAGAGCATTCTCAATTTACTTTCCCATCAGGATTCTCGCACGAGTCTATTTTTTTACAAAACGCAAAGAAAGAGATTAACCCTTGTATGAACGACTGTCGAGTCCGTTTTGGATAATTAATTGAAATTGGTAGCTGTTCAATTAGGGCAGCACAAGAGCAACGTAACTAGAGGTTCCTCCGAAAATACGCATGAAGAAACGAATAGATAATGATCGAAACGATGGTGATCATCGCACCAGGTCGATTGTTGCAACTGTTCGGAGCGTCTGGTTTCCAAGGGGTTAATAACCGAAAATCGCTAACGCGAGATACGATTTACCTGCTGATAAAGCAGTTCCTGCGCGAGGATATTCGCGATGTCGACTGGATCCATGACGGTGGTTGCCATAGTTCGAGGTGTCGGTTATTCGTTCAGTGTTCGTTTCGTCGTCGATTGAAAGTAAACAATGAAGGGAAAGTGGAAAGGAACTCGGGGATGAGGATCTCGTACGGGACTCGGGGGAAATAAATGGAACAAGAGGGGGAAGACTCTGGCGGTTTCGCTGGGATGTAGAAGGGTTGGTTCGGGGGGGTTGAAGTATGAAAACAGTAATTTCAGTCGATCGTTCGTTCGTGAGAGATCGTTTAGGACGTCGGTGTGCGCCTCCCCTCCGTTATCTGTCGTCTCGTTCTCCCTTTCTCTCTTCTCTCTCCCTCTCTCGATTCTCCACCGTCTCGCGCGCGCGATCTTGTCTTCTTCTTCTTCTTCGTCTTCTCACTTTTCGAAAGAGTTCGTCACCACTGCGTCCTCCACCGACGCCTCTCTTACACTGAGCCTCTCTCGACGCCGCTGCGCCGCTCTTCGTGGCCATACGCGACGAGGAAACTTAATCTAAAAATAACCTTCGAATTTCGAGTATGTGCGCTCGACAGAGAGCGAGAGAGAGAACCGCAAAACGGGAGGTCGACAGATAGAGAGAAACAGTCCGAGTAGAAAAAGGTGGGAGAGATTTCCGCGCCCCTGTTCAATTGCTCGCGTGGCACATTGACCTTTCCGCCATTTTTTTAAAGCCCACTTCTTTCAAGCAATCGCTCCAACAATTACCTATTTCGTTCTCGTCGGAACAGTCAATTTATTCAGTAATGTAAGCTTTGTTAACGAGTACCTTTTCGTACACCAAAATACCCCCTTAACAGAAGTAATTGTTAAACCGTCTTGACACTGAATAATTTCACATTAAATTATGCTTAGCATCATCGAGATACTACGTGTGAAAATAGAGTTGAAGATTTAGCCGCACCGTTTGCAAGATGATCGAGGAAACTAACTACCACATAAATATGTTCACAAATTCACAGGTTTATATAAACTTCGCAATATTAGTAATATTGTGACTCGATACTCTTAGCGAAGCGAAATGAGCGCGAGGATTATGATGGGCCGCGAAAACGCATGCCAATTTCAGATCAGTTCAATGAAACTGAAATTACTTCATGAATCACGTCGACGAATTGAAAATAAAATTAGAATGCACGAGTTTAAAGCAATTTTAAAATCACATGCTGCCCGTGTTAATTCGAAAACCTCTTTTTTCATTGATGTCCGTCGTTGGCTCGATCGGTAAGGCAGATATCCGCCAAGCGAAAAATTAGAGTTTAGATGCCGGTGCCAATTGAAACTTTTCTAGCCAAGCGTTTTGCGCTCCACGGGAAACGTTCGGTGCGGGTTCGGATATTTAACGGGCCTGACGACGGGTCACCCATGAGGTTTACAGGCGAGCAGATAAGAAAGGGGGTGTTGTCTTTACAACTTTCTCCATTGTTCCAGCTCGACGAGAGCAACATTCTTTTGGAATCGCGTAACGGTCCGAGAAGTTCCACGGCTCGACGCTGGCCCGCCGATTTAACCGCGACGGAGATTTATACTAACGCGCCGATGTCTTTACTAGCTGCGAAAACACGAATCGGCGGACGCTGTCTGCGCAGAAGAAATTGTTCGCCTAACGGATGTCACGGATTCACGCGGAATCCCGAGTCCGGTCCAATTTAATTCGATTAATGTCCTCCGCTCGTGCACGCATAAACTTCGACGAAGAGAAATAAATATTTTCGGCGTAGAGCATCGTGGAACATATCAGATGATTTACTCAACGACTGAAAAATATTGCGTCATTCGTACGTTGTAATGATCCTCTGTCCTTTCATAATTGCATCACTACTTTTTACTTTACGTTATTATTACACTGCGGATTTTATGCAATAAGGCAAAAATGAGTACATGTTGAGTAAGTTAATTCAAGTCAGCTTATTCGAGTAATTGAGTAAAGAAAGATATGTCTACTTAGAGCTCCTCTTGCTTGCAATTGGAGCAAACAATTTTTATTTTGTATAAAGAAATTTATCATATCGATTGCCCAGAAAACAGTCGTAGACTGCGTGCGCAGCGCAAAATGAAATAACAAAAGTCACAGCTATTTGGGGACTGCGTTAAACGCGACAAACCGAAGTTCGAACAACTGGAACCTTAGTCGGCCGAGTTTATTCGCGAGCAGTGGTTTTTCCCGGCATCCGTGAAATTCCCAATTGCGCGGCCGCCTGGAGGATCTTAATTAGCCCGCGTTCTAAGTTTAAACACCTGTGGAGCGTCGTTTGTCGTCGACACCGGCTTCCCCGCGATTCGTCGCTTTTGGAGACTGGCCAACAGAGCTCTTCTAGCTTCGCAGAAGTCGACCAACGAGGATGGCGTCTCGATCTTGAAAACTTTCGCGTGTTTCGATGAAAAATGAAAAATAAAACTCGAAGAACCATTGCGTTCGTTCAGTCATCGTCGCATACGATCTGTGATAAACGTCCGTTGAATAATCTCGTCGCTCGACGGACGCTCGATGGCTTTGTTGTTTATCTGAACGTTTCCAGGATGTGGCTTCCTTCGTTACTCCCGTCGCCGATGTTCCGAATTTTTACGAGCTTTTCGAGTTGCCGACTGTCCCATATAAACTGGAGCCGTCGGATTAACCTTCACTCTGCGTATAGGGGTGTAAACTCATTCCAGACTAATAAAAACGGACATGAAAAATGTCCAAAGTTCTCTTAGGAATGCTATCTGTGACATACATATTTCACACACGATTAAGAAAATGGAAATTATTAAATATATTATTTTGATTTATAGAGAATTTTTATATATTCAATTAAATTCTTTAATCTTCTCGTACCTATAACCGCCATGGAAATCAATAAAATTTATATTATATTAACTTGCTGTGTTGTTGTTGTATGCGTTAAATCTTGTAATCGAATTTTAAACCTCTTCCCATAGTCCAATCTTGGTGAAATTTTGTATACATACTTGCTTCCGATGACAATATTATTTTAACAAAATTATTTTCTCTTTTTTAGTGCATTTTAATATAAGCGTGTTTTTTAAAAAGTTTTTTTCTTTACATTTTGCACTGAAAACGTGCAGGGTTCTAAGCCAGTCTTTATGCTTCAACACAAAAAATATTACCACTTAAGCTCTACTTCAAAATGTAAGGCTGTCTTTCAAAAATGAATATTTGCGTATTTCCGTCGTTGATTCTGTTCACCAGCAACGAAGATCATCGCGAACTATGTACATATCTTGTTCCTCTTGGTAACTGCAATTGCTATTGCGGACGAAGCGTTCGCGTGTGCTCAAGCCGATTCATGATTAAAGAGGGAGTATTTTGACGCAAGTTTCGTGACACGCTGGAAAACATCGGTAATTGGAATGCCGACGGAAAACCTGTTCTCCTTTACGTCACTCGAGAACAAACCAGCAGAGGTGGTAGTAGCGCGCGCACTCGCTCAACACGAGATGGACATTCAAAACCACCTTATCTGTGCGTCGCGATACGAAAACATGTGGCTGCCAGATTACAATAAACAATCGCCGGTGCTTTACCAGTCTACGGTGTCCGCGGAATTTTTAAACACCAAACAACAGTGGCCGGGAGGCGTATCCGTCCTGTCCTTATTATGTTACTCATGAATAAACCTCCTCTGCCATAAAAAAAAAACAGATTTACGTGGGCTCTTCCATCATAAAAGAGCGCCGAAAAAATGTAATACAAAAGGTGATTCTTCTCCGGGGAAAGATACCGATGCTTCTCCAACGTGATTATTTTTTTATAGATCCTACACTATGTAATATCAGCAACGATTTAGTCACACCGTAACCTCTTTTTGGGCTCTTTATGTTTACAGCCTAGAAGAAAAAACCCACGGTCACTCCGATTAATCCAGAATCGCAATTACGGGTTACAAGGAAAGGGGTGGATGGCTACCATCGCTGTCATAACTCCTTCTTTTGAAAAACAAGATCTGAAAATATTTTCTAGCGACTTCCAGTCCGCTACTGCTGATGTGTTCTTCAACACTTTGCACAGGAGACTTAAAAAATGCATGAAATCAATGTTTAATTCAAGTTTGCTACACTGAACGCACTGATTGCAATGATCATTTTTTAATTTCGACAAATAACTCCGCTACTATGTCGTTATGTTCTTCAACACTGCCTGCCATTACAACAGCATCAAAAAATGCATAAAATCAAAGTGATTTATTTGATGAAATAAAGATTGGGAAGTTAGGATGAAGAGCCCAATCAAATTTGGTACTCCGAACGCATTACTCCAAAGATGATTATTTAATTTCGACAAACAATTCCGTCGACCATGTATGGATGACACGGCAGCCCGTCAGTGTTGCGCAGAGCGAAAGATAAGGTATTCTCGCTGCACCTGATATCAGGGGTAGAGAATACGATCCGACGGCAAGGTCGTGTATATGAGAGACACCGGTTATCTGCGGTGGCATAAACATTTCGTCGAAATTCGCGGAGGTCTTGGCTCCCAGTATAGCCGGCTATTATCCGTATTAATTTAGCTGTGGCAACCCTCTCCGGATATCTGCGCGCGTCCCCTCCCGCCTGTTTTCCGCGCGGCAATTTCGAATTCCGGGAACTGGCAGCATACTTCTCGAACCGTGATAAGAACGAGCGAGGGGCGTACGATTAACAGGAAACCAGCGGATTCAACAAACACGCGACGCTCCCGTGAATAGTACCCGACGGTTCGCCGGATCCGCGTCCAACGCGATTCTCAGAGCCACTTCTACCGATGCTCGACTAATTATACGAAGAATTATGCAAGGTGCATGCGCACTCGAATCCGAGCCATCAAGCGATTCGTTTTGTTACCGGTATATACCGAACAGTTTCCACTTCGGTAATTGATACCTAAACTTGCTCTACTGTTTCTCTGGGACAGCGGCTCTCAACCAACGCTTCGCGCCGACTGCTTAGAAGCCAAACAACATAAATCATGGAACGTAAAAGCAATTGCGCCTTTTAAAACTTAATTCTATAAACATACCACAAATCCTTTTTTCTCGACGTTCCCTCCACTTGTCTTATTTCGATAACAGTCACAAGATCAAGTAGTTTTCAGGAAAATATTAATAGAACTACGTATGTAGATATTTTTTTGAAGTCGAAACTTCCTTAGGCGCGCCGCGTACGCAATTGCTGGGCAGTGAATGAGTCTGATCCGTCACGCTTTGTGGTGAAACGCTGTTCGGGTAAACGTTTTATGTTTAGTGAGACAATTCTGATCGAAAAATTTTATTGAATTAGCAGACGACGGAAAGGATCTACGATGGAAAAGGAAGCAATTCTCATAGTTTTCAGGAAAATATTAACCTGTTCGCTACCACCGTCACAAATATATGTCAAATTAATTTTATGCACTTCGTTGTTTAAGGTCATAGTAGAATGCATAATTTTCAGAGAATCTGTGACTTTCTTCTGCTAAACTGTTTTAATAATTCAAAATTGGGCACGCTGCGTTTAATCAAACTTTCGAACAAGGAAGGTAAGCAACGAAACAAATGCTGATAGCGAACGTGTTAAGGATAATCTTTCATAGAAAACGTAATTAAAGATGCCACCAAATTTTCGCGTAGATTCACTTTGATTCGGACATTATCCTCAATCAAACTTTAGCAACACTTTATCAATCTGCAGTTACTTAATCGTCTTCGAAAAGATCAACGATTAATAGCTCGGATTAAATTCTTCCTAATCGCGAAACAACATCTCGAGTAACACAATTTCTTCCTCGTAGTTATCAGGTAATAGATTAATTAAACTTCATTTTGATACAGTACAGTTACCGAGAACACCGAGAACGCTCCCGTTAGGCAAAATGTTGAATCAATGATTGAATTAGCTCCGATAAGAAAATCGACACGATCCAAAGATGAATCGAAGATTTTTTTCGAGACGTGAGTCTGGTCGGGGTTCCGATATTTTCGGACATCATGTAATCCCTACGACCTTCGTGACAGCCGAGAAAGGGTTAAACATTACACGCAAGGTGAGCATACGTATGAGTCACTGGATATTCCGCGGGAAAGTACACGTGGAGGAAACAATTGGTCCCTATGCGATAGACGGTGTCGATTCGCCGGCGAGCTAATTTGCATCTGCGATTATTATCGACCAACGATATCGATTCACGCGTGGTTAATTTCGGCTTACGTAACGAGCCAAAGATCGACCGCGAAACCGGTACAAGGTAAGCGCCGATGGGATCGAGCCCGATCTCTGGAATCCGTTCTAAATTCAACTCTCGTGCGTCTTTCGCAGTTTCTTGGTCCACGAGCGGACGTATTAGGCGTCGCTACCACTGAATCGGATAATTATGCCGACAAGCATCCCACTTTGCACAACTATCTCGCGGCTTCAATCAAATCATCGAGTCTTTGCGAAATCGGAATCAACAGTTTTCTTGCAATGGCGTCTGAGATACCGTGGAAGAGTTCACTCTTAAACCTTTTGTATTTAACACTAAACCTACCACTGCCGGTCAAATGACCGATTTTAGATTTTTCATTTTGCAATTATTGAAATTATGAAGCTGCTTACATGGAAATTGATTCGATAAATTAATTTGTCCAAGCACATATTGTAACACAAGTTGCACAAGATATAAATAGAGCCTTGTTAATTTTATAAGCTGAAACATGTTAATCGCTTTTTGTGCTCGGTAAGTTTAGTGTCAACCAGAGGTGGGCATTATTTGGCGAAACAAATATTTCAATATACTATTTAATATTTTAGATTTTATTTTGCTTAAAGAAAATTGTATTTTAAATAAGATATACAATTTCGAAAATAAAATATTTCTATTTCAACAATTTGATTCACAAAATAAAATATTTCTATTTTAACAACAAGAAACACGAAATACAATATTTTACTTTTTGCATTGTTATAATACTCTGAAAAACCGCATAAACATACAGTCTATCTTATCGTTAAGAAACGATTTACACTCATAAATTGAAATTTGAAATTGAAAATAAAGACAAAAAATACAAATATTTTCAATATTCTCCAAATAAAATATAGTATTTTCAAATATTACTGCCTCAAATAAATTATATTATTTTTAAAAATTACTGCATCATCATCAATTATAAATTAGTATATTAGCGAGCAAAGAGTGGACATTCAGAGAAATCTTGTAATATTCTTAGAGGAACATTAATAAATTGTTGGAAGAAGTGTAGTAAAATAAGAGAAACGTCTAGGGCCCGGCTCCACTACAGAAATAATAAATAAATGTTAGTAAAACACATCGTAATACATATATGCACTCTAATATCGGATATATGCAGCGACCTAATTGAATTGAAGAGCATCGTGTAGATATATGTGGAGTCGAAAAACCCACGATCCACGAGTTTTCCACGAAAATCGTTCCTGCAGAGGCCATTGAAATGTCAGGCCAAGATCAGCGGAGCGCTCAACTCGGTACGGTGGGCGACTTCAAGGTCGGGTCGCGAACAAACTGCGACGGTCAGCCATCGTCACGGTTATCGTTATTTTCCATAGCGATTAGGGCTTTCCACGAGACAATTGCGGCTTCGGGCGCAATCAGTTGCTCGAGAATGGCTTTTTCAATCTCGTCGTCACGTGCGGATAACGAGACGCGCAAAACGGGAGACCGAAGTTTCGAGTTACAGCTTAGCATTCTAGTTTTAGATCTCTCAACCTAGATTCCTTAATTATCCCTATAATCCCTTAAAATACGGCCTCGAACGCTAACAAGATTTTTAAAAAAATTAGAGAAAGTTCTTTTAAACGTATGAAGTACAATACGTGAAGTTTACAAATTATTTGAAGAAGTGCGGACACGAATAACCTCCCTTTACATCTGAAGGGTTGAACATACGCTGTTTCATCTGTTTTCATTCGTTTTTTGCGGAGTTAATCGATCTGGCAAATGGGCAACTTGCATAGTCTGTGAAGTTCCAAGATTCCACAAAACGAGCTTAATTCGTCACGATCAAATTCAGTTTGTTAATAGTATGGGGACGCAGTATGAACCGCGCGAGAGATTCAGCGAATGTTGCGCCTGTTACAACAAAAGTGCTAATGATTGCTGTTCGTAAAGGTTCGCCAAGCAGTTTGTGTCGAAGTACACGGTAGTCGTTGGAAGCAGATGGCAGAGCTCACTCAGAGGATCGAGCGAGGACGCGATTATCGCGTATTGCGGTCGGGAATGCGGCCCGCACACGCGAATAAATCGAAGAACGCGTTCCAATTCCTAATCTCGTATTAATCCCTCGTCGATGGACCGTGTGTGCCTTGAGATCGCGCTTGGCACACGCTTCATCTCGGTGTTTTACGACTCGCGGACGTGTTTTCCCTCGAAACGAGCGAGCAAGCGTCGCGCGACTCGGCGCCATTCGCTGTTACGCGGTAAATAATAACGCAATTACGTCGTCAACCCGCGGTCCCAGAGCACTATCGTGCTAACCAACGAAAAAGAAGAAAAAAAAAGAGAGAGAGAGAGAGAGAGAGAGAGAGAGAGAGGTATGTATACGCGTGCGGTAAACCACCGCGCGGCGACATGAGCCGCACAGCCTTGGATAACAAAGGAAACGCGCCTATATTTCGCTCGCGCTCCTCGCCAGAAGGACGAAAACGTGGAGGCCGTTTCGCCGACCGTCAAAATCGCAAGCAATAACTGCAGAGACCCTGTGATGGAAGGTAAAAACACTCGCTGTTATAGTTTTACCACATATGAATAATGTATGCATATTTATTACGACGATGTAAGTATAGTAATCTCGCCCAATAGACCTTCCCCTTCTTCGCGTACGGTTCCCCAACTTGTGAGCAAACATATCTGCGTTCGTAGGTCAAAAGCGGCTCTTCTAATAAAAATATTTTATTAAAATAGTATCTCATTTGAATTGTAAAATAATAAATTATTTAGAATTTTACCCAGCTCTCGGATAGGTGACAAATGAACAAGAAGAAAATATGAAAGACCGAGGAAACGGCTCGAGAATATTGAGCGGGGATTAATTCCGCAAAGAGGTTAGGAAACTCCGTTCGGTACTCGCCTCGAATTATAATCTCCTTTGTCCGATCCTCTTGGAAGCGGAAAACTTAATAGCCGGCGCAATTTCGTAATCATTTATTCTGCTCGCTTCGCTGTTTTTCATCCGCAGTCTCGATAGGAAAACAATAGCAATACTATGCGCGCGGTGCTTGAGAAGCTTCTCTCGGCTAGAAAAAGTGGTTATCGTGCGGCTACTCGCCGCGTTTGCGATATGCGAAAAAGGGAGAGAAACGGTAAGCATAATTACAATTTTTGATTGCGTCACACACGTTCCAGCCGACGATTCGGGTAGATCAGAGCGAAGACGCGCTCGCCATTAGTATCACGATTGTTGTGCGATTGCGAAATAATTCGGCTGATGAAGGATCACCTTTGTGTACTGTTCAAGCGACTGTTACATATTCATGGAGCAACTCTCGAATCAAAATTGAAATTAAATCACGAAAACGTGTTAACTTTCTATTTTGGTTGCAACGTACACATGAATTATTCATGCGAGATTTATCGGTACACTTTTTCATATAAGAAACCGTGGAAAAAGTATGCACATTTCATTTTAATAGTAATCTGATTTGGAGTGCCCTTCATTGACGGCAGTTCACGAGTACCAACATTTTATAATCACTACGTTAATCCTTATTTTGCATTTTACATATTTGCACAAATTCTCATTCTAAGACCATAAAGTGACACTAGAATTACCGGATGAGCCAAAATGACTTGTCATCTTTCAAATTTTTGTTATTGGCCCAGCTAAAAAAGTCGTAAAAATCAATTTTTACTATTGTTTTTCACAATTCCGACCAAATGCATTTTTTCAACATATTTTTTAGACGCACCATTTACTAAACTAATTCATCTAGCGTTACAGAGAAGTCGTTTGGTCCATTCATGAAAAGATTATTCTGATTTAAAGTGTGTGTGATCAGTTTTGCTCCTAACTGTATGTTTTTCTGAGAAATATTTTTAGCGAACTTCTCTATTGCAGTACATATTTATTTAAACAAACCTGGTACAAAATCTAAATAACGCTCGGTAGTTCTACTGTTCATATATTAGCGAGCAAAGAATGGACATTCAGAGAAATTGTGTAATGTTTTTAGAGGAACATTAACAAATTGTTGAAAGAAATGCAATAACTGGGTACCTGGCTAGATACACAAGGGTTAACCACCTTCATTGTACCCAAACGAATTATGTACTGCGTAAGGGTGGGACAGGGTTAATCGATCGACCAACACGAGTGGCAGTGATTTCGATGTAGAAGGTTGAGCTACGCGAAAACCGGTTAAAAAGTTCGCGTTGTTGGTCAGCCGCAGAACGCGTTCCAAGCAGTGTATCTCGAAACAAAGTGGAAATCACGATCCGGCGCAAACAGTGCGATCCACCAGCCGCGGCGGACAAAGAACAAAGAATCTAAACACGATAAATACGCAGACCGCGCGCGATCCACTGCACACAACTTTCCCCCGTTTGCTACTGTTTTCACGAAAGCACGCGAATAGGTTATGCGAGCATGCACCACCAATTGCGTAACCTGGCCAGTCCGTTTTCCACGCGACAGAGCCAGCCAGCTTAGTTCCTATCGAAAAGATAAACCTATGTATATGTGGGACGACACGACAGTTGATTGTTTCAACCTCCTATCGCGCGCAGCGTTTTCCACGATAACCGCCGACGAATTTGGAATGACAAATTGTCCTCGCCTCGTAAAAATGTTTATACGCGATACGGGTAACGCGGGATGTTTGTTCGAAAAATTTTGAATCGACATCGTTGCAGTCGTAAAGCGACTTTATCTCGAAGAAGTTGCAGCTGATATTGTTACTGTTGTTCGACGAGTTAGGGAAACTTTTGGTGTACACAAATCTCGAACGAAGGCCAAATATTTCTTTATTTTATTACTACAAACCGCTTCCATATATGTACTCCAAAACAAAAATTTCAACATTGCGGGAAGGCAACGCTATAAAACGTCGATAAGATAAACGTACAATTGATAGTTTATAGATTACGCTCTTCCACTACTTTCTATAAACTCGAGCTTATCGAACGGTGTCACCGATACTTTTTTAAAAACACAGTCGTCCGAGCGCGATTACTGGTGACTCGGGAATAAATGTCGGTGTATCGAAAAACATGTAATACTACAGAGTGAAATCTGCTGTACTATCTACACAGAAAAATGTTGAGCGAAACACCTGCATCTCTCAAAATGAAAGAAAAGGAAAGAAACGAGTCGCGACTGGCAATGTAGCAGTCCAGTTGCAACAGATACCAGCGTCTTCAATTGCGTAATTTTGCGCGGCGAGCTATCAGCCTTGCCACCGTGCTGAGGCCATGACAATGTTACTTCGTAGACCGTCAACGCGGTGCAAATTGGCGACGCGAAAATAGAGAGCCAAAGGATGAAACTGACCGCGGAAACATAATAATTCAAGTTCGTCAAAGCACAACGATGTTTAATTGAATCGAAGTGAAAAAGCATGCACGGGTGTTTCCTGGAACGTTATCGGCTCGGACGTCAAGGTTTTGAAGCGGCGCGACGCTGCTGATTTGCGGCTGCTTGACGTATATAAGCGCGCAACGTCTACGTGTGCCGCGGGAAGAGAGCGAGAGAGAGAGAGAGAGAGAGAGAGAGAGGGACGTGGGAAGAAGCACGTGTACGAGACCAACTGTGACGAGTCTAAAGTGCACAGACAGATCGCAGGAAAACAAAATGCATGGGCATCGGCTATCGGCCGGGGGAACAAGATAAGAACGCTATTAGGAACGAAAATGGGCCACTGTTCCGTCCGCGCAGCATCGACTTGCATTTAGAGTCGCTTCCAACTGAGCGAACACCTCGGGCCTTTCGCCTGTACCTCGAACTTAGGCTGCCTGACGCAATAGGCGTGTTAGACCCGGGTCCCACAAAAAATTGTGTAGCCTACGGAAGACGTAGTGTCTGCCAAAGAGTTGAGAAAAACGAATCCTTGGAGCAGCTGATGATGGATAGATCTCCAGCGCTTAGGGGTAGTCTTCACGAAGAGTGACGAGGACCGTGGAGATTATGATGAAATTGGAGAGGAACTATGAGAAATACGTTATCCACGAATAATTGAAAACGGTAAGCGGTGGCTGACGTTGGAGTGTACACACGAGGGTGCAAACCACACTCCTAAGCGTGGCCGCGTCAGATGAAAATTGTACGCTTCAATGATGTTCAATGAAGGTCTAATGCTAGACTGTTATCGTAGGTAGACAATCAGGATGTTTGCGCTAGTCCAGCTTCGAATGTATAACGAGAAACGCTGAAGCGAGAGAGTGGTCGCAACAGACGCTTCTGAACAGACAAAGAGAGAGAGAGAGAAAGATGGAAAGATCCGGGACTTTGTTTTCCATCCTCTCGGTGTTTACCCGCCGACGTTTATCGACGGAACGTGCTAACGTTTCGAGCATGCTAATTCACCCCACACATCGTCCCAGCAGCAACGTGCCGCGGTTCGCGTCGTACTTCTGTGTCTTTGACCGATCCAGCTACGCGAACCTAAAAATGGAGATGACTTTTAGGCTGGACTCACCTCGGCACGATTCTATAATCCTTATCCACGAGGAAAAGTCACTTGCGATTATGCGAACGCCGATTGATAACGAGGGCCACTCAAAACTGCGTGTGGCGAGGGAGAAAAAGGCGATCCCGACGGACCGACCCGCGCTCGACGGCAGTCGTAGTGACACTGACAGTGCTTCTGTCAACGCGCTATCACCACATGGTCTGCCTGTCCCGGAGACTCGGGCACAACGGCTCGGCCATCTTCGGCAACGCTCGACTACTCCTTTCTCGAGAGGACTCGCGTCGAGCTGCGGACGAGTCGCGCGGGAAGACGGGCGAGACGACGGGGAGGATGATCCTCCGCCATGGGGGATCATCAAGAGTGGAAACGGAAAAAGATCAGGCACACGCGGGAAGGTTGCATTAGCCGGGATAAGAGATGACTTCATTCGGGCATCGAAACCTTCTCGAGCCACTTTCCGAGAGAGCGGGGACTGTTTCGAGTCTCTTCAGCTTCGTCCCCTGTCCTTCCTCTTCTCTTCAAGCCTCTCTTTCTCTCTCTCTCTCTCGTCGATGGTCCATGTCTCGGAACAGAGTTCGAGCACTCCTCGTTTTTAGAGGTTCGCGGAAACAAAACCATGAGTGGCATTTTCGGTATTCCCGAGCGGTCCACTTAGCTCTGCTCCGAGTGCAACTGACATTCCGCGTGGTACCCACGAATCTCATTTACCTCTTCTGTCAGTTGGATACTTTTCTCTTTTTTCGAACGCGTCTGGGTCTACAGAAATATTTTATTCTTTAGTTTGGGACCGAGTTGCTCAAGAATGATTGTCATAAAATTAATGCCACTGAATATCAATATAGATAGAAGTTGAAACTTGCGTGAAACTCGCAAAATTTTCGCGGTGGTCAACATGTTGTTAAAATTTTATGTACAACTCTTGCGTTCGCACACTTGCAAATCAGAATAGTGTATGTACTGAATATCAGTACATACGTGACACTTGAAATTACGAACGTCTTTATCGTTTTTAAATTAAATGCAGCAGCGTAAATAAGAAGTTAATCTGCCCGCCTTATCGAGTACGGAAGTATTGACCACCACAGCGCGACGTTTACTGTTTTCGAGACAAAGGGAACCTCGTGTCGCTTTGTTTTCGCCTCTTATCTCGTTCTATTCTACCAGGCACAATGATAAAAAAAGGAGGAAAAGAAATAAAAGAAAAGTCAACATAAACCGTGCAGCATGTATCAATGGTTCGCTTATCGGGTAGAGTTTCAGCTGTTCTTAATCTCTGACACATATGCGCCCGCTAAAACCGCTATGATCGAGGTCTTCCCGTGTACAGGATGTTTCGGAAAAAATTTGTAGACGTTTCTCAAACGGAGATAACGTCGGCCGATGTTATTCAATTGTAGTTTCGACGACCGAGCAAACAATTCGTAATTGCGAAATAAATACTTTTTTTTTAAAGAACCTGTATATGTAGTGTCGCGCGCTCGCTGCTAATAGCAGCATCCTATTGCTAGGCGCCAGAAGAGAATGAGTCAACAGAGTTCGATAGCAGGAGTCACGGAATCATCGTACCAGGAAAGTCGAAATCGAGCACGTGTTGTTGCGTCATAGACATTCCTGGCCAGTTTTCTGTCGGAAACGCGGCGCACACTTTGCTTCCACGAACATTACGGTTCGCCACAATTTCATTATCCGTACACCGTTACCCGGATACTACGATTCTCGAAATTTTCTCGAGAAAGATTCCAAATACCGACGACATGCACGTGCCACCGATTTCCTGGGCATATACCGACTTCCGGTACGCTTTTTTTCCGAGTACTCTCTTTCATCGAATCGGACTTGTCCTTGCCGCTAAACAATGCCATTAAATTAAATAGAAACGGTTTTCCAGTTACTTGATGAAGACATATAGAACATAGAGAAATTTTTCAAGGATAAAGGGATATACAACAGTCTCGTTTAGTTGACTGCAAGTTGATTTAGTTGATTGCAAACTCGGTTTGTTTCTCGTCTACTCTGCCCACACGAGATTCCTCTAGCCCGAAGGGAGAAACGCGAACTCCCGCGCCTCTTCGTTCTGTTAGTCCTCTTTCAGACCCCATTTAAACCGTCCCGACGCAGCAGCCTCTTCAGACCGCGTCTAGGGCTCTTAATTGAAGTCTGGCCTTTCCCGAGACTCGATTAATGATTACCATTGAGAACAGTATCCCGTTGTTGGTCGCACGCCGTCTTTTCTCTGGTCGGCAGAGGTTTCACGGATCAAAGCGTTCAACCCGCTCCACTATACTCTTACCGCTTGCACTTACTGTTCATTCGATCAATAGGATCCCCTAGATTGACAGATAACCGATCGATCCTCACTCCGCTACCACGAAAATCTTTTCCGACCCTAGTTGCTCTAAAATGTGCCTCGAAAGTTCCCACAATAATTTTCATGCATCACTGTTTAGAATTTGAAGACAGCTATGACAACCGTTTGGGAATCTATATTTTTAAGAAGCGATACAATTTCATGGGACCTTGAGGCGAACGTAGCTCGATCCTCGAAGGCGATCGATTAGGAGACTCGCTGTACATCTCTCTAGAGCCTAATTATTCTATTTCGCGATCTGCTGGACCATATTCAGCGTGCCGAGTGGAAAAACGTAGGCAAACAAGCCTGAGACGGCGCGTACAACGCGTTTCTTATGGAGGGCCGCACAGACACCGTACATCAGCCTTATAACGCGGGCTAAAGTACTTGGACTGGACTGTCAGTACCCGATAAAGACGCAGATAACGACAGAGTGGCTTTGCCTGGACGTTTTTAGCACCGCGTCGTCGCCGGAACACAAAACCAGGGGTGGAGTCGGCATCAACTGCGGTTCATGATCAACGAGGTGAACGACACCGACCGAGAATGGGCTTTCCCCGTGTAATTTCGGAAATTCCAACCACGTCACGGCCCTGTCCCCGTTTGTGCGCGACGTACGTACATCTCTGCGCCAAGGCTACTCCGGTTTCGAAAGTTCTGGGTCAGTTCTATTACCAGTCGCTAAGAAAAGATTACCCGGTGTTCGTCGCGGTCTCCTCGACGCCAGTTTTTTATCGTTCCCCCACGATCGGACTTAATTTGCGTAATGGGATGTAATTCTTGAAAATACTACATCGAACATCAAAATGCCGTCGAAACGGCCGCTTCTCGATCGTCGTTGCGATGTATTAATTACCAGAATATTGAAAGAACTTGTTCCTCGTGTTGTATGGGATATCTTTGAGATCGAGGCTAGTATCTTGGCGCAAGTGTTTGTTGTCACTTTTTAGATTGATCGCCGAAGGCAAACATGGTTCACATTTTAACTGGTATTTTTTTTCGTAATTAAACCGCAGTGCTTGTTTTATATTAGTAAACAGTTCAGATAAAAGAACATTAAATATAAAATGAATCCCCCAAGATTAGATTAGGGCACACCTTGAAAATTGAAGATCTCAACGTGATTAGTAGAGCAACGTAGTATACCAAGATGGAAGTTTGTGTCGAATAAGTCTTGAATTAAGATAACCGGCTCAGACGTCCAAAGAACTGGCAAAGCCTCGACTTTTTCTTCAAGCTGTGATCGATCGACCTCCACGACGTAGAATCATAGGTCTTACGAAACGCTCGCTGCAGGGTGTTTAATCGTCCATTTTTCGCCGAGTACGATCGATTAGCTCGGATTCATCGAGTCGTCCGGGCGCGCTCGCTGAGATACGTAATTGCTACTTTGAGCACAAAGCACGGCAATTATATTAATCGTCTTCGGGAAGTGCGCAAACAGAGCAATGGCGGAGATCCAACCTCCGGTAGCGAGGCTCCTTGGTGTTCACAAATTATCCACGGTTGTTGAAGAACGTTATCCCTTGATTTTTCGCGAAATACCGTCGCGTGGAATCAATCTTCCAGCGTTTCAACTTTGCTTCCCCGCATAATTTCAGGAGCCGTTGATCGTCAGCTCCGCGACGCTGTTATTAGGCTCCGTGGTCCGCAATCGTTGGATCGCAACGATGTATTTTCTATGATTTAGCAGAAAAACGACACGCGATCACGCGAGATATCGCTCGATAACTGTGCAAGGTTCTCTGATCGTAATCTGTTCCGATTGCCGCGCGAATTCGTTGCGAATCTATGCGCTCGGAAAGTCGAGTAAACAAGGATAAGTGATTCGAACGACTTAATACGGCTCATTTGAATTCCGAACAGCCTACTAAACCGTTGCAGCGGTCGCAGTACGAAATTGTTTTCGTAACATTGAGTAACATACTGCACTTGAACAGTCTCAGATACCTTGGTGCACATTTACCAATTCAGTTCTCGGAAAGTGGAACTAGACTTTTGCAAGACATTCAGGAATTCCTTAATCTCTTCATTGACCTTACATACGAATAGCGGAATTCAATTCGTTCAGAGAACTTAGTGGAATCGAATTGCACTACCGAGTCCTGACACCTAGTACCTCATGATTAACTCTTGGAAGACTAATTATATCATAAGTTAAGGACGAAGGTTGGAACGGACGGGGAAAAAAACAAGGGCATGAAAGAAAACGCTCCGAGGGAAGAACGGTCCGTGAATTCCTGACCAGTGACGTAATCGCGCAGGCATTTCCGACTGGTTGCACTTCGGCAGCCACTCGGATGAGAATACCTACATAATCGCGGACATAATGCAGCTAAGTAGACTCCACGAGCTTCTCATTCTGTTCTTTCTCCATTTCGATCCATGGCCGACGGATATTTCCCCGTCTCCCAACACGCGACTATTATCTCTTCAGTGGAAAGCTGAAGAACGCTCTTGTTCCAGAGGAAATGATTAGAAAGAAGAATGACATGAAATGATATGAAAGAAGAAAAAACTTCATCTTCATCTTTAATGAAACTGTCTGTGGTAGACAAATATTCTTGCAATTTGCTCACATCTACTCAGCTGTGTGTTTAGAGAAAACTAATAAGTTCACGATTATTTTGCGAAAGAAGAAAAACTTCATCTTCATCTTTAATGAAACTGTCTTTAGTAGACCGACGAATATTCCTGTAATTTGCTCACACCTGCTCAGCCTTGTAATCAGAGAAAACTAATTTGTAAAATGTATAGTAATAAGGTTCATTCAACCCCTGTGGTTATACGACTATCAAAATTCAAAGAGCGGTAACAACCTCGCGCAGCCAGCTTCCGCTTCTTAAAATACAAGGAGCAACATCAATCGGGTGGCTTAGACGATGCTTTCGAATGCATTAGACTATAATGAATTACTTGATACTGTGACGAGGATTGTAGACAGCAAGGGGTCTCTTTGTGTCCCTTGTGCTCACAAAGGACCGAGGACTTCGGGCCCCCGCCCCGGGAATAATAGTTTCACGAAATTGGACACGTTGATCCCACGTAAGAGCGGTCCCCAAAAGGGTCCGCTGGGTTCCGTGACCCCTTCGACGAGAAGTCCCTTCTTATAGAGGGCAGACGCGTCATCCTGAATAGATGAAGCACTTTATCACGCCATCAGAAGAAGGGACGGAGGATCCTCTTTTGAATTATAACCACCGGCTTAGACACGTCCCGGATTTGATTCTTCACGGACACTTTGAAGAATGCAGTGGGTGAGCTAAACGTGAATAAAGAAACGTCCCTTGATACCCGGAAATCAATCTCGAGCTGTCGCGGGAGGTTCTCCGGAGGCGAACCGATTGTGTGTTTTTCAGAAATATTTTCTCCGAAACTGTCGCTTGAGGAATGTTAAATATGCCCCAGGTGGAAGGTGAAATGAAAATATTTGCTCGAATGAATGGGTCTACGGACTCCACGGACGATCAACGTCGATCCATCTTGTTATTAAGACGACCGCTCGATCATCAACGATCGAATCGACGCAGGTAGATACATTCGCTACGATGTTTGGACGCGGGGCGATTCTATTATGGCGAAATTGATCGAGTTCCGTCCACGAAGAACAAACGGCAGCTGCGTACTCGCTTGGGGATTCCCCGTGGAGGAAGCACACGCTCGATAAGGTAGATAAACTATTATCTTCGTGCGAACGATGCTAATTAAGTCTGGCAGAATAAAATGTTTCATAAGCGCCAGGAACACGTCTGTTTAAGTAGCGAGCTTCTTCCACCAAGACGTTGATGGAGAATCGTCGAAGAAAAATATTTACTGTTTCTCAATTTAGAGAAATTTTTCGTCTCTCTTTGCTATACATAGATAGTCGATGATCATCGAATGTGTGCATGCGATATACGTCAACCGCTGCACAGCAAAGATTAAATATCGAATGACGGAACGCCCGACAGATAAAAGGCAACGCTCGGTTATTTCCGACCCGTGATAAAGATTATTATTTACACGTTAAAAAATATATATTCCCTCTGACGATACTTGATTTCTATATACACGATTCTTTAAAATAGCAAAATTTACTAATCGTCGAACTTGTTAGTTCTGCTATATTAAACTGTCGAAGAAAAAATTGACATGCTACCAAACTAATAAATAAAATATAATCTCTAGCTCTTTTTTTTCAAGAAAATCACAACCTTAAAAATTCAAACGTTTTAGAATTTAATTTAATTTTTGGAAGAGACGTTTATTCTAGTCTATGAAAATTATCCGATTACTTTCAATCAAATGATTTTCAATCCCACAGAATTGCCCATGAATTCGGATTGTCGGTTACCGAAAATTTCTCGCCAAGAGGTTTCCAAAGATTACGAAATCGAACTTTCGAGTGTCACAATCGATCTCGGGAAACCCCCCAGCCGATCGATCGCAAGGCAGTCATAAGGAAAAGTAGAATCCCACGAAAGCGTAAACCTGAAGAGGTCCACGATGGTTCGAGGCATTCTCAAGGGGAAAGTGTTAACGCGTTGACGTCATTCCTACACGAGATATCTTTCCGTGGAATCGACCTCCTTTCGAGGTCGACTACACCGGATTACCAGCTAGCCGTATAAGTAAGAAAAAGATGAAGAAGGAATATACCTCGCGTCTATAACACTCTCGAAGTTCGTATTTTAGCCGGCATTAGAGCAGGCCAATCGCAATAATTTCTTGCCGGGAGAGACTGAATCTCCATTGTGAAACTGTTTTTGCGCAGCAGGCTAAAGGCGGTTTCGCAACGCGCGACAGAGTTCTTTGCGACTCTTTCGATCTGCAACCTAGCAGGAAAGTTATACGATGCTTTTATAGTCCGATCTTGCGGATTTTTCCTTGCATCAATTATCTTCTGAGAAATATATTTTCCACTTCGTTTCCCTGTTGCCGATTGTTTTACAACGAACATGTGCTTTACTCAGGTGGAAAGATCTACTGGATAAATATTGATCCGGGACGATAATTGAACGGACCGACGCAAATTTGCTAACGGTAAACTTTCACTCCTCAAAATATACGCCGTGTTAGCGACTCCTATTTTAGATTCGACTCGAGATCGATTAGCGATCTGTTACACAGCTGTTACATGAACTACCACTTTTGTAACGTTTCATGGTTTGTGCTCTGCATGGCGAATTGCATAAAGATTTTATTAGAGACACATTTGTGCATTTATATGAAATCTGAAAGCGAGGAGCTGGGCATTGCGAAGAAAATAGTTTATCCCCTCGTACATACTATAACATCGAGTCAGACTCATGATAAAGATTTCGAAAAGAATCTACTAAGTATGTATACATTAATTTCCTTTAATACGAGGTAACATTCTATTTACTATATACATAATAGTTTTGCTATGTACAGTCAAACGACAAAGAATAATGAAACAAATCGCAGCGCAAGGACTTAACTGAAGTGTTGCACAATCTCAACAAAGGTTCTGCAGTTTTGACGAGTACTATGGGCTACGAAAAAAAATATAGGACCTCTTAAAACAGAAATAAGTTCAAGTACGAGCCTCGCGAGACAATTTCGCTGTCAGCTGGATTGAGGAGTGATGCGGCGGTAAACATTTACATAACAAGACTGACTATAAGGAGTACAAGGTATATAATCCCCGTGCAAACTGGTACAGATATAAATAGAGATAACGAAGATACTAAACGAATGCTAGATCGTCGAATTCCGAATCCGGTGTTCTACGTTGAGAGATGGAATAACCGCGATTCCGCGTACGAAGTCGAGAAGAAAAATATCATTGCTACATCTGACAGCGAGACCCGGTGCACGCAAACCGTGTCAGCTTTTTCCCGGTACCGATGTCTCACGGAGCACTACATAATCGACGTGTTTACGAGGCGTCGCGAATAATAATGTCGAGCGATCTCGCGTGTCGCGACGGCAACCTGCGCGCACGCGACACGTGCGTGGATTTTCATTCATAAATCGCTGGTAAAACTACGCTCCATGACTCATCCCACTTGTAAGAGAGAGAGAGAGAGAGGCGGAGAGCGTCCGCATGAGAGATCGCGCGCGACATTGCGCACGAAACAGGTAAGTTTTGCGAGAAATAAGAACCGGCGCAGCGTCGTCGTGAGTTATGCAAATCGGATTGGGTGTTGGTCCGCCACCGGTGACCGCATCGGCGACGACGGAAATTTTTTCTCGATACCGGAAGCAGCTAATTTGACGCAGCTTTCGGAGCGAACGCTCCGAGCGATCTTCGTCGACGACAACGGTAACCGGTATCTGGTGATTCATACCAAGAATGTGTCCAACGCGCTGCATCGAGTTTCAGAAATCCTGCCGCGAACTCGTTAAAACGCAGTAAACCGTTTCGGGAATTCTTTTCCGAACCCATCAACGACTCATTTTTCATATTCATATTTTTATGATAACGCGATCTCAAATCTTAGACGAACATTTATAATGTTTTGAAAGAAAACGTATCCAGTAAAATGAGAAGGTCCGAGATTACAATGTTAAACATTTTTTTCTTAAATTAACCGTCAGAAATTGAATTTTACGCGTAGGGTCAGAAGAGACCCGGACACTGCCGCTCGAGAATGCACAGCTTAATAGAACAAGCGCCTCCATTGCGTTTTCTACGAGACTATGCGTGAAAGAAACCGACCGTCATCTCGCGAGGCTAAGAGGCAGGATGACACCTCTTGCCTTATGACCCGTTCATATTGCTCCCGCTAAACTTAACCCTGCCTTCGTTTAACTAAACCCTCTAATTGGTGGGTTAACGAGCGTTAACTCCGGGCTTCCTGTCAGATTTAACTGTTTTCCTTCGGTGTCAGACACACAAAGTATGTATTCTTAAATTTCGTGGGTGAATGTTTTTCTCCGTCTTCGGGGTTCAACGACTCGGCCACGTCGCTCAAAACAATTGGGAAATTAGTGTTCGGACACGACACGAAGGGCAAACATCGTGAATTAGAAAAATACATCCGTAGTTTCGTGTTCTCAATACGCGTGCTTCGTTGTGTTGCTCGCGTTTGTTTTGATATGTCGACAAGTTCATCGGTAAGAAGAACGATTCGCAAGAGAATGCGAAGAAAAAATGTTTGTTCGAATAAAAAATTAATGCGAATCTGATACACAAAATAATGAAATACATTTTTAAAATCTTTTGTTCGTAAACGTTACTTTAAACTGTTTTCAGAATTTGACACAAGACCGAGTGTAAAATAAATTACTTAAAAACGATTGACCAATTTCGACTTGAATTCGAGGTCATATACCCAGAACGCAAGGCAAGGTTTGTTAGGACGGAACGTTAATGGCGACGCCGGTCGCCAAAACGCAAGGACTACCTTCAAAAGCACATAAATCCGCTTATGTAAGCGCCTATAATAATCATGGCCTTTTAAAACCCTCGCGGATTCCCAGAAAGGAAAACACGATTGCAGTATGTATTACTGCGTGATGATAAGAAAATGGCATTTGACTCGAAACTTGTTTACATAAAAAATTATATCCTCAGTTGTTGGACTGTCGCAAGCCTGACTGGAATAGTTAATTTTCTCAAAAGACAATTAACTTTACGAGCGGACGGAAAACTGGCAGCTCAGGTAAAAGGCAAGAGACAGGTAAGAGGATCGAAGATCTAACGAGATAAGGGTGCTTCTTGGAAAGTTCTAGCAAAGACGTCATCGTCGGTTCAATTACTATATTTCTCCCGTATACACTATCGCCTTCTAAGAATCTCCCATTTTTATCTGCCGTATTGTTGGATACAGAAACAATGTCGCGACATTTATCCAATGAGAATCGGTTTTCCAGTTTTTCATTAGTTAATTACGTTCAGAACGATTCAGAGAAGTTACTGGTAACATGATCAATGGAATAAGACTTTCAAATTAATTATTCATGTATCAATTCTAACTGTAACGGTCGTGATAGTCCCACGCGGCGTTCAAGCGCGTTCACGGTTAGCTTTTCTGCGAACAATATCGACCGACCTTCAACCGTGACACCTGAACGATCGCACGATTGACGTTTCGTTTGCATTGGTTCGACAACGCCGGTACAACCGCGAGAAACATTGAGAGCGTATTGATTTCGCAATTTTCATCGCCAGCTATGTAGAACCGTTATTCAAATTATATACACTTACCACCGAATTTTCCTCCTTCGTCAACAGCCACGGCTCGGCCGGCGTCGAAGCCGGCGAATACATGGCAAACATCGTGTAGCTGTGATCTTCGCCAATGTCGTAGTCGTAAATGCCTGCGCTTGGTACACGCTGCGACATCTGTAAGCGAGTTTCGCTCTCAAAACTTCACTGGAAAAAGTGACTGGTATTTCGCGGGGACGTGAATCGTTCGACTGACAAGTTGCGGATTTTACACGCGAGTCGTAAACACTCGCGTCGGGAACACGGCGTGTCACCTTTTATCGTTCACACATATCACGTTTGCACAAAATGTCCAAAATGAAATTGAACGATGAAGAAACGAATAAAAAGAACAACTCGCTCGGAGATCTTCTTCCGTAGACTGTAGACCACTGTCACGTACGAGACTGCGTTGAACAACGTGATCGACTACTGCCGCGCGTGCTTACGTATCCCAACTGAGCCCGCCAATGTGACTGTGAAACTATATAGAAAGACGGCTGCTCGACCCCCCACCAATCAGAGTCGAGCGACCGCCGCGTGACGTCACCGCCATCTTGATTGCTGATTCGCGCGATAGCACCCGGCCAATCAACGTGCCTCGACACTGTTCGTACCGCGACGATCACTTCTACGGAATCAAGGATCGCCCCGCGGAAAACCAGATCCCCTTTTCCAGGTAAATTACACTCGGTCGTTAACTTGCATAATTTTGCTAATGAATAGGTAATAGCCGAAGTCGTCCTCTAATTACGGTTCCTAAATGGGAAATCATTTCGAAGGGCTCACTGTAGCGTCTCAACTTTTCACTCGGCAAGAACTAATGAACCATTAGCGTTGTATTCGAACCCTCTATGATACTTAACGTTCGAGACGGTACTCGAGGAATTGTCAGCATTTTGTGTGAATTACTTTTCTAATCTGTTTCATTACTTTACATTTCACTTAGTAAAAATTTCTTCAAAAATTCATAAAAATCCGCAGTATATTTATTACATTATTTTTAAGAAAATCAATAGCACCGGTGACCGACCACTATGGCAGTCAACGCGTTAAAGGAAATGTTTCTATAATCTGTAACTCGATTGTAGCGTTACATCATGCACCTGCAGTGAATCATAGGACACTTTTGAACGGACGATAACTTTTTTAATACTGGACCAGCCTACTTGGATTTTGTTGAGGTTAGAACAATTAGTTCACGCGAAAAAATTTTTTGGAAACATTACACTTGGTCGGTAAAGTGCTGCGAGTAATAGAGAAGTACTATTCAGACAAGATTATTTTTACTCGGAACTTCGCCGTTCTTTTACGTCTTCGATATAAATGCCAACAGATAAAAAAAAACAATGAATGTCATTTGGGTGTGTTCCTCGTTTGGAAATAAGAAGAACGCACCGCGATCAAAATAAATATGACCTTGACAGTCTTTTTAGAGAAATTGTTTCGTCTTTCGAATGTTAGAGAACAACGAAAGACAAAGACTATTGTTGTAAAGAGTGTCTGGCGAACGCAATGTTGTAGCGCTGGAAATATGTCAAGGAATTACTCAGGGGAGAATTGGCCCGGCAGAAGCTCAAGGCTCGCCTCTCTCGTTCGCCATTTTTCTCCGCTTTATCTTATCTCGTAATTAGATGTTGATATAAGAGAACCACTTTTATGACCAAATGTCACGAAATTCTTCGATTCCTACTACCGCGTGATATAGCATTAACACGTTTGCTACTATGTACCGCCTATAACCTCGTAGTTTGCACAAAGAAAATCACATTAATGTTATTTTTTAATATTTTTTACAATTTTATTGTATTGTTTCGCGCTTCAAGAAAGGCATTCGTTGACGAATTCGGAACGTAAGAATTATACAATATATTACACATACAGTGTAGATATATGTATACATATTTAATATAATTATTTAATATAATATAATAATATAAAATACATATTTTCTCCTATCGTAATACGTGCTCTATTGAGGATATCTATACACACAATAATTTCTTAAGAAATCATTTTTATTATTTCAATAATTGTAAAATAAAAAAACCTGTAACGGGTAGTGGTAGGTTTAATGTTAATGAATGATAACGAAGCAAACGATGCTGGCGAATGTGTTTAAGTTCCGTGTGTTTGACGCATAACTTGTTTCAGATGGCTGGTGGAACGGGCACGAAAATAGAGAAAAGAATTTATTGCGACTTTGAGTGGCTGCCGTTCCGGAAAATCATCTGTCGCGCGGGATCTGCGGCGCGTCCCCGTGCAAAAACTTACTATTTCGGTGCGGGGAATTCCTCCGTGCACGCCTGGCTTCTTTGTTCTTGTTTCAATACATGTTCGTGCACGTGCAACGATTTCCGGCAGTCGGAGCAACGTACGTGTGAACGCACTTTGCACAAGAATAAAAAATGAATCAGCTTACACGGTCGTTATTGTCGGGCCACGGAGGCGGGCATTAACAGTCGACCAATCAGAAATAAAAAAAACCCATCAAGACCGCTCTCGCGAGCCTCGCGTAACCGTTTCGAAATTACGTATTTTCAATGTTAGCAAACAACGCTCGGAATTGTTACCGAACCCACGGGACGGTCGAACCAATTTTTCAGCATCGTTTTTACTTTTACGATCCTCTAATCGCATACATCGAATAATTCGCCCCTCGTTCCGGCCGCTGCCCCTGATAAACCTATTGTCAGCGTTGCCACAGGTATAGCACAACTACTCGAAGGAAAACTAAGATTTACGACCTTGTTTTGCTCGGCTAGAAAATTATATCACAAAGGAACTGAGCAGAATCGGAGGAAACCCTTCGCAGGGCATAGTGTGAGAAAATATAATAACCTTCCTCAAGCTTCCGAAAAGTAAAGACTCGACAGATTTACGAGCTTGTTTTGGTGGAAAGTATCGTGGACGAGAAAGAGAGAGAAGCAGAATGTCAACAAAGAGTGACTCATGCTCCTCCGCTAACCCATAATAAAACCCTCTATCTCCGTTGAACTGATCCGGGTTTATGCGTACCGAGGAAAACAGTGTTTTTTATTTAGCACCACACATTCTTCGGACATGAACTCGAGGATAATTCCTCTGGAATTCGCCTCAATTATCTCAGGTAGAAACGTTAACTCTCTTCGGTTACTTCTTAATTACCCTTCGAAGGCTATGGTGTGAGCACCGAGATAGTGAACAGTTAGGATAATACTTTATATTGGTCTGGAGAATCTTATGGTCAAAACCAAGACCTACAGATTTAAATAAAATTGTTTGGTAAAAGAAGCGACAGATGCATTTCAGCTATCTTATTTTACAGACTCGCGCTAAGATGACTTCTAAAGAAAACCACTCGGAAACACAGGCAGAGGGAAACAGGTGATGTACCGTTGGTCACGTAGCGAGGAAAAGTCGTGGGACTACCGAGGAACACAAAGGGGCAGGAAATCGAGGGTCGTAGCTGCAACACGAAAGGATCGTCGAGCTTTGTTCCCCGGCAAGGACAAAGAGGCGTCGATTTAACGGGTTCCCGGATGAGTTAGCGGGGTCAATCGAATGTTTCTGGGTAAACCAAAAGGACCGCGGATTGCGTCGCGGGTTGCGCGCTACGAATAACAATTTGTACGCCGAAAATCGTGCGACGGAGAAAGGCGGAAGCCTTGATCGGTCCTTCGATGGGGAAACTTCGGTAAACCGCAGAAACGTGGTGTACATACGTTGAATATTCAAGATGCACGGGGAATGAGAGACGGGGGAACAAACGATAAGATGAGTCGGCGTGAATCATCAGTCGGTTCGCTTTTTATGCGGTGAAGGATCGACGTACTTTTACTCTCGCCGCGGATAAAACACGACCGCGGCCACAATATCGAGAATAAAGGGGACACAATGACACGGCAGGGGGAGGAACGAGATTATACCTCCGTGACTTTGCCGTCGATCGGGAGTTTACGATTCCCATGGTGCACTTGCGGCGGGTCAGAAACGTTTTTATATTTTTCAGCGCCGACCACCGGTTTTGTGTTGGAAAATTGAACAGATCCAGGAATTAATCGTGTGAATGGAAGGATCCTTTTGTCGCTCGACGTGTCTTCGAACAAAGACGCCCAGTTCTGAAAGGTAAATCTTTTATGGGTCATCCTGCATACAAAGCAGGGTGTTTTCGTCAGGCTAGATTAACCCTGTGGTGGTCATGGTCGAGCCGAGGGATAGAGAAGCTTCTTCCAAATATTTATCACTCATTTGTTTTTAAGCATAAGGTAATGCTAACAAGCGAGATACAGACACAGATGTTCGAACAACGAGCAAAAAAAAAATATATGTGCACTCACGACGCATCTGGGACGTCTGGTCTTTCCAAATATTTCTTTAGGTGTTGGAAAAAGTTTTTCTATCTTGGGTACAGTAATATCACTTCCAATGGATATTATGGTTGTACCGCAAATTCATTGCCTGAGAACTCTCATCATTTTATGTTGAACATTTTTTGTTAATTGTGCAGTGCATAAATAAAGTATACTCTCTCTCTCTTTAAATTTCAGGAGGAAGCTCTGCGAATTTCGTCCGACGGGTAGATATAACATCATACACCGAGGACCGCAGAGGCTTCGTCGCGAAGAAAGACCCTCCTTCATCTTCCTGTGCCCAATATTCAAATATGGCCACCGCCCACCGCCTCGCGATCCAAGAACAAAGACTGACGACTACTTTCTCAGAGCTGTTTTCACGCGAATATTTTCCACGTTCGTCGACTGTGCGAGAGGCTCTCCATCTTCCGTGACTGAACGGTCTTTGTCCTTCATATTTGCATTTTATCGGTCGATTTCTGCGTTTGAACCCTACCGCTAATGCCGACGGAGATAATTAGGTGACAACAGCTGCCTCGACCGGCTATCTGCCATAACATTTAATGCTGCGCAGTACACTGCGATCTATGGTTCCGCGCGCGACAGGCACGTGTGCTTGCTGTCGTATCGCGTCCGTGTGACACGTCTGTGAGCGAGGAACGTTCACACGTGGTCCGTTCGTGTGTGTGTCGATGTATCCGCGCGTGTTTTAAATGACCACGCTGTCACGAGGCGGCCGTGTACGGGTTCTTTATAAAACAGCTGTTGGGGACAGCAGAAGCCATGCCAGTCGAATTGCTAGATCAATACCATCGCCAGCCACTGAATATCTACCTGGGGCGCAAGGGGAAACTAGTCGATGGGGGTGCCGGTGAAACCCTCCCATGGCACGCTGCCTACTGTGTTTAAGAATTTTATCTCACCGGACTCGGCAATAATATTTCTGCATTTCACATATTTCTGTACATGTAAACTGGTCTTATTAAAAATTATTATAACAGTCCGATTATTTCATGTAATCGTCCCTTTTCTCGCATACGTACTTTCATAGACGTAGATTGCTGATGAAGCCATTTAAATTTTCCTAATTAACTCTCCAGTGTATCTACAAGTTACCCAATTTTCGTTTACATTTCTTTTGAAAACCAAAGTTTATTTTGGTTTTAAAATATTACAAGCAAAGCAAAAGATTCATCGAGGAAACCCAAGATAATTAAAGAAAAATTAAAACGAAATGATTTTGGAATTTTCTTATCGACTTTTCATCCTAAATAAGCCACAGTGTTAAAGAGCGATTATTTTTTTGAACAAACGTCAAGTAAATTTAAAACTCAAATTCAAATATTCACAGCGTTTAATGCCTCGGAAACTGATTTGAAAAGAAAAATCTTGAGAAAGCAAGTGATAAAAATCCGCTTCGTCCGACGAGATTAGTTTTATCATAATGAATCATCCGTTATTTATACTTATCGTTTATAGCTTCCTCCTATTCATTGACCTATTCATAAAACATCGATTTTTTATCGGTGTAAATATTTCCGGGACATTTTTATAGATACATACCAAGAATCGAGAAAAGAAATAGCAGTTAATGCAATCGGTGGTATCTATAAAAACACCGACATCGATTTCCATATAGCCTGCGTCATGACAACCTGCAGGTATTTGTTATCGCGTTCTCGAAGTTTATTGGAGAGATGTTTTCCCTGTGGGCTTAATCGAATGAAAACAATACTACAATCGTATTTATATAGTAATAGTTCTTTGTAGTCGCCAACGACCATTGATCTGCGGAGATCAGTGAATGGACGTTAAACATGTAAGACCACGTTTCATTGGTTCAACTCCGTAGTAACTCGGGAGTTTATTGGCGATACTTACGCGCATAGTGTGCGCCTTAAATGGAGGTCTAGCAAGCTGGTAGCATACTGAAAGCTGTTTATCTAAGTACGAACAGTTTATAGATATTCACAACACATACTTATCTATTTATTTATATTTTATACACATCGATCGAATTGGTATTTGTCGAGCGATCTTATAGTGCCAACTTCAAGGCCCTAAAATCCCCTCCTGTAGAATAGCATGCAATTCTCGCATCATCGATTATTACTAGACTGCGGATCTTTATGCATTTATAAAGAAATTGGTTGTGCGAAATATAAAACAGTAAAAGATTTCAAAAATTCAAAAATGTAATGACTAACAAATTTTTATGTTATTCCTGCTTCTCGCAATCAACACAAAACATATTTTGCATAAAGATCCGCAATCTAATTATTACTTTCTCCTTTCGTTATTGTTTCCCAACGTAAACAGCAACTCTTGAAGCATCATTGCATTTATTAAAAGCATCCAACATTACATTAAGATTCCGTAGCTAACCCGATATTTATTTTATCGGAATCTCGAGCAACCGCTGCGAATAATAAATATCGGAAATCATGTTTTTACGACGAATAGTTTATAGCGATGACGCGATGCGATTTATAAATTTAGATCTGGGCGCGTGTACCATTCGCGAATGACGGAACGATAGCAGTCCCGACGCGGTTGTCAACTGCTCTCGCCGTTGTTTGCGAATAATCGCAGAACAAAGATGCGCTAAGAATCCTGGCTTAAATCAAATCCGAGCTGTCGCGCGTGCAAACGAAAGAAAAAGTGGTCGCATGTTTCCCACCTTTCCAGCGATTTCTTCGAATAAACGGGGCGTTCACCGTTCGCATAGTCGTGCGACTCTCCGTTGAATTCCAACGGATTGCGAAGACGGTTTTAATCCTCTCCGGAACGGATACATCGATATGTATTCATTTCACGATAACTCGCAATCTCCTCATCAACGTTACCTATTCGAATAACGCTTAATCATTCGAGGAAACCTGATTACGTAACTGGTCTGCGCAGCGTACGTTATTGTTTTCTTTTTATTCGGTGATCTTATATACCGCTGTACGAATATTTTTGCGAAATTCACCTACGAGATCATGTCACGTGAGCGTTGTTTACCCGACCTGTACGTATATACATATACACATATATTGTTATATATACATATACACGTCATCGTTGCATAAGCGTCCATATTTGAAGCGTTACAAGCCTATCATTTGGTTACGAGCGTTTTCTATGGAAAATATAGGGTGCAGCTCGGCGGGTACTTACGTTGCTGTGCAGTATGGACGAGTTCGCAATGCTGGAGAGAAAATCATGGCTGACGCGGGAGCTCTGTGACGTGCCGCTGTTGCTGGACACGCTCGAGCTGTCGTAAAGCACGTCAGACACGTCCAGCTTCATGTTTACGTAGTTCGACGGATCGTGTCGGATTCGTCCGGCTTCTGTTCTCTCGCGCGAAAGGAAAAGTCGACCGCCTCGGTTCCCCCGTAACGTTTTATAACCTCTGTCTCGAAGAGTCTACCCGGTGACGGTTGAGAAAACGACAGGCGATGCTGTTTTACCGGGAACACGAAGGCAGCACACACGGATCGCATGTTCCTTTGCCCGATGACTCATACCTTGGGGGAATACCTCGAGGTTCGCGCACGTTCGGTCCTCGGCTCAACGATCTGCTCCGACTCACTCTGTGCTTGTCGACTCGAGACTCGACGAACGCGTATGACGTCACGGGCTATTCCCGGCCGACCAATCGCGCGACTCGCTGCACCACGCTCGCGATGCTCGTGCCAGGGACGACGCGGCACACGATATCAATGGGTGCTGCACCTCGGGGGTGCTATCAAATACGATGCGGATGCGGATCTTATCACTTCAACTCCGGGGTTATCGACATACGCGAATAAAACACGAGCACTAGCCGTACCGAGCCGTACCGAACACAAAATGTGACCGTTACATGTTATAAAAATTAATGATCTTACTCCACTTCGTTACAATTCAGGTAAAACATTTTTATTTTACAAATCCGCTGTCTATTAATGACTAGACTCCGGATCTTTATGCAAAATAAAAATATTGTGTATTAATTTTAAGAAGGGGCCACGTAAAAAATTTTTTCATCGTTTCATTAGTGATTTCATGTTTCTATTCTTGATTCTATTTTAAATTGTACTTACCCATGTTTGCCATAATTGCACAAAGATCCGCAGTCTGTTAATGACGATCTTACTGAAAATCTTTACAAGTATATACATATTTAAAAAATTCTCGATTACCGCTGTACCAGTAAACCATCACTTGTAATTAGGGATTGGCCATATTCATATTATAAAAGCAGTCACACCCTACATGGAGCGGTAATGTTTCTAATCGTTCGTAATATGCATCGTTAGAAGATTCTGCAAGACCGTAAGATCTTGTTAGTCCGTGGCATGGTGGTGCCCATTATCTTCATAACGTTGTTCACGCGCGCCCACGTGCATCACAGGAGTCCTCCTTTCAGCGTCGAAGTGGCGCACAGTGTTCGGGACAAAGAATTAAAAACTTTTTACCGATTAAAAACTAAATAAATTTTTTTCTCATGCTCTTCTTAAAAAAAGTATTGGGGCTCTCAGGTTGAAAACGGATCGGTTTGAAAGTTATTACTAGACTGCGGATTTGATGCATTTACATATCGCACCCCCACAATAAAAGTGACACAAGTCAAAAAATGGCAATTTTGAGGTTATGTCATTGAAAAATAGAAGTGCCCCAACATTCACGAAAAGCGTCACATCTCTATCTCGCAATTTATCCACCTGAGGGGGAATTTAAAAGAAGCTTGTTTTATAGTATTCTCAAATGTTGCATGTTGAGCTATGTCACTTATCTTGCGGGGGCGCGATACGACACAAATGGGTACGTACAAATGAAAACAGTGGATGTGTCAAAAATATTTAAGGACATCAATGTATTGGTCTTAGCTTAATAGGATAAAATAAAAAAATTTTTTTTAAATTAAAAGAAGAGTACAATTTTTATTTGGCTCCTGTGTCCTGCAACCAATGCGAACATTCTTTATTTTACATTGATTGCAAGAAATAGAAACTAAATTGAATGTTATTTCTTCCCCCAATGATTCGAATAGAGGAGAACTCATTTTCCAACAATTTTGAATTTCATCTACTCAATTGTACTATAAATGCATAAAGGTACGCATTCTAAATAGTTACTACATTGCTGCCCGTAAGAGTGTCGAACACTGTGCGGCGTGCGCGCCCCAAATGCTGACGGCGACTCTCAATCGGCCGTTTCTTGCAGAGGGTCAGTGACGATGATTGTTTTGCAGATTATTAGGACGGTGATTGGCTGGTGAGTCTGCTACAAAGTCGCTCGACTATGTCGCTTTTTGCTGGCGATACGTGCGACCGTTCGTTGCGTAACGGCAGCGGTGTCATTGAAGCGGAACTGGTCGAGCGCGAGCGGCAACGCCGGGTGCCAGAATCCGCGGGAACAGCGCAGCATGCTCGCGGTTGCTGTTTCCGAGGGAAGGGCACAGTGGCGTCACTCGGCGACGAAAATTTCGAACGAGCGCCGCGCTCCGTTTCCAAGAATCGTCGGTGAGTCATGCAGCAGGTCTAGTGGGCGGTGAACGGGGTAGCCGGAACATATCGGACAAGACGCGTGACTCACCAATCTGATATGTCGGATATTCGCGCCTTAACCTGCTCCCTCCGGATGGCTAGACGTTCCTCGACCTGCCGTTTCCGCTGCTTTTCAACGTACAGGTGCTCGTGTAACCGTACCGGCCACGATACCCGAGGAAGCTGGGTTACTAGTCACGCTGTACCTGCTCATTATGCTATACCGCCATTAAATATTCTGGATTTCGAATTTTTTTCAGAAAAACTATCCAATCTTTTGCGTTGGAATTTTACACACGTATTTATTGTTATTTGAAGGGCGCGTGTGAGTTTTTTGAGTAAGAAAAATAATTATTTTTCTTACTCAATATTACACGTGTTATAGAGTATGTTTTGATATAAAACTTATTATTTGATAGAGTACGTGACGTTCGTGCGAACAACATTCGGATCACGATAATTTTCGCCGAAATCGAGACATCTACGACGACATATAGCAATCTCGCGATTATCTTGATGGGATAACGCTTGAAGAATGCTAAGAAATTATTTTTCAACTCGTTCCAGTAATTCGCGAGCATTCTCCAAATTTTTTATTTTTGCTGCTACGAACTCGAAGTTAAGTCCTCTTGCCCTTGAACTCGAAAATAGTTGTTCTTCGGTAAACACCGAATAATTTAATAAAATGCAGATTTTTTATTATACGTATCTACATATAATGGAAATGATTGTAAAAAATGACCAACCATGAAAGGACTCGGATTTACATTCGGTGCTTTTGGAATTTCAAAGTTCCATGTCTTATCAGAGCCAGTAACGAGTCTTATCGATACGCCTGACGTTACTGTTTGACTAAATAGCAATTGTAGTACCGTGGTACCACCGATTCAAAGTGGAAAAGAGTGACGAAACATCGCGAGATATTATGCCCACTTGGAGGTAGAATAAATTTCTACATTTAACTACCAGTTAAATATAGAAACTGATGGATTTTTTTTTGTAATAATAACAGGATTGAATTTATTCAGATTTCGTAGTATATATATGTTTTTATGGTTATATGTACTTGGATAAAGAAATATATTTTGTAAATTCACGAATTCTAAAAGAAAAGATTTCTCGGTAGTTTTAGTGCTAAATCTGCCTAAACTAAGCCGTCAATATTGAGTGGCTAGAATGTGAGGATTCTAACGATCGGTTCGAAGATTCGTATCGGATCGCTCCTTTATCATCCTTCACGATTGCAAGCGGAGCCGCGGTAATTAGGATAGAGTTCGATGTTAATTTTCTTCTTCGGACGTTATTTTTAGCTGGATCTACCCGACGAGCACGCCATTATGCCGCAAAGATCGGTCTCATTACGGGCATGAAGCGCAAGGGGCTGACATTCACCTGCTTAGCCTCACACCATGATGAAATTCGAATAGACGGCCGGTCGTCGTCCTTGAGCTAACTTCTGCCTATAGCCAAGGCCGTAGAGCGCTTAGCGTTAGCGGCCACATTTGAACGCTACCCGATTGGAAAAAATTACGACGCCATGGAATGTCATTGCCGTTCCGTAAATCGGTGCCGCCGCGATGTGGCTCGCATGAGCTCGAGGAATACACGCCGGCCGTTGTTTCGCTTGTTTCGCGCGCTCGATCCTCAGGGGAAATGTAGGTTAAGCCTTGTTCGCCGTGATTTTCGAGGCTATCGAATCGCGCGCGTCTCGATCTTCCTAGTAAAAAATGCCGAGTGTAGTGCATCCGTAGCGTGAGGCATTGAAGCGACGCACTCCCCAACGCAAGCGTACACGTATATCGTCATGTGCGCATTTAGAAATTGAAATCGCCACGTCTTCCTGACGCAACTGTACTGTGGTTCTGTAGCTTCCTTCATTATCTTATCTACGCGTAACACGAATAAAAAGGACAGTTGTTTTAGTTTTTTACTCGATCACAATAACGCTCGCAAGTGCGCAACACAAGTGGCTGTAGCAGATTCGGATCGATTCGGACCATCTATAGGCTACATTGAGTCAGTCTCGGGCGAACTCGGGCCACGTGGGTGCTCGCGATTAGATTCGGGCCACCTGTGGCCAAATTGAGCCAGACTCTGACCGATTCGGGCCACCGGGTGCCCGTGGCCGAATTCAGTCAACATGGGCGATAGGATTTGCCAGTTTTTTCGAAACCGGTTCTGTTTGGGTTGATTTGAAAAATTCGAAAACCGGTTTCTAGAATTACTGGAATTCTGAAAGCGTGATTTTCAAAAGTCGCCTTTTGTGTGCACCCTGCGAAAGGGGCACGCTCGCGGACTCGCTCGATAAGCTATCTATCGAACGCAATGTCGTTTCAAAGGTGTTTTGCAATGCGATATGCCGAAACTGGAAATCGAGTAGTAGCGTGGAGTCTTGCCTTCTTGGATACTTACTATACGCCTAGCCGACGGCTCGCGTCCTTCCTCTGTCGGCTGGGAACGCGAGATAACGTCGTGTGACCGCTGACATCGTGGAATTTTCTAAAACAAAGAAAAAAATACTCAAACGTGAAATGTCACGAAACGAATCGCGAACAATACATACCGAGTGAAAATGGAATCGATCGTGGACTCTGTTCTCTCTTGCCCTCTCTTGCTCGCTCCTTTTGTCTCCGTCTTTATCTGTCGAACGACGCAGCTGCGACGGACAAGAGCAAGTTTAACGACGCAGCCGTGGAACTAGCGCGAAATGAGTCAACACCCGCTCCCGTTAACTCTTGCAAAACGCACGTGCGTTTCGGTCCGGTCCGGCGTGCAGTTTCGCGAACGCGGGAGATAAAACGTGCTCGACCGAGAGGATAGATGTCGTGGGTCCGTGGACACACGTTGTTGTTAGATTCGGTACGGTCGCCGTGGAAAGAGCACGATTATATGCGGCATTCGTGCCACATACGCGTACACAATGTCAATCGATTCGATTTTCATACCAATAACCATACCGACTCCGGACGTCGACGAGACTAAATAACTTAACTTGAAAATGCTGGTTTCTTAAACGTTACGAGTAGACCTTTGTGCGATATGAACGTTTTCAGCATTAATTGCAAGAAACATTTAATTCTTCTTTTAACCCTTTGCACTCGAGTGGTGACCCGGAGGCGCCATTAATAGTCCTTACACCATTATTCAAAATATTTGTTGCATCATTTTTACATTCATACTACTAAAAGTATCATCTGAGGTATTATATCAGTCTTATATTGATTAAATTAAGATAATCATATAAAATAGTAGAAATGCAAAGGGTTGATAATTTTAACACGTTGGAAATATTAATGCATTATTCTTGAGTCATTTTAATTTTCGTTCTGTATTAAATTGCACCAATCCAATTTTGTTACAAATACGTAATGTCCGTAATCTAGTTATAGGGGTCACGACAACGTTTACAAAGGACAACCGGACAATCTTTAGCACGGTTCAGCCGAACAGGAAATAGATGTTGAGTCTGTTCGACTGGCAGAGTTTAGTAGCATTTATCTTGTTTCGCAGCAGCCAAGGTTATCGGCTAGGAAGAAGGCGATGCAACACACCTGATGGAAAAACGGAACAAAGGCATTGTTGCTGCCTGAGAAAATGATTTCTTTGGAAGCGTCGACGGGAATGTAAACTGGCGAGGTCGTTACGATTGCATTAATTCTGTGGAAAGTGTGCACGCTCGACCGAGACGAAACGGTACGAGGATCATAAATACTAATAAAGTATTTTATCCGCAATTAACCGCCGACGTTAATTATCAAACAAAACGGTGATCGTTTAAACGAAACAGTTTGCACGGTCACGCACAATGGTTTGCTCGACCGAAGAACGGTCCCGCTCGCATCCGTTTGGCGTCGTGGGCAACGCTGCGTAGGCGCCATCACGAAATTATAAATTTTAAGCTGGCAACTGTAAACTTTGTTAACCTCTTTTGTTATTCATACACGACGCGAGACTATGGAAACGATGCGCGCGGTTCTATGTTATCTATAGCCCAACAAACTATTGTATGTAAAACAGCGGACTCCTTAGCGAAATTATTCTCATCTTTACAGCGCATTGTTTGCGTCGAAAACTTTCCATCAAGGTAAACAACGAAATGCATTTGCAATTAAGCAGCGCGAATCACAATGACACATACGCGAGGATGTTGTTTTGCAACCGACAGGCGCTTGGATATCAACTAACGTGTCGCTAGCAAAGATTCGTATCTGTGCGTTAGTCGTTATGCACTTTTTCGTGTGATTAGTAAAAGATACAAAAGTCAGTGCGAGTGTGTCACGTATGAAATGCAAGACACGCTTGGCTGTCATATTAATCGTTTAAAAGGAGGCCAGGTCGTGTTATATGTTATGATTATCGTCGCAATTAGTCATATCACTATCAGGAATGAGTAAGATTTAGACGTGCAGGAAATGCTCCGGTAGGCTCGCAGCCTTTGTGTGCGCGCAGTCCTACGAGATACCGACGCTTAAATGCCACGCGATAAGTAGCGGTTTATCACATATTACAATTGTGATTTCTATTTTTCTAATCCGGATTGTGAGATAAAGAGGTTTGCTTAAAAACGCGTTGACGTTATTGGCCTCGCTTCGATCTCCTCGCTAAACGCGTTTAACCGATGATACGTTGAATTTTTATCCGTTTCTTGTAAACAGTACCCCTCTGTCCGCGGGAAGAGCAAAAAGATTGACCTTTCATGCGTCTTTCAATCTCCTCGTAACATTCAATTACATGTTCCCGATGAAAATAAGTCCACGTCCTTCGTCTCGTTACAATGTCTATCGAGAGCGTGTTATTATAGATAAATACTGGAGCAATTTGTACCTCGTAAAACCAGATATACCTCGTATCAATGAGCCAACCAAGGTATCAGTGTCGTAAGAAGGTGGAGATACGAGGTGGTCTAGAAATTCTGCTGAATAAAATCACGGTTGTTTTTTAACTTGTAAAATTATGATTTTTATTAGGTATCTCAGAAAACTATGAATAAAAACATTACTTGTATTGTCAGAAGTCTATGTAGCCTAGGGGCTACCTGTACACTCCCCTCCAACCCTGAAACAGCCAACACTCCCTTTTACGATTTCTCCACATAGGTTTATCGATAGCATAAAGCACAAAATCATCAGTACTACACTAATTTTATTTAACAGCGGGTTGGGATCAATTAAAAACCAGATCGACATATAACATTGTTTATTTCAACATAAGAAAGAAACTTGGCATGCATCTAGAATGTTATTCGTTAGTAGACTGCAGATCTTTATGCATTTATGAAGAAATTGGTTGGGTGAAATATAAAACAATGATGGGTTAGAAAAATCTAAGAATATTGTTATGATGTATTCAATGTAAACAATCTATTAAGGGATGAAGTGACTTTTTATTCAACTTCTGCTGTCCAGAATTGTTGCGAAATATTTCAATTTTGCATAAAGATCTGCAGTCTATTAGACATAGGCCTATCAGCAATCAGCAAAACTGTCGAAAAGAATTCGATTGAAAAACAAAAATATTAATTCATTTCTTTATACACTTCAATTTCTTGTAATTTCGTTCAATGTCATTCAAATATGTTATTTTTATTTCCAAATTGGGTAACATTTTTATTTATTTGTTTTTATTGTTGTAACTTGTCCCTCTGGTATATTTTTCACCCCAAATCTACGAAACTCTGTCTTAACCCTTTGCACTTCTTTGTCAGGTGTGACTCGACAATTTTCAATTCTTCCTTTATTTATATAATTATCTTATTTTTTAGTTAAAAACAAATATAAGTTCCACAAATATAAATTACAACAAAGTTTCAAAGCTATTTAATCTAATTAGTAAACAAAATTGTTTAAAATAAGTAGCAGTCAAGGAACTGTCCTTTAATGTAAATAAAACGCGTAAAATAGTAGGGAATTGTTGGCAACAAAATTCAAAAGATAATTCGGAGTGCAAAGAGTTAACACAAGTATACAGACTATGATCGTTAAAAAAGAAATGGTTTCATAATTCAATTTTGCGCCTTTTTTCAAAAAAGGAAGGTACGGTGGATTCCGTTTTAACCGACGGAGCGGTTTTGAAGTTTGCCGCGTTAGAAAGATCGGCTGGTTCGCGGGAGATGGCAGCAGGATGCCGTTGTGAGGGCCCCCGATGTTCCGCGACAGTCGTCAACAATCGATGACAGTCTGGGCCGGGAGTACTGGTGTGTCTGTGATCGCATTTTCGCTGGAAAAACGGGCTTTCTGCGGTGTGTATCGCGGCATCGTTACGCGGCGGTGGTCCCCGCGTGTTTCGTACGGTTGAACGCGTGTATTCCTTGTCCGCGTTTTAGGAAATCGACTCCTTGTTGTATTCGTTCGTACGGGACCTCCGTGGTCAGCGAGTCGGAGCGAGACAGCTACAGTTACGGGTTACGGGTGGCACGGCGTGAAACAATAAACGTCGCGCACGCGGTACGTCCCTGTCACTTATTCCTCCATCCCCTCCCCGCCACCCCCGGATCTGTTTCGTTTTCGGACTAGCGTGAAGCCGGCTGCTCTATGCCGCCGTGTGATACACGGTTTTATCCGTCTCCGTGATCGTCGTGGCGTTTACTCGTGCTCCACGCCGACCGAATCCGGCGTTACGGTAACGAAAGTAGTCCCCACCGTCGAGCAGCCAGCGTACACCAGCTGCAACGGCCTGATCGAGTGGTTTCGAGAGGGCGACGACGTGTTTGCGCCGCGAGACCAACCCTCCCGATGGCGGATCACGGCAAAATGTAAGTGCCTCTACAATTTTCAACCCCTCCACCATCTAGCGGTGTATACAAAAATATTACGTTTGATTCGCTGAATGAGCCCGTCGAACGACCACATATTTTCTTTTCGCTGACAACGTTCGACGATTGAATCGAACGAAACTGGATGAAAGAACAATATTTACAAATCAGCGTGTAGTACACGGTAACGGTAGTATTTGATTTTTTCTCTCGAATGGAATTGCGAGAGACTCGCTATGTGAGCGTATAGTTAACCTTCAAGGCCATCCAGGCTGTAGTTTCGTCCCGTTCGAATTTCGCTTTTACATTCTTGGAAGGCAAAATGTAAGTGCGCCTCTACAATTTTCAACTCCTCGACCATCTAGCGGAGTATGGTCTACTTAACAAAAATATATTACGTTCGATTCGCTGAATGAGCTCGTCGGACAACCACGTTCGTGACTCGCAACGTTCGACGATTGAATTAAACGAAACTGGATGATAGAACGTTATTTACAAATCAGCGTATAATACACGGTAACGGTAGTATTTGATTTTTTCTCTCCAATGTGGAATTGCGAGAGACTCTCTACGTGCGCAGGTATAGTTAACCTTCAAGGCCATCCAGGCTGAAGTTTCGTCCCGTTCGAATTTCGCTTTTACATTCTTGGAAAACAGAGCGATCGCTAACAGAGAGGACTCTTGGGAATCCATTCGGATTATCTGATCTTAAAACCTGTTAGGGGTGACGGTTTAGCACCCTTTGAGGTTAAACGTTCTACGCGTAGAATGTTCAGACTGCGGACAGTGCGGATAAATTTTCGTGCGGTTTCACAGAAACGCTAAGAACTGCGCACGACGGATCTTATTAAAGTTCCATTGAACCAATTCCATGCGTTAACGCCGTGCATAGTCGTAGACACTACGAACGCGTGGAATCCGCAGTCTAGTTTTTCGCAGTCGCAGATCGAACGATAATAATGGGGATAATGGCGTAACAGGGGACAGGTCGATTGATTTCAGTGGGTAAACGGTATCCGGAGAGGTTATTTAATGGGTGCAATGATAGAATATCTGATTCATTCATACGGATCGATCCTTTGCGACCGCCTCTGTCCCCCTGTCCTGAACCTATCGGCGAGCAAGCGAGACGGAAATACCTTGGCAGTCTCAAACGTCCCCTTCAAGCCTGTACCCAACCTTGCACTTGAATCTGTGTCACTCTTTTTTACTCTCGTTCTCGTTCTCGTTCTCGGTACACGCCGAGACAGTATCTCCACGGGACACGAACGATGTTTTCCACTGTGTCTCTGGGCGCCACGTTGAACCGTTCTGCCTCTAACGACGCGACCTTGTCAGTGTTTTAAAGATTCTCTCTTGCTTTGACTGGCAAATGAGGGCCTCTCGGACACCGACGAGCATCGACGAGCATCGTCAGTCGCCTATACCTTGACAATCGTCGTCGACGCCGGATCACAGGCTTTTCATCGTTCTTCATCTCGAGATATCGCGCGCGCTTCCTGAACGGATCCGCGTCACGCGTAAATTACCCTATGCCCCACACTGCCACCCTATGGTTAGCTCTGTCATTTGCTACTACAATTTGCGACAGCTTCTAGAACAATGCTGTGAACATTTTTATGCTTGTCAGTACACTCGCTGCGTATCCTGCTACCAACTAATTGTTTCTGGATCCTTCTTCTTTATAGCCACTATTTTGATTGCCTTGCAAAATAGTTAAATGTTTGTGTTACTGCTCACGGTCATCATTTCGAATATTTGATTTAATTCGAATAAAATGATTGCACGTCTCACATGCTTAGTTTATCATTGATTTATCTTAAATTTTCTAGTTCAAGGTCGTTTGAAGGTCGTAGTGTGCCATATCATGGAACTCGTCTCGACATCAGCTACAACACTATGAAACTGAAAATATTGTGTGGTGCTAGTTGAAAATCATCGATGACCTTCAAAAGACCTCGAAAATTACCATATATGCCTCCTTTAACGGTACAACTTTTTTCTCTAACATTTTCTTCTATTTTCAAGCCTAACGAAGCTAGTTAGGTGTTTTTCGTAGATCGCCCGGTGTAGATAAACCGGTATTGTCGCATTTCGGTTTCGGTCCCATGCCAATCGGCCAATCGTTCTATCTCATTCAATCACGATGTACACAATCAGCTGTCTGCCACTGTCACTGTCCTCAGTACTCTGTCGTGTGCTGGACACATGCAACGTTGTCCGAAAAGGCGTTGTTCGTTGACCGCCGATTTGTTTATGTCCGGGGGAGTAAAATACAACAGCAGTGATCTACGCAAATCTAAGAGTTTGTTTTGGGTATCAACTCTCGCTTGGTTCCAAACTAGAAATCTCAAGACTGTTTCGAGATTCTTGAACCGTACCCGAGCCATAAGGGAATCGCACTTGAAACAGTTTTGTTCGTTTTCCTTCTCTTCTTCTGTATCTACTACTACCTCGTAGATGTTATTGTTTCGAAAACTCCAAGGAAATCTTCGGGAAACTGGCTCTTGTAAACGAAATATGCGTGGCAGTATCTACACTTTAAATCGATATTAAATTACTTTCTGCGTAATTTAATCGCGTCGGCAGATTCCAAAGTTGTTCGGAAGTTTTGATGCGTCTATAAGATTCGCCTTTAGTTGCCACGCGAAGGAATACTGCCGCGCGAAGTTCTTCGCCGAATAGAGACAAGCGACGTCTTCCGAAGCATCCGAAAACAATCTAATCCTCTTTCAGACTGGAATAGTAGGAGTCGATAATGCAGGCAGACTGGTGTTAGTGTTTTACGCGAAACATATTTCTTTCATCGGCGTGACTAGTGGATTATGTTCGCTCGTCGACGCCGGAAGTTCTTGTTCCTAGGATAATAGCACGATGATGCACGTGCCTGCATTTAAGTTTCAACTGTTGAGAGTGGAAACATTTAAGCGACGCGTGTACGTGTCTTACTCAATCTGTTGCCACCAATGTGAAGCATAACTTACAAAGGCGCCGGGCAATACTCCAGATTGTTTGGAAAACAAAACGGTTTTGAAACCTGAGACCGCGTAGTTATTCCTTCGCGTTAAAAACGTTCAGACAATTTGATTTTTATCGTGTTTCGTCGGATGTGTCCACATTTTTGCAATTGTTATTTGAACATTTTACACGTTTTATTAAAAGTCTGGCTTCGCTGAATGGGTCCGTAAGGTAAACAACCTGCAGATCCCGTTTCCACTTAATAGTTTATTAAGTCGTTAATATTATGGGATTACACGCCTACGCTTCAGAAAGAGGGAAAGAAGGTAATAACGCGTCAACGACCGAACTCATCCTCTGAGTTTATAGGGGGCGAAATCCCGACGCGATCGTGTGGTCTCTCATTTTGCTCCCACAACTTCTTGTGGGAGTAAGTCGTTTCTTTTATCGTTTCCTATAAATTCGTTTACACCTCTTGAGGTACAAACATCTCTCTCCGTTAACCCATTGCGGACGAATGTCGTCACATTGAAGGTATCGTGACTATGCTATTTTATGCTATGCAGACAAATAATGTAATCGCGTACATGATCAAATATTAGTATACATATATCTTCCACTTTCCCAGCACTCAAGACTTTGATCTACTTCCCTGAGCAATATACTCTTTACTATTTAAAAAAATCTTCGTCCGTAAAGGGTTCATTTCGCTGGGACAAGTGTCCCGTTCGCTCGATGCTAAGGGTGGTACAGTTCACGTGTCGTTTACGCATCAATTCACCAAAAAACTGTTAACATCAAACCCTTCTGTTCAAGCCTACCGGAATGGGTAGTCGTCGCGAGAAATCACGGTGACACGTCAATCGGTTTGTCGATACCTGGCGAACCACCCTGTATACGCAAAATTGTGCGTCGGTGAACGCGACACACTGGTGGCATCTGACCCCGCCTGATGAAGGTGAATTACGGCATCGCGCGATTAACGGCCGACGATGGTTTCCCGCGATACCGGGCGTCCCATAAATTCGCGTCGTTCCGACTTATAGATGAATCGATGGTGGCGGCTCGCGCGGATCCCGCGGCGGAATGTCTCGTTCCTCCGACGACACGGCCATTTTCGTCGTGCGAGGAGGGCTGTTGTAGTGTTTCTGGAATTGTATTATTCCGTTCGAGACCCTTCGCCGGAGACGATGGATCGATATGGTTACGTTACAAGCCAGCCCACGCGGTTTCGTGTTGGCACACCGGACGCGCGATTTATTCGCAAGCACGGTAGCTCCGCACTCGCGCCCGTTTCGCCAATCCACCGACAACTCTCTCCGCTTCGCCGCGATGGCCCATTACTATATCGACCGATCCGCTTTGTCGTTCGGCAATTTTTTGCGAAATCGCTCGACCTGCTCGCCTATTCGAGTTATGGACGCACGGTGCTTATTCAAGGTGGAAACGAGCAGTTCCCGTGGATTCAGTTCAGCAAAACCGCCGCATTACTGCTCAATAGGATAGCCAGATTGCCTGGGACCTCTAGGTCCACACGATCGCATCGACGAGTGTTGCACTTCCACATTTGCATTCACTTGTTCTGTAATATGGCTGCGAAAGAAGGTAGGCAGCGTATTGACTCGAATCGAGGGGAAAAAGTTACCCCTTCTTTTCCGGTACCGGATTAGTCACGTGCTATTGCGACACGTGCACGACAGAGACGAACCGCTCACGTGATCCGGCTGCTGCGCTAGAGTGGGGAATAGTGTCGTAGAAGTGGAAGTTTGAGTGGGGAAACAAGTCTTAATCTGGCGACACTGGTGTTGATTGGGAAATTGTGGGGAATACAATTACCCCCTCTCTGCCAGTACTGGATTAGTCACGTGACACTGCGACACATGCACGACAGAGACGAACCGCGTCACGTGACCAGGCTCTGGAGGAAACGTGGGGGAATAGCGGCGTAGAAGGGGAAGGCAGTGTGGGGAAACAAGTTGTAATATGGCGACTCCGGTGATGGAGAAATTGAGGGGAATACAGTTACCTTCTCTCTGTCATAACCGCCATACAATCAATTGTATATCGCTTTATATTATTTAGACGCTGATAGACAGCAAGTGAAACCGCAGAGCCATTTTCCGCTTTCAGGCGAGATATTGATAAAGATTTTGACGTCGAGACATTTTAGTAGCGTGCACATTTTCCATGTAAACGTTCGCATAACAAATCCACCGTTTCACATTAATATTCATTGTTTTATTAAACTCGTATCGGGAATCCCGATAAAAGCGAAATAAAATTTTACGAGACGCAATATTTATGCACGATAAATATGAAATGGGTACGTATTACGGACTCCGATGAAGCCTGTGCTCGCCGTGCAGCTGGTATAGTTACACAGTCTACCTTTTCGGGTTTAATTGCTTGGGGATTAATTTCCATATTTCATAAAGTATCCTCTTTGTAAACGTACGCTTTGTGATCTTAACGTTCTCCGTACTCTCTGCGAACCACGAAAGCGGGTTGAAATATCTATTTTTCTCGCTGGCCAGCTGAGAAAAAGAGTATGTTTCTTGACGCGCGAGGGTACCGTCGTGCTAAAAATAAGAGAGTTGATTGTCATTGGCCTTGGCTCGTGAATCTCCGGTCGATTCTCGATCTTCTATAAACATCTTCGCCATTTTTGTTTCGCAGGGGTAGATATGCGCGTAGCACACGCAAAGTCGATAATGTCCATTCGCTTGGGACAGATAAGGATCAGGGAGAACGCGAGCTATTTTTCACGGTGAAACGTTTCCCTGCTATTTATGCTGATCATTGGGCCGGACAAATGGCGGGCAGCGTGTATATTATCGGGGCAGCGTCATTAGCGTTACTTTACCCCCTCGCCGAGGCCTGACCCCAACGTTGGTCAACCTATCAACCTATCCCAACCTGCGAGCGGTCTTGGCCACCTACAGACCCTCATCACGGCGTAGATCGCGTGATACAGTAATCTGGGATAGACTATCATCGCTGACTTCGAATGGCTCCTGCCTGCTTGACCTGTGCATAGCCGAGGGGTCATTTTTCTCCGCAGGAATGATTCTGTTGCGTGCGCCGTTCGAATGGCGTGCGTGAATTCTCGTCGTTGGTTACTTTAGATCTCGCTTACAGTTCTCTGTTTTCCGGAACAGCACTGAAAGTTGACGGAAAAACAGACCAATACTGTGCGCATAACTATAACTAATACTCTCTGTTTCTCCGAATAGCGTTTCACCTCGGAGCGTGACGGATCAGGCTCATTCACTGCCCAGCAATTGCGTACGCGATGCGCCTAAAGAAGTTTTCTCTTCACAAATTATTTCGATGAGAAACTTCTTTCCCTAAAAAGTGGAAAATCGTGACCTTCACTATTTTCTTCACAATTTCATCGAATAATAGTATAACTCGTTGCCTCGAACCGCTCCGACCCACCGTCCGATCGAACCGAGCAAATCTTAATTATTGCCTTTGACGAAATGGAATTAATTAGATTAATTGAATAGTTTACGCAGAGGGGAGGTACTTCGACGTCAACCCAGTAGGAATTTCACTTCACCGGCGATGGTTTCCACTCTCCTTTTCAAATCAGTCTTTGATCCTATTCCCCTCGCCTGACCAACGCTCGGTCTCACTCCCTTGTCTGATCAGGGCTCACCCTACTGTCCTCACGAGGACTGGGTTTGGTTCTATTCACCCTACCTGACCAGAACCGCACTACCCTTATCTGTTCACGGTTGAATACTCGATACCATTTACACGCGGAACTACGTAGTTCCGGAGTGATTTATGTTATTTTTGAATTTGTAGAAAGTTCACGGCGAAGGACATTCTTCGGATGTAAATAGCCCGATTCAAGGTGATCCATATGCAACATTATTTATTATACAAATTAACAAACATTCAATCTAGCATTAGAACCGAGCAACTGTTCCAATAATCAAGGTTCTATTGTTGTTATTGTTCTATTGTTGTTGTTAAAGTGATCGTCAATTTAACAGTGACGCCATGTTTATTTTCTGTCATGTATATTAGCTTTTGTTAGTTGAATGTTTCCCATTTATCGCTATGGAGTCATATTCGATTGAAAACCGTGTTAAAGTTATTCAGTTGTGTTAAAGTTATCGAGTTGTTGCGGTCGAAATTCGGTGACCGCCTAATTTCAACAAATGGAAATGTGATTTGACAGCTCTCGACTTTTCTGTGGGGGTTTTTGAAGAGCAAAGTTTACTGTAAATCAGCTACCACATCCAAGACTTAAAACACAGCATTATTGCCGAAATAAATGCGATTGAAGTGACCATGTTGGAAAATGTCATCGAAAATTTCGACCATCGTATCAACGTCTGCAAAACCAGTCGTGGTGAACATTTGAGTGATATAATTTTTCACACATAAATGGCATAGATCAAAGTTCAAAATAAAATAATAAATTTGGTTTTATCGCTAACCCTTGCATTTTTAATTTGCATTTACTTCACCGCGTCCCTATTCGCGGACTCTTTACATATGTGAAATAAATGGTAAATAAAATACGAATGCGCTGCAAGTAGAAAGAATACGCTCCGCAATGAAAGGAGGATTGTAGACACGACAGAAATGTCCAAATTAGACTGAAAAGGAGTCTTGCCGGCGACAGTGCGATCGGAAGGAAATTGGGATTTCATTCGAGCGTGGCCGCATCCACAAAAATGGCCGTTCCGCGAACAAGGAGTTTCCTCCGTTGCAATTAAGAGCGCGGAATCTGCGATTCCTCTAATTGCCGATATACGTCGACGGCAGTGTAACGAGGACTCATAGAAGTGCCAGTCACGCGCAAATTCGCGCAACGTGCTCGAAACGGCGCGTCAGGCGAGTGTAAACGTTCGCCTAACCGCGCGGCCGATATGCAGGTAGATACGCTTGTATCTAAGCAAATGAGCCATAATCTGGTAGCACGGGTACACACCGTCCAACGAGTATACCCGCTGAATCGTCGCGACACACAGCCCAGACGTGCCTTATCTTCTGTTCTCGAAATTCTATGCTTCCGGGACCCCTTGTCTCGCTCCGCGGTTGCTCTTTGATCCTCTTTTTCGTTTTCCTAATTACCCAGAAGTTCGTTGTACCCCTTTGCCTCCGTTCTTCTCGTGTTGCAGACACGCCAAGCCAAGATCCGAACAGACGCGTTGATCATATTCTGTTTAACTCTTCCACGGTCTTCGGGACCTCTTTGATCCACCGGCTTTTACATCTTCCCAACGCTGCCGTGGCTTTAGCTGCCTCTTTGTTAATTGTACATATTCTTGTTAGAATACGACTCGCTGATGAAAGGAGCACACAACATCTTCCACTCTGATCATCTTGCATTTTTACGAGGTGATTAGCTCAGTCTTTCGGAACACATTTTCTGTGGACGATAGAAATTTATTTTCTGTTATAATCGCACCCCTGCTCGTTTTCAGTGCGAAATGTAAAGAAAAACTTTGACTGCGCCGGTATTTGTGAAATTTTCATGACGGTAGGTATGGAAAAATTACAAAATTCAATATAATGTAGAACAATTCACTGATAAATAAAAATAATAAATTTAGTCATTCCAATTTTTGTGGAATATGTGTGTCGCAGATAGCATTCCTAAGAGGTTCATTCGATAACTTTTCACGTACTGTCCGTCCAACGACAGCAAACGAGCGTCTTGAATGCGACTGCAATAGAGCGATGTGGTGACACCGAGCTCCTATGACGACCGTTCCCGCCAGAACCTAAGCGCAAGGGTGGGGTCCGCAGCCGAGAGCGTCAGGAGTGGGGGTCTCGCAGATCCCCCTGCACCCCACTAGCAAAATCTGTGCCAACTCTCGTTGGACGGACAGTACGTTTTCATTAGTCTGGCGTGCGTTTACACCCCTATGCGCAGAGTGAAGGTTAATATTGAACTTAATACTGCCGGTCAACTGACCAGTTTGTATACATGAAGTGGTCTACATGGAAATTGATTCGATAAATTTGTTATCCAACCGCATATTGCGATAAAAATGGCATAAAATCTAAATAAATTTTTATAAGCTAAAACGTTTTAATCGCTTTTGGTGCTCGATTGGTTTAGCGTCCGATTCAAGGGGAATCGGACATTGTACTCCCGCCCATGTATGCTTCCCTATATTCAACGTTTTAGCGAAAATCAACGATAAAGTTTCTTGTGCAACAACGCCTGCGCGTCGGTTGCCACTTCGGAAATAGGCTCAAGTATATCGGCACACGCGGTTTATTTCGAATTATGCATCGACTCGCTCAATCAAGGATGTTGTACCAGGATCAGAGGCGAGGCATTTGAACTGCTTCGCTTGTCCGGCGCATTCTTCCATCCCCAAGCGTTCCCGGATCGTCCTTTGCGATCCTCGCGGAGGAATGTATCCGTTCGAGGCGAATCCCTCGGTGAACAGGACCGATGCCCCGTTTGTTTCAGTTTCAGATTCTCGGGATGTTTCGCGGAACGTTTGAACGTCCGCCATTGAAATTAGCGACCGAGTCGGCCCCTGACAATAAAATAATAGAGAGGCACGATGAAAAGATAAGAATCTCCATTACGCCGTCGAATGGAGATCCTCGGGAGAAATAATTAAAAGCACGAAGAAAGTAATTAATTGGAAGGGAATATTCTGAAAAGATGATTAACCAGTAACATCCACGTGCACTCGCGAGCAATTAACCGTCGGTTTTATCTCGGTCGGTATTTCTCGGTCACGTACTTCGGATTTCCATGTTGTGCTCGAGCTTTAGAAAGAACGATCAGCAGGGAAGCAGGACTAAATCACGCAAGGATGAGGAGGGACGTGGGTCGTTGGAAATTTATATTTTTTCTTGGAAACTCATTGTTTCATCGAGCACAGTGCACTCAGTGCAACACGGTGTACATCAACGGATAAGCGGGCTCACGTACCATGCATAATAGACGATTTCTCGGTCTCTCTAATTGATACGACTTATTGCGCAACTCAAGCCGTTCGACGAGATCGCGTCGGACAATTTGCGAAGCATCGTTCCGTGACCGAAGAAGTCACTCTTTTCGTTATGATACTTATCTGCCTAATCGAGATAATCATCGGCGACTCGAAGAACTCAATCACGAATCGAGCTAAGTGTGCACAATGTATTCAAAGCGTTCTCATCTTCCAGGAATTCTGATCGGAGAAACTGTTAAGCATAACATCTTTAAATCCCGGAGACCCAGTCGTGCACGTTTTAACGCTAAACGGTGCATGTGCACGTATAAAAATGACAAGATTGATTTTATTTAGACTTTGTGCGGCCGCTATTGTATAATAATATGTGCTCTACTACAGATATCTATGTATACAATCATTCCTTATAAAATCATCTTCGTTATTTCAATAATTGTAAAATAAAAATTCCGGAACCGGTCATTTTGACCGGTGGTGGTAAGTTTAGTGTTAAGACCACGTGGTATCTGTTTGTATGTGAAAATGTTGACTGAATCCGAAGTTATAACGTTGTTACCGGAGTATCGTTCGTTTGCGATTCCCTTCAATTATTCGTTTCCAATCATTAACGTCTTCTTTGAAGTTTACCGACCACACAGTATAATAAGCCCGCAGATTATGATAGTATTCCCTGATTGAAACGCTTCATAACATTTACGTCCTTCCTGTTCCCTCGAATCGAACTCGGAGGACTAGTGTCCCGCTGTAAACTGTCGGGAAGTGACATTCATGAGATTCGAATGAAAAGTTTTCGCGCGTGTAGACGACATCGACGGCGCGCGGTCGGATAGATAGATAGATGGACAGAGAGGAAAAGGGGCGGGGAGGGGGAAAAGGAGCGGCTGGAATCGATGCGCGATCCATTGTCCCGCGTAGTCCTTGAGCCGGCTGGAAGAGGAAACAATGCTTGCCAGACACGTTGAACCCGGCCAACAACACGTACGTAATAACAACAACAGCCCGGCTCATTATTTCTCCGCCATCTCTTCTTCGTCGACCGACGACCGACGACCGCCGACATTATCCTCCGCGTCCTTCGTACCCCTTCGTCCTCCGGCTTTTCGTTGGTTACTCGGGAAGGACATTCGTTCCCCCTGTACACCCGAATCCCTCGACGAGCATCCTCTAAACACCGGTCGCGAATGAATAAAAAGCCACTGGGCGAAAAGGAAGCCGGGGAACCCGGAGGAACGAACAGGAACAGAGAGAGAGAAAGAGAGAGAGAGAGGTCTTTCTCATTTTCACGAGGTTCGGCCGCGACCTTCGTCGACCTGGAAAACCGATGGAAAATCGCTCGAGTTCTCATTAGAGGCGGCCTTGTCGGCCTTCTTTTTTTCCCCTCCTCGTCCCTTTCTCCTGCTCCGCCGTCATTCCTCCCTTCTTTTTCGGGTTGGCCGCGCAATCCACCCTGCCACCTATCGCCAGGTGGCTCGTTTTCGTACCGTCCTCTCTGCCCCCTTCATCCCACCCCCGGGTTTCCTTCATTTCACCCGGAAACCAGAATCGTCCGGAGCAATCTAGAGCCTCGAGAGGATCGCTCTCCAGAGATAAATGCATTTTTTTCTTCGACGGGGACAGTTGCTGATCGCGCGGGAATGAAAGCGATGCGCTTTGATTACGGGATACGTACCCCGCCCTAATATTCTTGCGAGGGAACTTTTATTCGACTTACCTGGTAAGCCTGACAAATTTTCTTACTTTTTGATCCTCCAGGTGAAAATGCGTATTCACTAGACCGCAGAAATCTTTATGCAAAATAAAAATTGTATGCATCGATTGCAAGAAATGGAAACCTAACTATTTTCCCTTAATGATTTTAATAGAGGAGAAATCGTACGTTGACATCTTTAATCTTTAAAATTTCCCTACAATTTTGAATTTGATTTACTTAATTTTGCTATAAATGCATAAAGATCCGCAGTCTAGTAGGGTAAAGTGCCCAAATATGGTGTAGTCGCCTATTATGGCACTACCCTATATCCCGTAAAGGAGAAGTCGCACTCTAGTGAGAAAATCGTCAAACAATAGTTTACCATGTTTACTCAACAGTGTGCAGTGCATTCGCACGATTCTATAGATTTTAGTATCGATCCTCCGCCAGTTGTGTGTCTCCACTCTCCACGTGTTGAATATTTTTGTGGTTGGATTTTCGATTGTATCTTTTTCGAGGAAGGTAAGTGATTTTGAAATGTTTGAACATATCTGTAGTTCCAGTTTATTTGTATTAATGTTTGCCAACTGTTGATTTGGGCTGAAATACATTTTCCCTTTGTCAGTAGCTAGTATTCTCAGTCCATGTGGAGTTCCCAATATGGCACTACCAATGGTTTCCTAATATGGGTATAGCTTGGTGTGTATTCTTGGTGTGGATGCCGTCAAGAACCCCTTTCGCTGGAACCTCCAAATGACGCACCACAAAAAAAATATTTTTCCCAAGCTGTATTAATTTTTGAACAAAATTCACCCCAGAATCTTATAGGGAGGAAATGCATCTACAACTGGTAATTTTTGGGTCGAAAAAGAGCATTCTAAAATAATCAAAAATTGACATCAACAAAAAGTGTTTCATATTTGGGCACTTTACTCTAGTAACTTTGAAGTTACATAAAGAAAAGCGTTGACGACTACGAAATTTCGAGAAATTTGTCATTGATTGTAAGCCCAATATTGTGTGAAAGCACTTTTAACGTTCTATGAAGCGTTCATAATTTCGTTGATGTAAATAATGATAGGGAAACATGTATACTAACCTTTAGGGTGAATCTCGCTCCGAAGATTCAAAAAGTAAACACGAAAGCTGCTTTCCTGGAAGTGTTCTAGAAACTTGCGAAGTTTCGGAAAAATGAGAATTTTCGAGGTACCGAAGCTGCCTTCAGTATAACTTATTAAATCCTCTTCATCCCTGATTTGTGGCATATGCTGGGTTTACAGGGAGAGTGCTTTTAAAACTGTCTAGTACGAAGAAGTCTAACGAAGTTACTAAACTAGTTACCGACGATCTTGTTAACGACATGTTAATCGTACCTGTTAAGCAAAATCAGGATTGGATGGAAGATTATTTGTTTGATAAGTCACTTCGATCGCAACAGTTCATTCTGTAGAATAACTAGAGAAAATATGTACATATACTACCACTATTATTATTAGACTGAGGATTTTTATGCAAAGAAAGATTGTCTGTACAATGTTTATTACAAGAATTGTATAGTCACTGAAACGAATTGTTGTTTTGTCTCATATCTTTGTAGTTTGGCAGGCGGTTTGTGTAGACTTTTACGACTGTACCTAAAATTCTGTTTCACTTTAATCGAGCTGCACGTACTATAGTATTGAAGCTCGTGCATATGCGCTGTAGACACATCGAACCCGCGATAGGTAGATTAGTTAATCGTTAATAATAGATCCTTCGATCCACCGGGGAGAAGAATATTGTTAGTTTTCGCGAAGCGGGAAGCGTGTCGAGTAAACCAGCTGGGAGCTCGAGACATTAACGACGTTTCGAGTATATTAGAGGAAAGTAATTACGCGGGCTTTCCCATCAGCCACAGTGAGTGCCTTTCGTTGACGTTGTCGGACCATTTTGAAAAAAGGAGTGATCGATCCCCGTAACTGTAACTTCGTTATAAGAGCCTCGAGTTTCCGCGTCGCGTCTTGAATAATTCTCGCGGGAATATAATGGGCGGGAGCGTGCACGGGATCTTTGTGGCTCGTTGAAAAAAATGGACTGTTTGCTTTTTTAATCGAATAATTAAATTGCCGGCGATACGCGGCTAATGGCAATCCGATTTCCGATCGACGGGTGCGCGCAGGTGTTCTTAATCAGCGGCCGGCTGAATCGAAAACGTGTCGTCTCGGCTTGCCACCTTTTCCATCGTTAATTGGTGATCATCGTTCCTACGTGCAAATGTGCGCGCGACTTTCCCGCCGACGGCGATCGATGTGAATTTGAACGTAATCACAGAATAATTTAATCCCTGGCTGTTAGGGATTCAATCTACGGAAACGGTCGTGTACAAGGTTATTCGTTAGTTAGTGAATATTTACGCGACGAGAAATTGTTTTTCCTTCGTTAAGAGAATCGTCGTCGAAGCTGTCGATATTACGTGAGTGAGTTTCAGACTTAAGAATCCATTAATTTTACGACAATAACGGAATAACGACAGTAATATAATCGAACCTTGCGCTTTTGTATCGTAAAGTGTAAGATTGAATAGAGAGGCGAGTTTCTCGAAGAAACACCTGACTGAATCCATTGAATTTGTTTCATTCGAAAGATCGAAGTCCAGAGATACCTAAGAGACAGATTGGAATTCCGTGTTGCAAGGTACGGCGAACACATTAACTTGTCATTGCAAGATCATAGAAAAAGACATTGACAAAAGACGACCTTCGATTAACCTTGAAAACAGCGGAAATACACCTCGATCAGTAAAATTCTCGTGTTAGATCTTTAGGCGATCCTCGCAACCCACCCATGTTTTTCAAAAGGGAGAAATAATATTGCGGGTAAAGCCCGGAATTAATAAATCTTCGCTTTCAAGAATTCCCACCGCGGACAGTATTTTTTCTGGCCAGAGTACGAGAGAGAGAGAGAGAGCCAATAAATGTTGCTGCTTCGATAAAGGAGAGGAGGAGACCGGGGGAAAAAAGAAATGAGAGAAAGCCGATACCGAGTAGCGGCACGGGATTAATAAATCCCCGATTTCGAGAGTCCGTTGGTCGAACGTATACCCTGAAAAATGGGATACGCTTAACGGCCGCTCACGATACGTTAAACAGGTGACCGGCGACAAAAGGATCAGTTAAAAGGGAGCAATGGCGTGTGGCAAGGACGCGTCCTTGAAATTCTCCCGATTCCCAGCGTCACGGCGCACAGCGGGGCGAGCGTATACGACGATTGGACATTCGTATATTTGAAAACTCCACGTCTAAATATCTTGAGAACAACGCCGTCTTCGGAAAATTGTTTAATACAAAAGTTTCGAGGACGAAATACAACTATACTATTTAGTTTTTATTTGCTAGGCGTCTCTAAGGCCATTTGAAAATCAACATGCCTTTTTTAAAATAAAAGAAACAGATCAGTTACTGTGCGCATAAGAAATGAAAATTTCTATGCCGATTGCACACCTGTCTGTTTCTCGATCGCTCGGAGTAGCGTTTCACCTGAGAGCGTGACGCTTCAGACTCATTCATTGGCCAGAAATTGTGTCCGCGGTGCGTCTAAAATGTTTTCACTTCAGAAATGTACAAATATTTTCTTATACGGTGAATCAGTAATTCCGATCAATTGTAATTTTTCAAAATTTTTCAAATTAAAGAAATGGTTCTAACTTCTCAACAAAATTCAAGTCGTAGGGTAAAGTGGCCAAATATGAACCACTTTTTGTTGATGTCATTTTTTGATTATTGTGGAATGCTGTTTTTCGGCCAAAAAAGTACAAGTTGTAGATGCATTTCTTCCCTATAAGATCCTGGGGTCAAGTTTGTTCAAAAACTAATACAGCTTGGAAAAAATATTTTTTTTGTGGTGTGTCATTTGCAGGTTCCAGCGAAAGTGGTTCTTAATATGGTACACCTTGAGTCCCTAATATGACACATAGTGCCATATTTGGCACCCACACCAAGAATGTCAATATATATATCTGTACCCATATTAGGGAACCCTTGGTAGTGCCATATTGGGAACTACACGTGGACTGAGAATACTAGCTACTGACAAAGAGAAAATGTATTTCAGCCCAAACCAACAGTTGGTAAACATTAATATAAATAAACTCAAACTACAGATATGCTCAAACATTTCAAAATCACTTACCTTCGTCGAAAAAGATACAATCGAAAATCTGTTACCACAAAAATAGTCAACACGTGGAAACACAACTGGCACTGCACACTGTTGAGCAAACATGGTAAACTATTGTTTGAGGATTTTCTCAGTAGAGTGTGACTTCTCCTTTACAAGATATAAGGTAGTGCCATAATAGGCGACTATACCATATTTGGGCACTTTACTCTATGGTTCAATATTAAAACTGCTACCGTCCTTTCAAAAGTGGCCGAATATTACTGTGAACAACTGTAGTGTCATGAAAATGTACTCAAATTTGAACTTCGCAATTCCGTCTCGATGTCCAATATGTATTACTATAGGATCGTCCCATTGTGCGGCGTGTTGACTCGCAAGCGTGACCGTCGCGTCGACGTTGGAACGTTCGCGCTCGTTCGATCTCGCCGCGCGAATCGATACTCCAATGTTTCATCTCGAAATGAAAACTGCAGGGCCAGGTCGAGGCTCGCTGTTTAATTTTTTAATCGGATCGGATCGCGCCACTCCACTCGAATTTATTTTATTCGGAACGCGGCGCGGAATCGCTATTCCCGGATTTCGCAATTCGTGGGAGTGCGTGTTTTATGTTTAATGCGTTTTCAAAATAATTGAATGTTTGCCGTTTACGAGATTGAAGTATTTTATCGGCGGCCGTTCAAAGAGCTCTGTTTTTTTTTTAGGCCACAAACATTGATCCTTCCTTGGAAAAGTTTCGTGGTTGAATAGCTAATGGTGGTGGCATTTTTTCATTAACTTTAAACATTTGATAAAGTTGGATTTTATGAAGGAAATATTTGTAGTGCGTAGGGTTGATGTTGAAAACGGTTTGCTGAGAAGGATACTCGTAGGTTTTCTGTAAATTCGGATAATGGCGACGCTGACCACTGGTGTCAAATGATTACGGGGAAAATTTTCCTATTATAATGAAATGTGCGGAAAGTAAACGCAGTCTGAGTCGCAGGATTGACTCGGGACACCCTGTAGAAAGGGATCGGAAAGACCGTCGATACTGAACGACCTTGCGGCATCGACCAACCCTCTGCTTCTCCTCTTGCCTTTTCGACTCTATACAGAGGCATCTTCGTTCAGCTCCGTCTCTTCTCCTCCGCCCCTTGTATTCGCTCGAGCCTCCGGCCTCCCTCTTTTCCTGGTATCTATGTCCTGTTCCGACCCACCCCATTCTTCGACCTTCTTCAGGCCGAAGGAAACTTACGATCCCTGTGGTCAATTTGCGTGTAGCCGACGCTGAACTCGAAGCATCGTTCACCAGCATGTTATCGTCGACCCGAAGGGCCTTTAATTAATACGGGATATAGTATTAAATATATAACATTATATAACAATAATACGGGAAGCAAGCTGAGCTAGAATCTTCGTTATCCTTTTTAACAAAACCCTTCAGAGTCCCATCTGTTTCGTGAATAATATTTCGTTCCCGTAACGACGACCCGGAGTATGGAGCGTTTACGTTCGAAATAAATATTATTTCAACCAAAAGCAGCGAATTAAATATCGTTCGGTTGAACGTAAACAAGATGGAGTTGAGTGCAACCGAACATGAAGTTATTCTTGTTAGTCGACCCTGAACAGTCTGCTATTTATATTGCTACCAGAACTGTGACGTATCGTAACGTATAAATATTTATCGAACAATGAAAAACGCGTTAAATGTTATTAAAATAGCGCTATACATGAGATACCGCGGTAGTAGTTGGACACTACGATGGGGCGGACTATTTTGGTAACTTTGCATAGTTGTCTGACATCATTGTTGGCGAAAGTTGTTCTCCTGCAATCTCAAACGAAATTGCGTGCCTTAAATGCTAATATTTTAGCATATTTTAAGTTGAAAATTGAGCATTCCTTCCGATCTAGGATATTTCCATTCCCTATGATTCTTGAAATTAGATGGATATGAAATTGATATAATACAATAGCTAAATGTTTAGTAATTGATTAGACACGGATATATTTGATAATGCAAACAATATTTTGAATAATGGTACAGCAATTTTGAGTGGTGCCTCAGAGTGGACAACCGAGTGTAAAGGGTTAGTAATGTAGCGTCTCAGAGTCACGATTCGAGTACATACTAAGGGTTAAAAGTGAAACAACGATCCCATAACGCTGCATCTAGAACAAATCTGGAATCCCTATCGGTGATGACCTTGAACAGTTAACTAGCTCCGCAGCTACCGGAATTTCTTCTGGTGTAGCGCTCAGTGCCGATTTCCGTTCGAACGATTAAAGGAGAGCGAAACATTTGTTAAGGCGATCGTTGGGTATCGAGTCGATAATCGTTAGGAACGGAGTTCGAAAGTGGACCACCGGAAACCAGGCCAGTTGTATCAGGACGGCCTGAATTCCTATTTTCCATCGCGAAGTTCGTCCGCCGCGCCGCACCGCACCGTTTCACCTGGACTTCGGTCGGGTATTTTTCCCGGCCCGCGTCGGACCAAATCGGAGCGATTAATTTTAGAACGGATGCGGGCGTGTTTGATCTCCCTTTCGACGGAGAAACATTTTTCGTCTCGCTCGAGTGGAGAGCCGCGCCGGAGTGCATTCGGAATTTAGAGGAGCGATCGAGAGTAAAAGAGAGCGTCACGTCCAGAACTTGTTCGATGGATTTACGATGATCTATCGGGTTTATCGCGTAGCGCACGATCGAGACGATTTTATAACGAGCGTACGAAGTACATACAGCGCTGCTTTGACCAACTCGAGAATAGGGAGAACCTCCGCTTGAAAAACGAGAGACCAAACGGACCGATCGTTTTTCAAACCATCCGAAGTTTGATCTCCCGTTTTTTGTATTCCGTTTGATTGCTCTCGATCCATAAACGCTGCACCGCCGATCGCGAGACAATAATATTTCGTTTAGTCACGTAGTACTCTATCTCCAGTTAAGATAATAAATAATTAGTCATTTTGAATATTTCATTTTGATTTTACAAATAAATATTTTACACACACTCTCTCTCCCGTTCCCTCGGTGAAAGGAAGATTGGAAAAATTGTAACAACGGAGAGCACGCATCGAAAGTTCTGAAAGTCTGCGGAACGTTGACTCTTTCTCAAAGTTAATAAATTTCACGACCGATTATTTCGCACCGTTACACAGACGCTCGTGGGACGGGACAATTTACATGTTCCGGATGTTTAATCGAGGCTGTCCACGTTAATAACTCTTGTTAATTGCGCTTAGCAAGCGGCGCACGTCGCGGTTTCGCGGTGGCCTGTCTCGCGCGACAAAGGGGTAGGGAAAAAGAGCACGGATGGCGACGCAAGTGTTCCATTCAAAATGGAAAACCTGTATCAAATGTTATGCGCAGCCGATGCATATGCAGATGTTGCGAAAACAATGGCAAGAATTTTCTGTGCGCGTGCGCTCTCGGCTCGCATCTTCACGGTGTGCACGCATAAAACATATCCTTCGTACCGTGACCCGAGGCTTCCTTGAATTTATTTCGCGCGAAGAAACCGAGTTGGGTCGCTTCTGATCCAAATTGAATCAACTTTTTCAGGTTTTTTATATTACCGACAAAATGAGATAATCGTAACTATTATTTTTTTTATTATCTTTCATGCTCCAAGTGTGTTTTTCAATGACAAAAAACTTGTTCATCCGGCCTTGGCACTAACTTTGCCTGATTTAATTTATATTAAAAGGAATTGCTTATTTTATATACGATTTCCTTGAAAGGGGTGATTCCCGAGGTCATTTGAAGAAACTTTCCTTTGCGAAAACGTTCTCCGTGGCTTCGTTATGGAGTTATTAACGAAAAACGCTGACCAATCAGGGCACGGCTACTGTAGACGGATTCCGGCTCGGCCAACGGCAACACCATACTCAGCTGTAGCCGCGCCCTGATTCGTCCGTGTTTTTCGTTAATAACTCGGTAACGAAGCTGCGGAGAACATTTTCGCAAAGGAAAAAGTTTCTTCGAATGATCTCAAATATTATCTTCATCAAGGAAATACATTTTTGGGACACCATAAATAAAATGATGAAAAATGATACTCGGCTAAAAATGTTGAAGAGAAGGGAAGCTGCCAATGTAAGCAAGAGTAATGGATAATAACGTTATTTTCAAAATGGAATACAACAGGTTCCAGTGTTGACGGAAAAACAAATGGAACCGAGAAGACGTGACCGCCGGTAAACAGTTATATTTGCGAACAAATACCCCAGCGCTGTTTGTAAAATGACTACTTGAGACGAATGGTCTCGCGAGTCTTAAAAGAGTTAGAATACACAATTTTATGACGTGCAAATTTACGATTTACTCGAAAAATGGTAGTCCGCTGCGAGTTACTAACAGCTCGAAGACACGAATTGCGACGCCACATATATTTACGAACGCGACAAGTAGAAGATAAATGGTAGTCGTGTCCGATAATTATTTTTATATCTTGTTCCCACGTGTCCCACTCACTCCTTTGGCTTCGTTCTGTATCGTACGCAACGATTGTATTTTCGTGAGCAGCGTCGCGGAAAAGAAGCAGGTTCACCTTGGGAAACGTGTGCGCTGGAAAAACAATGGCGACCAGTATTGTAACACTTATCGCGTGTCGTGGCAGACGATGTTCAGCGCAGATTCAAAAGAGTATACTGCAAAGAAAAAAGACGATAAAAAAATGTAAAAAAATTGGTCGGAATTTCAGCGAAAATTCCTAAACTGTTTTATGTGAGCCGGTATTGAAAATTTAAAACGTACATGTTGTAGATCTGCGTCAATTATACATGTTCTGAAAATTTCATCAAAATCAGTCAATTTCACATCTTTCATTGTTGTTTTTTCCCGCGTGAGCCAATTTTGATGAAATTTTCAGGATGTGTATAATTGATACAGCTCTAGAAAATGTTTTTTTTTTTATAGGTTCAAACAATACAATTTTTAGTATTTTTTTTTGTAACTCGAACCGTTTCGAACTTTTTGTACAAAACGAATTGTGTTGCAACTTTTTGTTACGTTTACGAGGCGTAATTTGCATTATTCGGCAGCTTGTTGCTGTCGCAGCTGTGTATGCTTCCGAATAGTGCAAATTACGCCTAGTAAACGTAAAAATAGGACTTTTTAAAAATAGGGCGATTGCGACCTATACATAGATCGATCTTTTGTCTAGCGTTCTTGATTACTGAAAAACTTTGTATTAATTACCAAGAAATAAGAACGCGCATTCCGTAGCCCTGCAATCCTGGAAAGACGAGTCTGTGGCGACTGTAGCGACACTCACCAATGTGAAGTTAGCGTTGTGAAGTTGGCGTTATATTCAAATGTTTAAAAAAGTTATTTTCTTGTCGTTGACAAAATACAATTTGTTTAATCAATAGTTTGCCATCAATGAAGTAGGATCTAAAAATATTGTGATCAAAGAATTTAATTCTATTAAAGTTTTGTTAATAAATTTCATCTTAATTTATTTATTGGAATCTCTAATATAATTCCCTAGAGATTTACCAAAAGTCTACCCCCTTAAATCGTTTTTTTTTTCGTCTCCTGTAAAATTTCCTTTTGGACTTGTGCAATTTCCATATGAAACCGACGATATGAGGGCTGCCACTGCTGTCACCTGGATGAGGTTAGGGAAAAAATCGGTTGCCAGGGAGGCTGGTTTAGGGGTTCGGTAGATGGGAAGTAGGACCAGGACGGTTTCGAGACGGTAGCCCCCGTCGCGGACGTAGATAGGCGGCGGAAAGACAATAGCTAGGAGGAGTCCATTCGAGAGGTAGCGTCCTATGACACCGTCCATCTGCGTCACAGAGGACGAGACACACCACCGTGTGCTGTCAGGGGGTGGAGTTTCTAGGCGGGCTGGGAACGGTGTCCTGGGGTCGAGCAACGAGGGTAGCTTGGCCGAGGGGGTGGAAAAGGTTGACTGGGCGGCGGAGACAGGGACGACCGGAGGGTGCGCGATTCTATCCGACTATGAACACACCGGCGAAACGTCAGTTACCTCGCGACGATCCTTCCGCGAGGACTTTACCCGCGCCGGTGTCGTTATCGTTATCGTCATCGTCGTCGACGCATATTACGTTTCGATTACGATCGCGGCGTTCTCCGAGCGTGACGTCTCGAAACGTCAAGAAAGAAACACGTCTTTTTCCTCGAATATATCTGTCTCTCTATCTCTATCCCGGTAAGCGTTCGCCGTGCACCGTAATTTTTCACTTTTTTTCACGATGCCCGTGAACGGGTTTTTCCCCCGGTTTCACGATCGTGTAAAAGATTAATCGGCGCTTTGGGGGTGGAAACACGTGAGCCACGGACCCGTGAATTCGCTGGCTCGGTTTGTCAAGTTTCGAGCACCCTCCGAGCACGAACGAGTGCGAAACTGATTGGTTCGCGCTGCTGGAATCGAGAGTGCTGGGGATTTTTTGTGACTGATTTTTATTTTCGTCCTTGTTGTTACCGTTGTTTTTGCAGTGGGATTCAAGGAGCTCGGAAAATATACTTTGCCCCCGCTGATTGTGGATTTACGCACTCTCGCGTGCCGTTCCTCTGGGTAGTGAGTATTTTGCACCGGGGTTCAAGGATCACCGAGTGAAACACCGTACTTGCGTTTGGTCTTTGATTTCATTTTCATCGTTAACGATCGTGTAATGAGTGCTATTCACACGGGACCACTCTCTTCCGCGTGCAGACATTCTGTCATTCTGTTTCTCACGTTCGAGCGAAACGTAGAAAATTTATTCTGATTTTTTATACATCGATAAATAAATATTTCCTGCAAGTTCTTCCTTCGGATATATCCTACTAAATGCTAATACCGAATAAAATATTCGAACGAAAATGTATAGAAAAGGTGCGAATAATTTCGTGCGCGAGTTTCGTATTCGTTTTCGCAAAAGCCATTTCCATTTCGTCGTAATTTTTAACGAAACGCTGGAACTTTCAATTTCTCGCGAACGACGAGAAATTTGTTCTCTATCTGCGAACGGACTTTTCCAATTTAAAGTAATTACGTAAAAAAAAGGAGTACAATTAAATCTGCTCCCGGAAGAAATTTCTCATTAATTATCAAGCAGAATCTTTTAATTGGAAACAGTGCTCGATAGGAACGCGGCCTTTCAGAGTGCTTGCACGGATAAAACAAAAAATCGATACAAACAGCTGTCCGCAAAGGTCAGCAGAACCTAAAAGTTACACTTGTTACACGACGCGCAGATGAATAGTGCCATATGAAGAGCAAATTTTCTCCCCGAATTGGTCAGTTTTTATTTTCCCCTTTATTTCTCTCTTCGTTCGCCGTTTCAATCTCCCGTCGTTTACAATTCGCGTGTTACCAAATCAAATCTCCATTCGGGAGAAAGGTCCGTTCATGATGTACAGAGAAAAAACTGGCCACGGTCGTTCAGGAAGAATTTTGAAATTTCATGGTGCATTAAATATACCAGAAGACGTTGCTCGTTCTACGCGCGTTCTACTTCGACTTTTATCTGCGGCTTATCTTGGTCTTGTTTTTGTTTCTACCGTGGCTCGGCGATTACATAATGCAAATATCACACAACGTCGACGAACGTTTGAGGAACGTGCTCGCGACGTTACCGAACTTTCTCGGAATTCTAGATAAACGGAATAATATTTAAAAACTCCGTTTAAAATGATAAAAAAAAATTAGTCTGTTTAAACAATTGCCTTAGTATCTTCAAGACCACGTTTCGCGGTCAATGTTTAATAATTAGAATGTACTGCTAGAAGACCGGAGGGGAAAAATAAAAAATACTGCATTCGTGACGCGTTCGATATTTATGTTTCGTTCCATAAAAACCCTGCATTCTATAAACTCGGTCTCCAATGAAAATCCGTAGCGCGCGATTAAGCGTTTTGACGTCATTGATAATACGAGCTAGCCGAGAGGCACGTCTCGAGCCGAGACAAAAGAGCGGCTTGTTTGTTTGTTTTGCGAAAAGGATAGCAACGATCCTTTAGTGGAAAACGGGGGCATCGATGGGGAACAGTAGTCGCCATTAACTTCCTATGTCATCAATGGAGGATTGAAAAGAAGAAAAAAGACATTTAAAACAAAGTTCGTCAATTATTAGCGTCCTTTTCGAGAAACTGAAACGTATACGTGGAGCATAGGGGTTGCTACTTCTTCTGGATCATTCCTAAAATGTTTAAAAATGGCGCAGCGAACCTCTTGCCTTAAAATGACGTTTCAGTGATGTCATGGTCTTCAGACACCATCTTACTTATTTTTAGCAATCTAAACATTTCAGATTGATTTTGAAGAAATATAAATAATTTTGAAAATGAGGCAAAATATTCCAACCCGAAACCTTCGGATTAAACATTAAGGCAAGGGGTTAATACAGCGATGTAAAAAATAATTTCTAAAAATTGCGCCATTTGTAGAATGTATTTCCGAGGATGACGAAAAAATGAGAAATATGAAGCGGGTATTTTTTTTGGCGAGAGACAACGGAGTCGGTGGCGCATGCGGACGCGTTTAAAGCATCGTCGCTTGGCAACAACCGCCGGCGAATTTAACTGTCGGATTATCGCGTTACCTTGATAACGTTAATTAGCCTCCCTTAAACTAGTCAGAATCGCCGGGACGAGAGAGTTGCCTTCTGGCGCGGCTTGTATCTAAACAACAAAATTTCCGCGACTAACTGGCGAACAACACTCGCCGGCACGGTTCGTACCTCCCGTCCGCTGATAAAATAACTTATTTCGAGGGTGTATTTTCTCGGTAACAAGGTACCTCGGCTGGCTTTCGCTCTGTTGTAGGGAACCACCGTTCTTGTAATAAGTACTGGCAGAGACACGTGTCTGACCCATTTCGAAGCGAAGCGAGCCATTTTCGATCTCGATTCTACCCGGTTTCCATTCCCCGGGAATGGAGTTTTGCAAAAGAAATTTCCTTTGAAACGGAATTATTCATATTAAAGACGCTGCGGATGGAGTGACGGCCGAATTAAGAACCGACGGATAATTTCGCGGATGAAAGACGTCCAAAGATACAGCATTGCTTCGTAAAATTGTAATGTCGAATAGTTGGTATACTACCCCTGGCAACAATTATTCGACCTAGCTAATCCAATCTCGTTGCGATTATTCGTATTTTCAAATATTTCCTTGAACACTAAACCTACCGACCGTCACAGATTAAATTTATTTACTGGAATAAAAGAATGTATTCAAACAATCCCATGAAAACACCCTTATAATTTCAATAATTGAAGGGGTGGATGGATAAAGGTGTCAAGTTTGTTTTCTGTAAAAGAGTTATTAACAAAATATGTTGTTCTTTTTTGATGAATGAAGATAATTATTATCTTTTTTTTTGTATTAGAGATTAACCATAACAATATCTATATTTGTAATTGATTTGTGTTGTTATCTTCATTCATCAAAAAAGGACAACATACCTCGCTAAAAACTCTTTTACAGAAAACGAACAATTTGTTACTTGACACTTTTATCCATCCATCCCTTCAATTGTAAATAAAAAATCTAAAACCGGTCATTTGGCCGGCAGTGGTTTAACGTTAACGATAAAAGTTTCTATCTCATTTCAATTGTTAATCCTCCGGTTAAATAAACGTGGGAATAAACACGGTTTTCAGTCTTAAAAGCGGCTGTGCGGAAGAATGAAATTTTTGTCGGGTCTCTATTTTCGCAAATCGGCTTATGGAAATAACAATTTACATGGACATTCGCGTTCCGATAATCGCGCGCATCTATAAAAAAAAAAGAAATATAATTTCACGTTTGCTTTTCACACGATATTATAACCGCTCGGATTATCCGGTAGGAGGATTAACCAGATTCCCATAATTCGTCCATTTAATTTTCCCGAAAACACGAACGATTTTAGTGTTCCCGTCGATATTTGTTGAAAGGTGCGAGAACAATCGTTCAATAGGAGTCATTAGAACAGTTACTGCTGTCCCGATACGGAATACTACGCCGAGAGAAATGGAGACCGAGAGAAAGCGAGGAGTGAGGGAGTGAAGAGAAGATCCTTTTCACGTTTTTTTTTTGTCGAGATCCGTTTTAAGGGTTGTCGGGATCCGCGGAGATCCGATCGCGGGAAAATGATTGAATTTCCTCGCGGAGGAATTCCTTCTCCCCCGGCGACCGGAAAACAAAGACAATTTTCACCGGTTCAGTGCGACGCGCGCGACGTCGCCTCCCCTCCACTCTCCGCGCCCCCTTTCCCCGTCTACGAGAAAATCGGAACAATGGTCCCGATGTAACCGATGCATTAGTAATAGAAATCCTATGCCGGAAAAATGAAAAGCCGCTGGTTCGTATTATTTTTTTTTCCATTCTTGTTTCTCTCCTTTTTTTCGCCACGTGGACCTCGTTTTTTTGTCCCGTTTCACCGCAAACAGCCAGATGAGCGACGTATTCTATTTTTTCCATTTTTTTTTTCAAAAGAGCTTTTCATCGCACGAAAGCCAGTGTTTTTTTGTCCCGCTGACTAACAACGAATTAGAAGAATGGCCGACTGTCCTATTTTTTGTGCGCTGCTCGCGAATTTAAGGTCGCTCGCGAGGACGAGGACGATGTTAATGATTATCGCGAATTTTACGCCGGCGTTAATCAACTATTATACAATGATGGATAACATTTGTTTAATATTATTCAATTCTTTATGTTGGTGTATATATTGGGTTGGCAAATAAGTTCGTTCGGTTTTTGTGATTTTTGTGAAAGGGAGGTACAATTTGTAGTAGATTTTTTTAAAGTTTTGATTACTAACCTGACTCGTTATCACAGGGATGAAAGGGTCTGTGAATACTTACACCCGCTTTATGTGGATTGTATCGAATTTGGTTACAACTGTCCAGTTTTTATTTCATTCAATAAATAACGTCTGGTTTCTGGAATTTCCAGGATCACTGTGTTGCCAGAAAATGTTTCATCTGTTCCCAACATTTTATTTTGCAACTCTACAATCGTAGAACGTTGGAGAATTGCAAATTTGCAATCCAGCGATTATCAGCTCGTCGATGAAAATGAATTTCGCAGAATAAGGATTTCCGTTCCGTTCGTTTCCTCTCGGTGTTTAGTTTGGTATAGCAAAATAGTCGCTAGGCAGTTCGGCTCTTCTTTTTTTCATCTTGTCGACCTGGTTCCACGGAAGCACGGCCTTTTTTCACCGCGACGCGCAATAAATTGGTGACTCGAAGCCATTACCGACTGCGAAACGTCTCCTAATTAAGTCTCGTGTTAACTCACCGTTGTACACGCGATGCCGTGGCGGATAAAAACGATTTCAACGACGATACGTCGAGCAATTACTACGGCCAGGACGATAATGATCATTGTTTCAGCTGCCCGGAACGCGAGCCTCTCTTATCGGAACTATCAGAACGTCAGGCTGATTATCTGTCCATCCGAGGATCGTTTGATGTCATCTGCGCACATTTTTACTCGGGATTTACACTTTAAATTTCTTCAATCGTTTAGTGCGCGTTTCTATTCCGTACCGGGTGGTTCTCAAGTCGTGGTGCAACCGGAAACATTCTACATAAAAGAAACAACTGAACTGCGGATTCCAATGCAAAATAAAAATGGTTTATTATGAGAGGTGGAAATAAAATGAATTTTTTCTTTTGCTAATTTCAATGAGTCTAAAATAGCGTAACGATGTTCTGGAATTCTTCTAATGTCCATAGTTTCGTATTTGATCTATTCATTTTTGTCACGAATGCATAAATACGGAATGAAGTGTAATAGTGAAAATTTAATTTTTTTGCAAGTGCTCTTTCAGCGAGGGTGCAACGTCGAAACGTGACGGAAGATATTTTTGCACAGTGATCTATCGAATGGTTTGTCCGTACTAGAAAATCACCAAAAATCTTTTTAAGTCGTTGACCTATTTTTCACGTTGAATCGTCACGATTTCGAGAGCTCTGTACGGTTAATGTGTACGATCCGGTCGACAGAAGGCGTGCGCGGAACACGATATTGAATTGCTACGAATTTCTCGAATGAGAGGAAATATAATGATAAAAGTTGGACACGGGATTTAGTATTCGGCACGGTGCGACGCGTCGCGGCGTTCTGAACATTCGTCGTGTTATCTCTGCACATTTCTACTTGAAAAGTCGCGATATAGCAGTGACCGAGGCAGAACGAGATTTATTCCAACAGCGTCTAGTATTTTTGAAGGTAAAAAAGTCAGTACTTTTAACGATTTATAAAGCGTCAGCCTGTGTTCAAAGAATTCGTGAAGATACGGGAAGTTCCACGAATTTACGTTTCCCGAAACGTCGTTGGATTAGTGAGGTTTTAGGTGTATCGTAGGTTCCAAAGGGTTCCTGGAAGCTTGAATAAACTTCACGGGTTTCCGAAACATGAATAGACTCCGAGAATTTCCACACGTTGAGGTTGACACCGTCTCCAAAGTGTTCAAAGGATTTTATATTAATTGACACAGTGTGGTAGATTTTCTCAGAACGATGACAATTTTTGGAAATGCCGCCCCTTAAATGTTTTTTCTTTAAAATAACCTTCGATTGCGATTTCTAAAAAAATTGTCTTACGTGATAATTGACAGAAACCTTAATAGATATCGGAGGTTCACGAAGCCTCGATAGAGAATTTGGATTATTCCGCATCCAAATGATTTACTACTGTGATTGAGTGCGAGAAGGATGATCGCCATTGGACAAGTTAAAAATCGCCGGGAAAAACAAAAGACAATAATGACATTTTGCACAGATGATAAAGAGAGTGCAACCAACATAAGAAAACCTGAAATATATGAAAATGGATAACACGAGATATTTAAAAAATTCAGCCCTGATACTTTTCGATCACTAGACTGCGGATTTGACGAAATTGTGAAATTGTAAATACATTAGATGAATTGAAGAATGTTGTTACATTATTATCGACTTGTTAAGATCATTGAACGATGAAATACATTGTTATCTGTGCATTGTCTATTGATCACAGTAAATGAAACGTTTCAACGTACTTGGGAATAATTAATAACTTTTCCGACAATTTATTCGCATTACTGCTCGGTTAATTACGTCGAGAGAATTGAATTACGCCTTCGTACGCCTTGCGCGCCACGTTGCAGAAACGGGCACAGAAATTCCAGGAGAAGTCCCGTCTGCCGTGGAATTACTCTCGAAAGTCGGGTCATTTTCCACGGTTTTGTTCTCCGTTATTTAATTTCAAAGTTCCCTTTGTTCCGTACGCGACAGCAACTGATAATCTTACTAGCCACTCGGATCTCTGCTTCCACGGTTATTCGCCGGTTTCGTCTTCCGTTATTCTTTGTTTACGCGAAACCGCCACCTCTCCCGTTGGTGCTGTTGTTGCTGCGAAATGTTTATTTCGTTCAAAGCACAATTGACCGCAGCGTTCGCGACGAGATGAAGAAAGAATCGCAATCTGCCCGCATCAACTTCTCCACTGTTTTGATACTTTGGGTTGATGAATCCATAATAGAAACCGCCCCATTCACCGAGGACTAGCAAGGAAATTATGGTAACTTTATTCCTTGAAGATCTGTATTAGGTTGTCCCAAAAGTTTCTTTCGGAATGTGTTCCTTTACTATTGCTAAATAAATATTAAGTTGTCCCAAAAGTGTTGGTTTTCGGTTCATGCACATGATGCAAATTCATGTTAGGAAGTACTAAAACATTAACATAAAGATTATCGCATTGTTTGAATTTATTTAGCAACATTAAAGGAACACGTTCCGAAAGAAACTTTTGGAACAATCTAATATTAAGTACAGTTACTCGAATTAATATTCGTATCTGAACTTTTTTGGGAAGCTAGAGCAATTAGTTTACTATAGGATGCGAAAAGAAAGTTTTTAAAAAATTGCAATTGATCGGAATTGTAGAGAAAATATTAAAAGTTGCATTTTACAGCTTTTTTATGTGGGCCAATATGGAGAAATATAATGTGGAAATGTGGGAAATATAATATAAAATATATTTTTGTAATCACGTAAAAATCTGTAGCAATATGCGTTTGTATAAACATTCGCAGTCTAGTCGTATAACACCGGTTTCATGAAGTTCCATTTTATGAAATTCGAAGAGAACATTTCGAAACAATATCGAGAAGTTTTGGAAATATCTGCGCTGGGATTTTCACCGAAGAGGGCGCGAAGTCTGAACGAGTTCGAACACTTTCAATTTCCACGCGAGAGACATCGACCAATTTGGCAAGCGGCATTATTATTGGAACTTTACAGTGACTCGCGAGAAGGGAACGGAGTGGAAGCCCGTCGCGTCTGCTGCAGAAACGAATAAAACAATTCCATCGGCGGAGAGACACGGATCCCCAAGCTATAAAGACCTTTATTGTTTCTCGGTTTCACCCTCAAGACGCTCGTGACCGATATCTTTAATACTTTTTCTACTGGTGTCTCTCGTGCCTGAAAGCCACTGAATAGAACACAAGCTTGATTCTGCTTTTAAGTACGATTGTTCAATGCTTCTTATCCTTTCGTCTCAATTAATCAGAAATTTTTGTCCGGCGACGCGGAACAGAATTTGAAATATTTTTTTATTTTTGCTCGAGCTTGTGCATCTTCGCCTCGTTAGACGTATTTTTCATTTTAACGGCGGTCCCTTCTTATAACTGCAAGATTGATTCTTAATTTTAATTCTTTTTATTTGTTTTTATTTTTTCAGACATATTTTTGGAGGTTCTTGTAGACACGTTAATCTTCATACTGCCTTAATGTTCTCATTGTTTCGCTACCCTGTTTGTGAAATTTTTCTGGTTAAAATGACTGTAAACACGATATAATTTGAACTTGATTTAGTGGTTTAATTCTGGTCTGGGCACCTGGGTACCCATTTATTGTATTTCTTTCAACAATCTGTGATTGTTCCTCTAAGAAATATTACAAAATTTCTCTGAATGTCCATTCTTTACTCGCTAATATACTAATTTATAGTCTTATAATGAGAATTTGTGCAAACATGTTAAATACAGAAAGGTTTTAAATAATCTATAAATTTTGGTTGACCACACAAGGGTTAAATAGTCGCAAAGAAATAGTAGAACCACAGTATTTATTCACTGTAATTGAAAGATATCATATTCCTGTGTACAAAACGATTAATTAATGAAAAATTCTTGATGCACATTCGAGGCTCGTTACTCTCCGCTTTACCAGAAGTGCTTTCATCTTCATTGTTATTAAGTGTTCAAATAAATTCGTTTCTTCGCTTCAATGTTGAAACTCCAATCGAATGGGAATGTCGTTACAGAAAGGACTCCCTTTCCTTCCGCGACCAGATGTTCGTTGCCAAACGCTATTATGGGAAACCTATATTCCTTTCATACCCGCGAAGACATCGGATTCAAATGACGTTACGATAAATTGTTATTTCCCTTCTCTTTTCCAATCGGAGCTTTGCTGAGGCGCTGTCGATCGCACAACTCTACGAACAATTAGGTAATAATTCGCTTTCGAGTAATACAGCAACAAGTGTTCTTATTGCATCACATTATTTCACTGTCGTCGCAGAGATGAAATTCATTCAGCTAAATAATTTACGTTCCTTACCGCTTTACCTACCGGAATCCTATTAATAGGATTTTCAGTGGTTTTGCTGTACCAAAAGGAAGCTTAGAAATGGTCATTTACATTATAAGCTGAAACGAGATTCTTAAATGACGTTGATGGCGGCGACTTGTTGGTCGCAATTGAAATTGCTGCTACTGTTGAAGGATCCATTAAAAACTCTTCAGCCGTGGACCTTTCAAAATTATGGAATGATCGCTGCTAGCTGATGTGTAAAATGAATTTTTTCCAAAATAATGATGCGTTTTACGTTATAATTATTGTTTGTAATTAATTTAGCTGCGCCTTCTTCATACAGATGAATTTTTGATATAGCTTTAATTACTTGTTTGTCGGTTCTATCTTGCCCACAATAAACGCACGTTTAAGTTTATGATGATTATAAAAATAATTCCTTCAGCGATTTTTTAATGAAAAAAGATATGATAAATTCACCGTAAAAGTATAATTTTGTTAGCCGCGTGTCGTTATATGTTTTTTCGTGCCGTCTAGCTGCTTTTACCTCGAACGGACAAACATTTCGCAAACATCAGCAAAGCTGCTGCGAGGCAATGAAAGGTCAATCAAGGCCCCAAGTAAATATAATTTCGCGAGGATCGAAGCTCATTTTAGAGGAAATACGGCGAGGGTGAAAAAAGTGAAAGAAGAAGGAGATGGAGAAGCAGAGCAGTGGTACGCCGCGACGAAAAGTTCGAAGTACATAAATGGGAGGAGCGACGAAGTCGTCGGAACGACAGAATGTCCGAAACTTGGCGTACAGTTTTAATTCGACGTTAATGCAAAGTGCTCGGTCGTCGTCGGCCGAGGGTGAAGGTTATTATCCCTGGCTGGCAGGATTCCAACAGAGCCGTGAGAGTGTTCGAGGAGAGAGGTTTCTCCCGACGCACTTAACCCGCGGCTGGATTGAAAAGCGATAAAACTCTTTCTCTTTCCGCCCGCCCCTGCGGATCGTCGCCGTCTGTTCTTCAGGATCGACAACCCCCTTGCGATCCCCTTTATAGTTCCACGAACGCGAGCTCGCTTCCTGCGAGCCGGCATTTACTTGATCCTTCTGTCTTGTCTTGCGATCGGGAACGCGACACGGGGGACCGGGGAATCTCGAATCGAGGCGAAACGATCGGGCATTGCGTATCAAGTGCCGGGACGGGACAGAAAGACTCGGAGAAACTGCACCACCGGGAAAAAGTTCGCACAATGAAAGAGGATGCTTAAAGGGGGATTCTATCGTGTAAAGCTGGAAAATTGACTAATAACATTTTTATTGGTACAACTTTACATTCAGAAACTAGGAAAAAATGTGTTATTACCTTCGGCGGTGAAACCACCACTGTACAAGGTGTCAAGAAATTACGCTACCGCTTAAAAGTATCCGGACACTTACTTAAGTTACTTAAGCATCTAAAATAGTGACTAAAATCGATCTCTATTACTTTCTTATAAATGTGCCAATATGAATATGCGCCAATAATGAAAATTTATAAAATGTGTGGTCAATTTGTATAAATTATATACGCTCCGAAAATTTCATTGAAATTAATTAATTGGTTCTTACGAGTTATAAACGATCAAAAGTGGTAAAAAGGCTGATCAGTTTTGCTCCTAACTGTAGTTTGAGAAGAACATAGTTTGAGAAAAACAAGGTCAAGAGAACAATTTTTTTTTCAATCCTCTTCTACTGGCCATGAGGACCAACTTTGTGTTTTCAACTCTACCTCTCTTAAAACATGACGTTAAGTCCCTATAATTTTTACAACGAAATAAGAGAATAAAGAAGGATGATCACATTGATCACGGGCAGGTTTAAAATAGTTAGAGCACATCCACACAGGAGTCAGATGTTAAACAAGCAGAAAATACTTGAACTACGGTGAAAAACGAAAATACTAGAGAGAAACAGATACGTCGATTGTAGCGGAAGAAGAAGATGCACAATCGGTTAGAGACAGCGATAGCAGCATCGAATAAGATGGATTACCGACACAGTAAATTTCGTTTCAATTAACTTTGAGGTGCTAACGCCGGAAGGGACGCGAGCAATAACCTACTCGGCATCGAAGCGATGCGGTAATGCTTTCCAGCGCCGTATTTCAATGGACGACTGTTCTTCGTCGAACTAATTGCCCGTCGTAAACCCGGGTCGTTCCAATATCCATTTCCATATCATTACATCTCACGCGTTCTCTCGCAAAGGGCAGAAGGTGTGTAAAAAGAAGGAAGACGACAATAAAAATGAGCATTAAAATTTGAATATCCGATGGGATAGAGTTCGAATAATTGCGAGCGAGCGTCAGTCGTCGAACCAGGTTGAACACCGATTAATCGTAGCGAGCCGTGGAGCGGCATTAATTGCGGTGATTAAACAAACGAGGTTTTCGCAGCGATTCCAGCTTTCCTTCGAGCAGGAATTCCATTAGGGTAGTGCGGCGCAGCGCGGCACGGCATGGCGCGGGTAAACGTAACGAAAACCGCAACAAAATGCACGCGGTCCCGGAAATGACCGAGACTTTGTCGCTGTTTGTTCCCTGGGATTGCGCGGAAACCGCAATTTTCCGGAGGATCTCCTCGCAATCCTGTTCCTCGGCCTGCGAGAACAAACTCCTGCCCTCGATTTTTCAACGGGCGAAGCCCACGCCTCGGACTCGGAGACTTTTCCCACCGTTGAGGATGAAATATCGACACAATCCACCGAGCGCGAGGAGACGACTTCAATCACCGCGGTGTCCGGCGAGACAGAGCCAATTTTCAAACCGAGGAGAAATTACATCCTCTTTGGCAGTGAATAATGCACAAATTTAGATCTATGTATACTCGGTGTGCAGTGTCTGGGGCCCGGGGACAGAATTTGATCACCTGTCTTCCCATCTAGCGTTTATACATTGTGTTTTATTTGTAGGATTTTCGAAACCGTGGGAATTTTATTTGAAATATTTTATTCATTTTAATTCGTTTTTCTTTTGTTGTAGTTTCTGATAATATTAATGCATCGGTCTCTAACCTTTATGCTACTACGCCACCCTAAAAAAATGTTTTTCCGCGCCTCCCTATCTTTTAATAGATATAATAATATAGACACGTTTTAAATAATAATAACTATATTACAAAAAAATACTGGCGCAAAAAAACTTTTGGCGCCTCCCCTGGCAATAGTCCGCGCCTCCCAGGGGTTGGAAACCCCTGCATTAATGTATGTGAGGTGAGATGACAAGAAGGTCCCTGGCAGCAGTGTCGGCAGATGAGAGGAGGAGCACGAATTGAGGGGAAACGTGTCACGTGATGGGGAGTGGGGAGACACAAGTCTTACAGCTTGCCAAATCTAGCTGTGCGGCTGAATGTCCCCCGCAAGGGGAAATGACCCCGCTGCGCAGTGATAAATAGGCGGAACTTCACAACGATAGAGAACTGATCGTCACCTGTCAAACGATGCACGTGGCGACAGTTCAGTTAAAAAGTAAAGTGACACAAGTGTATTCACACAATCATACAAACAGTTGTTTGTATGTTTACTGCTGTAAGAAATAATGGACAGTACGCACTTTTGACGAGGTGTGTACCTTACCGTTCAAATGTTGCATCCTTCTCTCGTCGAGTGCGATCTTTGTCTTTTTCTGCGCATGCCTAAGTTTTGGTCAACCGCGCAGCTAGATTTGACAAGCTGTACTTCGGGGACCTTCTTGTCATCTCACCACAGCACAGGTGCGATACTACACCTCTGAATCGGTGGAAATTTGTAAAAACAAGTCAGTGCAGAAATGTCAACCTTGAGTTTTACGGTCAAAATTTTCTAACTGCAAAAACGGGCAGACCAGTATAAAATAAATCGACCGCGGCTGTTCATTGCTCGATCGTGCTACTTGCAACTTCGAGCTCGCAATAATTTCTAAGCAATCTGAGTGCCACGCTCGTCCATAAAATCCACGGCGATAAACTTGATCCGCGTTGATCGGAGGCAATCAAATCGCGATGGATCCGCGTTCGAATGGCGACGGTTGTTCGTTTTGTCCGCGGATTTCGCGCGTCGCCCTGTGTTTCCCGTTAATGAAATTTCCTCGACAGCGAGATGCTGAACAATTCCACGCACTCGTGAAAAAATTATTCGTCGATTCACAACAATTAAGAGAAACGCCCGCGATTAAAACGCTTCGAACACGATCGGTCGATCGATTCTGGTTCGACGGCGGCCATTACGAATTCCGCGCAACACCGGGCGCTCGGTCTGGCAAACATTTGTATTCTTTCTCGCCGGGCGAGAATATTCTGCTGTTCATTACCGGCTTCGCTTCGATTTTCATTACGTTTCTGTTTCCTCTTCCGTGTGTGTTTTGTCGGTTTTTGCTGATTATGGAATTCTTATTTGCTTGAGAGGATCCTCGATTAAAATTGAGACCGCGTCCTTTGAAGCTTCCAACGTTGTAATTCAGTTTATTCGTGGCGAACGTAGCAGACGAATTTTGTTGTTACTGCTTGGTCTCGTTTTTATCTATTTTCCTGTGTTCCAGCAAAACCTGCTGGTAATTTAAAAACCCATTTTCTAGACGAAACGATGTACAGTGAAGTCTTCACGTAGCTCTACTATTTTTTTGTGACTCCGCGTGTGCGACGCTTAGATCAAGACTTCACTGTATGTCGAATTAAAGTGCTGTCCAACTTATTTTATTTTTTTCGAGAACGAAATTCAATAGATAGACATTTTCTTTCCCAGAAGACGTAGAACGGGGAGTGTAGAACAGTGTTGCCTCTCTTCTAGTAAACTAGATACAGTTTCTGTTTCGACAGGGGTGGGATAAGTGCGCAGAGAAAATTCGTTTGGCCTGTAAGAGAAGCGTTATCGCGATTAAGTGAACTCGACTTTTTTCCTGGTTCGTTAAAGGAAGGGGAAAATTCGAAAAGTTATTAGCGAACCGACTGGAGGAACGGGAAGCAACGGGGCGATGAGCGAGACACTTGCGCTGCAATTATTCGTCCGCCGTTCTCCCCTTTAATCCTAATTGAGTCTTCGAAGGATAATCCTCGAGACATTTAACTAGCTTCTCCAGGCTGACGGGTTTATTTGCGCGGATATTAGCTTAGGGGCCCGCGATCATCGACTGTCGTTCTCGCCGCCGCGAACGTAACACTATTAATAGCGTCCGGGGGATGATCTTCCGTCGCGGCCGGGAGCGGATGACAAAGGAACGCTCCTCGGAGAGATTTTCGATTCTTTTTTACGATATTCTGTGAACCAAAGCCTTCTTCTATTTTTACGCATTTACTCATTTATAATTAACCTCGTTACGGGTCACCGAATTCCGGATTCGCCGTCGATAATTTTCCGTCGAATGAGATTCACTGCAATTTGTTTAAAATCTTATCACTAGACTGTCTTACATTGATTGTGGGAAGCTGGAATAACAAACATTGATTTCATCCCTTATCGACTTTGTTACATCAAAAGCAACCTTACAACATTCTTGAATTATTAAAATCTTTTACTGTTTCATATTTCAACTGACCAATTTTTTCAAATAAATGTTATCACACTAAATTAGAGGGTACAATAACCCACTTTGGAATTTTTCAGACTTTTCAAAAGCCCAAAATGGTTAATCATTTCGTATTTTCTATTATCATTCTAAGCTGTGAATTTTATCATTTTCAACATGCTTTCCAGCAAATTTGTTGGACAGTCCCGTGTTTGTAGATTTCGTGCCGCTTTTTGGCACCAAAGCGCACCACTGCACCGCACTGTGCGGCGGTTCAACGATCGAGCCCACGCCACGTGTTCGGTTAACGCAATCGTGGTGCGGCTTCGAATCAGCAACGGTGCCAATCGAAACAGGCGTCGATGGAAACACAAGTATCTCGCACGTCCTGCGCAGAAACGTTTTCGCGTTATTTGCAAGTCGTCCTGCAATACGGCCGCACGTCGTATTGATCGATGGCAGAGATAATAATAGCGGCTCGTGGCACGACGAGGCCGCGATTTGATAAGGAAATTCATTAACGCGTCCCACTTCGCCCGTGGAATCGGACTCCCCTCTCTCTTTTTTCCTCAACCTGTTATACCTCCCCCTCTAGCCTCTCTTTCTATCAAGGACCGCGCGTCACTCTTCAAATTATACATCCACGCCGTCTGAATAATTTCGACCCTCCCTCTCCGGCCGCAAGACAAAAACGAATATCGTAATGAAGTCTCAAGATCCTGAAAACGCCTGTGAAACATGAAACTTGTTTCGAAGCCCCTGTGCTTCAGTATGGGACTGGGACAATGATCACTGCTCTTCGACAATTTTCCGGCTGACAAATCAAAGTTTAAAAAATCGAATAAGACAGAGACCGTTGTTCCGTGCATTTACAGGATAATTATTTTTTCTTAGGGATCACATTTGGTAGAGAAACGATTGAGAAATGAACCAGGATCGAACGAACAACAATTTTAGGTTGAAGGAAACAGGATCGGGAAATTCGAAGGATTGTGGGAAACAGACCTGATACTTATTCTCGGAGAAAATTTGTATTTCTCGAGTCTGGGATTGCTATTTTCCGGATCCGAGGTTTCCATTATTGCTTTCAACAGCTCCATTTATCGGACCGGTAAATGTACGGCGTCCGTCCCCGAAATCCTCTATTTCCGAGGACTCGAGGCGAGTGCGGCAATCCCGACTTTGAAGACAGCGTTGTAGCGAGCCGCGGAGATGCCATTTTGCCAGAAAAGGTAGAAACGGGTGGGTTCTCTACTTAGACGTCGCCGCCGAAGCAGAAGGAAAAGATCGAGGTACATACACGGTGGTTACAAGCTGCCGGATCGAAAGCTTCGGTAAACCTACTTGTCCCTGGAACTGGGTCAGCGTGACCACTCAAAATCTTTTATACGTATAATCTCTCGATGCGGAGAGGGGTTGGTAGCGGCGGCGGCTTTCTCCGCGACTCTCTCGACACAAAGGACCCACGTTCCTCGAAATACGTCGCACAGAGAGCTTTCCGCGGACGCGAGTCTACCGGGAAGAGGAAACCCGTAATCCCTGACGCGCTTGTTAGCGTACGGTCTACTTAGCATTTTCTTGCCTAGCGAGTCTCCGATAACAGCGGATCGTAGAATAGGGCCACTCGAGTGACGCTAATAACTATCTACCCAATGTTTATGCGATTAGCTTTTTTATCGGAATAATGGTTCGAGTCGAAACCGTCCGGTTTAATCGTATTCCTATTCAGAGCTGTCAATTTTAGACAATTTATGAGATATTCTTAAAATTTTGATCACCAATTTTTCACACCGGACATTGGTAAAATTGCATTATTTTTTTGAGCCTTTCGAATTTGTTTTCATGACTTTCATTCTGGTAAATACGCAAATCTTATACTCTAATACTCAATTAATGCATAAACTCGATTTTTTTGAAATTATAACACGCGGCGTTTTTCCTTACAACTATAGAATTATTAGGTCGCGTTTCATGTGAAATGTCCGATTTGAGAACAATATAACAGTATTTTGAAATTCTTCTAATGTTTTTACCGCTGTAAATTACACCTACTCATTTTTTGTCATAAATGCATGAAATCCGCTGTCTAGACAGAATACAGTTTGCATAATACATATCTCCTGACGGATTGAAAAGCCAACACGGATATCCACTTTCTGCATACATATGTATACAATCGGAAATTCCAACAGTTAACTAACAAACCACAAATATCTAGCCATAGCTCTGCTACACATACACATTGTCAGATAATTACATTGTATTAACCTGCTCCTGTTGATACAGGCTTGATACTTGCCCCGGTCTCCCATACCCCGAAGAGCAATCTACACCAATGCCTAATGTAATGCTAATGACAAACATGATAGCATTATTATTACTGTATTTTGTTTCCATAATTTATTTGCAAGTGGTATTCATTTTGTAATTTAATCTTCTTTAGTGAGACTGAAAGACTAAATAGATTGGGACGGTGTGTACAGTGGGCGTGGTTTCACTGCTCTCGATTTCGACGGGCCTAACCGATGTCTAATGTAATGCTCGGAACGAATACTTAAGTATTATTACTATTGTATTTTGTTTCCAGAACTTAATTGCGAGTGGTATTCATTGTGTAATGTAATTTTCTTTAGTGAGAATAAAAGAGTAAATAGCTTAAATGGTTCGTGTATAGTGCGCGTGGTTTCACTGTTCTCGATTTCGACAAGGCTAACCGATGCCTAATGCTCGTAACAAATATTTCAGTATTATTACTATTGTAGTTTGTTTGCAGAACTTAATTGCTAGTGGTGTACGTTTTATAGTGTAATCTCGTTTAGCGAGACTAAACGACTAAATAGATTGGACGGTTTGTGTATAATGGGCGTGGTTTCACTGATCTCGATTTCGGCAGCGTTAGCTGATACCTAATGTAATGCTCGTAACAAATATTTCAGTATTATTACTACTGTATTTTGTTTCCAGAACTTAATTGCGAGTGGTATTCATTTTGTATTTTAATCTTCTTCAATGAGATTAAAAGACTAAATAGCTTAAATGGTTTATGTATAGTGGGCGTGGTTTTACGTCCTCCTATCAAAAATATTACAGTACATATTATTGTTACTGAATCTTGTTTATTATCAACTCGTATTAGATCGCGTCCCTGATGTGGTGACACGACCTAAGAAAGGGTGCGAGGGTTAAATTACGAAACAGCCGGTGTACATAAATCATAACTGTCCGACCACTTGCCGGTAGTTCGATGATCGAAAACACCTGGACGCCAAACGTAGCCGCGATGTCTGTAGCGTGGCTGTCGCGACGCGTTTCCCACCGCGGTTTATGTTAGTTTAAACTTTCTACAATGTATCATTAGCGCGAAGTAGGGCAGCCACGGTTTACGTGATTCCGCAACGGTTCGGAACGTCTTTATCCAGACTCGGTTCATCGCCGGTGTAACGAGAGCTTCATCTACAATGCGTTCCATTTAACGGGAGCATTTCGCGGACCGTCGAGCGCACGAACAAATTGTTTGCATGAAAATTCAAATTTCTGTAAAAGTAGAAGTCGCGAGTTTGCTTCGTCTAATCTGAACTATTTTGTTTGGAGTCCGAAATCGAGCGATTAATTTTCGGAACGGAAGTTCGTAGCGTTTTCATTTTAAAATTCAAAGATATAATTTAGATATTTATACATTGATTTATTCAATAACTTAGTAAGTCTTTCTCACAGAAAAGGTTTCTAAAGCTAATTTTATTCATAAAAATAAATAACCTTAGAAGACGCTTTCTTTTTCTCGTGTCCTCGACGCTCGTCTCCCAGTTCTGTATTTGTATACTATGTACTGCACTCCGAAATGATTGAATATTGGTTTTCATCACTGATCGGGACATCGTAGGTAGAAGCTCTGACATTTCGTCAACGATCTCTGACGTCCCGGCTTGATTAGATTCCCGCGAAAGTATACATACTACCATCCGTGAAAGTGCGCGGTGTTTATTGTAACGCGATTCCGGTGGACAAATTCCGCAGACGGCTTACTCCTTTCGATTTGTCGTCGTGGCAAAAGGTCGCGGAGCAACCTTGGCTGCTTCGGTATCGTAAGAGGATTCACTGTAATCCAATATGAGCCACGTGCTACCGACCTAACTCCTTCGATAGCACCGATGCCCGCCTGCGAGGTCAGCACGCGACAACAGTAGATCACTGTGGAAACTGTGAAACATGGGTGACGTGCGGGACGGAAAACTCGCGATTTTCACGACGCAAAGTGAGCTATTTCATCGCCCTGTGAACGAGTGATTCGCGAAACGGAGAATCTTCTAAACTGTACGAAAAGTTTATTTTTTAACCCTCGGTTGTCACATCTCATCCACGAATCTCCGTTGTCACGCTAAGTGGATCAATAACATTGAACCGTAAAAAATTGTAAATGTCGTTCGAACATCACAGAATATGTCTTGATAAAAAAAGTGAATTAGAGACATGTTGCAAAATGTCACTTTCCAAATGACAATCAAGAGTTGAAGAGCAAACGAGTGATTTCTACATTTGAAAGAGCAGTGTTTGATACCGAAAATAGTTTCTTTTTAAAACAAGGAACGAGTGTTTTCCGTTTTTTAGAATAGAAAGCTTGGAACAAGTGATTTTTAAAATCGCAGTTATGTGCGAGAGAGACAAGCGATTCGTTCGAGGTACGAAAACAAACGATTTCCGAACGCAGAAACCGCGTATTTTTCACAACATCGTTGTCCCGCGGTGAAATGGGCAGCTATTCAGCGGGGATGTCCGCGTTTTATTTATCCCGGTCTCTTATCGCAGTGCTCCATTAAGTTTCCCCCTTTCAATTACCTTTACTGAATCGGTGATTGATTCAATATCTGAGCGGAAAAAGACGCGCACGCCTACCGAGTAGCACGTATCGGGACAGAAGCGAGTCTCGTGGTAGCGTTCCAAACAGAAAAATCAATTGCAAAATTTGTGCCGAGCAGACAGGCAAACAGACAGACAAAAAAGCAAGCTAATAAAAACGTGGTAAAATAGTTTGCTTCCGGGTGCAACCATAGTCTAACAGACTTTTGATAATATTTAATAATATTGGACAATTTTTTTATTAAACATCTTGCACACGAATATTAAATAAATATTAGACATACTTTTAAAATTGTTTTTACAACACGTCCACATCATAAACATCGACCGAATTAACTTCGTATAATGATTGTCGAGAAGCCGAACTGCGTTTCATGAAGTAATAATAGCCAGCTGGATTATTTTACCGCTGCGGTCGCGTGAAGTTCCAGAGAAACCTATAGGTATGAAGTATCAAATACCAAGATAATAAATTGTAGCTTAAAAAAACTCGTTTGACTGAAATTTGTACGCTTTGTATTCAATATTTGCGACCTTGAGGTTCAAGGTCTTTGTTTTGCATCATATTCTACTCGTCGCGGGATCAACCCCTTGCCCTACGATTTATTTTACGGTGTCATTTACGGAAAAACCAGAAAAATTACATCTCAAATTTGCAAATCAAGTTTAAAGAAAATTAATGGCATACATATATTTATTAGATCCTGTTCAGAATCTTCATCACGAGTCTGACACGATATAGGGCAAGGGGTTGAAGGGGTCTCCAAGAAACGCGTTTGAATTTTCGCAAACTATTTCATTCCACATGTCTACAGTGTCGACTGTGCTGGTCGGTGTTCCAGCTGATTCGACGGTCAGTTATATCGTTGCACTTCTATCATTCCGTAAATTCCGGTTTCCAAACACGAGGGATCACGTCCGGGTTCATGAATCGTGCAGTCGATCGGCGAGCTGGGGAGTAAATAGTCTGTCAGAATAATTCGATACTTTCCACCTGTATCCCCCTTAACCTCGTTAATTGCGACGATCGAGGGCTGTGGGGGTGAGCGAGTGCGGGTTGCACTCGTGCTCCAAATTTGGTGTAAATCCACCCTCCGGGGGAGTAGGTGGTATAGGTGCACGAAGTGGTGGCTCGGCTCGGAGAAAAAGGTGGAGGCAACTTGTTACGAGTCCCGATACAACGACCTTGACGTCACCTAGAACAGCGAAAGCAGTGGTTCCACCTTGCCCCCCATTCTCCTCGGTCGGCCCGATCCTCCCGAGTCGAACCAACCCCGCCGACACCGACGGCATTGTTCGATTGTCTCGGGAACTAGGTCGCCACAATCAGTCTCCTGCAATTGCACAGATACTACCACCGGCTCTGGTTACCAGCCCGAAATTCTTGTCTCACCGATACGATTGGCCAGCCGTCACTGCTGCGCCCCATGACCGTCTCCAACCTCTAAGTAGCCAGTAAACAACCCCGCCGACCATAATCGTTCGACCCTGATGCAACGCGCGCGGAACCGGAACGGCCCACCAGCTGTTTTATTCGGGCAACTTCGTTTCACTTGAGACCCGACGCACAGTCGGCTATTTCTGGACAACAACCTAATATCTGTAGTTGCTGCATGTCACAATTTCAAAAAATTTCCAGGATTGCAAAGGTACGAGATTTGCCTTCTCATTTCTCGATAAAACGCCAGATAGAAGATTGATCTAGGGCGCTATCTCCCTTAAAAATTTATTTAAATCCTTTCATTATCTGATCCCTTGTGGATTTATTTTCCTATTTACTATTATATTATCAAATTGCTCAATCGACTCCACGATACTTATTATGTAATTGGACACTTACATTACGTATTATCTATAGGAGCAGTCTTTGCAATTAATGCTAGTTTAATCCACATATACCCTATTTTTACTGGATTAACCCTAAACAAAAAATATTAAATATTCAATTTATTATAATATTTACAGGAGTAAATTTAACCTTTTTCCCCAACAATTTTCTAGTCTTAATAGGCATGCCTCGGCGATATTCAGATTATTCCGATGCATATTATTGTTGAAATATTATTTCATCAATTGGATCTATAATTTCCTTTAATAGAATAATTATATTAATTTATATTATTTTAGAAAGTTTCATTTCAAAGCGAATAATTATATTTAAATACTACCAATCGTCATTAGAGTGATTACAAAACTACCCCCTTATATATCATTCATATAATAAATTACCTATTATCACAATTAAATTTTAATATGGCAGAATAGTGGAATGCATTACGTGTAATGTAAATTACGCCTCTCAGACGAAAAAATAGGACTTTTGAGGGAGATAGCGACCTAGATCGATCTTTTATCTAGCTTTTTTGACTACTGAAAAACCCCGTGTTTGTGTTACGGAGAGATGAGAAGGCGAATCCCGGAAAAAGGAGTCTATCCTCTTGATCGAGCATTATAGTATAGGATTTACGTATTTACCAGAAAAAAAAGTCATGAGAATAAATTTGGAAGGCTCAGAAACATAATGAAATTGAACCGATGTCCTATGGAAAGGTATTAGTGATCGAAACTTTAAGCGGCAATATGTATCTCGAAAATGAAAGTATGTGACATGCGGCGTTCTTCCTAACAACCACAGATATGTAGACAGCGGATCTTTATGCAATATAAAAATTTTCTACCGAGATTGCAACAAACTGGAGTGAAATGGAAATTTATTTTCTTTCTTAACATGTTTGGTGGAATAAATGTAAGATTAGGATTTAGTGTCTACCGTTCATATTAATTTAACTTTGTATAACGATATTCCTTCATTATTATTTGTAAAGTGTTATACTAATGAATGTTATAATGAAATAATGTAACAGTATTCTTACATTCTTCTAATGTGTTTGCTATTTTAAATCACAACTACTCATTTTTGTCATAAATGCATAAAATCCGCTGTCTACTAGTATGTCTGTTTGTAATATTTTTAGTGGGATGAAAATAATATAACATTATTCTCAAATTCTTCTATTTTCAATTACATCTACTCATTTTTGTCTCAAATGCATCATATTCGTTATCTACTAATATGTCACGGGGCTTAATCCCGCTGTCGTTGCAGATAAATGACATCCTAGGCGACATTGAAAGTTGCTAAGCCGACCGCCGATATAGTCAGTTCGCACCTGTCAACGTGTTGACAAACTTTTCTAGCAGAAAGTTCTTTTACTGTACCTAGGTAATAAAGAGTTGGTTAATAAAAGTTCCAACTGTTCGTTTGCCCGGGGTTGATCCTCTTCGTAATTTGTTCTCATTGAGCGCCGCAGTTATTCTTCGTTTGGCCTAACGACTTGATCCAGTCACGATGGAGAGATAGAAAAATGGCAGAGAAAAGTGATTGTTTCGCGAGAACGTGGAGCGCAGGGTTGATTGCAGGCTTGTGTGGGAGGATTGGGCCAAGGCGCGGGGTAGTTTCACGAGCTAATATTTGCTCCATCAATCAACCGTCGCGTCCTTGGTGCAAGGGAGGCCGAGTTACCTGGGCCGCACCTGCTGGTTTATATTGTACCACTGTTTGAAAGACATCCCTCACGTTCCCCCATTGTCGGACCCTCTGAAAGCTTCCCTCTCGCCATCAACACGTTCACCGCCATCTCGCGTCTTGATAACAGCCTTCGTATTTACTGAACTGCGGTTTTGATGTATTTCTGGAAAAATGAGTATTTGAAACAGTAAAGAGACCACAATGATTTAAGGAGATAGTCTCTTGTTTCCAGGATTGCAAGTGTGCGGGATGCGTCTTCTCAAAAGCGCTAGATAAAAGATCGTCAAAAGTCCCATTTTTACGTTTACGAGGAGTAATTTGCATTATTCGGAAGCATAAAGCTGCGGTAGCTACATGCTGCCGAATAATGCAAATTACGCCTCGTAAACGTAAAAATAGGACCTTTGAGGGCGATTGCGGCCTACATTGAACTTTATCCAGCGCTTTTGACTACTGAAAAATCCCATCTTTGCATTATCCAGAAATGAGAAGGCGCATCACGCCGCACCCTTGTAATCCTGGAAACGACAACACTAAACCTACCACTGCTGGTCAAATAACCGGGTTCATATTTTTCACCTTACAATTATTGAAATTATCAAGTTGCTTATATGTAAACTGATTCGACTTTATCCAAACACATATTTTGATAAAAATTGCACAAAATCTAAATAAATAGAGCCTTGTCATTTTGCTCGGTAGTTTTAGTGTTACGGATGCCGGTACATTATTTTCAACCGTATCAAATTTTAATTTATGACAAGGTCATTTGTGACGAGGTCGTTATTATTCATAGCAACGAAGTATTAGACGCCGCTAGTAATACCTGATAGTGGGTGGGTTAAAATGATCTCGAAGGGGTTCGCAGGAGGAGCGGAAAAGTTGTAGTTCCAGAGCGGGTTGGCAGCGATCGATAAAAATTGTTTTGCACGCTCGATGCCGGATTCCCGCGATGCCGCGGACGCGTTTCTTGCGATTCGCGTCGCGGAATGCAAACCGCCAATACGCGACACTATAATTTTCCAGATAACCTCGCCGTGATGTATCGACCTCGTTAATGCAACTATGAATCGCGGAGCACGACACGAGGAACGTCATCGTGGCCGTTCGAATCTCTTGCATACTGCAACACAGTTGTTAACATTGGTAGCGTCGTCGGCAGGGTCGCCTTGTTCGATGAACGTCTTCAGTATGGTGTCCGGCAGGGTTGGGCATTATTCGAATAACGAATTATGGTTCCTCAATCATTATTTTTCACTAGGTTTACGCGACCCGTCAAAATGACGGGTTTTAATATTCTTAATTTGCGATTATTCGGAATTATTTGAGAAATTATTTACCAAATTTATTTCTTTAGGTATTTATTATTGAAAAAATGGCCAAAAATTTGGATAGACACATACTTGCTGTGTTTTTCAAATAATGTGAAATAGTTATTTCTAGAGCTCCGTAAACCTAGTGTTAATAAAAAGTTAAAAACTTTATTTTCAAGTTAATATTTCACGATAATTTGATTACAGTGAGAAGAAGGTTTTCTTTAAAAATGCTTCGAACACATCGGTGTGCCGTATACAAATGCGTCGCATCATAAAAATTAGATTTTCTACCGTTGACTATGCGTATTATAAAATATTCGTAGAATTGCCCCACTTTTTGTGGATCTGAAATTGAATTCAAGTAATAACTCGTTTATAGTGCCACGAGGCCCCAAGGAAAATTAAGAACTGTTACTTTCTTCAGAACTGTTACTTTCGATTGAAAAGAGATATTGACTTGTAACTCGCAATAAGAAATACAAAAAAATGAATATGTACATTCATTTTCGTGTCCGAGGCATCGTGCGAGAAAGAGCTTGTAAAGTTTCTCACCAACACGCTGAACACACACAAAAGAAAAACAGACTGACAGTACATTAATCACGCTGGTGAGATGATCACCGATAGCAACAAATTAATTGCTGTAAGTTACAGAAATTTTGATATCAGCGGTAATCATTCAGAATGACTCATCCAATGAATGTAATTCCAGTCAGATCAGCTTATTTACGTTCACTATCGCTGCTAAGTGATTCATGGACGAGGTTGAACATCTTTTAAAATAGTGAACGGTAAATAAGTCTCATAGAATTTTTTTAAACACCCTGTAAGTGCATTTATCATGTAGGAATCTTGTAGAATGTTGGATCTCCACTTCAGTTGTTCAGCGAATGCAAACTTTTTAATATTATTTTGTATGAAACGAAATGGAGGCGAAAAATTCATCACGAAACGAAAGAAGAAGTATAACGGAGTCGTAAATATATTTGAAATTGTTTTCAATAGGGCTGGAAAAGTCCACGAACGAGAAGAAAAAGATCCGTTATTTGAAACCTTTGTTTATCATTACATCATCCGCGACAATCAATTGATTGGCTCGAAGGCTGCTTTTTCCTCCGTCGTCATTAATTATTAATTAACTTCCTCAGCGACTACGTCGTGATACAATAATGACTCAATAAGGGAATGGATGTTTAACTTCCGGAAACCGATCCAGTTAACGTAGCTAACATTTATAGACGTTTGTGTATACGTTGACTGAGATAATTGGAAAATTGTCTATGTAAACGGTGGAATTATAGAACCAGTTCCATATAATTCAGTCGGCGCAAGAGACGGTAACAATTATCACGTTCCCTCGTTACGTGTTTGCGTAAGCGGGTCTACGGAGGCGCTTGTAACGAGAGTGTGGGGCAAATAAACTATGCAATTTTTTATTATTAGAAGAAAATTATAAGGCAATCTTCTCGAACTCTTTTTTGCTTTTCTGTTGCTCTGTTCTTTTGCTTGTCTAACAAATATTTCAGTGTTATAGAAACAAATTTCTTCAGGTTATCTAGCAAGCAAATTCGAAATGTTGGATGCAAATATCTAAAGAGAAAAGTCCACTACAAATATTTAAAACAAATATTATTTTAAGAATCTGTTTACATGAAAGATTTTACTGCAACACAAAACCTTTCCAGACCAAGCGCGGTCTGCAACTGCAAATGTAAAGTTTCTTTTGATCCTTTAAGCGAAGAGCGTGTCAAATATTTTTCCAAGTTTTGTACCCCGTGTCGGTTCCATCGGGACCATAGGGAGCCGTTCGGGTAATGTCCCTTGCGACCGGAAAGAACTCTGGAATGATTCTTTCATCCCTGACATCATGTATCTGGCGTACGAAATCTCAGCGTGACGAAGGACGCCTCGAAGAGCGCTCATTAGAATCGATCCGATGGTACCAGTCCGCGCAGAACGGTCGAAGCCCGCATGGGACATTTCGATCTCGTCGCGTCGATGGCGGTCGACTCGCGAAAAAGCCTTGACAATTATCGATTGACTTTTTCCGATCGATTTGGGAAAGCACGTCGTCTCTTGCGCTGCGACATTTCCCTGACACACATAACTAATCGCTGTACCCGCGCCACTGCGAGCGATTTGAATCGATTCGTATCCGACCCTGTTTAAACATACAAGAATACGCCGAAGAAAGGGCTCGTAGCATCCTGTGATATCATGAATTACAAATAAGCCGCGAAGACAGCCGCTGTCTGGCCATACGAACAGCCGTTCGACCGCTTTTACCATTCGAGAGTGTGCTGTCTTCGAATGATTGTTGTCCTTGAACCCTTCCTCCGATATTCGAAGAAATACAGGTACACTTTTGCTAGGAGTATTGCAACTAATCCAATATGTTTTAGCACGTTTACTGTTAAACAATCTCTCGAAAAAAATTCCAGAAAATCAAAGTACTGTGGTGAGATGACAAGGAGGTCCCCGGGGCAAGACTTGTGTCACCACTCTACGACTCTACCTTCCCTTTCTATGGTCACGTGACGCAACTTTTCCCCTCAATTCGTGTTACCTCCTCTCATCTGGCGACACTGCTGCCACGAACCTTCTTGTCATCTCACCATAATAGTCATTGAGGTAAAAACTGAAGACTCTCAGCTTACCACCTTACTTCTTGAACTCTTGTAGATCGTACAAGTCCCGTATCGTGAACACAATTAACTTTTAGCACATTCGAGGTTTGGTAAAAAGATACGCGGAATTTTAGTTTTTCTCAAAAAATCTTGATTTGTTCATCGATACTAATTTTGTCTCCTTCAAAGTACTCCCCTTCAGATATACATATAATAATACACTTATGTCCACCCTAATGGCCACCTATGCCAACATACGTTAAGGACAACTGTACCGACGAAACAAAAAGATATTGTAGCAATCGAACTTATACAGCCCGGGAAATTTGCAAATTCCGCGTATTTTTTAATTAAACCTCGTATGACCGACAGTGGCAGTCAACGTGTCAGGGATGATTTTAACAAGCGGATGATATCCGTGAGTTGTGACGCGTGTCTAGTTGGTTACAATGAGATTCGAAAACCGTCGCCCGATATCCTGAAAATTCTGAAGTCAAGTGCGCACGTTGAAAGGAGGACGAAACAAGGTTGTCTATCGGTAATTGTCAAAAATCCCGGGGCCCTGTTTGAACATCGAGGACCCGGCTTTGTGCTGGCGTCCTCCTTAACACCCCAGCAACTGGTGAACTTCATGAATTCGCGTCTAATTAACGAGCACGCTCGGCGGTGCTTCAAAAGAGACGGGAAAAGCTGAGCATTCAACGGAGATCAAAGGACACGTGACTACGCGGTATCTTTCGACAAAGGTTCGGCCAATATGGCCGACTTCTGGGTGAAGGTGAGGCCATATCTTCGGCTATAGTTTCTGTAGAATCTAGTCCGAACCTCTGTACTCGAAGATGTACGAAATCCTGTTGATCGGTCGGGACAGATTTCCAGACAATTTTATTTCATACGATTAATTTTTTGTCCGCGTTGTAGGAGTTTCGCGACATTGCAAACATTACGACGACGTCTCCTGGGTTCAGCGACGTCACAACTTCTTGAACTTTGCGAGACATCACGCAACACCAAGGATTGGGAAGACGTAGGGAAGATTTATGGGTTTATTTTTCCTTGAGCTAAGTCTGTAGGCGTTGCAGCTTTAGGAAGACGCCCATGCTTTTCTATTAACTCTCTCCTCTCTCCCCCACCATAATTCTCACCTAATCGCATCTTCCCCCGAAGTCTTGAATTTCATTATTAACCCTCACTCGCTCTTTTTTGTCAAATGTTTTCACCAGACTTCGGATTTATAGCAAAATTGAGTAGATGAATTTAAAATTGTTGGAAAATTTTAAAAACTGAAGATGTCAATATATTATTTCTCCTCTATTAAAATCATTAAGGAAAAAAATAACATCCAATTTGGTTTCTATCTCTTGAAATCGATACAGGCGATTTTCATTTTGTCGTCAATCGGGTACCCGAGTACCCATTTAGTGTATTTCTTTCAACAATTTGTTAATGTTCCCCTAAAAAATATTACAAAATTTATCTGAATGTCCATTCTTTACTCGCTAATATATTAATTTAGTCTTATAATGAGAATTTGTGCAAACATGTTAAATACAGGAAGGTTTTAAATAATCTATATATTTTGGTTGATTACACAAGGGTTAGTGCCAGTTTCAATTTTCAAATCCCGATAGCAATACACACGATTCTATTATTTATGAACAGTAAAATAACTTGTTAACGTGGGACGACGAAAAATAAAATTTGATATGCGCAGGCATTTATTGGCTGTAAATAAATTGCAGTGCATTGGGTTAACGAAGTGTCGATAGAGTGGAACAATTCGACGGGATTGAGTCGCCAGGTGGGAATTTCGGGGACGCAGTTGCGTGATAGAAAATCATTCGACAGGGTAAATGGCGTGGCCTGGTAATCGCAGCGTTAATTAGTGGTTGTCACGAAATTTTCCGTCGGGTTCAGGCCAGGCCCGAGGCCAAACTGGCGCGCGGATTTGTGTGTCGGGTTGATTCGGGTCGGATCGGCGCGGCGCGTCGGTTCTTCTGGAAGATGTGTCGGAGCGTGTTGGTTACCATGCGATGTGCCAGCTGGGATTGGTCGAGTTTGCCGGGCGAAAACGGGATCAATACTGGGAGGCTTTCGACACGGAGGCGTAGGCTGGCGTTCTCCACTCGACGAGAATCGGGACTACGGAGTCCCTGACCTTGCCAGCGACCTTAGCCTTGCCAACACCCTTCGAACCACCGCGGGACTCGACGAATTTTCCGTCAGTGCACGATCCCCGTTCGTTTCAACTAATTTCTCCTTTAATGTCCACGATTTCTTTTCGTCGAACCGTTCGGGACAGGCTCGGTTCCTTCATCGGTCGCCATCGACGAAACTCTGGCAAACACGAATACACATGGAAATGCCAGGTCACTCTTGCACCGAATGCCTGACATATTTTTACCACGCTTATATTAGCTTGCCGAGTTGTCGTTGTATGCGTCAAATCTTGTAATCGAATTTTAAACCACTTCCCGATGAGCTAGAGACTTGAAACTTTAAACATAGCTCAGAACTGGATGACAATGCAATATTAAAAAACAAATTTTAAGAAAACTGTGCGTTCAGGAGAAAAAAAATTTTAATATTAACCGTCACACCTCGTCGCGCGACGCTCGGTAGTACGTCATCGCGTTCAGCGATCCCCACTCCGCGCGGCAGCGCTCCCTACTCCACTACGCGTTCCCACTCCGCCTCATTCTGTTCCATTTCGGACAATTTCGGACTCCATCAAGAGACGTCGTCTCTCGGAGTCATCCCTTCATTATATCTCGCGTATTTCCACACATACCTTACTATTTCATACCAGTATTACTATATCTTGCGTTCCATTTAAAAAAGACTAAAAAGTAGAAAATAGAAAAATATATATAAAAAAACTTTAAAAACCACGCTTATAATAAAATGCACTTCTAAAACGGAGAAAATAATTTTTTTAGACATTAGTGACTATAAATAAAAGCGTGGAGCGCCCACGAAGATTACGTCAATATAGTTTAGCGCTCCACGCTTTTATTTATAGTCACTAGTGCCTAAAAAAAATAATTTTCTTTTTTTTAGTGCATTTTAATATAAGCGTGATTTTTAAAAAGTTTCTTTTATATATATTTTTTGCAACTGCTCTCGCTGTGTATTTTTTTTATCCCGTTAATTGAGTTTTCCGCGGAGGTAATTACCGCGTAACGGGGTCACCGAATGTGACCCTTTCGAGATGGATTTTCTTTCGACAAAGGCATATTTATTTCGTATAGAACCAAGTGGGGAACACCGCTTGTCGTTTGTAAATCGGAACAACGAGTTTCACGAATATTAACTCGCTCGACTACGTTTTATCATTGTCAACTACTTTGTTTATATTGAAACATTACATTTTTTAATTTGTCGACGTGTCAGTGGAATGAGGAAAAAATGAACAAACGCTGAACAAAACTAACATCTTCCCAGTATTTTCAATGAAATTTAATTTTCTAATGCAGTTCAAATTTTCCAGTAAAGTTCAATTTGTACGTCGTCTAACCGTGTTATGTCACGTAAATGAATAAATCTTGATTAACGACATTGTTATCTGAAAAAATAATGAATCAATTTATTATCCTGAATAGAAGCTAACTGTTTAATAATTGAGAAAAATAAAGAGGATAGTATGATTTTGAAGAGCACTCAACGAACTGTTCTACTTGCAAAGGATTCTATTCTATTTTGTCGCTTGCGCGAGGAAAAGGAAGAATTTGCAGGATCGACTGATCAGACAAGTCGAGCAACGATCACGGCGACAGCGCTCGTTTTTGCACAATTAAAATCGCATGCTGCAACCTTGAGCGACGCGCTATGGCCCGAACAACGTAATGAAATTTAACTGAGGTTGTTAAGGTCGATTCTATCGCTCCAGACTTATCGCTGCTACGACCAGCTGCTGTCTACGCGGAGTCGTTGCACACTTTGTTGTCAGAGAACCACTCGAGTCGTTCTATTCAAAAATAGCCATTTCGACACGCAAACTAAATATTTGTCATCGAAGCTGCAGCGTTCTCCGTGAGTCATTTTTCATCAAACTTGTAAGGCAAAATATTTTTAGGAACATTATTTCAGAATCGAATAACCTTCGCAGATCAAACACGTTCATTAAACTTCTTTGAAGTAAAAACTAATTTAGGCGCATCGCGTATACAAGTGCTGAGCAGTGAACGAGTCTGATCCGTCACGCTGCGAGGTGAAACGCTACTCGGAGAAACAGACAGGTGTGCAATCGCCATAGCAGTTTTCGCTTGCGGTCTTACGCGCACGATACTGGTCTGTTTTTTTTTTAAAATTTTGTTTAAAATTCGGTTTTAGAAACACTTTGCGTCGAACAATCGTGATAGCCACGTTTCTTGAAGTTTGTCACGAAAATTTGAACGTCTTCTATTTATAATTGTTGCTACAGCGAGACTATTTGTAAGCGTAGATAGATTTGAATACCGTGGTGCACTGTTGGATGTTACTCTCGCGCTAGAACGAAGCCGGTTATGATCGATCGTCGTACGTTTTAACGAGCCTCAACGAGGCGTCGGCTGAACGGTCCTAGAAAATCAGCTCGAATCGTAGCGTGCGCACTGACACAGAGAGCGATTAGAACCGTCTGCGATCGATTTCCGGGTGGCTGTGTTTGGTTATGTTATCAGTAGCTCCGGTGTTGAACTCTTCTTTTTTCGTCGAGATAACCGAGACCAGTTTCGCGCAACCTACCGCGCACTTCACGTTCGTCGAACAATCTGAAATCTTCGGAATGCAAAGTGGCCCCGTTCGTTAGATAGAGTGCATCGTTTCGGGAGAATCGTAATCGAAGAAATTTGGCGACGCTATCGAGAATTTCGATTTTGCATCGGAGTCCAGTGCTGGTGCAACAACACCGATAGTAAGAAGTGTGGTGACCATCGGTTTATAAATAATGCGTGACGAAGGTTAAATTTACGTTATCGATTAATCGAATGCAAGATTTCACCTCGCGTTAAAGCACTTAACGCTTTAATTACGCGATCGTTTACACGATGTTTACATTGTACCGGTGAAGTCGCTGTAAAGAATTTCTTAAACGGTTCCCCTTACTTTTTGTCGATGATTTTATCATCATTCCGAACAGAGAGTCATCCTCGGGAGTAAAACGTTCTACCAGTCGCGTGTATCTTCTGCATCAACTGTGCAAACATGCGGTATTTAACCTTGAATCATGCTCGCTGGAGAATTACACAAGTATTTTCGGCTTTTCAAAATTGTAGCAGTTTAATTGGCGAACAATCGAACGTCGTAAATGTGAATAGATCATTCTACCGGCGCAGCAAGGAATAGAAATTCCATGTAGAACGCGACGGAATACGCAGTGAGCAGTAGAATAATTTATGGTAGTCTCCAGAATAGTCGCAAGGCAGGGCTGAGATCATGATTGCAATTAGACTTCGCTTTTGATGTTACAATGGTGCACGTCTTCCGAACCTAGTCAAATATTCCATGAAATGCACCGCAGTTTGCGACCTGAGTCTACGAGAGTGTCAGAATCAGCCTTATTGTTTCGCGAAACAATATATTAAGAAATCAGAATGTCCGTTTATTCCGTGTTGATATTTTTCATATCACAATATAAACGTATAAATGCCGACTAGCTAGAACGAAATGACGTAATTCTTGGATATTATATCTACTAGATTGTTGCATATGAAATGTCCGACTTCGAACAGTAACATTAAACAGACGCGACTCCTATGAAACGGCAAAAATAGACTGAAAATCGTGGAAAAACTTTTGAACCGTTCATAACTCACACACCATTTAATCAATTTCGATGAAATTTCCAGCACGTACTTAACTCATATGAATGTACAAAACGCATTCTTTCAAGTTTCGTTATAAGCTCAAATAGAAAAGTTCATTTATGAAAGACTTATTCAAAATATAAAATGTTTGCATTGATTGCAAGACACAGGAGCCAAACAGAAATTTCTTCGTCTTTTAATTGTCTCATTTAGCTGAAACGAATAAACTAATGTCCTTAAATCTTCGTGATTCGTCCACTGCTTTAAACCGAACGTGTCCATTTTTGTCATAAATGCATAAAATCCGCAGTCTAATTATGAGACTGACAGTACCTAGAATAAACCTGTAGACTGTAATACATAGTACGTTTCATAGCATTTCGATTAGCATTTCATATGCATCAGTCTAACACTTCTGAAAACAATTAGACGTTTTAAAAGCATTGTATTGAAACGAATCGTTGACAGCTTCGAGATGTTCCACCCCCAAATTAGCTGGTCACGATCGAGTTCTGGGGAAAGGACGTGATCGGTTTCCGATCTTGTCTGACTAATTCATCGGTCTCGAATGAGTTAGGTTTGCGCGCGCGATCCCGTCGACCGGAAGTGGCGCGTGTGCAGATCGACGAGCCAGCCGCGAGTTGCGAGTTGCTAGTCGGTCGTGTGTTTCGCGAGTGATCCCGAATGATGCTCGCACGACACGCGACCTAGAGTGTGCCCGGACCCTCAGTCGCGGACAATCGGAACGATCGGTGGTCCACGTGGTAACCGGACGCTCTAGGATCACCGGCGAAGGAACATGGCATTGTTTTCCGGCGGCGGAGCTGGCGGTGCTGCCGGCGGCGGAAATGAACAACCGCCACCGGTCAGGACCGAGGACACTGTCGGCAGTATTCTGCCCTCTAGACAGCGCAGCCTGAAGGACCGACTACGGGAAGGCATCACCGGAGGATTTAGCTGGCAGTGAGTATCGCAATTCCTCGATTAAACCCCATCTTTCGAGAACAAACGCCGCAGTCATCATTCCACACGCGATCAAATTGGGTGATGAGTTTAGTGGACTCTCGATAGACGCGATCCTAGAGGATTTACCTCGCAGTGAGTATCACAATTTCTGGATTAATCTCTATTTTCGAAGAACCAACGTTGCATTTGTCGAGGACGATCGTGATTCGATAGATGCAAGGTGTTCCTAGAGGATTTAGCTGTCAGTGAGTATCACGATTAAGTGTATCCTGGATTAATCCCTATTTTGGAAGAACAAACGTTGCATTTGTCAAGTATAATCGCACAAAAGTGGAGAATGAGCATGATGATCCTAGAGGATTTAGCTGACAGTGAGCATCATAATTTGTGGATTAATCCTCATTCTCAAGGAACAAACGTATTTTGTCGAGAACAATCGTGATTCCCAACTGCGTAGGATAAAATTGTGTGATAAGTTTAATGTACTCGATAGGTGCAAGGTGTTTCTAGAGGATTTAGTTGTCGGTGATTATCACAATTCTTGGATTAATCCCTATTTTCGAAGAACAAACGTTGCATTTGTCAAGTATAATCGCACAAAAGTGGACAATGAGCATGATGATGCTAGAGGATTTAGCTGACAGTGAGCATCACACAATTTATGGATTAATCCTCATTCTCAAAGAACAACCGTATTTGTCAAGGACAATCGTGATTCCCAATTGCGTAGGATAAACTTGCGTGATAAGTTTAGTGTACTCGACAGGTGCAACGTGTTACTAGAGGATTTAGCTGACAGCGAGTATCAGAATTTCTGGATTAACCCCTATTTTCGAAGAACAAACGTTGCATTTGTCGAGCAAAATCGTAATCCCCACTAGGATAAAATTAGACAATGAGTATGTACATTAAACCTGACAGGTGCAACACGCGTAGAATAAAAATGTCTAACAAGTGTATCTACAACGTGTCCCTAGAGAATGTAGCCAGCAGTGAGCATCACAATGTCTGAATCAATCATCTCTTCAATAGACGGCGCATTTGACCAAGACAGTCTTGATCTCCAATTGCATACGATAAAATCTTCAACACAAATTTTGTCTACCTCGAGTTAACATTTTTGTCCACTGCACGAATCACTGCATAAATTGATCGTGATCGATACGTCAACTTTTTAGCGTAAGACTCGAGTTCGCTCGGCAGTACCATCACCGGTGCAATTTTCCTTTGCGAAGCACCGTGTGATGAATTCATTGAGCTTGATGGACCAATATTCAGAGCAAGATTAAAATTCAATTGGCAACGTCGTTTTCCAAGCGTAGACTTCGTCTAAGGTGTCGTCGGTTATAGACGAACTTGCGAAGTTGGATAAAAATTCAGAGATAGCACTTTCAATTTAATGCTCTCTCTCTCTCTCTCTCTCTCTCTCTCTCTCTCTCTCAGAGAATCGAGCCATGAATTTGTCCCCGGTGGTAAATACGCTCGTAGAGTATATTGTGGATTCAATTGGCGGCGAGCACCACGTAGTCTTCACTCGCGAAGAATAGAACTCGTATGACGAGCTTATCGTGTATGATAGAGGGGACTCTTTTAAGCGAATCTTCGATTCAACCGACAATGAGCACCATATTTCCACTTTAACGTATATATTCGTTCGCGGAGAATAGAATTCTTCAGAATTTATCGAACATGATAAATGCAGTCTAACGCTAGAACTAGTAATTCCATGAAAATGTCTCTTTCCAGATATTTTATGCCTCGCCTCTCGCATATCCTGTGGATCGAAATACGGTTAAGCGACGCGGTGAATCGCTATTGGAAAATAATTGAAACCTGGATCACCGATGTACTCTTTTAAAGATGAATCGTTGATCGAGTCGGATGTTATTTTTACAACGCGATCGCGAGTTTGCTCGTTTCGAATGACCGCACGGAAAAAACAGAGAATAGGAAACGAATTTTTGAAAAACATTTGATTGCCATCGGCAACGTCGGTGCATTGTTTCACTCCGGTCGCGGAAAAATGATCGCCGCAGTTATAAGTATTTTTTGCAGCCGCAAACATTTGTCCATGGAGTTGTCTTGCTGCCGGAGCCGTATTTTATCTAGTATCGTTTACAAGCCCTGTTTTCCGCGGAATTTTGAATATCAAATTGCACTGCATACATTCTGCTGTCCCACCGAAGGCGGCGACCGCTTTTTCCTCGCGAATCGTGTTTTCGTTTTTTCCGGGAGATTTAGCCTTTCGCTCGGCTAGGGGAGCCACGTCTACCGGTCCTATTAGCAAACCTAATTACGCGACCTACGAACCACTTAGCTTCGTATTGCGCAGTAGATCTGGTGACCATGGTTACTTTTCAATTCAGATTCACACCGTTCTATCGTAGCCGACGTTCATTTCTATGAACACGAATTTTCCACTACTTGAATTAATAAATTGCGGATTTTCATGCGGAATAGAAATTGTTTGAATTAATAGCAAGAAGAAGTGCTTCGTTGATACTCGTTTCGTTACGGGGTAAATTGGTTATTTTTATTATAATATGAACGAAATTTCTCTGGCTTGTATTTATTAATGTAGTACAAGTTAGTATGAACTATTCTACATACATGTCGCCCAAGAATAAGGATGGTTTCCTCGCTTAAATCAACCAATGCCAAAGAGTCACGTGCGAGGTACACGTACAACTTTGAGGTTACCCTGAACGTGCAATAGTTTACAAGTTATTAATATATTCTATGTTGTTATTTTAGGTAAGTACAACAAATATTGATGTAGGTTTACATTAAGGTTCGAAAGCAATTTTAACTCTCAGAGACGGACTTGCCCCGCTTTCGGGGTAATTTTCAAGCAAAATTAGAATCCTACATAATACTAATTCATCAGCAAAAACTGTGGCAAGATTTTGATACCAAGAACGTTAAGTTTTTACATACCAGACTGAAAATACATCAGTTTAAAGTCCAACTTTGCAAAAACTAGGGCAGACTACCCCACTCCACCTTAACTGTTTTAATAGGTTGGCAGTGATAGCATTTCTAAATGGTCTAAGTATGTATAAACACGAATTTTCTACTCCTTGAATTAGACTGCGTATTGTTATGCAAAATAAAAATTGTCTCAATTCATTGCAAGAAAAAGTACTATTTAGATATTCATTACTCAACTGTTTTAATAGGTCGGAAGTAATAGGACAGCATTTTTAAATGGCTTAATATTGTTTTAGATTAAAATAAAAATATCCTATTTTATGTTTCGGATTGTCTAAATAAAAGTATTTTATCTGCGGAAATTTTACCATTTATACATACCGGTATTTTATTTGAATTGTAGAGCAACGATTATTTGAAATATTTTTCTCACAAATGTTATCCAACTCGGATTCGCGGAAACGAAGTAAACAGTCAACAATTTTTACCGAGTAAATTCGGGACTGCGCGCTCTCCGATCAGATCGATCGCAGGCAAATATTTTTCCGGTTCCGGGAAAACATTCGCACCCGGCCGTAATGGAAACACGATGCACGGATCCCCACAGGTTGGGACGCGATATCGTTCAATTTAATTACTGGCGGCAGTAATTCAAGCATTATCGTCGGGCCAGTGTTTCGGAGTGCGCCGCGCAATCAGTAGATGGCAGCCGCAGTTGACTGCTTGAGGCCATCCTCGAGACGGCCACGAGTATTTCTGGCCTGAACAAAGACCTCAAAGCTGTTGCATTCATGCATTTTTGAAAAATTAAGGGTTCCGTGCAAGAACGAGCCACAACAGTAGTTTTGTGGTATATTATGGCTTTTATGAAAAATAGACTGCAATTTTTTTATTCAAACTTATTAACCCTTTTCAGTCGGAGCTATTTCAACTCGAAACTTAAACATTTCCTCCGACCTAGAATAATTCCATTCTGTATGATTTTTTATCAATACTTAAATATTTACTAATTGATTAAATTTCAATATATTTAATAATGTAAAAACAATATTTCGAACAATGTTTTCTTTTTACCATTTTCATGCGCGTACAAAAACTAAAAATAATTAAAACACACGGTCTGAATAGTTCTCCAATTATCACAAAGCAATTAATAAGAAATATTAAAACTCGTTTTTCCCACGCATCATACTGTTACATAGGAATTCAGTTTTATTTACTAGAGTGGATGCAGCTAATGTAATAAAGCCTCTGTTCGCATCAATATTCACAGTTTCGTAATAATGCCATGAAAGGTGTACTTTTTTCCTGCCTACCAAGAGCATCATCGTCGTCATCATTATTCTTCGTTGTGTATTGTTCGAACGTCGCGAAGAATTTATGCGGCGATCGCTAATTGGTGACGCAGATCGGTGTAATTGGTAATTAGCCGCGGCAATGGCCGTTCTCAGACTTTATTTTCCAAATGGCTACTTTGTGGTGATGTTTGATGGAAGGGTATTACGTAGAGAACACTAAACAATAGTCCCACGCATTATACTTTGTCGTCTTTCCGATCGTTATGTAAAATAATATTTTTTCATTACGTACGTACAATTTCAAGCCGTCGACATTTTAAAAAGATTTAAGGACATCAGTGTATTATTTTCAGCTTGACAAGAAAATTAAGCTTACACTAAACCTACCGAGCAGTAAAACCGATGAAAATGTTTTAGCTTGCAAAAATGACGAGGCTCTATTTATTTAGATTCCGCGCAATTTTTATTACAATATGTGCTTTGATAAAGAAATTTATCGAATCAATTTCCATGCAGGTAACTTCATCATTTCAATAATTGTGAGATGAAAAATATAAAACCGGTCATTTGACCGGCAGTGGTAGGTTTAGTGTTAATAAAAATTTTTCATATGGCTCCTTTGTCTTGCAATCAATGCAAACATTTATTTCGCATAAAGATCCGCAGTTTCCTAATAATTGTTAGCGAATCGAGACACCGCAAGAAGCTCGAATTCCTGTACCCTCTCGGGGAGGGTAAAGTCTTTCGGAGTTAATACAATAAAGTCGGCCTAATGAGCATGGCTGCGAAAGAAACGGGCTCGTTGCGAGGGGTTGAAAGTATCCCGAAGAAATTCTGGACAAGTCGTTCGGATAGCCGGCAGTTCCGGTGTCAAATGGTCGTTTCCTCGGGCAGTTTTCGGTGGAGACCGAGAGCGGGTAGAGGGGACGGTTAGAAGAGCCGGTCGAGCAAATCGGTCGGGTCGATCGATGTGCGCGGCAACTGCGCCCCGAGCTTGGCCTCAGGAAGCACGAGCCGAGCGTGCTTCCGATAATTTAATCAAGAAAGTTCGGTCGGTTCGCGTGTCAGTCCCGCGAGCTGTCCGAGTTATCTCGATCCCGTTGAAAGAATTCGGCTCTTCTCCCTTCTCGATGGAGCCCTGGGCCAAAGCCACCGTCTTTCCCTAATTCCAGGTTCGTGTTGTTCGTTAGCAGGGAGCAAAGCCAGCAGTCGTTGGCTCTCTTGAACGAGCTGCCAACTTTTCTTTCCGCCGTATCGCGTTTTCTCTTTCCTACTTTCCTTCCTTCCTTCCTTCCTGCCTTCCTCCGCCATCCTTCTCTCATCCTACCCTCTCGCTGTTCCCAAGTCGCTCGTAAAAGGATCCGATCGCCTCGATCTACTTCACGGAACTCGCAACTGGGACCGCGTTTAATTCCCGGCGACACAGGACCCATTGTGACCCGAAATGGAACGTCGAGAGCGTTTCCCAGCTCCGCGATCGAAATTTCATGGTGGCTCCCCGCGGAGCAGCTTTTCTAGAGCCGGTGACCCTCTTCTCCAATTACCATGGCGTTGTCGTTAATAGATTGCAATATTTATACAAAGTGCTCGAAAAAATGAAATCGTTAAATAGTCATATGGTAAGGGACACCGGGGAAAGTTGATGTAGGGGCAGGTTGATCGTTTTCTCTTTGAAGAGACTCGTAACCTCTACAGGCTTCGCTTCGTGAGAGACTCGTTGAACTCTTCTAACAAGTCTGACATTTTGTTGTTCAAACTTCCTCCTCTTGGGTGGTGGACGTCTGCTCCACAATCAAGATATGCCAATTTGATCTTGTCTTGTGCATCTATGTGGTACTTTTCGAATTGAAAAATTTATTGAAAACTTTTGGAATTGACGTTTGCAACTCTGTCATGATTAGACTGCGGATTCTATTACAAAAATGGGTAAGCAGAATTTAAAGCAGTGGACATATTAAAAAGTTTTAAAGACATCAGCGTATTGGCTTCAGCTTAATCAGATAATTAAGAGAAGAAAAAAATTTTTATTTCGTTCCTCTGTCTTGCAATCAGTGCAAACATTTTTTATTTTGTATAAATATCGGCAGTCTAGTCATGATGCAACTTCCGCCTTGTTATTTATGGCAGTGTCTATTGCTGCGTAGATTATAACCGATGATGCAAGGCGTCTGATCCAGATGAAGGGTGTATCTTTATGAAAATTTCTCTCCGTGTTTCCCTCTTTGAGACTTTAGAGCCTTCTTCAGGTTCACGGCTTGTTGAACAACTGGGGCAAGTTCCGGAGCTATATTTCTGGCTGCTATGAACGACTCCATCGTCAAAATGGACTTCTAGCCATAATCCCTGATTACCATCCTAATCTGGTCAAGGGTGGCAAGCAAAAGTCTTATCTTTTGCCAACGAGAGATATCGCTGCTCGCCCAACCACTTTATGATCTGCCCGACAACTTTACGGGACCCGTAAACTCTCCACCCACTCAAAAACATTGTCAATCTCCTAAAAAGACGAAAATGTGTATGTATTGTATGCCTAATGTTCTCCAATAACTATCAGGGCCCACTCTAGGGGCGAGCAACCCGGATATTTGTCCGGGGAGCCAAAATTTAGAGACGCCATTTTGGCTGTAAGTGTGAGAAAAATATTGATGTGTTAAATACCCAATTAAGAGAAAATTTGCTTTTATTAAAATTTAAATAAAATGATTCGATTTTGATTGAAAATAAAAAATATGTACCTTTATTTAAAAAATATATGTGTATATACATATATATTCTTAAGGGGCGGCAATTTGTTTTTTTGTCCGGGGCGACGTAACCGCTAGAGCGGCCGCTGTAACTATACATTAACAAAATCAAAAAATAGAATTTTATCTCGGTAAAGGAAATTATAATAATAACATACATATTTATTAGAGTATGTTCAGAATCTTCATCACGAGTCTGACACGATATTGTAGGGCAAGGGGTTAATAATAATTAGACTGCGGATCTTTATGCAAGGAAATAGAAACAGATTGAATGTTATTTCTTCCCTTGATCCCTGGCCGTATTTTGACGAGCCAGACTCGTGATGAAGGTTTCTAACAAAGTCTAACAAATATGAATGTTACAAGTTTCATTTTAGACGAAATAAAATTTGATTCGTTTGCAATCAATATTTAAGTATTAAAATAAATGTAGCCATACAAGAAATATAAATTTTCCTTTCCCTTCTACGACATTTTTGTGCACAAAGACGTTTTAATCACTGTAACTATAAAGAAAATGGTCAATGATTTTAATAGAGGAGAAATCATATATCGACATCTTCAATTTTGTAAATTTTCCAAGCATTTTGAAATTCATGTACTCAATTTTCCTATAAATGCGTAATGATCCGCAGTCTAATAATACTTGATCGAAACTTTTCTCCTGCCGCGCGAGTGGATATGCATCTCGGGTCTTCCAGGGGCTGATGGGGACGCGTGCTCGCGTGGACGCTCGACGAACGGAGCCGAGACGAAACTTTCGTTTCGAACGAGAACGAGATTTAGTCACCGTGAAAAATATTTGCCGATCCGACGAAACCAGTTAATTTTCCGTCGTCGGCGGCCGCTCGTATTGATCTCGATAGGTACGTTTCGACGGGCGGACGTGACCGCGTATCGATACATCGACTGCGCAGAATATGGAACGAGGGGTGGCTGGTCTATAGACGGGGCGGCCTCTAGTTCCTCGAATTGTGTCACAGAGGGCACAGACAGGTGGCAAACACGAACACAGCGGAGCACGCACCAACATACACACACAGAGGTCGCGTCGTCGTCGGACCGACGTCATTTCGCCCGAAGGTGACGGTCACCGTTTCCAATTTTCATTCTAACGCCCCTGCCCTCTGTAACGGACCCGAAAATGACGCGTGTCCCGAGAACCGAGCCGAAACAAACACGCCGGATGAACGAACCGCGACGCCCGCGAAAAAACACTGAAGGTTGCCGGAGGGAGGACGGAGGGGAGGCAAATGACAGACAGCTCGACGCGTCGTTTACCACAGAATAATTATCCGATGGCCCAGTTTCGGGAGTCCATGTATCTAGGCGAGTTCCTCTGTATCCGATTCCGGGGCGACGTCTTTCATGAACTGTGCCGGAAATCGCTGGGAACATGATCCTCGCACCCCCACACCCTCCGTTACAGTTTCGAACCTAAACGACCCTCTACTGCGACACCGAACGGACACATTTCTTTCAACGAAATACTTCGACATAATCAATATTTGAAAGGGTGTCTGGAAGAAGGAATTACTTCAGGTTTTTTTCAATTTTAATATTTTATTTAACATTTAATAAAACAAGGAAGAAGGGCCTGTGTCTTTTCCAGCTGGCTTTTATCATTGCAATTCACGTTCGAGTTCAAAACTGCGCGCTTATAAAATTTTAAAAATCTGCCATGGGCTCTTCGTTCAGAATAGTTCAGATACCCATTCATTGAAGCATTGAAGTCAAAATGCAGCCCTGGTTTTTGCATCATGCTTTGCACGTACACTAAATGAATACCTAAACTCCCTAGTTCGCGTTACAAGTATTTCGAACAATAGTCCCAATCGTCTAGTGAAGAAAATAAAGTTTCGCAGATCCCTTTTGCTCCTCTCCCGGGTAAACTTTCACTCAGGGGACCAAAGATTTTCAACTCTTCTGAATGTATAATAATATTACATAATTCAACGAAAAAATGATAAAATTTTTAATTCCACTGCGAGGAATCCAAGTTTCAGTGTGCGGAGTTCATTCGTTTAAAAGTTGCTCGACTTCAAGCGCGTTTGACAAGTTAGAACGCTGCCATATTGGTTTCCACTGGATACACTAGGTCTGCGTTAACTTTTGGATTCCTCGCACTAGGATTAAAGGTTTCATCATTTTTTCGCCGAATTGTATAATATTATACATTCAGAAATGTCGGAAATGTTTGGTCCGCTAAGTGAAAATTTAACCTTCTTCCGAAAGTGCAATTTTCGCGTGGACTCGCATCATTGGAACTGTGATATTCAATACTTTGCACTCAGGGCTATTTTAACTCGAAAATTAAGTATTTCTTCCGACCCAGAATAATTCCAGGGTAAACTTTACTTTACCGGACACAAAATTTGTGCCTTTCTCCTATAAACTATGATGTATTTGGTATTCAAGAGTTATTCTTGCTTAAAGTTGAGCAATCTGCAGTGTTTTTGACAGGTAAGGGCGCCGCCATATTGGTTTGTAGCGACGACCGCGAGCCGCGTACCGAGCAGAATCGCCGGTCCTCGTCGCCCTCCCCCCCGACCTAATCACCAATCAACTCGTTAATTATTCTGCTCGGTAAGCGGCGCGCGACCGTCACTACAAACCAATATGGCGGCGCTCTTACCAGTCAAAAACACTGTCGATTGCTCAACTTTAAGCAAGCATAACTCCTGAACCATTGATCCTACAGGATCGAAACTTCGATCTGCAGCTGGCCCGAGTACAAATCTTCTGGATTACATACAAAATACATCATAATTTATAGGAGAAAGGCACAAATTTGGAGTCCGGTAAAGTAAAGAGCAGCCTAATTCCATTCTATATTAATTTTTTTCTTTGTATGAATATAAAATTGATATAATACCTCATACAATAGTTAAATGTTTAGTGATAGATTAGACATCACCATATTTCATAAAGTAAGCAAAATTGTGAATAATGGTACATCAATTTTTAGTGATGACTCTCTGAGTCACCACTCGAGTACTAAAGGCTAGAATGCGTTCGTAGAAGTCCTTCGTCTTCTAGGTGATTGCGAATGTTCCTTTTATTCCGGCTCTTCCTCGCAAATCCAGAAATGTGTTCGAATACCTTCTGGACAGTGGTATGATGCATGTGTGCGCGTTCACTTAAATACGACCGTGGAATCGATACGCGCACCTGGAGGAATTGTGTCCGACGGTATCCGATGAACATGCTCGGATTCGGTGCATGATGCATGCGCACGGACGTCTTCGCACACAATGGCTAGGATGGTCCCTTTGTTTTCGATTGGCCCAGAAGCTACACGGACCGATGTATCCGTCGCCGTCGTTGTTCGACGCTGTGCGTGGCCTTGATCGTCGCCGGCCCACGAATCTAGGCCTTGTTCCTCATTCGGCATGCGACCAGCGAACAATGAGCTACCCCTATATCGGTAATCGATCGGCATTCGCTCGCTGGCGAACACTTTTTCATCCTTAAAGCGGATGTCCCTCGAACCATTTCGGAAATTAACGTGAAATCTACGCAGCTCTCGTTATTAGTCGCACAATGAGCTCTCGGTATAGTCGCACTAACATTCGGACTCAATTAAGAGGAGGCTAACTTTTTAATATCGGACCACATGACTGGGATTGTTTTGAGAAGATAGAAAAATTGCAATTGCTCGCAATTGTAGAGAAAATACTGGAAGTTGTTCTTTTACGACTTTTTCTGTTGGCCTATATCGGAAATTGAAAAATACTAGAATACTATTAAAATGAAAGTGTTGTAAGTATGCAATGTGATCTCTTGATTGTTGGAAGTTTAAGGGGTTAATCCTGCTTCAAGGTTTTTCGGGGGGGATGGCACCCCAAAGAGTTGTTGAGAATACATAACTTATCTTTACCAAAAACCCCAGGAATGCAAAGGTCTAAATTTCCAAGTTGCTTAGGAATGCAAAGGGTCGCATCGCCGAAGGTCTTATGAATACAAAGGGCCGTAGTTTTTATAGGTCACGGGGATGCCGAGGGCTATAATTCCAAGTGTCTTTGGAACGTAACAGTTCTGAGGACCGGGGAAATGCAATGATCGCCGTTTCAAGGGACTTAGGAATATGTGGACTCATTTGAAGGGCTTTGGGAGTATAAAGGGTTCCATTCCCAATGGTCTTACGAGTACAGATAGCCACCATTGTTTGGAATCGTGGGGATTTAAGGTTGTATGAATGCAAAGGACTGCGATTTGGTGGGTTATGATTACGGTACTTGTTTGAACTTATTAAGGTGCTTTTGTTCTTAAGTCCGCAATAAAAATTAACTTGGAAAAATAAATTGTATTATTAGTGTATATGTTGCAAAGACAAACATTGCAGATTTAATCATAGAGTAATTAGAAGACCGGGCGCCATGTTGCATCGCCAGATGACGAATTGTCGAAACACCACCGAAAAATAACGAACCAGCCTGTTCATTGTATCGATGCGCTAATTGGTTGACAGTTTTATCGATTTGTCATTAGTGGCAACGATTTCCGTGGCCCGTATAAATTGACCCATTAAATTACGACGGCATCGCTGATCGTTCAACGAAAGATAGACAGGAAGAGAAAGAGAGAGAAAGAGAGTAGGAGGTTTAAAAGGGAGATCAAGATTTATCGTTCACCGGTGAAAAATTGGTTGGCCTATCGCGAAACCCGCCGTCCCTTTTATTCGCTAATAAATGCAATTATTGTTCGGCTTTCGCCGGCGCGCCGAGCGGACAAGTTTACGGCGGATTATTATTTCCCTGGAACTCGTCGTTGCCATTTTATTCGTCCATTATACCACGCGCATTGTGCCAGTCGAGATAATTTCGTTGCGCCAAGAAATTTCCACGCGGATCTTTAGAGAAGCTTCTTTGGCGGCGGCGGCCGAGGGATGATGGTTTATGTCAAGTTTCTCGAGCAGTAAAGTAATTTCCTGACAGGTTCGCTTAAAGCGCGCCGCGATTCGCGCAGCCCGTTAATTGCTCAGGGAACAAAAAGGGACAGACGATTTTCGCAGTCCTCTCTGATATTCCATTCCTCCGTCCTGCTGTGCCGGCCCGACGACGGCGCGGCTCACGGTTTCATTTTCCCTTCTGCAAACATTCGGCGTTAATTGCCCCGTTTCTTGCGGGAACCTGAACAACCTTAAATAGATCGCGCCACTTACGGCTCGCCTGACGAAACCGGCGTCGAATTAATTTTTTCCTTGACACCCGTGCACACGATCACGGTGCACAGAAACAATATTTCGATTTAAAGGAGAGACTAAATGGTCCTCGCCAATCCTTTTTTACAATGCTGTCGCTAGTGATTACCCGGAGCTTAAAAACTGTAATTATTTCCTTCCTCTGCAACTGCATTCGATTTGATTAAATCTCGCATTTTACAACTTTGCGAAGACTTTTATATGCCACAAACCCATTAAGTTTATCAGTATATTATTCCGACATCGTCGAGACCATCGTCCCAAGGTCCTCCTTCACTTCCGTTCTGCATTTATTGGTTTCTTGTAAAATAAATGTTTTGTTTTTTATATGTTCCACATTACTTTAAATGTATACGTGATCTCATTCGTGCGATCTGTCCCTTATACAGCCAGCGGCAGACAGAATCGTACGCTATACAGGCTGTCCCACTTCAAGTTACAATTACGTTGGTCACACATCCTCTGCAGGTGTTCCGAAATTCAAGGTGACCTTCCATCATTTTTATACGGAATTGTATGTTTGTATTTAGGCAAGTGTGAAGTCCATTCCAAGGTGAATTCATTGACGTTGGTCTTTCAAGGTCGTTCATCGACGTTCGCAACTTACCTTCGTTAAACTTGTTGAAGTTGTGCGTCTGTTATATTGAAAAGCACTATCCCCTGAAAATGGTGCATCGATGCAACGAGTGCTTCATTCATCGCATTTTTGTGCTACGATTTTTTTTCCATGGACTGAAAGAGAAAGTCGTTGAACGACCATCATCTATATAAAGGACGTTGACCCTGCGGCCCCCTGAACGACCCTGACTCCCGTAAATGGCCGACTAGAGATTCGGACCAGCCTCTCGCCGCCTCGTAAATTATCCGCCGCTCGACTTTCTGCCTTCAATTTCTTTCTCCGCCTGTCTCCCGAGCCGCTCTCTTTCTGTAGCTCCGCGTCTTTTATCGCTCGATCTGCATACGTTTCCAACGGAATCGCTGTCAGCACAATACCAAGAGGCTTTATGGCGTTTGATATATTTTTTTTTGCCTCGAACTGGGGTCTCGGACCCCAGGGCAAATGTAAATCACCGCGAATCAGCCTCGACACGTGGAGAATGCTGGTTACAGCGAGATAGAAGATACGAGAGATTCGGATTTGGAGGGTTCCACCTTGCTAATGCCGGTTTCATATGTTCTTCGATCCCTTTTCTGCGCACTCGTGTGTTAGAATTCTAAAAGTACAGCTTCGTATAAGGAACAATATCTTCTTGACCCTTTGCACTACGAATTATTTTTCAATTTTCTTACCAAAAACTCCCTACTATTTTAACACTAAACCATTTTAGATTTTTTATTTGCCAATTATTGAAATTGTAAAGGTGTTTTCATGGGAATTCATTGAATATATTTTTTGAGACTCCAGAATATATTATAGTAAAATCGCACAAAATATAAATAATTTTAATCTTGTTATTTTTATAATACATCAGTCACTTTTGATGGTCGGTAGGTTTAGTGTTAAGTGTTCCATTTAAAATTTACTTCAAAGGACAGTTCCCTGATTGCTACTTATTTTAAACAATTTCGTTTACTAATTATATTAAATATAGCTCTCTCTCAAACTATAATTTATATTGGTAATTTACATTTGTTTTTAACTAAAAAAATAAGTACTTAAATAAAGGGAGAACTGTTCCTTTCTTCGATGTCGAGTCACACTCGACAAACACTGTACAAAGGGTTAATGTTTTTCAGCCAATTTTTTTTCAAGTCTGAATAAAACTCGTGCAAAGGTTATGAACATGTACAATACGATCAAGTTTGAAAAATTACAAAATCAGTCTACATTCTTTAGTAACAAAGGGATGGTGGAAGAATAGATACCAACACGATAATGCGAGAATTGAAAAATATAAATAACAAATGCGTAACCTTGTAGTAACACAACGTTAGAGATAATTAAATCATTTCCTATAGTATCGTAATCTCTGAAGTGTCTTCTTAAGCACAAGTCTAACAATAAGTACTTTGCTTCAGAACAAGTGAAACCTTATTAGATACGATGATTGATAAATCAAAGGTTTACTTATTGTTCTTTAACAAAATTCTGAAATACAATGAATATGATCGAGATTTCCTGGGAATGATGGAACTTTTCAACCGTTGATAAGGTATTTTATCCATGCGTTAGAAAGTCATTTTTACTACGATATTGCATCATGCTACTTTCAGCTGCACTTGTAAGCTCTTTGTTTCCCGATGATTATTACTCCAGAAGCTGAGAAATGTGACGTAAACGTATTGTTCTGAAGAAATAAGGTATCACACCGGAAATGACGGATTTTCATTTATCTCAACGAAAAATGATAGAAACATTTTTTAATAACAAGATCACCTAGAGAAATCAGTTGTTAAAGCAGACCGAGTTTTCTACATATGAAAGTGCAACTTTCTGCACAGTACTTCACCAGGCCAACTTCGCGAATTATTTTCGAGAAAACTAATGGAGATACAAGTTTCAAATTTTGCAAATTTATTAACCTGCACTTCGAAAACATTCCGATCTTTTCTACGGTAAAAATATTGAGTTTATGAAAAGTTATAGTTCTTCATTCACTCGCATTGCTAACGCAAAAAGCGACGTTGCTACGAATCATTGGGTTTTCGAAGTCCTCGGAAAGATGGTGGTGCTCCTAAAAGTAAAGAACGCTTGAAAAATAGCGACGAGCGAGACAGACAAAAATGTCCGAGGCCAGGCTTCCGGATCAACCCCTGTTTCCGGGCGAATTCCTGAGGGTCCGCGTCGCGTATCATGAATATGAAAGTTTCCGAGTCGGAGGAGCATGCTCTGTGCAACGTTCTCCTCGGAAATAATAAATCTCTTTCATCTGACTATCACCTTTGTTTCTCGGAAGAATGTGTACGAAGAAAGACGGTGGAAAAAGTTTAGGGGGGTGGGGGGTAGCAGCAGAATTCAGAGGCGGTCTCGAGCCGAGGAAACAAGTCCGGCCCCAGCCATTAGGTAGATACTCTCTTCAAAAAATGTCTCGGCCGCGCGAGGTCATTGGGTAAATGGGTCAAGTCGACGCGCAGGTACTCCACCGTGCACTTAGCTATGCAGATTGCACGGGACGGTTGCAGTCGGACGGCGCGGCGCGGCGCACGTGCTAGTGCTCATTTATGAATTATGAGCGCGCCCGCGTGTTCGGTGTTCGCTGCTCCAAGCGCCGCCCGTGGACGTTTAATTAATTACGGCCGCACCTTTCGGCTCGGCTAAATGTTTACAATTGACACGGCTGGTCCCGCACACTCTCCCCCCGCACACACCCTTCGTCATCGCCAAATGTTTGAGTTGTTCCCACGCGGATCTGACTATGTAGTTGCTTCCGTCGCTTGTCCACCCAATCTCGCAAATGCTCCTGTCTCTGGCATTTATCGGACAATCGTGTTTAAGCAAATCTCGATTTTCACGTTAAACATTTAACCAATATTACAGTCGGTGTACAAAGTATTCGTACGCATTAAAAAAAAAAAACGAATTACTTCTTCAAGATTGGACCCAACAGTTTGAGTTTCTTTTCAGACGTTAGAAGGATTAGTTTACTAGCTAGTGTGTAAATAATCTATTTTTTTTTTTAATTGTTATTGTTATTGTAGTAAAGGTCACGATTTTTTAATTTTTTATCTGTACCTGTAATGAAAATTTAGAAGCTGCCTTTCGAAATCGATCAAGGATGTGTTACGAAATATAATTGATTGAAAATAGCAAAAATCGTAAGAATCTGCGATTTAAATGAATCGCAAACCGTAAATTCAAAGATTTTTACATGTTGCAATGCCCATAGCTTTTTTATCCGTCAACTAAATACATATATATATAACTTACTTAGATTTACAAAATACATGTTTTAAATTTTCATTACGGGCAGAGATAAAAAATTTAAAAATCGTGGTCTTTACTGTTCCCTTCGTAATTGTGACGAATAACAATTACAAAAGAAATTATGTACACATTAGGTAGTAAACTAACCCTTCTAACGTCTCAAAAAAACTCAAGCTGCTGAATTTTGAAAAATTTATTCGTTTTTAAAAAGTGTACGAATACTTTGTACACCGACTGTAGGAATTTTATAGGTTCAATTTTGCTCCTCGCTGAAAACGCTTACGCTTGAAGAGGATGAAATAAAATTGCTTTGGGGATCGTAAAAGCGACTTCAACATTTTTTTTTTTCTAGAAAACAATTAATTATAGAAGTTTATCATTTTATATCTACCGTTGAGTGCTGACAAGAAGGTCCCCGGGGGGCACAGAGGCAAGAGGGGTCTATTGTTCTGCATAGCAGTGTAGTGTGTGTGTGTGACCGCTTCGGCCAATAGAAGGCACTTCCCAATCTAACCAATCGGGCGCGCATTCTTGTCTACGTCACCGCATTCTTGCCAGGGACCTTCTTGTCAGCACTCAACGGTACAAAGATTGGACATCCGAAAACTAGAAAAAAATGTTCTGGTGTATATAACGTTGTGTTTTTCATTCCTGCCATTTTTGTTTGAATGAATTACGTGAAAAATGTATGCTTAAATATTTTTTGAACCCTCCTCTTTACATATTGTAAGCGCGTAACTCTGAATAATATAATGAAAATTTCTTTCTTCTTTTAATTATCTTATTGGGCTGAAACTAACACACTGATATCATCAAATCTTTTTAATATGTCCGCTGCTTTGATATATCAGATTTTACCTGTGCAAACACCATAAATTGGAACGTAGTCATCAATATAAGAACCGTTAGTACCCTCCCAATATGTTGTGCGAGTAGGTTGGAAATACCGTGTAGAAAAGAATAAAGTTCTATTTTAATCTGTTCTGAAATGTGAACAAAGTGTGTCACCTCTGTATGATTGACACTATCAACGTGTTAACTATCCATTATGTCTGCTCGCTAACATCTCTTTAATCTTGCTTCATTGTACCGTTCCAGTGGTGGGTGTAATAAAGCGGCACTATAATAAAGCGACACTACATGTGCGACTATTCGCAAGTGAGAATTAAAGTAAAACTTTAATTTTAATTCAACTCCCGTCTGTCCAGAATCCTTTCTACAGTAGTTTCAACGTGGAATAATGTGTACATGAATTTTCGTAGTTCAGAATCAGACTGTGAATTCTGTGCATTTATAGCAGAATTGGGTGAAATTTAGAATTGTGTGAAGATTAACAAACATTTAATGGTGTCATTTCTCACACTCCTTGTTTCTAGATACTGTGATTACGACAGGATTCTGTGTTGTAAATGAACCACAAAGTGTTAATAAACCAAAGAGAGTTAACCTTCTCTTTGTGGACGTGGTGCAAATGCGCCCCAGGCTGATAAAAACAGAAATAACTTTTTATTTAAATTTATAATCAAACAAATTTATTTATTGCTCAACACTGATCTCTGAGATATGTTTTTTGAAATTATTGTATCCTTTAAAAATGAATAAAATTTCACAAGTACTTACGCAGATAAAGTTTTTCTTTGCATTTTACTGCAAAAATGTATGGAGTCCAATTACTCCCCTGTGCACGGTTAACATTAGAATAGCAGTACACAGAGAAAACGTGAAAGGTTTGCTCGTATCTGTCCTCAGCCCCCAAATTATTACTCCCTATCGTGATATTCCAGTTGTGGTCGTAAGAACAGGAAAGGATATCTTTAATAACGGAGACATTTATCTGATCTTGCGAGAAGTGACGTGAACAGGGTCTGGCCAAGGGTTGAATTCGAACGGAGATTTCCGCAAACACGAAGCTGGAAACGAGGGTGGCGTCTGGAGATGCGGGGAGGGAGGTTGCACCTGTATTCGCAATCGTCGCGCACGGGTAAAATGGATCGGGCAGGATCCTCGGGAACCCGACCGAGAATTTCCGGGCAGAAATTTCTGTCCTCTTTTGAATTCCTCCGGTGTGACACGGTGTTCGGCGCACTCCCGCGGAACGTGCGCTGAGAAATGAAAGAGGAAGAGGGAATCCGCGGCGCGGCCCGGTCGAAAATGTGAAAATAGGCGCGCGGGTTATTCCCTCGCCTCGGAACGAAGCGTATTCTCTGGCCGAGAAACCGGAGGAATATTGGATTCGCGCTATCGATGTTACGAAACCTTTCATTCCTTCCACTTCCGCCCCCTCGTCGCTGCCTCCCGGCCCCGTAATGCTTCCCCCCGTAATGCCCGGAGAACTCGTTCCTCGATAGATACAACGTAGAATAGAGGCTTTCCCACTAGCCGGTTACGTCAGTTCAGTACCGTTTAAATTGTCACTGATAAGCGGCGAAAAATTACGCGCGGAATCTCCCGAGGTAAATGATTGCATACCGGCCGAGAAACCGGCGCGTACGCGTAGTCCACACTGGGTCAGATCGAAGAACTAGCAGTTCGAAGCTATGTTAAGATGCAATCAAAAATATGTAGTATCAATTAAAAAATAGACCAATTCTGTGCGCATAAAACTGCATGAGCGAAATGAAAACTTCTATGGCGATTGCATATCTGTCTGTTCATCGCTCGCTCGGCTAAACTCGGCTCCCCGAGTAGAATAACGTTTCACCTCGAAGAGTGACGGATCAGACTCGGTCACTCCCCAGTTTTCACTTCAAACAGTCTAGATGATCTTGATATTTTATAACAAAAATGTTTCTTCTTAATCCCTTTATGGTATAATTTGTAGAGTGCTAAATGTTGCGTTATTTTTGTTTGAAACATTTCTCTGCCACATCATCAGAAATGTCTGAAAGTCGTGGTCTAGAACAGTGGTCGGCAAACTCATTATGTAGTCAAAAAAGCGAAACATCAGCAGTGCAACGATTTAGACTTTTTTTAAGAAATCAAATTTCTTTGCAAAAACCCTGTTTTTAGAAATTTAGATAACATACTTTATAATAATCTCATTTATTGATAAAAATAGAGTAGAAATTTCACTTTACTTGAATTTAGATATAACACACTGACTCATTGAAAATTGAATTAAAATTCTATCAAATTGAAATAAGCCACAATTTGCCGACCACTGGTCTAGAACTCAAAAGTTATTCAGGCTCTGAAATGAACAGACTAGTCGATAATTATTTTTGAAGTATGATTTTATTATCATTACATTCATTAATGATAATGAATCGTTTCCCACGAAGGGTTGAAGAAGTTATTCCATCTTAGAAGGTGTGCAAGTAAATACTTATGGCCCCCGCTGTTTTTTGGTTATTCGAGACAGACGACAATGTTTTACCGGTAGTTCAGCACGGCAATCATTCGGATAGCGGAAGAACCGGTTCATAATCGTTGGTAAAAAAGTGCGCGCAGTCCATTTGCGAGATTGCGAGGGATTTTGCTCCCTGAGCGGCGATCAAAGCATCGATCAGGAGCATCGGAGCGCGTCGTGATTCGATGCTCGACAGTCGGGAAACGGACCGGGCCGGGCCGGGCTGTGAGGCTGGCCGGGGCACTCTCGCAAACAGGAAGCGCTCGGGTGGTGCTCGATCAAAGGGAAACGGGAAGCGATTATTTCGTTTTCGTCATTGACCCAAATCACCGGGCCGGAGGAACGAGTCACGTACCCGGCCTCTGAATCTTGACATTGAATCGCCACGTTTTCGCGGTACTCCGTGATTTATTTCGAGACTCGGCTGATGTCCGGTGAATGAAAGTCTCTCTCGAAGACCCGCTTCCATAAACAGCCCACTCCGAAGCCAGCTCAAGGCTAATTCAACACTAAAACTCGACACTAGTCGGGCACAAGCCAATCCGATCCAACGCGCAGTGTGGTATTTGGCCCGAAGACCTGTCCAAAAATATTTTAGCGTCATTTCAAGGTTTAAAACCGGAGCAAAGAGTAGGGACACAAGAGGAAACACTTAGAAGGAAAACGACTTTTTAGAGAGAGAAATCCCATACAACCAATTTAGAGATCCATTCAGTAAGGATCGATAAACTTTATATTTTGTATACAGGGTGTCTCCAACTTTTCATAAGCTGCATACATTTTTTTCACAGCCCTCACAAGTCTTTCAAAAATGTTCCGCCACTTTTTTTTAAAGCACTACAATTTATTAAACACCCCCACTTTTTTCGTCAATTCTACTGGGTTGGCAGATAAGTTCGTTCGGTTTTTTAGAGTGGAATAAATCACAAAAACATTTAAGTATTCATATTCATTAAATTAAAACAGATGACATACAGGGTGTCTCAGCTGAAGCAGGCCACCTAAATATCTCCTTTATTTTTAATGGCATAGTTTTTTCAAGGCCATCACGATTTTTTTTATCGGAAAAACTTATTTTTCATTTATTCCATCTTGTTTATGCCCGAAGCATATTCAAATGTATTTTTTCAGTCGCTATAAGGTGGAATAAAAAAAATGTCTACCCCATAAAAAAATAACGATGACCTCGAAAAAACTATGAAAAAATAACCGGACAAAAGAAATTGTTCTTCTATGATAATCTTCCTTCGATACCATTTAAATTATGCCATAAATATTTATTGTGCCATTAAAAATAAAGGAGATATTTAGGTGGCCTCCCTCAGCTGAGACATCCTGTATATTGTAATATATTTAAATTATTGTAAACAAAATTACATTGTATATATTCATATTATTAGTTATAAATAGATTTAATTGTAAGCAGTAATATGTAGTTGGAAATATTTGTAAATGATCGTTGATTTCCTACAAAAAATATATTTATTAAATTTTGTACATTGTGATTTGTAGACGACAAAGTGTTAATTAACTTTCATTTGAAATATTTTGTGTATCAGATTATCAAAAGTGGGATATATTGGTCTAGAAAAACTGGTCTAAATTATTTTATTCGTTTTTGTGCTACTTGGAAGTAATCTGATGCAATTATTTGATAGGATTAAATAATAATAACGGGAAGTTATCTTGTTTTCTTTATTGCACCTCGGCGCCCTGTGTTGCACGCATGTATTCTTGCTGGATTCTATCGGTGTTGTACAAGCGTTTTGAACCATAATCTCCAACTTAATGGGAAAATTAAGCGAATTACTGGCCGACAATTATCCCGGTAATTGAAAATCATGTTAGTATGTGGCGGGCTGGTAGATCGAGCGCCGTGTGGTCGATCTGCGACGTGTTTTCCCAAACATGGGACCCTTCATTCACGTTTTATCATGTTCGATCTGGTTTTATTCCTTATTCACGGATCTTTGCAGTTCGAGTCAAAATGTTTCGCTGTCGCGTATACGACCGGTCAAGAGTATATACGAGAACAGGGTTCATGATCAATAAAACAGGGTAATATTATTTTATAACGGCGCAATAAACCTCGTCGAGTTGACAGTTATACGAATTATTTATGTTGCTTGTTACCGTAAAGGTTTCATTAAACTTTCGTAAGATAATATTCCTCGTTCGCGGAGTACGCGAATACTTTCTCGCTCGAGAAATTATTCGGTCCGCAAAAAAAAACCGCCATCAGGCATAATTTGATTTTTATTGCCGAACTAAATAAATATACACGACCACATGAAATAAACTATAAAGATAAGATCGTTGCTAATGACTTCCACCTGCGGGCTCGGTAATTTCTTCATAATAAATACGCGACTTCCGCTTTTTGTGTCCTTGATACCTTCCGCATTCTATTTTCACGCGATCAATCTTGTAAACTTTTAACATCCTTTACATAAAATTAGATTATTGTCCCGGATTTCATTAAAAATATATTTATGCCGAGGGTATACTCATTTTTTTCTCTATTATTCAATTTACTCCAGACACCCACAAGTTAAGAAACGGACGAAACATTTCGAATGGAGGTCATACTGTACACAACTTGTAATCCTCTGAATTGAGAAATACCGGTACGTAGATCGGTATTCGGTACTCGAAATGTTTCGTCCGTTTCTGACCTTGTGGGTGGCTCAAGGTCAATGAATGATACATTGAATTCATGTTCACACACGCTTCCATATAAATATTCCATTCAAAAAAAAATTGGAGGTCACCTTCAGTTCTTAAAAAATAGGCGAGAGAAAAACTTTTTCTGTTCGATTTTTCCCTAGCATTCACAATGACCACCCTCTACATATATTTTCCGGTCATCGAAAGGTTAAAAGAAGACGAGGGTAACGCGAAAAAAAGTGACTCGATGTTGCTGATCGTTGTGGACGTAGCTTAATATCCGCGGAACCGGATAGACTCGGCATCCGCAAAACACGACGGTCGCGTCGCGCTTCGTTCCGGCTTCAATGCTACCCGCCCGCGTCGTAAAGAGGGTGTTTACAGGCGCATTAAATAGTCCCGATGGAAACTTCGATCGGCGGCGTTACGCAATGCTGTTTCGCGCGGGACGAATAACGATCGGCCATGATTAGATTAATTGGACGCATTAAACTAGTTTAAACTCTGTCCCGGTGCGCGTTTCTCCATCGACGGCACCGTGTAATCGCGCGGTCGTAAAGACGCGTACCGTACGCGTACGCATGCACGTGCACGCCTCCCTGCACGCTGCACGCGGTGTTATGGCTTCTCGTAGAATAATTACGTAAAGGCTCGTATCCACGGGGCTCGAGGAATCTCTGGAATTCCGCTGTGGGTACCCGAGGGCAGTCTTCTCGTAGCAGCCGGCCTGGAATTAAACTATTCGTTTCTCTAGTCGTATAAAACTTTCAAAAAATATGATGAATTTTTATTAAAATTTTTTTCACATTGTTTCAGCTTGATGCCACAGGAATTTCGGAGTGGAACTCCTTGAAACATTTGGCGCGGATAAATAATTAAAAGCATATAGAAAGTTATTAATTCCTGTGATATCATTTTCTTTATAATTATAAAAAAGTTATTCTGTTTTAAAGGGTGTACGGAGACTTATTTTACTGATTGTGAGTGCAAGTAGACTGCGGATCTTTATGCGAAATAAACACATTTTCTTCATCAATTACATGATTCCAGAGCCAAATCAAAATTGGTTCCGTTTTCGATACTATTAACAGGACATGATGTGTTGATACTCTAAGATTCTTTTAATGTTTCTGGTGTTTAAAATTGCAGCTGTTCATTTTTGTCATAAATGCATAAAATCCGCAGTCTACTTACAACTACGTTCAGAGTTTCCATGTACAATTGTTTTCTACAATTTCTAAACAAACATCCCCAAAGACACATTAATAGAAAATATGTCAGTTTTCAATATGTAGTTATCAAGCGTAACAGGAAAAAGCGTCTGCTAGAGCAACGAACTCGGCAGTTTTGTTGCTGGTCCAAGGTTCGCGAACTTTCCATCGCATCGCGCGGACTGGCGAAAGATAAAAGCGTAGCGAGAGGAGGAATCTGTTTTGCGAGCGTGCTCGTTAAAGCGTTAACCAGACGGTTCTGGTGCGAGACACGATTGGATGAGCGCGAATTCCGTTGACAGTCGAATTTACGACCCGCGTCGAGCGGTTCCAGCGATAAGGTGAGTCGCGGGCCATAAAGGTAACGACGCGTTCCCTGGTGATAAGCAGCGTCGATAAGGAAACCGGAGAAAAAGAACCAACCGGTAGCTAATGCATTCTCGCCTGTGTACCTACTCGCGCAACAATAAAACTGTTAGCCGAAGGTAACGTGTTCGTTAACCCGGCCACGTGACGGCTTCTTTATGCTCGCGTCTGCGTTATCTGCCCGCGCGGACCTTACGACCCGTGTCTTCGCAACGAAAGAAACAGGAGGTGAAGGAGGTCGTCGATTCCCGCATTTGCATCCGACAATCACCTGCGAAACCCTGCTGGGGTTTCACTTGGCATCGGATCAAGCGATCCTTCATTCACCTCTTTTTTTTTTCTTCTCTCTTTCTCTCTCCACTCCGCTCTTCTTCATTTTCCAAATGACTACGCGACGCGGCGACGCTGATGAAACTACGAATCGCTGGGAACGCGACTGACGAGAGGATTTTCTTATTGTTATCTTCCTGTTTTCACCGTTCCCTAGATGGAATGGCGAATGTTTCATTGGTAAATCCAATATCCTTGCGAATGTTCGCTATCGCGCGCAGAAAGAAATTAAATTGTTTGCTCTCGAATCTATCTTTCCCACTTTTGCTGCATGCCTCTCTTGGAAATATTGCAGGGCTTTAAGTTTAATAGTATACATAATAAATGTGTTTGATTTTATCCATTTAGAACACTAGCGGGCACGTCCAATTTCAAAGTGTAGAGGTTAAGAGAATTTAAAAACACCAGTGTATTGTTTTCAACCCACTAAAATTATTAAAGTGGCTAAGAACTTTTTCCTTGGCTCGTGTTTCTTAAAATGATACAGAACATTTTTATATGTCATAAAGATCCGCAGTTTATTGATGATCATTAAAATTAAAATCCATCCGTACTTAATCAGGTGGCATTGAAGTGTCTCACATTACTATAGTAAGTAGACCGCGGATCTTTATGAAAAATAAAAAATGTTCGCATTGATTGCAATTCAGAGGATCCAAGTAAAGAATTTTTGCTTCTCTTAATTATCTTGCTAAACTGAAACTAATATACTGACTCGCTTAAATTTTTTTAATACTTCTGTTTTGAATTGTGCGCACCCATTTTTATCATAAATGCATAAAATTCGCAGTCTAATAATAAGTTACGAGACAAACATTCCATCCTTTTTCCCACAAGGCGATCATGTGGCGAAACAGGCTAGTTCACGACAAAGCCTGTAAACGCAAACAATCCTTGGTCACGCATCACCTGCCTAACCCTCGGCTTGTAACAGGCATATTATTTATTTCGAAAGAATGAAAGTTGTTGGTTGATATAATGTGTGTGTTGCACAGTAAGCAAGGCGCTTGAATAAAGGAGATGTGATTACGTGTTAGCACGTTGAGATGTTAATTCGTTACTTCACGCGTCCACTTTTCCGCGCGAAGGTCGAGGCGACCAGCCGGAGATCTCGTCAAGCATTTTTCTCGATTAATCTCGATAAAAGAGGACGAGACAGAACGTTGCCCTTGTCTTGCCGGGGCAACGACGGCGAGGACATTGTGGAGTGGACGTTGGAGGTCACCGTTTCGAAAGTTAATAACAACAAAGAAGGGACAAGAATGGAGCAAGTACGCCCGGTCCACGGATCCTTGAATCGGATCCGAAAATCTGATTGGCCCATGCGAGCGAGGGCCGTGATACAGACCTTCATTCCCGACCATTCGTCTTCGTCGCATTACTCGCGCGGAATGCTTTACGATCGGAAGGATGCTGACTCCTGTTCTCATGATCGAGTTCAAGGGTTATCGTCGGGCCGAGGATTTTATGCTTATTCCTACCGAGACCGTCTTATCCAATTTTCTCGCGTCCCCACAATTTTTTCAATGGTTCTATCATTTTTCATGGACACCCCACTTTTTTTCGTCAATCCTACAACTTTTTATAAGCTCCATAAATTTTTTCAGAGCCCTCAAAAATCTTTCAAAAATTTTTCATGGGCACTCCACTTTTTTTTAAAGCTCTACAATTTTTCGTGGACACCCCCACTTTTTTCGTCAATCCTACAACTTTTCATAGGCTCCTGAAATTTTTTTCACGGCCTTTAAAAGTCTTTCAAAAATGTTTCTCGACTTTTTTTAATGCTCTACAATTTTTCATACACACCCCCACTTTTTTCGTCAATTCTACAACTTTTCACAGGCTCCATAAATTTTTCCACAGCCGTCACAAGTCATTCAAAAATTTTTCATGGGCCCTCCACTTTTTTTAAAGCTCTACAATTTTTCATGGACACCTCCACTTTTTTCGTTAATCCTACAACTTTTCATAGGCTCCAGAAATTTTTTTACGGCCTTTACAAGTTTTTCAAAAATGTTTCTCGCCTTTTTTTAATGCTCTACAATTTTTCATACACACCCCCACTTTTTTCGTCAAGTCTACAACTTTTCACAGGCTCCATAAATTTTTCCACAGCCGTCACAAGTCATTCAAAAATTTTTCATGGGCCCTCCACTTTTTTTAAAGCTCTACAATTTTTCATGGACACCCCCACTTTTTTCATGAATTATAAATTTTCCGCAGGTTCCATAAATTATTTCAAGAGCACCTCAACTTTTTCATAGCCCTCACGAGGTTATCAAAAGTTTTTCATGGGCCCTCCACTCTTTTTTTAAAGCTCTATAATGTTTTGTGGTCTTCAAGAGTTTTTCAAAATGTCTATAATTTTTTCAGAAGTTCTACAACTCTTTTACGAAACGGTTACTTCATGAATCGCCAATCTTACCATAGCCATTCAATGTTGTTAATACCTCTACAATTTCTTGTGGACTTCATAAATTTTTCAAAATGGCTAAAATTTTCCATAAAAGCTCTTCTACTCTTTTAAAAACAATTACTTTCACGTGCACAATAATCTCTTTCAAGTCCTACAATTTGTTCATGGACTTCACAGTTATTCCAAAGATTATGAAGAAAGTCTACGAAGTATTCGCACAGCCTATAAATTATTCGAAACGATGCATAAAGATCGGATACAACAAATTTCCACTTACATGTCCATACTAATCAACGACGTGCGCGCATAGTCCATAGATGTCCATAAATTATAAGGGAATCACGTAGTCGAAAAGTGATTAATCTTCTGGAAAATCTCCTCGACGGGTTTGCTTGAATTTAGTCTAGCTATACTAACACTGACGGCATTCCTCGGTTTGATTCATGCACCTCGCGTTAGTCTTGTTTATTATTCGTCCATCGGGGTGCGTTGCTGCTGTTGGCGAAGTATATTTGCGCTGTAAATCTCGAGACACAGTCGGATGACTTTAACCACCCGTTCGCATCCTCGTGGATAACAGAATGGAAAATTTGGATTCGCGTGTTTCTCCAGGTCTGCGAACTGATGGATCCGTTTGTAAATTCAGGGCAACGTTGAATAGAACTATGAACGAATAGGGATAAGTACGGTTTTATCATGGCGGTAGATTGTTTTCCATTATGTCATCGTAGCGCAGCCTGTCAGTCCACTTTCGACATTCCGCGGAACGTGCGAGGAACACTCGAAGCCGCCGTTTCTCACCGTTCATACGGTGCTCACTTCCTCGAGCGACATTCCACGCACATATTTATGCAAAATAGACATGTGAGCGAGCGTAATCGACATCGACTTTTCCCGAGAATAGCAATGCTGCGCGATGCATCCGCGGATGACGAGCGTTTTACGATCAAATTCTCGTTCGTTTCGCTCGATTTAACCTTCTCGGGCGTGCCTACTACGACGTTTTACTCCAATGTAACAGATTACGTCAAATTGCTGTCTAATATCTGACTAGATAAACGCTCTCCTGGACATTTTCTTAACCCGACGAAACACATAATCATAGGTAGACCATCCTCCTATAGCTTCAATAATTGATCTTGATCATTTTCAAACAACTTTATAACCTTCTCCTCCACATAATAACCATGTTAAATCAACTTCTAACCAGATATCTAATTCAATGAACAATTTCAAGATGATTCAGGTTATACAAGAACCTGATCATCGCAGGAAAATTGTTTTTTCGTCGTGGTAATAAGTATACTGCGGATTTTATGCATTTATCACGGACGAGAGTACGTGCAATTGGGAAAAAAATGCAATGATCAATGTTAATGTTCTTCTAAGAATATTACAAAATTTCTCTGCATGTCAATTCTGTGCTCGCTAATATATTAATGTATAGTCTTAAAATGAGAACTTGTGCAAACATGTTAATTAGAAAAGGTTTTAAATAATCAAAAGATGTCTACCAGGTCCTCGTTTCTTACAATTATAGAAAATTTTCATTTTGCATGAAGATCCAGTCTAACAACGACCAAATACTTTTCTGCATTAGTCAGTTTTATCGTTCTAGATCAAGTTCCTTCATTCTATGCTAATTAATTAATGGAAACAGTTTGCAGTCTATTTCCTGATTACATAAGCTCCGATTAAGTGAAGTTCTCACTGCATGAATATTAACGATCACGGGAGAATGATCTTTTGTTAAACTCGATCATCGAGTTCTCACCTCCTGCCTTGTTATTCTGTATTCAACACTAACACGACCGATTAGATTGATTTACAATTCAATTGGCTGCCGGACTAAACTCCGTTCGAAAAACTTTCGACTCCAGGAAGTCTGAGAGTTGCGTGTGAGAGAGAGAGAGAGGGTAAGAGAGAGAATGATCTTCGCTACATCATTGAATTAACAGTACAACGTCGGCCGCAATGAATACTTATCTCGATCGGATCGGTTCCTGTATACTGTATACTGTCGAATATTTTCGCAAAGAGATATTCACTTCGTATTCCCAACGCACCAAGGAAGTAATCGCGAGAGCTCATTAAATTGCTTTTCGCATCGGATTCTACGAAACGTTCCTCTCGAGCCCGTTCTGTTGTTTGCGAATTCCTGGCCAGCCTTCGATTTTCAATTGGAAGTAAAGTGAAAATTCCGGGATCCCCGCGGACGTCGTTCTAGCCGCAAACGCGAGTTGCTAACGCGCAACGAAATCCGTTTCTTACAAACTAAGAAGTATATTTTTTAATATTGAACTATATACGATTCGAATTTGTTGAATGTTGTGAAGAGAAATTTTTCCAAAAATTGCAATTGATCGGAATTGTATAGAAAATATTAAAAATTGCATTTTATAACTTTTTTATGTGAGCCTATATTGAAGATTCAAGAAATGCGTTTTGTAGAGATCCGTGTCACTTATATGCACTGTGAAAGTTTCATCGAAATCGGTTGTGCGGGAAAAAACGAGAGACATTGAAAGATGTAGGAATCCTTAGATTTATTGCAGTTAGAGGCCGAGAATCCGTGAAAAACTGCAATTTTCAACATCTTCAAACGTTTGTAGCTCGTTGCAACGTCGATCGATTTTGATGAAATTTTCAGGATATGTTTAATTGATCTACGAAACGTGTTTTCTAAATTTTCTATATCAGCCCACATAAAAAAAAGTTGCAAAATACAACTTTTAGAATTTTCTCTGCAATTCCTACAACTTGCAATTATTTCCAAAAACTTTTTCACGCTGTGTAGCAAGCCAATCGTTCTAACTTCTCAAAAAAGTTCATATTGTATGGTTCACGATTAAAAAAGTTATCGCCTTTCAAAGAGTATTCGAATATTAGTAGGTGTCACTGTATGTGGTATAAAAAAGGTTTCCCTCAAAAGTTGTAGGGCATATAGAACAGATATGATGACTAGACTGCGAAACTTTATGCAAAATAAAAAATGTTTGCATTGATTGCAAGACACAGGAGCCAAATAAAAATTTCATTCTTCTTTTATTTATCTTATTAAGGTGAAACTAATACACTGGTGGTCTTAAATATTTTTAATATCTCCACTGTTTTAAATTGTACGTACTCATTTTTGCCATAAATGCATAAAATCCGCTGTCTAATGATCACTGTATTGGTTTGATATTACAGTGACCTTGAGAAGCTTCGCGAAGGTCGCTGAAATTTTTATACACTATTTGCAGGTGACATCATTTTTTGAAACACTACACAAAATAAAACTTTTCTACCTGAATTGCAACAAACTGGATTGAAATGGAAATTCATTTTCTTTCTTAATATGTTTAGTGGGTTGAAAGTAATATAACAGTATTCTCTTAATTCAACTATTCACTTTTTTTTCATAAATGCATAAAAGCCGCTGTCTATTGATTACAATTATTACGAGAGAGACAAAAGTGAAAATCGACAGTCCAGTAACGTATTTATTTTCGTACACTGCACAATTATAAATGTAATTCAATATTCATAATATTTTATATTTTTTTAGTTTTCGAATCCTTCATTAACAAAAACATCATTTTCGAGCTCCATCCGTTTCGCTGGTACGTAGTACGTATTCTGGAACGTGGTATATACCGTGATCATGCTGAAAACAAAAATAAGTAAAGTTCACGGCCTAAATGCATCGGTAAATAATTTTTATTTTGGCGAAACTAGTCTCGCGACGGCTTTTGAAGAAGTTAACAGTGATTGATGACCAGCGCGGTTGTCAACGCGTTAATTTATACTTGCGATAAATAAACAGCGGCCGGCAGGGAAAGTAATTAAACGCAGCGAGCTCCGATCGAGCCGGCTGTTTATTTAAAGGCATCTCGTCCCCTGTTCATCCGGTGATCTCGAGGTGCGGCTATAAAAAGGTCGCCGGGAAAAAATACTCGAAGTGCGTATGTTCCGGCGAATAAACCCGTAATCCCGCGTCTTTATTCGCTTTATGGTGTCGCGTAAAAACGAAGAAATAAATGCGACACCGTGGAATCACGGCTCCCGCTGTGTTTTTACGAGCGATCGTTCTACGAGAACGTTTTCATAGTATTGCTCCCGGTATTCGTGTTGGACGCGCGAGTATAATTCCCGTTTGCCCTAAAATTGAATTATTCGATGACGAGCCCGTTGTACCCTCGCTATTACTGTTCATTTGTCGATGCCGCGAATTCGTAATCCTGTGTAACACTGCTCGACCAGTATTAAATAAATATTCGAATATTCGGAGAGCGAGACCCAGCATGCATTGTACGGAATAGAATAAGTTTGACCATAAATCCAAGAACCACTAAAATTGTTATATAAATCCTGCTCAGCAGTTTCCGTCGATCTTGGTCCGGGGCCACAAAATTCTGAAAGCTTGGCGAATTCAAAGCCGCATCGATTTCTTCGCGGAAGCGCGTCCGCGGTTGAAAAGAAAATGGGAAACAATAGCCCGCGAATGGATACACCGCTAAAACTTATCTTATCGCCGTGTTCGAACGCTTGACACGAATACACAGCGCTTCTGACACGCAGTTTTCACGTTAATATTAATGGCGTCGTATTTTCACGTGTACCGTGCATCATCAGCTGGCGTTCGTTAACATTCGTCGAAGCTGCATGGAATAACAGAAGCACGCACAAACAATAGGTAACCGAGAATACAGCGTCGCACAGTACTTCATGAATCACCTTTCTGTAAACCGAAAGAACACTAGGAGATCGAATGTCTGTGTATCGCACGTTTAAAGAGAGGTGTTGGTTAAACTTCACTTCCGGAAACCAGAGATTTCTGATTTTTTAAAATGTAATCCTGTAGATTTCGGTAAGAAAATGCCGGAGCTGGAAGTTTTAATGTTTGGAATCCACTGGTTCGAAAGTTATGAGTGTTTAAAGCTCAGAGATTTTGTGAGTTTCTGACTGGTAAGGGCGCCGCCATGTTGGTATGTAGACGCGGAGTCGCTATTGTATATCCAACGAAAGAACAGTACCGTTGCGCGCAGCTTGGAAGATGGTGGGGCGCAGCGAGCCTATCATCTCTCACTCCCCACTTTCTTGAACCAATTAGGGCGAAGATGCGCAGTGACGAACGAAAACTGGTCTTCACACGGTACTGTTCTCTCCTTGGATAGAGTATAGATAGCGACACAAGCACGTGGTGACAGTACAGACAGAGAGACAGAGCATACCCGGATTTAGCATAGAACAGAACCTATACCCATATTTAAAGTCGGTATAGGTTCTCTACACTGAAAATCGCTGAACTGAAGTTAAAATTGAGATTTTCAACATTTCCTTGTCAGAATGTACAGGATTACATTAAAAGAAGTTAAAATTTTTTGGTTTTCTGTGTGTGTGTGTGTGTGTGTGTGTGAGGTAAAGTTCAGCCTAAGATACAAATATGATATTAGAAATTGGCCAACCGTCGCGTCGCGTGGCTTCGTTGAGCATAATATCGGTAACTGTGACAAATTCCTGACGGAACGACCGTATTTGAATGGAAAAGGTCTCGGCTCGGCTCGTAAAGCGACGGTAAGTGGAGGCCTGGAGGTCTCCGCGATATTCCCAGGGAAATTGTTCTGTCGTTAGTCGACCGGAAGTCGATGAGATCGACGGGTGTTTAAGTCAAGATCGGGCTTGATTCGGGTCGAGTGGCGAACCTGACATTGATCCAGCGGGAAATGTCAACCGGCGAACGGGCTCGTTTAAGGGAAACACCTCGAACGAGACTGCGAATCAGTACTTTTTCTTTAACCGAACCAGAAAAATTAAAGGCCCGGCCAATGGAATATCGGTAACCGCCTTTCTCTTTTACAAATGGACTATCGATCTTCATTCTACATACAGATCTCTACGGGCACCAAATTATAGAGAGCAGTGCAAATTTACTTTCTACTATCCTTTCATCAACTATTGAAACAAAACTGTTCACCTTTTTCGTGGCATTTCCTTACCGACATAAATAATTCGTTTGAATTGAATGCAAAATAAAAATACTTTTTGTACTTCAAATCGTTCATTATTTCGGATGATTATGTCTTAACTTATTTCAAATAGTATGTGCCCAACCCCTAAAAAAGTGAGAATAATACATTACTAAAACTAAAGTTTTAGCCATTTTTATAAAAATAAATTTATTGAATAATTCCTCACGGATCTTTATAATCTCAAAAAATATTAGAAAGCCTAGCGTTAAGTTCTTTTATTGTTATAACAACATACCTTCATTTTTTTGTAACAACGTCCCCTTCTTTATTTCTTGGTTCGCCTCAATTTCCGCTGAAAATCCGTCCCCGTGGCATCGCGATTCCGCGAGTCGCGTGTTTTCCTATTCCGTCGTCGATCTCCCCCGACGCTGCGGATAAAAACCGAGATATCGAAAGTCATTCGGACGCGTCCCGAGTTAACGAAGCCTTAATGGGAAGCGACGCGTTGAAATATTCGCGGCGAGCGAGTCGCGCGTGAAACGAAACCGAGATCGGCAGCCTCGGGGGAACCTGTCGGATTAATTCGTCGGGTCGGTGCGCCCGGTTTGATACGCGATAATAATTCCGAGCTGCTGCGGTGCACAAAAACATTTTCGGAACGGATTGTGCAAATAGAAAGCACCGCCGGCGAAAGCACGGCTTCCGATTCTCGGTTGGACCGCGATGGCGAACGCGTATACAGGCTGTTCAAAATAACCGAACTTTGGAATATTGACGTGCGGTATTTTCTGTATTTTCATCGTGATAGATCCACTCCGAAGTTATTCATATTCAAACATATACGCTCGTGAACGTACAATATTGAAATTATATTTTATACAGAGCGACCTTTAAAAACAACGACGGAAGCTTCGCACAAATAATTATAACAGTTTGCATCTCATTCTCTTTTCATAATTTTGTGCGAAGATGCTGCTCGTTTTACGTTTAAATAAACGATGTTCAACAAGAACAATGAGAGTTGGTTGGAAAAATGGGTTTTCTAGGATGTTTCGTTGATTATTCTTTTTACAATTACAAAGGTAAGGGACTAATGTAGGGATCTTCAAACAATTTCGAAACGCAGCTTTTAAGAGAGTGGAACAGCAGGCTCGTATTATTTTGAAACGGGTTTAATGGCAAGAACAGTGCATGTGCTCGACGAATTTTCCATCCGACCACTGTGGATTATCCCGTGCAACGGCAGGATTGAAGTGGTCTTGCTCGCGTTCCAGCGAAATGGCGACGGTGCCTGCGGGACTGTAAATAAATAGGCGAAAAAGAGACGGGCTCGGTTGCGTAACGCGTCACAACGCTGTAGCGTGCTTCTAATTAATCGCCATTTCTGTTTGGAATCCACCACTCGGGTAATTACTGCGAATTTCTTCCACGTACGAAATCAACGCGAACCAAGTTCCCCTCCCGCCATATCTTTCTTGTACGTAAACATCGCATAATGATATCGCCGATATGTTATTTTTCCACTCACATAGAAAGTGTACTCGATAATCACGTCGATTAACATTGGAGTAAACGTAATTTGAAAGTAAAATTGAATAGTTAAATTCAAATTGAAGAGACGGCCTTAAAGAACAGCTTTTTACCTTGAAACGATGTGCATATGTTAAACTTGTAGATTCTAATGGTGTTTCTTGATCAAAACGCTTCAGAACGTTCGCATTTTAAAATCAGACGTTTCATACGTAACCACCCTTAGATCATATATACTTATAGACCCGACATGAGTATAGAGTATAGATAGATTTGTTTAAGATAGATTCATGAATTATTTGTAAACATTTGGAAAGATGGTGCAAACTTGTGGCATAAAGAATTGTAGGGAACAACAATATATGTATATGTATTATTACAATATACAACTTATGTATTATTGTTCGTACCATTCTTTTTTTTAAATAAAGTAAGTTGTGGGGAAATAAATACAGATTCCATATTATTAACAAGTTGACAAAATCAGTTGCATTTAAAATATTAAGAGTACAGTCAAAATGAAGGAGTAATAAAATAACATATATATTACAGTTATAGTTTCCATAAATATAAGTATATCTGTGATTGTAATATATTATCTAATATATAAAGGTTGTATATCTGTGGTTGTTTTGATCACTAATTCTTCATACTGGGCATCGGTTAATTATTTTGTTGAGTCTTTCGTGCTTTTTCCATGATTTTTTTCTGGTAAATACGTAAATCCTATACTCTAATGCTCAATTAATGCATAAACTGAAAAAGTTGTGACTAATAGAACTAATTGAAATTGTGTCTAAGGAACAACCTAATAATAATGAAAAGGACGAGGCGTTTCGTGTCGACGCGTGAGATACGCGCCTGGTGAGAGAATTCGCGAGATGGTATCGAAGCGTTGTGCTCCAATTCGCGTCTACAAAACTGTGTCACGTCTCCCGAAAATAGTTTTACGGTGACGTTGCTTTGTCCGAGACGCTGAATCTTCGACACCTTCGGGCCTCTGGTCGTTTCCACGGGCTTAGGCATTCCCGCGAGAGACGTTCCAAGGAGAATCCGCCCTCAAAACTCGTGGCACGTGATGCCAGAACTTCACACGATCCTCTCGTTCACGGCCGGACAGATACGGGGATGCCGGGGATCGCAGAACTGACTGCGACGAATTTCGCAGTTTTGTACGAGACATTATTGGCTGCGCTATTATGTCTTTTTCACGGAAGATTATTCGTAATATTATTTCAAATAGCACGTTACTTTATCCTATAATTAATCTTTATGCAACATAAAAAGTGTTTACATTGATTGCAGGATATAGGAGACAAAGTCCTTAAATCTTTTTGACATGTCCACAGCATTAAATTGTACGTACCCATTTTTGTCACAAATGCATCAAATCCGCAGTCTGCTGATAATCGATATGAACCGATTAAGCGTCTAAGGAGAAAGAATGCGACCTTCGTGGCGGCGATGAACGGAGAATCACCGTGGATCTGAAATCTGGATCAAAATGTCCCGTGCTAATGCCCCAATTTAGCCATCGCGGAGGATCGCTCCATCCTTATCGACCGCTGCTCATTTAGAGTCGTCCCTTTGTTTCTGACACTCGACGGCATTAATTGCGATACATTGTGGCCGAGCCGAGAGAAACCTGAAAATCGCACTCCTCGAAGCACGAGAGCTACAATTTGACTAATAGCAACCCGAAAACTGAATTTCACCGCGACTGCTGCAATCTATACTCGATGTACAGCGTTCACCGACAATTTTGATCCTGTTACGATGAGACTGTGAATCTTTATACAGAAGATTATACCAAAAAGCAACGAGTTATAAATAATTGTAATTTTACTCTTGATGAGGGGAGGGGTGAAAAATTTACAGTGTTTAAAGCGGTATAATGTCTTAAAAGTCTAGTTGAAGTTCGGAATGGAGATAGAATTACATGTTAACTATTATGGAGGTTTAAAAAGTTCATGAAACATAATGTGGACAAAAGAATTTGCAAATGTATCTTCAATTGTGGAAGATAACAATACATATTTTTTAAATAGTATTTTGAAATAAGTCTGGTTGAAGTTCGGAATGGAGATAAAATTACATATTAACTATTATGGAGGTTTAAAAAGTTCATGAAACATAATGTGGACAAAGAATTTGCAAATGTATCTTCAATAGTGGAAGATAACAATATATATTTTTTAAATGATATTGTTACACACGGTGACAACGTAATTCAAGAGAATTTGAAAGCCGTAATACAGGCTCGAAAGTATAAACGAATGAACTGCATTTTTATGGTTAAATGGACATTCATACATCTGGATCATTATCAAAATTGAATTTTGCCCAACTAGATCGTGGAAATAGCCCACTGTGCGTCGACCCCGAAAACCCGTTTGTTTAAACGAAAACCGGCGGATAACCTCATCGTGAAGAAGGGTAGCGATTGTTATGGAACGCTGATTTACACGAGTATCGGTCGAGGAGTCTCGCGGCGAAGAAGACGAAAAGCTCGTCGGTTACGCCGTCGGTGGAATAACATCCGTGATTTTCTTTGAAAACACCGGGCGCCGTGAATTTCATCGGCGAAAGATAACCAAAGCATCTACGTACGGAGGGGGAAAAGAATCGATAGCAGGAAGAGATGGGGGGAGAGAAAAATATTTGCTCGAACGTTGATCGATCCTCCACGTAGAATGAATAATGATTTTGTTTGATCGTGATTAAAACGGAGACACATCAAAGAGTAACGTGCTTCCGAAAGATACCAGCGCGCGAGATTTGTTTGGAATATGATCCTGGAATTTTGTTGGTACCGCCTCCCCTAAATCATCTTGAAGTTCTCGAAACGTTGCTGGTACTTGCTACTTCGGAGAAGACGCGCACACCTGTTTATTTTAAACCGGATTCCGATTTCAGTGTTCTGGAGAAGAGCGAGAGTTCTACGATTTCTTCCGCGTTTAAATTAGCGCGTGTTGAATATCTTCGGGGAAGAGGGGTCGCGAATGATTATTATAGATCGGTTTACATTTCCGCGGACTTGTCTGGCAAGCACGGGCTTCGAACGGCTATATTTTTCTTGTTGGTTGTGTTTAATCGAAGTTCGGATAGAATCTCGAGATTTCATTGGATTTTATTCAAGTTTCCGTGTACTTTCTGTTAATTGAATTCGTACTGGGGTTCTGTTATCCGATAAACTTTAATTGCGAAGAATGTTTATCGAAGGCATACTTGCACACCTTTTAACGCATTATCTGGTTGCGATTATTCCATAATTTTTCAAAGTTCATGGATGAGGACTTTTTAATGGATCATTCGACAGCAACAGCAATTTCAATTCTGAACCAACGAGTCACCCGTAGCAACTTCATCTACGAATTTCGACCTGTTCTCTTATATCTGATCTTGTATGACATTGAAAGTCATTGTGTTACATTTCACACACGAAATTCCAGAATTTATGGTTAAAAGTTCATATTTTCGAGCGTACATAACAGTTAAAAAAAATTGTTGGCGCCCTAAAAAATACCCTAATTCACCTTAGTTCTCTGTCTTCTACAAAGTTGAAGTAAATTCAATCTTCTCGTTTCTATAAAGCATACATTCTTGTATGTTTTCTGCTCGGTAGGTTTATCGTTGAATTAACAATTTTCGTTTACAGCGAGATATTCCTTGGAAGCAAAAGTTTGATTTCCATTTAAAAAGCGCGGAGATATTGCTTTGCGTGTCGAGTACGTCGTCGAGAAGTCTGCAGCGCAGGAACACAGTAGATTACGATTTGACCGAGGTGGTTCACGGTCGAATAACGCTGCAGCAAGGTTCATCCTGGACGAGGATCCAGCAGAACGCATCGAAAGGGCTGTCAGAGTGAAACAGTGACGTAGAAGTCTCGAGGAATGCAGTTGCTCTTGAGCGGTTCGACCGGTTCGACGCCGTTCCGTGTCCTACGTCTCTGTTTTCCCACTTTTTGTCATACCATCCACCTTCGACATCCCCGTGCGCCGTCTGGCAGGTTCATCTTTCTCGAGACATCCCCTGGTCTCTCATCCCACTCGTGTTTCCTGACAGATACGGGATCCTCGATTCAATGGCAATACTAGTTTCATGGGAAGCGAACCATTGGCATGCATAATTCAGATACAATTCACGTGCGCCTATTGAGATAACACTGTCTTTTCTATCGAATTGCATCAATATTTATACCCTACACAGGAAAAAGCCAACACTGTGCGTGGAAACTTCTATGGCGATTGCACACCTATCTGTTCCTCGCTCGCTCGGGTAAACTCGACTCCCTCGAGTTTACCCGAATAGCGTTTCACCGCAGAGCGTGAGGGATCAGGTTCATTCACTCACCTCCAGTGCAAAAAAAGTGTGCACTTCAAAAATTCAGCTGTGGTACGCAACGGTCCAATAAAGCTGCCGATCGCTAAACATCTAAGGTTAAAATGTCGGTCGTTTGAAGACGTCTCGGTCGGTGCTCGAAACATTTTTTGAGACTTTACTGCTCGGTTTATCCAATCCTGTTAGACCCCAATCCCATTACCATTTCATCTCTTCTCGCGCATTTCGTCGCGAGTTTACGAGGCGCGTGACGTCGACGTCGATTTCGCTACATCGTTCCGCCACTCCAGGCTCCGTCTATCTCCGTTCCATCGTCGTCGTCGTCTGACGAATCCCACGGCTGCTCTGTTCCCCATGGAATTTACGAGTCGAGTGGTCGATCTTGTTGTACAAATGAGTTTCAAGGTTTTCGGTGCACCACCAGCAACCAGATGTTTCATACTTGCAACGGAAACCGGACTCGCCGCGCCGGTTGTTTGGATACTTGGCCGAATATTGCCGTTTATTGTTCGACCGCGGATGTTCGGCGCGGCGTTGAACGTAATGAAACATTAAGATAAAGACCGTGTTCGCTCGTTCTGGAACATGGGACATCCTATTAATTTAATGAAATTTTCAGAGTATTGGTTATTCATTGGTCGCGAAGAAAAACGTCGCAACTCAACATTTTCCAGTTTTCGTTTCGCCACAGGTGTATTTATCTCTAACGTTGAAAAAATCGTCACACAACTCTAATCTTTTTAAATATTTATTCTACCTACAGCCACAGCTAGTTAAACTATCAAAGGATTTTAATACGAAAGGACTTTCGTATTAACTACCAAAGGACTTTAATACGAATCGTACCGAGCACAGAATGTTGCTACTGGTATACATTGTTTTATAAAAACTAGAAGACTGAATGTTTTGCATTTTTCACCATTTTTACAACAATACTTGTACAATAATTGTAACTGCAATAATTATACAATAAAAAATGTGAAACCAGTTATTAGACCGGTCGTGGTACGGCTAGTGTTAAAGGCACTCCTGTAAAATTTGTATCTTTTTATTTGCGACGTTTTTCTGGTGCTCAGATCACATAAGAAAGTTGTAGACAACAAGTTTCAGCATTTTCCCTGTAATTCCGACCAAATCCAATTTTTACAAAATTTCTTTATCGTGCCTGGTCCGTTTTGTTCATTACTTAGTTGAATTGATCTATCACCGAAGCACGTACATAATACTGCAATTGTGAAAGTGTTAACATACGGGCTACAAGAATCGCGAATGTATGCAACCAAAGTAAGTTTCTATCGCTAGATCGTGGTCGCAAAAACCGCGATACCGTAATGTTATATGTATTTCGGTCGGCAGACAGTGGGCTGGAATTTCGATCGAGTAAAAAGCACCATGACGTAACAGGCGTGTCCGATCGGGGAGCAACCGATTTCTGGCTGAGGGAGCGAGCAAAAACGATTATCGATACCAACGGGCCGCCGTTATTTCAGGATCGGTTGCGGTGTGGGCGCCGCCGTTCGTTCAATGGAGATTCTAGTCCGGAGCACGATATTTTATTCTTTCGACACTTTTTACATGGTTCCGGTTGGGTACCGTTTGTTTAAATCGCTGTACACACGTGTTCCAAACCAGTTGATAATGTCCGGAACTGTTTCTAACGCTTATTAGTAGACTTTAGTAGATTTTGTGCATTTGTGACAAAAACATGACTAATTGTAAGTGTAATTCAAAACAGCAATGACATTAGAAAATTTAAAAATGTTGTTATATTATTTCCAACCTGTTAAACATGTTAAGAAAGAAAGCACATTTCTATTTTAGTCCAGTTTGTTGCAATTCAGGTAGAAAATTTTTATTTCGCATAAAGATCCGCTGTCTACTTGTTAGGCAGCATGTTTTTATCGTAATGGTATACAGACATTGGTAATAACGAACCAGCGGATCTCTATGCAAAATGAAAAATTTCTACTTGAATTGCAACAGACTGGAGAGAAATGAAAATTTATTTTCTTTCTTAATACGTTTAGTGGGTTGAAAATAATCTAAAAGTATTTTTATTCTATTGTGCATACTGTTTTAATGGAAGATAAAATCCGTTGTTTAGTAATAACAGTGATTACTTTCTATAAATATTTTTTTAGCGAGATGTTCGCATTTTACCGTACGATCGGAAAGAATTTATAGTAATTGACTGTGGATCTTTGTGCAAAATAAAAATGTTTTGCATTGATTGTGGGAATCAGGAATAGCGTAAAGACTGATTTCATCCCTTAACTTTTCTTGAATTTTTCTCTTTTATATTTTTCTGTTTTATATTTTTCCCAACCAATTTCTTCGTAAATGCAAAAAGATCGACAGTCTAGTAATTATATAGAAGTTGGTAATCATCAGCAATTTCGATGACATTGAAATATGTGTCCAAGGTTATCATTCTGAACAACTTTACGAGAAATACCCCAACAGTTGATCTCCGAGTTTGAAGAGACTATTAAAAAGATCGCAGGAGAATAAAGTGTTAATTTTGGGGACCAATGCGTCGAAGCTGCGCATTCCATCGCGGGCCCGCGACGGAATGGGCCCCCGATGGCCATGGACAAAAGCATCGGTTTGTTTGCTAGCCGGCTCGCCAACAACCCGGTCTTTCTTGCATTCGTGATCAGCCGACGCCCGTAAAACCCGACAGAACCTGTTTGAAACCCTGCGGACGCGCACCGCGCAGTCATTCATTCAGGTGTGTCTAACTATAAATAGAATTCCCGGAAGCCGATGAGAAAAGTCGATCGTTCTTTGCCTCGCTCGATTTGGTCCACGGATGAAGGGGATTGTTAGAGGTACGCTGGCTTGGATCAGCTTCATCGTCCAGACGTGACTTCTTTCTTACTCTTTACACCGATACTACTCCGATGTGCTTGCGTCTTTTTATTTTTAGGGATCTCCTACTAGAAGTTGCAGACATTCTAACCCAATGAAATGGTAGAACTAGCCACGAGATAAATACTCTGTTTGACTTATAAAACAGAATGAGATACAGAGAATGCTGCCAGTTAATCTTTTTTATAAGTCAAACAGAGTGTTCATCTTGTAAATGCAAAGAATGGTTTTATTTTCAGAATTGTTACATTGGAAAATCTTACGATCTACAAGTCCTCGATTGGAAGCAGAAGGGCTGCGGGCTCTGTTTTATCATTACAACGTTGAAAAATCGAACTTGAATAGATCCACGATAAAAAATTGATCAGCATGCTCCCCGATGTTAATCGTCCACGCTGGGGAGCCTGTCAAATGACTGTTAGCATTCAAACTTTTAACAACATTCGCTGTTGTTCATGACTAGACTGCGGATCTTTATGCATTTATGAAGAAATTGGTTGGACGAAATATAATACAGTAAAAGATTTAGAAAATTCAAGTATGTTGTAATGTTGCTTATAACCTAAAAAAGTCGTTAAGCGATGGAATCAATTTTAAAAATTTTCAAAACATTTTTATTTTGCATAAAGATTCGCAGTCTATTCATGACAAACGCAGCATTAAGGGGAGCAGTGTTCTTTCAAGAATAAAAATTGCAAATGTATAATAATTAGTTAAACAGGGGACTCGATTATTGGGCGTACCTGTGGAAGGTCCGATGTATGATCGTGGCGATTAATTATAACGGGTAAATTGTAGTAAATCAGTTAAAAACAGAAGCGACTTTTACCATTAATATAGGAAGTAGCAGTTCAGATCGTTTTTTAAACGGAACTGTACAATTTTAATGCAGGTCGCAAAGCATTTACGCTTATTGCCAAAAAATCCTGAAAATATTCAGTGGAGCTTCCATCGGCAAGAAACCACCTTCCGAACCGACAAATTAGCATAAACATGGTAGCGCAGTACGTCCGGTAAATAAGGAAGGACGTCATTGCGCGCGGCTCTTGTAACAGAAACTCAATATCAATACTCGTACTCCAGCGAGCATTAATATCGCCTCCATTACTTAATGGTACCGTGCTGTTGCAATATTTATACGCGGTAACATACCATAACCTTCGAGCGGACACAAACGCTGCAGCAAAAGGAATACGAAATTCTTCATCCAAACTCGAAACTCCTGCGAGTGTCCTCGAATTACCGTAAACTGGTAGAACGTTGGAAATACTTCACAAAAATTCATCCCTTCTACCCTTCAATTCCACACACATACGCTACAACAAATAGTAAATTATTCTATATACTATATTATTTTTATATTTTACAAATAACATAATAAATTAATTTTCATTTGGCGTTCAAATCAAATAAATTATTATGTTATTTCAGTCATATTTTATCTTATTACATTGTTCAAATAAAATAATGAGTCATTTCACCTTACATAGAGGTTATTGAAGTAATTATTTTCGAAAGTGATGTATGCCCATTTTTGGAAAAAATGAGTTGAAGACAAAAGAATTTTCTAAAAATCAATAAATGAATGGACTCATACCGCTTTCAAAAACCATGACTCTTAATTTTTTTTTGTAGTTTAGTGGTTCCAGTTTAGCTGCGTTCGCTTTCAACATTGTTCGTTAGTACACGAAATAAATAGGATTTTGGAGAGTTATTTGATCAACTAGAAGATGAAGTGAAAAATTATTGGAATTTCACTTGAATTTGAAAATGTTTTTAATCTATTTTATAACATGAACATGTTTTAATCAATTCCACTTATTACATAAAAACGGCCCACTGTGCGGCGTTGGTAGTGCGCGCGACAAAAGCGGACAGAAAGGGACGCTGGGAATCGGAATCAGCCGTTCCCGATGTCCTCCTCGTCCCGGTGTCCTGGTTTTCCTCGCTACCTCGCGACACGAAACTTTGAACTCGGAAAAATCCGGGTCGGCTGCTCGCGTTTCCACGAACGCGACAGTCGTTCGCGGAATACAGAACATTGTCATCAGTAGGTAGCGAGCGAGTGTGGGCCCCTGTATCGAAGATGCTTGCACGGAATCTGCACGGAAATTACATTTTGGCTAGGGAACGAGGAGAACCTCTAACACGTGGACTAACAAATCTTGCAGTAACGAGCGACGATTTTAGACCTTGCGGCTTCATTTAAAACACATGGTTGCGATGCCATTCACTTGAAATATATGAGCTGGTAATTTCTGCATAACTGGTTTCAACGAATTGTTGACTCGGTGAACTTTCTGAAATGTTTCATTAGATCGTTTTCTCAAGGGATAATGAACGCCAATCCTTTACCAGTTAGTATAAGTTTTGTGACATTTTGGTCTATGATTTTTTGCGAGTTTTCAGGCAACTTAAGGATCCATCCTCGTAGAATTTCTGTTTCTTATTAGAAAAAAAAATGAGTTGTATGACTTGTTACGACTTTATTTGAAATGGAATTTGCACCGTGTAAAAAATGTTTAAAAAATTGAAGAAAATGGTAATCCTCTCCTTAAACAGCACACAAGTTTTTCTTTCGTGCACTGCACTTTTACCCTTGCCGTGATAGAAAAGCAAAAAGGTGATGGAAACGCGTACTTTGATTTTGCATATTTGATGCGTCGACAACGAAATGTTTGAAATGTTCAAAAGCACTACAATGCAGGAAATGACGTCCGAAATGTCAGCTGTCAAGATATACCAGGATTTTGCTTTTTAAAAGAAGGTTAAGTAATAATAAATGGAATCAATGTTATCTCTATGCGAAAAACGAGCCTTTCCGGGTAGAAACCTCTGTCTAGAAACAATTCAGACGTCAGAGATCCGGATACTCGAAGTTCATACTAAAAGTGGCTGCCACGTGCAGTTTATGGAAGGATTGTGGATTTGTTGGTGTAACAAAATAATGTCGTCCAGCTTCGAAGAAGTACTCGGAAGATTCGTCGGTCGGAGGGAAACAGAAGTCGTATCCGAGAGGAAACACGCTTGCACCAGCCGCGGTCACTTGCATTCAAGACACGCGCGCATTATTCGATAGGTCGGCAGGAAACAATGGGAGGCGACGTGATTGCACGACGAACGCGGCCGTCGATTCGACGGGGACGTCCCGCGACGTCTCTACCCCCGGCGCGGCGGCGGCAACGGCTGCTCGATAAACTCGTAACCGTCGCGAGGTTTCCGGCGTTTTCTCGATCGCCGAGTTTTCGCGATTTACTGTTCGCTCCGCTTTGGCTCGAAAGCGTTCCCTATGTTTTGCACGCGAGAAATGGAAAGAAAACAATCGTGGACGCGGGTGACGTGACCTTTCGCGGGCCCCATTGCGAACGTCGCGTACCGGCGCTATCAATTCTGTCAAATAACAGTGCCGCTTCTTCAATACGGTTTGAAACATTGATTCATGTCCGAAAATGTTTCCCTGTGAAAATCTGAAACTCCAGTAAAAATTGCTGTACCATTATTGACAATAGTGTTCACATTATTAAATATGTTTAATCAACTACTACAAATTTAAGTATTGTATGAGGTGTTATATGAATTTCTTATCCATAAAATGAAAGCAATTATATATTGGGGAGGCAAGAAAGTAATTTCGGTATATTAAGGTGAAATAAAGATTTCTTTAAGCATTTAACTTTAATCGATCAAATATTTTCCATTTTGTTCGATGATCTTTTGCCATCTTTCTGGTAGCTTAATAAAGTTATTGACTATTCTCATAAAGCTACGACAGCTACATTTTGAATAACAAAATGGGGTTTCATTTCACCTTAAAATACCGAAATTACTTTCTTTTCAACCCAATAGAATGGAATTACTCTAGGTCGAAAAAAATGTTTAATTTGCGAGTTACAATAGCTCCGACTGCAAAGGATTAAGAGGGACGGTTACACGTAGAAGGAATAGTTGTTCAGAATGTTGACCTTGACAACACACGTCAAGGTCAAGCTCATGGAGCTGAGTCCCTTTTTATCAGTATTTAAAATGACAACGTGACATATTTCTACAGTGCAGTACAGTAGAAAATTTACTGAAGAACTTGCGAGCTTGCAGCAATAGATATGTTTCTGCACCAATAAAGTACTTAGGTCCGCAAACCCCAATCCCCAAGTCTTCAAAATTCAAAGGGCCATTAGTTTCAAAGGTCACCGGAATGACAAAGTCACTGGAATGCCAATTGTCATTGACGATTGGAAGGGTTTAGAAATTGTAAAAGGTCACAATTCCAAGGATACACGTATAGGGGAAAGCTGGTCAGAATGTTCACTTTGACAACGCATGTCAAGGCCAAGATCATGGAGCTGGTTCCCCTTCTATCAGTATTTACCATTACAACGTAGAAGCGATATATTTCTACAGTTTGGTACAGTAGAAAATTTATTGAAGAACTTGCGAGCTTGCACCAATAGATACGCGAACATGTTCGGTAATTCAAATATTGTACTTGTACCGACGATTTACCGACCCGACCGACACACTGTTTGCCGCAAGCATACGACTTACTTCATAAAATGGAAGGCAAATGAAAGTTATAGATAGCCAACCGCGCGAAGCCTCGAACGGGAGAAATCAATTGGCCATTTTTATTCCTGGAGATGTTTCGTCGAAATCGTTCGTTAAACTTTCAACTTCTTCGAACCGGGCTCCCTTCGTCATCCGCTCCATTCCGGATCCTAACAATCGGCGATTCCGATGCGCGCATAAACAGAGCCATGTTCCGGACGATAAAACGGGGAACGTTCGCCATACGTCTGCCATAAAATGGCTGACGCGACGCGCGAGATTGTACAATACATTCCTCTCGTCGCTGCGACGATAAGAAGCAGATTTCCTTAACGATCGTTGTCTTTTCTCTGTGTTGCAGGTGAGTAAACTCTCTCCTATTGTAAGCTCGGCGGCGCTCAAGGTTTTTCCGGCACGTAAGTACACACGTCGAAAAATTTTGCTGAAATATGGAGCTCTGGCGACAGTAGCGCGCTCCTAGGAGGTTCTGCGGTGAGTGGCATGCAGTCGTTGGTCACGCCCTTGCTAAATCCTTCGGGAACAATGCCCCTGTTTATAATCCCCGCCCCGTGTACCGCTACGCTGCTCGCGATAACAGACAGCGAGACCAGTAATAAAAAGGTGGCTTGTGCCAAAGTAAAGAATGGTAATCAGTCAGTACAGATTTTGTGCGTACAGGAACGCATGATTACTTAAACGATTACTTAGATTACTGTACATAGAAGTAACTAGAGTAGATTAGATTCCATGTAATAATTATCTTTATTTATTCAGCCTCGTGGTTAGGGACCGAACTTGATTTTGCAATTGATCTAACTAGGGAAGGACCCCAGATGTCCGACTTCGATTTTGATAATTTTTTGTGAGATGATGGTATATGGATCCCTAATTATGTATGCAAAATATTAGGTGTAGTTACTTAATAGTTTTAAAGATATAAACAACTAAAGTTTCATACCTTTGAATACAGCTCAAATCATGGTATATCAACAAGGTATGAAACTGAGTAACTACACCTAATATTTCGCATAATGATTAGGGATCCATATACCATCATCTCACAAAAAATTATCAAAATTGAAGTCGGACATTTGGGGTCCTTCCCTTGTAATCTTCACACTAAACCTACCAATACCGGTCAAATTGACGGGTTACAGGTTTTTTATTTTATAATTATAGATATAATAATACTGATTTCATAAGAAACGATTGTATAGACGTTTTTAGTAGTGCACGTATTTCAATAGGAGCCGCACAAAGTTTAAATAAGATCAATCTTGTCATTTTTATAAGGGAACATGTACCAGTTACTTTTAAGGATCGGTCGGTTTGTCCTCCTGGAAACCATGCAACATTTGTTCGAAGATTCTTTTCCTTCAACAAATAACTTTCGAGCTATTTGAAGTCATGTTAAAAAAGGAGTTGGGTGTACTACAGTTTTCTTTCGATTCGGGGGATCGTGCCATTCTACGAGACTTCTCCTCCGACACGAACAGTAAGTACTGTGCGCGTCTCGCAAGAAGTCCCGCGAAATGTATGCGGCATTGATTCGTCGGACTGGAAAGGCCACGCCTCTTTTCACCGCTAAAGCGTCAAAGCCTAAAGGGAATACGGGGGCGTCAACGGTAGGGATAGGCGGAGCAAGCGAGGCTCTTCTTGTGTGCCGTCCTGGGAAACTTCGAGGCACGTACAGTAGGTAGTTTGAATATCGATTTCCGAACAGTTCGTCCCAAAATTGATAAATACAGTCGAGATGTAGCGATTCCTGTGACGCAGGATTTCGAACAGGTCGTTTGTGGGAGCTGGAATACCCGTCAATTTTATGTCTGAATAGAAAAGCAAAATATTTGGTCGAAATTCGACGTTGAATATCCGACTTTGAGAATTCCAATTTCCCGGCAGATGGCAAACATTGGAAATGAAAAAACCGATTTTCGGCAGAGAAATCAGGCGTTATTTATTTCTTGAGAGAACTTTTACTAAATGTTTGAAAAGAAAATTAAGTAAACTAAACTAAAATAAACTAAATTTTTGCGAATGGTTCAACTCAAAATTTTCAAGACAATCAATACGAGAATAATGCGTTAGACATACTGTTCGAGAATGAATTGTTGTGGCACGCCTAGTGCGTGTGTAATCGGCTCAATTAAAACAATGTTTGTCTCCGCCTCTGTGACGTTAGTTGAATGACCATTTGCCAGTGACTCTCGGCTTTCTTGATCCTGTGGAATTTTTTTCTTCGGCTTCGCTTCATTCACTTCAGTTTCGATCCGCCCTGTTTCGAGATCGTACGGCAGATAAGAGCCCATCATAAATTATTCGAAGGCTGAATAGCGAGCACCTCGGCATCCACCGTCTTATCTGTTACGCACACACCGTGCAGACGCTAAGTAGAATAGGAGAGTGATGAACAGACAACGTTAGCCGAGTCTTACTCAATGTCATGTGCACCCGACGAACCCGCATATTCGATTTGTTCGATAAGTATGGCCTCTGCAAGAACATTTGGTCCTGGATTTTTCCTTACTTCGTGTCATTAATAATTTCCCATTGACGTATGTACCTTACAAATTTTCATTTCTTAAAGATCTGATAGTAATTATACCGTGGACTTTTGTGCAGTCGTAGGTCAGACAATTTTTCAAATAACGAAGCAAATTTTGGACAGCTTTAAGTTATTTTTTCATTCGTACGAATTATATTAAATGACTGGTATATTCTTGTAGAATATATTCTGATATACAAAAAAAAGATGTGTATTCAAGTCTTGTATATTCAGCAAGTATGTGTTTTATTCTGATAATTCTGGTATATTCTAGTTTATTCTCAAGTATATTCAAGTATCTTCTAACATAGTCTTGTATATTCAAGTACATTCTAGTACATTATAGTATGTTCTGATATATTCTTGCATATTCTTGTATACTCTTGTATATTCTTGTATATTCTTGTATATTCTTTTGTATATCTTAGTATATTCTTGCATATTCTAGTATATTTTAACATAGTCTTGTATATTTAAGTATGTTATAGTACATTATAGCACTATTCTTGTATATTCTAATATATTTTCTTGTATATTCAAGTATATTATGGCATATTCTGGTATGTTCTTGTATATTCTGGTATGTTCTTGTATATTCAAGTATATTCTGGTATGTTCTTGTATATTCAACTATATTCTAGTACATTATAATATATTCTGCTGTGTTTTATTATTTATTATTTTTTATTTAATATATTAATATTCAAGTATATTATGGTATATTCTTGTATATTTAAGTATATTCTAATACATTATAGTATATTCTGGTATATTATTGTATATTCTGGTATATGTTCTTGTATATTCAAGTATATTATGGTATATTCTTGTATATTCTGGTATATTATGGTATATTCTGGTATATTCTTGTATATTCAAGTATATTCTAGTACATTATAGTATGTTCTGGTATATTCTTGTATATTCTTGTATATTCTAGTACATTATAGTATATTCTGGTATATTCTTGTATGTATTCAAGCATATTCTACTATATTCTAGTATACTATAGTACATTTTTGTACATTCTGGTAATCTCTAATATTACACATTTTTCCGAACACGTATAAAAATATTAATATCGGCATTTCCAAAAAAGAATCGTCAATCACATGACACCGTCAAAATAAAAAGAGCAAAGAGCAATTGCGAGCCAAAATTTACAAAACAAAGGAACGCAGTGCTTTTGAATTTGCGCGCAGTTTCGAGCGCAGCTGGAGCAAAGCGCTCGGGGGCTCGCAATTTTAATTTCTCTGTCAATTTCCGCTTTTCATCGGGGCTTTGCCGGACAAAGACTTTCCCGTTGATGGTTCCGCTTTTTCGGAAAGAATAACGGCGCGTCGTTCCGAGTAACCTTTTTTGACGAACCGGGCCGACAAAAAAAAATGCGTCGCTCGTCGATAAAAGTTAAAGAAGACTTACGAGCGGGCGTTGTAACGTCGGCCAAACGTATCTCTGGATAAACTTTCCTTGTTTTCACGGGCGCATATCGTTCATGCAAATCGGTCGGTTTACATGCAACGGTATTTTCGTTAGCAAAGGAATCCCGGACACGGATATCTGGACCGAAACTGGTCCGCAGGCTGGTTGCTATGCGAACATCGGTTTACGAGGTGAAAATTTGCTGTCGTCCTGTTATTGCTGATGGCGATCAAAATTGAAAATATCGTTTCTGGCCACGACGGTCCGCGGATGTCTCGTAAAATGTCCGATATACACGGGAAACAAAAATAATTTTTTGTAACGAAATTACACCGGTCTGCTTTCATCTGCGAACACACTGGAAAGTTCAAGGTAGAGCGTAAAATTAGAAATTACGGGAGTCGACATCGTCCTGTGTACAGTTTGCTGATTGTTAGTTGTGTGATTCAGATCAATTTCGCTGTAACGTACACACGGAAAAGTTAGAGTATAATCCTGTGCGGAGGATGTAACGATGTTGCAGCGTTCCTTTGAGCAGTAAATTCAGGAATGATCTAATACGAGAACGTTACGTGTACCGCAGGATCAAGTAGCCTCTTGTTTAGTCCATACATTTCAGCGGATAACGTAAACAGATTTCGTTAAACCAGAGCGAGGCAATTTCAATTTAACGAGCCAGCGTTCCCAATCCATCCTTGAAATCTGCTTCCCAAGATCACGAAGAAAACCATTAGCGAACGAGAGTTCAGCCACGTTTATGAATCTTTTAAATTCTATGAACATCAATGAATCGATACGGATGACTCAATTTCCATTGACCCGAAGACGAGTGACCCTGCCGCGTCGATCGAATATAATAGGTTAGAACGCAAATCAATTCGGTTTCGTAACTGCGATTAGTGGACAGTCCTTTTAATCGAAGAAATTATCGATTATGATCCGATAAATTGATAAAGTATCCATTTACGAGTACCTTCAAATTATGCTGCGGTAACAGTCGCTGGCAGATCGATCGGGTAACAAACAAATTGGCAACAACAGTTTCGAAAAGCACAGAAAAGTTTCTCTCCGAACAACAGTTGTTTCAGGTATACCAACATCGCGGAACTTATAACCGCGGATTTTTCTGATCAATTAGTTCCGGACTGTATTCCGTCTTCTGCAACATCGATCATTGTATTGGAAGACTTTCAAGGGCCAATTCCACCTTGAAAGAAACTTTTTTCAGGTCACAATTTCGTTACTGGTTCTAGGAATGTTAAAGAATCACAATGTTCAAGGTCTTTGGGAATACAATGAATCGTTCTTACGATCTGGGGAATTCGGAACGTCTACGATTCCAAAAGGGTCGTGCTTAGGGTGACCATCCCCAGGTCTTCAAAACTCGCAGGACCACAATGTTCTTCGAGGTTTTTGAAGAAGGAATTCGAAACGTCTACAAATCAAAAAAGAGCCATGCAATGTGATAGGGTCACAATTCGAAGGGCCATCGTTCCAAAGGTCACCGGAATGACAAAGAATCGACGATTCGAAGGGTCTTGAAATTGCAGAAGATCACAATTCCAAGGGCACAAGAAACTCAAAAGGTCATCATTCCAAAGATCATCAAAAAACAAAGGCTCGCGGAAGCTCAAAAAGTTGAAATACCAAGAAAATCACGATTTAGAATTATTAAGTTTTATCCTAAATGTCTTGGAAACACGATGGTCCCACAATTTCGACGACACTGTTTCTAAATCTGGTCTCGTATTCTTTTGACCACTTCTCTAAAAACTCCCGCACTTTTTAACTGTATCACTGTCACTAACTTTGGTAGCTTTGTAGCCATTGTTTGTGAAATGTCTGAAATGCATATTAATATTTAACATATCATGTGCAAGCGTTTCATCGTGTGCAAGATCGTTCGTAGAATATTCATGAGCCCCGCATGGTTTAATTATATTTTTAATTACAAAAACATAATTATCCTACGACGCGTTATCCAGCTCATCGTTGTAAATGCGTTTGTTCGCTCCTGTCGCGTCGCCTGCACGTAATATTACGTTCCAATATGTCGCATGCACGTAGTTGACTGTTTAATTCATGGCTAAACGATTTTATACATTGACATAATGTCGCTGCTTTCTTATCGAATAATTAATAATCAAACTAATTATACGTTGCACGCGCGGAGGCATATATAATCATCCAGCGTATTCACTGCATGTATTTCTCTTATCCATAGAAATACACTCAATGCATTCCTCACAAATCTATTCAAATTTACTAAATCCTCCCATTATAGAATATACGTAAATATCTATTTTAAAAACAAAAGAAAAGCTGTCTAAGCTCTGCAAAACGTTCGTAAACATTCATCGGATCTCGAAATAATTTCCATGGGCGACACTATTAAATGCATTTTATTAAGCTGTGCATCGATTAGTTTGTAAAATCAATTCGGTCGACTGCATATACCTAGAAATACATCTCATTTCTTACAATTAGTGGTGTAACTCATTTCATATTTTATATTAGGTTGTTGCATATGAAATGTCTGATTTTAGAACGTGAAAGTTGTAAAGTGCTTTGATGAATAAATATTACCACTCTCTACAGGTTAGTTGTACTTATATCATGAGACCCCATCTTCAATTTCAATTTGAACATATATCTCTTCTTCGAGAATACTCCTTAATCAATTTAACAAGTAGGAAACAATAAAATGGTGTTCTAAAATTCTTCAAAAGCAATCACTGTTTCGCTTTTGTACTGTTCGCTTTTTTTAATGTCATAATTTAATTTCAATTTGAACATATAATATCTCTTCTTAATCAAATTAAAAAGTATGAAACAGTAGAATGGTGTTCTAGAATTCTTCAAATGTTTTCACTGTTTCGCATTTGATCTATTCACATTTTGTATATCATAACTCAATTTCAATTTGAACATATATATCTTTTCTTAATCAATTTAACAAGTAGGAAACAGTAAAACGGTGTTCTAAAATTCTTCAAACGCATTCACTGTTCCGCATCTGATCTACTCAGATTTATTGCGAGCGCATAAAATCCGTAGTTTAATAATATCTGAACGAATACATGCTTTCCGATAATAACGAGAGAAAAGGCGAAAGTTAAAACGACGATGACGAGATCGTAGAAAATCACGATCGCACGCGTAAAAAGTTTTAGACGAAGATATCGAACGACCGGTCCAGGTCCCCGGAAATCCAGACGCGTTGATCGAAAACAAATACCCCGAAAGCTCCACGGGGTTGTTGGTTTCTCCCGGGAAAAGCAATTCGCCGGTGTCTAAATTTACCAGTGAGCACGGCGTTCTTTTTTTTTTGGGACGATTCGCAGCCCGGTTTTTCTCCTCGAAGACCACGGGCTGACCTTAATCCTCTGGTAATCGCTTTCCGCCATTAAGTGCTCTTTGCCCCGCAATCCCGACGAGTTCTCGACTTGTTGTTAGACTCTTCGAATGAGCAAATCGAGTCGTTTGTCGTCTGTTGTGACCCACGCTACGAGTGAGCATTCTTCCTCCGACAATCCCGTAGCTGGTGGACAATGGGACCCTGGGCTAAAGGGGTCAACAATTTTTTCACCGCCGATTTATGAACCATAGACCCTGACGCGTCTGACCATAATCAACCAATTCTACTTTGTGCATATACAGTTACTCGAATTAATATTCGGACGCTCTAAAAAAGACGATAACTTTTTTCATATTGTACGATACTATACGATTTGAACTTTTTTGGGAATCTAGAGCAATTAGCTTACTACAGGATGTGGAAAATTTTTTTTCGATAATAGCAATTGATCGGAATTGTAGAAAAAATACTAAAGGTTGCATTTTACAACTTTTTTATGTGGGCCTATACTGAAAATTTAAAAAATACGTTTTGTAGGTCTGTGTCAATAAATATTCCTTTCTATCGATCGTATATTTGCTGATACAAACTGTATTAATGCTCTCGGCGTACTGGTTCGATCAATTTTTACTTCAAAGCAATTTTGCAATTTATCAGATTCAAATTTCGACGTTTCGATCCATGTTTAGATCATTTTCAATCATTAAACAAAATAATATTAATAATTCACAGACGCAATTATTAATTTTCTTGAAAATGATGTAAACGTAGATCGAAATGTCGAAGATAATTTGCAAAATTACTTTGAAGTAAAAATCGATCGAACCAGTGCGCCGAGAGCATTAATACGTCTGTGTCAATTATATGCACTGTGAAAGTTTCATCGAAATCGGTTGATGCTGCAAAAATATGTAAGAATTCTTATATATATTCCGAAAATCGTGAAAATCTGCAATTTTTACCATCTTTAAACGTTTGTAGCTCATTGCAACGTCAACCAACTTCGTTCGAAATTTTCAGAATATGTTTAATTCACACAAATCTACAAAACGTAATTTTTAAATTTTCAATATAGGCCCACGTAAAAAAGTTGTAAAATGCAACTTTTAGTATTTTCTCTACAATTCCGATCAATTGCAATTTCAGAAAAAAATTCCTTCGACATCCTGTAGTAAACTAATTGCTCTAGCTTCCCAAAAACTTCAAATCGCATAATACAATATTAAAAAAGTTATCCTCTTTTTTAGAGCGTCCGAATATTAATTCGAGTAGCTGTGTATGCACAAAGTAGAATTGGTTGATCATGGTCAGACGCGTCAGACGGTTCCTATGCAATGGCACGTGTATTCGCTGCATTTTCAAACTCGATTTTCTCGAAAACGAGCAAACGAAAAAATGTTGTTCCTTTATATCGACTTATTTTTGCATGTAGAATCACCCCCTGCCTGGTTGTACCACGATTTCGCAAAGACCCTGTATATACTCCGTTTTACCTCAACAGCACACTGATCCAGTCTACTTTATTCATTAATTTACTTATCTTATATTTATTTATGATAAATATTAATTAATTTACTATTACTTGGTGATAGTCGATCCGACTACATTGTCAACGTGGTCTCGATTAAATTCCGTTGTATCTTACGAATAAAATACTAATTAACGGAATACAATATAAATTTGGCGACGAGGATCAGACAGAGTTTCTAGAAGAGTCAGGGATGAAATCACAAGTTTGTATAGTATTTTGAGTGAGAAACATGAAGCACACAGGTTATCTATGTAAAATGAAATGACGTTGGTATACAGCACCCACGTAAAACCCACGTACCTGATATGAGACCGGTCTCATAATAGGAACATAATAGGAATCATGCGGATCTTGATGCAAAATAAACATTTTTTGGATTAATTGCGAGCACCCTAGTGGAGAACGAACGCGACCCGCAGTAACAGAAATCTCGCCGTTGGCCGGCTCGTCTTCAAACGAAAAAACCGTCTCGCATTTATTTTGCTTGCCGGAGCGAGCCGATGTTCCCCGGCGCGGCGTCTGAAACTTGCAGTCTCCCGCGAGACAACAGAAACCACTCCGACCCAAACAAAGAAATCTGACATCCCGCGAAATCTGATGTAAGCTGCAGACGCACAAGTTAAATCTGAATCCGAAGGCGACGCGCAGTGGTCGATCTTCAGCTTTTTGCGGTAAAAAATCAATAATGCTTGTGATCTTATAGATAGGTTGGTACAAAAGTGGTGTAAACCCATTTTCCTTTCTTCTGAGATAATGAAGGATTTGCAGCAGGATTTTAAAAGCACACGAAGATTACAGTTTTTCGAACATTTCTATAAATATGTACCTACTTCTATTGCCAAAAAGTATTATCGTTTTTCCAAAATTGGACATTTAGCGTACCAATGATTTTTAATAGGGTTCGGCTAGTTTAAGGAATTCTCTGTATTTGCCCGTGTTTCCCTGAACGAATAGACCTTGTAATTAAAGCGAGTACATGTAAACATTTGATGTTTGTCCTATAAATGCTTGTTCAATCGACGCTCTCTGGTCCGTATTTTTCTTTCAAGAAAAACGGCGACCCCGTTCTTATCTACCAACAAACCGCGGACATCTAAAAAACACCTGGCGCAAAAACATGGTAAAACATAGAGGTACAACGAAGTACATAGCTAACTTTTGCCGGTAATCTAGTTCGCCCGTTAACTTGTCGGATCAATTCTTAACGCGGGTGAGTTCTAGTTTATTTCTATTTCGGAAAGTCCGAGGGGTAAGCAAGCAAAAAGTTTTTGTTCGAGAAAAGTACTAGCTGTATCAGTTTCTTATTTTATAGCTGCACAGATGCATTGAAAATCTAGACAAAAAAAGTTGTTGTTCTCTTGGACTAAAAGGTAAAAAGATTTTTGAAGGCTAGGTAGTTTGTGCTGGGATTATACCAAAAATCTGACAAAACTATCAAAAATCAACTAAAATAAACTTTTAATACAAAAACTAATTTTCTTCAATTGGAAAAGATTGGGTTTATATGGAACAAATATTATAAATGAAAAATGAGGTCATAATCTGTAGTGAACGAGAAAAACGTGTTCAAAATTTTGTAGTGACACTGCTGAATAGGAAACATCGAACTTCCACAATCGTCATAAGTAGACTGCGGATCTTTATGCAGAATAAAAATGTTCTACATTGATTGTGGAAAGCAGGAATAAAATAAAAATTGATTTCATCCCTTAATGATATTTTTACTTTCAAAACAGCATTGCAATATTCTCAAACTTTTCAAATCTTGTACTGTTTTATACTTCGCGCAACCAATTTCTTCATAAATGGATAAAGATCCGCTGTCTAGTCATAAGTTTATCCTTTCGATGGATTTCAATGTAAAATTTTGGGAAAGTATTTTCAATAATGATAAAAAAAATTTATTTTTGGGCCCCACAATAATCCCCCGTTAACAGGACGGTTACAACTTTTCCCCCGACCGTGTCGTTGCCGTGCACCTTTTTCTCGGTCGATGCGATATTCCTGCGAGTTTTCCACTCGGGGATTCGTCCTCGAAGAGCGCGAACGGAACGGTAACGGATGGAACGGCGTTGTCGTTTTTCCACGCTGTTTCCCGTGAATCCTCTGATAAACACCGGTGCTCCCGAGGTTGCTCGGCGTCGTCCCTGATAAATATAAACGATCGTCTGTCCTAGCCAGTCCTCGTATCGCGATCCCCGACGCCCAGAACGGACTAAGACGGTTCTCGAGATCTTTTTATTTCGCGGGAGAACGAGCAGCTCTACATAGACTCTCGCATTGCTCTTACGTTTCCATCTCGTCATTTGTTTCCGGTTCGGACAGCAAGAAACGGATGAGATGTCTCGTTTCACGTCGATGCGACCATTTTCCTCGACGTTCTCTTTTGCTTCCTTTCCCTTTCTTCATCTTCCTCCTTTTTTTTCTACTTTCTTTTCATTTTTTTAAATGCAACTTGACATTCCATTATGGAAGGAATCCTTGGTCGTAGCATTGTCGAATAAAGCCGCGTTTCAGAACTCTTTCGCTTTTCCCTTTCCGCCTCGAAAATACTTTTATGTGTCCCGCGGAAATGCCGGCAGAGGAGGAAACTGCAGACAGATCTTTCCGCTTCTTCCGCCCCCGACTTTCTTTCTTGCTTTCTCTCTCTCTCTCTCTCTCTCTCTCTCTCTCGCCTTCACTCCCACCTCTCTCTTCCGAGAAACGAAAAACTTGCCGGGAACAATCGACCGTCGCTTCTTTTGCACCCGCGTCGTCGTCGTCGTCGTCGTCGGTGAATCGTAATGATGGAACTATCGATTTTGCGCATTCGTGACTACGGCTGCTATCCGAAACCCGAGAAAGATGAATTTCAAGTGGAACTTGTTGAAGAGTTTGTTTTACTTTCAGGGAAATGAAATTTTCACCGATGGATACGAGCTTTTGTTTGATTTCCTTTCGGCAGATTGGTCCACGGGATCGCGAATCTGCGTCAACAGTCGTGGGAATGCGTTCAATCAACAAATAAATCCATCAAATCCGCAGTCTACTAATTACATGTGATAAAAGACTGAAGTAAAATCATTTCGTTGAATTTAATTTGTACTATGAAAATAAGTCATCCTAGGACCTCTTACAAAAGCATATATTGAACATGAAATGTGAGACACGCTGATAAGATATCGATTCTTGTCTGTTTTAAAAGTTGTTCATGTTGGGACCTTGGATTACCTGAAAGTCATCGCAAAGACGTATGCTGAACCTGTTTTTTTCTGTATGTTCATAATATCAAAACGAAAATATGGCGTTCCATTTAAAAAAACACGATTTGACCTTAAAACTAACTTGAAAAAATAAAAATTTTTTGTCCTAGTGACATTCCACATGGAAAATGATGATAAAAGATGATATATAATATGTTGTTGATTATAAAAGATGATATATACTATGTTGATGATAAAAGATTATATATATAGTATGTTGATGATGATAAAAGATGATATATAATATGTTGATGATGATAAAAGATGATATATAATATATAATATGTTGATGATGATAAAAGATGATATATAATATATAATATGTTGATGATGATAAAAGATGATATATAATATATAATGTAATATGTTGATGATGATATATAATATATAATATGTTGATGATAAAAGATTATGATGAAAGTCAAACGACATTTACCGCGTGACACCCTGTACATTATCAATTTCTAAATGTGAATATTTCACTATAAATATTCAATATAGCTAGGGTCCTATTTATTTAATTCTTGTTTTAATCAAAATGCTTCAATTTATGCAAGTGGCTCCATTTCGATCGCCCTCGGTACTAGTTTCCGCCGTTTCCTTACGTTTAATATTCCACAATCGAATCGAGCTTACGTATGTTGCGCGATATCTTTATTCGCGTAGTAACGTCAAGAAGTTGGTGACCAGAAGCCCGCGCTAACGTATTGTAATAGATGTTTGCGCCCGAAATTTCGTCGTTCTCACCGCGAACAACCGTGAACGTGCTGAATTTCCCGTTTGATTGGACTTCATCCACCGTGGAAACGTTTGGTGACGGAGCACTGGCTCGAAATATCGAATTCAACCGCAAGAATTTGCTTAATTGCGAGTTAACTTGCAAAATACGCTGTAAGATTTATGGATCCGTGCGGCTCGGTCTAGCAGCTCATTTTTCCACGGTTTTTCGAAATACCAGCAGAGCAGCGACGGAACTCGAATGAATATTTAAATTTAATGCCGTAGAGTTTACGAGTTCTTGATCAAATTAATCAACTACCTCGAAGCTTGATCAACCGATGCGTATTGTTTCGGTGATCTTAATTTGTCGGGTGACATTAATTGCTAATAATCGTCCGCATCGGTGAAATTGAAACACATATCATCTGTACACAGTTTAATTAATTTCATTGGAATTTTGGACCAATTACATTCGGCCAGCGGCAATATTTACCCGAACACAACAGTTCACAAGCGAGCTCAACTTTATTGTACACACTCTTCGCTGCTCGCTCTCATTTTATTATTCCATAATTAATGTCATTTAATATCCGAGTGTTTGCGACTCGTCCGCGCGAATTCTGTGGTCCATTTCATTTTCGAGCGGTGTAACTTATTATTGGGCGCACACCACACATAAATCAAACTGTGTTCCTGAGCTTGGAATTTAAACGGACCTTCACATTTTCGAATGATTTACGGGGAACGTTCAAATTTGAATTTTGAATTTTCGGTCTCGTGCCACGCCGCTTCTATGTTACCGTCTCACAGGACAAAATTCATGCTTTTCCATTTTGATAGTACACATAGCCCAATAATATACAGTTACGACGAGAAACAGACTTTTCATTGAATGTAATGAGTAGACAGCGGATTTTATGCATTTATGACAAAAATGGATAGGCGTGATTTAAAACAGGAAAAACATTAGAAGAATTTAAAAGTACTCTTGTATAATTTTCAACCTATTAAACGTGCTAATATCACTCACTTATTTTGCATAAAGATCCAGTAATGAGGTAGAACGTCGCTCCAAAAAAATCGCTGAAGAAACTGATGAAAACCGCAATTATTTTTACCAACCTAACATTTGATTCCTGTGTCTTGCATAATTGTCATTATCAATTAGACAACGACGTCCGCGGGCCTCATCACTAGACTGCGGATCGTTATGACTTCTAAACATTTTCAAAAAATGCTAGTAGATAAAATTCCACAAAATTTAGTACGATTTTTTTTTATTTCAGATCTGTAAAGACTATTACCACTAAGAACGAGATTTTGTATAATTCCACTTTCTTAAAATGCTTACAAAATATATAATATTAAATAATAATATTTTGGATCTACAGATGCTATTGCCAATGAAAATAGGATTTGACTCGGCCCAGCTATCTTAAAATTTGTCTACAAAAATTGAAAATTGTATAAACATCCGCAGTCTGCGCATCACCTTCGAGATTTTTCCCTCTGTCACGGAATTTTTCGCACCAGTATCGAGTTGTATGTTTATTAATAGTCCTCTGATCAAACGCAATTGTTAATATTACGAGTCCGTATAACAAGATCGCACGAATTTGCAGAATATGCAATTGAACGATAAACAAGTTCATCGCAATTTTTAAAATGAAAATGTTTATTCACCAATCAATTCAGATTTGTATTTTATTCAAAAACCTTCACCCTATTTCACTCTAAACTAAGAGTTGTGATTTTTCCCGACCGACCATACATTCGAGACACCGCGTAGCGAACAATGGCGGCTGTCACGATCGCATGAAGATCCGCAACGCAGTGATAACCAACGGAACTAATCGAAAGGGGATTTCTTCTGACCCGCGCGGAATGCCTTGAAATAGAACGCGGTGTTTCGCGATTCTATCTGACGTCGGACAATAGTTAACGATCACTGATAGCAACATCGCCGTGCAATTTGTTCCTCTGCTGTTCGGTTTTCCTTTTTTTCTGTTTTTAAACGAGCCAGACACCACGCCTCGCCGACCCAGATCTCGCGGAGCGTGGACGTGAAACAGAAATTCCACCGCGACGCTGCGGAAGGTGTCGCCGCAAATTGTTATGAATTATGTTTCGTGACGCGTGAATTTCTCAATTGCCGTGGCTTCGTGGCCGGACGGCCGTGCCGTCGACGGTGTCGCAAATTGGAAAGTTCGCCGGTCGAGCCACGAAAACCGGGCAATTATTGCCTGGTGTTTTATTAAAGTTGCGACCCGCCACGTTGCGGGCCCGACCATCCAATCGTGTTTCCGTACGATCCCCACGGAAACCCTTCGCGAACTACCAGCAAATTAATTGAATGTGTTACTTCCTTGACCGTTCCCGCTGAAGGCTTTTGACGTTCCACCAACCGAAAGACGGAGGATGAAAAACACCTTCCCTCCCGTAATTCTTCTCTTCTTCCATTAGGTCTGTCAACTTTATGCGATGTGGATGAAGTGTTTACATTATTGAGACCCTGGAACATCCACTATATCGTCTCCAAAAATATATCCATTTCATCAAACTCGACACAAAAATGTCTGCAGAGACACAAGGTACATTTTTACCAGCGCATCGCTTTAATTCTTTTCGGATTTTTTTAATTCTCGGTTCTTTTTGTACGACCGAGCTGTCTAGTGTTACAGACGTTACCAGAACACGTTAATTAATTAGATTCTTTCATACTTTTTATGTCCATCCCCAACTTCAAGTAAGCAATCGATAGACTTTGGATCTTTATGCATTTATAGTGATTACCCATTTCTAAAATACAAGAACGCATGTTTCGTAACAAATATTGTTTTTTTGTTGATAAGTTTAGATTATTCTTTATCCTGAATTTGTCAGCTATAAGCGATGTGGATGAAGTGGAACATCCACTATATCGTCTCCAAAAATATATCCATTTCATCAAACTCGACACAAAAATGTCTGTAGAGACACAAGGTACATTTTTACCAGCGCATCGCTTTAATTCTTTTCGGATCTTTTTAATTCTCGGTTCTTTTTGTACGACCGAGCTGTCTAGTGTTACAGACGTTACCACAACACGTTAATTAATTAGATTCATTCATACTTTTTATGTCCATCCCCAACTTCAAGTAAGCAATCAATAGCGTGTGGATCTTTATGCATTTATATTGTTTACCCATTTCTCAAATACAAGAACGCATGTTTCGTAACAAATATTGTTGTTTTTTTGTTGATAAGTTCAGATTATTCCTCATCCTGATTTTTATAAAAGAATCCACGAACGTTGGAATTTGCATAAACATCGGCAGTCTAGTAATCAGTAATGCAGGAAAGTGCGTTGCACTCAAACGTGTATCTATTGTGAGGAAAAATATTTGTCGGATATTAAATATTAAATATATTATAAGGAAATAATATATAAATAATAATTTCCTTAATAAGGAAAAATGATTTTTGTCAGGTGAGCCTAACAGAATGATGACCAAAATGAAGTTAAAGTAAAAATGTATAAAGATGAGACGTGAGATTGATGTCGCCCAGGTGCTACAAAATTAGGTACATAATTTGGCATCGTGTAACAATTTTTGAGACGCTCGTTAGAGTCAGTATGGCGCACAGATGTGGTCCCTGTAGGGTTAATAAGACGTATCTCGCCAAGGTACTGAGATCCATTATACGATGGTTAAAAAATATTTAGGCTTCCATTGAGAAAAAGATGGCGTCGAAAAGACGCAGCTCCATCAGCGGATCTCCTATTCTTCTATTGTTCCTCTTGGACCGGAGAGGCCATTCATACTGAGACAATACGTCCCTATTTCGCTCGCAATCAAATACAAAATGCCGAACGGCAAAACGCTCCAGCGTAAAACGGCGAATTGGATCGCCGCTAAAAACGACATGATTCATCGGGGCTCATAAACAGTAGAATAAACGAATGCTCAGCGAGCCGTGGAAAAAAGGAAAGTATCGAGCACCAGGAATCGTTCTCACATCTCGCGGAGCATTTGCGTATAGTGAATCAGACCATCTGAATCATTCGTTTCGGATATGCTCGAACGAATGTCTTACTGATGACGTATTTTGCTTGCGGCGTCACAATTTTGAAGACTTGGACTAAATTAAGAGTTTTGCGTTCTTTCTCCTTGCACCGTTTTACTTTTGTTCGAAAGTGAAGTACAGTGTTACGATTTTATCTGGACTAAAGTTATTTTGCTGGGCAATCTTCTGATTTTTTGATGATTATAGTGGATCAGACCATCTGAATCATTCCAATCGGATATGCTCGATCGAATGTGTCTTACTGATGACGTATTTTACTTGAGCGTCACAATTTCTTTGAAAACGTGGACAAAATTAAGAGTTTTTCAGTTTACGGAATATTTCTAAATTAATTTTATGGTCGCTGATGCACTCTTGATGCGTTCTTTCCCCTTGCACCGTTTTTCTTTGGTCCTGATGCACAGTCTCACGTATCTAGCTGCACAAAAGTCATTTTGGTGACCAGTCTTCTGCCTTTTTTTTTTGAACTCCCGAGGAAGGCCTGGAACCATTGAAAAATATTTCTAAATTAATTTGATGCATCTCTTGATACGTCCTTTCCCCTTGCACCGTTTTGTGCACCGAAATGAAGTACAGTGTTACGTATCTAGCTGGAGAAAAATTATTTCGGTGACCAATCTTCTGATTTCTTTATGATTTTAGTGAATTATAGAGAATATACTCGATCGAATGTCTTACCGATGACGTATTTTCGTTGTGGCGTCACAATTTCTCTGAAAATCTGAACAAAATTCACAGTTTCTCAGTTTATGGAATTTAATCAATGTTAGTAGTACACGAGTTATCTGTGCCTGATTCCCCAGCTTCGTCTCGTCGTATGCTCCGGCGAAGCGGGTCAATTATGTGAGTCGCGAATCGTCCGCGTCGGCTATGCGAATCACGATCGTTTGCCGATAGCCGTGTGCACCTTGCACGTTCTTGTTGCACGCGTCCTAACTGAGCGGTATTCCGCTGTTATTTATCGCGAGTCGCAACGCGGTGCGGCGCGGCGTTCGCGCTATTTTCAACCGAGTATTAATATTTCAGGCGGCTCGTTAGCGGAAGTAATTTATTTCGAACCCGTGTCAAAGTTCGACGTGAAGTGTTTCATCTATCGCTCGAACGCCTCCAAGCTATTTCCAATATTCGCCTGTCGGGGCGGACGAATAATTCGAACTGGGCCGGCCCGAAGAAATTAAGTTGAATATTAACTTGCCGCAGTGGATCCGAAACTTTCTACTACGATATTAATAACAGAACGTTCTCCCGAAGAATAATGATAATGTCTCCATCGCGCGTACCAAAGTACTGCAACGATAACACGAGAGAATCCAGAGGAAATTGGCGATGTGATTTTTATATCAAACTTGATCACGAATTTTGATTAGATTTTGAATTTTGTTGGTATCTATACGATGTAAGAAAATTACGAAAATCTTGTCTTTCCTCAAAAGTTCCTTTCGCAGAGAAACATATACAAGTGATAAACTGTTCGTCAATGTTTTATTGTTTTCTAAAATTCCTTTTACACAGCAATTGCTTTCTTAAAAAGCTAGGTTGTGAATTTTCATCATATTCACTTTGAGATAACATAATACTATTAAACAAATTGTTCTAGCTTTCTAATGACATTTATAGGCACTTGTGCTGCAGCCAACGCGTTAATAAACCTGTTAAGTAGAATTCCTTCTCCTTTTCGATCCCCAGAACGACGTACCAGCCTACCCGGCGGCCATCAACACCGGAGTTATTAATTATGATGTCTACGTACCAATTGTTCACGCAACGTGAATTAAAACTCGAATTGAAAACCCGCATGAACGAATATGGCGAAGGCCCTGGAATCGAAAAACGTGCGCGGTTCGTCCGAAGGAAACCAAACATGTCGCAACCGATCTACACATATTCCCAAGTCCGCCATCTTGATTTCGGACAGTGGAGGTCGATCGAAAACTGCACGTATCTTCCCTAACGATCGAACTGTTATCTAACGCTGAGAAACAAATCTATAAAGAATTATTTATAGGGGGAAAATAATCCATGAACGTGCATGATCATGATCGATAAAAATCCGAGCCATGTGACTCGATCATTCTTTTACAAGCTTAAAGACTTCCTTTACTAAGCGCTATAAATAAAAAGTTTTTGTGGAAACTTATTATTATCTGATTGGTCGCGATCAATATCGAGGCCGATCGATAACGCGGATCGAGTGGCACTCGAAATCCAAGATACATTGTCGCTCGATTTCGTTAATTACGAACATTCTATTCTTTATTTTACGGGAAATGTGTTCCTAGAAAAATATGTACAGTGCAGGAAGAGAAATGTATCGAAAAGTATTTGAACGTAACGTTTGTGATTCTCGAGAAATTGATATTTAACCTGTTCTCATTTCGTAAAAAATAATAGTCTAGCAATAAACTTGGACTCATTGTAAAGCTTGAAGACTCTACTTTCGCATAATATTATTTATTTTCCTCTGAGATATTTTAATACGATGTAGCAAATGAGAAACTGTAGACCCATTTCTCTTCAAAAATGCTATAAATTGGAACCTCTGTAAAAACATATACATAGACGATATTTAACCTGTTGTCATTTCGTAAAAAACAATAACCTAGGAATAAACTTGGACTCATTGTAAAGCTTGAAGAGACTCTACTTTCGCATAACATTATTCATTTTCCTCTGAGACATTTTAACACGATGTAGCAGATGAGAAACAGAGAAGACCCATTTCTCTTCAAAAATGCTATAAATTGGAACCACTGTAAAAGCATTAAAAAATTTTGTTCGTAAATCAATCTTCCACAGATTTGAGGATCGAAGCCTCCGCTTTGCAAAGACACCTTAAAAATTGAAGTACGATTTTTTCCCGCCGTTTTATGGAATAAAAATGAGGATCAAGTTACGTATGTCTCTCACGCTAGATATCGAACAAAGTTTCCGCGATCCTCGATAGATCGATACTATTATTTTTCTCCCGGAGTGAATGTCCGCGCATTGCGATTACCAGCAATTTCGCATCGTAGCAAAGTGCAACGCTATAATCCGTCCGCGATGCTGCAATCTCCGGATAAAACGCGAACATTTACGAACGCGAGCGCGACCAATCTTCGGGATCGGCCGTGCTATGCGTTTGCTTCGATCGATTCTCGATTTATAAAAATGATTGACGCGGGAATTAGTCGGCAATTATTGATACGCTAAGCTGTGTAATGCTCCGCGATAAGAATCGACCTTTGCATTTACTATTCCATGCTGAAAGCCGATGTCCGCACGTTGAATCCTCTGTTATTGTTTGTCGCTTGACAGTGTTGTCCTTGTTCGAAATTTTTTTCGCAACGTGTGGTACAATTGAGTAATAGAGAAATGAACAGTATCGCTTGAGTAATTAATTATTAGACAGCGGATCTTTATGCAAAATAAAAATGTTCTTCCTGGATTGCAACAAAGTGGAATGAAATAGAAACTTATTTTCTTTCTTAATATGTTTAATAGGTTGAAAATATTGTAATAGTACTTTCAAATTCTTCTAATGTTTTTACTGTTTTAAATTACACGTATTCACTTTTATCATAAATGCATAAAATCCGCAGTCTAATCATTACAGATTACATTTTGCAAAGATTTTTATATTTCCTGGCTAAATGGACATTCATATATCTTGATCATTCTCAAAATTGAATTTTGTCCAGCTAGATCATGGACATAGCTCACTGTGCACCGTGCTAAACACTGTAGAATCTCTAAACTCTGTGGATGTCAACAGAAAAGACTAAAGTACCTGTAATCCGAAACCGATTAGCTTTTAATTATAGTAATCAGTAGCTCCAGCTTGCTTTTCCTTGTTACGAAGATCTGATGCTGATTCTATCATCGAACCATTAGTTCGGAAGATATTTCAATTCCAGTATTTTGTGCTGGCGCTGGACAGTAACATTGCATCGAAACGCTATTTATAAAACGGAGAAGTGGACAGAAATATATCGACGTCGCAGACAGCGGTGTCTATTAATAGTGACGCAGGAATATTATTAAATTGCGCGATAGGCACAATTTTATTGGAAGTGCAGTCTCGCGGTGAATACGCAAGCCTGGCTAATCTATCATTTATCGCCGCTCACTTTCGCGAATGTACGCATAAATGTCCGCGTCTCGGCGGCCAGAAATTTTTCGAAGATAATCGCGGCGTGCAGCAACCAAGACGTGTTAATTGGTTAAACCTGTCGGGTATAGGATCGTCCGATCGCGATCACCGTCTCTCGCGAGCGTGTTCGTACGCACCGATCGTTTCGCCGACTCGCGCCGCGTACCACGATGAAATAATTCGTTTTTTTTATCGGTCGACGACTTTCACCGTCGTGCAATCGTTGGCTCTCTAATTACGCAACGGAACAATCGCTCCGCGATCGCCAGGATCATTCCCCGGTGCACTCTTTGCGCGTTCTTTCCCCTTGCACCGTTTTACTTTGGTCCTGATGCACAGTCTTACGAATCTATATAGCTGAACAAAATTCATTTCATTTACCCCAGAATCTTCTGATTTTTACTCTGTCACTAAATTAGTAACTATAAAAACCAATGTTGACCATGAAAATCTAGGTGAAATTTTTTCGTAGATCTTCACCGATCCGACAGGGTGTCTTGATCATATTTATTTAATTTCATATTACTTTAATGCTATTTTAAAATAATATTCAATTCTTCATGAAATTTTTATAAATAATATTACCCCCCAAATAATATTAATTCTATAAAATTTTATAATGATTTAATACTATTTTAAAATTATATTAAATTCCCTATAAAATTTTTATAAATAATATTACTCCCTCAAACAATATTAATCATATAAAAAATTTCATAATAATTTAATACTATTTTAAAATTATAATTTTATTTTATTTTTTCTTTGGTTACACTATCTTGTATAAAAAGTAATGGTCATTCGTAATTGCAATTACAGTACAATTATAAAATACAATTTAAATTGTAAAAAAAATTTAATAAAGTACAATTTAAAATCAAAAATTAAAGAATGATAAAATAATAGGTAAGAAGAGGTTGAAAAATCCATGTGGAGGTTTCAAACAGACGGAATTTATTATTTATAAAATAATATCTGAACAGAAATAACTTCTGCGTTACACATTTTTTAAATTTCAACCATAAACATGAAATACTGTTACGTATTATGAAGGAGGACGAGGAATAGAAACTACGCCGCCCAGACAGCAAAAGTGTGAAAAAGGTTGAATGTAGTAAAATCGTTAATTTGAGACAACTCTAGCATGATCATCGATTCAAACAATAGGTAGATCCCCATTTCACGAGAAAAACTTACGGTCACAGGTTGGGATTTCTCTGTATTTCCTGGGTTTCGTGGATTCCTCGCGGCATCGGACAATTACCACGCGCCGTTCGTGTTTCTACTCGATCGGAACGTTTATCGGTGACGTTATTACCGATTACTATCTTGCATCGCCGTTAATCTATCGGCCGGCAGCGTGACTATCGGTGACGTTCTCGGGGATTCATGTTGGTATTACCATGTTGCACGCAACGCTTGTCGGTGACGTTTTCCACGATTAATTTATTTGTTTTAAAATTTCCATTGCGACAACCACATCGCCGACGTCTCTATGAATTTGCATTTTGATCTATGTTCATTTATTCCGCGCTGCGGCTGCCGGCGACATTTTTATAGTTTCACGATTTGTGTCTGTAACAGTTGGTCGCGAGTCTAACGATGACGTTCTTCCGGGTTTTTTTTTATTTCTTCTCAAATGTCCTCGTTTATTCGATTTTTTATCACTGTTGTGTTGAGTCTAGAACCTCCTCAGATAAAGTAACTCGAGGTTGCATTAGTTTACATTGACTATATATGTAGATTTTTATTAACCCTTTGGACTCCTTTGTCGAGTGTCACTCAACATCACCGAAAGAAAAATGTAAATAAAACTAATTAAAATGACTAAGTAAAAAGAATTATTTATATTCTTTAGTGAAAAACAAATATAAGTTCCACAAATATAAATTACAACAAAGTGTGAGAACTATATGTAATATAATTAGTAAACAAAATTGTTTCAAATAAGTTTGTTGGCAGCAAATTTGAAAAATAATTCGGATTACCGAGGGTTAAACTGTTTCCTGTAAACATTTTTCGTTGTTTTTATATTTCGTCTCATCTCGTGGCGTTTTTATTGGTTGAAGGCTGGTGTGGGTGTTATTCTGTTGCATTCAGAATGGCGCTCTCGAGTTCGTGTTAATCTATTATCTACAATAATGTTTTCATCAATTAATGTATCGAGTATTTCCACTAATCTGTTCTTCAAAATGTCGATCGACAACGTTGTCCACGATACAGATACGATGAATCATGATTTATCTATTCCCCGCAAAGTCAGAGAGTGATGTTTTTACAGATTCGTATCGGAAATTTAAAGTGGCTTCATTTATATTTATAACCGTTCGAACAGCTTTAATCGATCTTGGAGATGTCATGTTAATCTAATTTAGTGAATTATAACTACATCGAACTGTACAAAGTTCTTTTGATCGTTCACTCGACAACACCAGCGACAACACTTATATTGTTCCTCTAACTGGAAGTCTGGAAGTCATAGTATTACAGTGAGCAATACAATTTTCGATTAATGTTCACTGTTCACTTTAATAGTCTGCTCGTGGAAATGCTAATCCATTGATGATTTCGTCGTGAACTCTGTGTCTACTCGATTCCGAGTTGCGTAAAACGAATGTATGGACAAAAATTTTGTCATTTAATTATACAATGTAGGTACATTCCATATTATACATATACTATGGATCATTTTTATCTTTGAGTTTTGACTGTATTCAGTTTCCCTCTTGTATTTTATTTTATAGGAAGTCTCTAGTGGAATGATCTAAGATAATAACTAGACTACGGATCTTTATGCATTCATTTAATTGTTGGACAATTTTCAATACCACCTAAATATCTCCTTTATTTTTAATGGCACAAAAAATATATTTATGGCATAATTTAAATGGTATCGAAGGAGGAATATCATAGAAGAACAATTTCTTTTGTCCGGTTATTTTTTCATAGTTTTTCCAAGGCCATCGTTATTTTTTTATAGGGAAAACTTACTTGTTTCCATTCCATCTTACAGCGGCTGAAAAAATACATTTGTATATGCTTAAGTCATTAACAGGATGGAATAAAAAAGAATAAGTTTTCCCCATAAAAAATAACAATGAGCTTGAAAAAACTATGAAAAAATAACCGTACAAAAATATTGTGCTTCTGCGATATTCCTCCATCGATACCATTTAAATTGAGCCATAAATATCTTTTTTGTGCCTTTAAAAATGAAGGAGATATTTAGGTGGCCTAATTATTAGTATAATTTCTCCGGCATTCAAATCATTACGGAAAGAAATAACATTCAATTTAGTTTCTATTTCTTACAATCGACGCAGACAATTTTTATTTTGCATAAAGATCCGCAGTCTAATAATGACAAAAGTCTAACAAGCAGTAGAAAAGTACAACAATATGTCGAGTAGCGGAAAAGCAAATAAATCATTTCTTTTGACGAAGGAGAATGTGCCGATGGTCACGTAGACCGCCGCCATTCGACTGTGCGGTGCGTGCAGAAGGAATACGCGCCTCTTTCCCAACAAAAACAACGAAACGCATTAAAACGGAGACGCGTGGTAAAATACGAAACAGACTTCTATGAAGATCAATCCGAATGATACCGATCTAGATTCCTAGAAATTTTGATAGATCAATCGAATGATCGTGGTTGTAGGAAAGCCAGATACTGTTCCTATTCGTGTCAAAAGGCTGATTATCTTCTGAGAAACCGGGCCGTCTGTTGTCACTATCTTCTACGACTCGTAAACGTCGATTAGAATCGCAATTAATTATGCGCTCAGACTTTTTGGAGGACAGAGTCAGCTGGCACGTGGTCCCTGATAATTATTCCCCCGTTAACACGCATCGCGCGATAAACAACGGGATTCCGACAATTTTCGAATCGTCATTCGGAGAAAGGTTTACGACTGCTTTTTTTATTGTCGATTATACATGGACCTGTTTCTTTCGAAGAACAGATCTCGGACGTAAAATTCGTTTGCTAAGATCATCCTCCAGGAAATCGCTAGAGCTTTTTAAACATATAGACTTCTTCGTAATTCTTTGGCATGTTAGAAACAGCATTATAGTATTCGCAAATTTTTCTCATCTCTTACCGTTTTATATTTCACCCAGCTAATTTCTTCGTGCATAATTATTAATTATAATTATAAGTGCATAAAAGTCCGCAGACTACTCGTAACTTGTCTAAAATTCTCGTTCTAAATAGAAATGCCCCTTAAAGCAGAAATTGTTATGATAAATAAATAATACGAAGCACAAGCGAATTCTTTAGAAAGGGGATGACTCTCTACCGCTTCTGGAAAATAGTTCTACCAAGGAACAGCATCCGCAGGCGACTCAACACTGATTTGCGGATTAGCGAAACACTCGATCGCAGTATTCAAGTATTTGGCCAGTTGTCAAGACTCTAAATTATCCCCGAAGCCCGTCAGGCAGTGCGTTAACAGCTGTCTGTCGATAACCTCGCGACCAGGGAGCCTTCCGTTCATCGATATATCGCCAGATACCGCGGACAATTCGTTCGAGGGATCAGAAGTCGAAGAGGACGGTCGATGTTTGTCCTTGGTGAAACTGCAGAGATCTACTTTCCTTATATAATATTATAAATTTCAACATTTTTAATAATTTTTTCCTTCGCATGTGAGTGACGGTCTCGCAATTTATTTACTGCGACGATGACCTTGAATGACCTGGAAATCTCGAGATTGCGGAACGATCGAATCCCCGCGATCGTTGGGACTAAGGAGGACCCTGTGGGCGAGGTTAGGCCGTTTCGATCGGCGCGAGCGTAACCGGCAATTTGGCCGATCGTTAAAAGCGATTCCGAAAATTGGCCGGGGCTTAACGGCCGGGCTCTGAAGCGAATTTTGATCCAGATCGCGGTCGGGTCTCTTGCGAAAGACAATTTCCTCGTTACCGTTCCCTTTCGTCCGCTTTAAAGTCGCAGCCACCACAACGTTATTCCGCGTAGAGTCCATTTGCTCCGATAATGACACACCCGTGTTCTGCAACGCTAGGTGCTTCGAATAATGCGTTGTAATTACGGAATCGTGGGCGGCAGTAACTGCGAGCCTAACGCCGTGCTCTAAGAGTATTAACCTCTCGCGATACCGACCATCCACTGAATTTAATCATGGCCTTAATCCCATTCGGAGCCGTCAATTGAGAGGTTCCGCGCAAGATAGAGTCGCTACGCGACAAATGATTAAACAATCAGATTTTTGTTACCTCTGCTGCCTTCTAGTATCTATTTATTAACCCACAAGTTACACCCACTTTAATTTTTCCGCATTTGTGCAAGGAATTTCTAAGCTGCTGTCTCAAAAGAAATTGTTGAATAACCATTGCTAGCTTCACGGGCCAAAATGGTGGACCGCGTCACGAACGAAGAAGAAATTCGCCAAGATTGCAGATCATGATCGTTCGTTTAGAGAACACAATTCACACCTACTTTAATTTTTCCGCGTCCAACGACATTTTAAGCTACTGTCTGAAAAGAAATTGTTAAATAATCGCTGCTGGCTTCCCGGGCCGAAATCGTGGACCGCGTCACGAGCGAAAAAGAAATTTCAACCAAGGTTGCAGATCATGATCATTCGTTTCCAGAACACGTCTCGATTCTAGCTGGTAACACTGCCGATTCGTCCGCGTACCAGTCAACAGTAAAACGTTACAAAAAATCGGTTGTGGTGTTCTTGTCTTTGTAATGCTGTTCGCCAACATCAGATTGCGGTTAGCTGAAAAGAAGCTGATCACGATACTTCGAAACGAGCGTCTTCGAGGTGATTGGAGATAGAGTCGTCCGCAGTTCCCGTAACTAAAGCTATAAACCTGTCCCGGGAGACATGAGGTCGGTGATAAGAGGCTGCCTGATAAAGCCGCCTGTGATAATAGTGCCTTCATCTACTTACAGCTGATGAAATTATTCCACTTTGTCTCGGAACTCTTTACAATTGCGATTCTTCCTATTTCCATGATTCGCACCTGATTCACCTTTCAGGTGAAACAGAACCATCTTCAATAATCTCTTCTATAGGTTTTTAACGATTGCGATTTCTTGCATTTTCATTATACAGTGGTCGAAATTTCTATAAAGTCACTGTGTTTTGTGCCCGTGCGAAATCAATACGGGCCGGTTTATGTACTTCTTTAAGGCCTGGTTTACGTTGTATTTTTGTCCAGAAGAATTTAAAAGTTGTTGCACACGTCTTGTTGTTACTGGGAGCTTCAATTCAGCTCGAAATTGTGCTGCATTTTTCCTTTCCTTAGCTGCAGACCTCATTAATATTGAATGTTGTCTCGTTGACTATTTTTTATTACTACCTTTAAGATGATTTTTTCCGTAATTTTCACGTAAATTGATATAATTATTAATCACAGTATATGACTGATTAGTTTTCTTAGCAATTGCGCGATTAGAGCAGCCCATATCTTTATAAGCATCGATTGATGCTTTTTCTTCACTTGTTAATACTTTTCCTCTCGGCATTCTCAAACAGGATTTCTGTGAGTTTTAAAACTAATACTTTTAAAATATTCGCAGGTTTTCGTAGTTCTCTGCTCAGAATACAGAGAAACACTAAGTGACTTTATAGAAACTTCGCACTTGTGTTCTGCACCACACAGAAAAAAATTTTAAAAAACGTAAATAGTAAACATAGCGGTCTAGAGTATGCAATCCTTCTATCCGAGTGTCTACAAGGCACAAGACCATCTGGTAAATCACGATAAATCAACAAAAATGGTGATATTTTTAAAATATCTATGAAAAAGAAGATGACTTTATAGAAATTTCGACCACTGTACTTGCGCTTTGGACGAACGAACTTTACAAATTTTGAACGAGGGTACAATCTAGCGATACTCACAGCTATACTGACAATAAGTACCGTATGTTAACCGACTGCGTCATGATCGAGTTAAATTGACCAGCGTTTCATATGTAGCAGCAATGTGCGCGAGGGCGTTACGAAGATTTCAAGGTCATCTGGATATTTTTAAATAGAAACGCCTACCTTGAAATATTTTGACCTTCGTATGTCCTAAACCGAATTTCCAAGATTTCCAAAATTTTCCATCCAGCTTGGCAGAAAAGCTGAAGTGGTTCATTAATATAAAAGTTATTCTGATTTTTAAAGTGTGCCATCAATTATGAGGGCGACTGTATCTATTTCCTGACATGACTTTCCTCCAGCTAGATTGCCCATTTGTCCGACTGCGCGTCATTTGGACGGGTCCCGTAGACCCGGTGCTAGGCCGAGAGCGTGTGCTGCCTAATTGGTGCGCAACGGAACGCGGCGACCTCATTAAAAATGGCGGGTCTTCGTTTTCCCGCTCTCGACGACCAATTCCTTCTGTTATCGCGCTCGATACGATTACGCAATGGAGGATATTGAAACGTTCAATTCACGGCCGGGTCACGAGGGGTTTTTTCGTCGCGATATGACTTTGACCTAATTCCGGCGTGGAACAAGGTAGGGTGGTACCTCTGTCGGACATGGTCGGTCCGATAGCTTCCAAGAAGGGAATTGGGTCGCCGTTAATTCGTAGGGGAAGCCCAGCACAGGCAGGACGAAATAGGCCAGGTGTTCTCGGCCGGTTGGTTCCTTGCGGTGTGTGCCACACTCCCGAAAATTATCGGGCCCGTTCTCGGCCCGCTTGTGTTTTGCTTTCTGTGCGGGGCGGAATCGTTTGTTCCTGCGTGCTCGCGCTCTCTGCGAAGCTGCCTCTGTCCCTGCGGGGAGAGAGACAGCTAATTGGCTGAATCGAATTAAGAGCGTAGCCGGTATTTTCATCGCTGCAATTCTCTAATTGGGCGCGGACGAATTGGCCAATTGTTTCCACTGGTTTGCACGTCCGCCTCCGTTTAACCCCGAGGCTTCGTTAAGAGAACGACGACGCGTCGCATGATTTCAGACCAAAACTACCATTTTTCGTCCCCGAACCGCCACGAATACCCGTGGTTTTCGAGACGATGATCTAACCGCCCGTGATGCCTGCGAAATTGCTCCACCGTCGCGTTGGTCGTCCGTGCGGTCCTCCGTGATCTGTTTTTATTGAATTTGTTGAACGAAGAGGAACATTTGTATTCAGTCTATCTCTACGATGATTACTAAACTGCGGATCTTTATGTGTTTATGTGTCGTTGCATATGAAATGTCCGATTTTTAACAGTAACGTTAAACAACCGCAACTATTCCTTATTGATGAAAGAATCACACGTTTCTTGATTGTACTATGTATGGTAGAAATTGAATTTTCTTTCCATCTCTATTTTGGAGTTCTTTTGGCTATCAACGAATAGTGTGTCTGCGGATCTTTATGCAAAATAAATATTGCTTGCACCAATTGCAAGTGACTGGAGCCACGCAAACAGTTTATTCTTACTTTGATAATTTTAACAAGCTGAGAAAAATAGATTTACACTCTTAAATCATTGTAACCTTTCTACTGTTTTAAATTGCACCCACTCATTTCTGCTATAAATGCATAAACTCCGCAGTCTGTCGTCAATATGTTGTTTTATTTAAAAGGAAATTGATATGTGTAAATTAAAATATTGAAGATAGGATTGTAAGCTTTTACCTGAAAGTGACGTACAATTTGCATTCTAAAATCGGACATTTCACATGCAACAACGTAATAGTAAAATTGTGTAGATGGAACTCGAAATATTTGAGAAATTGAAGATGTCAATATATTATGATTTCTCTAGTCTAGTGATTACAAACGAGTGCAATTTTATTCTATTTTTTAGAGACAGCACTAACTGCGTCTGGTTAAGATCGCCTTATAAAAATGGCAATGCACAATTGACTCCAATCCTCCGCGATTAATGTTGTAACCGGACTGCGAATCTTTATGCAAAATAAGAGTTTTTTTTCTTCGACGCTTACAGTGGATGCAGGAACCGTATAGAAATTTCTTCCTATCTTTAACAAATGTAATAAATTGAAAATAACATATGGATGCCCTGAAATCATCTGAATGTTTTTAAATCATCTTAATGTATTTGTCAGAAAAGAGTATAAAATCCCCAGTCTAGTTATAACAGATGATTAAATAAGGAAATCTACAGGGTGCCCTAAAAATGTGTTCCTGACATTTCCTTTTCAAAAATGTTCTCCGCAACTTGGATGAGGAGTTCAACAGGACTCATTAATAACTCCATAACGAAGGCTCGGGGAACATTTGTGCAAAGGAAAAAGTTCCTTCAAACGACCTTATAAATCACCCTTTTGAAACATTTTTGGAACACCCGCTCGTGTACCATCATTTTTCATGGACGCATTTTCATGGTTTCGATAATTGTGAAATTAAAAAATCGGTCATGGTAATTTTAATGTGAAATTAATTTGTTTTGTGGAGTTTTTGAGATTGCCAGTCATATATTGTGTGAAGATGTTTTCCAGTTCGTCCGGTCATTTTGTTTATCATTTGACATAGGCCCGGATAGGCCCGACCCGTGTCGAAACCTACTGCGCACCTCGAGGTAAACAGTGTTTCGTAAGCGATAAAACGTATTGTTAGACGATGCTCAGATTGTGATCAGCTGAGTCTTAGAGGGTTCTCGACTGAAGTTAATTGATACGACACACTCGGGGAACTTGAAAGATAGTCACGGAATGATGGGCGTAAACTAATCGTCTGTGACTACTGGAAACTGTTATCTTGGCGAAGCAACGGTTAATCTTGGGTCTCGGGTACAATACAAATGAACTTTGAAATGTAAAAATTTATGAAATCTCAACATTAAACGTGTAGAAAAATAAATCAGAAAATTACAGAAATCGATAGAACCTTGAGAAATGTATAAAAGCAAATATGTAGGACGTGCTGGAAACCCGTGTCGAAATTATTTACAGTAGGTAACGAAAGTATTCGAACGCCATTTAAAACAGAATAACTTCTTTATAATTGTACCAAACGACCTGATTTTTTATAATCAATTGGAAGTATTGGTTTATGAAATGATGTGCAAAAAAGATTTTCCAAAAATTATAATTTACAAGATTACACGCAAAAATAAAAAAGGCATTTGTTAAAACTTTTTTATTTAGGCCCTTCATGAAAAATATAAAATATATGTTTTGTAGATCTATATTAGTTATACACATGTTTTGAAAATTTCATCGAAACCGGTTGACGCAGGAAAAAACGACACGCAGAAACTGAACAAAAATCGTGTAAAACTACGATTTTCACAATTTTTAACTGCTTGTAGCTCGTGTGTATGTTAATCGATTTCGATAAAATTTTAAGCATATGTATAACTAACATAGATCTAGAAAACATATATTTTAAATTTTCATTAAGGGCCCAAATAAAAAATTTTTTAAAAATCGCTTTTTTATTTTTGCATGTAAATTATAATTTGTAAATTATAATTTTTGGAAAATCTTTTGTGCATATCATTTCGTATACGAATGCTTCTAATTGATTATAAAAACCCAGGTCGTTTGGTACAATTATAAAAAAGTTATTTTGTTTTAAAGGGCGTTCGAATACTTCGTTACCCACTGTATGTAAAAACGTAAATCTTTTTTAATTTATACAAGACATGGCGAGGATACATATGTTAACAGCGATAACGAAGACGATAATGAAGTTGGTTATGTAGACACACCGGTAGTAAATAAATACTTGCACAAACCGTCGGGATATTGTAACTAGATTACAGATTTTTATGCGTTTTTAATGATGAATATTGCTACTTTTATTTCTCGCGATCGTCTTGGACAATTTCTATTTATTATTCTTAAACAACAGATTTGATATGACAAAACTGAATAGATGTAATTTAAAACAGTAAAAACATTGGAAGAATTTAAAAATATTGTTATTAAATGTATTGAGAAAGAAAATTAATTTATATTTCACTCCAGTTTGTTGCAATTCAGGTTGAAATATTTTATTTTGCATAAAGATCCGCTGTCTAATTATTATAATCGTTTGAACGATTGAGAAAGACTGCACACACCGTATAGAAAAAGATTCAACTTTGCTACAGAATAGAGAAAGTCCATTCCTAACATTTCGAGCGTCTATAAAAATTTGTTTTTTCCACGGCTTCGATGAAAGTCCAAGAGCCGTTTGAACTGTATTTTATGAAGTATCTCGGCCGAGTTGGCCAGTTTCACACGAGCGTTCGTGGCCCATGCTTTCTGGAATTTAATGGGGGCCGGTCTCCGAATGCGAGAAGAAATTAATCTTCGTAGGTGTTAAGTAACGAACGTGGTTCCGGCGGCCATCAGGCGGGAGTTAAGTAACAGTTAGGGGAACGCGCCATTAAGTGAACTAGATTATGAAATGAGTTACGATCGGATTGGATAGATAGAGTTTGGAAAGGTGCTCCGCGCCGTGTACGGCGACTTCCTACATCTTCGTCGCCAGCCATTGTTTGCTCGATGCAGTTTGCCTCTGGAACAGACCTAATCCTCTAGTGTTTATCGTCATTATCAACGACGATCTTTATCGCTGCTCGAGATACCCGAGAGGAGCCCATAAAAATTTATTTCGCGGACGTTCGGACCGCGTACTTGTGTGCTTCCAGGATTTTAGGAGATTTCGACGCCGCTACCGTCTCGCGTTTCACACCGAGAAGGTTCTCTACATATCTCGGAACGACTTTTCCGTACATCCATCATTTTATGTTATTCTTACACAATTTTTAGTCCTCAAAACCTTCTTTGAAAGAAAAAAAACTAAGACCGCACACTCGGCTCCCCCGAGTTTCCCCGAATAGCGTTTCACCTCGGAGCGTGACGGATCAGACTCATTCACTGCCCATCAATTGTCTAAAAAGGTTTCCCCTTCAAAATAAATTCCACCGGCTTGTGAAACATTGGGATATTTATGTAATATCAAAATTTGCATCGACTGCTCGAAACAGGAGCTAGGTCAATATTTTATTCTTTCTTCAATGATTTTAACAAGCTGAAAATAGTACGTCGATATTCGTAAATTGTCTTGATTAGCAGCTGTATGATCAACGACACTGTTATTCAAAAATGCGACCACTTGTGTTTAAATGTCGAATCGAACAGGAACTTCGAATGAAACCTTGATGGACAGTGCAGCTGCGTTCGCGGCGCCTATTAGAATAAAATGAAAATGACTGTTCGCTATCCGGGTGTCTAAAAATATGCACCGCGATATGGAGGAACCAATGGTACGAAAGACCTCGGTGACATTATTTTTCCGACGTTTTAACACCGACGTCATGTCTTTACTCGTTGCTAGCCGCGGAACAGTGAAATTCGAAATTTCGGGAAACTTTTCTTCGAAGCTGAACGCTTGAGAATATTCGCTTGCGATGTTGCGATACCTCGTTACGTTAGTGTTTATTGTTTCGGGTAAACAGAAACGACACTCGTTATCATTCAGCTATTACTGCCTGTTGTCACCATTATACGCGTCTCTGATCTTCCATAAACACGGTGGATCAAGGAGGTATGCGTTGATATTATTCACCAGGGAATAATCACAGTTTGCGATAACAGTATCAAATATTATCAATTTCATCATATAATTTATTATCAATTCTCAGTTTTCAAGTAGTAGGATCTTATTACTCACCTTTTCGACTAGCGATAATCGTTAAACTGTCAAACGTGAAGCGCTAATTAATATAATTGGCAGAATAGTAACGAAGACCTTTGCTACTCGACAATAATAATTACAGACAGTAGTACATAAGTTGATAATAGTAATATACAAAATGGCCGATAACGCGCGTAGATAACGCCTTTAGCTTACTGCATCAGCTGATTAGTTTTTTAAAAGAATGACTTTGAAATTGTTTACGAATAATTTCTTTGTTCAATTTAAAATTTAAATTAGAGAAGATTAAGAGAAGAATAAGAAGATTAGTCGATACATAACTAATAACATGTACAATTAACATTTCAGTCCTGATGTCGTCAATAGCAATCCGTATTCCCTTTGTATTCAGAAATAATTTTCACCGAGCAACCCACTTGCAAAAATTCTTCTCCACTGAACACGTTGTATACCGGCCATAAAAATTGCTAAAATCAAAACCGTTCATTCGATAATACGGAAACTGCAACGTAAAGATTTATGGTGTTCGCTCGGGTTTACAAACATTGATTCTCCAATCAATGTTCAGAATCTCAAAAAAGAATCAAATTGTTCAATGATACAAGTATAGAAAAGAGCTTTTCCTAATAACAAAATTGTTTCGGTCGTAACCAACATGTCGTCCAAAGTGTAAACGTGTTACTTTCATATTTCTGTATTATTTAAAATTACAAAATGGCGAATAAAATGACCAATTAGTTAACCCTTGTGTAGCCAACCGGGTACCTATTTAGCGGATTTCTTTCAACAGCTTTTCTAAAATCTCTCTGACTGTCCAATTTATAGTCTTAAAGTGACAATTTGTGTAATTATGTAAAATACAAAAGGATTCATTAACACATAAGTGCTAATTTTAAAATGGTATGGCGGTGCACCCCCTCGAGGGGTTGAGTAGGAGCGCGAAGAGGTGGTTCTCACAGGATTGTAACCTCGGCTCGCAAATAGTACCGTATCGTGCGTATATTCAATATTCCAAAATCAAGGAAATCGGCAAAAAAGGGGTAGAAGAAGTTGTGTACGAAGCAGGTGCGCGAGCAATAATACACAAGACCGCAAAATCGCGCGTGTCTCTTCTTGTTGAGTACTTGGTCCGGCGCGGCGGTGGGGGATGCGCCCGAAGAGACAGTCTCGGCCGAGTGCCTCGACGTGTATAAATACAAGCAGTCGGCTTGGCTCTCGCTTAGTCGCTGCGATACTCGATTCTCGGTGACGGCCTGTCGATTCGAGTGCGCCTCGATACCGATTTATCGCAACTGGCTATCGCGTGTACAGCGCTGGTGCGCGGGTCCGATCTAATAGTCGCGGTCGACATAGATAGAAAGAGCGGTAGGAAAGACGAGTCAGAAGAGAGAGAGAGAGAGAGAGAGAGAGAGAGAGAGAGAGAAAAAAAAAAGAAGAGAGCACGAGAACGACAGAGAGATAGAGAGAGAAAAAAAGAAGTCGTCAGAGAAAGTGGCCACCGGTTTTTCGGTCCCTCTTCTTGCAACGGAAACGCTCGGCCGCTTCAGTCGCTCGCGGAGCCACGGTAACAGTTACGCGTCTGGTCGCGTCTCGTCGTGTGGTGTCGTGTCTGCTCCTCACATTTGTAACCACAAATTCGGTCGTGCGGGTTCGCGGCAGATCGACGTTGGATCGTTGTGATGAGATCGGAAGAGTGTTACAGTTCGCCGGCCTGTACGGGCCAGGCTCGATCATTTCGCGCGGTGATTGTGCAGTGTTGAGAAAGAAACCGAACTGCTGTGCGGTGCTCGATACGGTTATCGGACGGCTCCGGGAGTCGTTAACCTCGAAACGTCACCAGGCAGGCGACACAAGCTCTGCTCCGTTTCGAAAAATCGCGAGACAAAGGCGAAGAGAATCGCGAGTGAGCCGGGGGGAAGAATAGTCTGTTCCCCCACCTACGGTTCGCGATCCGATCCGGTTCGGTGAAAGATCCGTTTAGTTCTCGAAGAACGGGTGCCGCTGCAACAATTAAAACGCTGTTCCGTCGATCGGCTAGGACCTATCCCGGTTCGAGGACGCGGCAAAGGTCGAGTCGGTTAACCGAGTGTCTTTATTTGGCCGGGGAACGAGTTTCCAGCAAGGGCTCGACCTAGCAGAAAATAAAGAAACAAACGTCCGAGCAAAAAGAGTCGGTGCTCTCTCGCGCTCGCGCGCGCGCGCTCTCGGAGACTCGGTTGGCCGGTTTTGCACGATTCCCCCCCGGGTCAACGATCTGCTCGTGGATCTCTGGAGTGGTTCGTTTCTCGGTACGTACCTCCACGGACAAGTCCGGTCGATACGATATACACGCTGTTGGGAACCTGTCCGTGTCCGTGTTCGTGTACCGATAGCAGGCAAGCAGGCTAGGCAGGCAGGCAGGCAACAACCGAGAGCACGTTTCACGAGGAGTGAAAAGGCGGTCACTCGGTACACCGCCGTGGCTGCTTTCACCGGCAATGGAATAATGCCGATCGCGCCTTAACGGTACGCAACTCGTACCTTCCGTATTTCCCTTGGACCGAGCCCCGGTGAAAATGATCCCAGGCCTCGGGTGATCCGCGTTCCTACAGGTGACCCGCAGTGATATATCGCGAGTTCTTCATCGTCGCGTCGTTCTTCCATAGAAAATTGCTGGTGGTCTTCGAGGTTTTCAGTGATTCCGGTGTTTTGTTGCTCTCGGAGTAGGAGAGAAGGAGGCGGTAAAACAGTGTCGGATAGGTTCAGGTGTAATACGTGTCGCCGGGTACGTGTCCTGCACCGTAGCATGGAAACCAAGATGTATATCAGCAACGAGGCGCACAACAATGGTCACGCGGCCACCAAGTACGCGTCCACGAACTCGATACCCTCGATGATGGAGGACGAGTCTTCGTTCGGGAAGCTGATCGGTCAGCGAAGAGACTCGAGCGTGATTCTTCGGGACAATAAGGGAAGAAGGCACAGCGTGCTGGAGGACTTGAAAGCGCGAAGAGACAGCCTGTTCCAGAAAGCACGACGCGGCAGTGTCGTCGAGGAGAAAGAGAACGCGAAATTGGTGCAGAAGGATAAGAGACGGAGCAGCGACAGCGGCCGACGCGGCTCGGTTTTCTACGTGTCGCAGGATCTGCTGGAGGAGAACCCAGAGGTGTTAGAGGACGAGCGTACGCAGGATCTCGAGGAGAAGAAAGGCCGCAGAAAGTCCTGGCATCCGCTCGCTAAACCACCGAAAATCGATCGCAAAAGGAGGAAAGGCATCGCCGGCGTCCCGACGCAAGTTGGCAGCACGGACGGCCTCTACACGCAGGCCAGACAGAAGAGACCCTCGTGGTGGAATATATTCGTACCTGACTCTGTCACCAGGTATTTATCTATCAATCCCACGTGTTCTCTACTGTCTCCCGCGGGAAATTCGAATGACTCGACTCGTGGCATTGAATTTCGACGGTTACGTGTCGAAACCGCGAATTTCGCGTTCGAGGTCAAGCGCGGTGTGTGCCTGTTTTGACCTCGACTAATAGGATCTCCGGTTTACAACAGCCGGTCGCCGCCTGTCTCTATGTAGAACAAAAAGGTTTGAGGTTTGTTTCGCATACGAGCTGGACCGGTTTTTACGGTTTTATTTCGTAAGAAGTAAGATAATCGTTTTAATTACGCGCCGCCGCCGCGCCCGTGGTCTCCACAACTGAATCATTTGAAACTGACACCTTTTTATCTTCGTCCGCGTCCTTTCTTCGGCCGTCGCGTCGACTACACCTGTTCGAAAACATACAATCGATCGTACGAGTTCACCCTTAACCTGGGAATATTGAGCACACGCTTTTTATAAATTTGTCCTGAAGACCATTGTCGTTTGCCGCAGGCTTCATAATATTTGTGTGTGATCATTAGATCGCGGATCTTTATGCAAAATAAAAATTTTCTGCATCGATTGCAAGAGAAAGACACTAAATTGATTGTTATTTCAAAAAAATCATATACTGACATCTTCAATTTTGAATATTTTTCAACAATTTTGAATTTCGTCTACTCGACTTTCATATAAATGTAGAAAGATCCGCAACCTAGTGAACATGTTCTGCCTTGGAAAAATTTTCATCACATTCTCCTGCACTACTAGTTGTAAAATAAAATATAAAACAGCTGACTTCTTGCAGACAGTGTTTTTACGTACAGCAATGGGGTTTTTCGAATCCTAAACGTGAAAGTGTATAAAACAATAAACATTTCTTCGAGAATTTTTTTGCAGAAAATAAATGTCTGAACTTGAACACGTTTCAAGCTGGGGATTTCTTTAAAAACGATTCGCAGAACGGTAAAATTGCTTTCGAGGTTTCGCTACCATCTACAAACGTAATTATATTTCACGTGCTAAATGAACTCGCGTTTTTCCAGTCTATCGATACGAAAATAAGCAACGGTTTTATTGTTGCTCGTTGCGTTGTTATATCACGTTGTTACGATAGAGGTTCGAGGTAAACAAAAATGAAACAGGTGCATACGGCAAATATTTAGACGAGACAAGGTTGAAGTCGTAATCTAGAGTAATCGCGACAGTTTTCAAACAGTCGTAATTACTGTTTGAGGCAACTAGACGGCATGTTTTTATAAACATTTTCGGCGCTGAATTAGAACCTGGAAGAAAATGCCCCCTTCGCAATTTTATTTCTGCATTTCATGGAATGTTTTATGCTATTTTTTATAACGACGCTGTTGGCAAATCGAATTCTTCCAGCGAAATCGCCGTAAAAATGAGCATGAAGGGTAGTTTGAATCGATTACGCGACCGTGTTAACGGTGATGTCACATCGGATGAGCTTACGTATCGCGTTTGTAAGATTCCAAATATTTTCTCTTGGAGAAGTAAAAGCACTTTCTTCGGCGTTATCGACGAATCTCTCGCCACCGCATCGTGCAGACGCGAACACGGAGGATTACCGGAAGCGCACAGGCTTCCACTGATTCATGGCGCGGTGTCTGTCTTCGATGCATCTCGATTCCTTAAAGAGGCGGGAATTTTTTCTGAAGACCGATTACGAGATCGACACGCGATTTCACCGAGTGTCTTATGGCCGCGAAAGCTGCGCCGTGTAACTTCCGTTTGCCGCTCGTTCGAACACATATGCACGTACAAGCAATTTACGTCGATGAAGATGTCCCGGCCTGATCAAATTTGTACACCTTTATCTCTTCTGTTTACGTTGATTTTCGAGGCTCGCGACATGTGTGAATATTTATGAATTATTCGCAGAGATACAGACACACGTCTGAGCACAGCAATCTCTTATTTTCATGCACGAAGCGTACAGTTGATTTCAGAAATGAATATCTACTTCTTGCATTGAAGTGGTGAAATCAGCCCCTAAGAAAATTTCAATAAGAGAACAAGAAATGGGTATTTAAAAAAAGTTGAAACGAAAGTTGTATGGTATTATTGTGTCAACCAAACTGTATGAACAAAATTTTTTGTATGCATTTTATACGAATGTATTCGTCACGATTTCGTATTTCTGTGGATGAATGCATTCATCAAAACGGAGTATATTCTATTACCTTCAGACTTTGCTCTTTGTACGCGCGCATGACGATTTAAGAAAAATAATCATTTGTTTATTGCCGACGTATAGACTCGTCTGGAGAATGTATTCTCCATTGGTGAACTACTATCGGATTCCCCGAAGCCTGATACATTTCCCGTTTTATTATACACGGACGGAAATATTGATGTGTCAATAGTTCGTCTGTTCGCCAGTTGGATGTCCCGATAGCGAAGTTCTTAGAACGTCTATCAATATTGACGTCCGATGGTTACCGGCATCACCTGATACCGATGTTTCGAACATTTAATTACCATAACAAAAGTAACCTTCACCGGTTGATTACTCAGCCGTTTTGTTTCGAAGCAAGCACAGTTTCTTTCTCTCTCCATCGTTTCTTCTTTCCATTGCCGTTCCGAGTATCATTACGCACACCTGCAACCTGTTTCGTCAATTAAAACGAATTATCGCAGAATTTCGTAACAGTTCGTATTGACTCAGCTTAATATAATTTCCGCACGCTTGAAAGAAAATTTCGCTCGGCGAATTCTTCGCATTTCGCCGGTCGTTCGCGATACGTATTACATAAGAGTTTCCGATCGAGTGTGGGCGACCACATTTCTCCCGTGCAATATCGAAATAGAGCCCGGCTTGATAGGACTAAATCCGAGAAATTCGACGTTGTTTTCCTTGTAATTAGGCTGTGTTTGTTTTGCGCGCAGATAACGGCAGCCCCGTTCACCAAAGCGAAATCAAATAAAAAGCTGAATAACATCTTAACCTATAAAGTTAATCCACTGGCTGATCCGTAAAGCTGCGAATTTGCATAAACACACTCGGATAAAGTCGTGACTAATAGAGTTGGTGAAATCGCGAGGTCTCTTCCCTGCATTCTAAACGCGATTGGACTCCAATTCTAAAGTCTAACGAGCACAAACGGTTTGCTGAAACATTAGCCACCTGTGACGAGAATTGCAAATAATTTGCAAAAAATACCCGCGAACTTTCTAACTTCAAACTCGTCGCGTGAACTTGAATTTTTTCCGAAGATTTCAGGATGTTCTGGAGGTACAACGGGAGACAAAAGTACAAGAATTTCGAAATCCATCAATATATTGGCAATGAAAGCCATTCACGAGTATGTTTTTGTTCTTGAGTGTATTTTTTTTTTGGAGTTTCTAGTTGCGTTTTTTCAAGGTTTAAACCTTATTATTACTCTATTTAAATAAGAATGGTAATTATTTTCACGGCGCTCAGGTTCGATCAATTTCTACACTAAATGAATATAGCTAAGAGAGGCATGAAACGTTATGGTTCGGGTTTGAACCAGATAACGCTTCCGATTCGGATTTGAATCTGCAAAGATGCCAAGTGCTATTTTATTGGAGGAGACGATCAATTTCTACACTAAATGAATATAGCTAAGAGAGGCATGAAACGTTATGGTTCGGGTTTTATTTAGTGTAGGGTTTCATTTAGTGTAGAAATTGATCGAACCTGAGCGCCGTGAAAATAATTACCATTCTTTCAAATAGTACGATCGTGAAAATACCTCCTTTATCTATTTAAATAAGGTTTGAAGTGGAATTTTATGAATTCAACACATAAAATGTGCAAACTTTAAGTTGCTATAATTCTTAAACGGTGCAGTAAATAATCGCATTAATTTAGTAAGAATTATATCTTCCAAAAATTTTGTTGCGTTTCTATATACCTCCGGAACATGCTTAAGAGTGATCAAATTCTTAAAACCGAAGCATGAAAAATATATTTGTTGTCCATAAAAAGTAATAAGAATTCAGTGTTGTTAGGTGGCTTTAACAATTCGATCATACAAATTGAAGTTTTAACAATAACCTCTCGGGGGAGCACGTAGTTCTACGTCATCGGTTTCTTTTCCCGAAAAAAAAAAATGGGACTCAAAGTGATCCAATTAGAACGAGCCTTCATCCTTTGTACATCGGAAGGGGGCACTGTTAGGCGACTCGAAGAATCCCGAGCTTTTTGTCTTGCAGGAACGTATTGTTCCCCGAAAAAAGATATCTCCGGTCTGGTGGCCAGGCTCGGCTTTTTTCCGCTGACGAGGAAAATTTTCCCGAGAAAATTGGGTCGATCCGGGGACGCGCGTCCGCAACCCTTCGCAAAAAAATTAGGATCTCGTCCGTGATACGTCCGCGCGTCCTCGCTTCTCTCCTCCTGGCTTTTCTTCCCCTTTATCTCGTTTACTGACCCCAGTTCGATCGCTGATCGCCGGTAAATGTCTCGGGAATCGTCGATGATCGCCAGCCATCGAAACGCTTCGCCTGTTTTGTCGCTCATCATTTCCTATAAAGGAAAAAAATTTATATGTATCGTACGCCTCTTTTCTCTAATGATCGCGCATCCGCAGCGGCAAAATAAAATTTTCTTTCAATTTTATAGAAATTAACACTCGTGATGACGAATTGAAACAAAGTCGAACAAATACTATGAATATTACGCCATTCTTTTTAGATGAAATAGAATTTGACTCGTTTGTAGTCGACATTTAAGCATTGAAATAAATGTAGCCATACCAAAAATATAGGTTTTCTTTTCTCTTTTACAACATTTTCGGGGACAAAGACGTTTTAATTACTATAACTGTAAAGAAAATGGTACGGCAAAGGGGTTAATAACAACTGATTTAGTATTATAATGCGAAGGGTCAATTTTCTACTTTCGTTCTTTTATTATTCCGGAACGGAGCGTATCGGAGGATCCTCCTATTTGTACCATAGACAAAATGTTTTTTCTTCCTGATGGTAATGAGACGATAGCTTGTTGGCAAACAAGCGGACATTTGAATATGTTAATATTGATTCCAGTACGATTCAAACACGACGAAGTGTAGATTTTGTAGATGTTTTTTTGCGATTGCAAGTTGCAATCATACCGAAGTGCCCGTTTAAAATTATCGTTATCGTTCGTGAAGCGAGTACCTTTCAATCGAATAAGGAAGAGATACTCGTGATAAAAATTCAATTTTATGATAGTTCAGCATGATTATTCGAAGGTTAAATATATTTAAAAAAAAATATACAGTATATATTTTAAATATTCTTACTCCAAATTCGAGTCGACTAAGAGAGGTGTCGATCCGGTTTGAGACCAATCGTTGGCGCAGATGAAGGAATTCATCGAAGCCTCTTCCGACACGTGGAAACCGGTCGAGCGTCTTAAAATAGTCATTTATATCGCTGTTTGCTTTTTGTTGTCTCACTTTTACTGTCCAGTCGTGAAGAAACCGCCCATTTTGTTCCGACGTTGATCCTGAATTGTCGATACTTCCAGTCTTAATGGCTCAAATTTTGAGAAGACGCAAACAGCGTCAGCAAGATTCCTGTTCAGTTTTCTCATACAGCATACATTAGAGTGGAACGATCCAAATTCTCAATCATGGGGGTTAATAAATTAGGAGCAAAATATTGTATTTTCTTGAAGGCAGTGATTCCTGAGATAATTTTAATCCCAAAAAGTGGTCCAGGTAGTGGAAAGTATTTAAAGGAAAAGGCTATTAACACTAAATGAATTCCATATATTGTTGAAATAAAAAGCACTATCTAACGGTTCATTTTTTTGACAATATCGTAAAAATTACTAATTTAAAACAATATCATGTAAAATAACTTGATTTAGACCACTTCTATAATTATGAACAATAAAGCAATAACGAAAATGAGATTTCAGTGTTCCCGCATCTTCAATTCCTCTCAAAAATTTTTCCTATGAAATTCCAAAAGTAAATAGATTACTTCCTGACAAAAATTCCTGCTGAAATTGTTCCTAGGAAATGCCGAAAGTGAAGAGATGAATGTCTGACTCATTCCAACGAGCAGCATTCGAATCGTTGTTGTTATTATTTATAAACAATCTTCAAGAATATGTAGAATGTTCTTGGAATACTAGACGCAGTATGTCGCAAGAGTCTCCCGCCGCGAATTCACGGATTATTTAAACGATTTCGAAAATCGTCCGCGTCTACTGTTTCCTTCGAATGCGAAAACCGCAGGAGTAGTCTGACACAACAATATATTTTTAGCGGATGGTCGGAGTTGGCATAAAATTCCACTTGCGGAGCACAGGATCGATCCGCGGATAACATCTTTCGTTAAACTCGATTTCCTCTTCCGTCTGCACGGCTTATCGCGATTTTCGATCGAGGATTATTCTCTTCTTTAGGTCTGGTCCGCCTCAAACTGTACGCCGACAGAACAAAATGGCGATTGGGGAGGAAACGCGAAGGCTTATCTTGTTCTTGTTCAATTTCCCAGCTTATTTACTTACCTAAAACAGATTCCAAAGTTTCACAACGCAATACTACTCCTTTTTTAAATATAGTTTATATAGGACCATGCGAATTGGTTTCTTTTTAGAAGCTAGAGCAATTAAATTCTGAAAAAATTGCAGGAAGATACTAAAAAATTGTTTCCATAGAATTTTTTCGAAATTTCTTTGTTCGGTGTTTTTCGCTATTAAAGGATCAAAGAGATTTTAATGTGCAAGTAAAAAAGGAAACGTAACTACAACTTTATTTACGATACCGTTTAGTGAAACAGCCACTGTAAAAAATAACACTCTTATTTTTATCGTTTTTTTCCCCCATTCGAATTACGGAGTGCGAATAGTTTTCGCAATAGCAGTTCGTTTGTTCTGCACGACGACACTTGCGTGATCGGAGTCTAGTAGAAAATAAATTGTAACGATGCAGAAGATGATTGCCAGAGATGAAACGCAAATAAATGCGGCGTGCATTTGTGCAGCAAGTTTGTTTACGCACGCGGAGGCTGCACAAAGAGACAGCGTGCTTCTGAAACAGATGTCGCGAATGGAACCAATTTTACATGTCTGTCGGTTGCGTAATTTTGCAGTGCCGTTTAATTCATTGCGTCTCGTACATTAGAATAACTATGCAGATGCCGAGAACGCGACTTCCATCCAATTCGTTCTCTGTTGTTTCTATGGCCACAATCGTAACAAATAACTCGTTCGTGTTTGCAGAGACCTCGAATTTTTTGTAGGCTCCAACCTGAGACCTGAGATCGAAGGAGTCACTGAAAGTGACGATTTTACATTACTTTTTAAAAATAACGAATTTGCTTTTATTACAATTGTTAGCCATTTTTTTATTATACATGTACAGGGTGTCCCAAAAATGTTTGTACTTCAAAGGGGTGATTTCTGAGGTCATTTGAAGTAATATTTTCCATTGCGAAAATGTGCTCCGCGACTTTGTTAATGTAATTTTTGAGATATTGTGAAGAAATGAACTCTTAGATAGTGCTTGTTATTTCAATATTATATACATGGTGTGCCGTTTATCTGATAACGGAAATATCTTGTGACGCACTGAAGTTACGAAAAAAATTTGTTTACATAAATTGTTCGGTATGAAGGGTACAATCATATAGCCTAATGTTTTTGAGGACTAGAATTGGGGGGGAGGGAGGATTTCAAAGTCAAATTAAGTTTTTTAAATGGAATGTCCTAGTTTTTATACCACAGATCGATAGAGTATCAAATTCTGAGTATAATAGTATTGACCTTCATATGTCTTAAACCTAATAATTCTCGTTAGATATTATCGAAACAATTTTCTTTCTTCTTTGGATAATATCTCGTTAACTATTAGGTTTAGGACATATGAAGGTCAACACTATAATACTCTGAATTTGATACTCTATCGATCTATGGTATAAAAAAATAGGACATTCCATTTAAAAAACTTAATTTGACTTTGAAATCCCCCCTCCCCACCATTCTAGTCCTCAAAAAAATTAGGCTATATGATTGTACCTTTCATACCGAACAATTTATGTAAACAAATATTTTTCGTAACTTCAGTGCGTCACAAGATATTTCCGTTATCAGATAAACGAAACACCCTGTAGAATTCAATTAGTGTTAATATTCTTTTCCTTTAAATATCTCGAAAGAAGAAATATATGACTTTAGACCACTTTCATAATTATGGGCACAATTAACCTCGTGGTTTATTAGTTTCCATAGATTTCAATAAATAATGAATGAAATTCAGAATCTACAGGGGTGTAGTAAAAATGTTGTATTTTCTTGAAAGCGGCGATTCCGAAAATGTGCGACGCAGGTTTGTTAGGAAGTTCTTAAACGAAAAACACAGACCAATCGAAGCGCGGTTACTGTGGACGGATTCTGGCTCGGCCAATGCCACCGCCACGCTCAACAGGAGCTGTCGCCTGATTGGTCCGTGTTTTTCGTTAATATGTAACTCCATAACGATGGAACGGAGAACATTCTCATAAAGGAAAAAGTTACTCCAAATGGCCTCAGGAATTACTTCTTTTAAGGGAGTACATTTCCTGTATTTCCAAACAGATAAATTTGTTGGTAATTGAAGGCGAAGGGAGATTCGGAATCGTGCGCGGGCGTGACAGCGTAAGAAAATTTCGCGAAAGTAAACGGCAGAGATGTGAAAGGCCCGTGTGTACAGGTGTGCCGGTACAGGATCCGGCGATAACCGTTGCGTGGGATTGCTCGCGGGCGGCATAGATGAAGATCGGTGAACGAGAGGAAGCTCGTTAACCACCGTTAAACCGAAGTGGGGTATTTGGCCTGAAAAAGTGGAAAAAACTATTGTAGCGTTATTTATAGGCTCAAGGTTATAATATTATATATCGTTGTGGATTCGCCTTAAGATCAGCTACAACATTATGAAATCCAAAATACATTTTAGTATTTAAAAAATCAAATTTACCTCAATTCTTTGAAAAAAAAAATTTTTTTTAACTTTTATATATTGAAATTTGTAGACGACTGAATGCTGTTCCTCTTTTGTTCGAAACATTTTTTTCTCAGATTATCGAGAACCCCTGAAAAAGCGAGACGATAGTGGAATATTTGCACTATTGTAACATGAAAAGTATTTAAGAAAAAAATATTTTATTATAGCGTTCTGGAAAGCTCTGAAAACAAGCTAGACGAATATGCAATAAAAAATAGGGTTTCTATTTAAGAAATTGAAGATGACCTTTGCGTGATTTTCAAGCGACTATCCAAGGTCAAATCAATGACGCCATTTTATGGCCCCCTCGAAACCATACAACTTTTGTCAGAAACATTTTTTAACCAAAATGCTTAATTTCGAAGATATACGTCTGTTTCACTTTGAATGACACACCCGGTATATATTATAAGAACATTTTAAAATTATTACCATTAATTTTCATCCGAAAACACATCAGAAATTTCTACCTCGGATAATATTTCTTCTTCATTTGAGGCCAAGCGTAGCCGAACATGCAGGCGTAACGCGAAACGCTGTTAAACGCTTAATACTAAATTAGCTATAAAATTTGAATCCGGACATATCCGGAATCAAACTTTGTTGGCTCATAATCACAAATCTATACCGGACGTAATGACACCAAAAAGAGCACTCAATAAAGCTTTATACTCTAACAAAATTGTCAATAAAGTTTTGTCATTTTTAAAAAGCTTACAGTATGATTGGTAATATTCAAATAGTAATAACTATACTAATTTAGATGATAACAAAATAAAATCTATGCGAAAGTGCTCTGTATACCTAACTGAACAACTTTTGTAATACAAGAATTTACAGAATTTTCTTTCAAACACTTGAAAGTCGCCAATGAACAGACGCTGTCTTAGAGACTGTTTAATAACGTCAAGCGCGCCTTAAAATCTCTCGACTTTCGATGAAGTTTACTACTTCACGGGTGTACAAATAGAAAAAATAATATTGCAGCCTTATTCTTCAGACCTTTTGCTATTATGCCCCATACGCAAAAATTTAGAAATCGAATTTTTTCCACTTTTTCGGGCCAAATACCCCACTGTGCGCCGCGGCGGTGACGTCAAAACGCTTAACGTAGAAAAACGCAACTCCTCCACCCCGTACCGCTGCCACGGCGCATGCGGTCCTCGAATGACAAACACTCCCGTGTGTCCCGCCCCTGCGACCGTGTGTGCGCGTCGCATTATAATAAAAATCATCGACCAGAGCGGAGTCAGCGCAAACAATGGAGAGTTTCACTGAACGACATCGCTCGAGCCGTTCGCGGCTATCCGCGCGCACGTGGACCTGAATCGTTAAACGATGAGTCGCGTGTTTCACGCTCGACCGGTCTAATGATCTTCCATTTTTTTTGCCCCAGGAATCTATTTCTTGCCGATGATCGCTTTTTCCGATCTGCGCCGCGACTCGTCGACAGAAAAATCTATTCTTCTCCGACTACCCTGAGCACATTTCGCTAATTTATTCGTTGAAACAATTTTTATAACGATATCTACACCCAACTCTTTTTTTTACAGGGTAAATAGTTTTTCTCTTAAAATGCATTTCTCAAAAAAAATTTTTATATCGTTTGGTAGCCACGATAATAGCATGCAACTTTAGTTTCAACTTTCTTTAATACCATTGGTTGTTCTTGAGATATTTCTCGAAAATATCGAAATTTTTCAAGGGCTGATTTCACCCCTTTAATGCAAAACTGTGTTCGGCAACTTCCCTTGAGAGACACTCTGTTCGGATAATAGAACACGCGGAACGTATACCGATACGTTGCTGAGGTCTCTGGACAAATCCAGACTGCTCCGGAACGGTTAGAACGGGATCAAGGTGAATAGAATGACTGTAACTCGAGAAAAGTCGGATTTCCCTTATTAAAGTAGTCGTTACAGGAAGTAATTATTTTCGTACTGTGGGGGTTGAAAGTCGAGAACTCTCGTCTTTCGCAGTGTCTCGTTGCTGAAAGTGTCCATCGGTCCGGGAAACGAAAATGAAATTTGAATTGTCATTTTTATATCAAATATAAAATTGTAAGTGGTTGTTGTACGATATGCAGTCTGCGAACTGCGTGTAGACTTATCTGCCGACAGAAGCGAACAATTGTCTGTCTTGACCGGGCTCAACGTGGAATAACAAGTGACTCGATATCTGCCGAGCACCGGTTGATTCGGTGTGCAACACTAAATTGTAACAAATTTAATCTACGATCGTATCTGTCCAACTATTTTCCCGACAACTGCCAAGATGGCGAAACTGTTCGCCGAGAGACCATTCTTGGCAGGTCGTCGCGTCGGTTCGACAATGGACACGATTCTTCGGCGAGCAGATAGGCAATCAAGCAACAAAGTGTCACTCTGTCGACATTTGAATAGATAGCGCGCTTACACGCGAATCATCTTAACCGTACATACACGCACCTGGCGCACGATGATTTCTCAATTAACAATTGGAAATAGATTACTCATTCCGATTGGTCTGTGTCGACAATTTCGTTTGAACGCTAGCGACGGGCAACGTTCGCTATTAGGATGAAACACCGTTCAACAATCTAACACCGTTAACCTCTGGTTTTAATTTTAATTCTGGTATAATCGCAGATATCGGTCTATGACGCGCTCTTGAGAAATCCCCAGGATACGTTTCGACATCGGCTCTTCGCTCGACACAGGATTTCCCCACGGTTCTTTCCTCTTTGCCACTGATAATTCCGACGAGCGAGCACCGTTACTCAGAGTCACTGATCGAGGATCATCCGTGGGTAAACCGAACACGTGGCTAGTCGTTGTTTCACTCGTAGGAGGAGCTAATTGGAAATGTTAATATTGGGTCGCTGCATTTGAGGTTCAGTTGCGAAATACAGAAGATAGAATATACGCGAACGGGATGTCGAAGCTTGTTCGGAACTAATGTTAAGGGTTCTTCAGATGTTGGACGTTTTTAAAGACTGAGAGATTGCAGATGTAGGAATCTAGGACGTTAGAGATTTTTATAAAGAGAAACCTCATTCGAGAGATTTGCAATTCTGAATCCAGGATGCTGAAGATCGTTGAATCCAGAATTTAAATGTCGCGAACAGTTCAGAGTGTTGAAGATTATTGAATCTAGAATGTGTTCAATGTTAGTGAACATTGAAAATTTAGAATCTAAAATGTTGGAGAGTCTTTGAAGACCAGTACATTGAACTTTGAGGTATATTGAAGATGTAGAGCTTAGGATGTACAAGAATTGAATGAACAATGGCGTTGAAAATTAAAGCCTGGGATGTTCAAGGTCACTGAACTCGGAACGTTAAAAACTTAGATCTAAAGAAATGAGTCTAGCTGATTAAACTTGGTCGAATCTAGCTAAAATCTGGGGGTTGAACTTAGGTGCTTAAAATGTTGTAGACCATGCTCCAAAAGATAACTGAAGGTTATTGAATCTAAAATGTTCAATATTACTGCTTGGAACATTGAAAATTTAGAATGTAGGATGTTAGAGAGTCTTTTAAAACCAGTACATACATTGAAGATGTAGAGCTTAGGATGCTGAAGAATTGAGTGATCAATGCGTTGAAAATTAAAGCCTGGGATGTTCAAGGTCACTGAACTCGGAATGTTAAAAACTTAGATCTAAAGAAATGAGTCTAGCTGATTAAACTTGGTCGAATCTAGCTAAAGTCTAGGGGATTAAGCTTGAGTGATCGAATCTAGCTAACGTAAAACTTTGCAGTTTTGGCTCCAAAAGATAACTGAAGTTGGGGCGTCGAAGATTCGCAGGTTAATACGCTGAAGACTTGGGACTTTTCGCTGTTCAAGTTTTCCAGTTCGAACGTCATCGAGAAAAACTAGTTCGGTGACAATAAACGAGCGGTTTAATTGCACGAGCCGAACGACGATCTGTTAATTACAAGCGGAGTCTCTTCGAGGCTGTCCTTGACATCGATGCTGCCCCATTATATTCGATAGTCCGTGCACACAGGGCGTTGCTCGGGCGCGGTAAAAAAGCAAAAAGAAAAAAGAACAAAAAAAAAATACTTGCACAAGAAGTGCATTCCGTTTGAAGGCTGAAAAGCAGCACAGCCGACACGAACTTCGTGTTAACCGCTTACGGCGGCTCGTCCGAGGCCTGAAATCCCTTTCCCGCCGTTTCTTACGAAATTCTCTCTTAACCGTATCCCTTGTCGAGAGTCGGTAACTCGGCGTTCAAGTAGCTCGACTTTCTAATGATCGGGTCGGGCGCGGAACAGATATACATAAATGTCCAGTAGATTCGTTCCGCCTGCAATCAGGCTGGCTTACGAGAGCCGCGGCACGCATCATTCGATCGCGGGCGTGTTCTGATTTACAGTCGGAGGTAAAATTAAGCGGACACTCTTTAAAAACCAATAACCATTCTAAAACTGGATCAAACGACTTGAGCTTTCTTTTAGGTGTTAACAGGATCAGTTTGCTAGGTAATAAATATAAAAAAGTTAATTAAAAATCGACATCGGTCGAAATTGCGAAGAACGAAAATAAAGGTCACAATTTTATTTAGATCTACAAAAGGCATATCTTAAATTTTCATTACAGACACAGATCAGAAATTTCTAAATGTAACCTTCACTTTTTTCTTCGACATTCCAAGCAAGAGCAATTTAAATTTCAAAAACATTTTTACAAGCTGGTGGATTTCTTTTTCGAAACAGCTGCGTGTTTTTCATCAAAGAAGGATTGGACAACAGCGGAGAACAATGTTTATTGCATTGCAACACAGTTGTTGATCTAAACGGGTTCCCACGGCGATCACATTGAAAAACTTTGTTACTGCGTTTCTCGAAAATTGTCGCGTCTCGAATTTCAGTGGTTTTCGCACGCTGCGAGTGCAGAAAACCGGCGCGGAGTATTTACGGCAAGGGGCAACGGGTTAAATTCGCGTGTCTCGTTGATATCTCAGATCGGAATATCACCTTATCGTTGCTAATTTCGCGCATAATCGGTCGATCTTATCCGTTCGTTGATTCTACGATCGTCGAAGACGGAGCGAGCGCGTGTTAATACTCTCTGAATGGGGATAAAAGGATCGCGTTGTGCGTGAACGTTGCGATTAACCGACGTCGTCCATTGTGTGTAAATACCGATACGTGCGAACGAATAAATTACCAACGACAGCCTGTAATCCGGATAGATCGTCGTGGCACTGCGACTACGTTAATCAGCCTCCCGTTGTTGTTGTTCCTGCGGAAATGTTTCGTGTCGCGCTTGTTAAACAAACGGACGCGACTTGTTCTTCAGCTACCACGTTCGTAATAAGTCTCGTTGCTTCAGCACCGTGAAAACGTTGCAGGCAGCGGACTTGTTTGGAAGCTCAAACACAACAGAGACCTTCGGCTAACAAGCGTTCCCAATTCTTTTTGTCCGAATTTCTTGGCCCGTCCTTGTGTCAACCACATACGCAACTCCCAAACAATTTAGTTTGATAAGTGCCTATCACGTAAACAATAATTATCGTGCAAGTTTGTTGCCAAAGAGGAAGTGGGATTAAGTGGAACTTCAATTTCTCGGAGTTCTTGTTTCGTTTTTATGACAGCTCAATTAAGGTTTATTATAGCTGCATCTGTTGTGCGAACGTAACTGGACTGCGGATCTTTGTCCACGATGAATACGTTTCCATGGGGAATTTTTTAATCGGGCATTCATTTTAATCGAAATCGTGAGAGAGACCTATAAAATATATTATAACTTCGAGTTTTATGCATTTATGACAAAAATTAATAGAAATGTATATTTTCGAAGCGTTAACTATTATCAAAAGTAGGAATACTTCTGTGTTTAACTCATGTTTCTCGCGATTAACTCAGAACATTTTTATTTCGCGGAGTACGATGTTATAAATGTTTTAGCTTCCGTTAAAAAGAATCGGAAAAACGAGCGGTTTTCACCAAGACATTTCTTTAAGACTGAAATAGAATTCAGGTCCATTATTTCTTACGTGATTTCTCATTCCGGCGTTTTAAAGAGATCATTTTGAAGAAACGATTGGGGCCAACGAGGTACAATTTCCGTAGCCAATTAGAGGGATATCGTTCGATTAAATTGGCGTTCCCGCTGTACCACGGTCCCCATGTTCCGAGAGAGTAATTGCATCGTGGCGAACGATTCTCCCGGATCTTTGGCACCCTTTCAGATGTCACTGTCGTGGGTGAGCGGTCGACAGACGATTCTCTGCCAGACACAACGTCAGCGGGCCAGCTGATGGAACGACTAGGTACTCGTTTGTTTAATATTCCGCGGTAGTGTCGGCCGGAAACGGCGCTTTCCGTTCCCCAGACGGCACTAGATGTTCTTTGAATACGTATACACATCTTGCTAGTCTAATTTACGAACGAAAATAACAGATGTTAGGAGCTCCAATGAGTTGTTTATTATTTTCTCACCCGCGGAAGATGAAACGCGTTCGCTAGTCGATTCAAATATTACACAGTCTGATGCAACGTTACTGTCAGAGCAACTACGGTAATCTCGTCGTATTATGTGGAAACTTCGAGACCGAAATGCCACTTGCACCAGCTAGATAATACTTATCCAGCGATAAAACGTTGTTGTTTTTGATGTTTTTCATCATCTCTTCCATGAAACTTTGACCGACGTGTTTGGGATGAGACCAGAAAAAATCGACAGTCAAAAATTAAGGATGACCTTAAGGATGTTCTGGAGGTACAATGGGAGAAAAAAGTACGAGAAATTCGAAATCCATCAATACATGCCAATGAAAGCCATTCATGAGTATATTTTGCATTAAACTTTTGCGAACACTGTACCCTTTGTAGCTGTATTCAGTGGTCCACACTTGTCGAGTTTCCATGCTAGCGAGAGACAACACGACAAATCTGACGTTTTGTAACAGTTTATAATTTTTTTGCTCTGTAACTGTTTAGTGAATCCTAATAAATTTTGAACATAATTAATTACATAATTTTTACTACATATGGAAAAAAACTGGAGTTTCTAGTTGCGTTTTTTCAAGGTTTAAATAGGGTCTGAAGTGGAATTTTATGAATTCTCCATAAGAAAACGTGTTGAAACGTGCAAACTTTAAGTTGCTATAATTCTTAAACGGTGCAGTGAATCGAACCCGAACTTTGGTAATTGCATTAATTTAGTAAGAATTATATCTTGCCACATGTTCAAAAATTTTGTTACGTTTTTATATACCTCCAGAACATTCTTAAGAGTCCCAGTGAATTCGCTTCCAGGCGATCAAATTCACCCACATTTCTCGTTCGACAGGTATTCGATCGATTCGATCCACGAACTCGATCCGTTCCATTCGAGGCTGCGTCGCAGTTCCTGTTCTGCAGTTTCACAGGGAAAAGTGTAGCCGACAACGGCTATCTGCGGCACGCACTCTGGAGGTTCCAGTCTTTGTCCGCTGGAACGAGTCCTCGCCCCTCGTCCACGTACACACGTTTCAATCCTTTCTTCTCTCATCCGGTTTGGCCGGCATTCCTGGCCAGGTTTTATCTTTGCCAGGCGTTTCTCGATCTCGGGACACGCCTCCGCGGTTCCGGCTTATCGTCGACAATCGGCTGGGTACGGTGCCTGATCGAAATATTAGGTGTGCCAATGAGTTCGGCGGCTTTTTGTCTAACCTGTCGTAACTTCAGTTTAAATTGTACTTTCTCACCGCTGCACAGTGATCGATTCCTCGATTCTAGGTGGACAAAATTCAAATTTTTGTGTTCTCTTGTAGTAATAACGCTTTATTTCTCAGAAATCATGACAAGTGTATAAAAACTACATGAATTTAAACGAATTATATATCATTTATTTAAAATGGACAAATATAACAATTAATTGTAACGTTTGTGAAAATAACATGAATCAAATATTTTATAGTTTTTGTTTAAATACGTGAATAAACAATACACAAAATGGAAAGAATTAATCTTAACTCATATTTAAAAATTAGATAAAGTTCTACAAAAATATAATACAAAATTACAAAATTATAATACGGAATGTGCATGACAAAGGTGGATATTCTAAATTATTCTAAATTATAATTGTCATATGTAATTCTCGCAGTCTGAAGTACATATTCTGTAAACTTTCTATCGTCAATTTCAATACCACATGAAACAGTGGCATACTCCATGTCTTTTCTAAAAAAATGATATGAATGACAAACGGGGCAAAACGGGTCAACGATATTTAGTATCATTGTTTTGAAATAAGTATTCTTCAAAACTATCAAAGAACCAAGTCCCGCCGAGTCCGGGAAAACTAAGTTATACTATTTGACCTCTTCTTAAATAATATTTTTCGTTAACCTGTTGTATATGATTTACACGGCAAAATAAAATTATACCGATATGTAAAAATGAAATACTTACCTTCGCTTACGCGCTCCATTGTTTACATAATAATTTAAATAAACAAACAAGTTATACGATGAAGAAGAATTAGCTTATTTATAATATTTCGCACAGGCAAAACTTTAGCACCGTATTATCATCGTAATAACCACGTGCAATGGACATATTACGTTATATATCGAATAAATTAATGTTCGTGAACAAAATAGAACGGCAGCGAAGATATCTGAAGTTGATCAAACCATTCTGTCCACCTAGAATCGAGGAATCGATCACTGTGCGCTGTCTTGATGGTGTTTTAAGGCGCCGATCTTCTGTCCTCTTCGTACAATCGATATCTTTTCGGCATAAAAAGTTAAGCAGCAATAATCTAGCACGAACAAAGACTTAATGAGAAGGCAAACTGTGAAATTAACGCAGGGGCTCCACGAAGTCCAGACGCGCTGATGCATGCATGGTTTCAGTGTGTACGGCTTCACGCTGGAATTTTCGAGTTTCTTAGAGCGGCGAGCGTCGCGTCGGGGATTGGGAAAAAAGCGAAGAATTCGCGGAGATCGATGAATCCCGCGTGGATCACGTTCGTCTGCGGCGAAGGCGCCCAGCACGATCTACAGAGGAATCAGAGCGTGACGCTGCTGTTACGAGTCGCGACACACGCGTTTCACGCAACCCACTCACGCGCGATGCGTAAGCAGGCTTTTCTCACGGCGCCCCTCCGAGAGACGAAGAGTGAGAGCCAGAGAGAAAGAGAGAGAGACATTCACTCGACGATTCTAAATTGCGCCTACCGGCCACTGAGATTCGACGAGAGGTTCCTCGAATGCTAATTCACTCCTGGACAAATTGCATTCCGTTGGGCTACGCGTTAAAGGCGAATTGATCGCTGACTGGGAAGCGTGCTTGCGTTTAAAATGGATTTTCGTTGCTAGACCGCGCGGATTTTATGCGGTTACACTGAATAGAAATGAGAGGAATGCGCTCGTGTAGAACAAATCGATAGACGATTTTGAACGGTAGGAATTCGGGCGAGGAAAGACCCATTTTTGGCTGGGTATCCCTGCGAGCATGGGAGATGAGGCAGCTCGTGATCGATTCCAAATACTAAGGGTAATCTTCAATAAAATGCTTGCACACATTATTATCTCGTGATGAGGTACGATTGAAACATGATACTGCAGTAATCGGTACAGTTAGCCTACACTGAGAAAAAAAAGTAGTTACTTCAATTACACGCGTGTTATTGTAATTTTTTTACTTCGATGAATATCAATGTATTCTTTTCAATAGTATGAAATTTAGAAGCAAATCGTGATGTATTTCAATTGTCTATCATGAAATGATTGAAAATATTATTCGATTCAATACCGTACATTATTATACGTAATATTTTGTTAAAAAAATTTGAGAAATGTATTGATTTATACTGGAATTGGTTTGAGGCCATATCTTATTTTTTTGAAAACATTGATGTCAAGCTATCCGCTTATATGATTGGCGGAAATGAGTTTTGCTATTGAAATTCAATAGTATTAAATATTGAAATAAGTTCATATGATATTGGCACTATTCCATAGTACATCTTATTGAATCAACATATATTTTTTTTGTTTCGACAGGATTTTTTTCTCAGTGTAGAAATTGTTAAATATAATATCTCTATTTTGCACAAAGATTCGCAGTCTAGTCGCGTGTGTTGACTACCGAGTGATGAAGATAGCCAATGAATCCCTCGAGACTGGTTTTTACGTTTTTAGGGGCGGACAATTTGAGATGTAGGATCACTTTACATATTTTTGTACCACTGTGTCAACTCCTCAGCCCACATATTATAATCTGGCTGTTTGATCTGATCTGGTTGAACTCGATTCGACTTCAACGTAAGCTGACTCAGACCAACTTGATCTTGGTCCAGACCTTACTCAACCCAATCCGGTCCGACCCAAACCGAGGCGACTTGCTTCGAGCTTGTCCAAACACTAGACCAAGCCTATGATACGAAGATTCGATCTTAATACAAATCTACCTCGATTTAATTCGTTTCGATCTCACTAAAAGTACCGTGGTACCTCGGTATACGACCTTAATCCGTTCCTGACGTTTGGACTTATACCGAATAGGACGTATACCAAACCAACCTTTCCCATAATGTAGGAAATTTAATAATAAGAAGGAAACACCGGTGTTAGGAACCAACTTCTTTATTATTCAGTCAAACACGTCCGATGCTGGCTACGATCGCACAAAGAATGCCCTCGAAGACCGCCGCGCATCGGCAGAAGCGGGCCACTCGTCGTGTGCCGCCTTTAGGTGATAAGGTTTTCGTAAACCTCTTCGCCGTCTCTAGAAACCGATCAGGTTCTACTGATAACTAACTAACTCCTATTGATATTATATCTACATTAATAGGGTTGTAAAATAATTTGAACACCATTTAAACACATAAACACGATTACTCCACAATATTAACCATAGTCAACCTGGAAACATTGTCTGCTCGCAGAAGAGTATCCGACCAGAGCTTTATTTTTAATTTAATTAATAACCATATAGACTGTACCTCTCTCCTTATGCAAATCAATTTTTACGCACCTGAACGTGCTTTGAGATCTCGAGCAGGTTTTCAAACACTTAAATGCAAATCCACATATGGATTAACAAATCCTATAAATCGAATTATTGCGAATTCCAACACTCTATATAATAGTATTGACTATTTTAATGGGTCGTTACAAACTTTCAAAAAAAAATTACGCAGGATTAACTCATAATATCAGTACCTTTATACCAATAGTTTTTTTTTTTCTTTTATGCATGTCCTTTCTTAGTAATTTATGTTAAGTCTTTATTCTATTGTAAGTCTTTATTCTATTGTAAATGGACCTCGGTCCGTGCATAATAAATAATAATAAATAATAATAAATAATAATAAATACAAAATGAGATTTTATTATAGATTTCTAAATCTATCTTTATATTTATATCGTAACACATCTGCCATCGCACCAGGCGTACACGCCTTCTGTATCTCGATCGACTGATCATTTTCTTTCATCTCTCCGTGTTGTCTTCGCGGGCTTCAAGATTTTGGTTTGAAGAATGCAACTCGAACATGTCGGAAAAATGATAAAAAAAAGAGTATGCTGAGTAGTCGCCGGTAAGTAACGTGTTAAAGTATAACGAGACGTTACCTTGACGCAGTATACTTTCTCAAGGCTGCGTGCACCGGCGGCACGGCGGGCGTCACTTTCTCAGAGCGTGCATGCAAGCACGCCCTTCGCGAATGGATGTCGCTTTCTCAGGGTACGCGTGCGTGTTCCCCGCGAATAAACGTCACTTTCTTGAAGAGACGTGCACCTGCCTCGTTACGTTTTTAGGGCATGCGCGCCGAGGATCGCAGCGGACCAAAAAGTAACATTCCTCTCTCCAGTAAAACGTTGCTTCCTTCTCCTCTGTAACGCCGAATGTATTTCATCGTTCGTCGAGTACGGCTTCGTTTTCACTCGAGCCTGTGAATTAACTTCAACGTTCACTCTCTACAACATCGTGTTACTTTTACCAACTGAATTATCTCTATTTTTTTTCTTTCTAAGTAGGAGCTCTGTTTCTTGATTCGTCGCGCCTTTCAGCGAAGGAATGCGATTGTTGCAGTTCGCAGTCGCACCAATCGGAACTCCTTTCACGTCACGCGCCTTTCTTTTCGATTCGAAACTAGATCTCGACTCCGTAGATCGTCGCGTGGATTGTCTCGGAGATCGTCGCTCGTAGGCGATTTCTAGATCAAAGGAATTGTTCTCGAAAAAGATTCGCCTCGAACGATCGGACACGGTCTCGCTAAGACGACACGGAGATCCCGTCGCGCTCGCAGGAATGATAATGACAGTAATTGGTACGAAATAGCCAGTTAGCCGGTAATTAGTACATTGTACCGCGGATAATGCACTCTCATTGTCTTCTCAAGATTCTATTCTTTTTCCACAGCCGTCTCGATATTGTCTATTGTTCGCTCTACGCGAGTGTGTCTCGACAACAAAAACCGGAAAGCTATTTGCGGAATTGAAGTACTCGTGTGACGTCCAGCGGGGAAAATCGTTCTGCGTAATGTTTCATCATCATTTTTATTAGGTTGCGGTCGAACGGTCGCTTGGCTCGCTGATTATTTTTCCACTTATGACTTTCGGTGTTTTCTGCTGAATAAGAAGCCAACTATCTTCCAAAGATGTATCAGCTGGAGTTTCGTCGATTGGGAAACGTGTGCAGCGTTAATCGTTTGTCGAATAATTTTTAATAAATTCTCGACTGTGAATCGTAATGTTTACGCGTTAAAAAATCATAGTGATTCACCGTCGGATCGGTGTTGATCAATTGGAAGCGAGACAAAGTAGGAGTTGCATTCAAGCTGGCTGAGAATTTGCGATTCAAATGACGGGAGTCGTTGTCGGAGGTGACCATCCGCACGGATCGATCGATGGATGGATCGCGTAGCGGTGTCCCGAGGATCGAGATTCGCTTCTGGAGAGTCGGAACGAACTCCGATCTCGTATTCGCGGCACATTTCGCGCTCGAAAGCGAGACTTCCGCTTCCAAAAGTGACCTCAAACGGGTACGCTGACCTTCTGTCGATCAACGATCGATCCTCTATCGATCCTCGTCGGCCTGGCGGATCTAGGAAGGGGCCTTGTCGGCCCGGCCGAGGACGAGCTAATTAAAGCCCAGTAATAATCATGAGGGGTTTCCGAGCCCGACTAATCGCCACCGCCGGGTTTTTAATTGTTGCCCCGAGTCACGGTTGACCGGTAATGGACTTGTTGTAACGTTGACAGGATGTCCATCGCGTTCCTTTGATTTAACGCGCTCCGAGAAGAACGGTGTCCATCATTCCTGGCGCCTCCGCGCTGCAATTATTGGATCTGCTCAGTAATCTCACGCTGCCCGATCATTTTCATGCTTCTGCTTCGTAAATGGCTTCTCGGGGAACGCCGCGCGGAGAGACGATCCAGTTGATCCGTTAACCCAGTGGATGCCGAGATAACTGGTCGTCTACGTCTCATTGCATCTTCTGCGAAGTATGCTCTGTTTATATTACGTTCACGTTGGACATGTTTTAGCAGGATTTTCAAGTGACACAGTTTCTTTGCTTCCGGACGTTTCCTTTTACGTTGCTAAATGAAAATTATCAGGAAATTTCTCAAGTATTCGAAGCTTCAACCCTCATACGTTCTTCGGGATGAAGATTTACTTCTGTTTTTAGATACTATCTTCAAGCTACCCTAGTTTCTTTTAACCCTTAAAATGCTGTATACTTTTTGGCTACACTAATAACGATGTGGGGTCCTCAATACAACGATAAAAAAATTATAGAATTGAGAATAAAAAATAGATATGTTTAATATATGTATTTATTGATATAATTATGGTATAAAAACATAAAATTAAATTTTATTCTCTTTACAAAAATACATCAAGATTCTAAACAATAGAATATACTCTTCATTCGTCATGATCCAAGCAACGTACAGTTTTCTTCTCTATTATTTCTACTCTATGATCTTTGTAGATGAACATTCGACATTCTTCACAAAGAATATTTACTTTTCTGTCGCTAGATCTTATTTTATCTATGATCGTATGGGGTGTCCTGGAGACCCCAGTATGTTTATAGCCAAAACAAAATAACAGTAATGTTTTTAGAATAGACAAATCATCCACAATACTTGACGATGAAAAAAGAGAAAGTACATAAAATATGAAAAATTACAAACAATTGCTTACAAAGTTATTAAGGAAAAATACACTCAGCATTTTAAGGGTAAAATCGACAACGAAAATTCGTGCTACGGAGCTTGAGCAATAATAAGAAGAAGCTGTTCTCGCAGTAGAATTCTTCGATAATACACGTGATGCAAATTCGTATTTTTTGACCTGATTTCGGTCGCGTCGATGGACATGATGGACAGCAACAGCGTCTGTCACAGGTGTGATCAGTTTCCCGAACACCTCGATAAACCCTGCAATTAATATCGCGGTGCGTTCGATTCGGTGGCCGGTCGGATATTTACTCAGCCGATTAATCCCGATCGGCGGCGATCGATCGATAGTCAGCCGAGAGGGAGAGAGAGAGAGAACGGGAAAAGGACACTCGCCGGAAATGAACCACCTAATAAGCTGGATTGAGACGTCGATCGATCGTCCGGCCAGAGTATTGTTGTTCGCAGCAGTGGACGGTGTCCCTGATCGATAAGCCGCGGTCGCATCGATTGTATAACGGGCCGCGTTTCGAATTCCATCGTGGATCGCGATCCGCGCGATGAATACCGAAACACTCTGTTTCCAATCAGGATCGTCCTTCGGCCTCGGTGACGCACGCACCTAGAGAGACATTAAATTCTTCATTTGACCCAGCTAATTAACCCTCGTACGCTTCTCCGGATGACAGTTCACCTGTTTACAGGTTTCACATATTTTAGAACGATTGATTTCTGCCTGTGTGTGAGATGTACTTTGAAAAACACCACTACTTACATTGCACTAGACACCTCTGCCGGTTAACCATTTCTGTCAGAAACGTACTTTACTACTATTATACAAGAAGTTTCCAAACTCTCGATATGAATTGTTAGGAACTAATGCCGTGTTTACTCTGACACAAAATGTCAAATATCTCGTGTAGTATTGACATTTCGATGACCTTGGGCTAGTACTTTTATACGTAGGACTTGTATTAACAAGGGATCGATTGGTTTAACAAAAAAAAATAGGGTTGCATTAACGAATAAAGTAAAATTGCACCTGGAGGGTGCATCGGTGTTTCCACATAAAACACAGTTTCCGTAAATATTTATACGGAATAACTGCCTGCAACTGTCATCTGGTAGACTATGTAATCTTGGATCAAGCCATGTTATCCGATGCCGGGTTTATAAGTATAATTTCTATATGGTCTAAGGTTCTGGCTGCTTCGGAAAGAGACGAACGAATTATGTATACCGATTATATCAAGTGCAAGGAGTTGGAAACGGAAACGGATTAACCTGGTAATCTTTCGAGAAATGATTCTCGCGGAACATACGTATAAGGGTCGAAGAAAATTCCTGTATCTAGACGCAGTCCCACGATCAGACTGCCAACAGAAAAATTGTAGGCGGAACACGCGACACGCCGGATACTCTGATGTCCCGCAGAGGGTGAAAGAAACGTGACTGAAATTCACTTCCACGATTTCACGTGTTTTTTTTCTCTCGTTTTCGGAGGACGTTTCGTGCGAGGAATGCGTTTCGAAGGGCGGATCCGTTTAATGGAGAGATAACATTGGTTCTTTCTTTCTCTCTCGACGCGACGAAAAAGTTAGGATCCACGGATACGATGATTTAACACCGGTACGTTTCAATGTTCCGGTGTTTCGGATCGATCGGTGTGATCGGACTGCGGATGTTCATCGTTGGGATTCGAGCTTGTGGACAATGATTTATGAGCGCGGAATTTCAAGAAGAATTTAGTGTCTCTCCGGTCTGTGATTCATCGAGGAAAACGCTCGGCGAAGGCTCTGATAACACTTCATTTTTAGGCTTTCTTCGGGATTGCGGATGCTGAGCGAGGTTTACACGTTCGGAGAATGATTTATGGGCCGGGCAGACAAATAGAAATGTTGTCCTCGGGTTTTGTAAAATGCTCGGCGGAGGACCATTCGTCTCGTGTTGTCCGAGTTTCTCTCCTTAACTCTTCAGGAACTCACTGAATCCGATGGAGTCTCAAACATTGATCGAACACGGTCCGATTATTGAGCACGATACACGTTCATTGTAATTAGCCCGGGGAATTTGTGCATTCATAAGTAAAATCAATGGGAGAATTTCCGAAACAAAATTTGCATCTTACAATTAGTGAAATCATGAACATGCTACGTGCCACGTGTACCACCGATGGTACGCGTTAAATTATCCATTCTAAGCTGACATATTTATTTAATGCGCTAAAAACGTATTTTACAACAAGTCTGACACTTGGCAAGAAAGTAATTTCGGTATTTTAAGGCGAAATGGAACCAAATTTTGTTATTCAATATGTAGCTGTCGTAGCTTTATGAAAATAGCCAATAACTTTATTAAGCTACCAGAAAGATGGCAAAAGATCATCGAACAAAATGGAAAATATTTGATCGATTAAAGTTCATTGCTTAAAGAAGTTTTTATTTCACCTGAAAATGCCGAAATTACTTTCTTGCCAACCCAATAGAATATATCTCCATTAATTTGTTTAATTGTCGAGCAAAACCAGCTCGGCACGGAACGTGTTAACGAACGAATGAAATTTCTGTTTGGCTCCCGTTTCTTACAATTATTGCAGACAAATTTTTATTCGCACAAAGATCCGATGTCCAATTCAAAGAACTATCAATAAATAGTCGACTTGAGCGTCGTCCCTGAAGGGGTGAATCGTACGACAGCTACGTCCACCATTTCCCGATCCTCGTTCTCAGTTATGCTGTCTCATTATTGAAAAATTGCAGTCACTCGGTTATCTCACCGCCTGATGCATTATGTTAAATAGGTCTAGGCCAAGTGCGTATTCAGTACGCGCGGTATCTTCGAAACGATCGAACCGCGTCACGTGTTTCTAATAACGGCGGGGACTTCTATGCTAGCCGAGGTGTGCTGTGCTGTATTATTGCTATTTTTATTATATTTAGACGGGGCACACCCCGCGCCTGAAGTTATAAACAAGACAATTTGTCGATTGCGAGAAATATGAAAGCAATTTAGTTATGAGTTATCGTTGATGGGATTCATAGTTCCTGGATAAAATAGCCATAATCCTCGTCGGGGATTACGACGGCTGGCGAAGAAAGGGACACTCGTGTAATCGATCGGTAATTGGCGGGTGGGGAAGATTGATTTATCGTGGAATAAAATATCGCATATTCCGCAAAGTGTCGTCGGTCCCAAGGACTTTCACATGCGAAATGCGACAGAAACTTCCATTACGCCGGCAGTAAGGACTTGCCGGCGTTGTGGGAAGTATTACAAGAGACACGCGGCAGATGTATATTCTTTATTGCAGACGAACCTCTTGGCGACTGTGTACAAGGTAATAACGCGTGACTGGAATAATAAAAGGCTCGATTGATCGGTTACCTGCAGAACAAATCGCGACGAGCGTCTATCTTGCACTCTTAATGGAGTAAATCATAAAACCGTTCGTTCGAACATGGTGTTCGAACGTTCGTCGAAATCCGATTGATTAAATTGGAACACATACAATAAATTAAGTTTAGAAATCTAATGATTAGTGGCTATGATAGATGAAGAATAAGAGGAGGAATAAGTAGAAGAAGTAAAGGAAGTACATAGCAGACTAATGCGCGTGAAATTACGATACATTCAGAGCGTGAACGAGACAGGAAGATTATAACAGATGGACAGCAGTAATACATTGGGAGACGAGTGCAATAGATTAAGTGTACGAATAAGATAGGACGAGAGCATAATAGATTAAGTGTAGGAACAAAAGATTAGTATAAAGAGGCATGAATGAAGGGTTAAACGACCACGGTATCAACGTACGGAAGATCAGAGAGACAGGCGTATACGTAGAGTTAAAGACAGACAATGACGAGTAGAATTTCCGGGTTTGAATCCGGAAACATTTCTGCGAGTAGCTCGGAACGAGGATGTTCCTCTCGCGGCGATGACCGGTAGTCAAAATACATTTCACTTGAAAGACAGAAGGTAAATTGTTTCTTTTTTTTTTATAGCGGTGAATAAAGCCGAGCCAGTTGATTTAGAGGATATCGTTGTCTCCGAGAGCACTCGCGATAAAACGGCCAGGCTGGGACGGGCAGGGCTTATATCGTCGGAAAGTTTCGCAAGCAAAGTTCCCTTTTGCTTGAGACGCAAGCTTTTAATTAAAATTTAGGCTCCGTTAGACCCGGCTTGAGCAGCGGTTGACACTGGAGGTCTGGCGCGAGCGTATTCGGTAAAATTTCTGCTCTTGATGCTCACTTTGAGGGAAAACGAGCCTTCGGTTGTTTACGATCGGGCGAAACCGTGCTTCCTCTCTGCGAGTCCCTGATTAAACACTGAGTGAAATTTAATATTGAGTGATAATTTAAAGGAAAGCTTCAATTTAGCAACGCGCGGCGGATTTTCAGAGCGAAATTAACCGTGATGGAATAGTTCCTGAACAGGGGGAAGAGAGACGTCTGAAAAATCAAGAGCTCATCGACTGTTAAGGGGATAGACTCGTTTTTCTAGGATCGCAAGGGTACGGGATGCTTCGCATTTCTCGATAATGCAAAGATGGGGTTTTTCAGTAGTCAAAAGCGCTAGATAAAAGATCAATCTAGGCCGTGATCGCCCTTAAAAGTCCTATTTTTACGTTGACGAAGCGTAATTTGCATTATTCGGTAGCTATATGCTGCCAAATAATGCAAATTACAGCTTCTAAACATAAAAATAGGACTTTTGAAGGGGATCGCCGTCTAGATTGATCTTTTATCTAGCGCTTTTGTCTACGAGAAAACCCCACCTTTGCAATATCGCGGAATGAGAAGGCGCATAAAGTTACCATGCTAAGAAAATACAAAGGCTTCAAGGGTCAATTTCACTCCTGAAAGAGGTTCCTATTGGCTAAGAAATTATCTCTCGCATAATCCATCATGGTAAACGCGCGCACAACGGGCGTCCGCGACAAAACGTTCGAATCCGTAGGACGCATCTATCGATAATCTTTCACCTGAAAAATGACCTGTATCAGGAAAAATGTACGTTCTCCCGAGTGACTGACAAATAGCGAACACATCTACTCGCATTTGTCAAGCAAGACTACGCCGGAACGATGACTAGAGCTCGCATGAACGCGTCGAAGACAGATAAGAAAAGAAATCGCGCAAAGCGTTGATTTACAGCAACGATTTAGTCACGTTCCGGTTACAGTTCGATAAAATATTATGCAGTTCTCGTTTCTGGGGACGATATTTTAAAGGATCGTGACTGGAACGTGACCAAGTCATGACTGGACCGCTACTGTAAATCAAGTTCGCCGATCCGGTCTTTGTTCGCATATGGTTGCAGCCAATGTTCTTGCACGTAGAGCATTTGCACTTCCGGTAGTTATCTTGTTGCGAGAAGCGTTAAACGAGACCATAACTCGTTACTTGTAATTCTTGTTCCATGAAAATGATTAAAAATTGGGCGAGCTTGCTAACATTCTGCACTTCTGATCCTTAAAACGTCATCGAGAAGCGATAAATTTGATTTTAATACTTGTTTAATGAAACTTATTACAGCTTAAGAGAGCTCGCTGAAAAGTAGCGAAATTTGCTAACAATTAATAAAATTGGCTAGAAGATAATGAAGTCTGCTGTCACTAAATAAAGATCGTTCGAAATGATAATTGATAACAGTTTGGTAACAATGAATAAAGTTCATCAAAAATTAATATAGCTTCCTAAAACGAGCGAAGATTGTTAAAAATTAATGTAGCTTGTTAACAATTAGCGAACCTAGCTCAATTGGTAAATATTGCAGAAATTTGGCGAACCTGATAAGCAATTAATAAAGCTCCTTCAAAATGAGATAACTCATTCAAAGTTTATACACAAAACCGTGAAGTTTCCTGAATATAAGTGTAGCTCGCTAATCGCATACGCATGTCCGCGTTTCATTCATATCCCCGTGCGTAATAAATTTATGAGATTCCGTCGACTAGAATATGGACAAATTTTCAGTCGCAGTTCCGAGGAGCCGATCCCCTCTAAAAAGTCTCTCGTCCATTGTTTGAACACTGTTTTTGCGAAACGTCTGGGAAGACCATGAACGCAGGTGTCGCAGGAAATTTCGAAACAGTCCAGGCCGGCTTAAGCTCGTTTCTCACCGGCGTTTAACGCGCTCGACGTTTTTCCACGCCAACAAAAGAAAACGACTGCGTTGCGCGAAATGCTCATTTGACTGCGTGCAATCTATCGAGGCGATCTTTGAACATCGTTAGCGTCAACGTTGTGCAACACGTGCAATGTCCTCACGGTCTCGGGACTGAGTCGAACTCGGCTTGAAGCGCTGCCCCAAACTTGCCAAAATGTTGCAAGTGAGTTTATGTAACTCGGAAGCCACGCGTTTGTTATTTGCATTAACTAAATCAATCTTATTTCAATAAATCTTTGATGATGGCTGGGTAAATTCTGTTGATCTTTTGACTGGCTCAAATTAAACTCACCCATGTTTGTCGCGAATGCATGAAATCCGCAGTCTAGCGATGACGGTGGTGGCGAACGTGTTAAAGTGTGGTTTAGCTATTGAAGTGAATTGCCGGTTGGACGACTCGGTGGCGCGCAACGTCGGTGGGAACGAACCTTTAAGCGCACCGGTGCACACGGACCCACCTTTCTCCCTTCCGATAGAAGTCGCCGCGAATTCTCTCCTCTACCTTGTACGACGCGTCGTGTCGCGTTGCTTGAAAACCCGTTTTCCGTCGCGAACACACGCACAGCCATCAGGCTCACCGATCCATTCACGGACGCAGGTTATCAGCCGGCGATATCTGCGAAATTGTCGGATGATAAATGCCCACCTAGCCAGGAAAAGAAGGAATCACGCTTTCACGCCTCCCAGTTCCATTGATTGTCGCCTAATGACTCCTGGGCAATTTTCCTGATCTATCGACCCAACGCGAAATCACCGGAATTTAGATCAGAGCTAAGCTATTATCGGACGGATCTTTGTCACAAAATAAACATTGTTCTCATTAATCGCAGGACACAGGAACCACACAAAAGTTTATTCCTCTCCTTGACTGAGAGACAAGTACAGTATTTTATTGATAAATGTTCCAAATGTCTGGCCGACAATTGTCCCAGAACAATCCCCACTCCTGCGGGGTGTACCTCCTTTGGGGGCCAAGAAGCTCCAGAGGCCGCGGTCGCCGAGAAGTATGACATCATACGGCTCGGGTATATCGGTGAGACCACACTAATCCAATGACAGAACTTGTTTATTTTTTATTATTTTTTTATGGAACTTTCACCAATATATTCGTGGCATTTTTCTAATGAAAATGATACCAAATATGATATAATTCCGATAATATTGACTTGTTTAATGAACGATGAAAGTTTCGAACGCAAGGAGGAACAGCGTATGGGAAGTTCTTTGAACTGTGCCGGCGCACCGCGACTCTCCGCGTTCCTTTCTTTCCCATAGGCTGTCCTTCTTTGCGTCGAAAACTTTCATCGTTCATTACACGAATAAATATAATTGTGGAATTATATCATATCGCGGCCTGAATGTAAGAACTAGGTACATAACTTGAAATTTGGACATTTCGAGTTATCTACTTCGTATTAAAGAAGAAATCAAGTAGAATTTAATGTAAAAACTGGGTATATAACCTATTAAAGTAATCTACGACATCTAGTGAGCAGTGTTCAAAGTAGATAAAAAATAAATACAGATTTCTATTTACGTTATAAATGGGCAACTCGACTTTTAAAAAAAATTTTTTTATCCAAAATGATGTTTTTCATGTATTGTTCCACTTAAAATAAAGAAATGTAAGCATATATTGATTTGATTATTCTCTAAAATAAGGAATTGTATGATATGTCACCTAGTCCTTACATTCAGGCGGCGATATATTTGGTCACATTTTCATTAGAAAAATGCTACGAATATATTGGTCAAAGTCCCATCAATAAATAATGAAATATAAAGAAGTTTTGTTATTGGATTAGTTATGTTTAGACTTCTCGGTGAGACCGAGGCCTCTCGGGCTCCGCTGTCCTTTTCTACGTTCGGCAAAACTCAAAAAATAATATCCCTGGCGGATAATTGTCCCTGGGCAGACCCGTGTTGGGGACAATTATCGATAAAATACTGTAGAATGGAAGTAACAAGAACGTCGTCGAATTAAAAGTTACAGAACAGTGACAGCGAAGAAAACTGACGAGTCGCTTCGTCTTCCCCGGTTAAAAGGTTAAAGAACATGTATTACACAGAACAAGCTCCGAGTAAGTATTTCGCCCACGTGAATACGAAAGACGACAGCTGAAAAGAGTACGTGTCGAACATGTTTTCCGGGGTTCTATATTCTGTGTAAGTTTCATCAAAGTTTAGAGAGGACTTGGCCGGGATGAGCGTTGGAAAATTCAGTTGGACCGTTCCAATCATCGCGTCGCGGTGTGCGTTGGCGTCATTGAAACGGCGGAGAGCTATCCCCGGCCCTCAATTTTTACGGCGCACAGTGCGTCGGCCAAGAGGGCAAAAATAAAAAAATCATTATTTTTAAGATGTATATCTGTTTACATGAATCTATTTTAAAAATACCATTTATTCATGAACATTCGCCAGAAAAAAAAACTGAACATCGATTGAAAAAAAAACATGTTCGTTCCGTCATAATCCGACACGCCAATTTTTCTTGTGTTATAACCTCAAGTACGCGCACCTTTAGAAAACGTTATACAACATATTGAAAAGCCAAAAATAGAATAATTTGCGATGGATCATTTAGTTCAAGGTGTGTACTAATTATTTTGGCTCCCTAGCGGTTTTTACGATTACTATTTATCGTATTTTATTGATTCAAAGTGACCGTTTGTTAAAACGCGAAATCGAAAATTCTTACAACTTTAACCAAGTTTTTCTCAAAAAAGCTAAAACATGTCTTGTGATTTTTGCTGGAAAATATTCGTAGGACTATTCTTTACCGAATTCTATAAAAATTTTCTGCTCCTGTGCTTGCTCCCCTAATTTAAAAAAATATTTATTTAGGAAGACACCCAGAAACCACGTACGCACAAATTTTCGTGAAATGGCTATTATTATCATTATTATTTATTATAAAATCGTACGAAAATAAACACGTTGCTAAACAGTCGATTTTGACTTTTGACTTTTGTTTCACTTGTAGTAATACATATAATCAATACCACTGTAGACTGTACGCCAACTTTGGATGCATATATCTTGACAACGGTTTATGCAAAAATAATGTTTTTGTAGTGTTTTGAAAATGTTTTAACCTCACCTATTAGAATACATAATCAAAAATGTACATTACCGTATGAAATTTTAAAAGTGACCTTCATGGAGCTTCTCAAGATTACAACAATACCAAACAAATACAATCATATAGTCCTCCTTTATACCCTATAACTTTTATTTGAAACATTTTTTTATATGACTTATAGTTTTTAAGATATGGAATTTTGTCCAAAAAACGGGCATTCCGACGCACTGTGCGGCGGGCGTATCTTGCTGAACGTAGCGTAGGTCGCTCGGAATATTTACTTGAGCGTATAAACACGACCGAGCAGATGTTACCCAGTGGCCGCTATGACATTGCATTATCGTAACGCGTAGATGGCCCGCGCCGCGGTCCGAAAGCGGGCGACTCTATCGATCGTCACCAGGCTGAGATAACGCCCTGGCGACAGTCCAAATTGAACAGGCGATGAGAGGAAGGGGGAAACCGAGAGGAAGGAAGAAGAGGGAGAAAGAGATCGCGTAAAAATATGATAATCGGTCAATAAAACGGAGCTCGGCTTCACATCAGCGTGTCTCGTCATCTGCTTCCAGTCCTCTCCATCAGCCCGCCCGTATCCCAGCCGATTCTTCTCCTGTCGTGGATCTAGAAACTGAAAAATACGGTTTTATGATGATTCAAGGGGACCGATCAGGGACATAACTTATCCCGCGACGCGACGCGCCGATTGAAAAATACGTGATTCAATCTATTTCCGCGCGCCGTCGACGTAATGGAATTAATTCCGAGGTGCACGTCCGGAATGCGGAAAAGTATGCGTTTTGTCATCGAGTGCCATCTAATGACAAATTTCTCTATTGAATCTGTCAACAGCTGTTCGTCCCGCGTCTAGAAAAATGGTCCCATTACGAATGCATTCAGCTGTACATGTCGCCAGAATTAAAGAATCGCTAAATCTCGGATGAAAAATTGTTCAATTTGACTGACATCGTCAATTCGTCCCGCGCTACATTGTAACGTTGTTAAAATGTCGGTTCCGTGGAAATACGTGAGAAGAATCGACGTTTAGAAATTTCCCAGTTACGTACCCCAGGGCGTTCGGAAAAATTGTGAAACGCAGGCAACGCAGTTATTATCGCCGAGCTGCGGGATGAAGCGATCGACAACGGACCAGAGTACGAGATCGACTAAAGTATTAACCGTGTCGGAACGATGCATAAACCAACGACGCGTTTTCAGTTTATGGCGCTGCCGAATTGCCCGTGCAACAGTTGGAATTGCTGCCATAACGTTTACGCGGCTACCGGAACGTCGGAACTAAAATTTAGCTGTTCGTTTGGCTGAACTATCAAATTTTCATAGCGACATATTGGGACTTCTTATAGAGAACACAAACAGCGAAATTCTCTGAAGCGTATAGTGTTTGGTTTCTCAATGCCTAATCATCGGTTGTTGTGACAATCGATTTCGGATGTCGAGATCGTTTAGATGTTCAGATATTCGCCTAGAGATTAGAGGGTTTTTAGAATTGAAGGCTCGAAGTACTTGATAGCGAATTGAGAAGCTTAGCAGTGAGAGGATCGTTGATTCATGGAACTTGATACCGGTTTCCAGAGATTTGTAGAAGATGATACTAATGGCTTGAGGTCTTTAGGACGCGATACTTGTGAACTGGGGTTCATAGAAGGCATTCGCGATAAGCTATGACTCGTCGGAAATACTACCGTTGGTGTAAAACTTGTGAAAAGCACTGATGTAGTTCTAATAATCGTACGAAATGCTAATGATGACCTAGGATTCATTGAAGATACTACTGTTGAGTAAAGTTATAGCATCAACAGAAAGCTACGTTCATGTCGGTGATATACATGATGTACATGATGCGCAACTTTCAATCGCTTCAACATTGCGTTATTTATACAAGGGTGTCCCAAAATTCACGCAAGAAGTAATTTTGATAGAAAACACAGGTTTTTAATTAAAAATTGTGAATTTTTTATTGATTCATAAAGTATGGAATAGCATATCGAGTAAATGGCCTCCACGGCTTTGCTGTGGATGTGGCTGAATTTCGTTGATACAGCGTTGAATCTTCTCCTTCAAGGCGTAGGTGGTCGTGGGCGTGTTGGCATAAACCTTAGAGTTCAAAAAACCCCAAAGAAAAAAATCCAACGGTGTTAAACCGCATGATCTGGGCGGCCAATTCTGATCACCAATGCGGGAAATTACACGACTATTGAATTGTTTCTCGGGCTGTCATTATTTTTAAAATATTGCTTAACAATGAAAACGCGTTGTTCTTTCGTGTAGCAGTCCATTTTTAATAACCCTGAACTGTCAGCTGTCACTCCGTCTTTTTTTCCGTTGGCAACACTTTACCGCACAAATGGCGCAAAATTTAAATCTTACGTGAATTTTGGGACACCTTTTACAAGGGTAAATATGGGTAGCGAAAAAAGCCGTGCTTTCTCGCTTTGCGAGTGTAAAATTGGAAATGCATCAGCGAAGAAAGTTTTATCTCACTAAACTTCATTGCAAACAGCAACTTCAAGAATCATGCCGACGTGAAAATGGCAATGAACTCATCTGTGGCGAGTAGAATTTGAGATCATTGCAATAAAGGGATGAAGACTCTTGAAAGACAGTAGCGTTTCGATCCCTCACGATGTATGCGCAATATTAGGTGGGATAGTGACGACCAATATCGCGTACAACGAATCCAAGGTCGTCAGTACTCTCTCCTTCGAGTTCAGGTCCATCAATAAATATGTCCGTCACAGTGAAGGGCATTAGTATCGTATTCAGACAGCTCTCGCGTGTCTAAACTCTGAATCCGTTTCGCACCGACAGCACCTATGTACCAATAGCAACCTAATCTACAAACTTGATTCTACTCGACGCTGCATTGGCAATCGCCCCCGTTTATATTTAATATTCTGTCATCGGCGCCCCACACATGTCTAATGAAACATCTACTTGATTCGAAGACGTATTGACTCGCATTAATATTCAGACGCTCTATTCGAACCATACAACTTGGATTTCTTTTTTAAGTTAGAGCATTTGATCTTGGGAAAAAAAGCAATTGGTCGGAACTGCTGAAAAAATACTGAAAGTTGTTTTTTACAATTTGTTTATGGGAGCCTACATTGAAATTCTTAAAAATTCGTTTAGTGTATTATCGATCAACCCTTAACGCTCCGTTTATTGTGTGAACACATGTTAGATGTTCTCCATGGCGGAGCCAATGGAGCGTTAAGGGTGAAAACTGGTCAGATTATCCGAGTTTCTCCGTATTTTGACGATATCGACTGAAAAATTCAGGCGGTTCGGTGCGGTGAAGCGGTGAAATCCCGCCGAAATGTTTGCAAACATGCTCCCGGGGAAGGCCAGCGGACGTATCGTATTTTCGTTAACCATCCATCCAATAGATCAGCTCCGGAGTCGCATTTATTATGTATTTATATCTCCGGCGACCACCACGTGCGCTCACCACAGCGCGGCTTATTGATTCTATCTCTGCACTTAATATTTATAGACCGGTGAAATATTGCCGCGTGTTCCTACACACTTCCCGTTTACGTCGGGAATGCGCACCGCACAACTTCCTCCTCAACTATTTACAATGCCGACGTGTATCCACACATCAACCCTAGCACTGCTAAGGGAGAATCACTAAGAAAAGGAAAACCTTTAACGCTAAACCTACCACGACGGGTCAAATGACCCATTTTAGATTTTTTTATTTAACTATTATTGAAATTATAAGATGATACTGGCTCCAGTATATACAGAGTGTCTCAGCTGAGGGAGGCCACCTAAATATCTGCTTTATTTTTAATGACACAAAACATATTTATGGCATAATTTAAACGATATCGAAGGAGAAATATCATAGAAGAACAATTTCTTTTGTCCGGTTATTTTTTAATTGTTTTTTTCTAGGTCATCGTTATTTTTTATCAGGAAAACTTATTTCTTTTTATTCCATCTTATAGCGACTGAAAAAATACATTTGAATATGCTTAAGTCATTAAACAAGATGGAATAAAAAAAAGATAAGTTTTCCCGATAAAATATAGGGAGGACAATTGTTCTTCCATGATATTCCTCCTTCGATACCATTTAAATTATGCCAAAAATATTTTTTTTTGTGCCATTAAAAATAAAGGAAGGCCTCCTTCAGCTTGGACACCCTGTATATTATAGTAAAAATCACACAAAATATAAATAAATTTAATCTCTTCACTTCAATTTTTAGTCACTTTTAATGTTCGGTAGGTTTAGTTGATTTCTCGGTTATTTACTTTCTGTAAAAAATTCTCCAAAATTTCTTTTTTCGTACATCTTTATATCCAAAATTGTCGTTGCTATATGTAAAAGACACCGTCTATAACTACACAGACATTTCTACTGAATTATTCTACTTTAAAAATAACTTTTACCAAATTCCTTTCACGTTTCTGAAAAAAATTTGGTTGAAACATAAACGCAGTAGCGGAGCCATAAGTAAGTACTTACGTGCGTGCTTGCATGTCTGTGTACGCGCCATAAATATAATATGAAAAGTGACCGAAATATGTAACATCGCGAGTAGCCTAACTATTTTCGGATCGGGAACACGGATTTTTAATCCGTTGACACAGAGCACACGTGTCCGGCGTATAAGAACGAGAACCGATTGTTTGTTGATTCTCGCAGCGAAGTAGTCCCGGGATTTTCGTTTATTTTCCTCCATTGTTGTGGCATGTCTCGTGTCGGCCGATTATTTCAATCGCTCTGCACGGGGCGCCATGCCAAACGTGACACTTCTCCGCTGCCCGAAAATACAGTTCACATTCACACATCTACGCAGCGACACATTTTAGAAATTCTTCGCTGAGAATTTCATTTTGCTCCGGTATGCTGGCACGAGTTTCGACGTGCCTGAATCTTTCCTTCTTATGCAGGCTTCACACTGGGCGCAACTGCTCGCGAACAGTTCTACTCAGTGTGACATTCTTGAGGGAGTAGACTTATTTCCAGGATTGATGAAGTTGGGCGTTTTCAGGTCGCCAAAAGGTCCTATTTTTACGTTTACGAGGCGTAATTTGTATTATTCGGCAGCGTGTAGCTGTCCAGCTTTATGAATTTAGCTACACGCGCAGCTATATGCATCCGAATAATGAAAATTACGCCTCGTAAACGTAAAAATAGGACTTTCGAGGGCGATTGCGGCCTAGATCGATCTCTTATCTAGCGTTCTTGATTACTGAAAAACCCCACCTTTGTATTAATTATCAAGAAATAAGAACGCGCAACCCGCACCCTTGCAATCCTGGAAAAACAAGTCTACCCCTTAAGCCATGGCCACAGTGAAGCAACATTGAGCGACTTTCTGTAGCCTCTTGTTGCCCTCATTCTTTTATCTAACAAAAGCAGCGACTTTTTCAAGATACATGTAACGTCAACTAAAAGTTGCTCGCTGATGCTTCAATGTGGACGTAGCTTTATGTTCTCTTTTCAGTCAAACATTCAGTCGTATTCGTTTAGTATGTTGCAACAGGGTGGAGCACATTTCACTTGAAATAAGAAGACAAATACTCATTTAAAATAATGAATTATTATATTTTATTTTGTTCAATTTTTGGATAATTGAGGTCCTAGAGTATTTACTTCGAATACGTGAGATCTACGGTTTGGATAACTGCCGCATAAATGATGTATACGTAGTGCTGAATAGGATATATCGTTATACATGCGTGTAGTAGAAACAAAAATATCTTTACGCGACATCTGTGAACTTACAACGGAACTACTGCATTTTCAGCATGAAGAGGGCGTCATAAAAGTTACTTACCTATACGATTTGTGCTCACACACACTGAATACGATCTAGTATTCCAAGAAACATATGTATATTCGGTACCTTAAAAAATCCTCGTCCACAAAGGGTTAAAACATTTTCACACGTGCAATTGAGGCGGCGCATCTGTACCGGCACAGATTCAAACCGGCGCTAATTTGCTCCCGACGCTTTAATTCGATTGCCGAGCTGTCCTGACGAGTTCGCTCGTTACCATGGATTTGCATTCAGTCGAACGATTACGTCTATTTTCTAGGAACCCGTGGTGTTGATGTTTGCAAGTAGAAACCAAATTCTAGAAAGGCAATCCTGTCTACGAGGATACTTTTGTCTATTACAATACGAAAGAACGTTTTCGAATGTATAGCTCCGTATCGATGCGTGTTAATTGCATGGTGTTTCTGAGAGAATGTTGTTTCTCAGCTGTTTTTCAGTTGATAGGCTAGCTCGCTGATTTGATCGCTTTTTATTAATTATACCTTATTTCGGTTGAATTATTTTCGGGGAAAAGTGAATTGACAAAGTGATTTTTTTCGAACTTATTGTATAATTGTGAAAACTATTTGCTTTTTTTACATTGCAAGCTAAACATATAAGATTACATATGTATATTGAATCAGCAATTTAATCCAGAAAATAATGTTACACCTGCTGATACAAGATAATAATGCTACAACTATTGGGTTGGCAAGAAAGTAATTTCGGTATTTTAACGTGAAATAAAACAGAATTTCTTTATTCAAGCGATGAACTTTAATCAATAAACTATTTTCTTATTTATCCTTTTTGGCAAAAGTCATCGAACAAAAGGGAAAATATCTTATTCATTAAAGTTCATTGCCGGAATAAAAAAAATTGTGCTCTATTTCACCTTAAAATATCGAAATTACTTTCTTGCCAACCCAAGGAATCATCAATCAATAATATCATGTAATACGTATTGTATTGAAAAATAATTTGCTCATGAAAGAGTTAAAATTGGTTGATAAAAAAGTTCAGTTTTCTCCGAACACACGAGACTTTATTATTTAATATATCGTAATTAAGTTTACTTTTATTTTGCACGTAGATGCATGTACTCACTGCTGTTGTTTTGGATTGTTTGTCGCATCCTAGGTCCAGGCGTATGTCCCAGGATGTCACGCACTCAAGATCCACCGACAACCTCACTTCGTCTTATTTCAGGTAAGTAGAACATTGTTCTAAGAACAATAATCAATAGGTTACCCCCTGCAAGAAGAAAAAACATTAGGAACAGTCTGTGACAGTAACATTCGGACACATTAAAAAAGGCGACAACTTTTTTATCGGACCAAACAACTTTAATATTATTAGCTGTTAGAAGTGTTAGCTGACGTAGACAATTTTTCTTTTTAATTGCAATTGGTCAGAATTGTGGAGAAAACTTTGAAGGTTGCTTTTTACAACTTCATATATACTAATTGTTACAGGAATTTGTTATTTGTCCAAGCAGATCCTGGACATACATGTTCACATAAAAACTGATAAACAATTAACAAGAAAATCTGCATTTCAATCGACTGGAAACATACAATCCAAAAAAATTTTGTGGATCATTATATGAATCATTCGAGATAAAAAATTCGTGTTAACTATTTTTCAAACTATGTCGCACTAAAATTATATGAAAATCGGAGTGTTACATGTGGATAGAGTGTCCGTTGTTAGTCGCCCAATCAAGAGTCACCTAATGTAAACCCGGCTTAAACCGTGAAGTGCGCGTAAAACGGAATAAACTCGAAAAACTCTCGGCTGACGATGCAAGAAACATGACTTGTTGCGGCGCCAGGTGGTTGGTTCGCGGCCCATTCATGAAATACGTTTTTTCTTCCGGACGGTAATTTCATTCACGGAAGTTCCATTGTGGCTGCGATATCCGCGTCGGCCATTCGTTCCCTGGATCCGTCTCGCGAGTTCATTTGCGAGCCGCACGGTTCGCTGCCTTGCGAAATTACGACTTCACGCGGCTCGCTGATCCCGCTTTCGCGCGTGTCAAATAATAAAAGAACCAATTCAGATCCAAAGAACCGATAAACGTCGCGCCGTTGTGCTCGCCAATTCATCTTGCCCGACTCGTGAAAAGAATTTCACCGACGCACAGTGGAATATCTAAACGGAGGAGCGCGCAGAAAATAGCGTTATTTGCAGACTCACGGTTATAATATTGAGTATTGTTGAATTTATCTTAACATTAAACAATAAAGAACACATTTTATTAACTTTAAAGAACCGAGGTGATCTTCATTTTTTATTGAGAAATTTTCGTTTCAGTTTTTGTGTTGCCCATCGTTAAAATGAGTGGTTCACGAGGCCACTTTATCGTGGTATAATGGCTTTTAATTATAATTGTTAGACTACTTAACACTAAACCTACCGACCATTGAAACGAAATGGCACGATTCAATTAATTTGGTTTTCGTGGAACTTTTATTATAATTTATACTCTCGCTCAAAAGTATGTGGACAACACATTCAATTTTTATATGAATCTTTGATGAGTTTAGTTTACACAGTACTAGAGAATATATTTTAATAATAATTATGTGAGTTTCGTATTTAAATAACCGGGTATCCACTTTAAATATTTAAATTTTAAAACGTCTTTAACACTTTTGGCGATGAATAAAAATATTATTTTTATATCTATGATATACACAGGGTGTTCCGTTTATTTGATAACGGAAATATCTTTTTACATTCGACACATATGAAGGTCAACACTATTATACTCAGAATTTGATACTCTATCGATCTATGGTCTAAAAAATAGCACATTCCATTTTAAAAACTCAATTTCACTTTGAAATCCCCCTCCCCACCATTCTAGTTCTCAAAAAAATTAGACTATATGATTTTATCCTTCATACCGAACAATTTTTGTAAACAAATTTTTTTCGTAACTTCAGTGCGTCACAAGATATTTCCGTTATCAGGTAAACGAAACACCCTGTATACACTCCCGCTCAAAAGTATGTGGACAACACGTTTAATTTTTGTATGAATCTTTGATCAGTTTTATTCAATTTTATGCGGTCTAGTTTAGACAGTTGATAATAATTCATTAGATATCTCACCAATAATTATGATTATTGTCTTGAGAAAACAGCAGACCACGCTAATAGATTATATCAATTAAATTGTACAATTTGGTACTATTAGAATAAATTATATTTGCAACAAAGTGTCCATATACTTTTCAGCGGGAGCGTATATTTGGATAACGAAATGTGTAAAATCATTTGTGATTTGGTGGTAGTAGATTTATGGTTAAACAGTCGATCAGTCGGTCATGAAACAAAATGAATCAGCGTTCTGCCAGTCACTAATCGGCCGCTTTCTTTCGCAGGAGCAAGAGCCGCAGCGTGGATCACGGATTCACGACGCCTTTCGACTTGGATTCGTTGCGGAACAAGGTCGAAGGACGCTTCGAGTCCGTCGACAAGCTATCGAAAGGTGAGTAATCCCGTTTGAGAGCGTCTTGAATAAATCGCGGAAGCTTCCGCGGAGCAGGAAAAGAGCTCGATCACCGCTCGGCGCGGCGCGGCACGGTGGCCGTGTAGGTCGCGATCCAACGAAGGCCTCTCTCGATCGCAGCAGGCGCTACGCCAGCCGTTCGTGCGACGACGATCCGCAACCTTACTCGAGCGAATCGCATTGACTTACTTTCCTTAAAGTGGCACGAACGCTGCGACTGATCGATGGTTTCGCGCGCGTCACGCCGATCGCGGCATTTGTCCGCGAATTTACCGTCGTGCCGCGCGCCGGTTCGCGCATCAGGAATCGATCAAACCCGCCGCGGCGATCTATCAGGTTCCTGCGAAACGGATGGCCGATCGGCGTTCTTCTGCTCGACGTGTTATAATTCAGACACGGTGTATGTACATCAATCGAAATAACGCCCACTGCAGTGTATACACTTTACCGTTCGGCCTGCTAGCTCGTTTATTCGTTTCGCGAAAAATTCTACGATCGAGAGATTCTCGTTCGACAGCTAAAACAGCGGGTGATTTTTCAAAATGTTTCTCGGAAGAGGTTCGATAATGCACGGATGTTTATCGGGATATGTAGGCGACTGATATTTACATGCACAGAAAGACAGTTAATGAGGAAAACGTCTTCAACGTACTGTTTAGTCTGTTTCATATTGTCCAATGATCAAGAGTCTTGTTATCTAGTAGGCAAACACAGAGGGGTTCACTGTCCAAATAAAATATATCGATCGACGTAGAGTAGATAAGATACTTTTCGCGGAACGGAGCGAGGAAAAAGCAAACGTGGAAAATTATTCCTCCTAAATATTGAAATTCACGATTTCTTGCGAGATTTATTATGGGTGGATGTGGAGATAGCGATGATTTTTAATTTCCCTTTATCCGCTTTACATTCAGATACTATAAGACTGTGGGTCTTTATGTAAAATGAAAATGTCCTGAGATAAGTAAGAAGGTCTGACGTAGGCCGAGGTCACAGAAAAATAGTAGCACCACGCGATCTAGGAAACAGCACGGACCCGAGGGTTTTTCTTAGATCAAGGCTTTGCTGTATACATATACAGGGTGTCCCAGTACTGATGGTACACCCGTGGAGGGATAAAATATATTTGAGTTTTTGAGAAAATCGAGTTCCTCCTCCTCCTCCTCGAACATACACTGCTGTGCAAAAGAAAGAAGCACCCGGAAGAAAAATAGAAAAGCGTAAAAAATCAAATGAGAACACAGTAATTTGAACACAGTAATTCATTTGAATGGTTCTGAGAATATGTGTTATTGCAGATTGTCTAATACTTTAAATGCAATCAATCAGCCATTGTACAATGCAATTTCTACATAAGATATTATTTTTGTCATTATATCTTATAATTATATATACTGGGTGCTCCTTTCTTTTGCATAGTAGCGTAATCTGAATATGAAACGGACGCCCTATGGATGTACAGTGCTATTTGGGATTATTCCATTAAGGGGACACGATGTCAGCGTTAATCTGTCCCGGTATGCGCGGAGATTGCCACGAAAATTTAAGCGGTGCGTGGTCCCACGGCATTTTATTAAACAGAGGGTCCGAGTATGTAACCCAGATACGCGTGTGCAGCCGTGGTGCAGCGTGCAGTATGCGCCCGTTTGCGCCTTTAATGGGCGGCGAGGATTTGCCAAATGACGGTCGCTCGAATTCCCGGTTGTCCGTGGAAATTTATCTAATTACCGAGCCAGAGCTGCGCCAGGAGATCGATGATAATCGGGGAATCTGTCAGGCAATTTTAACGCGGACTGCGACCGGTGATTCCGAAAAATTCGCAACGACAGTGACTGATCGCCGCGTGCAGTTTCGAATAATGCCCGGGATAAAAGCCAGACGATTCCGAAGAGATCTAATTATTTGGAGAGAGCCGCCTGGAAATGGGAAATGGGAAATGGAGAGGGGGAAATATTCCATTGCAGGATTCGGGAGAGAGTAGGATGATCGCGGTCAGTATTATAATTACAAGTTTTTCATTTTTCTAGTTTTCAAAGTTCGTCTTTCGTGACCCCAGAAAAATATTCTGTATGCTTCTTTTCGCTGATGCATTGCAATCATGTTCGGATTTGGTAATTCTTTACTATCTCAAAGTATTTCGAAGTGCCACATTCATCTTTTACGGAATTTTAAGAAGATTCTGGTGTGGCAGATCACATACTGAGGAAACAGATTGACTGTCAGTCGGACACATGGAAGTTCTTCTTAATTTTCTAGAGCACATATGATATTATTCCTCCTCGAGTTTACCCGCGCGGTTCGCGATCTTCCACTTCGATGAATGTTTAACTTTCGTGTTTGAATGGTTGCGGGGTGGAGGCGCAGTTGGTCTACTTCCTCCCGTTTAATCCGGAGCTATATCCAGTCCAGACTATCGGTGTACTACATAAAATAGGTTCCGAACGATTGTTTCGTTTCGCTGCCAGGGGATATTGTTCCACCAGTGAACCGAGTATGTACTTACATACATACATGTGTTCTGGACCGGTATCAATTAATAAGTAAAACAGCGGGCACCAATCTCTAGGTAATTGAGAAAATCTTAAAAAGAAGTCAAGCGTTCCGGATTTATTCAAAGAAGAAAGTCATCTTCTATAAATGTAGAAGATTTAAATAAAGAATAGGTTATAAAAAAATTAGATCTTATTAGCAAGACATCTGAGAGAACTTAACAATACAGTTGCTGCATAAATTTCAACATGAAGAGGGCTTCACAAATATTGTTTTCTCGTTTAATACCAGAGTTCTAGATAAACTAGCGTTCTGCAAACAGTAAGGGACACTTGTGAATTGATAAAAAAAACTTCCAGAATTAGAAAAAATATAAGGAGTGTTCTTGACATTTCCACAATAGTGTGGCGTATTACCTGGTTTCAGCCAATGATACCTCGAAGAACGTGATTAGGCTACGAAAGCGCATATGTGGAAATGCACGCGGTTCCTGAAGTTGTCGATGAAAAATGAAATAAGGCTGGGAGAGTAGGCGCTGTGTGCGATAAAGCACGTGCATCAAAGTTAAATTATCGCGCCAACGATGACGTGATCGCAACATGGCAGTGATAGTCAGTCGTCCGTGGCAGTGGCGCGAGTAGTCGTCGCGGCGCGAGTTGCCATCCGAGAAGTTGTCGAACACGTCCTTTCAACGTAAGAGGATCCGGAGATCTGGCGCATCGCTCGTTTTCCTTATTTCGCGGTGGCCAGTCGCGTCCCGCGTTTGCCTGTGTGCGATCTACGCGGTCCATCTATCTTTCAGTGTGCTCGATCGGCCATAAAATCGAGACGCCAACACCTGGTGCTTGTTATTCGCGTCCGTAATTGCTGTTCCACTGTGCACGATCCGCATCACCTTGAAACGCGCGAGGCTGCGGCAGCTACGCGCGCGAAAACGAACGCCGCCGAGGCCCCGGCATACGATCGAGCGATCTTTCCGTCGATCGCCGATCTATCCAGCCTGATTAGTGATCGGCAATCAGTGTACACGTGGCTAGAGAATCGATCGACGAACTTTTGTGCTCGCGATAACGCGGTCGAGCCGCACGTGCTCACCGGTGAGGATCTCGGAGAACGCTTCTCGATCTTGGAATCGGCAGCCTCTAGCTTCAATCGTCAGGAACCCTTCAAGAAAACGAGGGTCAATTCTGCGGTTGTAAGGGAAAACGCCGCTCAATTTAATTGAGCTCAGTTTACCAAAAAAAAGTCATTAAACAAATTCACAACCACAGAATTAATTTCGATTCTTGTCTCTCTGGTGGTTAGCTCTACCTGTGGCGAACAGATGTTGCTCACTATTTATTTGTGATCGTTTTGAATTACAAAAGAGGATCGTGGTGGCTTAGTGTTCATCGTAAAACCGTCCGAGCCAAGGAACAAGCGCGCGACTAAAATATTTCAAAATATTCCATAAACCGCGCTAGCGTACCGAGAATTATAGTTTTACAGCCATAACCGCCTGTTACCAAATGCATCTCTAGCCCTACTTTCCATAATTTTCCACTATCTCACATAATTTTCCAAAACCACACCTACCAACGAGCTTCCCTAAAATCTATGCGGTTACAAGAGCAGAACTGTTTTAGTCTGCCTTGGAGACAGCAAGCCGAATCTTGGACTTCGTCAATGAAGAAGCTTGTTCTCCGGAGAGACATTAGACCAACATTAGAGAAATTTATATTAAATTGATTTTAGATCATATTTTCCATTTCGTTTAACCTTGGTGCCCGGCGTTGATAAAATTCGATAGCTTTAGATAACGGTGAGAAGGTGACATGACAGGTAATGCGCGAGGAACACGCTCGGTAGATCCACGAACGTCGTTAATAGCTGGGCTAATTGAATAGAAATTACATAGAAATTCATTTAGACACTGCAATTCATAGAATTACGCCAATGAAGCCTCTATTAAAGGTTTCATCACACTGAAAACAGAATAGAAACTTTATGATCCTGTTAACCTATCGCCGTTTAGATTACAAGTCAATTGAAAGTGAAATCAATTGGAGATAAGTAGGAAGAATTTCGTCGTAAACACTGCCCTCTATAAGCTCACACAAATATTGCCACAAAACTCAATATCATAGTAATCAAAAGATATATAGTATACCATAACGTTATAAAAAATATACAGGGTGTCTCAGCTGAAGGAGGTCACCTAAATATCTCCTTTATTTTTAATGGCACAAAAAAGAATATTTATAGCATGATTTAAACGGCATCGAAGGAGAAATATCATAGAACAATTTTTTTTTGTCCGGTTATTTTTTCATAGTTTTTTCAAGGTGATCGTTATTTTTCATCGGGAAAACTTTTTTTTTATTCCATCTTGTTAATGACTTAAGCATATTCAAATGTATTTTTTCGATGACCTTGAAAAAACTGAACAAATAACCGGACAAAAGAAATTGTTCTTCTAGGATATTCCTCCTTCTACCATTTATATTATGCCATAAATATCTTTTGTGCCATTAAAAATGAAGAAGATATTAAGGTGGCCTCCTTCAGCTGAGACACCCTGTATATAATTCAATGAGATGGTTTGACAATTATTACGAGTAGTAAGAAAGTTACAATTATTGTGAGCAACGGGATATATTTTGTTATTAATAAAATAAAAACCCGTGCAAAACTCATTCCATCAAATTCGATGTAGTTGCAAATGACTCTATTGGGCCCGTTAGCATCCGTACAAAATGAGAGGGATAACTTGTTACTTAAGTCGCGACAGTGCGCCTTTGTTGTCGAACGATTGTCGGTACCGATATAGAAACCTCCGCATCAGCAAACTGAGAATAATTCTCATTTTCTGCGACGTTGTACGCGGAGGTAACACTAGAATCAAGAAGCCAACCTCGAGTCAGCTTTTGATAGGCGCCGCCCCAATGTGTCGTAGCGCCGTTACCGTTGAATTTTAAGCAGGGATTAAAGACGTTGGCTTTATTACCCGCAATGAATATTCATCGAGATATTGGAACGATTCTATTACTGTTCCAGGACTGTTACACAATTTCGTGTTCCAGAAACGTCCGAGCCCGTTCCCAGAAACAGTTACCAAAATCGACCGTGTTACTGTTCCGCGAACTGTGTCCTGAATGTTTAAACAGCCCTCTATCATCTCAGATATGGATCGCTGTTAATCGTTGTTTTTCTAACACGTTAGAAACGTTCTATTTACATTCAACGTGTCGCTGGTGACTTACAAGAGAAGGACCCCAAGTGTCCGACTTCGATTTTGATAATCTTTTGTGAGACGATGGTACATGGATCCCTAATGATGTCTGCAAAATATTAGGTGTAATTACGCAATAGTTTCAAAGATATAAACAATTGAACTTTCACGGAACCTGCTTACACGGCTAATGGAACGGCAACAAGGTATGAAAGTTTAATTGTTCATATCTTTAAAATTATTGAGAAATTACACCTGATATTTTGCAGACACCATTAGGGATCCATATACCATTGTCTCAAGCAAAATGATCAAAATCGAAGTCGGACACTTGGGTCCTTACCTTGTCAGGATGCAAATGTTGACGTCGTCTCTTCGTCACAGGTTATTGATGAATTTGAAAATAGACATTAGTCGAATAAATAAATAGTTCACCACCTGACATTTCGGTGACTGCGAAATTTTCCAAGGTAACGAGGTTTGTAAAGGAATTTTGGGCAGCTTTCGACCGGAAACCGGTCGTCCGGTAGAAAAAAGGTTCCCGGGAACAGGTTTGGGATCCGGTCGGAGAATCATCGGTATCAAAAACGAGTCCTTCTAACAAACGACTCGGTAGTCATGACGCCTCGAGGGAGAAAGTCCCGTAACTCGCTTCTGCTCGACGTCTTCGGAGCGATCGGTTCGATAACGCGACCAGAACACTGTCCGTGTAAAATGGTTGACAACTTGTAACCTTCGAGGCTGCCGGGGATTTCATAATCGAATTAGCGTTCCCAAAGCCGCGGATGAAGTCATCGTTCGTGAAACACGCTCGGCTGCCTGAATGATTCGTGCCGGTTCCCTCGTAAACCGGCTAGCTGCAGGCGGCATGAATCGTTTGGACAACGTGAACCTTAGGCGTGTTGATTGTTTCGAGTGAACGTACTAAATTGACGTAGAAGCGTAGAATCGCGTTTACACGCATGATCAGTCACCACTTGCCCTGCTAATTACTTCACGTTCTGAATTAAATAAGCCGGTTAGCAATTGCAAGCAATGCGGCCCGAGACACGGGCTGTTAATTTCGGTTAATTATACGGTCGTACGACTATACTGCTTTTTCACAGTTCACAATCGCATGACGGAGTTTATTTATAGCCAGCTCGCAAAACGTGATTATCCTTTTTATAACAAATGATGTCGAGTTTTGTCAGTCACAGTTCGCGATACTTCGAATTATGAAGTCAGGATAAAGTGTGGCGTTAGAGAGGGAAGAACCCTGCCTTAGACACTGGGCTACCGGAATAATAGGGATCGGTGACTGGTCAGGTACTGTCCAGTGAAAGAGTGTAAACTAGCGGGACGGGAACGGGGCTAGGGGGACGCAAAGAACACCTCAGTGGTCAGACTAGAACGTAGACGCCTATTCTCACACGCATTATTGGCTCTAACGCGCTATTGGCAGAGACGGACACACACACACTAATCGGGCGCGTGACGCGGAGAGCGAGTCAGATGTATACAAACAAACGAGACAGAGCGAGCAATGCTGTCAACGGCCATCCATTGGCGTAGTCTGCGTAATCGGCGTAGTCCAAGAGTTAGCTAACTGTCAAGTTGATTTCATTTTTTAATTACTTCTGTAAAATGTGCAAGGTTTATCGGTGCCTCATAGACTTATACAATAAATAAAACGTAAAAATTTTAAGGTTAACTTAGTTCTTCGCGAAAAGGACTTGGAAAAAATCGGTTTTTATTTTTTTTAACTACGGCGCACCAAGCCATAAAATCTGTAAAAATTCGTGAACAATAACTATAACAATATATCGGTACTGTAAAAATATAAATGTTGTCACTGTAGAACTTCCATATGAAATCTGCATTTTTTCGATTTTTTTTTGAGGTTTTTGTTTTTTTATAAGCAGGATTTTCAATTTAGAAATCTGAAACCAATTGCAGAATATGTATTTGGGTCCTTGACATGTGTCAGATTTTTCTCAGAATTTCTAATCATCACTAGGAAAAATAGGCCAAAAACTGGTTTTTCTATTTCAACAGGGTTGAAATTTTACTCAGTACATTTTTTCTTGATGCCCTATCGAATAATCCGGCTCAATGGCACTTTTGACCATCTTATCCGGTATATTCGAGTTCTTTTGGATAAGGTACAATGAGTAAATAAGTTTTTATTTGTGACCGACGAATAACTGTCCACGGAATACAATCGCGTGCGCGTTGTTAGTTATTTACAAATTATTATAGTAGAAATGCATGGTAGCAATGTCTGTTCCTACGCCTATGAAAGGCGGGAGCTACGCGTGAGTCGAAAAGTGGGGATCGGGCGGAGCGTGCACAATGCTCTTCTTGCCCCGCACCCGTCCCGCTAGTTTACACTCTTTCACTGGACAGTAGTAGCGGTTAAAGTCTCGACTTGACTATTTGTCCATTTTCTAATGAGCGCAGGACGTGACCACCGCATCTGCTTTTCATATTTTTGGTGTCAACCAGAACGCAATAAAGTTGCCAAACAAATGGACAGAGTGCAGGCGACATTTATTTATTCAACGTCGGCTGATGAACACGTGGCCGAAGTTTGTTGAACATCCCGCGGAACGTTCTCTATCTGTGACATGGTACAATTGTTGTTCCCGTTGGAGACCATTAAAAGTTTCCGCAATTAAAAATCGTGGTCGAGAGACACTCGTGGGTTTCAGTAAACATTTCAATTGAACGTCTATTTCTGATGACGTGTCGCGAATTCCAGCTCCGTTGATACACATTATTTGCGCGTTCGAGAACGGTTCGCGCGCCAGTATCAGTCGTTGATCCTCGGCGAAGAGTGCTTACGCGAGTGTCGATCGGACAATGGAGATCGATTATACCATCCGATCGGATTCGCCGTGGGAATTCCTGGATTACGAGCCGAGCAACGTCTACATCGTCGAGAAAAATGTCTGTGACTATGTCGTGTACTATGTGGTCGACGACAATTCTCGACAATTCTTCGACAACTTTCGTCTATTCGCGAGTTCCATTGCAGGTATTGCTACGTTTAAATAATTCGGTGACAATTCGTCATCTTTCTTTATTGAAGGATCAAAAATAAAAGGGAGAGAAATAGAAATATACTCAGAAATTTTCAAAGTAACTGCAGTGAAGTCTCTATACTGGTTCAGTTAATCGCTGAATTAAGGGGGTAGACTCTTGTTTCCAGGATTGCAAGGGTGCGGAATGATAAAAGATCAATCCAGGCCTCGATCGCCCTCAACAGTTCTGTTTTTACGTTTAGGAGGCGTAATTTGCATTATTCGAAAGCATACAGCTGGGCATGTAGCTCTTTTAATAAAGCTGCGACATCTACATCCTGCTGAATAATGCAAATTACGTCTCATGAACGTGAAAAGAAGATAATAAACTAGAAACGAGTCTACCACCTAAAGCTTCCTAAGTTCAGCGTGACGTACTGTGCGTGCGTCACAAGAAGTCCCGTGAGAAGAATGCGAGGCTGATTGGTCATACTGGAAGGGGCACGCCTCGTTTCACACGTATTGGCCTAAGCGGTCGTACCAGTGGGGATGGGCGGAGCGAACGAGGGACTTCCCTCGTTCCTGTTCCATCCCCTTCTTCTGAAGCACGGACAGTACAAGCAACTATATTTTTACGCGAGCGCAACGTCACGTCGAACAAATCGAAAGCACATGACGACACGGGAGATGAGAGCGGCCATTCCGCGAACGAACGCAAATGCATTTAATTGTCGCCAATTTACAATCCTCGATCGCAACACGTGCTCAGGAATCGAGGAAGGAATCGAACGAGCGAGTGAACGCGCACTCCGCTCAAGAAAATCATCGGACCGTTTCTACATCGTCTCGCTATTAATTGCAACGATGTAGCAGTTCGAGCGAACCTCGAACAATGAAATCAATTGCTACAACTATTGATTTTCTCGGATTAATTCGAGAGTTCGGACTCCGGTTGGTCGGGAATTGTGTGTTGAAGCGGAACGCTCGACGCAGTCAATAGTGAATTACACGCCCGAGGAAAATGGCGTTTCAACTTTACGAGGTTTTACCCCCTCGTCGCGAGTTATAAACGGGACCTTGCGGGGGACAATCGCTGAATGAGGTTTTTTCGCTCGAACGTTGACGAGTATAGTCTATCTTTCGAAAAACAGACTCGAGATAATTGTCTACTATGATCATGCAACGCTGCCATAGAAATGTTTTAGAGACTGTTCGAAAACTGCATTACAATACCTTCGTTTTGCGTTGATTGAAACACCAGTGTGTTTATTTGATTTTACAAATTGTCCACAGTTCAATTATGTATGTTTAACACGCACTTGAAATATTGAAATGAATAGTTTCCTCGCGATACGTGTCACGAAACGTTCGAACGTTATCCTTTGCTAGTGTGAATTTGCATTTCTTAAGTTTAGCCGACGAATGCAAATTCGTGCTCGTTGCTTAACCATAATGGACGGTTCCTCGTTTGAGGTGTTCGCGAGATACCGCGAAAAAATACACGATTAACGCGCATTGTTAACGCGTTCGCCACGTTCAAAAATAAATTATCTTAACAGAGCCGACTTTCTCCGCGACGCGGCGCGGCGGCGGAAAGGTTAGTATGATTCATGGATACGGTGCTTGCCATTTTCATTAGGTAAACTAAGACCTTGAAGAATGCAGTTTGCACGAGCTCTGCGATCGTCGTATCCGCAGTTAGAGAAACCGTGGTTGCGAGAAGAAAGTTTTTTTTAGAAGGTTCTACGAAATGATGAAAACTATTTTAATATTCGCCTGAAGTTAATATGCAATTACTTAATGTCGTGTATAATTAATATGACACGCTCTTTAAATTAGAATAACTTTTTTATAAATGGATGAAACGACGAAATTTTCTATTAAAACTAAATTGTCATGCCTGTAAATAATTTACGATGCTATCCCAGAACGTTCGCATTGAAATGAACGTGGAACGACCTAGAAGAGATTATTCGATCGCTTCCGTCGACAGTAACGAAATTCAGATTCGCGAGCGAAGAGGTTACCCGACAGAGAACACGAGATAAAAACCGCAGGCAATTAAACTAATCACGAGACGCAACATTTCCGTTTGTATTCCTCGCGGAGAAAACATTCGGTCGCGTAACAAAGCCAACAGGAAGAGGTGTCAATTCAGAGGCTTGTTCGTCGTGATGCGATGGCCTTCGGCGGTTCGGAAGACTCGTTCGAGTTCAAGCTGTCTTCGTTTCCATAAATTGCCCAATTTCTACAATAATAACATGGACGCTTTAACAACCGCACATTTTATCACGGAACTTATTTCTCACAATTTTGCCTTTGAACATTTTGTCTTTATAAATTGAATGGTACGGAAACGTTCATACCTGCAGTGTTTTATAGAGACTTTTCCATTGTGTTCCCGAAGAAACAAGCAAATGAGTCGATGAAACTGATGATTTTCAATTTTTCTTGCAGATTCGGACAGCGAGAGCAAAGATGGCTCAACAACTCAAGAGAAGAAACATGGCCGCGTCTCACAGCCTATCAGCACTATCGCATACACGGTGAGTAGAATTCGACTGGAGGATCCTGATCCCACAGCTATGACAATAAGACACTCCCTCGAGCTTGCAGTAGCCTGACGCGAGTGCACTCGTGCTTGCACCGTGTCAAACAATGATCAATAGTCGCGGAGATAATTGGGTGTCAAGGGGAACGAGCGTAACCTCTGTTCCAACATGTAAATGTTTGTTGGAAATGTATTCGTCGACGATGCACACTGCTACCTACGATCTGCATCCGGTGAAAAATGTTTCTGCTTCATTCCTTCCGCGTTGAATTTAAGTCCGAGATTCGAGACCCAATTTCAATTTGAATGAAAAAAATTGCGACTTGAAAATAAATCTTAGTGAACCCTTTCTTGATATTATAGAATCAATCTTGAAATTATCTCTCAAGATTTCTCCGTATAGCAACTGCAAGAAACCAAAGTAGCATTCTGGAAATATTCTTATGCAGCTTATTATGCATCTGCTACCCACAAATTGTAGGACATAGATTAAGGCGAATATTTGAGCCTCGGTTTGAGTATGAAGTTCGTATTTGAAAATGAATTTCAGTCTATGCATTTCCAGACGAAAAATTTGTGGAACTATCACTCGAGATTTCTCCATGTCGATTGCACGAAACCAGAGCTGCACTCTAAAAATGTGTTGAGCCAAGTGGCTATAGAAAATTCATTCGAATTTGACAAATGGCGGGACGAGCATGATGAACTGCTCGGAGCAGCAATCTCGGTAAAGTGCAAGCAAAGTTCGACCGCGAACGTTCAAAGAAAGTGACGGAACTTATATTCATCGATCTTGGAACGAGCCACCGAGACGCTCTGATGGGATCCGATGTTCCGTCGATCGCAGTTTCGAAACTCACCCAAAAGAGATTTATCGCGCGAACGACGCCGGGAACCGTGCTACGCGGGCCCCAGAAAAATGAGTTCGTCGAGCGAAACTGACGCGTCCATGAGTGTCTTGTTAACAACCGCATACCGCGTGCAACGAACGAGCTTGTAATGGTGGAAGACGTACCACGAATGATTCATCATTGTCACAGAGACACTCGATCCCGGGCCCGTTCACGTCGAGCGGTATCAAGCGATACTTCTTCTTCATTAATTATTATCCACGTGCAGTTTCCACAATTAATGCGAACCTAATGCTCCTCCCATTCCTCTCGTACCTGTGCAAAATCGACGCGCACCTTCTCCTCGGAGTAATAGATCTTTCAGGAATAAATCGTGATCGCCAGCTTCAGTTTTGATGAACGGTTTTGCCAGCTAAAAAATGAACGGTTAGGTCCAGGCCACCAATATTTTATTTGGAAACCGTTCAAGTTGAAACTAAAGGTTCAGTGTAAATTAGATTAGTAGAGTGACGTCGCGTCATTAAGATACTGCAAGAGAAATCTTCCTATTTACTCACCGCTTCCACGAATCCATTGGGAAGAACGCGAATTTACATAAACCTCTGTAGACTATCGCGATTAGATGTAATCTAACTATAATTCGAAGTACATCAAAGTACGTATTTATAGAGGAGCATTCACGAAAATGATAATTGAATTGAGAAATTATATCTGTGTATTGCAAAGTGAACAGTCCATTACACTCGTCTCACCATTAGAATATAAACTAGCGCAAACATTCCAAAATAAAAATCGGTTTTCCATCTGAAGCAAAAGATTACGTCACTCTTAACGAACAACACGTCAAAGTGTAAAACGCTTGATTACATCTGACAGCTGCACGATTGCATAAAATCGAACGAGGCACGGGGTTCGGTTATCGCTGTACTGCGCCCGTCGCAAGAAACCTCTTAATTCGCTGATTTCAGTGGCTCAAGTTTTGATTTGTCGTGATTAGTCATCGGTAGATTGCGAATCTTTATGCATTTATAGAGAAATTTATGAAATTCAGAATTGTTGGAAAATTGAAAATGCCAATATATGATTTCTCTTGTAAGGTGGAGTGGGGTAAGTCCGCCCTAATTTTTGCAAAGTTCAACTTTAAACTGATGTATCTTCAGTCTGGTATGTAAAAACTTAACGTTTTTGGTATCAAACCCTTGCCACAGTTATTACTGATGAATTAGTATTATGTAGGATTCTAATTTTCCTTGAAAATTATCATTTTGATAGGATATTGTACAAAGTGTCAACTAAGACCCACTTGCCCCGAAAATGGGGCAAGTCCGTCTCTGAGAGTTAAAAATGCTTTCGAACCTTGTTTCACGTGCTACGGGGCAAGAAAAGAATTATTATCAAGCCTGGTACAAAATGCTTTTTATTGCATTAAATATATTGTTTAGTTTTATAGTTACCCATACAGTACGCACTTACCCCACCGTGATAGTACGGACTTGGCCCGTGTAGTAATATTTACGGGGCAAGATCATCTTATTAGTGTTTTTTTTCAATAAATTTTAAAAAATACAATAAAAATGGTTTATTTAATGTAAACCTACATCAAAATGTTTGTAGTACTTACCTAAAATAACAACACAGATTATATTAATAACTTGTAAACTATTGCACGTTCAGGGTAACCTCAAAGTTGTACGTGTACCTCGCACGTGACTGTTTGGCATTGTTTAATTTAAGCGAAGAAAACACCTTTATTCTTGGGCGACATCTATGTAGAATAGTTCATGCTAACTTATACTACATTAATAAATACAAGCCAGAGAAATTTCGTTCATATTATAATAAAAATAACAAATTAACGGACTTACCCCACTCCACCTCTTATTAAAACCATTCAATTTGGTTTCTATTTCTTGCGATCGATGCAGCAATTTTTATTTTCCATAAAGATCCGCAGTCTAGTCATCAGGTAGTTGGTTCATCGCCGGGTCTCCGACCACTCGTGACAATGTAAATCATTGATTTTCCATTACTTTATGGCATAAAATACAGGTTCGTGTGCCACATTCATATATGAATTTTCTTCGAAATCCTGAGCATTAATTAAATCGCTATTTTCGATTATAATTGTCAATATATATGTCATCGTACCAACTGGGAGTTAAGACACGCGCAAGTATTTTCGGCCGCAACACGAGCACGAAAAGTTTGGAGAACTCGCTGGGAATCCGTCGCATGCCAAACTCTTGTTAGGCGACTCGTTTAACGCGAAACTTCGGGGACTGGTTCCGGAAGACGCGGACACTTACTATGCAACAGGAATTTTCGCGGGGGTGGACGTGTGAGCGGAGAGGGTGGTGGATGAGAGGGATGGAAACGCATCGCTCGAATTCTGGAGCAGAGCGACGCCGTCGGTTGAGAAACACAGGACACGGACTGGCCTGGCACGCGACGATCGATACCGGAAATCGAATGACGCCAATTCGAACACATTTCTCATGCATTTCTCGTGCCTGGCGAAACGAAGAAAAATGTCCGCCGCCTTCGCGCGCGTTTTTACATTCACTCTCCTCCTCCTCCTCCTCCTCCCACCGATATATCTCGCGATTGTGTTCGTTTTCGGCATACAGTCGATCGGACCGTTTAGTCCGCAAAATGGAGTTCGTTCTGTCCCATTTAACTTTTCTTTCAATACACCGGTGGTGGTTCGATGTTCCAGATTCGCGTCGTGCAAAGATTATAAAACGTCTTTGCTTATACAATTTAACTCCCGAGAAGACGCTATATTACGTTTTTCATCAATTCCTGCTGAGATATAAAAACGTTCAGCATGGGCATGAATGGGATTGAAAAAGTAATTATTCATAAAGAAGATGTTTTCAGCTCGTTCGACCGTTGCGAAGTGGTACTTAAAGTTTTAACGAGTGGCACGAGGTTAAAGTGATGGATACGAAGTAATTCTTGCATCGAAGCGTCGAAATGAATTGCTGGGGTAAGATCGTGTTAGTAGGTGACGAAACGAGGAAATGTAAGAACCCGTCATTAACTAGATAAATGATGCAATTCAGACGCGGAAAGGATCGCTCTGATCAGAAGTAAAGTATCGAATTTAGGAGGGAGTGGAAAGACACTGGATGGAGGAAAGTGGAAAAAATTAATAAATGCGAAACTCTGGGGAAACACAAAAACGTCGTTGCTTAAAAAATTGTGATAAGAAGAAATCATCGTTTTCGTGATTGAGGAGATTAACACTTAATTGGTCAAACAAATTGGAATATGTTAGCGCAAAATTATTGAGAGTTGGAAGCTTCGGTAAAAGCAATTTTATCAGAATTTCGAGGTTGAAAAATTGACTTTTGGCCGGGATACGCTGCTTTCTAGAACATCGTGCGATTATGCGAGTCGAGGGGATCTCTCTAGCCACCCCGTGCGCGAAAATTTCTCAACCGAGTCTCGCCGGGTTCGTTGCACGGGATGCAGCTCGCCTGGGGACGAGTGAAGTTGCACGTTGCACAGACGCCAGACGGTTCGAGATGTTGCGCAACAACGTGCTTATGCTTTCCTGAGCGGACGTGCGCGTGAGCGCAGCGCAGCGGCGCAGTCCCGCGGATTGACGCTCACTTTCTCGCCTCGTAACCGACACGACATTTCGCGGGTTTCAAACAGTTTTGAAAGACTTTGTGCATTTTAACGTGTCGACCGCGCGCGGACCGGTGAAGGGGGAATGACCGATACAGAAAACAGAAGAGAGAGAGAAAGCTGTCCGAGCAGAAAGACTCGGTACCTGGGTACTAAGAACTAGACCGCGGATTTTCATGCGAAGTAAAAATTGCCTAACCCATTGCGCTCAGAGAAATTTTAATTCGAAAATTAGACATTTCTTCCGACCTAGAATAATTTTACTGTATACGATTTTTTTTATCTTATGGATGTGTAATTGATTAGACGCCAACATATTTAACAATTAGACTGCGGATCTTCATGCATTTATGAAGCAATTGGTTAGGTGAAATATAAAACAGTAAAAGATTTTTAAAATTCGAGAATGCTATACATATTGCTTTTAATGTAACAAAGTCGTTAAGGGATGAAATCAATTTTTATATTATTCCTGCTTCCCACGATCAATGCAAAACATTTTTATTTTACAGAAAGATCCGCAGTCTATTAATAGTCGAAACAATATTGTGAATAATGGTACAGCCTTTTCTTTTTGTTAATAGTTGTAAACAGCTAAGAATGATACAACAGCATTTTTGAACTCTTCAAATGTTTTTTCTATTTTGCATTTGCTCTACTATTTTTTTTATATTAGCTGCTGTACCATATGTGTAATATTATTTTTTATATTTAATATACCCCGAAACGAATCTCGTTCAACAATCTTATTGGCGTTCTTGATCGAATATTTTCTGCCGGGGGCGGTAGTAATAGGTATCTAAAGAAAAACTAGCAGTCAGCTGAAAAGTCGGGGCGCAAACGAGAGGTAAGAAAATGTTCAAGAGGTGGAATTGAATTTTCTCGGGCAACAATGGAGCCTTAAATATAAAAAGATTCTTGTTCCGCTTCCTTTGTGAGATTACCGTTCATTCTGGCTCCAATAAACGGTCCCGGACCGCCGCAGAATGTACCGAGGTAGCGGAAGGACCTAATGTTCGATCTAATGGTGTGTCCCGAGTCGGTGATTCCACCGGGTCGTCCCATTATCCCCCGCGCGACGGTGCTGCAATGGCCGAGATTGCCCTATAATCCAAGTGTCGCGCTGTAATCAGTATTGCTCCGGTCCTCCGATTAGAGCTTATGCTTAGCTTAGGCCGTTCGTTTTCGCCTCTTGCACCCCGTTGATCGATCAACATCTGTCATCCGACTGCTTTTCTTCTTATCTGCCTCGGCTCACGTGAGATCACTCAATGAAATCTAAACAATGGCCGGATGTGGATTGATCACTTTCATTATACAGCTGGGTATTATAAATATTTATCTAAAATAATGATCCGAGTAAATACTTTTTGGTCGAATCGTTTGTTCGGTGAATTCATTATTCGCGATGAAAGTTGCGATACATTGAAAGTCAAGCGAAACTGAAGAGTGCGTTTAGCAACGTTCAAGAACTGTAACAGATTGGTGGGATCGTTCTGATTGGAATTTCTCTACCGATAGAGATAGTTTAGTAAACAGCTTCGCGGCGAATGGTTTTCAGATATTTTCACTCTCTTGGATTTAATGGAAGCTTTCTTTTCGACGCCGGCAATTAACGGCCGTCCATTTGCTTCGACCTCCAAGCATCTTCGCCATCGACGCGAACGTTTTAAGTGAACTCAGCCGAAGGTGGCTCGCAAAAGCCGCGGAAATCACTGGTTTGAAAGGATCTCGAGTATGAAATCTTCCTTCAGAATGCGGCGCTTTGACGATGAACTGCAAACGGTGTCGCAAGTTTTTCTCCCCTTTTCCCGGGGAACTCGAGGGACTTAACGAGCACCTCGTTTTTCACGGTGAAAAACAACCGGTGACTCGGCGAGGGCCAAAAAGCGGGATCTTTCACTCCGCGCCTCTTGAAAATCGACTCCTTAACCTAGTGCCAACCGAATGTTCGCGCGTGTACCAACGTCGAAAATCATTTTTTATTCATTCCTGTAGCGTGACTATCTTCGTATGATCATTAATTCTTCATATTCTCGCTTCGCGTCTACTAGAAATCAATTTTCCGGCTGCGTGCCCCTTTATAATTAAATATCCGAACTTCATAGACCATGCAACATTATTTTTCAAGATGGTTAAACACTGATTCGATCTCTTTCTCTGGCCACTAACTTTCAATCTTTTCACTATGTACCAGTTAGAATCTTTCTCTACAAGCTTAACACAGAATCTGCAGGTGCAAGTGTACAGTAAAGCCTTGATCTAAGGAAACCGTAGGATTTCCTGCACTGGTTTCCTACGAACCACAGGATGAAAGAAACAGTACGGACCCAAGGGGTTTTCTTAGATCAAGGCTTTACTGTAAAATGCAAGTAACGGGCGTGTGTCGCCTTATAGATCTATTGACTGACACTAATAGCCTAATAAACTTCAGATCTTTATGCAGTGTAAAAATTGTCTGCATCGATTGCAAGGAACAGGAACCAAATAGAATGTTATTTCTTCCCTTATTAATTTGAACAAAGGAGAAATAATATATTGACATCTTCAATTTTGAAAATTTTTCAACAATTTTGAGTTTCGTCTATTCAATTTTCCTATAAATGCATAAAGATCCGCACTCTACTTATAAAAATGGCAAGATAAGAACTTCATTATTAAAACACGTGCTCGAATGAGAAAAAACTTCATCATTTCCCGTGTGAAGAGCTTCAATAACCGTGCAAAATTGTACAAATTGTACTTCGTAAAACTGTTTCTGCAGCTGGATGAACACCGACTCAACCAACCATCCTTTGGCAATCATTAACTTTCAATCTCATCTCCGCTTTTCCATTAAAATTCAATTCCTTCGAGCCGTAAACATGAATCACCGAATCGTTTACGGAATTGGAAAGCAAGTCCGTCGATTACGGCCAAAATTAGTTCGGAGACCGAATAAACACGGATAGCGTGATCGCGTATGCCATATTGCTCCGGGATTAGCAAAGTCATTAATAAAAGTTGATCACGAGAGCCGGTCGCAAATCGTAGATTAATAATCGCGTGTAATCTAGCCGCGCACGATTCGCTGCATGTTACGTTAATGTCTAGGATAGACGGTTAATGTAGTGTCATGCTTAAGTTACTTTTATCGATGCACGTGCGCCGGCCTTGCGTTATTACCGCTCGTGATTATCCGTGGATGTTGGAATCGATGCAGCTGCAGATATCGTCTTCCTCGAGACGTTCATCTTTCATTCCCGTGTCGGGATACCGCTTAAAACGGATGGAAACGGGAAAGGAAAGCAGCTCGGATCGATCCGAGCGGATCTAACGTAACGAACGACCGTGTAACTCGTGAGTAATGGATCAATGTGTTATCTTAAGGTTTTTCTCATGCAAAATCATTCTTACGATTCGAACTTCCCATCGCAAACATCACGAGTAGATAAGGATGAAGTATTGTCGGATAAAATGGTCACAAATGTCCTCGGACCAAATCGAAAGGCTAGTGGGACCATTCGATAGCGCATCAAGAAAAACCATGTTGTTTAAATTTCAGCCCCATATCTCAACTGGAAGGGTAGTTATGGAGTAAAATTGAAGACATTCGTTTTTACCCTATTTTTCTTATTTAATCGTATGCCGAAATTCTGAAAAAAAATCTAATAGAAGGCAAATACCTAATAGCGAATATCCTGGTTGTAAAAAATTCTTTAAATCAGAAAAATGCCTTGAAGTTTAAAAGCTTATATTTAAAAGTTTATATAACTATTGGTTTTTACGAAATGATAACAGGTTAAATATCATCAATTTCTCGAGAATCAGCAATTTTAAGTTCATACAGTTTCCATTACTGGTTTTACACGATTTTTTGAGGAGCATATCTAACTCCGTAAGAGAATAAGAAAGGACTTAACGCAAACAGTGAAAGTGGTCTACAAGATCCAGCGACAAAAGTGAATTCAGTGAAAGCAGCAGGCTCGCCCTTTCGCTTCGTGATCTTTCATTAAAAAGAGATCTCTGTCAATTAAGAAATTGGCTGGCATGCTTTTCAGAGTCCAGTCGATGTAATTCGCGAGTAAACTGCTGCTTCCTCTCGTCTTTAAACATGAATGACGGGCAATGAACCTATAGTGTTTAAGATTGGATGCTTTGTTCTCTATCTTGGAGGAAACTAATTAATAAAATATGCAATAGTACGAAAATCAAAATCAATGTTACATTGTTAAAATTTGCTGCACCAATTGCGAAAGATTATACATCTTCAATCAATATAGCAGCGAATAAAGAGAACAAGGAAATGCGAGTAATAAAATGTTGTCTCAACTTCGTTTTTCTAAATTGATACTTCAAATTTTTTTCTTCGTAAATTAATTTCCAAGTCATAACAAAGTATTCGGTTACTCGTGTTTAATTAATGCGCCACGGGATATCGGAATTTTCCAACAATATAATAATGGACGATTTCGATCTGTTTAGCAATTCCCCGAAGGGATTAAATGATCGGAACGATTCCCAATAATCCACGAGATTTTATTTCTTGCGAGCCGGTCGGGGCGGGAAGAAGGGGGAGGGGGGCAGAGGACTCGAGAAGAATCGACGAAAGAAAGTTTTAAATGGGAGACAGGAAAGCGTCGACGGACAAGGAGCAATCGGGAGAGAGGGGGCGGAGCGTCGCGTAATAATTAATGAATTTCCTCGGGACACGAATTACGTTTTAAGCGTCATAAAATCTATTTGCCAGCGGCATTCTCGAGAAACGAAGCGTTTCTGGAAAACTGCTTGAAACGAACCTATTATTACTATTATTCTACTATACTGTGATTAATGATCCCGTGTTAATTACGTATCGTGTATTTTTCGGAGGGATCTCGTTCTGAACCGCGGCGTTTTGAACTTTTCGGGGATCGGTTCCCATCGCGTTGCGTCGTTATAGTGTAACCGCGTGCTGTAATGGTCTCTGAAACGGTATAACGTATTATAGACAGGAGTTCCTGAAATACTATACCACAATGTCCGCGTAACGGTTTACTGCAATACCTCAGCAGTATCACCTTGCGACATTTCTGCGACGTTACGGTGCAACGTTCTCCGTAACGTCATTAGCCGGTTACATCGACAATGAATAACCCTTGGACAGCGAATGAGGGGTCATTTTGCTTGGCTAGTGGCTCGTTACCGTATTTCTTTACCTGCGCGATTACTTGCAAAACCGCGAGCGTTACTGAAAATTGGAAAAAATATCGGAAACCGATAAAAGACTCGAAACTGGATCGCTTAATCACGAAAAAGTTGAAACTCTCCCCGTGATCGTTAGACTCTCGACCACTTTCCACTTTGTTTTGTAAATTAAACAATTAATCTCGATGACATGTAGGATAAGGTTGCTCAAGTCGTACCGCTTAAGAAAAAAACCGTATAAAACTTAGGATTTATCAAATGAATAGAAATTAAATGTGTTATTCAAAGCTTGTGTTAATATTGTTGTTATTTATTATAACGAAATTAGAGAATCTATATGCTTTCACGTAAAATAAACTAAATCTTTAAAAACTTGCATCGGTACGACTAAAGGAACCGGTTTCCTAAGTCATATCACCTATAGCCTAAGTCGTACCTAAGAATTCAATTAAGCAACAATAATATCATAATTAAAACGTATTTTTCATTAATCTGTTTACATGACACATAGGTATTCAGTTAGTACAAACATCACGTACGAATTTTTTTGTTCTTTTGTCAACACCAGCGCATACATCGTGCACCCATGATTTGCATTTCATGCATCGCATCATGTTTTCCTCCCGATCTTCTCCACAAATAAAACAAAACCAATCGCTTTTCTTCTGTTTAATTGTTAATGCCAATTCCTTTTTATTAATTACTGCGATTCTTTTATTTGCCGCATCTTTTATGTTTTCTTTATTCTGCGTTGACGTTATTTCGACTGACGAGCTAGTACGACTTAGGAATCTCATATGTGTACGACTCAGGACACGGCACAAACTAAACTTAAAAAGTAAACGTAACCTAACTGAATAAAATTAATACGATTTCGTTTCGACCAAACGATTATGTAAATTCTACTGAATTTATATTTAATAAGGAACATAATTTTATCAATAATTTACTTGCAAGATAAACTTACTTGATGACAGGATTTATAATGAAGCCGGTTTATGGCAGACAATAATACATAAAGCAACTTGGTTGACTCAGATGTATATTTGGTTGCCGTTGTATATGCTATTGTCGCCGTAGTTCGTTCAAAATTCAAGTGGTACAACTTAAGCACTGCTACGACTTGAGCAACCTTACCATAATATCGATAGCAAGAAAGTTTTCCGGTGTAGACGCATTAGTATCACAATGTTCTCGTTAATATTCCCGTCGAATTCGTTGAACCAGGACAATAACACCACTGTTTTCCCTGTAATGGCAAGTGTGTCCCGACGGTGGTGTCCCGGCCATTAGACTATTTGCATAATCCGGCAGAAATGGTGTGCAAGGGGATATCGAGTAACGGAAAATTGAATTCCATGAAAGAGAGCCTTGAGACCGGTCCATTCGCTGGAACATTACGCCTCTTATGCAAATCCACGTCCAATGACCTTTCGGGCAACGTGCAATCTAACGACAGGCCTGTACTTTATAACACTCTGTACCCTTATTACAGAATTCATAATTAACAACAGGTTCGCCGAATATTTGCATCTGTCGCTATCCCGAAGGCCGAGTAAGAGTCTTTTTATATTCGCCAGAACAAGCCATCGGACAGAACCTCATTATCCTGGTTTTGTGTATTCAGTATTTTCCTAATTTCTTCAATTTTCCAATATTTCTTTTCGAGACTGTCGGTCCATCTAGGTCGACAGCTGTGCGTGGCACAAAAAAAAAGTGTTGCGCCAAACGTCTGGCTGGCTAATATAAAGAGTCCTTAAAACGGCAGGATCGTTACGTCTGGCCGCGAAAGGAATCGTTTCCCTGATCTGTGGAACTAGGACAACCTTAAGTCAAGCTTTATAACGCGGCCTGTGCTGGTCGTGATAAGGATGAATCTACTGTGCAGTGGAACGAGGCGACCTTGTATCAGACTGCAGAGAGAAAATGAGCTAGATCGTATGATAAGGATAAACTATGGTAGATCGTCGACAACCTTGTATCGGGCTGCAGGAGAAAATCAGTTAGGCTGTCTGATTATGATAAGGGCTACCTACTGTACAGTAGATTGTGGACAACCTTGTATCAGATCGCAAAGGAAACGAACTAGATGGTCTGACTATGATACAGGTGAATCTACTGTACAGTGGATTATGTGCATTTTTGAATCTGACTGCACGAAAAGGTGAAACGAAGAAATATGCTTATAATCCCGAGTTAATGGCTCAATAGAGTTTGCCAACGTTTAGTATTTAGGTGATTATCAGAGTAAATTACTAATATTGTCTGATCATGACAGGAGTTACTTTACTGATCGGTAATATTGTACCATTTTCCACCAGGCAGTGTGAAGATAATTGAATTGCAATTTTTATACAACAAATATCAAACGAATCAGCTTAAATAATATATTTTGTTCGGAGGAGAAAGGTGACATTTTTTGCAAAATGTTATGAAGTAAAGCATAATAGATAGAAAATCTTTCAATACATTTGTTCTTACATCTAGCATGTCTTACATTCTAGTATACAGGGCAACCTAACGTTTCACCTCAAATATCTTTGTTGTTTTTAAAGATACTCAAATGTCTGAAGGACAAAGTTGATTGGTTCAGTGGGGCTCACGTGATACAGAAAATATTTTTGTTTTTATGTGATTTCTTTTAGAGATATCAAGGTCACCTTCATTTTTTTAAATGGAACCATCCTTTTTTAAACACCTACAATGACAGTCCCTTTCATTAGGAATTCAGTGACTATAATTACCCATGCACGTATAAACTTTCTAAGTAGCTCCTAATCCATATAACAGACACAGAAGATTATTATTTTGCATTAACCATTAAAAATTCGCAGTCTACTCGTTAATCACTCCCTAATTTTCGAAGCCCCTTATTTGTAGATTTCATACTTAGGCTTTAAAAACAACAATGATATTTGAGGTGGCAACGTTAGGTGACTCACCCTGTATAATATTAACGCAAATTCGAAGTGTGCAGCTATTAGCTCGATATTATCCACATTTGTAAATTGTGGATATTACAAATAATACTTGACAGTGTTCCTTGAATGAACAGTTTAAGGGCAAAATTGTTGAAAGTGATTGAAGGTGCCAAAAAAAAATGATTTGCCTTAAGATTGTTGAAGGCAAGCCAGGCTAGCTCTGGGCAGCCCCTGATCAGGAGGGTCCCGAAGCCCGATCGCTCCTACCGCCACCCCCGGCCCTACTGACTGACTGAGCGCTCTCGCCGATCTCAGGCAGCACGTGCTCATCAGTGATGCACAACTCTCTCCACCTCAACTAATATCAACTAATTTCGAACTGGTTAATATGTATAATAATTCCTTTGCCATCCACCTTGCCATCTAATTTTTTAGTAAAAGTGACTAATAGTACTCGAGATACAGAATAAATTTTAAACCATGGATATTCGCACGCATTAATTTATTAAATAAAATGTGCGCCTACAAAGCGAACTACAGTGATTGCTCAAATTATTAGGGCACTGTTTTCTTCGAATGAAACGTTCAAACTACTCCACCTATTTCTAGTACGTCAATAAACGTAAGTGTGTTATCGTTCGTTTAAAAAGATCGAGGGTTCAATACTTGATTCTTCACCAAATCGTTCTACTTATTCGAATAAAATCCTGGCCCGACCGAGTTGCGTTTAAGCAAGCAACTGAACACGTATATCCTTGAATTTGGCGTTGGACCAAGTTAGGTCTTAGCTGAACAATGGCGCCGGTCCTCCAGTAGCTAATTTTACGAGTTTGCTGTAACCTGTCCCCCGACAACAAACTACGGAAACCCGAGTTCTGATGTTAGATCTAGGTTAGGTAATCAGATTTAAATGAAATCTACAATTATTTTCCTGGAACACTTCGAGTTGCAATAGTCCTCAAGCTGACGCGATGTCCGCTTCGGAATCTCCGGAACGGTTTGATCGACGGCTGATCAGTTACAGATTGCGCCCGAAGGTAAGGTTTATGACGTAGCATTAGCGCCAGTCCGTGAAATTGCGTTTCACCGATACTTGCCCGGTTCCAGGAGGTTCCCCTTTCCCGACGTATCAACTTCGGGACGCAGTCAGGCACCGCCTGTAGATGTAGATCGATCGATGATCCTCGATCGGCTTTCGGGTCGGCCGTCGCGTCGGCTCGAACCTAGCCATTCATTATACATATGCACGCAGCCATGGCCGCCGATTTGCATTTCGGGTTCGCCAACTCGGGATCAGGAATTATCTTGAACGTTGAACCCCTGATCTCTCTAAAAGCGTTTCATAAAACAGAAATATGCTTTCTACGAAAAAATTATATCGTTATGATAAAACAGTCGTCCGTTCATTGATAAGAATAGAATCCAGATCTTATTACATACTCCTGATGACACATCGAGCGCACCAGCGCAAAAGATAAATTTACTTTTCCGCACTTCATATGTGAATGCATAGAAACACATAAAAGCAGAATAAATTATATACAACAGCACTAGAGAGAGTTCTGTACAAAGCAAATCAACTGTGAAACAACAAGATTGAATTATCAGTGCCAACTATTTAGCTGCGTCGAAGTTGACTTCGAGCCAATTAAAAAGAGAAGTTCACTGTTTTCGAGTACAACGGCAACGAGTGTGAGTGTACTTGTTAAGCTCATCTGCGAATCATTGTGCAAGTAAAAAAAATTTCGTCGACTAAAAGATCGCGATAACAATCACCTTTCGACCGGCCATTGTTAACGAAACAATGTCTTCTGTCTTACAAATTAAAATGGTGCAGTAAGTGCAGAAAAATCTGCAGCTATTTACAGTTTATCTTCGATTCTAGTGATTACTGTCAACGTAAAAGGAGACTGTGCTACGGTATCCACGGGAATTTTTTAATTTGCTTTCTGGGTAATGAAACAGAAACACATCGAGCTGAAGTCGATCTAGGTACCGCGTAGTCGGAGTGACTTTTACCGGGAATTGCTGTGGAGGTCGTTCATTTTTGTTTCCTTTTGTCTTGTGAACGGACGGACGCGACGGGACGAGACGTTCCTGGCGGTTAGGGTCGTCCAGCAATTACGAGGCCATGCGAGTAATTCGTGTCTCCGTTTTGTTCGTTACAGGTGGGCGATAGGGACACGCTCACGTCTGTGGCGGCGAGGTTCGACACAACACCGTCCGAGCTTAGCAAATTGAACAGGCTCGGAAGTACTTTCATTTATTCCGGTCAACAGTTATGGGTACCGGCGAAAGGAGAAGGTCGACAGGGAGGCGGAACCGCGGCCGACGCGCCCAGTCCGGATCCATGCCACGACCACGAGTCCCAGGATGACCTACCTCCCGAAGAAAAAGGTAATTTTAGTACCCGTCGAGTCGTCATACAAGATATTATCGCGCGCGATGTATTTTCGTAATCGGGAAGAGCTCGGATCGATGCGGCGCACAGTGGGCCAAAAGAGTTCCGTGTCCAAATCAAAGAACTTTCCATAGAAATCAGATAGAGCGATGATTTTTCTTTAAATTGAAGCTGAAATATTGTAAAATAAGGGAAAAATAGAGAGATTGTAATCGTCTCAATGAAAAAATTATGATTTCATTAGTTCTTTTCACTCAAATCGATTTTTCTGGATTTTCTTCGGATTTGAAATCAGACATAGCATTGGATTTTTCTTGTAATTCTTCTAGTTTAATAGATTTTGAAAGTTAGAAAACGTTCGTACCATAATCTCTATTTTTCCCATATTCTGCAATATTTCTGCTTTCATTTAAAAGAGAAATCGTCGCTCTATCTCATTTCTATTGAAAGTTCTTTGATGATTTCCACTAAAAAGAACTGTTATGTATTGACCTCTTACCAAAGTCGTAATGCGTTGTTTCACTGTCACATCAAATAATATTCTCAATGTTAGCAAAGTAATACTTTACAATTTGTATGCTAATCAGAACGAATAAGCAGAACGATGATCATAAACATGTTCAAGTACATGCACTTGTTCGTAATGATAATCAGGAGACAGCTCATAATGACACGCATTTAGAAAATACAGCACAATGTCACACGAAACAGGAAGAACAACATAATTGTTCCCAACCAGTCAAGTTGTAAAGATAAATGAATAAAATTTTCATAATTTGTCGACGAGCATCTCTGCAGTATATTCTAGCAATAATCATAAAATCTCCGTCTTTTCATTTACGTCACGTTATATAACTTCTTTTTTTACATTGCTTGTTTTATATCCTTTAAAACCTGATAAATTCAACGTTCAATATTGACGTTTATTGACTTGGCCATCAAAGCAGGAAGACCTCTCTCACACGGTAGTTTGCGGTATCAATCGATGATCGACTTTCTATTTAACGCCGTAAGCCCCCACGGGCTGACGACAATTGTTGCCAATGTTGCGTGAGATTCGATGGATTTATTGTTGATGCTTAGCTAATGCAACCTCCTTCGCAACAACGACTCTCTACCACCACCCCACGGCCGCTATTTGACGTGTTTGAGCCGCTATAATTTTTCAAACGCCAACAATGAAGTCGCCGGTGTTGCAACCGTTGACACACGATATTGCCTTTACGTGGACAGAGTATATAACACATAGGTACTTTAACAGTGCACGTGGAAAGTACTTCGTCCGATTAAGCACGTCAAGTGTTGGTTTGGTTCGCAATACGCATTCCTGTATTTTTTGTTCTCTGAATGTACTCTAACACTTCATTACTCTAACAAGGGAAGGACCCCAAGTGTCCGACTTCGATTTTGATAATTTTTTGTGAGGCGATGGTATATGGATCCCTAATTATGTATGCAAAATATTAGGTGTAGTTACTCAATAGTTTTAAGGATATAAACAATTGAACTTTCACGCAACCTGCTTACACGGCTAATGGAACTTCGAAAACTTGAAAGTTTAATTGATTATATCTTTAAAACCATTTAGTAACTACATCTAATATTTTGCAGACACCATTAGGGATCCATATACCATTGTCTCACGCAAAATGATCAAAATCGAAGTCGGACACTTGGGGTCCTTCCCTTATAAGTGCTCGAGTACTTTAGATACTTGAGTGTTCCTGGTGCTCTTCAAGCTCGAATATTTTAGAGCACGTTTCACGCTCGGGTATTTTAAACGATCGTGCTTCAAATATTTCAGCAGCAGGTGTGCCCGGAATATTTAAATACCTGACGCGTTTCGATGAAGCGAATTTCCTTAACACTAAACCTACCCTTATAAAAATGACAAGAATGATTTTATTTATTTTTACTTTCTATCATTTCTTGTGAAATCATTTAGATTATTTTAATAATTTCGAAATAAAAACTCTGGAACCGGTCATTTTGACCGGTGGTGGTAGGTTTAGTGTTAACAAATGAAATTTCTGTGACACGGAATATTCGCTGGCGCTTCTAATTGCAGCTAATTAATGCGCGCGTTCCAGCGACGCGTAATTAGGTGTCGGTATCGTGGCGTCTTATTGCGCGGTTGCCATAAACCGAAAGCAAAATTGACGTGAGCACACCTCTATGAATAATGGAACAGTGGGCGGCGCGGTGCGTTCAGGTGAATCGGATTGACTCACCTGGCCAAATATCAAGATAAATTGGGTCTCGATTGTATCTGGCCAAGTGTCGTATCGAATATTAATGGCTGTCTATTGCATACGCGCGGCACATAGATAACGCTTGGCGTGCTGCACTAGTTGCAGTATGGTTTGCGAGTACACATATGTATACATATATTCAAGCATTTGTACTTACTTCGTACTAACGACACGTCCATAATATTTCTACGGCCGGACGATTTTCCGCCAATAAACTGTCAGCGAATTCTGACGGTGGCGTAACGCGCTTTTATGCTCACATAAGAATCCTTTTCGTTACCTTCACCTAGTTAGACTCTTTGCTAGCTCCGCGTAACATCGCGTATGGAGGAATTGAAACGTTAAGGGTTTCTGGGAATCGAATCAACAATTATAATCAGTCCGCGAATTTTTTCGGGGATTACTGGGAATCAACGAAAATGGGTAATGTACCTCGTGATTGGATGACGCCACCCCTAGTAGCATTTATGGTAGTCCAACGATGGCCAACGGTTGGTGGTATTGTCTACAAATCCCCAACAGCGGATCTTTATGCAAAATTAAAATTTTCTACATGAATTACAACAAATTGGAGTGAAATAGAAATTTATTTTTTCCCTTAATATGTTCAATGGGTTGGAAATAGTATAACAGTATTTTTAAATTCGTCTAATGTTTCAAATTAAACCCATAAAAATGCATAAAATCCGCTGTCTTTTGATGACAATTTGCCTACGACTATTATAGTTGGCTAATTAACAAGAAATTTACGTACAAAATACTACATTGACCCAACCAATGTTTACCAACATTTAAATATCGCACGTCTTACTAAAAACTTGTTACTTATTACTAGACTGCGGATCTCTATGCAAAATAAAAAATGTTCGCATTGATTGCAGAACATAGGAGCCAAATAAAATTTATATTCTTCTTTCAATTATCCTGTTAAACTGACACTAATACATTGATGACCTGAAATAGTTTTAGCATGTCCACTGCTTTAAATTGTACGGGCCTGTTTTTGTCATAAATGCATAAAATCCGCAGTCTCCTTATTACATTCTTATTATAAACTAATTATATTATATTAATTTTAAATTTGTTGACGTATCTAGTAGCCCAAATAATAACATTCGCGCGCAAAACACCTCTGTAGATTTGGCAGTAGAGCATCAGCTTACTACGCAGACGGTCCGGGTTCATATCCGATGTGGGTATGAAGTTTCTTTCCCTTTTTTTCCAAATTTTTACCGTGGAGATACATTGTTTATATATTATTTATGATTAGAACGCAGATCTTTATACAAAATGAACATTTTCTACCCGAATTGCCACAAACTGGAGTGAAATAGAAATTTATTTTCTTTCTTAACATTTCTATAAATTCTTCTAATGTTTTTACTATTTCAACTTACACCTACACATTTTTAAATGCTACCAGTGTCCTCATTGGATGGCGCCACGTTATGCGAACGAGCCACCGCTGAATTAATGTATCTGAAATTAATTCCGGAGGACGCGCGCGATCAGTTATGGCGATCAAATGAGCAAAGTGCATATTTGTAAAAGAAAATATGGTCTGGGTTTATGTAACGTTACTGTGCAGCTTTATGTGATCGCGGCACGTGGTACGAAGAGAATTCAGGAATCGATTTTTCCGGAAGGTCCATGTGTGTCTCTCTTTTTCTGTTCGACTTCTGAGCCCTGTGTGTATTTAACTCTCTGTCTCTGTCAGCTTCTGTAACCTATACCGATTGTGAGTAGAGTTTTGACAGACGGTTTAATCGATAAGCGCGATTTAACCTAGTTGGATTATCTCCTGCATCCTTCATTTTTTCAGCCTGTTTGTATTCGAAACGTTTCCCTCACGTTTCGTCCAAAATATTTCCATTCATTTTTACGACAGATACTTCTAACTAAAAATCATATTCTTTATTAAATATTCTGAAATTCTAGCGTATCGATCAATCTCTTTACGTATAAAGAGAGATTTTGAATATTTTAAAGAGTTATATTCTCCTTCGTGAAAATGACATACATACGTAATAGATATAAATAAAGTTTGTACATGGCCGCGGTCGCCATAAACTCGTTTAATTGTACAAAGGTTTTAATTTTATAGCCTGATATTATATTTTTTATGAAGCTGTTTTTTTCGTAGCTTGTCATTGTATATCCGTATCTATGTATATGCAAGTATTATGATGCGTCAGCTGATCGGCGCCACGATGTAAACTCACGACAGCCAACATGGCGTCGTTGTGTATATAAAACATAACCTGTGCGCTGTCAGGAAACACGCGATGCATGCTGGTTTAACGTCAGGCAGGGCACGAATGTCGTCGTTATGCATTCATTCTATATTCGCATCGAATTCGGGGCCATTAAATCGGAAATCGATCATCTACTATAAGCTCGGTCAATTTAAATATAAAGAGCTGAGAACGTTTTAGTAATTTATGGAAACTTATACTTATTTGAAGTAACTTTTCTTCATCTGACATGGGTGCATGGCATTGAAAATTTGTAGAAATATCGTGTACCAACGTTTTGTTAACACTGTTCTAATATTTCATGTTGTTTACAGAACTTTTGGACAACTTGAGGCCTGTGTCGCCCAAACCGGGCCATATGGAACGAGTAAAAACACCTCTCGGTATTTCAAATGCAGTTATAGAAGAGGAAGAACAACCATACAAGGAGAGATTTTTGAAAATCGATGTTCGCCATGTCACCGATGGCCAGGTAAAGATGATGTATTATTTCATTTATATTCATTTTGCTTGCCAATTATTTTTATTACTATTAAGATTCCAATCAATTAATTCCGCTACTCATGTGCAGGGTGTTATTGGTGGAGTACTATTGGTCACACCGAATGCAGTGATGTTTGACCCCAATGTATCGGATCGACTCGTCATCGAGCATGGAGCCGAATCGTACGGTGTTATCGCACCAATGGAGTTCATAGTGAACGCTGCGATTTACTATGACATTGCACATATGCGTGCTTCTCACAGAGAGCCAGGAAACTTGGACAAAAAACCAGAAATTTACTACATGAAGAAACCTACTCAAATTGATAAAAGTCAATCACCAGGAAAGGACGAAACTTTTCCAGAATTAACTACGGACGATAATGAGAGTGTGTGCAGCTGCACGGAAAGAGATGGAGACGCTTTTCCGAAAGCCTTTGAGAGAGAGCTGGTCACCCCTACTAATCTTCAAACTGTATGTTGTTCTTACATATATTTTTACGTTCTTCAATGAATTCAAGCATGGTGATTGTTAAATAATACTGTTTTTATTCATTGTACAGGAAGAAATTACTACGACAACCAAAGAAAAGGAAGAAGAGAAGGAGAAAGAGACTAAAGAAGAGGAGTCTGATGGTGGACAAGCAATTAGGACACTAGAGGAACGTAGACGTTCGATGCTTGACCACCATTGGGCAGTTCCCAGTAAAGATCGGTGTACATTATCAATCGAAGATGAACAACAAGATTCATTAAATTCTGACAAGGTTGGTTATCGCTTTTAATTGGAATTAACTAGATTCTCGTTTATTATAAAATGTTATAAAAAAAGATTAATTTAATCGTTTGCAGACCGAACCCGCGAAAACGCAGCCGAATGCTGAAGACGAAGAAGGATCTCTAGTCAAATTGTCATGCCACGACTCTGGTATCGACATTCGTGACCCTAATCCCCCTTTCCCAGTAGTTTTACCTATCCCCTCAAAGAAAGTATACTCAGACGCAGATATTGTCTTATCTTCAGATTGGGTACCTCCTATTACTATTGCCCCGACGAACGTTACAACTGACACTCTAGATAGTGGTTCTGCTATAAATGGCAGGAAAAAGGCGAGTTCAGTATCTTTTAGCTTAGACAGTAATGCGGAGGAACCCGAGAAAGATGAAGAGCACAAGGATGACGATAAACAAGAGACTCGTAGGAATAAGGTACGCCTTTAACTAGGACAAAATTCTTAGTACACAGTTCTCAATCTCTGTTACTGTTAAATACACTGACATTTTACTTTATTTTAGATGTTAAAGAGATTGTCATATCCATTATCATGGATGGAAGGATTGACTGGTGAGAAAGAGGATGAAAATAAGTCTGGATCTGATAAAGTTGCAAGCTTGCCGAACAGTGCGGACGCTCATCATTCGTCCGTCTTCAGTAAAGTTTTCTCAAGGTGATAATCTTTGCTACTTCTACTCTATAGAATTTTTACCAACTATTTTTCAAATAATCTACATGGTACTAACATTATTTACAAATTGATTAATATGCTTCTATGTTTCACTTTTTTCTATTCATCCGTGTCAAGAGTGACTAACAATTGTTCGAAACCAGACTTTCGCATTTGTCATGTACAGGAATGATTAGTTTCGACGCTCGAGATCCTCCGTTACATGGCGTAACGTTTTAATGTTTTTTTCTTTTTTTTTATCACGTGTGTTACCGCTTTCTGCTGAACTTTTCTAGAACGTTTAACATAGATACGATATCAGAGGCTGTTCGTAATAAAACTGAGCTACGTCGCACATTTTTGTAAAATATTTTTTTCATGCTACTGACAATTTCACCGATACGACGGACGTTTCTTTTGTTACTATGAATGCTCCCATTGGTTATAACATATAGAATATTCATTAGTTACGTCTAGAAACGAGCGGCTTATTTGCATTTGCGATATACGCGTTAAAATATTGTTAGTTTCTTTTTCTTCATGGACGGAGTAAACGAACCAAGAGAAGGCAAGAACTTCCAGTAAAGTCCGGAGATTGTCGTCGATAATGTAATACCATCATAGTCTGTTCTCTCATCGAAACGTTCACGGAAAAGTATTACTCTCCTGTACAGGGTAATTCATAAAATGTGAACACAGCTTCAATGATAAGTTTCAAATACAGTAACTTGTTTCTTGGAAATAAATTGTAATTCCAGTGGGGTTCACATTTTACGAATCACATGTGGCTCAATGAAACGAAGGTAGTAGAGGTAGAGGATACGTTTTAGACTGTGATGGTAAATCTGTGTGTTTAATTAAAAGCTTTACTGTCGTTTCTAATGTAACTAACAAAGAATATGTAATGGTGGTGGATATAAGCTCGCCGATCAACCTGGTGAGTGACTTTAGCTCGGGCCTGTTTGCTAAAACTCCCAGCGAAGAGAGTGGTGGGGGCGGTAGGACTGGAGGAACACCTCCTCTTACCGCCTCCTCTCTCTCCCAGGACACCAGCAATCCTCAGTTTTCACCTGGTCCAGGAGGGCTTATGGGGTGAGTTTGGGCCCGGTTCCATCAACCAGCAAATTGTTGTATTTACTATACTCTTGGCCTCCCGTTTTTCTGATCCTGCTGTTCTCCGTTCTCGGTTACCTCAAACCGGCTCTCTGTATTTATCGTTTAACAATATCCGATTAGCTATATGTGTTATACACCCTCCCAACTCTCCTCGCCCGTAACTTGAGTTCACCCAACGTCTCCTCCAGCCTAATCACGTTCCCATAGGCAGTCTCCAAGCTTCACACTCACCCCTTATTTCGCTACTCGACCTTTACTTTTCGTTGAGCCTTTTCCACTGGCTTCAGGTCAGCTCTCTTTGCTCCTGCTTTCAGGTAAACGTTACTTACTTTTCAGAAACTCTGCCACCACCACTGATCTCGTGACACATGTTGCCAACATATGTTTATATATATTTATATGTTTTATATATAATATTTATATAAATTTATCAGAATATAAATATGCTATATACATATATCAAATACCGCTTACAAACAACACATCATCACCAGATAACGAACACAGCGTTTTAGTATGAGAACCCCGAGCAGCCACCTAAACTTTATTTCGCCGTACAATGCGTTGGACGATACGATGTTTACCTTTCTGAATGTTGTCATTCCCCACCCCCCACGAATTCGATGTTCTTTACTATTTATGTGTTGCAACACAATCGCCGCGTCGAAATTATGGGCATCCCTGGTGCCTGCAGTTTCGAACGCGCCAATCAATTATGTTCAAAGTTGCATCGTTAACTTGCTTTACGATTTCCTTTCAGACGGTCCTCCGTTGGCACATTCATCAGACAACAGCCGTTAACATCTTCGGGCAGCAGCAGCGTTGAAAGCTGCCGAGGCAGCAAAACTTCAACAGCGGCGCCACGATTGGACTACCGTAGCATGGTCTCTGTCGATGACATGCCTGAACTGTTCGTCAGTTTCGACAGTAGGTATCTGGACCTGTTGGTCCTGTTATGAACGACATATTTTCGACACTCTGCGTTCCGGAATGGTTGACTCAATAATTGCGAACACGAACAGGCTCCTTTTACTTCGACTACTTTTTCTTTTGTACGGGGCAGTCTGCTTTTCAGGCTGTGGGTCGTTGCATTTTGGTAATATCTACTGGATCGGAAATCATTTTGTATTCAGTTTGTGGTATTCGGTGTAATAGAAATCTCCATTTACTATTACGTACTGGAAGCTGAAAAGAAGTCGCTTGCGACGGCACAGAGGCAAGGGGTCTTTCACTAGGCACGCCTGTCCCCTTCACCGATGCTCATGTAGTCCCAATATTTAGGCTTTGAAGGCACACGCTACATAGTATGTGTGACCGCTGTAGCCAATATTTTGCTAGAGCCGAAAATACATGTGACTCGGGGCGTGCTCTTTCGGCATTTGTTCCAAGCGACTTCTTTTCAGCTCGCAATAATAACAGTTTTGTGGAAATTTCTTAATGTCAACATTTATACCAAGATGCATCTGCTTGCACGGAAAAGTGGAACACCCGGTATACTGAATATCTTTTAGATGGCGTATTTTCTGTGCATGGGATCGTTATCACGTTCAATAAAAAGAAATATAAAGTACGGGGTGATTAGAAAACATAAGTAACAATACAAAATTGTAACTATAATTTGCATAGAATTTGTTCTATAAAAGATACTACTAAAAAAACGAGGAAACTTATTTTTGTAAAATTTTCTAACTCTCATTGATCGCCCAATATACATGAAACACGCCGCTGTGGTAACGAGTGTTCGTTCCCACGGGATCGATACAATATGGTAATTAATTACACGTAGCCACGAGTACGTAAAAACTAAATGGCAATAAAGATGGCAAATGGCAAACGGGAATATTACATATCACGCACTGCACTCGCTCGTATGTATAGACGGCTTCTTAAACGATCTGTTACTTTGCTAGTGCATTTATTATCCCTTTCTTCGAATTTTTGAGCGCCTTTGGATTCGATCTCGAAATAATAATATCAAAAACCAATAACGAACACATTTATCATTCTCTGACAAACAGAATAGAGATTCCAAAGAATCCGTGACCAAACGCGCTTGCATTTTTTACTATATGTTAACGTAGTCTCGATATTTTCTATATTTTCAAATTTCGCTCGTTTGTCATTACTACACTGCAGATTTTATGAGTTCGGAGATGATCAGAAGCTCGATTGATTTCCGAGTCTCCATTTTATTTACCAAAGAATAAAATCAATAAAGCTTTCTTTATTTTTAGTTTAACCTCTTGCACTCTGCCGTGCACATTTCAGGAACATTATAAATGTTTTACTAAAAAAAGATGCCAGTAATTATAGCAGAGTGCACGGGGGCTAATGAACTCTTCAGTCATAAATATTGATTTTCACGGAGTACTTTACAACAGCACGTACCAAATTTATTAATTCTATGAAAGAATCTACGCAAACTTCATCAAATACAATGAAGTCTCTTATTGTATTAAATCTCGAACGATCGAGCACGCCATGAACGAATAAAATCCGCAATCTAGTCATTACCAGTTCTATATTTTTATCGAGTTTAATCTCTAGTTACTTTTGTTCACGCTGTTTCGCGGATCCAAGCGATTTTCGAATTTCGAACGTTTCGCACAGATTCGGGAAACAGTTCTTTTGCTCATGATCTCTCCGCTTGGACTCCGCTGTCCCGACAGACACCCGGAGTCCAAGCTGAGTATTTTTCATTATCTATCTCATTGTTGTTATACTAAGCGGAGAACGTTGTCGTATCTCCAAGATTTTGAAACCTCTTGCTCCACTCGAAACACACATTTGTCGCCTCAACAAATTTCGGTTCATTTTCTGCATCTAACAGTAGTAGTCGCCGACATGTACAAATTGTTGATGCCCGAGGACGCAAGGGGTTTCGCCCGTTAGTGTGCCGACCATTATTCATACTAATGCAGTAATGTCATATGTTTTTGTTGTCCCTCTAGTCCAAGCACCTAATTTTCCCGAACTCGAAGGCCTCGGTAGGTTCATACAGTATTAGCTTGCTTATTTTCTACCCCTCGTGTATCACCTCCTCGCTAGAACTCACCCATGGGTCCCTAACCTTTTGTACATTTCGAGGTAACTATACTGTGAGAAGGTGAACATAAAGAAACCATAAACAGTCCTTTTCAATTTCAATTAAAATGTTCATCTGTACGGTAGAACTCTTTTGAGCTCGAAATTAATTTGAACGTTTCAAATCATGATCATAAGATAGTTGATCAGCGAAAATATATTGTATCTTAAAAAGAGTGTTTCGTTTGGATCAATTTCCCTATTTTCGCGGTATCGTTACCTCGAAGTATACATTGTTTCTGTTCGTTTATCATGCTATCCACGAATCTCTTTCCTCTCACCTTGCGCTCGATTTTGCCGTTGCACTTGCACACTGTGTACTTCACTTATGTATGTATTGATATACCTGCTGCTGACTACTGGTCGCCGATTTCGAGCACTCGCCACGATACAATTGTCACCTGATACACTTCTTTTCCGTGTACCTTCTGCGATGATGTTGCCTTGTACATTGTGGGATTTGGAATTTGCTGTGAGAAGTGTTAAGGTTTTTTGTTTTTATCTTGTTGCCTTCGTTTTTCTCGGTACACGTACAGAAAAGGGTCGATAACGGTAAGGTTCTTGTATACAGCGATTGTTTTCAACGAAGAGTTTGGTTAAATTGCGTTACATTTAGACGTATTGTTATTACGATATCAATGTTGCGAATGTCTGTGGTCGATAGAGCTTTATGGATTTGTCTCGGCGATCAATGGATCTTCAGAGAATGGAGGCGGCTGGGTCGTGCTTCTTCTTTGCTCCGCCTTAAGCCACGTCCTTCGCACAGCTCATTGCTGGAAATATGCTAGTGTCAATGAAAGCATTTTGCCGAGAAAAAGGAAAAAAAAGTGTATCGAAATGAACCTTTGTCTTTTCTGCAATCCCAAATCCATGCGACATATTGTGCTCCTGTAATATCTTTGTGTTTGTGCGTCCGTGACGATGAATTGTTCCAAGTAATAACTAAGAATGTAACGCTTGATACTTTACGGGAGAAGCTTCTTACGAATTTTTTGTTCCTCTTTTTTTTCTGGTAATCGAATCTACGCATACCACACGAGGGGATCCGTCTCCGCGCTGTGAATATTCTATAGAATGGACTTTTGGCCGAATTCGACGTGTGTTACGGCGTGTTCAAGTGATTTCTGAAAAGAATCAAATCGTGCATTAGATATAGAAACAGAACATGAACCAGAATTGGCGTGAACAAGTGTTATATTGCATCTTTCTGTCGAATTATATAGAGCTTATACCGCGACCAGCCCGTTCCTGCGAGGATCCACCATTGTACCTGAGACTGCGAACTGGAAGACCAAAGGACAAGAAGATCCCACGGTCCACGCCCATCATGAGCTACGGAAAGAAGAAACTACGACCTGAATACTGGTTCAGTGTTCCTCGTGATAGGTGAGTTCCATCTTCACACTAGACTTCATAATCTTTCTCTGCGAAACAACAGTTGACGTGGATGTACAATAGATTAGTGAGAGGAGTTAAGAAGATATTTCACAAGGAAACAACGAATTCTTATTTACCGATTTGAATGAAATGGGTAGGAGTAATTGAAGCGAATCTTTTAGGGCACAGGCCTGGTTGCTCAAATGAGACGCCGACAGGTACCCACGCCAAATCTACTGTACCACTTTTTAGCGTACCATGCTGCACCATTTTTTTTTTTTACAAAACCGACGAATGTTCCGATGCTCATGAAGACAACGTAAGAGGGTGGGGAGGGGATAAACGGTTCGGAACATGCATTGTTCGTTGTGAGGACACGGTCACGGCGCGGCGTGTTCGGTGATTTCCGAGACCGTTGTCCGATCGGATTTCGATACATAGCCGGTAACGTTTTAACGGGTACACGTGAACCGAGCGTGGCGTCACGTGACGAGCCAGCTCAAGTCGCGTTCGCGTATCATCGAACGTGTGCGTCTCCCGCAACGTTTCCGCTCCGTGGCTAGCTAACGCGATATTAGTCTGGCCGCGGAAAGAAAACGCGACGGGAGCGCACACACCTGAATGCCTGTGCCTGTCCCTGCTCGTTTCGTGTCCGACCACGACAAAACGCCGACCGGTGGTTCCTCGCGGTCTTGGTGCGTCGCGTCTTCGTGCTATAACTACACAACGTATAAATAGTCGTTCGCCGCTGATCGCAGCATCGGACACGAGCTGAACTCGTTCGTGGAAGATTTGAACCACGCGTTCACCGTCACGTGTCCCGGGGATTAGGTAACGGGACGTTGTCAGCAGCCGCTCCACTGTTAGCTACCGTTTCACACCTGTAGCCCAGAACGGATTGTTGCGACACCGGAACGGAACGATTCTGCACTCCGATCAATTTGTGTCCAAGCGATACGGGCTAGACTGCTTTCGAGAAAGCCGGTATTCGAACGCTTACGTTTTGCAACGTTTACGCCGCTGATTAGAAACACGGTTCTTTTAATTTTTTGTTTTAAAGAGTAATACTTTGTCTTGAATTTTAGATTCCCGAATGTAAGGTTCGAACTGCAGTGTTGGAAACGATGTAACCGGCTAGGGGAAGGCTCGCGATTATATAATCGCAATTAGAAAATAATTGAGCTATACTCGGGGCTATGATAAAACTAATTGAGTCTAATACCTCGTTCGTTGTTGCACGCGTTGGAATACGCGAATTTAGACATTCAAGCATTTAGTGAGAAAGATATAGGCACTGATCTCTTTTAAAAATTGATTCCAGGGATTGCTGATAATTGTACGTCGCAAATGTGAGCGTTCGAATACTTTCGCCAGCCACTGTATCTCGAGAACTTGGATCCAATCCAGTAGTCGAAGTTAGAAAGACTAAACAAAGCGTGACGTCAGGATTTCAACCGTAAATGGGTCAAGAAAAATGGCCCACGTTCTTTCTCAGGATAGTTTTGAAAAAATAAGAACTTCCAGCAGCAGTGAAGAATTTTTGTGGAAATATTGTATTGGGAAATAATGTCTTTCCAATAATTTGCATCGAATGGGCTGGATATCTCCGCTTATCTTTCCGACAGAAAGAGTAATAGGATTTTCGGGAGATAAGTTTGCAGTATTCGTCACTTCCATGAATTCGAACGTCTTATCGCTTATTCGCGCACACACTTGTGTCCGCTTATCCAACGCCGCCGTGGGTGTAGGTTAATACGAATCTAGTCTAATCTGGTTTTTCGCGTGAGATCGCAAAAATTTTCATCTAGTGAAATTGTAAAGTTGCCGTGTGGCTCTTTATCTTCCGTACAATTTTGAGGACGATGTTTTCGCGCAGAAACTTATCAGTGTGTTTATCATTTGCGGATCACGAATTTTACGTGTTCAAGCTTCTACAATTTTGCAGAAATTGTCAGACAGATGTATTTAAAAACGATTTCTATTTCCAGCTGAATTGCACCTGCGTAAACATCCGCGATGCAATCGTTTATCTATTCTCCGTCGCTGGTCCTTGGTATACACGAGTGTTCAATTGTACCTTCGATGTAACAGTAGAACTTCCGGAACTGTTTTAGCTTTTTCATAGACGCAGTTTTTGTATGGCAGTGAACGCGTCTGATAACGCGCGGATAATAATGAGATAGCTAACACGTGACGAGCGATAGATAAGCTATTTCCATGCACGGTCTAGAATCTAGAAGGTCATCAGGAAAAATATCATTTTTATAATAATAGCAGAATCATAGCTAAACAAACGATGTTCGTGCAGACTCTTCGTCGACGATCCAGCAAAAGGGTGAAGTCCACCAAAATTGTATTATCTCAAACATATTCAAATTGTTCGGCAATTTTCACGAGTATGATTTTCATCTCTGATAAATGCAACGAGCATATCGCTGGAACGTTTTGCTAGCGGCAGAAATTGTTGTGCCAGCGATTCCACAGAAAAAAGGCGGCGCATTACAGCGAGGTAGCTCAATTGAAATTTGCAAACCACGAGACGCAACCAACACTTACGTCAGCTTAGGTAACCGTCACGACTACAGACAGTCCCTCGGTGACTCATTTTGCTAATTTCTCTCAGTCAACCGGTGCGACTCTAACAAGTGCCACGTTTGGAATCCTCTCGGTTACGTCAGAGTGTTGTGATAGTTTCTCTTCGAGTACCGGCGCAGGCTGTTCTCTATGTATTGTGGATTTCCGTCGAGAGACAAACTAATTAAACAGACTTTTCTTCAACTCCCCTTTTATAGAATTATTTTATCGTTTCTTTTGGGGCCCTAATAATCATGAATTGTTGATCTCAAACATGTTTAATCCAGTTGTTCTTCGAGAGAACTTGAATGTACACCGTCAAAGTTTTGTTTATTAATATGTTAAAGATGTAGAGATGATTCACAGACTCTTTAATAAAAATATTTTTAATTTCTCGTTGTCAGAAATTGCTTCTACTTGAAAAATAAATTAACTATTGCTTCTTTTGGCTTTGACTAGTCGAAAAAAATAGCAGCTTAGATAATCCTAGTTCCAACTATAGTCCCGGAGGCGTGGAATGTATGTGTAAAACAATAAACTGACCGAGCCCGTATTTTCTGAGAATAACGTGGGTCAAGGTTGAAATAACTACACTCACGACGAAACTCGTTCAAAGCTTCTGAAACGTGTGCGTCATCGATGCCATCGGAGTCTTTTAAGCAACCATTACAATCTCGTAAACTATGAAAAATATCGTTCGAAAAAATGCAGATTAGAAGATCGAGAAAAAAAAATAGTCGAGTGTTGGTTAACCGCTCGTTACAGATAACTCGTAATTGATAATTTTATTGACGATTGTTTGGCAGGCCGGTAGACCATAATTTTTAGAAGCCGGAACGCAGATGTAATTGTTCGTTTATCTTATCGGGGCTGGTTTGACAAATTTACTAGCAGAACGTGAACGTTATTGACATTTTTATTTCACAATTTTAACGCATGAAATACGAGCAAGTAATAAGTAAGATAAACATTGGTTAGCTACAGATCCCCGTCCCGATCGATCATCCTGGAGGACTATGAATCCTCATAGTCGTCTATAAGCGTGCCACCCAAGGTCCCCCGAGCAAGAAAGGAAATCTGGAATGTGAAATCCTCGTTCATGGCTAATTTTAACGCGTCGGCCCTCGGTTATCGTTCGAAGTGCAGCCTGTACCGCGTAAAAATAGTCGAATCGGTTAGGTTCGCGAGAGATACAGTGGAAACGGGATTAATGCGCTCGCGGCAGCCTCAGAAGTAGGAAACGTCCTTGCAGGGTCGTCGACACACGCGGCAGATCGTTAGAGAAAGTTGAAGCCGGTTTCGTTGAGCTATACAAGAGACATTGCAATCGAATAGACATTTATCGGTACCGGAAAGCCACAATCGCAACATGAACTGGACTCTAAGTGCCGTCGGCAACGCTGTGAATTTCGTTTACAACGAACATGTGTCGCCGACGGTTAGACACATCGCACCTTTCGTCCATCAAAGGTACATGCTACGAATTATGCGCTTCGTTAACCTCCGGTTACTTAAGTGAAAGTTAATGTTATTTTTATTCAACGAGGTTAAACCAATTTTATTTAATGAAATTTAATTCAACCATTGCATTTTTAAAGTACAGGAGGCCCGCCTAAGGGTTAAATCTCTCGTTTATCTTCAAGAATTAATTTCGTTCATAACACGGTTGCTGGAACAATGTTAATCAGACTATGTTAATGAATTATACATCTCGCGAGTTTTTAAATAAATGTCATTCCCATATCTGTTTATATATTAATGTAACAATTGTTGGGACAGCGCGGTAGGTCGATTATTGCTTCGCAACACGAACATGATACAATTAATAATAACGCGTCAACATCTCGTGACACGCGAGGGTGTCGGTGTCAGAACGTCAATCATTCCTCTGGTGAAACAATGAGAGATAAAGAAGAATTATTTTACGACGAACGGATCACTGTTTCTGTGAAAAATGTTATTCTGTTATTCTGTGAAAAATGACGTATAACATACTGAAATTCATTTGCTGATTCTAAATCTGGTTCTGAAATACGAACTCCTGTTCACAAGTACAAGTAATTAAACTTGTGAACTTTTGCCAACAAAACTATTTATCTGTTTATATACAGGGTGTCTCAACTGAAGGAGGCCACCTAAATATCTCCTTTATTTTTAATGCCACAAAAAAGGATATTTATGGCATAATTTAAATGGTATCGAAGGAGGATTATCATGGAAGAACAATTTTCTTTTGTCCGGTCATTTTGTCATAGTTTTTTCAAGGTCATCGTTATATTTTATCGGGAAAACTTATTTTTTATTTATTCCATCTTGTTAATGATATTTTCGTTGCATATTCAAATGTATTTTTCAGCCGTTATAAGATGGAATAAAAAGAAGATAAGTTTTCCCGATAAAAAAATAACGATGACCTTCAAAACACCATGAAAAAATAAGCGGACAAAATAAATTGTTCTTCTATGATATTCCTCCTTCGATACCATTTCAATTATGCCATAAATATCTTTTGTACCATTAAAAATAAAGGAGATGTTTAGGTGGCCTACTTCAGCTGAGACACCCTGTACACATATAATTTGACGGTTGCTACATACGCACGTATTCTGTTGCTCGCAGGGTGGACGACCTCTACAGGTTCATCCATGCGTGGGTGCCGTCGCTCTATGGAGAACTCGACGAAAATTACTGGAGGGAACGGGGTTACATCCTGGCGGACACCGACACGGATCTGTCCCCAGAATTGTCGCCCCACGAAGCTGGAGAATCCGGCGAATCCACGGAGGATGGCAAAACGCGTCAAGATGGCGACGAAATCTCTGACCTGACCAGGGAATCGTGGGAGGTGAGTTCTTATTCGAATCCTATTCCGACGATCGGCATCATCGACGCATTTGTTCGCCTGCGAATTATTCAGTTTTAACACGCTGAAGACCCAATCTTCACACTACTGCGTCGCCATTTTGGTATCGAAGGTCTCTTGGGACGAGGTAGAGAAACGTTAAGTTCGACAGAACCATTTGTAGGCAATTTAAATAATTAAATTGTTCGTCTCTTTAACCCTTTGTGGGCGACGATTATTTTAGAATATCGTGTCCCGGTTTCAGGGTCTGGATGCGCAATCCTGATGTCGTTGATTCGTCCCCGAATGGTTGGAATCACTACGAAGCGAGTTTTTTTTTATTGAGAAAGACGTCCGGTGTAAAATTCTATGGAAAATGCGACGAACATTTCGAAACTGTTGCAAATCTTCAGCGTGTTAATGCTTCACCACATCAGATCACTCGACCACCATTCATACATCACACGATTGAGTTGCTCACGTTCGATCATAATCGCACCGTACTCACCACTTCATTCGCATCTTCTCGCATTCCGAAAGCACCGTGGGCAGTGAACAGTTTTATTTCTCGAGCGCTCGTATCGGCGCAGTTAACGCATCCTCCGCATCTCGCCTCACTTTTTCGTTCTCATCGTTCATGCAGAGTTGTCATCGTTCCGTTCCTCGGTCGCATCGCTTCTCCATTGCACCGTATTCTCAGGATCGTTCTTTTCTTTATCGAGAAGCACCACATTTTTCTCTCTCGTCATATCTTTTCGCCCCAAAGCTTCTGTTTTTTGAAGGCCGATGATTTTTCATTTTCAAACGAAGAATAGATGTAGTTGTGGCTCGATCCTCTCGTCGATATCGCGAAAGTCGACTAGAAAATACAATGTAACGAGTAATCACTCTCAATTAAATGAAGGTGATTGAACTGGACATATGTACATTGCTAATTTACCCTGCATTTATCGTGTGGAGCGTGGCAAACCGCGGTAGATTTAATTTAACGAAATTTAGAAGATTCACTTCAACTGAATGCTGGAAAATAGAAAAAATTGTATTAAACCATTTCCCATGGAAAGATCTTTATAATTTCAATAAAAAAATATGATAAAATATACAAAGCCGTTCATTTGAAATTCATAAAATAAAATCTGAACGAATTTATTCGAAGAAGAAAATTTATGAAATTATCTATGGGATACTTTCTTGATTAGCGGAATGGATAAAAATTGTTGGAAAAAGATAGAACAGATTTGTCGACATTCGCGGTAAAACTGACGAGGGGATCGGGTCAGTACATATTAGCCAGTGATAGAGAATCGCTAAAAACGGCCGATTGTATTGGCTAACAGCTGATCAAGGCCCCCTACGTAAAGCTGTACAGCATCCTGAAGACGTCGAGCACGTCCGCGGATTCGGAGCAGATCCAGGACCCGGAGGTACTGAGACTAACCCCAATACGTTTACGTATTCCCCCGATGAACGTTGTTACACAAGGCACCACTGTAATTGCTCGTTGTTGAGTGACGCACCTTTATATACCACACACAAAGCCACACCCGCCACTCTTTTCGGTTGTGCAACATTATCGGGCCCACGTGTTTCCCGGGGCCCGACCCACTTTGTGTCGTTGTTATTGTTCTCGTTGTTGATCGAACCACTGTGGCTTCCGGGCACTTTAGCCGTGCCCCGATCGTTCGATCATTCCCCTCTGTGTTTAGAATTCCTCTGCCGGATGCCGAGGCGAAAACACACATTTTACCAACGGTGTGTCGGCAAGCCGAAATTAATCGCGCGCGAATGCGTGTGTCTTACATCGCTTGGATCCCATTCACAGTTCGCGTCGTAAAATTGACCGACGATTAGCATGTTGGACGAGCAACAGACTGTGATTCACTGCACTGTTAATATTCGAGCATGAATGTGTACGATTTGTCAACTTGTGAATTTGGATTGCAGTCTTGCCGAATGGGCAGCACAGGTGTTATAGTGTTTGGAGGAAATTTCGGACCTTTGACAGTGTTGCAAGGTCTTCGAAAATATTTTGGATTCCTTGGAAATGTTGTTAGTGCTTGCGAACAAATTTTGGGGTTTTTGGAAAAATTGTAGGACATACAAAATCTTTGGGGCCTTTGAAAATACTGTAGGGTCGTAGAAAAAATTTTGTTAAAATAATATTGTGGGGCTTTTGGAACAATTGTGGGTCTAAGAAAAATGTTTAGGGACTTTAAAAGTGTCGTAGAGTCTTAGGAAAAAACTGGGTTCTTTAGAAAAATTGTAGTGCTCGTGAACTTTTGGGATCTTTGAAAATAGTGTGGGGTCGTAGAAAAAATTTTGGAGCCTCTGGGAAAGTTATTATTGCCTAAAATAATGTTGTGGGGCTTTTGGAACAATTGTGGATCTAAGAAAAATGTTTAGCGACTTTAAAAGTGTCGTAGAGTCTTAGAAAAAAAATTGGGTTCTTTAGAAAAATTGTAGTGCTCGTGAACAAATTTTGGGATCTTTGAAAATTGTGTGGAGCCTTGGAAAACATTTTGGATCCACGAAAAAAATTGTTTGATCTAGTCAGAGCAGTTGGCGGGTGTTAAATTCGAAAGTGCTTAAGGTCCACGAACCTCGTAACGCGACCTTGGTACAAGAAGTCGATATCCGTCTGACGATACGCACGTTCACGTCCCACGCGATAATTAGTGGTATATCGGTGAGACAGACTGACCCAAATTCACGGCTTCTTGACTCTCGTTGACCGATCAAGTTGACCCGAATGCAAATCCTCGACTTCGATCATGCTTTCTATCACAGTGATGTATAAATTAATTTAACATCCACAGACATACTCCTAATTGGATGTTTACTTTTTACTCGGTTTAATCCGTGACTCTATCTACCTATTATAAAAATTGAAGAATTAATCTTGTATGTATTTTAATGTATAAATTAATTTAATATATCTGGCTGTGGATATCTTATTAGGAGGATGTTTACGTTTGATCCCATTTAATTCGTGATGTATCAATGTAACAATTACCTCGAGTTATGCTATTAACACTCAACCACTGTAATTGAAGCAGTGATTACTTCTTGAACCTCTTTAGAACCCACAAATCCTACTCGAATTTGTTCGAGCAATTTTATTTTATTTAAAAAGTCACTGACTATTGTAAAAATTGAAGAATCTCATACAAAAGAGTATTGATACAAAAATGTATGAAATTTCTACTTTTTGGATTTTCTTTGTTCTCGGGAAAGGGATAAGAATTCGTGATGAACAAAGATTACGGATATTCTGATCTCCGGAAGGTTAATGAGTCGTAAATGCTTCTCGCATGATGCCACTGTGACCGATTTATTTCCGGAAGGTCGTGGGCAAACGCGCGTCACTCCTTCCGTTGAACAGTGGCTTCATTTGCCAAATAGAGGTGTACGTTGTTACCCGAACAATGAGCGCAACCGGTGAATCTCGGGCTATTCTTGTGATCGATTTGTTGATCTATCGACCGGGCGAATACATTAGCGTTGTCGGAAAACGCGTTCCTTCGAGCTCTCCGAATTTTCCGCTTCGTCCTCTCGTACCATAATCGAACGTGTAGCGTTTGTAATCCAAATATTCTTCGCCCACTTGTTGATTTTCTCGTCGTGAAACACACTTGCGCCTAGCATGACGAACCTAACATCGGTGGTTTCATGACTATAAAGTAGTTCAGAAGAAAAATTGTCGCCTCAAGGTCACCGCCCCACTCTTCTCAATTTTCTCTCACGAGAGAGAGAGAGAGAGAGAGAGAGAGAAACTCTTAAAAATATCTCCCTCTAAAAATAGGACACTGGAGGAAGTCCCGAATTGTCGAATGTCTCCGTTCACCACGAGGTCCTCGAGGATAACGCAAAAATGACAAGCTTATTTTCATTCGGTATTCGTTGACGTCACTGACAATGAATATTACGGAGGGACGTGCGATGTAATTGTCGGCTAAATATGAATTTCGTCGAAGATATTAATCGGAAAGTGGAAGGTGTATGGTCTAGTTAGAATAGTTAGATTCTCAGGATACGCTGTTACACAGGAAACGCGACTGTCCGTGGGTGGATCTTGTTTATGGTCGATGCACCGTTCCCAACTCCGACGCGGGAGTTACTGCCTTGTTTATCGCGTCTAAAATTATTCGTTCAAGCGTGGAGGCAAGCCTAGTTTGCGAGGAAGTTGTCGTTTAGCTCTTGCTCCTCGCAATCAAGTCAGAGAATTTTCCATGTATGGCTTCTGAAAATTTTCAAAAAATACTAGAACATTAAAATCGATAGAAATGAGTACGATTTTTATTCCTTTCGTATCTACAAAAGGCTGTTACCACTGAAGACCAGATTTTGTTTGAATCCACTGTCATAAAAATTGCACAAACATCCGCAATCTATATGTTACACGTGCTTACAGTTTGAATAGCAGTGTGGGAAGGATTAGTGGCGCCTTTACAACATTAAATTCGATAGAATCGAGTACGATTTTTATTTCTTTCGTATCTACAAAGGCTGTTACCACCGAAGACCAGATTTTGTTTGAATTCACTGTCTTAAAAATTGCAGAAACATCCGCAATCTATAGGTTATTCGTGCTTACAGTTTTAATAACAGTATGGGAAGAATTAGTGGCGCCTTTACAACATTAAATTCGATAGAATCGAGTACAATTTTGATTCCTTTCGTATCTACAAAGGCTATTACCACTGAAGACCAGATTTTGTTTGAATCCACTGTCTTAAAAATTGCACAAACATCCGCAATCTATAGGTTACCCGTGCTTACAGTTTGAATAACAGTATGGGAAGGATTAGTGGCGTCTTAGGGTCATCATTAGACAGGGTATACGGGTTAATCGATTAAACAGGAATTTTAGTCGCAGAGACGCCTAACCCAGACTAGGATGGAAACGACCGAATCGGACGAGCCCTACGGAAAATGTTCCAAAAATGAAGCCGATGTTTCCGTCGTAAAATTGCCACTGCGAGGACACTGGGAAACTTTAACCTTCGTTGCCCGCTTTCCTCGGCCCGTTGCCAAGAATCCGACTTCGTACCATTAGCCAGAGGCTCGCTGCCTCTTTGCTAAAATTGCCCCGCGAACGAGAAACATGGCGCCAACACGCGACGACGCGCTGCCGAACGCGAAGTAAACATCGCATTCCTCCGGCCGATTCTTTTCCAGCTGTTGCGCGCGATTTTATTTTCGAGGGTCGTACACTCCCGCGTCGATATATGGCATAACTTTTGTAAATCCCTTCCGCGCAAACGCGGCGATACTGGACGCAGAAGTAGCGAAGCAATCCTGGAAAGCTGGTCAAGTGAACACGCAGCATGAATCTGGAAAATTTTCGTGGGTGTGTCGATGTTTGATTACTTGGTACAATACACCACTAATTAATCTCATGCGAATACACAACACTGCAAATTGGTTCCACTGAACAGCCAGCATGCATCTCTAAATTTTCGAGCGTGCGTCGATATTTGATTACTCGGTGTAATTGACCACAAATTGAACCGGGATACACAACAATGCAGTTTGGTTCGATCGAATATCCAGCATGAATCTCGAAAATTTTCGTAGGTGTATCAAAATTTGTATACTTGGGCATGTGGCGTAATTGACCGCGAATTGATCTCCAATCTTTTCCTCGTATGGGCACGCGGTAAAACTTTTCATTTTGGACGCCGTGATCGGTTCAGAATTGATTTAACACTGAAACCCGATTTAAGTGGATACGAAACATGATATACATTTTTTCCTGAATTGTTTAATCGACTAAAAATTAATCTCGTCTTAACACGCCTCCTTAAAATTGCTCCTAAAACGTACGATTCCTAGAAATTGTCTTTATGTAGATGTACATACACAGATTCTCCGAGATTTCAACAGCAGAAATAATATACAGTCGGTGTACAAAGTATTCGTACACCTTTCAAAAACTAATAACTTTTTTATAATTGTACCAAACGCGACCTGATTTTTTATAATCAATTAGAAGCATTGGTTTACGAAATGATATGCAAAAAAGATTTTCCAAAAATTATAATTTACAAGGTTACATGCAGAGTTGGGCAAATACTATGTATTTAAATACAAATACAAATATTTAAATACAAATTTTTGCCCAACTCTGGTTACATGAAAAAATAAAAAAAGGCATTTTTTAAAACATTTTTATTTGGGCCCTCAATTTAAAATATATGTTTTGTACATCTATGTTAGTTATACACATGCTGAAAATTTCATCGAAATCGGTTGACGCAGTCAATGTATGAACCTGTGGATTTTAAGCAGAAATTTATCAAAAGTCGTGTAAAACTACGATTTTCGCCATTTTTTCTAATGCCCAAATAAAGAAGGTTTTAAAAAATCCCTTTTTTATTTTTGCATGTAAATTATAATTTTTGGAAAATCTTCTTTGCATATCATTTCGTAAACCAATGCTTCTAATTGATTATAAAAAATCAGGTCGTTTTTGGTACAATTATGAAAAAGTTATTAGTTTTTCAAAGGTGTACGAATACTCTATACACCCACTGTAAACCTCGTGCTCGCTCTCGCATAAATACACAGCATAGTTTTCAATTGCTTCTATTCCACAGCATACGGTGGCAAGATAAGGGCGCTTATCGAATGTAAACAAAAACGAAGCTTTAAAAAAGTGAATAATCTCAAGTAAATATTATCCAGGGATTATCTAGGTTCAATAAACTACTCGTGATAATATAAACTGCTAGGAGTGGTACGAAGCACATCATTTTCGCAAAATGTCGCACGATGGCAGGACATGCAATTTCGTACTTGGCCAAAATAATTTATTGCAACACTGTCCTCCACTAGAAATTTTGCAAGCAGCTTATACCTGCGTATTGTGAATGTACACAAATAAAAGTATTACGGTTCATAGAAAGTACGACTCGACTGAGTAAGCAATGTTTCTAGTCAAATAAAGATAGCCTATGTGCCCTTGGAAACCCAGAAAAATTTCCACCAAACTCGTACCCGATCGGAAAATTTTAGTGCGGTTCAATTGTGACCTCTGAGCGGGTCGAACCTAATCGCACCGTCGGATGGGGCTCCATAGTAGGTACAATGCGGGCCAATCCCTCGAGGGATTAATAGGAGTCACCGTAATTTGACGCCTATTGTCAGTTTTCGACTGTACCTGGAAACAATAGAGCTCATAAACGGTGTGGAAAGTTTAACCCTCGCAAGGTAAGGTCTATGAACACATAAACAGTAAAGTGGGGTCTCTTAGTCCCCGACAAATTAATTTCATAGACAGTCTCGTTTTTAATTTTAGAGATAAAACATAACACAGGATAAAAAGTAAACAACCAGATTTAATTTTATTCATACAAAAACTCTTTCCAAAAATCTGAAGCTGGGGTCTCTCCGAGTCCCCACATTACCTGCGAAGGTTAACTATTATGAAATTATAATGTTACTGTTGATATACATAATATTATTCTTTACTTTTATTTAGTCTTTCGTGCGTTTCTTTCAGGTTTATTGCAATTCTTTAATTCAATCGCTACATACCCGAAAAAGATGTAGATGTTTATTGACTGAGCCCCGTTCAAGTTAGAGTTTCAGAACGTGATATTTATTTGGAATGGTTCAAGGTAGTGATTTTTATCAGACACGAATGTTGTTTTTCTTATTTATTTAGTCGCCGCTATCTGCGGCGCGAATGACTCATCCCAATGTATTCGCGAGAAATCTGTATCATCTGTACGCAACGAGTAGCTGAACGCATTTGTTGCGGCAAAAAAGGAAAGGCATTTCCAAATATAAATTCTCTGGAATTCCATTTCTTCGGTACAACCGAAATTTCTTCTCCTCTTCACGATTCGTTCGCTGTGGAACGTCGTTCTTCCAACGAAACGACTTTTAATAACACTGGATTTCAGAAAATTCCTTTTTTATCAACAATTACATATCCTGAAAAGGGAGATAAGTTTTGAAAAAATCACGCGCTTCAAGGTGACACAATTCTAAAAAATATGGAGATGTTAAATTTAGTCCCTAGAGTCTCGCATAAATCATACTGACAATCGTTCTTCGCGTTTCATCTGACTGATCTTTGTTTCGGTATCTGTCACCACCCTCGATAATTGTTCCACAGCAGTCTCTGGAAACCGGTCTGCATATCTTAACATTGCCATTAGCCGAAGAGAGCGGGAAAGCTGCGCGGAGCAGCTGTTTCCGTCGTGTTGGACGCACAAACCCGCCAATAGGCGTGGGTTATTAATTCTGTGACAGTAGACTACATTCCTGCGGCGATGTCGACGTATTTAATTGGCAGAGGGCTTGATCAAAAACCGGTTAGGGCTTTAAGACCAAGAAACATCCCTTTCTGCCAAGTTTCAGCCTTATACCTCGTCTGTAAGGGTAGTTACGGGATAAAACCAGTTTTTCCCTCATTTCCTCCATTCAATCGCAGCTAAAAATTCTGAAACAAATATGACACATTTACCATATCAAGCCACATATTCCAGAATTTTGTCCGATTTTTTAGTTGCAAACTCTGATCGTAAAAAATGAAAAACTTTGAGAAACGCTAAGAAAAAAGCCATTTAATATTCCCTTTCGAAAGTTCAGAGGTAATTTATTTACCGCATAAACATTCACAGCTTAATCAACTATACATAGACACGTTGCGGAAAGAAAGAATATAAGAAACTATTTGGACACTCGAGTAACACGTAAAAGTATTGGCTACGAGCAATTAATTAATAGACCGTGAAAATCCAATGAAAGTTATCGCATTTATTTTGCATTCTAGGCGGACGTGACTGTATGCACGCTGTACGTTAGTCACGTGCCGTTCGAGGCGGAATCGAGAAATCCTCGAATGTTTACTCGAGATCAATATTATAAAATTAGTAAAATCACAATGCATATAATTGACACAGGCCTACAAAACGTATTTTTGAAATTTTCAATATAAACCCACATAAAAAAGTTGTAAAATCCAACTTTCAGTATTTTTTCTACAATTCCGACCAATTGCAGTTTTCGAAAAAATTTCTTCTGTCATCCTGTAGTAAACTAATTGTTCTAGCTTCCCAAGAAAGTTTGAATCGTATAGTCCAACATTTAAAAAAGTTATCGCTTTTTTTCGAGTATTAGTGGGAGTCACTGTAGCTATGAAAATAGCTACATGCGCAGTTGTATGATCTTTTATCTATCGGTTTTTAACTACTGAAAAACCCCGTGTTTGTATTATCGAGAAATGAGAAGGCGAATCCCGCACCCTTGCAATCCTGGAAGAAGGAGTCTACTCCCTTAAGGATGTTCTGGAGGTACAATGGGAGACAAAAGTACAAGAAATTCGAAATCCATCAATATATTGGCAATGAAAGCCATTCATGAGTATATTTTTTTTTGAGTGTATTTTTTTAGAGTTTCTAGTTCCGTTTTTTCAAGGTTTAAATAGGGTTTGATGTGGAATTTTATGAATTCTCCGTAAGAAGACGTGTTAAAATGTGCAAACTTTAAGTTGCTATAATTCTTAAACGGTGCAGTGAATCGAACACAAACTTTGATAATTGCATTAATTTAGTAAGAACTAGAGGGGAGTTGTTGCTCGCTCGCTTCGCGAGTAGGGTTGTTATAGCTCGCGAGAGGGTTAGTAGTACGCATTTTATTTTAACAGACGTCGATAATGTAAATTTTTATTGAAATATTGATTAAAAGCTGCGACGTTCTATTGAAATATTGATTAAAAGCTACGACGTTCGTTTTTTTGTTGTATTGAAATATGATTCTAAAAGCACTTTTAGTTTTTCCCGAATTTTCATGTTTCCGGGCAACTTTTCCAATTTTTTTAAATGTAAAAAACCTGATTCGGACTACAACGAACGTTAAAAAAAAGATTAGTAAAATCGGTCCAGCCGTTCTCCCGTGATGTCGTGACCAAAGAACAGCATTTGATTTTTATTATATAGAAGAAGATTATATCTTGTCAAATTTTCAAAAATTTTGATGCGTTTTTATATACCTCCAGAACATCCTTAATCGCTTTTAGTGCTCGATAGGTTTAGTGTTAAGTTAAAGGTTATAAAGGGATTAGCGCGTTCACGGACTGAGCGACCAAACACAGTTTTGAAGAATCTTCCGAGCGAGCGCGGGTCTCCGGAAAAAAGAGCATACCTAATTCGGTGCTGCGCGTGATTTTCATCGAACTCGGAGGGTGGCAGCGTTCCAGGACAAAGGGCCGGGAGTCATAGGTCGAAAATACGAGGCTGAAATCACTCGAAAAACGGAGCGGACATCGCGACACATGCTCCGCGAACGGGAAGAAGGCTCGAACCGGCCGGCGAGCACGTGCTGCGCAGCACCGGATGCGCGTTGCACTCGCACGCCCCATCCCCTCTCCCGAACCGGCTTTCCCCTAGCTGCGCGGTATTATACTCACCCCGTAACCGCGGTGCTTCAGTGTTGCTTCAGTCCTCGGTGAAGTGAAGTCTGAACACGCCCCGTGGCCGATCGATCGCAAAAACGAAAACAGAGCTAGTCGAATCTGTGTTACGTTTTATACTACACGCTCCTCGACCGGAGTCGATAGCCTCTGAATCACGGACTCGCGTCGAACTCGGCCGCACAGTGTTACAACTCCGATTGCCCTTTATGTTGTTGATACAGCAACAGTGGTACCTGATTTAAGAGATTCTATCTCGAAGCGTATTTATCGCTCGCTAGGGGTGGTTTCGCGTAGAACGAACTGTTTGCGGATCTAGAACGAGGTAGAACTTTCAATTCTCGTTACTCTTTTTTACATTTTCCGAACCGCGTGATATCAGTTTCAATGTTTCTACGGATCGCGCGAAGATTAACCCTGGATAACTAAAATACGGTGCCTGGAAACGACAATTAGAAACACGAATGTAACGCGTCACTGCGCTGTAGATTTCACGCGTTTACAACAGAAATATCGATACGTTATTTTCAACTTTTTGGAGTTATTAGAGGAACGTATTTTTATTCGACTCTTATTTCTTGCAATCGGCGTGGACAACGTTTGTTTTGCATAAAAATCCTGCGACGCAAATATCCGTCTATGCATAAATTGTTATTGAATTTATTAAACGAAACATATTTTCACAAGAACTTAGTTACCTGGGGTTAACACGTTCGTTCCACTCGAACCGGAATAATATCTTCAACCCTCTGGGAACGAGTGTTGCCAGATTGGCGGCATCAGGGGTTAATGTAATTAATTCTTGCAAACAAATACTTTCAATATCTGAGCAAATCCTCGTCCGCGAAGAGCTGAAACAATGAAACTGATTTCATTTGGTTAAAATACTTGAGCGAACATCCGCGGTTGTAAATGCATTTTTAGACTGAGTTGTCGTTGTTCGCACAGCTTGGAGGATTCTGGACCGCAAAGGGTTGATATCTAGAGAAGTCTGTGCGGATTATCGGGCCGAGCATTCGCGATAATTCACCTCGAAGAGGCTGCTCCTCGTGCCAAACGTGCACTCGACGTGAACAGTACGCGAAACTTCTTCGAGCAACGTACTCTCTTCAGCATCTATTCGGTGGCCTGTAGCTTCTAGAAAGTTTCACCGAGAAAGAGAGACTCGGTGGCCTGCACTCGGCACACATGATGTAAAAGTGATTTGCACCGGTGCGAGAGTGACAAAAGACAACCGGCGGGAGAAAGAGAGAGAGAGAGAGAAACAAGACTAACACGACCGTAGAAAACAGTTTCGGGTCCGAACGTGAACGAATCTAGTCGAAATGCCGAAGCCAAAGATCCCCAACCCCATCGCCAAGCTCTCGAAGTTTCTGAAACAAAGGACGAAGGTAAATATTAGTTTTCGTTTCCATCATTTTCTCTTGCACGTCCGAATGTTGAGATGGATTTCCGACGATAAATCGTGTTTTTCACGTGGCCAGGACCTCCGATCTTGGAAACTGAGGAATTTTGTTTTTTCCTGAATGATCACGTTCTGCGTCGATAGCAGCAGTCGCTGCTTGTAAATATGTCGATTGTCTTGTTTTACGATTTAAGCGTGTGGTGCTGCGTTCTCTTTGAAATTCTGGCAAATTCTCCGATCTCTCGTGCGAACTCGAAGTGAAATTTTATTAGAGCCAGTATACGAAAAATATATTCTTCGACCACGTAATCGTCCGCAGTGATGCTAACCGTACGTTCGTGATGTTCAAACATTGAATACTTTATGTGAAAACGATAGAATCCAGCGTGGCTTTCATTGCAAAAATTTCCAACCACGTATTTGCGATTTTCGAACATTGAATACTTCATACGAAGATGAAAGAATTCAGTGCAGCATTCATTAAAAGATTGATTGTTTTAATAATTTCACCGATGTCGCTTGTACGAATCTCGAAGAAACAGAGTGCAGGCGTAGTTAACGTGAAAGTGTATATTAAGAGTGTATATAAGAGCGCTGAATTGAAACGTTTAAGAAAATGCTGAGTTCGAAGTACGCTGCGCCGCGAATGTATAAATGTGCCGGTAAATATTATGCAGAAGCACGGTTCATTGATAACAACTTTGACGTAAGTGCCAAGAGGCTTCCGTTCGTGCATTAATCTCACCAGAAAGAGACACGTTAGAAACGAGCGGTTTTTTTTAACGCAACTAGACTTGAGTTATAGGAGCTGCGCATATATAAACAGTCTGCAAAATATTAGCGGTATCTCGTTCGGAGCATCAACGTTTTAACTTTGTTGAACGGAGCTCGTTTTGCGCGGGAAAATAAATCCATTGGGTGAAAAATACGCGGCCGATCGCTCGTAAAAATATATCAGTCAGAAAAGCTTTCGTATTCACAAGGGAGATATGTATAAGCATATACGTTCGCGAGATATATCGAGACTAGAAAAACACTGTCACTCGGTTGTTTACTTCTGCAACCGGTCCTTGGCCGCGCCTAGGTCCACCTTTCACAAAATCTGGCTGCGTTCGATACACGATCCCCGCAAACTCAGCCAATCTCCAACACAGTTATGCAAAGCTCGTAACGAAGAATATCCGACGCATTAACGCTGGGCCGGGTAGGTTTATTCGTCGTTGTACAGGGGAAACAGCCAATTTTCCTGCTTCTATGGTGTTCGCCGTGTCCATTAGCTTGTCCGGAAAGTTTCTGCACAGCTCCTTTAGTACCCTCTTTTTTTACCAGGGAAATCAAATCTCGTTTCACTCGGCCGAGTCGGACGGTGTATTTTTATGCAGAAAATTCGAATGAAAACGTGTTCGCATCGTTAAGAGAAACGTCGAAAGAGGATATACAGTAAGGAGCATAACTGATTCCACACACTTTAAATCGGAACAATTTTTTTATGAATGGACCAAACTACTTCAATTTCTCTATAAGGCTAGAAGAATTAGTTTAGTAAATGATGTGTAAAAAATACGTTTTGAAAAAATGCATTTGGACGGAATTGTGAAAAAAGTCTGGTCAACTGGTATAAATTATATACCCACTGAAAATTTCATTGAAATTAGTTAATTGGTTTGCGAATTATAAACGATCAAAAGTGTTAAAAATTGAAATTTTTCAAGATTTTCGGCCTTTCTACCACTTTTGATCGTTTATAATTCGTAAACCAATTAACCAATAGAGCGTATGTAATTTATACCAGTTGACAAAACACATTTTTTAAATTTTCGTTATTGGGCCAGCTGAAAAAGTTGTAAAAATCAATTTTTAGTATTGTTTTTCACAATTCCGACCAAATGCAGTTTTTCAACTTGTTTATTAGACGTCATTTACTAAACTAATTCTTCTAGCCTTACAGAGAAATTGAAGTCGTTTGGCCATTCATATAAAAGTTATTTTGATTAAAAATGTGTGGAATCAGTTATGCTCCTTACTGTAAATATTATAGACGAATGTGTCGAAATTTTTTACAACGTAACTACCATAGATCTAAAAACGTCTAAAGTAAATTAAATTTTATCGAGCCTGTTTTGTTCACCCTTCTGCCATCGTTAGTGTATTTATTTTATACCGTGAATGTTTGTAAAATGATACGGAGTTGCGAGCCGATATTTCCGCAGGAAATTCCAGATATTGTTGTTCGATCCAGAGGCAATTTTAAACGAGTCTCTCGCCTCGTTTCTCCAATCTTCAATTCGTTCCCCTAGTCGTCTAATATGGACAAGCGAGGCTACACGTATCCTCCGGTTTTTTAAAAATAAATCACGGTCTATTCCATGCGATAGCATTAATCACTGGGCAACCGACAGTTAGTGGCATATCGTGAAATGCCCGTTTCGACGAGCGTTTGGCACTCGCTGGGACCTGGACCCGTTTCAATTCGTGGCATGCTATACATATAGCCGCCACGAGGGTTAAAATTAAGTGAGCAAGAAAATTCATGATAAGTCTGAGTGGTTCCTCGCGAGCGGACATTGTCTTTCCTCGTGCGGACGGAAAAAACGGTGCTCGAGACACCGTGAGATTTCTCTGGTTGCTCGTAATCAATTGTTGATTGATCAGGTGAGCTGTAGAATTACCTTGGGAGTGGTCCAAGATTATTCGGACGCCCGGGCAATCGCATTCATCCTCCAATGACTCATGATCTATTGCTAAAATTAATGATTGCTCGCGATTAACTCTCGAACAACGCACGATTTTTATAGCTGTGTAATTGACGATGCTTAGGACTGCTCTAATTAAAAATTTGCAATGCAACAGCCATTCATATAGTTTAATTGTCACAAATTGAGTACTTAAATAACAATTTTGGTGTTGCGGGTCAAAATAAACCCGGGAACAACCATCGGATGGTTAAATTATTAGAAGCTTAACCGCCTAGAAAACATAGAGGTATTATACTTTCACATTGACGTATTCGTGCGTTTAACTAGAACTAATGTTGAGTAGTAATTTGCATAGAATGGATGCAATATGCTTGTAGACATTAGACTTGTAAATGTTACAAGCAAAAGTTACTACGCATAACATTTCGCGGCTACGTATAAAAGTATCCGGTTCCATTTCAACTATAATTTAGCAAACAACAATTCACACTCGAGCAAATTTATATTACCACGCTTATACATATTAGCTTGCCGAGTTGTCGTTGTTGTATGCGTAAAATCTTGTTATCGAATTTTGAACCACTTCCCGATGAGCTAGGGACTTGAAACTTTAAACATAGCTCAGAACTGGATGACAATGGAATATTAAAAAACAAATTTTTTAAAAAACTGCGTTTCAAGGGGGAAAAAAATTTAATATTAACCGTCACACCCCGTTGCGTGACGCTCGGTAGTACGTTATCGCGTTCAGCGATCCCCACTCCGCGCGCTAGCGCTCCCTACTCCATCACGCGTTCCCACTCCGACTCGTCCCCACTCCACTGACCCATTTCGCTCAGTCAGCGTGGTGTTCCGTTCATTCAGATCCATTTCGGACAATTTCGGACTCCATCAAGTGACGTCGTCTCTCGGAGTTATCCCCTCATTCTATCTTGCGTTTCTATGTATATACATATATCTTACTATTTCATACCAGTATTACTATATCTTGCGTTCCATTTAAAAAAGACTAAAAAGTAGAAAATAAAAGAAGATATAAAAAAAACTTTCTAAAAACCACGCTTATATTAAAATGCACTAAGAAGGAGAAAATAATTTTTTTAGAAATTAGTGACTATAAATAAAAACGTGGAGCGCCACGCAGATTACATCAATATAGTTTAGCGCTCCACTCTTTAATTCCTTTTTAGTGCATTTTAATATAAGCGTGGTTTTTAAAAAGTTGTTTTTATGTATTGTTTTTCAGGATGAACACAGAAAAGTCAACTGGAATACGAGCTACAGACAGTCGCGAACTGTTGACGCAGAAAATGAAAAATTTTTTATCAATAATAATTTGACGAGTTCACTGTTGGCGCGCCACTTGCCGAAAGACTTCATTGTCAAGTCGAAACTGTCAGCGGCGAGCATGGTCGTGCGTTCAATTTCCCGGTCTCCTTGAATCACGCGAGGGCTCTTGGGATCGATTCAAACGCCTTTTCGAGACTTCCTCTCGAGCAATTTTTCCCCCGACGAATGTCCCACCTAATCTAGATAGAAAAAATCGAGGTCGGAAAACAGATCTATCTTCCATTAATTCTTCGTTAGGAATGTTTGTCTAGACTAATTATAGAAATCGATACGTGGAAATTCTGAACCGTAATGTTCATTCATAGGAAAAGTGACACAACCAAAAATGTTTCTAAGAGAGGTATAATAATAAATATTCCGATGCTAATTTTATAACAGAAGAAATTTTGAACTAAAATTTTGGGGAAAAATATTATTAATAATTTAACTGGATTCGGTATTTTATGAACCAGGAAAAAAATTATTTTCTCCTTTTTAATGCATTTTAATATAAGCGTGGTTTTAAAAAATTTTTTAATATATTTTGTATTTTGTTAATATATTTAATATATGTTTAGTGTTAAGTTGGTGGCAATTCTAGGTAATTTTCAAATGGCTCTCCTGCAGAATTTCCTTGTTTTGACTTATGTCAATTTTCTCATGAATGATATGACGAAATCTTACAATTTGTCAGAAACTTGTCTGAGAAGCGTGTCGCCGCGAAATAGTCGCGATTATGGCGGACGAATAGGGGGGTCGGGGTAGTTATTAACGTCAATGTGGAACGAGGCACTAAAGCAATCACCGGATATTGTCGAATTACATAATTAGGCGGACCTAACAAGGAAATCTTCCCGTGCGGTGCATTAACTTTAATAAGCCCTTAACGAATTATGCTGGTCGTCGAGCCGAGTACGCTGGCACTCTCATTCCAGCATTGTGACTAATAAATAATTTACGAAATATGATTGAGACTCCGTCGTTATATAATTCTTATACAAATCTGGTATTTCGTACCGAATTGTTGCACGTCATGGACGCGTAAATAGAAACCACATCAAATATGTGCACAAATTTTTACTGGTCAAGAGAATATTAATGTTAATTTTCTCGGAAAACGAATAATAAAGAAGGAATGTACTAATACTTGTATGAGCAAAGTTTCACTAGACTTACATCATTAATTAGATGCCAGTGATAGTGATCAATAAGGATGCGGATCTTTATGCAAAATAAAAAATGATTGCATTGATTGCAAGACACAGGAGCCAGATAGAAATTTCTTTCTTCTTTTAATTGTCTTATTAAGCTAAAATAAATACACTGATGCCCTTGAATCTTCGTAATTCGTCCACTGCTTTAAATTGCACACGCCCATTTTTGTCATAAAGGCATAAAATCCGCTGTCTAGTGATCAATAAGGATGCGTGATTAATTCTTTTTCGAATTGTTATTATGAGAGTGTAAAGAGCCACAGTCTATTGTTTATCGACATAATTAATCACAACTCGACAGAGGATCGTCGACGCAAAAATGTAAGAATAAAGAAGACTGCGAAGTTTTCAGTGAAAATGTCTATAGCACTGAAATCGAGGCGTGTCTGTTATTTTGTAATCGAGCCGTAATTCTCGTAACGAGGCGCGTTCAGTCGATCAAGGCGAATCACTGATTCTGTGTTTGCTTTAATTAACATCTTAATTAACGCGGCCTAGCAACGCAGTCTACGCGGTGGCGATCATTTGTCGTGTCTTCGCGCGAGGATCGTCCTCAACCGTGTATCGTAATGGCTCTACGCCGAGTTTCCACGTTTGGTTAATGGTTTGCAAATGCTAATGCGGCTCTGTTGTATTATCTTGACATTAAGAGGCTTCGCAGTCTCCAATTTGCATTCGCACACTCGCCGGATCCGATTTGATCCGATGTTTCGATTGATTTCCTCGGGTGGAAAAGTTCGATCGTTAGTCGAATTAGCTATCGAATGGTAGGACGATTAAACTCTTCTTGTCGCAGCGATGTGCAATTATTAGGAGGTCTGGTAGTGTAAAAACGACTGAAACCTTCGGGTGAACATACTAAAAAGATTTAGGGACATCAGTGTATTAGTTTCAGCTGTAATTAAATAAAGGTCTGCAGTCTAATAATTACTTCCATGCCTGTGATCAATTTTGAAATCACATCACTTGAAATATGAGTTCATTGGATAATTGTGACATTGTTCTTCGAAATTATTAATTATTTTCTGTTGACAAAGCTGAAATAACGAAGTATTGAAATAAAATACTATTTGAAACTGAAGATATTCTTATGTTCAAATAAAATTATTTCAAATATTATAAAATTTGCCCAGGTCTAATCGAGACGTGTGGTTACATGCTTACATAACGAAGATATTTCGGTGTTCTGTTTCTCGCGAATCACCCTGTATACCCAACTTGTTTTTACGGGTACAATCGGAATTATACAGCAGAGCCAAAGACCGCGGCAGAGCTGGAGTGTTATACGAAAAGAAGTAACTAAGCGGGTGATTTCTTTGTCGGACGGTCGATTAGGTTCGAGAAAGGGCAGAAGTTAGCCGACGGATCGTTTCGATCCCCTCCTCGTGGCGTTCGCTACAAACGCATGAAGCCCGCAGGTCTATTCATTAGAGAGGAGACTCGGTTTCGTCGTGTCCGTTTCGAAAAACCGCGTGCTCCGTTCCGGGTTTCTTGCTTGCCCGTCCAATTACCGTCGGCTCCCTCGCGTTTCCATGGAATCCGAAATTAAGGACACGGGTTTTACGAGCGGCCGTCCGATGGAAAACCAGAAAACGAGCCTTCGGAAGCTACTTCCCGCGACTTATTACCGTATCATCGTAGCCGGCGAACTTCCGTCGAAGGCCGATCGAGAATAATACCCTCGAGGCCGAGTCCCTCGAAATACCCGGTGGAATTTGCCCGTACTTGACATTAAACAGCGCTCAGAGGGCTAGGAAGTTGACTTTACTTTTTCTCTTTGCTCGCCTTTTTCTTCCCCCCTTTTAAAAGAATTTCTCGGTCTCGCCAGGAGATCGGCTCAAATCTCGCCAGTTCTCAACGATTCGTCAAATCGGTTGGGTCTCCAATAGAATCACTCTTCTTTTTCTTATTATTCTCCGATAATATTAAACTTTTTTGTGAAAATACTATTCTAAAATATTCTAATATTATTCTCCAATAATATTAAATTTTTTTATGGAAATACTATTCCAAAATAATTTAATATCATGAAACTTTACTTTTCTGATTGTCGAGCTCCCCACTTCAACAAATAATTTTTATTTTCTATTCGAAGTCGAGCGATTACCGTGAGCTATTGGAATTTTCCAAGCGACGTTGGCAGACCCTCGAGTTAGAGTCGCGTGCGGGAAAACTACAGTTTAATTTGATGCTCTTTCGTGAAGTGTGTAACGCACGAAGTGTGACTGATCGTAATTAGACAATTGGGGAAGTTTTGCGAGTGAAGATATCGAGGATCGGGCGGAAGGTCAGTTCGCGGAGTTTCAATTCGCCGTGCGTGCCATAACAAATTAGCCGTCGTTATGTTCGCGGATCCTTGCACAACGGTTGGCTACCTGTTCCAGCAGTCGTCCAGAATGCTCTCGGTGAGACAATAAAATTCGATTACATGTAACACCTGAGTAATACGATTATTGGCCTGTAACGATATCTTGTGTAACGCGAGACACGCGTTCGGCCTGAAGGCGATAGGGTATTATGATTACTGCACAACACAATAAAATTAAAATGTTAATTAATAATAGGATTATTCGTAATGGAATCAAGACGAAATGATTCATAATAGAATCAACATGTTTATGGTCGAGATACAAATCTTTCCGCTGGGATAACAATAACAGATTTAGATATATTAATTATTGTGATTAGAATAAAGAACTCGAACGTGAAATGGTAAGACGTAATTCTGTTAACGTTATGCCTTCCATTAAAAAATATTCTTGAAGCCGGATTTTAAATGCAGACGCAAATATACCGTGAAAACCAGTTATCTTCATTAATAATAGCAATGAAATGCCAACTTGGTCGGAATCCTTTCGAACTTATAGGTCAAGCAAATGTATCTGCACGGTTACCTGAAGCATGGAGATTCATAAACCAAAGTGGAGAGGTAGAGTTTTTTTATTTATTACTCATTTATTATTTATAATTCTGGCATTAAGGATAGTTCACATTAACATAACACTGTTATTAATCACAGAAGCATTCACGCTATAATCCACTAACATTTTGAGTTTGTATTTTGTTTTATAAGGATTGAGAATTCAGGGGAAAAGTTACCCTCTCTGTGCACAGTGTGACACATGCACGACACGTGATCGGGCCGTGGCGGAAGCATGGGGGTATAGTATCGTAAAAGGGGAAGCTAAAGTGCGGGCACAAGTCTTAATCTAACGATTCCGTTTCTACATTTGACATCTCGTTTTAATAAGTTCTATTTCTTTCGAGTATTTCTGTATTTCCAAAAACGAAGATTATATTCGTAGAAGGGGAAGGTAGAGTGGGGATACAAATCTTAATCTGACGACTCCGCTTCTGCATTCGACATCTTATTTTAATAAAATCTATTTCTTTCGAGTATTTCTGTATTTCCAAAAACGCAGATTTTATTCGTAGAAGAGGAAGGTAGAGCGAGGACACAAACCATAATCTGGTGACTCCGTTTCTGCATTCGACGTCTCGTTTTAATCAAATCTATTTCTTTCGAGTATTTCCATATTTCTAAAAAAGCGAAGATTTTATTCGTAGAAGAGGAATGTAGAACTGGGTCACAAATCTTAATATGACGACTCCGCTTCTGCATTCGACATCTCGTTTTAATAAGTTCTATTTCTTTCGAGTATTTCTGTATTTCCAAAAACGAAGATTATATTCGTAGAAGGGGAAGGTAGAGTGAGGACACAAACCATAATCTGGTGACTCCGTTTCTGCATTCGACGTCTCGTTTTAATCAAATCTATTTCTTTCGAGTATTTCCATATTTCTAAAAAAGCGAAGATTTTATTCGTAGAAGAGGAATGTAGAACTGGGTCACAATCTTAATATGACGACTCCGCTTCTGCATATTGGACATCTCGTTTTAATAAGTTCTATTTCTTCCGTATATTTATACATTTTCAAAAACGAAGATTTGATTCGTATAGACGTTGGGCTAAACCATCTCCGCAAAAGGACTCTAATCAAGCTAGCTAGCTATCAAAGCAAACCGCTGCTTATTACGATGCTATAAGCACATGAAATCTGCGATCATGTTTTGAGAGGTCAGCCCGGTAACCTCTGACGTAGAAATTTTACATATTATGTAACCACGATATCGAATTTCTTGCTACAGTGTATTCAATTGCCACTGGACGAGATACCGCCTCGACGGCCTTACGTGTTCGCATAAACATGCCAGTTTGAGCATCCTTTTTTCCCTTTGGGCTCGTGCATCTCGATTGCTAGCACGACCTCGGTTATCGTGTGTCCAATCGGCATAGAACTCGCGTGACATGAACAACCTATCGGTTTCTTTCACGCCGAGAAATCTTATTATGCCATCCACCGTTCGATGGATGTCTCGATCAGAAAGGATCATCCGCAAAGAATCGGAATTTTAAATGGAGCACATATACACTGTCGATATAATCGGCCAACGAAAGCAATCTGACCCACGCATGATTCAATCTTCGCACTTGTGCGCGTTAGCGAGACATTCCTCGCGCCATGGCATTGAAATCGGAAGATCCAATCGCATCATGCTCGTTTTTTACACGATATGTTCCTCAAAATACGATCGAATAAATACGGTTGGTAGATCTGCGCCAATTATACATTTTCTGAAAATTTCATAAAAAATCGGAAGAAAGCGGCAGATATAATTGTACGCCAAAAATTGTAAAAACGATTTGGATGAGATGTACTTTCTTTTCAATATAGGCCGATACAGAAAAGTTGTACAATACAACTTTTAGTATTTTTTTCTCTGCAATTCCGACCAATTGAAATTTTTCCCAAAAAATTGTTTCACAGTGTGTAGCAAACCAAATTGTTCTAACTTCTCAAAAAAATCCACGTCGTATGGTCCAATATTAAAAAATAATCGTCTTCTTAAGAGTGTCCGAAATTTTGTTCTCGGCGAATTCGCAAGGTTTCTCGCTACTCTAGATGAAATATAGTATAGTCTTTCAGGAAAGTCTGTTTTAAAAAGTGTTGTTTAACCGAGCAGAGAATAAGAATTCCACGACGCGCGCGACGTCTCCCAGAGGTAATCTGATCGAGCTATCGCGCGAGTATGGAAATGAGTCTGTGCTCGTCGTCCATCGAATTTGCGAATAAATTCCATGTGACAAACCAATTGTTCCAACTTCTCAAAAGAATCCACATCATATCGTCCAATATTAAAAAGCTTTCCCGAATATTAATGGGAGTCACCGTACATGCCAACCCAACAAAATTTTGTTGTCGGCCGATTTGGAAGGCCACTCGGAAAAGTCTTTTTTCAAAAATCTGTTTTAAGAAGTGTTGTTTAACCGAGCAGAGTAAAAATTCCGCGACGTCTCCCAGAGGTAATCTGATCGAGCTATCGCGCGAGTATGGAAATGAATCTGTGCTCGTCGCCCATCGAATTCGTGAATAAATTCCACGGTCGTCCATTGCTGCTTCGGTGCGTCTGGTATTAACTTTTTTCTGTTGGCCACACGCGACTGTTTCCCGTTTCGAACTGGTTTATGGTGGTTCACGCCCGTGTCACGTTGGCTGACGTCCCATTTCGGAGTCTGTTCTGTTCGTCTCGAAATTTCAGTTGGTCGGGGATATTGACGAGACGTCAGCACGATGTCATCCGTAGAATTTGAGCGTGCACAATGCACGTATACACACATAACTGCATACATGTATCGGAGGATAAACGATTCGTCTGAATTCGACGCGTCAACAACAGGGATACATACATATGTACTTGGTCGCGCGCCGCAGAGCATGAAGTTTATTTACGAGGCGATTATATATTCTAATCGCGGCGCTCGTTCTCGAGTGAGCTTTTTTCTTGCCACGCCATTCGTGCGCTTTTCGAAGACGAGAAAGCGCCGATAAAACTCGGTGTCAATGGTCAAGGAGGCTTTTCCGATATCGTTCGATGCTGGAGAGGACGTGTGTAACAATGCGCACTGCGCACACGTCCGTTCGAATCGTCCCACGCTGAATTTATTGATGTACACTACTGTGCAAAAGAAAGAAGCACCCGGCCATATTTAATAGGACAGCGTAAAAAATCAAATGAGAACACAGTAAGTTTTGAAAAAGGATTCCGCTGTTTAATTCAATTGTTCTGAGAGTACAGATATGTGTTATTGCGGATTATCTAGTACTTAGAATGCAATAAATCAATCGTTATACAATACAATTTCTACATAAAGATATTGTTTGTCATTACATCTTATAATTACACTAGGTACTTTTGCACAGTAGTGTACGTATGCTCCGACTTGCACGAGATACTTATTTACCCTAAAACTACCGAGCACTGCGCAGAGTTGGGCAAAAATTCTATGCAAATAAAAATTTTTCTCTCTGGTCGTACTTTATTTTAATATTATTCCTAATTTATCATGAAACAGTAATATGTGTAAGCATTTTAGACAAGACAAACGCATAGATTGCAAATTCGCTTTGCGAAAGCGCTCGGATTAAAGATAACGCTCTGTTTGACCTTATGTTTTATTTACGCGAGACCGGTCGATTGTAGCGAGTTGCAACCAGCTTGTACACCGTTGCGTCCATGCATTGACGCACTATTTTATGAGATTTTGATTTAAATCGACTAAACCGTGTCACTTGGCAACGGGACTAGAATGCTCTCCGAGAACCAATAAATTTCAACTCGAATCAAGGATGTTGGGTACTCCTCGACGGTTTTCAATGCTCCAAAGCCTCGAACACCGCTTTGAATATCCGGAGTTCGATATAAAAGAAAATTCCAAAATTTTCTTTCTCAACAAAAATTAAGATCATCTTGAGTTTTTAAATCGATCATGCACAAGAAAAACGTCACGAATAAACAAATATAAATTTTACAAGAGTACGCGTCAAAGTCGTTTGGTAGTTTAACTAGCTGTGACTGCAATCGAAAACAAATAAAACAATAATTACATTTAAAAAACTAAACAAAATTAGAGCTGTCACGTTTTTCCTCAAATATATAATTGAAACTTTGAGTGATTTCATCAGGTACGAAACAAAAAAAACAGGAGTTGCGACAGGTTTCTTCAAATATACAATTGAAACTTCGTATGATTTCATGAGGTACAAAACAGAAAAAGAAACAGGAGTTCTGACGTTTTCCTTGTGCACGAGCGAAATGTTGAAATGCATTTCTTATCTCGTAATGTTGTAGCTGACTTTGAGACGAATTCAACGATATATAATGTTATGACCTTGATCATACGGACTTGTTTGCAAAAGCATGCGAAAAAAATCAAGTTCTATCTTCCCTCGTGAAAGGAAGATCACGATAATTCACGATCGACACCACGATCGCCTCTCTGAAAGTATAATCGGCTGCGAAACCGTCAGCCAGCTACGATTGGCTGTATTGGTACTAATAATACTCTGAGCGCTCGCGGCTAACCGCGTGCAAGTAATAAATACATACTCACGGTTGTTGTTTATCAACAAGCACCGCCGTTGGTCAAACATTTACGAAAGAGACGAGAGGTGATTGCAGGACGATGCAATATCTATGCTGAGAAGTCTACAAAATAACACGGCATCCCCCGTGTATGTTTACTCTTTCCAACTGATAAAACATGATGATGTTTTCATGAATTTATGTCGAACATAATCCGAGTTTCGTTGTTAAAGTACGCTTTCCAGTTGCAGAAAGTTGTATCCGCCATATTGGAAACTCTGAACGCTCCGAGCGCTGTCCTAGTCTCCGAAGACAATTTTGTAATTGCAGATTTTTTTTCCGTTTTATTAACCCTTTGCACTTCTTTGTCAAGTATTACTCAACATCAGAGAAATAAAAATGTAAATGAGAAACATGTTTTTATATCTATTTGGTTCTTCCTTTATTTACAAATATAAATTGCAACAAAGGTTGAGAGCTATATTTAATATAATTAGTAAACAAAATTGTTAGAAATAAGTAGCAGTCAAGGAACTGTCCTTGGAAGTAAACAAATGAAACACTTAAAATAGTAGGGATCGAGTTGTTGGCAGTAAAATTGGAAAATAATTCGGAGTGCAAAGGGTTAACACTAAATCTACCGAGCTCTAAAAATGGCTGGCACGTGTTGCCTTATAAAAATGATATCATAGAATTTCTATAAATTTTCTGTGATTTTGATTATAATTATAATCTCCATGCAAAATAAAAATTTTCCACCTGAATTGCATCAAACCGGAGTGACATAGAAATTAATTTTCTCTCTTAATATGTTCAATAGCTCGATAATGATATAAAAGTATTTAAAAATTCGTCTAATGTTTTTAATGTTTTAAATTACACCTACTCATTTTCGTCATAAATGCATCAAATCCGCTGTCTAATTACAACACGTGCTTGGATACAAAAATATGTACAATCATTTCCAGTGAAAGCGCCATTACAATTTCAATAATTGTAAAATAAAAATCCAGAACCCAATCATTTGATTCGCGCTGGTAGGTTTAGTGTTAAATCAATTTTATCAGCGTTATTTTACTTCGCACGCTTCCCACTTTTTTTACAACGGTGGTTTGTACACTGTGCAGAAGTGGATCGTGACGTTCCCTCGAGAGAATAGAATTTGATAACTGTGGAAACAAATTGTTGCAATGGTCAGTGACAATCGGTCGTGTCCACAGTGTCCGCGTGCTCTCAGCGAAGTACACAATTCGTTTGATGCATTCAGACGATTAAAGTGTTTTTCGTCCGAAGAGAAACCATAATGCCTTGAGATTCTGCTGCGGCGACAGTGATATTAATAGACAAGTAATCCTTGGATTGTTCCCGGGTTTCCGTCGATCGGAACCGTCATTCATGGAAATTGCGCGGCAAGTTGTTCATTAAAACGGGGCACAAAGTTGCTAGTTACGATTACGATTATTAATCCGCAAGCGGTCGTAATTACTGATCGTAAATCAGTATTTTTTATTCTGAGTGCTATTAACTAGCGCTCATCGAGAGATCGTTTGATAAATTAAAAATTTTTTTATCGTCATGCTGCGCAACCAATCGAATAATAATAATGCTGCCAACACTTCACCTTTGAACGTCCTCGAAAGAAAGGAAGGGTGCGACGGACCCATATATGAAAAATGGTCGAAAAAAGAAGTAATCAATTTTTTTATTACAACATTTTTATCAGAACTAATTTCTTAATTCACTTATTCAATGTTCAACGATCGACCCTGCTTGTCGTTTGAGGGTTCATAAATAGATTTGCTTGATTGCACTATTACATATTCATGAACGTTTCTTACGAGAAGAATAAATTCAAAGTCCAGAAAACCTTCGTCTATTAAAGAGAAGCAATTTGTGCTAGGTTTTGTGTCCATTAGAGAAGAACAGTTCCAACGATTAATTAATTAGGCAAATCCCCGTAGTGACGAATAGCGGCGTTCAGGAGACCGTCGGCGACTTTGTAAAGTAAATATCATAATTTTAATGGATGATATGTAAAGCCGTAACGAGGTAGCAGGGCGACTCGTAGCTCGTAATCCCGCGGGAGATGATCATGCGAAACTGTTGTCATTGGCGAGCAGGTGCGCGAACGTGATTCACCGCGGTAGCATCTGTATCATCAAGCTGAATAATAATAATGGGAATCTACCGCGACTGGCTAATCACTGCGAGTAGCATAGTTTCCGAGAAACTTTCTTCCCACTGTCCGCGTATTGATCCTAGAAACGCAGCCTAAACTACTTACCCGTATACATGATTAAATAACATAATTAACAAAGCAGATTTTCTTCGTTCTCTTCGTCGAGAAAGATTCTTTCCAAAATATGGAAAATCATTTTGGATGCGGAAATTGTTAAACTGTTCTTCAGCTAAATGGAGGCTCGAGAGGCTGAGATCAATTCTCTCCGGACAATGGTGCCATTGTAAGACGAGTCGTTTGCGCAATCCTCTGTTGACTCGGTTTGAAAGAAAGGCCAGGGGTCGACGTAAGACGAGCATAATTAGTCGGTAACATTAATATGGAAGACCGTACCAAAGGAAGGACGCATTCCTCTCCGCATACATATTCAACGACACCCTCGACCAGCGCAAAACATGGACATTACAAAACAACAATTACAACACAACACTTGAATGCCACCGTGTAGTGTGTGTCTGTCTATCTGTTAGCTGTTTTAGATCTAGATCTAGGTTTAGAAGTCTGTGGACCCCCTCTATAGCGTTGCAACCCTAACATATATCTCTACAATAGAACAGAAAATGATAACTTTCCAATCTGTATAACTAATCGAGGTCTCGGAGTACATTGTTGTACAATAAAGCTAACAATCACAGCCACACAAGACAGTGTAGATTTATGCTCGACTGCTGAACTCCATTTGAATTTGTAATGCAATGAACTTGGTAGACCTCGAACTTGGAGACTCGATTTCTGTGACGTTACCCGAGCACTATCCGAAATTCTAGTTACTCATCGTTCGTTTTACTATTCACAGGTACTGTCTATGAGCGAGGAAGTCAGGCGAGCTCTCTACGCGAACAGTGCCATTTCCCTAGACAATGAAATCATTGTACCGGACCTGGTTGGCAACACAGAAATCCTCAGCGATGAGCACAGAGAACAACTGTGCCGGCATTTGCCAGCTAGAGCAGAGGGGTACTTGTGGACTCTTGTCTTCAGCACCAGCCAGCATGGTTTCAGTCTAAACAGCATGTACAGGAAAATGGCCAAAATAGAAAGTCCCATTCTGCTGGTCATCGAGGACACCGAAGGCAATGTAAGTTCATCGTTACAGAATTTTATGGCAGGTGCCAGCTTACTTAGGTCTTAACCGATTAGTAAAACCAGACTGAGTGTTTCACAAGTGTACACGAAAGCAATCAGAATTTGTATTTCCCTGATACATAAATGTGCATCAAGCGAATCATTATTTTCTGCTGTTATAGGTGTTCGGTGCACTAACATCCTGCGCACTACATGTCAGTGACCACTTCTATGGGACCGGTGAGTCCCTGCTCTTCAGGTTTACCCCAAGGTTCCAGTCGTTCAACTGGACAGGGGATAACTTGTACTTCATCAAAGGCAACAATGAGAGTCTCGCCATCGGTGCAGGAGAGTAAGTGTATTCTTGAGATTTGTTCATTTGCGAGTAGGCTGTTAGAGGTTTCATGTCAATCGATACTGAGTGAACTCTAAACTAAAAATAGCTGTGACGTTAGACACTTGTCAACGGTGGCTCACCAGTTTCTTTTGGTGGATCTGCCTGAGCTAATCAATCATTTGTGATGTTTTCAGTGGCAAGTTTGGACTGTGGCTGGACGGCGACCTGTACCAAGGCAGAACGCAGTCGTGTAGCACGTACGGAAACGAGCCTTTGGCACCTCGCGAAGATTTCGTAGTGAAAACATTGGAATGCTGGGCGTTCATATAGGACACAGCCACCTCGTACACGTTGTCCAAAACTACGCCCTCGCCGCAGACTAATTTGACTTGAACTCGACAGTCTCGTGGAGGTTGATCGTCCCCAGGAGAGATTACAAGGAAGACTAGAGAATTTCTAAGAAACAATTACCAGACGAGATTAAATCGACTAACGGGTTTGACCATAACTAAAAACGGCTGGTTAAACCACTTACCGATCGATCATCGACCGAGGAATCAAAGATGCATGGGACTGTCAGCGAGGAAAGAGGAAATTTTGTGATGTCGAATGAATTCTTCCCCGGAGCGAAACAGGGGGGAGAGTTTGAAGAGAAGAGACGAAGAAAGAATGATACATGGCGACGATGTGATGTTACAACGTCGGAAACGCCAGAAACGTTGACCCACTGGACTACAACAATTTATTGATTATCATTTAAATTGTCCTATTTGTTTTTCTATTTTAAGTTGTCGTATTTATTTTATTTTTTTATATACATATATATACAATGTATACACGAGAAACACACGCATGCACGTGTTACGTTGAACAAGTCGTTAATGTTGATTTGAATTGTTCGCGTGTCGTTGAAGTATTGGAAAGATCGACGACGATGATGATTTGTATTTTCTCTTTCTTTTCTTTTTTTTTTTCTTTTGCGCCCATTTGTAACTCGTCGATCGTCGCTTCGAACTAGTCGCGAGAATCAATGATGAGAGTGTAACGAAGCGTGAATGATCCGGATACGAGAATTGATCGATGAAACGGTGACAAAGATGGATGATACTGATAACGATATTACGCGTTGCGGGACAAAGGGGAATATCGCGTCGTCGAAGTCGGACGAAGATGAAATACTAGAGAAACGATAGAAAAAACACACACGACACCAAGAGAAAAAAATGTTAAGCTAACCGTTTGTTGATGTGTAGATAAATTGTAGATAGTGAATGTAAATATATATATGTATTTGCCAATCGTGTTAATGGTAAAGAAGTTAATTTTAAAGGAGCATAATTATATACGCTAAAAAAAAACGAAACAACATCAGATGAAAAACGTTGCTAATGAGGAGAACACCTATGTGCAGAGCTCGTCACACACACGTTACAATTCTGGATGAAAAAAGAGGACACACGCTGGTTACGTACACACCGTGTCACAGAAATTGTGCGAGAACCACTGAACGATACTCTGGAAGCGTGATCGCGACCCGATGTAAACGATCTAGGATCTGAGAACAAGTGTCGTTAGAGAGGAGTTATTCTTCGTACTGATCTTTTGAAGGAAAAAACAAAAAAACAGTTGCGATTAAATGCAACTCTGATTGCGTGATCAACACACACACACATACATATATACACACATACACACAAGTTCACGAAGAACATGTTTTCGCGACCTACGTACTCCTTTGGTGAACAACATGCTTCTTGAGTCTCGAATGACCACAACGAACACACACGCCTGTGCCTCGCTTCGCTCTCTTTCTTTCCCTACGCTAGAAACAAGTACATAGCCCTACGTGTCAGGTCCTGATTACTCAGAGTCGGAGCATGTTCTCGTTATACCTAGAAGTACACGCCACTGCTAACAATATTTGTATGTTCTCCTGCAACGAACGTAGGCTGGCTCGCGAATCGTGCTGATTTATTTCTCTGTAACGTATCGATCATTGGTAAAATTGAACTCTGATAGAGACTTCTATGTTTCGTTTCGAAAATAACTTGAAATTTTGTGCGCCAGCCTATCGTAAGAGACAGAAAGACATTTATCGCAGAAGAATATGTTGTTTCGAAGCTTATTGATATCGAAAATAGTTGTTCAAGATAAGCAAGCGTGTATAGGTGCTTTCTGGGCTCACTGCAGATCACATTGTCGGAGAACAAATAAAGTGAGACAATAAAGTGGAATGTTAGCTGCTTAGTTTCTCGTACAAATGCATTGTAGATGAAGCAAATACAGTGACTCCGCTGGAACGTTCAATAGCCTTTCAAAGACTATTGAAGTTTCGCGTTGATCTTGTCAGCCAGAATCTAATGGGTAGCGCAAAGGATCGTCGTGTGTCACTATATTTGTTCCAACCACGGCAAATTCCTCTTCTTCACACATTCTTGTTTCTTCACTGGGCCTCACTTTGCATAAGATACGCATGTAATAGTGTCCGTAGAAAAAGAGTGAGGAGGGTGCAAGAACAGGTGGAAAATTCGGAAGTGAAGAGAGCTTCTCAAGTTCAGGCATTTCTGTTATACGATACCGAATCATGTGGATATTCATGCGAATATAGACCTTGAGGTTTACAATAGCTGATAACGACCGAAAATTTGTTTGCTCCATCAACAATTGATATTCCGAACAGAGTACACTGCGAATGCATTTAATTCGCATCCAGTGATTCTGTAAGATGAAGACGCAGCGATTCACACGATTCATCTGATCAAGAAGAGGAAGACGCAAACGTAGCTATTTTGTATGATAATGTTCGCTCGGCTCTGATAGTAGGAACAGTGCCGATCCAGCATCAACGCCAATCACAAGACCACGGAACTGTCCACGAGCTTATAGTCCCTATATTAAAATTAGAATCAGTCGACTGTGTCGCCCACCATTTCTACCGCTTTGTAAACCACTCACCGATTTCCGTTTCGTCGAGCGAGACAAAAATAGCCTAGAAAGATTATATACTTGTTTAACGGTAGAAAACAGCCGCCACTAGGGAAGGAGTTTTGATAATCGATTTTATAAATTGATTTTTGCCTCTCGGGCCCTGATCATCGGCCGTTCGCAGCCCGAGACGGATTTTTCTAGCGGCTCCACAACGAGATGTTACCTGTCAAGGATAAAACGAAAACTAAGAGAAAAAAAAAACAGATCACTTCTACGCGAGAGGACGCCCTTTTATACCGTAGAGAATATATCATTCCTTCCATTTTACTAGGAGACAGTTTCTAACTTGTATCGTTTCTACGATTTTCGATCTTCGTACTTCTTGGAGCCGCTTTGCTTTTTAAACCTTGCACTAATAGCATTCAACGAAACATAAAGAGAAATAGTTCTCTCTTTTCTTTATTTGTACTTTATAGCTATCAAACGAACGCTTTCAATGTGTGGATAAAGCAAAAATGAAGTAACACTTAACCCCTTGCTCTACGATTTATTTTACGGTTTCATTAATTAGATTGTTTTGTAGATCGTAATTTCTTAAAAAACTGTACATTAACAAAACCAAAATAGAATTTTATTTCGGTTATAGGAAATTGTTGACATACATTTCTATTAGAATCTGTTCAGAATCTTCGTCACGAGTCGGACACGTTATTGTAAGGCAAAGGGTTAATTCGATCGGTTATCAATTTTCATTTGTCGGCCTGCTGATAGTGCAAGGATTGAAAACAAACGACATCAATCGGGAATTTGCGTGATCATGGTAGTTCTTGAATTAAACGGTGGCATAAAACACACAGCGAAACAGTAACTGCATGGAAAGAACCGTCTGAGTGCATGCTCGCTTCCGGTGTGTCGCGGATGACCGGGAACCGCGCGAAAGACTGACATGGCGGATGGATCAAGAGAATCGTAGATCTGAACGAGACAGAAGTATCCGTGCACTGGTTATGAAACGCACTTGTAGCAAAAAAATAAACGAAAACACAGAAAACGAACAAAAGACGAAACATTGTTAGATACTAGACAATTCCATGGAGCACGATTTCAAACAGAACAAGAAAAAGAGAGAAAGGAGGAAAAAGCACAAAGCGTATCGGATTGCAGCTTGTTAGATTAGATTTTTCGGTTACGTCGACAACACCGAATCGCGACACAATTGCATAACGTGGTCTTAGGATTTTCAATAAGATGTATAACCTTCGACGCTGAGATGGGCAGAATCTCATTCTAACAATGGATGACCAAGAAGAACAATGTATATATAGATTTTACTCCCGCTTTTAGTTGTGCGTCCACTTCCGCAGAAAACACTGTTCTATTTATTATTGTTCGATTCACGAAAATTCGCCCATCTCCGCTTTTGTGATACCAATGGAGTGAGCAACATACTCTACTAGATTATGCGAAGGCGCTTTCTCTCCGATGGTAGAGCGATCAAACATGAATCAATCAACTCGTGGAACCTGAATTTCATAAAAGGAAGAACATTAACCAAGACAATACGTAATGTTAGATGCAAGAAAAGGGATAGAGAAGCGAAGTATTTTACTTGATTCGTGGTAATTTTCACTTTCTTTTTTCCGTTTTAAGAAAAGGACTCTCACGTGTTAATGTACATTAGACAGAAATAAAAAGGAGATGATGTGTGTATGAGAAAATCACGTTTCTTTTGTTTTTTTGTTTTCACTGTATTTCCGTTTTACTGTGTTTGTGTTAACGTTTTGATCGGTTCTCACGACTGAAAAATATTGAGGAAGTCAATTCTAGGTTCGGTTGTTGCGTTGGAATGGAGAAAAACGTGAATGGATCACTTCTAACTGCTACGAACGATCACATCTTGGATCACATCATTTATAATGCTTAGCGAAGCTTTTACCAACCCTGGGAAAGCATGCATGGATCATGGTACGCTCGTGTTCTCGAACTTGAACCGTAGAAGACGCTTGGGACCGTAGTTGTAAAATTTTTGCAAAATGTTTCGAGCACTTCGAATATATATATATATATATATATATCAAAATCAGTGTGAACACGGGCGACCGATTTGTGCCCCTTTCACGGTACGAAAATAATATGTGTCGTCGCAGGGCTTAGTCTTTGATACTTTGAGTACAAGTACAATGCTCAAAATGATTAACAATATAGTGCGTACACTAAGAGGTAAACAGAAACTCTACAATGTTAGAAAATGTTAGAGCCCCTTTGAAACGAGGCAATTATAACGACTGATATCTCATTCTCGGAGTATATTCGCGCATTGTCAACTTTTAGAACCACATAATCGAACAACAATGTTCGAAATCTCTCGAAGAATATGTCTGGAGAATGAGTTTTTAGTAATACATATACGTGGTACACTATATTAAAGACCCGTGGTTGCTTTAAGCAAAATTATATTAGGTTGTTGCAACACGTTTTTTTAAATAGAACTTGAATTTTCTAAAAAGTATTTGTACTCGGCATTATACGATACATTTCATCCTGCGTGCTTGTTATGCTTTCGTAATAGCGTTTGTAAGAACATTTACTCTCTAGCGAAGGATCAAATTCTATTGTGGACTCGTTTCCAGGATTGCAAGGATGCGGATGCGCCTTCTCATTTCTCGATAATGCAATGATAAGGTTTTTCAGAAATCGAAAGCGCTAGAAAAGATCGATATAGACCGCGATCGCCCTCAAAAGTCCAATTTTTACGTTTACGAGGCGTAATTTGACATAGCTGGCTAAAATAGAATTTGAAATAGTAAATAGTTAAAGTATGCCTACCACTGAGAAAATCCGGGCCCCGAATTTCGTAGCATTAATTTCTTATTACAAAAAAATTTAATTTATTTATAATAAATTAAAACATCTTTTTGAATTTTCAATTGTGAATTAGGCTTACTTTTAATACCACGAACATTATAGGCTACTATGTTAAAGATTAAAATTTGTTTTTTTATGTAAAAGATAAAATTTTTACCGCAAGAGCTACTACTTGATTGCCATTGAGCCGCCACTGCTTTTATCTAGCGCTATTAACTACTGAAAAACCCCATCTTTGCATTATCGAGAAATGAGAAGGCGCATCCTGCTCCCTTGTAATCCTGGAAACGAGTCTACCTCCCTAATTCTATATACGAAGAATTTCGAGGATGTATGCAGCAACCTACTATAAATTCGAACTCCGAGGGTTCTTAAAATGGCCACAGATATTGTAACGAAACCAATGAAGTAACTATCGCCGTGCTTTTGTCTACTGCTTGGAAGGATTCTTTTTCTTCTTCTGAACGAAGCGTATTCCATCTTAAACGTTAGGAACGTTTCCAAGACCCTAGGTGTCGTCTAACCTAATAACGTACGCAACTGCCTCCACAAAAAAAAGAAACTGTAACCGTAGATTAAGCGTGTCACGTGAAGAATCGGGAAGAGATACCTCATCTTAAACTACCGACGATGCTCTTTCCTGTACGATCGATTGTGATTTATTCAAATGCGATCTCGAACGCTGCACGTTACCTGACGGTCTTCGACAAGCTACGATCTGTGAAGACAAAGCTCATTGTACTTACGATAGGTGTTGTCAAGTGATCCACAGGACAAATAAGATCACCCAAGATCGATGATATCTTTCTGATGTGCATCTTGAGCTGTTTGGAAGATGACCGAAGAATTTTTCGAAAACGACATCCTTTACTGTTGGAGATGATCCACTTTTATCACTACGTACTATTGTTTCGTACGAAAATAAAAGAATGTTGATTTTAGGTGAGACGGAATAGTAAAACAAGATCAGAGTCTGTTCCGACCTTCTCGGATTGAGAGGACTGCGAAAATGAAGGAGTAAACTCCTAAGAATATCTATCGAATGACATATCTGCTGGTCGGCCATTTTGGCGTTTATCGAAGAAAAAATTCTGATCCTTCATGATTTGTTCGTAGGAATTACAGGGTGTTTTAAAGAACGTTGCGACTTCCGATTCAATTTTACACTTCAGTATCTCTGAGAGCACCTGTAGGTAGGCAACCATGCTTGCGCCGTTGCATCTCGGTCAGGTAAACCGATACAACATAGAATAAGTAGGAGAAAGAAGAATTTTAGTGATAAACAGTCAAGTTGCCCTGATCAATACTGTCAAAGAAGAATTTTCATGATAAACAGTCAAGTTGCCCTGATCGTTTTGTCATTAAAATTCTTCTTTCGCCTATTTATATATCAATGGTTTACCTGTAGGTAGGCAACCACACTTGCACCGTTGCATCTCGGGTCAGGTGAACCACATACATTATAGAATAAATAGGCGAAAGGAGAATTTTAATGACTAGATTCCGGATTTTATGCATTTATAACAAAAATGAGCAAGTACAATTTAAAACACAGAAAATATTAAAAGATTTTGAGGGTGTTAATATATTATTTTCACCACATTAAAATTATTAATGAAAAATATAAATTTACATTTAGCTCCTGCATCTTGCAATCGATGCACAAACTTTTTATTTCGCATAAACATCCGGAAGACAACTTGACTGTTTGTCATAGATTGAATTTTTAACCCTTTGCACTCGAAAATGAAACACTTCTTCCAATATGGAATATTTCCATTCCCTATGATTTTTTAAATTTCATGGGTATGAAATTAGTATAATACCTCATACAATACCTACATGTTTAATAATTGATTAGATACCGACATATTTAATAATGTAAACAATATTTCGAATAATGGTACAGCAATTTTTAATTTTTTTTAGTTTCTAGAATTCTCATGTCTCGATAATGCAAAGGTGGGGTTTTAAAAGATCAATCTAGGCAGCAATCGCCCTCAAAAGTCCTATTTTTACGTTTACCAGGCGTAATTTGCATTATTCGGCAGCATGTAGCTGTCGCAGCTTTATGAAAATAGCTACATGCGCAGCTTCTGCATAATGCAAATTACGCAGCTGAATAATGCAATAATAATTTGAGGACGATCGCGGCCCAGATTGACCTTGTATCTAGCGCTTTTGACTACTGAGAACCCCATCTTTAGATTCTCGAAAATCCTGAAAAACCGAGTCTACTCCATTCAGCAAAAGATTCAACGGAGTCTCCTCGTTTCGAAGACACCCTGTAAGCACCGCTATCTTGTAATCTCCGACAGTAACAGGACGCGACGGGGTTTTTTCTACCAAAAAATCAATTGTTCCTCGGCTATAGGGAGACGAAAGTTCACTCATCTATCTTGTCTACGTTGAGGTTAGTTAACTGTTAAATGTAGAACCGTTAAGTATAAGCGTATAGCTTTCTGCGTTCGTGTAAGAAACTTTAGAAAGAAGTAGGGCGACTTAAGGAACCTCCGCTACAACCAGAGTAAGTTCACACACACGCGTGAACACCTAATGTAATCGCAAATCGTGTATGTATGTAATAATCGTAGTTTGTTTAGCGGCGGTTAGCGTGCTAACGAGCAACAAGCGAAAACATAACGTGAAAACCAAACATATTAAAAACCGAGAAACGTTGAAAAGAACAAAAAAAAAAAAGAGGAAGACGAAGCGACAAATTACACGACCGGGCGGAGACCTTTGGTACACACATTGTCAATTAGATTCAGACTGATCGCAGGGATTGAAACACGCATTCCAATTGAGAAAACTGGATGTTCTTCGGTGTTTAGCTAGATATTGTTGTCGTCGTCGTCGTTGATGATGATCGCCGAGCCGCGATCTCGCGTCTCGATATGACATAGCGCGGAGAAAGAACGGAGAAATGAAAGAATCTTGGTCTGAAGTGTTTCAATGTAAAGTATCCAATTCTCGCTATGTCGTTCGATTATAGTATGTTATTGTACACGTAGACTGCTACCTGTACTGGAAACGAGAAATCGTAGGAACGTAGAGAAACACAACCCTTCACGTTTGATGTTCGATGCGAATTCATTTTGCAATCTTTTCTGTTTGTAGCAGTTATTATCTTATGTCACATTTACGGTATAGACGGAGAGAAAACTCCTCGTGCGAAAATAAGTCGGAACGGTGTAAAGCAACGCGTGTGAATCTTTTCAGACGCTTCGTATAAAACGTTTCCTTAAAAGAGAGGAATGTTTACACGTGCTCGACTTATTTTTTTAACGAAGAATTAGAATCTCTTTTTAACTTGTTGTCCAGTTGCGTTCCGGACTGATTCGACAATAGCAGACACTATAATTTCTTTAGTAATTTTCCTTGCACGATTCTACTAGTGCCGCAGAGTGGATTATTTGATTGAATGTTGCGTTGATCACACGTAGATCTGTACCGTATAACCCACTCGCAAACACGAAATACGTACAAGACTCGACTACCTATCCTCCGCGAACCGCTGAAACGATATTCTAAGCACATTTTTACACAGTCCTTATCATCTCGATCAGCATCATCGATCAACTACTTTATTGGTCAAAGTTTAATCGCAACGGACGTCTATCCATGATTTTTAATCTGACCGCGTAGATCGAGGTATCAAACGGTTACTTTTTCGGCATCATTACGGGCGAGAACGTTCTCCATTCAACTTCGATTTTAAGGAATCAATCAGTCGACATCGAGCTAAACCTGTTCTCCGATCACCGAATTTTTACATCGAGAGGCCCCTTTGGAAAGAAAAAGAAAACCATCGCGTTATAGTCGAAACCACCACACACAGATCATCTCATTCGTTCTATAGTTTTCAGGGAGAAGCATTATCGAGTGAAAAGAAAACATATCCTCCGTTCAGGAAGTTTAAATCTAATCGATCTAATATCAAGAGATAAAGAACTTAGATCAGTGCTATCCGATGTAATAAATGCTGTTACAACGAACGGCGAAATTTCACGTTGATCTAATATGAACACGAAGTTCCTCGCCAACATTCGTCCATATAAATTCGTGGAAATGGTTTAAACATTTTCATTGAGATTTCTCTCGTTGCAATTAGCGTTTATCGACAACAAGAGGACAGACCTGTAGAGGTTCGTTATACTTCCGATTGAAATTAGGATAGCACTGGTTTAGAAGTAAACGGAAAAACACGTTCAGGGAATCAAGAAAGGGTCCGGGGCGATTGGGGAGACGAAGGGCCCCTCGAATCACACATACACACACAACTCTCTGGACCAATAAATTTTACACTAATTGTACTGTCGCCTAAATCGCCGCTTCCGTGGAAGTTCAATCTCCCCGTCTCTGGATCCTACGAATAAAAGAAAAAAGAACAAAAACAAGCTAGGGACGCATCAGCTAAACCAACGATCATTCCCGCGTTCACAGAGTAACAAAGAACACCCACAACAACAGTACACTGTGTGTCTATCGTAATCGTATATTAGCCAACTGTATATCGTGTATGTTGAATTAATCGTACGACGAGCCAACGAGACAGACGAGAAGGGAACACGTCCGCAACGATCGCGTGAAAAATTTCATTAATTACCGAGAGCCATTCCGAAACCTCCGTACTATGCGAATAAATTATTTGCAATTGTTTTATCCTCTCAGGCAATACTATTGGGTTGCAAATTACAAGCAATAGACTTTAATGAAAAAAATATTTTCCCTTCTATTCGATGCTCTTTTGCAAAAAAGAATAAATAAGAAAATATTTTATTGATTAAAGTTCATCGTTCGAATAAAGAAATTCGGTTTTATTTCACTTTAAAATACCGAAGTCACTTTCTTGCCAACCTAAAATTGTTAGAGAATTGTCCAGATTTGAGTATATTTTACGAATAACGTACTTTCGTTTCTCCTGATCGTTAAAACAGATTACTGTCGCTCTTTATCATTTAAAGAGCATTTACTATCTATGTAAATGCTCTTTGTTATCTGGACACAATGATAAGTTGGCGTGTCCCCTTAACATCAGAACCACATGCCACATGCAAAATGAGCAGGAGAGAGCTCCACTGCTCTCCGACGGAGCAAACCGGTGTGTATGTACGTATGCATGTATATAAGAGGCATATAACAAACCTATACAGACTACACAGTGCAGGAGGTATGTATGTGTGTATATACGACACACGTGTACATTGCGTATACATATTATACATAACGTTAGCGTCGCAACGTGCATACACAGCAGAGAAACCGTAGCGCAAAGGAGGCCACTATACATATATACATAATGATATACATACATATAAATATATACATAACGAGGATTAATTGTAACGTTGTAAAGCTGTGAGTGAAATGACGGCACAGAGTTACTAAGAGTAATGACGGAAACGTGAGACGAGAGAGTAAACGAGAGAGAGAGCGAGACAGAGAGCGAGAGAGAGGGAGAGAGATAGAAAGAAGAGAGAGAGAGAAAGAGATGGATTTATTTTTTTGCCAAGAGAGAAACGGATCAGAGAGCCAACGGTGTATTTTTTGCGTATTAACTGTATACAGAGGGCCGATTACTCTGCTGCATGTTCCGATTGCGTGTCATAGTCAATCTGTTCCGTTTTGCGAGTAACGCGGATCACTTTGGATGCGTGTGCGCGTACGTACGCCTGCAAATTGTGATATGTGTGCCCCCGCGCACACGCATATATGTATACAAAGAAGAATATACAAAAGATATTCAATAAAAACGCCAATATTGTGAAGTACATTCCGCGGGTCCATCTTTCCGCTCCACCCTTTCAGTAGAGTATGTATATGGTCACTACCTTACAAGGGAAGAATCCCAAGTGACCGACTTCGGTTTTGATAATTTTTTGTGAGATGATGGTATATGGATCCCTAATTATGTATGCAAAATATTAGGTGTAGTTACTCAATAGTTTAAAAGATATAAACAATTAAAGTTTTATAGCTGTGAATCACGCAAATCATATGGTATAGCAAAAAGGTATGAAACTTTAATTGTTTATATCTTTAAAACTATTGAGTAACTACACCTAATATTTTGCATACATAATTGGGATCCGTATACCATCATCTCACAAAAAATTATCAAAATCGAAATCGGACACCTGGGGTCCTTCCCTTGTTAGACCATAGACAGGGTGTGGCCGGACGGGTGGTACAACCGAGCAGGTGGTGATACTACATGTAAAAATAAGTAGAAAAAAGGAATAACATTTTTCTGTTTGACGCTTCGTTCTCGAGAAAATCGAGTTTGAAGATGCAGCGAATACACGTGCTATTGCATAGGAATCGTCTGACGCGTCTGACCATGATCAACCAATTCTACTTCGTGCATATACAGTCGGTCACGAAAATATTGGGACACTCTTAAAAAGACGATAACTTTTTTAATATTGAACCATGCGGTTTGAACTTTTTTTGGAAAGCAAGAGCAATTAGTTCACTACAGGATGTGAAAAGAAATGTTTTCAAAAATTACAATAGATCGGAATTGTAGAAAATAGACTAAAAGTTGCATTTTCAACATTTTTATGTGGGCCTATATCGAAAATTTAAAAAGTACATTTTGTAGGTCTGTGTCAATTATATGCACTGTGAAAGTTTCATCGAAATCGGTTGATGCGGGAAGAATCCTTAGATTTATTGCAGTTGCAGGCCCAAAATCGTAAAAAATTGCAATTTTCACGTTTGTAGCTCATTGCAACGTCGACCGATTTTGACGAAATCTTCAGAATATGTTTAATTGACACAGATCTACAAAACGTATTTTTTAAATTTTCAATATAGGCCCACATAAAACAGTTGTGAAATGCAACTTTTAGTATTATTTCTTCAATTCCGATCTATTGCAATTTTGTCCCAATATTTTTGTGACCGACTGTAATGAAGCACGCGAACCTGGCGAAACTTTAAACTCGATTTTCTCGAAAACGAGCTGCCAAACGAAAAAATGTTATTCATTTCTTTTTCGATTTATTTTTACATATAGAATCACCCCCTACCCTGTTGTACTACGATTTCCGGCCGACACTGTATGTATACTGTTGTGCTCGCTTCCCGCGCGTGGTCAGTTATTTTTTCCCACAAACTTTGGTTCGTACCTGAATCCTCACTCTTTATTTCTTAATTACAAGGATTATTATCCACGAAGTAAACTACATAATATATAATTACAAATATTTCAGAATATCATATACTTTGTGATACTACAAGTGGCAGTAATACGACTCGTGCTTCACCATATCCGGAGTTACATCTTTGACTGATCTACAGCCTACAAATTTATAAAGAATATTTATTATTAGATTTATTGAAAAGAAGGTCTTAGGCACAGTTTGCCCATAGATTAATATTTATTATATTTATATTTGTTGCACTACTTATCCGATAACTTACCTGTCAATGCAAAAGTTACATCGATATCCTTCCTAAAAAGTTCGAGAACGTTACGCACACCCTGTTCACCCGATTGACAGAGACCCCACAAGATTGGTCTACCACCAAACACCTGAAAAGTAAAATATTCAATTTAATTTGACAATCTCCTGAGTTCATAACTAGCCTGCGGATTTTATGCATTCATGAGAAAAATGGGAGAGCGAAATTTGAAATATTACAAAAATTAAAAGAATTAGAGGATACCAATGTCTCCTGTATTTTGCAATGAATGCAGACAATTACGTATGCTTGAGGAATTTGAAAAGTTACCATTTTGGCGCCTAAAGCGAGCGCCTTGAAGACGTCGATTCCTTGCCTCACACCTCCATCCATGTACACTTCTATTTTCCCATCTACAGCCTTAACAATTTCCGGTAAAACTTCAATCTAAAAATCGCATAATTTTCTATGAGTCTCCTTCAATCTCAACACTTCATCAAGGATCGAATGAAAAAGGTCGTAACTAACTGATGCAGGAATACTATCAACTTGTCGAGCACCATGATTCGAAACGATAATCGCTTGCACTCCCTTTTCTATAGCTAAAAGTGCATCTTCCGGTCTCATGACTCCTTTTAGAACAATTGGCAAGCGTGTAATACTATATGGAATACAGCAAATTCAATATTTCATTCAATTCACAGGATAGGAGATAATTATACTCATCCGATGACCTCTGCAGCCATTTAATGTCATCCCACGATAACGAAGCATCAAACAGGTTCATCACATATTCGTTCAAACCAGAGCCTTCTTTTTCCGAGTTCATTCCATTTGACAGGTTTCCTTCGAAATTTGCTAATCTGTACATATTCATATTTATTAAGAAGTTACTACACTCTCTGTGACCGAAAATGAGTTCAAGCAATAAAAAGGTTAATGTATTTAAAAAACTTTTGAAAATTCGCGATGTCGATATTTCAGATTGTTGTGGCGAATGTCCAACAGGTTCCTATATTGTCAAGATGTCGATAATGTGAATCTCTATTTTAATATTGACCAATTGTAAGTTTTGTTAAATAGTTTTGGACTCATTGTTAATATTCATTCTTGCGTTTGTAAAAACAGGTCCAAGTAAACCTTTAAGGAAGTTACATGTTAATTTATTTGAAAAGAGCGTCGGGATAATTCAGAACCGTAAATAAAAAGTGCATTGCGTGTTGCATGCAATGTCTGTACGACCGTATGCAATAAACAAGACCATCTCTAATTAAATTGATATTAAACATACAGATGCATTATACCTCAAATGACTTGGCAATGAGAATTTGTTCCTAAAGTCAGCTCGTCTGTTACCAAATATCGGTGCATCGATAGTTAGAACAAGAGCTTTGAAACCAGCGCGTTCCGCCCGTTTTACTAAATTTCGAGTGACGTCACGATCCCTGTATATGTACAGCTGAAACCATTTGATTCCTTTTGGCGCCGCTTCTGCCACTTCTTCAATGCTACTTGTTGCTATCGTTGATAACGTATAAATTGTGCCAGCTGCTTCGGCGGCTGTAAATTTAATGTCTTCATGAGTTTCGCCATTACAAGAACACAAATAACAGTTTCAAAATAATATATCTTTGTTTGTATATATATAATTATATATTTTGTTTGTAATAAATAGACTGCGAATCTTATTTAGGCATTTATGAAGAAATTAATTGAGTGAAATACAAAACAGTAATGGAATAGTAAAATTCAAGAATATATTATTGTAGTGTTGTTTATAACGTAACAAAAGTTATTATAAGGGATGAAATCAATTTTTATTTTATTCCTGCTTTCTCTATAAATCAATGCAGAATATTTTTATTTCGCATAACGATCCGCAGTCTAGTAATAAACATTAATAACTCCATTCTGTCTCTTTGGGTATAAAAAATTATCTGTTTCCAAAACTGGAATATATACGCAATGGAAACGTACAACTGAAATTTTTAGTTGAATCTTCGCAGACTGCGCGGAACGCAATATCCAAGGTATATTATCCCCGACGGCACACCGGCTCGGTTTCAGCCTGGCCCCTGTGCACAAAAGGGCGCGTTTTCCGCCTGCCGAGGGCTCGAGCCCAGGGCCTGCCGGCCGGGCTAGGATTCAGCCGATTTGCAAGATTGCAAGGGTGCGGGATTCGCGTTCTCATTGCGTGATAATACAAACACGGGTTTTTTCAGTAGTCAAAAACGCCAAATAAAGGTCAATCTAGGCAGCAATCGCCCTCAAAGGTCTTATTTATTAACTTATTATACTTTTGTCGGTAACAAGGGAGACTGCTACGCATTTGCAAAGTACTGCCACATTGATGCGACCCGCCCTGTGTCGCGCATGCGCGAGAAAAGTTGGGCCCAATCGAAGCACTGATTGGCCACATTAGTGTGATACCGTGCTGCCCTCTCAAAAACAGGCTGAATCCCAGCCCGGCCGTCAGGCTCTGGGCTCGAGCCCCCGGCAGGTGAAAATCGCGCCCTTTTGTGCACAGGGGCCAGGCTAAATCGTCCTGATTTGGTCTCAACGCTGAGCCAAGCATTGCGTTAGCCCGTAACGTGTCGGGCTGGGGCTCGGCTAGCTGGGTCCGGCGGTGGGCTCGGGCAGACTGTGCTGTCGGGGATGGTATCAGACGATCTTATCACCAGATGTGTTTGCTGATTAAAATATTAAAAGCAGATGAGTTTTCCAAAATCGCGCCATCATTTTCGCATAATTTACATCCTGAATTACTTATGATTTCTATAAATCCGCAAATAAAATTGTAAATATATGTGTAAATATAAATCTAGCAACAGAATTTGTGTGCCGGTTTAACGTCACGAAAAGAGTAGAATAGAATGATAAATAAAGTGGTGGGGGGGGATAACAGCTCAAATTGTATTGTGTGTAGGTACTAGGTACGCCGTCGACGTCGAGTGTCTAATAGTGTCTATGATAAACTCAGTGGATGAAAAAATGCAATTCAACCGCGCTGAGACTGCAACTCGCCGGCTGAAATGTACTTCGATCTCCAGAGATCGATCCTCAGTCGACGTGTGGCAACCGTGGCTGCCCCATGTGTATTCGTAACGTAACAATTCGCCGTCGGTTTCTATACCGTAGATAACAGCTGATAAACCGAATTTGATTACACATGAGGTTAGTTTCGAGCAGATAATGCGCCAGTCGATGGCTAAGTGACCGGTTCTATTAAGTGTCGTGTACGCGACATGACTGTTTTTCAAGATGATGAAGAGAAATGTGATAAGCCTGATCAAATTTTTCTTCCTGGCCGCATTTACCGTTTTCCTGACCGTCGTTATATTTCGTTTTGTGAGAACGTCGCCTAACCATGAACTACCGTCGCCGGCAAGCGTGCTCGCCGCCGTCGCCGTCGACGTTGACGGTCCGAAAAGTTTCCTTGAATCCAAACAGACTTTCAACGAGCACCTCAATCAGGTACCTGTTCATTATAATGACAAGGTTGCTCGGTGCAAGTGGAACAGGTTTAGCGATAGCTTAACCTTCTGCATTCCACGCCCAGTACCGTACTTTCACTTTTGCGGGTCCCTTTCGCGGGTATCATCGTTTCATATAATTTTTATACGAAAATATAATACAGTCAAACCTCGATAACTCGATTTATAGGACGAAAATCTTGTTCATTCCCTTCCGCTGCACTTTAAAAACCTCTATATATCGAAATTAATATAACCAGATATAACTTCCTTTGACCCCTTGCCCTCTGATTTATTTTACGGTTTCAATGATTAGAACTTTCTTTGTAGTTCGTAATTTCTTAGAAAAGGAGAAAATTTATATTTACTGTATGCCTGCATGTTCTCCTATAACTATACATTAACAAAACCAAAATAGAATTTCATCTCGGTTTAAAGGAGATTAATAACATACATATTTATTAGACACTGTTGAAAATTTTCATCACTTTGTGTAGTTATCTCTGATTTTCTCTAACATAATTTTTTTTTCAATAGGATGAAGATAGAAAAATTGATTGGCACGATTACAAAAAAATTGCCATGGATGAGAAAAGAAGTGGGATGGGTGAACACGGCAAGCCTGCCTTCCTCTCACCCTCTCTGGACATGTTGAAAGAAAAACTGTATCAGGTGAATGGTTTTAATGCTGCGCTCAGCGATGAGATTGCCCTGAATCGCTCTGTACCTGACATTAGGCATTCCGATTGTAAAAAGAAGAAATACTTAAAAGATCTGGACTCGGTTTCTGTGATAGTCTCTTTTCATAATGAACACTTCAGCACGTTGATGCGTACTTGCTGGAGTGTTCTTAATCGTTCGCCAGAGTCCCTTCTCGAGGAAATCATATTGGTTGATGACGCTAGCACTAAGGTAGAACTAAAGAAAACATTGGACGATTATGTTGCGGAACACCTGCCTAAAGTAAAGATTGTAAGACTGCCAGAACGTTCAGGGTTGATTAAAGGTCGGTTGGCTGGAGCTAGGGTAGCGAAAGCAAAAGTGCTTTTATTCTTAGATTCCCATAGCGAAGCCAATGTCAATTGGTTGCCACCTTTACTGGAGCCAATTGCACAAAACTACAAGGTTTGCGTGTGTCCATTCATCGATGTGGTAGCTTACGAAACATTTGAGTACAGAGCACAAGACGAAGGTGCCAGAGGAGCTTTCGACTGGGAATTGTACTACAAACGATTACCGCTACTGCCCGAAGACCTCAAGAGGCCAACAGAGCCATTCAAAAGTCCCATCATGGCAGGAGGACTTTTTGCCATCAGTGCTAAATTCTTCTGGGAACTAGGTGGATACGATCCAGAACTAGATATATGGGGAGGAGAGCAATACGAATTATCCTTCAAAATCTGGCAATGCGGAGGCGAAATGTACGATGCTCCGTGTTCAAGAGTAGGTCATATTTACCGAAAATTCCCTCCATTCCCCAATCCAGGCAAAGGGGACTTTTTAGGAAAGAATTACAAGAGAGTTGCAGAGGTGTGGATGGATGAATACGCAGAATATATCTACAAAAGGCGTCCTCATTTGAGGTCATTAGATCCTGGCGATTTAACCAAACAACGGAATCTAAGACATAGACTTCATTGCAAACCATTCAAGTGGTTTATGGAGAATATAGCTTTTGATCTGGTTGATGTGTATCCTCCTATAGAGCCAGATGATTTTGCATCTGGGGAGATCCGTAACATGGGTGTGCCTGAACTGTGTCTCGATACGAAGAAGAGGAAAAAAGATGGACTTGTGGTAGTCGATGTCTGCATGAAAGATAATCCTAAGATCGAAGGAGAACAGGAATTCCGACTGACTTGGCACAAAGACATCAGACCCAAGGACCGCACCGAATGCTTTGATGTTTCCAGAGGGGACACAAAGGCTCCCGTAGCTCTGTACCCTTGCCACGGAGGCCAGGGGAATCAATTGTGGCGTTACAATATTGAAAAGCAATGGTTAATGCATGGCTATTCATCCAGGTGTTTGGACACCGATCCAGCGAGCAAGCGAGTCTTTGTGACAAATTGTGATTCGGCCTCCGCCACACAGAAATGGAGGATCGAGAAAGTAAGCATGAAGGCCATCAATAATTGGGACAATGTGGGACCCAAACGACATTGATTGCTCCGCTTCTTTACTTGCCATAGATTTTGTAGTCTCCGTTTAAACATTTTCATTGGTACGTGTGTACGCGAACACACTTCCTTTACATTAACTAGTCAAAAAAGGAAATGTTGTACTCCAATTTCCTCTTTCCACGATTTTGCCCAAGGAAACATACTTTGAAAAGATCAAATTATGTTTCGTCTTACGACAGGTGTTCATTCTAGCAATAACCAGTGTATGAAATTTTTCTTTCGAAGCAATTGATACTATTGTAAATATCGTACGAACCCTCTGTTGTGCCTTAAACATATAACTGCATTTAAAGCTATACATCTATATATTAATTACAGTAATTACTTTATAAATGTAACGTTCGCTTTAACGCTCAATTTTTTACATATGACAGACTGGTGTTACGGTGTACGTAATAGTAGATGAGAACTGATTGTAGAAATTTCTTTAATGCCAAATTTCGAAGGAACTAATTAAGTTTCTTGACTGATTAACAAGGTATTCTTATAGTACGTAATCCATCATGTACTGCATACCGTTAAGCGAAATTCTTTTGTACGCATTGTTTAAAATAAATCAAAAATTCCACTCACGATTGAAATACAACTTAGACATGGTAGTTTCTAGATATCTGAGAACATATCAACTCTAAGCACACATTGCCGAGCACCAATTACACGATAACGTGATTTCTGTTTGTAATTATGTAACGTATAAATGATCGATTACTGTAAGAAGGAAAAACGGAGTATTTTATAAAAATATTCTATTTTATAATGAGATATGGTAGAAAAGGAAATCGTACGTCATTCTTATCAATCTTCACTTTTCGTCTGTACTATATTCATTGTATATTTGATAAAAATTTATACAATAACGAAGGACGAGAGCAAATTCTATGCAACTGTGATCGCGGTACGTTTTTGTTGAACTATTTTTGTAAGACGTTTGTATTGATTTAATAAAACATTTTTATTAAATCTATACGAGGTATTAATAAATGTAATCGACGATAATTCGAAAGCAATTGAATCAGAGACTTTCGTTTTCGAATCAAACATTACAATAAAAGAAAGTAGCATTTTACGTGTATGGATTCAAATTGCAACTTACCCCTTGCGTTTGCGAGTTCGCCATCAGGATGCGCCATGCGCTGCATAGCCGATGGAGCAACCCCCAAAGGCATCGAAATCTTTTCGCCTAAAATTGTAGTGCTCAAGTCCCTATTCGAAACATCCCTCAAAAATCTTGGCCGTATCCTATATCTGAAAAATTACTTGCTCTACTTATTTCTTCTAAAATCATTTATGAACAAGTTCCTCGATTTTATTTGGTGTACTAATTAGCAATTCCCTATCGTCAACCACATTCTGCTTTCCTAAGTAAACGATACGATTTATTTTATTTTGAATTAGTGCATACAATCAGCTGATTATATCAATTTTAATTCATGCTATCTCGAAGGGTTCTCAAATCGTTTCCTATTTTTTAACACTAACATTTAACACATTTTTTATTTTTTAATTATTGAAATTATAAAGATGCTTCCATCAGAAATTATTCAATAAATTTCTTTATTTAATCACGTGTTATTATAAAAATTGTGAAGAATCTAAATAAATTCAGTCTTGTAATTTTTCTAAAACAATATATTGTATAAACGATACATTTTGTAGCCGTTACGGTTAGTGTTAATCGATCGGGCATCATTGTATACGTACTTTCTGAAAGCCTCGACGTTCAATCTCAAACTGAACTCCTCTCCCGCCCCCGAATTGTAATAATCCCTTACGGCAGGCGGCAAGTGTTTGATCGCGTACTTTTCGTAATCCTCTACACACACGAATTGCGACATCTTCTCCGATACAAGGTAGACCGATCTCTATTTTCGTAGATTTTGATATCGAGTGCTTCAGCGCACCATAAACCCGACAGGGTTGCTCGAATCGGTCGATGATCTTCGCTCACGTTATCAAGTTCATCCCTTTAACAACAATCCACAAACTGCAGACGTTAAATGCAAATAACAACTGAAGAAACTTTAATGAAGTTGTGCACAGACTTCATCTCCTTCTGGTTGCAAGGAAGAAGCTGGAGTCTGCATGAAATATCGTTAAAGTTACTGCGGCACCTCTACCTTAAGGGGCGAAATCCTTCAGCTAATCAGCACGCAAATTTACAATTAAACTGTCAGTTCAAATGATATTCACGATCACTCGGCTGGTTTAACGATCGGTAACTGACTGTAGCAGTTTGGCGAAGCCGCGACGATAACCCTTGGACACTACGCGTTCTCCAGTATACACTGATAAAACTGTTTGCTCTGTCTAGCTTCCATGGACTGACTCTCAATCTATCTCTCTGAAATTAATGAACGGTTTCTGTGAATCTGCCACTTCTGCGATATGAATCAATTTCTTTGTGCATTCAGGTCCTAGATATCGTCCACAGCTTGGTCGTTGTTGTGCTCTCCCGGAGAGGTCAAGTTCGTGATCGTTATGACATACTCTTCCGCCAAGTTATTTATTTAATGAGCTGCACGCAACTCTGGAAAGGGTAAATGTCTAATCGAAATTACATAATCCATCTCGTTTATCATGCGATGGGGTAATCCTGACTGAAATATTATTGTGACCAGAGATGAACATTTATATGTACTTATATGATTTTATGTTAGAAAATCAATGGAATCTTTGATATTATAATCCTTTAGCGATTTTCGAAGACAACACATTTTACATTACATTTGTGTAGAATTAATTTCAAACTTGTAGAAATTGACGTAAAGTAATTTCCCTTGGAAACAACGGTTCAGAGCATTTAATTTTCTTTTTTCGATTCACGAAGCATGATCCTTTCGCCCGGTTCACCATCCAATCTCGTGAAACTGTTATCGGCGATGAAAAGTCAATATGCACGGCGTGCATTTGTACGATTAGGTGCCGGATTGATTATTTCGCTGTCTGTAGACTGATAAATTTTCATTTAAATAAGCGGCGAATTATCGTAAATGCTGTATATCGGTAAGTATAATTGTATAATCGTCCAAGGAATTTTGTAACGATGCTGCGTCATCGTTCATTCGTTGCCAAACTTTTCCGCCGTAGGTTTAAACCAATATATGTATATGTACTTAGTCTATTGGTAAATACGCTATTGCGATATGATCGAACTTTCTCGTGAATGTTTAGCTACTGATGTCATCGAACAACCTTCTGAAATGTACGGAATAACAACGGCTAGCGATGGGTTGTTTGACAAATTGATTATTATCTCCATTTCCGGCACAATATTCGCAGAGTTAGTCATTCGGTGCACAATTCTGCAGGATTCTTCAGACTTCAATTCTCAGCGGCTTCCTGGCATTATGCATTTTCCGAATTAATAAACATAACATTACAAAATAAAACTCGTCTGCATTAATTGCAAGAGAATTAGATTGAGGTAGTACACCAAGGTTTTCAGTCTACTACTAATCTACTCACTTTTCCGCAGTGATAGTGGATATTGATAGTGGAACTGCGGATTTTATGCATTTACGATAACAATGGGTACGCACAATTTAAAGCAGTGGTCACATTAAAAAGATTCAAGGACATCAGTGTATTCGTTTCAGTCCAATAAGATAGTTAAGAGAACAAAAAATATTTTTTATTTGGCTCCGGTGTCTTGCAATCGATGCAAACATTTCTAATTGTGCATAAAGATCCGCAACTTCCAACGAACCGGAACACACGTAGCAGTGTGATCAACTGGAATCGAGTGGGAGGAAGAACCCGGTGAGCAATCTGCTCTTGATTTGGTATGAATTTGGCACCAACTTTAACGCCAAATGCGGGCCCATCTGTTTCCACATTAGGCTCGGTATTTGGCGACAGGTTTTGGTCTGCAGATTCAGTGTAGGCAAGGACCAAATCCTGTTCCAAACAAGTCTTGGCACCAAGATGACCGCCTGTTGCTCACAAAGGATGTATTAATCTGCACGATCAGATTTTGCCGACTGGGAAGAAGAAATAGGATTCTTTTTAAACCGTACTTTATTACATTCTGTTAGAAATAATACACAAAAGATTCTCAGGGGTCTGCGAAGCTGTTCGCTCTGTGGAGCCAGAGGGGCGAACCCCTTTTTCTCGACGGAGGACCAAAGCTCCGCGTGTATACGACGAACCGTCGCCTGCGACCCCGTCGGCTGGCCGTCGATCCGCGCTTTCGAAATCGAGAATATACAATCTTAATTAATATTTATATTATCGAAAGTCTGCGAGGGACCATAAATATATAAGGGCGCGATGACGGACGGTCCTTCCTTGTCACTGGGGCTGCAGGCTCGGTTGGCCCAGCATCTAAACTCTTTCTCTCCCGTTTCTTGACTGCGATCAATGCTCGACTCGATTCGATGAAATGCTCACGTAAATGCGCGATCTTCGAACGACGCTTACTACCATCTCCTCATCGTCTCTCTGTCGCTTCTTTCCGAGGAACAATCATCGTTTCTCATAGTGATATCGCTTCAGAAGTCCGTTCCTTCGCGTTTCGAGACAAACTACATGTCGCCTTCGACATCTCTATCCCGGGCTTCATCCGTGCTTACTTTCTCTTTCCGTTTTATTCGTTTTTTTTTTTATATCGAGGTTTTACAAATCGTTCGCTTCACCGGTTTACAACGAAAGGCTACGAAATCTCTTCTCCTTTTGCCAAACAGAGAATCATCTCTCTCTCTCTCTCGCTCACATTCATTCTCGATCACACACATTCTCGTCTCGTAGAAACGCCGTGGACCGAAACACACAGTGTGCACGGCGTTGGCGATTAGACTGCGGGGCTTCGCGACGCGTGTAGAAATCGTTGAAAAATTATGCGATAGAAAATTCGGGTGGAATTTAGACAGCGTGACGTTTTATTTACAATTCAGTGAAAACGATCCGCGAAGGAAACGAAGTGGGGGTTGTCGTGTAATTTTCCGTTTGTTCGAGAGAGAGCTTTGCGGTTTCGGGGTAGAACTTGTCGAAACCTCCGCAGTCTAGCGATTTATCTCGGCTCGATATGAAAGCGATATTGAAAGCACACGCGAGCAGCGCGCGTACAACGTTATCGATCACGTTCCGGGACGCTCCGGTAAAAAAGTACAGGCGAAAGCCATAGGCAAATGCAAGCGGAACAACCACAGCGTTACGGTACAATACGTGGCGTCCCTGATATCGCGTTATCTGCGCCATCATACCGTGGAAAATACCATTCGCATTCTACATTCTCGAATTATGCTTCTTCAACTGGGCGTCGTCTTCGTTTAATCACCGTGAGAAATTATAATGTCGCGATTAAACTGCGGTCTCGCGGGCGTTTCCATAAAAGGCGTTACACGACGAACGTTGCACACGTGCTTACACGCGCGCGTACAAACACATGCATCAGTGAAACAAAGAATATACAAACGCTTCTCGGTTACGGACGTGAAAATCGACGCCGGCATGGCCGCAGTCTAAAGCTGTTAGTACGAAGGTCACTGGTGGAACCAGCGTGTCCAAGAATTTTCGAATTTCGCTCGTAGAAATCGCAATCGAAGACAAATTCGTTTGATCCAGCGAGAGCTCTGTCAGGTACCAAATTAAATAGAAATCTCGGCCCACTTTAAATAGTCTCTGCGTCGATTGTTGCTGGGATTCTATTCGTAGCATAGATTTAATCCGGTAGCCAACTAGCATTTGGTAATTTTGTTTCCGCGGTTATGAAAAAGAAGGATGGTTCGTGGAAAGTGTCGTGGATCATCGAACAACGTTCCATCGCGTAGTTTTATTCGTCCCGCGAATATCTCTGTATCGAAAAAGAAGCAGCGTGTGTCGCGATTACATTATACTCGTGCATCTTATAGTCTTTGTTTTTCTCATTCTCTCCCGCCTCCTTACTCTCCCCCTCGTTCAAAAATCTCGTCCGCGGTGTCCTTAATTCGTTCTGCTCTTATCGCCGACCATATACACTTACATACATTCACATACATCCTTACAAAACGGTGTAACGATCATTTCATACAAATCGTCGCGCATCGCGCAGCGAAGTGGAGCCAGGATCCAGCTGGACGAAACCGTATTGTAAATTAGTGGAAAAGGGAACTACTTGATGCACATCCGTACGCATTCCCTCAGTCGTTTTTATTTTCCAATAAAATTCGAGTGAATTGGTTAATTGTCAGTAGACTCCGGATGTTTATGCAAAGTAAAAAGTTTGTGCATCAATTGCAAGACGCAGGAGCTAAATATAAATTTATATTCTTCGTTAATAATTTTCATGTGATGAAAATAATATATTAATACTTTCAGTCTTTTAATATCTTCACTGTTTTAAATTGCACTCGCTTATTTTTGTTATAAATGCATAAAATCCGGAGTCTAATTATCAGAAACAGATTAGATTATAAAAAAATTGGCGTTGCTACTCCTAGGTTATACAAATTCGGAGAATACCATCGGATAAGTCTAAAGAAACGCTGTATAATTTGTCCAGCTAAATCGCTGGATTCATTGCACTGCACGCCATATTGATCGAATCCGTGCCGACAAACGCAGTGACCGGTTTGTGCAGTTTGCGACGACCATGCACCAGCGAAATTTATTTATCCACGTGGTCTATCTGGTATTTCTTATGCTTCTCACGAAACTTGCTTCCTCTCTCTCTCTCTCACTTTCTCTTTCTATCATAATATGTGTTTGTGTGTATTTTCTTTTTGTTTGCCCACCGGTCTTGTCTTTATTCGCAGAAAACATCGTTGTGTCGAACTCAAGCGAGGCAGTGGCTCGTCCTAATATAGGACAACGGAAAATGAGACATTCTAGTCGACGTATCTGCGATACACTGTGTAATACTAACGTTACGCGTACACAGGGTGTCCCGAAACTAAAGAACTGCAGCTTCGAACCTAACGAAAGGGAGTTGCAATTCTAAATGAAACAGAAGCAATAAGGGGACGCACGAAAATGCTACGGGCAGGAGGAGCTCACTTGTCTTTTGTCATTTGTCCACTACCCAGTGAAGCTCTCGTTCGAAAAAACGTACCGGCTCGCCGAGTAAATATTAGAGATCCCTAGTTCACGAAACACACGTGGTACGCGAACCATGCAGCAAGAATTTAAGTGCAGGATGCGCGTTCTCATTTCTGGATAATGCAAAAATGGGGGTTTCCAGTAATCAAAAGCGCCAGTTAAAATATCAATCTAGGCTGCAATCGTCCTCAAAAGTCCTAAGTAGTAATTTTAATTATTCGGCAGCATAATTTGCGTTATTCGGAAGCATACAGCTGCGCATGTAGCCATTTTCATAAAGCTACGACAGCTAAATGCTACCGAATAATGCAAATTACACCTCGTAAACGAAAAAATAGGACTTCCAAGGACGATTGCGGCATAGATTGATCTTTTAACTGGCGCTTTTGATTACTGAAAAACTCCATCGTATGCATTGTTAATAAATGAGAAGGCAATACTGGAAACGAAATTACCCCCTTAAATTCGTACTACATACTCGGTTCACGTACCACGTGTACACGTTCAAAACCGCGATCTCTAGTAAATATACAAGTGTGCAGCTTCACGGTCTTTCTCCGTTGTCGACGCTTCGCGCGCATTCAACTTCGAGATTTTAATCGAGCCCTGAATCCATCTAGACTGGCGATCGTGTTCGGCTTTCTTTTCTTTAAATCTTTTGTCACAGTAATTCGCTTGCAACGATGCTCCACGCAAAAACGCAGACAATTATGATTTCGAATGTCCGCGGTTGCGGCGTCACGAAGTGTTCCTGCTTCGGAAGATCGAGTAATGGATCTTTCGATCGTATCTATTTCAGATCTAATATTCCGAAAATTTGTTGCCGTGATAAGTATTACAGTCACTTGACGCAAAGAAACACCGGAAACGCTGAGTTTGAACGCCTTCTGCTGGGAACCAGAATTTTCAAGATGGCAATTGCTACCTCTGGCAAACTATCGTCGCTTTTCAGCGATATTGAATTTTTAAAGGTAGTATGTATTTAATAAGGAGACAATTGATTCAACAAAAAATGTATTTTCTTTAGGTAAGAAGATTCTCAAGGATGGCCGCTAACGTCGATCGCCTCCAGCATGTATATATATAGGTTTGTCAGATTGTATCAATAGCAGCGGAAAAATGAAAATGCCCGTGTCCAATAAAATGACTAATCAATTTTCCCTAATTCTTTCGCCTAGTTTCGAAATGAAGAGACTATAAAGAAACGAACGACTCTATGTACGTTCGATACCACCATTCAAAAGTTTGGGATCATTTGTTTACCGAGAAACGAACTACAAATTTCCATCGGCGGAAATGATAATTGGAAGTTCTAATTTCCGTATATGGCCGTAGCCGGAAATCCGCGGAACTACCGGGAAAGGATTGATTCTACGTTTACAAAATACCTATGTGAAAATAATTTGATCGATTTCTTTCTATGAAGCTTCTCTCCAAAAAATAATTCATATTATCCACTTTCTAAAAGTGATCTATACGCCTAAAAAACGAAGCTTCATTCGTAGATCTGTTAATTTGCATCAACTAGTCGCTTATTTAGTTGTACCGTAACGTTCAGCTCACCCTATACATCACTTTAATGTGAAAATAACAGGTGTACCCTGCAACCGACAGTGCAAACAGAAAATAAGGAAGTCCGCGCGGAGAAAGAAGTTGAAGTTGTAGGATTAAATCGGTTTTCGTTCAGTGGAATTCGTTTTTTTCGATTAGATAAATATTGGAAACTATCATGTTCGCACATCTTAATTACTTCTACTTTCGTCGACGTCTATAAAAATATTTCTAGCGATGTGGTTTCATTAAATTGCACAATAATTTCACGTAAACTGGTGAGGAACTTCTTTTTTCCACGCGGAATCCTCGCTTTCCGGTTGCACCGGTATAATTACAGGACACCTTGCATATCGGCTAGAGAGAATTAATAACAATAAAGACATGAAACACTAAGTTACATTATCTTTTTATTTTCTTTCTCCAACCATGAATACTATAAGCGATCTCAAACTTGTGAGCGGTAGCGAGTATACAGGGTGTCCCGATCGTTGTCATGAAACTTCAGGGCTTTCCTTAAACTTCTCTATAAAAACTGCGGGCCGAAAGAGATGTAACACTGTTCCAGCGCGCAAAGCTTCTAAGATTAAAATTTTCTACTGTATTCCCTCGAACGATTACGTTGGCTATTACATGTGTCGTTTGTTGTTGCGCGGAATTGTAATGAAATTTGAGAACCGGTATCTTCTAGTGTATTAATTCTACAACCTGGAAAGTTTCCACGAAGTTTCAAAAAGACAGTCCCGAAATTTCGTCGCGACGTTTTCTCGCGGGACACCTTGTATATAGTGACAGAGAATATCATCCGAGGTTTCGACCACTCAAAATCTTGACAGTGAATTCGTTTTTGAATGAAAATCAAGGTGTATGTATATGTATATATGATACAAGATTACGCTTGACCAGCGGTTTTACAATTAAATATTAAATAATCAGTTAGACTACATTCTCTCGAGTGTTTCTTTTTTCTTCTTCTTCTTCTTCTTCTTCTTCAAACGAACAAAAAGAAAGAACTGAACTTAACATACAGTCTCTGTGTACAAAAAACCAGGATTTACAATAGCGTTACTAACCTCAATGTATAATAGGAATATAATAAATTTTTATCACATATAAAAAGCAGTTTGTATATGTACATATCTGAGTAAGATTAGGTACCATTATCGTTATTATTATTATTAATATTATTATTATTATTATTACTTTTTTTAACCGATAGAAGCTATCATATAATTTGGTACACTGTTTAACGTGAATATTTGATAAATACGAACAATAATCAATGCGTCGTTAGTTTCCTGGTGTCTTGACGATATCGTTGCTTTCGCATTTTCACGCACGAATAATTCCTATGTATACATACACGGTGTTCGCTTCTTTTCCTCCTCTATTTTTCCTTTTGTATCCTTGTCGACATGTGGTTTCGTAAGTTTCTCTCGTTTTTCCGCTTTCTCGTATTTTTATCGTCTCGTTATTATTTATAGAATATTTATATGTATGTGTATATGTATATACAACGTACTGTGTATATATATAAATATAACACATTAGTCAATATATGTAAGTCAGAGCCATGACCGATTCGCGAGTAGTCAAACTTTCGTGTTTCCCTCTTATTCTCAAGGAGGTTTCGCTGAAACGGCACACGCTTCCTTACTATCAAATAGGAAACACCGGTTTTCTTTTGTTTTATTTTCTTCTTTTTTTTAACACACCCTCCGCGACAAAAAAGGCCACAGCTCTCCCTCCAAACGATGGATATTGCGTACCATAGAACGATACAAATTAATGTTTGGATTTGTTTCACACCCCACTTGTGTTGCTACCGTCACGCTTTTTTCAATTCCTTTTCTTTGTTTTTTGTTTTGTTTGTTCTGCTTCCCTTTGCTTATTCTCTCTGTAAAAATTTTGGACTTCGAGCGAAGCTCGTCCTTCCTTGCTATAAGCCGCAACTCACTACGCTAAAGTAAGAAGATTTGATGCCTGGATTCGAGTCATACTGGGGCTACACGATCAATTTATTCTTTATTAGAGATGGAACGAATTCGAATATCCGTTGAATAAATTTCGAGCTTAAACTGCATTCACGTGTTCAGTAATATTCGCAGAATATTATCATCGAGCTACAGCGTAAGTAGTGTCGTTCTTGGATACAATTATTATTAATTAGTCAATTGATAGTTTTGGATTTTAAAATATTATTTAAACACTCTCGAGGAAAACGAAGTAACGACATTACTTACGGATTAAAGCGATGTTGTACAGCAGACTGCGGTTTTATGCATTTATAGCATATATGATTGTCTAACGTTCAGCAATAAGTTTAATTAACTGAAGTTTTTGTTTTCTGTTATTACAAACTTTATAGTCTTCGGTTAAGTAAAAACAATTCTGTTCGATTCCAGTCTCTGTAAATTATAAAACGCTACATATGCATATCCGCAGCCTAAGTATTAGAATGATTAAGTTGCAATGTGACATTCGAATAGTTGCATGTACACTGTACAGAAATTGATTTCGAAGAATTCAAACTCTTTGAAATTTATGAAATTATTTGTTATTTCAGCATACAATGCGTTCCATTCGTTACCATTTACAAATATGAAGAACAGGGTATTATATTTAAATCTTGGACAACAGTCTGTAAATATATATTGTACAGTACTCAACCATACGAATGTGACGTTCGAATTATTCTCAGTAGATTTACCATTACAATATATATTTTGTTGAATATGCGAGGACCGATTCGAATGCAACATTCAAATGTTAGAATATTCGAGGGATATTCGAAGCATTTGTGTGCATGCGAAGCATTCAAATAGCCCCAGTCATAGTTTCGATGTCTATCGGTTACACGGTATAGATAAGAAAGTATCCCATAGTTTACTTGCATAATTTAATAAACTCTGTGCCACCGTATTTTGAAAAAATCTCGCGTTTAGTTTCATGGACTGTGTGTCATATCTTTCTTCAATTTTCTCTTTCTTTCTCTCTCTCTCTCTCTCCATCTCCCCTCTAGCATTTCTCTCGTTAAGTAGTCAAAACGTAACAGACAAGAAAATAGAAGTAATCGAAATTCGAAGCAACAACTTGATCCTTAAATATCTATCTAAGAATACAAAACGGAGTCGCACAATGTCGAAGGCACAACCCTTTCAAAAATCGGATGAACTGAAAGAAAGCACGATGGGAGGCATCATCGGTATATGTGTCTAAAATTCTTGGGCAGTGGGCTCCTTTCTTTGATGCTCGAGAGATTAAGTACAAGAAAATTTCCTCTTCTTGCCTTTCCTTTTCACATGTACGTCACAAAAGACTAAAATAGCGAAATATCGATAGTTTTTTTTATTTATTTTTTTTTGTTTTTCTTCATTTCTTCGTCTGTGGCTCTACTCCTTCCGATTATTAGACTAACCACACCTTTCTCTCGCTCTCTCTCTTTCTCTTAAAGCCGTATCATCCTTCGGACCTTAGAAAGTTCCATTTCAACTTTTCCTTTTATTAGTAACAAATTTACATAGGCATACGGAAACTTATGTTCTTTTTTTATACCTTTGTTCCTTTCTTTTTTTTTTCTTTATGCTATTCGGCAGAGACGGGATTCCATAACACTATTCGCTATACATTTATACAATCTTATCGTATTCCTACACGCGAATTCGTATGCATTAATCGAGGCAAGGTCGGTCTTCTAAATATCGCAAATATTTTTTCTTTCTTTTTATACTTTTTTTTTCTCTCTCCTTGTTTTCCGTTAACCCGTTCGGGCCATTTCTTCCTAGCGCGACGCCCATTGTCTTAAATTCGAAAGCCGAAACCGGTTCGTGGATACACGGAACAAATAATGGGTGTGAACTGTTTCTAGGCGTAAGAAAAAACCATTGACGAAAAAATTGGTTGCCTCAACCAATACGTAGAAATTCTGTTCCTTAATCGTAATTCGCCTACACTCTGGTTTCTCTATAATCGTGTGTATGTGTGTGAGCCTGTGTTTATATGTGTTCTCCATTTTGTTCTCGATGGTGCAAATACGGCTGTTTAATTACCATTGTATCATTTATCCGTTTATATGAATTAGTAAACTGCCCACAGTTAAGACTCGACAAGAGAATTGCAAATGCAAAGTTCGTGAGAATACCAGTTGCAAAAAAAAAAATTGGTAGAACAGATTCTTTTGCGATTGTTAGATCTGTACAGGTGCCTCTATCGTTCGGCACCAAGCTGCTGACGCAGTTACATCTATGTAGCTCGGATTCGTTTCACCGTGACAGCAACTTGGTAGAACGCCGGTGGTAATTAGGATTCATTATGGATCCCGGCTGGTATTTTGTGATGACTCACAGTTCTGTGGACTATGCAACTGATGGGCTAACAGAGGAGTGTGAACTGGAGATGGTCCAGGTTGCGGTTCTGGTTCTTGCAGCAAACGCTGTAGTGCTTTCGCGTCGGAATAACTGGAAAAGACAAAAAAGAGGAGCGGAATTCAGAACACTCAGCCTGATCAAGTAAGAACTACCATTATGAAGGGTGTCCAAAAATAACGCGACCACCGAAAATATCAGGCACTTCTATAGAAACACGATTACGTGTGTCACCTCAGGATACGTTAGATGATCATTTAGCTTGAGACACTCTACTGACGGTAGTAAGTAAGCATAATACAAGTATTTACAAAAACACAAATTCTAGATTGCGTTCCATCCGCGTTGCATCCCTATTCTGCGGCTGATACTTGTCCGCTTCTTCCGCGCAGTCCTCGCTCGGATCCTCCATCTCTGGTTCTACCTCGGGGCAGAGCTCGCAAGCTCTTTCCAAAGTTTTTCTTGCGCTGTTGCTACGTTCAAGGACATAGCCGTTCGTCGAGTCATTGGATTGTGCTGGAGGAGACCAATTGCTATATGCGTGGGGATACGGGGCTGTAGAAGCATACGGTCTCTGGAATTCGAGTAAATAACGTTTATAGATATGTCCACGCCTTTCAGATCTTCATTTCATTATTCTACAGTGCATACCTTTTCGAGTTCTTCGTGAAGCCAGTCGATAGCGTGTATCCACTTTCTCCTTAATTCGGGACTGTGGTGTAGAAGTTGATGAGCAGGTCTACACTTACTGAAGAGGTGCACCATGCACTTAATGCACTGGTAAGCTCTCTTCTGATAATGGTGTTTGCTTCTTTGTATTATTTCGAATAAACCGTCTCTTTCATCTGGTACGCCTAAAAATATTTTGGCATTCTTAGGAACTGATACACACACTTCATATCGCTATAGTTTTTAACGCTTTTGTGTTGCTTGAAAAAATTTTTTCTGTATACACATGCCTTTAAGCGCATTGTGGACACGGTGTGTCTGCCACGAATCCTCCATAAGGAGCATGGCGAGTAACAAATCCGTGTGATGCTTCAGATCGTGCGTGAATGAAAATCCAATTTGCCACAATAATTCACTGAGTACTGTTCGTGATAAATGTGGATTTTCCCAGCAACAGTATTGAAGCAACTTTACAGTGTCGGTAAAAGTAACATCGGTGACGTTAACATCGGCATCTTCGATCAGCTTCTTCGTGTAGCTGTTGACGAAAGTGTAATTCGATTTACTTGCACTGGTTTATTTCTTTTCTTTTTTTAAATTACAAAATTCTTACCTGTTTTTAACAAAAAGAATATCGGCCGCCTGTGGTTGAATAGGCATCACATATTCATTTTGACACGCCGGGTCACCGTATGGGTTTGATAAAGGCGCTACTCCTGACTGTGCATGACTCGAATGTGCCTTCGATGATACATCGCAGCAACGTATTAGCATACTAACTACTTGGTGCAATTTAGTTAGCTCTGGGAATTGATATTTAATTATTGGGCCGGGCCCCTCGTCGATCGCGACTAACATAAACGTAACCGGGACATTTAACTGCAATGAAGATAGAAAATATTATAATGCTTTCCAATTGTAGATAACCTCGTAGATAGCAGAGTTGGGTTTATATGTTATTATATTAATTATAAATTATTATTAATAATTTGCTGATTCTAATAGTTCGAAAGAACAAAAAGTTACATTTTTGGAGATGAGTTATTTATTGTATATCATAAATGGGTTTATTCGTTATTCGAAATAACTTCTGCCCAACTCTGGCAGATACGTACAGTGTAGAATAGATAGCGTATTACAAAAGTTTGTAACACATATTGCGCTTACCTTCAGCAGTTGGGCCTTTTCGGCAAGACCGAGCGACGCATATGTGTAGAACAGAGAAAAGTAATGTGGCAGATGACGGCCATGATCTGAAATTTCGCGATGAAGTAAAGAAAGAACTGCATGCAATAAATGATCGCTAAGCGTTGCTGTTGGGTCCAAAAGTATGGCTGAAAATACGTAGAAAAATTCGTGAAAGTATTTGTTGCATGAACTAGATATTCGAAGTTCTAAATAGAATTCAAATGAAATAAATAAGTGAACGGCATGAAAAACTTACTTGGTGCGTTCAAACTAGGTGGCACGCATGGGCCATCCTGAAGTGAAACGTGTGCAAGAAATACCAAAATTTTGAGAAAAGCTGTTCGAACTTCTGAACTAGGACAGCTCAAAAGGTACTCGCAAAATCTAAAGACAATAAATGATTTTCGTTAAATATTGACATTTTCTACCCTCGTGCATATACACTGCTGTGCAAAAGTAAGAAGCACTCGGTCATATTTAATAGAAAAGCGTAAAAAATCAAATAAAAAGTAAGTTATGAAAAAGGATTCCGCTGTTTAATTGAATAGTTCTGAGAATATGTGTTATTGCGGATTATCTAATACTTTAAATGCAGTAAATCAATCATTGTACAGTACAATTTCTACATAAAGATATTGTTTGTCATTATATCTTATAATTATACTGGGTGCTTCTATCTTTTGCACAGTAGTGTATACTGAAGAAATCGTGATACCTATGTGGATGGTTAAACAGCACGTTATGAGCAAACCATGACCGCACGGCTTTACTGTTGCGCAAGTGGTGACAGACGATATCGTACCAATCCATAGCGTTACCTCGTAATGTCTTTTTTGTATGGAAACCTGTGTAGAACAGGAATCTCGACGCTAACTGAACAGATAGCATTCCAAGTTCCTCTTGTTCAGGACTCTGTAAGAGCAAGCATAAGAGAATGGTCAAAAGTTATTCACAGCAATGAAACGAACACTACTCTTCGCTCATTCAACTCACAAGTTTCTCGTTCATATTTTGTCTGTTGATGTTATGAGGATTACAGGATACAAGTTTCTTGATAAATTGAAAATATTCTGCGCTAAACTGGTTCCGGTTATGCATAAACTTTATATTTTGTTTCCTGACGCTATATTCAATGGCTGGGGGCATTTTCATGACGCCCAATTTCGTATCTAAAAGTAAAAATATTTTGTTTAGCGTTGTTGAAACTTTCGATAAGTACATAGACCAAATGATACTCACACAACGATAGTTCGTTAACGCTTTTCATTAAAGAATTCTCCTCTACATCTAGCCTGGTATAAAATAACATATAGGCGTTCCACCACCGTTTCTGTTTCCGATAGCTCATTCGTTTGAGCATCTGGTCAAACACCTCTCCCAAGTAGTCGCCGCCGAAACACTGAGATTTCATTTCTTCCTCTTCCTCCATTCTACATTCCGTAACGTCACCGTCGTCGAATTTATACCACTTTGCAATGCCGTCGCTTTGCCTATCGTACAAACGTTCAAAATTACTCTACATGAAAGCTAGACTGTATGAAAGACCTTTTACAATTACAACGTTTTAGTTTCAATGAGCAGATTATACGAAGTCCGAGGATAAAGTTAATTAGCAATTTTTCCGCTTTTTGTTAATACCTGTGTAAAATATAAGAATAGTAATGGCCACCGCTAGCCTGACCACTATGCACTACGATTCCAGTTAGCTGATATTTAGTACAAGTTCCTTTTATCGACTCCTCGTAATCACAGTCTATAACTTCTCCCTCCACTTTAGCCAGTCCGGAAACAGTGTAAGGTTCCATATCCAAATCTCTTGGAAATTCAAAGTAATCGTTGAATTTGATCGCGCAATCTCTTTCAAAGTCATAGTCGAATCTTTTTAATTGAATCGCTAGTACTGGTGGCAATTTTTTTACACACAATCGTTTTACGGTGACAACCTTAAAAAAAAAGTATAACGATTTGGATTATTAAATGTTGCCATTCATCTAACATAATAGTACTATGTACAATATTTATTTATTTGGAAACGAATTGTAGCCTATACCTTCTTATTACACTTGTCACAATGATAAGCGTCTGCACCTTCCAATAATTCTCCTTTCACGTATTGCTCGAGGGAGTCCAATAAGTTACTGTGGTTCCTGATATCCACGCTTATCAAACTGAACGGCTCCTCCTTGGAATATCTGTAGATAATGTAATGCGGTATTACAGTTTACCGAAAAAAGCAGAATGTAAGAAATAAAAAGGTACCTATGAGGGCAACCTTTGCAGATTTTCTGGTCACTATATGAACCACCCAAAATCCTGCTCATTATCTGTTCATGTCCTAAAGCTTTTAACGCTTCATCTAAGCTTTCCACTAAGCTCATAAAAAACTCTACTGCATCTTGTTGTTCCCTAAGATTTACAGGTTCGCCTTGAAGTCTGGAAACAATAGCAGGGTAACCGATCAGTACAACATGCTAATTATTAGACAACGGATTTTTATGCAAAATAAAAATCCTCTTTGAAATTTCTTCCTTCCTTTAATTATTTTAAAAGGTCAATAATCCCTACTCTTCAATTCTTTTAATCTATGCATTGTTTAAAACTACAGCGACTCACTTTTGTTATAAATGCATAAAATCCGCAGTTTACTGATTATACATGCTCCAAATTAATTTAGCCATTAATATTCAATAATATACAGTCGAGGACAAGACTAAGTGGACACAATTTTTAAGAAGTTATTAATATTTAAAGGATGTCCTCACATAATTTTGTCCCCGACTGTACGAAGAAATGGTGTACTTACTTGAAGTGCTTCCAAAGACCTCTAGGTATATAATATTGCAGTTTGCTATAAGCCAAATGACCGAAGATCGCCTGGACTTGTTTCAAGATTCCAATATTATATTCTTTCCGTGATTCGTCTGCTCCGCATTTCTCTTCGTTCGTGTCGTTATCGTTTGCTTCGATGGTTTGTTCTCCTTTGATCCGTTCTTCGCCAGAAAAGTCCTCGTTTAGGTCCGTGGCTGCGCCCTCGGCGGCTAGCAGCCCGACTCTTATGCTCTCGACCATGTACAATTGTTGTAATACTGAGTTCATGTAGCAAGTTGCACCCGCGTTTTTTAAACCTACAAAGCCTTTCAACGGCCTGAGGCCAACTGGCGGTAGATAATCCCATTCTACTAGCGGTTCGTCTCTCTCCGAGTAGAACATGTCAGTGAGCATTGTGACTAGAAGTTTCATGTTGGGTACACAGCCTATACAAAGACCTACAAGTAAATCGAATGCCGCGCTAGTCGACTGAGGGGTTGTACAAACTGGGCACGCTTGCGAGGCACTTAACTCGCCGGTGCTGCGAAGCTGCAGCATTAAACGCGACGCGGGAAATACAAAATCCTCGACCAGTTCTTTCACCAGGTTCGTGCCGTGTTTCTCGTCGGAGCCGAGTTCGAATTTTTTACTAGCCGGTAGAAATGCCAAGAGTTCTTTTGTAAGGCCAAGATGACCTTCGAGAACAGCCTCGTCCACTTGACTCTCACCGGTCTCTTTAACATTGTCCCGTACCTTTTTCAACCACGCTATCTCAATGTTCAGCAGTGTCTCGACAGTCAAAAGCGGGCAGCCTGACATGTGAGCGAAGTTTAACAATCTACATAACAACTGAAAGTACTCGTGGCTCTGTTTCGCGTGTTCTACGACGGTAGTATTTAGAACACTGAAGAGGAGCGTGATGGCGAACAGCAACGATTGATGACCGCTGCTGTACCAAGTCGATATAAGAAAAAACTGTTCAGCAGCAGCCATTCTGATTACCGGTGAGGGACTCAGCAACACAAGATCTATCAGAAACGTGTGCCACATTTTATCCCGTGGTAATGACTCCAAAGCGCTCTGGTTCAATACCAACGCGATCGTCAGAACTTCCAAAGCCTCTTTACAAACTAACACGTCATTGTTGTCGGGATTATTCAGTGTCTCCTTCTCCTTTGATTCGTGTAGTGCGTGAAGCATTTCAACGGACGCATTTATGTTGTTCAGACTGCCCGTGGAGGCCGCCCATGCTAGCCTAATTATGGCACGAATAGTCGGTACATCCATCAACGGTAACTCCCAAGATAGAGCTTGCATAAAAAGCTGCCGACATTTGTCAGATTCGGTTCCTCCGCTCGATACCCAGTGCGCTAAATGCTGCGCCAATTTAGCGGCTACATTTCTCAGCATGTACTCCGTGTTTTGATTAGGTACGCTTTGCAACGCCTGCTTCAAAACCGCGACCGGTGTTCGATTGTTGTGAGCGTGATTCTCTTGGTTCTCGGAAATCCCAGCTTGCATCTCGTCCAACACGCAGGCCATAACGTTACCCACTACCGTCAGCAACAGTTTACACAATTTTAATACCGTCAAATACGCTGCCCGTTTCGTGGTTTCGTCGGCGTTCGGTAAGAATTTATTTTTACTCAACATCTCCAGAATTACTTCAGCTTCGCCGCTCTTGATGAAATTACATTGAAACTCAAACGCTTTCTCAGACATTGGATCCACTGCCGGCATTAACAGACTATATAAAACCTGAAACACATATCAATTATTAATTATTATCGATGCATCAGCAACACACACTCTCATCTTCTCACGATTCATGTACACTTGGGGTATTACGACTTACCTCTAAATTGTATAAAACTTGGCTAGGACTCGGAGTAAAAAATAAAGAATCTACTGTAGTATTTTGTTCATTATCTATATTATCGTCGTCTTTACAGTGGCCGAATAACCACTGTAATCGTGACACGGTAAGGGTATCTGGTGGCACCAATTGTAAGAGGTTCCGTGCACCGTCACGTAACTGTGAGTGTTGTAGTGTGCATCCCAGATCTGCCAATTGAAAGAAAAACGTAGCGTGCTGCGATCTTTGCGATATGACCTGTAATAAAAGTATAAAGTTATGTAAAGGTGACACCGTTGCAATTAATTTTATAATAATTTTGTATTGAAAGGAGGAATTAACATACCACACCCGGTAAACTATTCTCTGCCTCTACATTTGGCCCATCGTATGGATGGTGGGGAGAACTAGTAGAACTATCCGAACTACTATCTGGTGAGCTCGGTATGTTGCTGTTTACTTGACTCAGTTTTGCAGACAATAACTGAAAGAATAATATTTCTGTTAGTGTGTCGTTTAGAATCGATGTATTTGGTTCTCGCATATGAGATGTCTGATTTTTAACGAACTAGGTAACATTAGGTAATGTTACCTACTACTAGGTAATGTTAATTAAGTTGTAACTTAATCTATTTTTTTCGAAATATAGGAGTGTCTGTAATTGTATCAAGTATAACGATACAAACCATTTTATCTCTCAATGGAGTTTGAGAAAGAAGCTTCTTGTCGTCCGTTGGCTCTAACAAATCTCCATTAAGAAATAAGTCGAGTTTCACATTTGACCCATTCGCTTTAATTCTGCGTAGTATTTGTCGTCTCAGTGATCCCAATGTGTCGTTACTATGCGTGAATATATCTACATCGTCTACGTTAAGACCGGGATTTGCAAAACGAATAATCAGAGACAAGTGTTTTCCACGGGTTGCTCTATAAAATAAAACACAATAGTAAAACTTTTTCTAACGGTTGATATACCAAGAATAAAGTGTACCTGTGCAACGGTAATATTCTTCGTTCGACAGGAAACGCAGAGTCGCATTCGGTTATGTATTCTTGCAACACTTTCATCACACGACACATTTTCATGGCTTCCATTTTAATTTTGTTCGACACCTGCTCTTCGCGTTCCTCTTTTCCCTCGAGATATACTTTACTCAAAACAGACACAGTATCGTAATGTGCTTTTAATCTGTCCATGCACTCTCCTATGTACGTTACATGGAAAGCCAGTATCGAAGAATGAAGTCGTGGTCCTAAATTAGTGTTCACTTCCTTTAAAAGTTCTATGGCTCGATTAGCAATTTCTTCGGGACTATTAGTCACTACCTACATGAATGGCAGAATGTTTTCATTAACAAGTGATATCATGTAATCATCATTAGTACAGAAAAATGAAAATTATAATTCTGCTTACCCGCCACAAATAATCTGTACCGATTAGATCAACGTCGTCCATAAAAAACGTTCTTCTTTTCAATTTTAACTTCCCCTCTTTCGAGTTAACGGCTTTGAAAAACCGCTCGTAACACTTTATTCCACTTTCCGTGAGCAACGTTGGATCTAGTTGTAGTATGTTGTTTTGGAAGAAATCTTTGTTTATTGCTGGATCAAGATCCGGTTCGTCGCCCATTAATTTCGAGAACCATTTGAAGCAAGCTTCCCGGTCTGACACAAACACCCCTTGTTCTGCTAAACACTGCCAAATTTGCACTGCTTGATCCTCGCATAACCATAATTGACCGTCCTATACAAAAATATTATCATTACTCAATTATTACAGATATTCCAGAATTAATATATATAAAAGACAACATACTTTTAATAAGAAACGTAAGAAATTAAGCCTTTCTTGCACTTGCATAATGTGATTGTATCGGCCATCAGACATGTAAGTGTTGGGATCAATGTCCGGATTCTCTTTGACTAATTGCCGGGTTTTACTCATATAATTAGTTAAACTAATTGTAACGAGAATTACTATCGAGTGTTCTGCCTGGAGTCGTTGTATGACATCTTGCCTGGAATAACAAAACGCGAGAGAAGTTATGATATATTTGATCGAACGAAAATATGATACAACGAACGTACCTATAATGTAAATGATGACCCCGTTGACCATGACCTATGTTAGGATTTGGTTCGTAAAGGCAACATATTTCTCGGAATTGTTTCAAAGCCGGCAACACCCACTTGTCGCCGGTTTTTAACTCTTCGACGCACTTGTCTAACCAAATTGTCTTTTGGGCATCTCTTTCTTGGGAACACGAGTAATCAAGAATTTTTACGTGAGCATTCAGAGCTTGATCCATAATTTCCGTAGGCACCTCGTCCGAGTGAGCCAAGTTCCAAAAAAGTGTTAAAACCTGATTAAAAATAAAAATAATAAGAAACACATTTCAGACAGAGATATGCAGCAAAATAAAAGTTACAAAACCTTATGCGCCATTACTCCATCCTTATCGTCCTCTGCTAATCTTCTGATTAATTCCAATAACTTTTCTCTTTGCTTCTTGTTAGCCGTCTTCCAACTCCTCTGATATCAGAATTAAACATGAAAGTGTTAATTGGACCATGCTAATTGTATAATATTCAAAGCATAATTTTATAATATTAAATACCTGAAAACATTCGAAGAGGTGATCAAGCTGTTCTGGAGTGAAGTCCCAAGCAAGCTTAGCTAAGAGATCGTGAACGTTCTTCTCAATTGCTTCGTGTTTTCCAGCTTGCGCCGCCCAAACGGCATCCAAATCCTCCAAGGTCAAGGCTCGTTCTTTTATAATAAAGCGTAAAATCTTTTCCAACTTTTCAACGTACTGAAGCTGATGCAACGAATCTCGTAACACGATTTCCAGTACTCCATTTTCTTTTATCCATTTCTAAATAACACGAAAATAATAGAATATTTTCTAAGGCGTGTGTACACAGTCATGAAACGAATATTATCAGATTTTCATTGAACATACAGCCATACGTTCCGCTGTAAGCCACTCGTCCTCTTCAACGATCGCATTTCGATGCTGATAGAAGCTGACATTGGTAATCACTTTGTTCACTTCGTTCAAAGCATTCATCTTTCCATTGAACGAAGAAATTTGTAAGAGTCTCAATATCATCTTCAGTCTCAGAATTTCCAAGTTTTTAATCATCTCGTCCTGATGCGGAACCCGCGACACTAAACATTTTGCGGCTTTGATTATGGCTGATATCGCATCGTTTTTCGCTTCATTCTTTGCTTCCTTCTTTAATTCCTCATCAGTCAAATTATTCAAAATTACAGGCACCATTTCCTGTTAGAAGACGACGACGTGTGAGAAATCGAGAATTAAGGTAAAATAAGATTTTAACCGTGAAAAAGTGCATAAAATATTATTTACCACGATAGGCATTAGATATTTAACTATTGTGTGAACAGTAAGTAGTTCGTAACACAAACCAAAGGGTCTGATTAAAGCATAAATAACTAGTATCGATAAATTTCGGCCGCTCTGAAATCTAGAGAGCAATATATCAAATCCATTAAGACTTCCAAACCTATGACAAATCAAAAGAATCATTATAAACATTCGAATTATTTGAACAAGTATTTATTACTATTTATCATCTTATTTATTCACCTATTTATGAGATCCACCAGCCAACCACGAGTACTTCTTGAATCAGCGGGTGGCCGTGCATAAAGTTCTTCATCAGGAATATCGCTGCCAGGCGGAACAGTTTCCGATACCCTGGCTGCGTTAAATGTGTGAAATCTAAAAAAGGAAATCCATAGGTGGTTATGAACAGTCCATACAACGAAAAGAGACATGTAAACAAAACGAATAATCAACTTACTTGTTACTAGGATTAAAAACCATTGCCAGCAAATCAAGAAGAGGAAACCAGTCCTCGTCTAATTTCAGGACACATAGTTCCACCAACCGTTCGCAGTTTGCGTTGATACAACTTTGAATATTTAATTTCCAACTACTTACTGCATCATCAGTCAATATTTTGGTAAAAGAAATTGTGAGTCCTTCTCGAAAGAAGCGTTGACATGCCTCGCTTTGTACATCAATTCCTACAAAGAATTCGGATAAACTACTAATATTGTTTAATTAAGGAAAGACTGAAAAAGGTGATTAGTATAGTAACCTTTTTTACAAAGATCGATACTGGCTTGTAACAGACACTCTAACTCTTGTTCAGGTAGAACTGGTACAACCCAACGTGGACTAGATATTTTTTCATGAAGAATAGCGAGTTTTGCAATGGGAAAGTCGGGCTCTCCCTGAAGTTGATTACTATCCTCTACCGAGGTTAAGGTATCATTGGTGGATTCTGTTTGTACCACATTCTCTGTGAGTTGAAGTCCTGACATCGTGTCAGCTAATTGCTGTGGACCCGGTGGACTGTGCATCTATTGGAATTGTTTAATAATTCGTGTTGAATAAGAAGCAGTGTTCAGTTTTTTAAATTTTCACATTTTCTTTACGATAGTGTTGATCGAATGTACCTGTGTACTTTGCTGGCTGTCAGGAGGGTCCATGCCCACTCCTTGGCCTCTTGTGGCGATCGTCATTTTACGTGCTGCTCGCTATATTCCAATTATCTCAATACCTCTTGGTCCAATAATCGCACCGCCAATAACAATCATCCAACTCATTCACTGACATTAAATATAATTATACCCTAAAGGCCTTCTTTGAATAAACTATACCTACATTATCTGAAACATATCGAGAAAATACAAAGTCCTGTAAAGCAAATTAATCTCCTAATGTCATTCGGTGTATTTAGAATGCTAACCATTGAGATAAATAAAATGCTGTGCTAATAATTATAAGACTACAGCAAATCTGAAAGTAACCAGGAAAGTAAAGTAGAAACAGGAAAGAGAGAAGTAAATGGATTATGTGGTAAGAATTAAAACAGCTATAAAGGACCATATGCGATACACACACAGATTTGTTCCAGTCAGAATGTTTCAACGATTCTATTGTCTGAAGATCATAAAACTTAAACGAGCTATTCTTGTATTGAATATTCTATATAGATCACAGAATTTGCACAATTTTTAGTAAACTCTCTGCATATGGATAGCTCTGATTAAATATTCTGACACTTTTTCGGGCGAGATAAGTTCGTGGTTTCCGAACTCAAAAAGCAACAAAGATAACATCAGGACGATTCTAACGACTGATTGTCCCAGAACCTTCAAATAAATCTGTGTGGCACACTGTAATTCGAACCCGTCCCGAGGGACACCGGTATGCGTCGCTAATTCACGGTCGAACGAGAGAAAAAAAAACGAATATTAGGAACAGCTCGGTAAAGGCGCACAAATAACGAGAAACTTGTCGCGCATTTGGTAAGTAGCATGACAGCATGATCTTGCTAAGGTTTCAACCGACAAATTCCGATCGTTCGTCTCGAACCGACAGGAACGAACGTTTCTTAAACGATAATGGTGTCACCCGACCGTACGAGACCAGTGCGAGACTAATAATCGCATCTAACGGTTTGTATACTTTTTTGGAATTTCGCAATCCACGAAAGGTACGATGTCATGTCGCGAATTATTCCTTTATCTCTCTCTCTCTCTCCCTCTCTCTCCTTCTTCTCTCTCCCCCTCTCTATCTCTCTCCCTTTCTTTCTATCACTCTCTCCCTCCCACTCACTGGTTTTCTTTCTCTTACTGGCTCTTTTTATTTCTCGGGTGTATATCGTCGAACGTACCGAGAGCTGTCAACCGTCAAAAATTAGAGCCAGGAAGCGGTTGAGCCGGCCCGCTTTCTGTTGACGGGACAGCATCGTCCGGTAAATAATATCGCGAAAAATCACCGTCGAATTAGCTCAGAATTACGCGAAATACGTCTACGGCGTGCTTACAAAGAACTAACGTCGAACGTCGACGGAAGGAAATCTCGGGTTATTCGCACGCGGCCACTTCTTCACCGTACTTCCGATTTCTGTTCGTTTACAAGAAATAGATGAAACGATTCCACTCGATCGGTACCTATGGGATTTCAACGATCCTCGGTGTTCAGGGAGCAACTATTTTCGCCCCGTTCACTCAACCGGGCCACCTCCGGACAAAATGGCGACCATCCTAACGATTAGCACTGCCGTACTAAGAAAAACCTTTTAAATTCCGTTCGCGAACGTATCACGTACGGATAAACCACGTACTACGACACAGGTCGCTCTTACTATCAACAATTAACCGATCTGAACTTCTAACAAGGGGAAACGCACCTTTACATAGTAAACGGTGGTAGAAATATTTGTTGCACTTTTTGACGTGACGTTATGGAACTCACTGGCGAATCTGTAAACACGGCTATCTTACGGCGCTACTGTCGTCCTCGAATTAAAACGACCACCGTACCCACTGACACTACTACGTTCACGGTGCTTCTCGTGACCCTTTCCTTGATCATTCAATTTTCGATTGTCTCTTACGCCTTTGTTCGTTCGATTTCTTAATGTAAATATTTTATATTCTTTTTCAACCAACCACGAAGATTCTATTAGATATTGTTGCTTCTTTTCGTTAGCTTTCTTTCTATCCTTCACACGATTTTCAGAATACGCGCGTTTCTTCTTCAACCCTGTTTTTGTCGTTATAATATGTTTCGCCCTCATTAATATTCCTGCCTCTAACATTGTTACTGTAAAGATCGTTGCGATAAATTCTATAATAATTTCTTACCGGAGAGGAAATGACAGTGCTCACGCCCGGGGTTTTAGTGTCCCCATCTTTTCCTACATCAACTTCAGCGTGGAATAGAACCTACATCAACCTTAGCATGGAACAGAACCTATTTCTGGCATTTTTGTAATAAATACTACCTTTAAATTCGGCTTTGAATTCCTCCAGGAACTTCTCTTTTACTCAAAAGGTGCAATAAACACAGATAGCGCACGCTGCCGACAAGACGTTCTTGCGTCTTGTAGCAGAGTCGTCGGATGAGGGGAGGGAGCACGAATTGAGGGGAAAAAGTTACCCTCTCTCTGCCAGTACCGGACATCAACATCAGTGTCGCCAGTTGAGAGCCAAACGGCTCTCACACATTCTCCTCCTTTTCTCCTTCCACTATCCCATTCCAGCACCATGCGCCATTGCGCATACTCCAACGTCCCCCACTAAGCCGTAGACCACGGTAGACTGGACTGGTCATCAGAGAGGGGGTACTCGATTCCCCTCGATTTTCTCAGTCTGGCGCAGTCTGGCGATACTGCCAGACACATGCACGAAACGTGTCACATGATCAGACAGCGGCGGATGAGTGGGGAATAGCCTCGTAGAAGGGGAAGGTAGAGTGGGGACACAAGTTATGTATAGTCAACCAAAGTTATAGATTATTTAAAACCTTTATAAGATTATAAATTAACATATTAGCGAGTAAAGAATGGACATTCAGAGAAATTTTGGAATATTTTTCAGAGGAACATTAATTAACAAATTGTTGAAAGAAATACAGTAAATGGGTACCCGCAGTACCCGGTTGCCTACACGGTTAATCTGGCGACTCTACCTTTGTTGGCGTCCTTACCAGTGTCGCCAGGTCGCCAGACCGGGGATATTGAGGGGAATAATCTTACCCTCTCTCTGTCATTACCGGATTAGTCACATGCATGACAGAGACAATGGGGAAATTGCGTCGTAGAAGGGATAAGGTAGGGTGGGAGTCGACCCGTCCGAGCCCGCCCAACTTCTTCCGGACCGACCCGAAAAATCGGGTATGCGATTTATTCTACAGGCCCAGAGTCGCCAGATTAATTGTAACACTTGTACCCCACTCTACCCTTCCCCGCCGACGACGCTATTCTCACTTCTCACGCGGCCCGGTCACGTGATGCATTTCGTCTCTGTCGTGGATGTGTCACAATATCACGTGACTGTCTGGCAGAGAGAGGGTAACCTTTTCCCCTCAATTCGAGTTAATTCCCCTGATCTGGCGACTCTGCATGGGGCATGGATCGTGTTCAGGCAAATTCTAGCAGCATCACAACTACATCGACCAGAATCAAGAGTTTAAGTATATAGTGATAATGAGGCTTTCTCTAAAAATATTCAGATCATTTGCAAGATATTCCTGTCTCAAGGAGCTGCCTTTGACAAAGTTATAAACAATTCAAATAATGCTTCCAAAGCCATCGTGAGCATGTTGAAGGAGATATATTCCATCTCCATGTTACCACCAGAAGAGCTCCTGCAACTGCTCTAAATTCCAAGCTCTCACAATTCCGCATAATCTAGCGAATTTCCCTGTGGTAACTGTGAATCTATTTCACAGTTTGGCATAGGGAGAATTTGGTGAAGAAGAGAGAGAAAGGCCAAAAGCTTTTCTTTGCGACAGGAGTCGGCAAACTACGGCCGCCACCTTTTACAGGCTACGCCACATTTTTCTAAAAAAAAGTTTGCCGACCCCTGTTTTACGACATAGTTTCATCCGTGATTCTTTAATAAAAATAGTGGTGCTTAAGAAATCAACTAATTCAAAAAGCTAAATTTCCTTTATTGTTTAAAAATGTTTCACTATTCGTAAAACAACACTTAATTATTGTTTTTTCTTTTTTTGCATTTTTTTTCACTTATTTATTAAACTGTATCATGTAATCCTATTTCGTCTGACCAGTCTTGTAATGATTGATAGCAGGAAAAATATAAAAATTTGAATTCTAAACACAATGCGAATTATCAAAAGAAATATAGTGTACAAAAACGAAACGTGTCCCTGAAGGTATCAGCACGATACATTTAACTTCAGTTATTTAACAATTAAAGTACGATTTTCTATTATCTAAATTTCTATTATCGAATACGAATTGGTACTCGAGGAAGAAATAATACACGATAATTTACAAACATGATAATTGAAATCATAGCACCTGCCTTCAGGAACAAATTGTTTTTTGTGTATTGAAATTTTACAATTACGTTACTTTTTTCATCTCACACATACCCATGCGATTATAAATTTTATATAACTCCCTATATGTCCAATAAAATACCACGAGATACTTTTGCATTAAATGATTCACTTTAATCGTGTGCACACGATCTTTATTTGAGATTGCATGATACGGAAGAAGCTTGGTAATCGTCAACCGACGTATTATCCCCCGATATTAAAAAAAATGTTATTTAAAATGAAACGTTTCTTGAGAAAAATAACATGATTTCTTTTTCATTATTAAGGAAGAGATTTGACGAACCTTCTGCATTCTTTTTAAGATCACTAGAACGAACAAAATTTGTGATCGTATTTTAAATTCTATCAACCTCAATAATGTGGAAACATGTTCCAATCCACCGTCGAAATTTTTTGTTCCCACTACCTCTTTGCAGAATGAAAATTTTTTCAGCCAAACGTAACTTCCGTACGCACGATATTGTAAACGATGGACCGAGATCATTTTCCATTTTTCAGGAGAAATATTCGGACATTTTTTTTTTAACCGTACACGTGTGCGATTTGAAATGTTCATCATAAAGAAAGCTTTTCCATTTCATTCAACAAATCAGCTTCTTTTTTTATCTTGTCCAATTGATTGATTTCTAATTGCTTTCCAGCCTCTAACTGTTCCTTTAGTTTAGTAATTTGATCTAATTTCTGTAATAAATAGGGAATATTAAAACCGGAATCATTGAATATTGCTTCTGTTTGAATATGTACAGTGAAAATTCTTACCGCTTTAATCTTTTTTATTTTCTTACTTCTCTCCACTTCATCGAGACATTGAGGAACTAAGTTCTGACTGTTTGTGCTTGCAACTTGTCCATTTGTACTTGGGCTAGAAGATGCAGCCCCGTCTTCCTTCTTATCCTTCTTCGTCTTTTTCTTTGCTTTGTTTGTTAAAAAGAAAATACAAGTCTTATAGATTTCACACAATACTCGTATTTTGTAAATTATTACAAGAAGTTTGTTCTATTACCGGTCTTCTTCTTATTCTTGCCAAATGGGCAGTTAGGTATTTCAAAAGGTAAGCTTACTCCTCTGGCAGTAGGCGGCCGATACGCTTGTTTTGATGCTTTAAGTAAGTCATAAAAACAAATATTATCGATTAATATAACACTTATATTTACAGTCCTTGACCAAAAATTATGACCACTTATCATTCTCAAATTTTTCGTAGCAATCGTAGAATTAAAAAGCCAGAAAAATTTGGAAAATTATTATAGCCCTAATTTTTTTACCAGAGACTGTATGAACCAATAATTAATTACAGTATTAATATTATGTATTCATTAAGTATTATACACTGTCTTTACCTTGTGGTTGGCTAGGAGCAATACCTTCAACAGCTTTATAACTAATGGCTTTCTCCGGAAATGTGTTAGGTGGGAATGTTTGCCAAAGTACTTCCCATAATTCCTCCTGTTCGTTCCATGGTCGCTCATATAATAATGTTCCAGTGTAATGCCAGATTTTAAATCTGTAAGTAAATATTGACGATCAAGAAATGTAACATTGTTCACAAAGAAATGATGTACATCTTGTACCATTAAATTGCTTACCCATTACACATTCGCAACCTAGGTGCTGTGGTCGCGGTCATAAAGTGTTCTCCGTCCGGAGACCACTGAAGAAGCGTTGTATCAGGAGCTTCTGCTTTAGCAATTAATTTCTTTGTTTCTACGTCCCATAACTCAACATGTCCACGGAGATTACCAAACCCAGTCAATATAAGAAGTGCATAGTGGTTAAGGAATCCAAATATTTGCTACATAAAAAAACTTTATAATAAAAGAAGTATAACAACACGAACACTGTAGTTTGAAAAAGGATATTATCTCCATGAGGGCTGTAGTAAATACTATTTCGATGAAGTGTACCAAACTCGAATATTGGTTCACACTTAATGTTAAATAATGTAGCTTGAGCTGGCATGAAACCATATATGACACAAAATTCATTTTTTTTTGGAGACCATTGAAGTGCATGTATGGGCCCCTCTTTTTCTAAATGAAGGACGATAAAGAATAGTATTTACACATATGTAAAACTTATATTTATGTACGGCAGTAATGAAAAAAAAAAATACTAACTGAACGTAAGCATGGCGGTTTCACCCTTTGTATTAAGATAATGTAAAGTTTGTTTTCCATAGTATGAAGCACCTGTTTTATCAACCTCTGTACTTGTCAATAATAAGGCATGTGCTCCAGCATTATTCCAATAAACGCTCATCCTATCAGCCTAAGAAGAAAGGTCGTTTAAATTTTCTGGAAATAAATCTGTAAATACATAATAAAAGCAAAATTATACCTGGAAGAAACTTTTATTTGCTATAGCACGAGTAGCATCGAAATCAGGATATTGAAATAGTCTGCCAAATGCAGGCTGACCAGATTTTCCTATGATGTAAATCACATTAATTACAAATCTGACTTAACACTTGTATTTAAATTAATAATGTATTATTACATATACAGCTTAAACATTTGGTATTTAATGTGGAGAGTACTTATTTTTACATCACTTTACATAACAATACAGAATAAAAGATAGTCACCAGAATAATTTGATGTTAATAACATCAGGTCTATTACTTTTCTAAATATAATCTATTTATAATTACCTGTTATATACTCTTATTTATTCCCTATGATTTGAAGTGTGTACTTACACATAAAACTGTGCATGCAATAATCAGGAAAGTTTCCCATTATTGTTGATCCCAATTATATATTCATACTTGTCTATATCATAAAATACCATTACGTAACAATACTCGATTGTAGTTGTTTACGATATTAAAGTGTTCTACAGATACAAATGTCTTATTATCTTCATTCCACCTGTGCATTACATGCTTGCCATGCATATTTGCTTCATAATGAGAGAAACTGAAATAAAAAAGTACTTCATAAAATATGCCAATTTTTATCTCAGCTACACTTCAACTACTGATTAAACATTTCATTTAGATGTACATCTATTAACACAGTCTACTTATAATTACATGTAACATATTTTTTCTAATTCTGTCGATCTTAGGCTTCATTAGATATTTGTATAAGTAACATTGTGAAAAAAATTATGTACTCTCCACATATAGGTACCTTGACATTACGTAAACGTATTTGTGTAATGTAATATTAAATAAATACAACAAAATGTAATTACCAGGCATATAACAGAGAATAAAATACGGAGAACAAGTGGGTGAAATACTAAAACTAGCAACTTTGGCTACATTTATTCTGTGAGCAACTTTTTGAAAATTGGCATCCTCGTACAGAACAACATCTGCGCCAACTAACATCCCACAGATTTTCTCATCGCTTGACCATTGGGGTTCCCTGAATAAGCACGATGTTAATATATATAGTTAGTGCAACAAACAAATGATCTAAAGATCATTTAAGAAATATATTAACAATTATTTTAAATATTTTTAAACTGTATATAGTTAGCTATACAGTATAAATAAATACTTTTAATAATAACATATATGATTGAAACATTATGCTTTCAAAATGATAAATATTTATGTAAATTCTATCTTTTTCCATTTGTTATATATATATGTATATATATCTTTATATCAAAGACAACATTATTATTATTATTCTAAATCAAACATTTCCATGAAAGTATAGAATACACAATTAATGTAATTTTTCATTAATAAATGGCGCAGTTATTACATAAACATTACATTACCAGTCTGTTTGTCTCTTCTGTATGCAACTCTTCACTAGTTCTCCAGTGTCCGTCTTCCACATGTGAAGATTAGATGATGCTTGAGGATTCGATTGTGTCACTATAATAAAAATATCAACGTATTATGTTCTAGACTATATTATAATAAAATATTTCTATGTACAATGTAAATACAAGCAATTATAAACAATTTTAAGAAAGATAAAACAGTAGAATAAATAATGAATAAAATACCCATGAACGGTTCCCATGTCATAAAATAGTTGCCTTGACTGGAAAACTGTATCGAAAAGATTTTGGGTCTTTTGATTTCTGTAACAACTTTCCATGAATTACATTCCAAAATCTTTGTGCTGAGTCCATTGACCCAAGCAAAATATCGTCCTTCCGGACTAAAAGCCATTGCTCTACACATTTTACTGTCATCCTTAGGAAATGATTTAACTGATTCGTAGGATGGCGGACCTTGTCCTAAGCTGACCCCATTGGAACCTCTCACTATAAAAAATGTAATTCTTTAACATCCAACGATCAATGTTATAATAAAATAATATTATCTTATTGCCACTCGAGTGTAGATTGGTTACAAATTCAGAACACTAACAACAAGGGTAACAATATTTTACATCTATTACAAAGAACATTACATGTATGTATTACTGAAATAAAAATAGAAAAAATCCCTGACTGTAGAAACAAATTGAAAATAACCACAAATTATTCATGAAATAATGCAGTATTATCGAGACTGTGCACGTAGAAATTTTAGTTATAATAATGTGTATCCGTTTATATTTATAATATTATACATATTTATTTTGTTATGAATGTATCTTTCAGTAACAAAATGCCACATGACACATTTTTGTTCAGTCAGTTGCCGCATATGACGAAACTTGCTATTGCATTATAAATAGATACGTGTTTAATACGGCCACATATTATTCAAGGAAGAAGTAACATATCAGTTTCAGTTTTCAATTGAGAAGTCTACCTGGAAAAATAATGCAAAAATGCTTACCAGCGACACAAGGAACAGTTAACGCCATTTTACCTCCGTTACCATGTGGTACCGTAATATCGAGTATCGACCACTCTTACCAGATTGAGGAATTTGTCCCTCGAAAAGGATTTCTTGCACATGCGTCGCCCAAATCTCATGTAAGAAGCACGTGCGCTCAGGATCGTACAAATAAATTAAATATATATTTCGAAATTTTTTTCGAGATTTACCTCAATCTTGATTTAAACATTGAGATTCTTCAAATACGACGTCTATTATCGCTTCATAATATGCCAGTAAATTAATTGAATGTATTGGATAACAGAAATCATATCATACGCGATATTATTCACCATAATTGTTATGTTAAACAGTATTTTAGCTCTACTTATTTAAATAGACACTTGTTTTAGCTCTACTTATTTAGTAACTTTGATTAGTTTTTCAAATATTGAACAAGAAATCGATTATCTAACTTTTCCTAAAATGAACACCCGTTTTCAGTGATAAATATTTTGAACAATAGATCTATTTTTAAATCGTGTCATTTGTCATTTAATGTATTCAAATCATCTGCCAATAGTTATAAATCGTTCTAGCATACTTATGTACCCCGACAGCACAGTCTGCCCGAGCCCACCGTCGGACCCAGCTAGCCGAGCCCCAGCCCGACACGTTACGGGCTAACGCAATGCTTGGCTCAGCGTTGAGACCAAATCAGGACGATTTAGCCTGGCCCCTGTGCACAAAAGGGCGCGATTTTCACCTGCCGGGGGCTCGAGCCCAGAGCCTGACGGCCGGGCTGGGATTCAGCCTGTTTTTGAGAGGGCAGCACGGTATCACACTAATGTGGCCAATCAGTGCTTCGATTGGGCCCAACTTTTCTCGCGCATGCGCGACACAGGGCGGGTCGCATCAATGTGGCAGTACTTTGCAAATGCGTAGCAGTCTCCCTTGTTACCGACAAAAGTATAATAAGTTAATAAATAAGACCTTTGAGGGCGATTGCTGCCTAGATTGACCTTTATTTGGCGTTTTTGACTACTGAAAAAACCCGTGTTTGTATTATCACGCAATGAGAACGCGAATCCCGCACCCTTGCAATCTTGCAAATCGGCTGAATCCTAGCCCGGCCGGCAGGCCCTGGGCTCGAGCCCTCGGCAGGCGGAAAACGCGCCCTTTTGTGCACAGGGGCCAGGCTGAAACCGAGCCGGTGTGCCGTCGGGGTAGTTATGTGTCACCGATGCAAAATCTCGTACCGAGAAAATAGATAAAATGCTTCATGGTACAACAAATATGTACATACTGCACTTTTTCTAATCAAAGATAAGAAAATGCTTATACATATAGCATAATTTAGAACACCAATTGCTGCTCCTTCTGAAACTCGAAAACATAAAAAAGAAGCATATAAATAAAAGATTTATCGTTATCATTGCGATAAGTATCATCTAATAAATCTAATACAATCTCCCGATGATTATGCACGGTAATATTAATATCGAAAAGTGTTTACTGAACACCCTGTATACGGCAGAAATTATATGTCAGCATCCTATTGCCTGGGGTATGGCAAGTTCATGTTTTAGGTAAGCATTCAAGATTCTGGGTTATTTTATAAGTGTATAACTATCTTGTTTTGCTTTATAAATACATGTGTAAGACATAAACACTACGAGTGATTTGCATAAATTGTAAACGTATATTTTCCTATTTTTGTCCTGATATAAGTGAGGTTACGTTTTCATAAATATAATTTCTAAATAATCACTAATAAATGAACAGGTGACAGTTAAACTGAACCGACTTTTCTCATACGTATTTGAATAAAGGTTTGAAAGTTGAATAAAGTGAAATTAAAAAGAGCTGTTATCAGCCACACGTCTTTATATTTTTATAATTAAGGTTTAAATTTTTCTCTTAGTAATGTTGATGAGTATGGCTTCGAAAGACCCCGTGATTTCGACTATGAAACTTACGAAGATTTTATGTCAGAATATCTTAAAGTACTCGCTAAACGGGCGAAGAAATGGGCTGAAATTATTGGCGAAGGGAAATCATTGCAACGTAGTATAACAGTAAAAAGATATGTCCGCAAAGGCATACCAGGTGAACATAGAGGTTTGGTAAGTATGAATGAGATTGAAAATAATTCATTTTTATCAAACTAATTGAAGATATCGGTGCTTCAAGGTATGGCTCTCTGTAAGCGGAGGAGAGGATATGAAAAATGCATCTCCAGATCTTTATGAAAACCTATTACAGTCCACACATAATAAACAAATAGAAGATATTATAAAAACTGATCTACCAAGAACATTTCCTGATAATATATTTTTTAATAACACAGAAAACCAGCAGCATCAGTTGTATAATATTTTATTAGCTTTCGCTCATCAAAATAAGACAGTAGGGTACTGTCAAGTAAGTGGTTTAAACATTATTGATGTAAAAATTAACACATTATCATTATCTAGTTTACAAAAATAAGGATTGAACAGAAATTATTACATTTTCCTTTTAGGGTTTAAATTACATTGCAGGATTATTGCTACTTGTTACGAAAAATGAAGAAACAGCTTTTTGGCTGTTAAAGGTTCTAATAGAAAAAATTTTACCTGATTATTACACATCAACTATGGATGGTCTACTTACAGACATAGATGTTCTTGCAGAATTAGTCAAGTAAAGATTTTTTTAGTTTTTATTGGTAGCTTGTAAATAGTGCAAAATAACTCCATGTATATATATGTATATATACATATATTACGAATATTCTTTTAGAATAAAAATGCCAGATATATATCAACATGTTACAAATGTAGGCTTACCTTGGGCAGTTATTACAACGAAATGGTTTGTTTGTTTATTTGCAGAAGTCTTGCCGATTGAGGTAAAATTAATTATCTATATATTTTAAGTTAACGTGAACTTAACGTTTTATTTTTCTCAAAGATTCTATGCGATACGTGTAGAATTAAAAAAATTTGTTGCTAGTTTAATGTTTTGTATTAATAATTGAATTCTTGTTTGGATTGCCATAAACTATAGAAGTACTGAATAAAATGTTTACAACTTGGCAGACTACGCTGCGCATATGGGATTGTCTTTTTTATGAAGGAAGTAAAATTATTTTTCGTGTTGCATTAACTCTTATAAAAAGGAACAAGGGCAACTTGCTCGCATGTCAAGATTTTACGACGTTAGCGGAATGTTTTAAAGAGATAACGAAGGACAGTATTGTTTTAAAATGTCACGAATTTATGCAGGTAAACATAGTCAAACGTTTATAATAAGTAAATAGCATTAATGAATTCTTTTTATCTTAGAGCATATTTAAAGTACCTGGATCACTCCCTGGTAGCACTCTCATAAAACTACGTGCGAAAATTTCGCGGGAGCGTATGGAACAAAAGGAAAGTAAATTAGAACGATAATATTAGACAATAAGATGCTCTCTTGCAAAATAATCTAGTCAATATATTGTTCTCATGTAACTGCAAACTGATCATGTTGCGTAAGATTTGTATTATAATATTACTTCTACACTGTTACTGTAAATACGACTTTAGCACGAAGGTAAGACAATATACCGATGATGTTCATATTTTTTATTTATATGATTCTTTATACATTCATTGTTTTTAAAAAAAGGAGAGTATGGCACTAGGCACTAGTTATATTTTATATTCTATAAAATTGTAATATATATGTGTACTGATTATATTTATATCATGTCTTAAATGTTTTAAGTACAGTAACTTTTAGCTCAATTAGTCAGTATTGAAAGTAAAACCACCAGCAATGTATCTATATACAAACATCTTTATTTTAAGTTAAGTAAAATATAGGATCGATTTGTATTAATTAGGTATGTACAGAAAAATTTGTCCTAGAAATTCTAAAATTAGAATTACATTTACAAATATAGATGTAATACAAATTATTTGATGTAATTCTTTATTTTTCTATGTAAACCTAGCTCATTTCTCTAACAAATCTTTCGCTTCGTTAATTTTTGCTGCTATGTAAGGAGATCCACCTCTGTCAGGATGATTTACAGCCATAACTTTTTTAAAATGCTCTTTCACTTTTGCTTTGTTTGCAGTAGGAGACACACCTAATATTAAACTAGCTTCTCGACGAGACATTCTAGACTCAAATCCTCCTCTGTAGTATTTGTTATTCGCTAATTTCTGGGAATGTGTATGTAGTTACAATACTTGTAATAAGGATACATATAATTTTTCGTTTAAAGTAATTTACCTGTGCATCTAACGATTTAACAGCCTCTGACATTTTGATAGACCAAGCGGGCATCCTTCTCATAACATAACGCCCGGTATAACCCACTATAGCAAGGCCAATCCCTGCTGCCACAAGTGAACTAGCCTAAAAAAGTTATTATTAAAGACTAGAAAGTAGTATTATTTGCATAAACACAGAATTTAAATATGCCTGTATAAAAAAAGTATATATCCATAACTCTGGATTGCTCAAATTGTGACATATTAATTTATTTTATAATTTGAGTGGTTCGATATATCAAGTAAGTCTTTTTTAATGAGAGAATAATGTAACATTCGAATAAATAATATCTTGTTTGTTGATGATGAAACAAAGATGTAATACACATGCACATGTATATTTCAAAGCCATAATCATCTTATACGTATTTCTGAATTACAAAACGTTCAACAAAAATGTCTCGATTATCACGAACGAATTTTTAAACATTACAGTACTGCTGTCATAAATATCAACATTGAAACTAGCATTTTCAATACATGCTTACCATTGCAATTGTCAAAACAACGCAGATAATTTAACGCAACAGACGATAGAATTTTTGTTAGGCCATCGAATAAATTAATAAATAAGATTCTTCGACTATTCGTCCTGAACAGTTGAACAACAGCTGCGCTAATTAATTTAATCTCGCTTCAAAGAAAGTGAAGCATGCTCTTCTTCGTTTGCTTCGTGATTAACATATATATATATATATAAACTAAATATAAACTAGGTATAAATAGTACATAAGCTCTACCACTAAGCTTCGAATTATGTACAACAAAATAATTTTATGATTGTAATGCGCACATGTGTACCTCTATACTAAAACGACGTGTGAAGTACATTATAGCAGAGTACATTAGTGTACATTACACGCGGAACTAAGAATATGAAATAGCCATCCGCCATTTTTGTATAATCTAGTGCTGCCATCTTCAAAATATGTGTCGCATTCAACTTTGGAACAATACAATCGAGGAGATACCTGCAGTATCTCGTCGATGACATAGGCTTATTAATTTTAAGTCTGTGACTGTGCCTATTTAGACCGAAAAGCCCATCGTAATCGCAGACGACCTTGATACTAATTATGCTTGTTACTAATGTCGCTAATTACATTTTTCCCTACGAACGGTAACTAAATCACGGTCGAAACTGTTTATCCATCAGGAACAGCCGGAAGGTCGGTTCTTTCGCGAATTTGCTAGAGACCCGGCAAAATAAGGAACGAGTACGAGTACGGGTCGTTCCACTTCCGCGTGTTCGATGTTGATCTTTCGCGCTGCAATAACTTCCGTTTGTGTACCCGACCAGCAGAATATGTGACTGATACATATATGGTAGACGACGGAACGAATACGGTAATGGACGACGTTTTATAAGAAAACTTTTGAACTTCATCGGACTGATCGGCTGTGCCTTCAGGTTATTTTCATAAGTCGTTGTAAAATTCAAATAGACTTTCTAGACAAAATTTGAAAGTTACGGGTTATAGAAAATTTCTGTTATGAATGACTAACATTGTTTTCGCCACCGATAGCCATTCAAACTTACCAGAATTCTTTTTTTTAATGATAATTATCGGTAACCATATTAAAATTCCGATAATATGGTTACTGTATTGAAAAATAACTGTCATTTTCGACCCCTGCTGTTAAGCTGTGATTAACTGCGGCTACTTTTTCATTACGTTTATGCGTATAATAATATTTTATTTACGTAACGGATGTTGCATTTCTACGTAGCAACAAATAATTTCGAAGATGTTAGTTAAAACAGACAAGTACGTCTTTCCATTTCATAGAATTTCTGAGATGTCAGGTGATCCTATGAGGATTATAAAGTGGGAATTATTCTGGCCTCTGGAAACTAGCCATTCGCCCCCCTCTGATGCAGGTGTACCGTGTATAATACATTCATGAACTTTTCCCGATTTGCTAGGAGCGTTGTGTAGGTACCGCTACCGTATGTGTGTTGCACAGTTATACGAATTCGTTACGGTGTTCTTTTTAACGAAAACGGGACGAAACAACGTAGAGAGATGCTGAAATGAGGTCCCTGTTCATCGGTTTTTATTGGTACTTCGTGAGAAATTGTAGCTTCGTAAATCTATTCCGAACATATAACGCTAGTGTTATATGTGATTTTCTATTTAAAGCAACCTAGACGTCTTCTTGCTGTTCGTATACATCGAGCTTTACACTACAAAAGTGAAGCAAAATAAGAAAATTTCAGTTAAGAAATTATATTTGCATGTACACGGGGTGTTCCAATTTTATATAATCTTTGGAACATTTTGAAAATCATGAAGTATACCATCATTGAAACTTTTTGAAAATCATGAAATAAAAATTGATCGGGTTATGGAGAACGGTATCGCGCGACGTTATTGGACAGGATGTTGTCCGATCTTTGACCGGTTTATTTATTTATTATATGCGTAAGGAATCGTACAGGTTCATCCAACATTGCGTCGAAGCAATGTGTCTCAAAATCTTTTATGTGATTAGATCCCTTTAGGGGTTTCAAATAAGGAATTAAATAAATCTAGTAGACACAGCAAATTATACCGTTCTCCGCTAAATGTCTTTGTTTGAATATCAAAAATTATAAGGAGCTATATTACCAACAGGGGGTCACATTACCACCTCTTCCTTTGCTTGATTCATTGTGCGGTGGATCGTGGGCCAGTTTGGAACGGAAATCCAGGGCGAAGGTTCCAGGGGTTCCGGTTGCGATGCACGGTACAGGTCGTCGCCGTGTACGCGTCCGTATCGCGGCGAGATCCGGGCGAAGGAGTATCAGGAAGAATGGAAAGGGGAATGTCGGTCACTGGGCCTTTCCTCGTGATGACGGTATGTACTCCGTTTAGCGCCTCGGGGCCACCACCTAGGAATGTTGGAGGAGCTCTTTCTTTCTCTCTCTTTCTCTCTCTTTCTCTCTCTTTCTATTCTTTTCTCTGCTCTCCTCGCCGTTGATTCTCTAAATTGGTAACACTCGCGTGTACGACCTACCCAGCGAGCATCTCCGCTGGATTTTTGCAAAATACGTCTGACGCACATGCAACCCGACAGATTATACTCTCCGTTCCCCGAGTAGCGTCTTCCGCAAGACTGGAGCAGTACAATCATCGCGATTCATTCCTATTTGGTGTACAAATTAATTCGTGGCTCTCACAGTGAACACGTTGACCGCCACGTCACGTATGCGAGTGACCCAATTCTTCGTCTAACTTCAAAATTTTATGTTACTCGTAATACTGCTACTTAGACCGAATTTCATTGAGAATTAGTTCAGGAAATAATCTCTGCATAGAGGAAATGATGAAAATTATTTTGAAGAGTAGAATGTGTTCTAACTGTTCTTAAAGGTTCAACAACTTTGTGAAGAATGCCAGTAAAAGAATGTACATATACATATCTTCGACTACTGTCTCCTATACAAATCGATACATGAATACAGCAATCAAATTTACATTAACTGTTTTAATTATCCACAAATCATACGATACACGTTTCCATGCAATTTATATATTCGCAAGTAGATAACTTTCAACGTGAACTTGTATACAGACATCGTATATTTTAATGATCCTATAAATTATGCACTTCGTTGCTACGGTTTTTCCAAGAGCGCAACGCGCAATGCAAGCGTATAAATAATTATCATTATTTTCCATGCTCTTTTCGTGGAGTTACAGTTTTAATGGAATCCTCCTTGACGATGTTGCTAATCCGCTGCGCAGCGAAGCTTTTCGCAACGGATTAACGGCACGATTAATTTCTTTTTCGTCTAAACATTTCATCGGGCATCAATAGATCGTTCTGTTCGCCGTTTAATTAAACTTCCGTCGCAAAGTGCGGCAAATTGTTCTGTAATCAACTTTTCATTCAACATCGATTGCACACGTCCGTTTCTGTCGTTAATGCTAATCGATTGGGCGCGCGTTTCGTTTTTGCGCTACAATACTTTTTATTACCTAAATATAGCTCTCGGGGAATTTTTACAATTTACCTTGGAGGATATTAATCACAGATTTTTCATGCGATTATATTTACAGTCGTACCTGCATTCGCTCGTTAAATTGTCTATTCTATTTGAAAGATTGCTGCTTGAAGGTTCATTTTTCAGCTTCCGAATTTTTTCACTCCCTCTCTAGTGCGAAGATTTATGATCCTTTCGAAAACTGATACGCTGTATCGACGTTTATTATTTAATCGTTTTTTAATCAATAGTTCTGTTCAACTGTATAGATTTTTGGGCCGCGATACCAAAAAAACGCCACTGTTCAATTTTATTTTATCTATTCCTCCCGCTGGCTTATATTATCATATTTTATCGAATATATTAATCGTTTCTAATAGTTCTTTTAGGTATTGGAAATCGTTTAGTCACTTCTTCGCACTTTGTGATAGTCCTTTTCTTATTCTTGCATATTTTCAACAACGTATCCTTCGAGTATTCGTTTTACAGACAGTTCCGCCGAACAGTTGCCACAGATTGGTTTTTCAAATTTATTCACTAATATTTAACTTAGAAAGTCGGAGTTGTAGGCTAAAAATCATGAAAACCATAATTTTTTCACAACGTGGACGATGGCCGACAAAAAAACATGTGTCGAACATTTTCCTAACAACTCTCACAAAAGTTTCATCAGCATTAGCTTGTGCAACTCGATTATGTTTTCAAGAAAATGGAAAAAAATGGATTTTTTGAAAGTTCACTACCAGAATAGCCCCTTGAGACAAATAATTGGCGCCAGCGAAATATGGGCGACAGGTCAGTCGGCGTGTTAAAGGAAAATCAGCGAGATAATTAAGAGAAGCGGGGGAGTTAGGTCGGTAATCAACTGGACAAGCTAGGTGGCTGGCGTTCCGGGTGTATTCGAGGAGGACGGGACGGGTTCTGTTTGGATGTTTCCCGGGCGGGTCTGTCGTCGCCTAACGAGACCAACGGACACGGTTGAAACGTCGTTGTAAACCGGGCGCGGTTTACTGCATATTTCCGTAACGTCAGGATAACGCCGAGTACCGTAAAGGTGAAGAAGCGGGTCGCGCGCTGTGCTGCTTGGATCGAATTCCTTGCGTACCGGCTCCGAACCGCATTAATTTTCAGAGTACGCGCGCTAGAATTACACCGGATCCTTTCGGCGTGAAAAATGGAAAATAAAAAGGGAGGGAGAGGCACGGGAGAAGCCACGGTTGCAATGGGATGCAACGGGAAGGAGGATCCTGATCCGAACGCCGCGCCAAGCCGTTGCATCGTGTTGGCTCCTCTCGCCGCTCTTCGCTGCGGATGCAGCCGCTGCTGCAACCGCACTCTTTCGTGTCTACGGGCTACGGCCGCGACGAGTACCGTAAAGTTGCCGGAGCAATACGTTCCAGAATCGAATTCCGGACGTGTTCGTGCAAGCCGCATGAATTTTTACCCGCAGTCTGCCGTTCGGTATTATGCCGGCTCCTCCTGAATAAAACTAAAGGGAATAAAAGGGGCGGCATGTAGGATGCACAGGCTCCCGACTTTCGAGGGACATCGCTGTCTTCCCATCGTCGAATTAAACATTTAGACGGGTATTCTCGTGTAACTGGTCCAAAAAATCGATTCTCTTCGAAGAGTTAGTGAAATGAACATAGTAATGACGGTTGTAGGAGAACGATGCTTCAACAATCATATTCACGATTTTCATCGAACATTTCATGGTAGGGGTAGGTGTTGTAGAATATATGTGCAGAAGGATTTGTTTCAATTCTTCGGCCCTTTGTTCAGGATCTGTGAAAGCAGCGAAATTTGAAAGAGCGTTCTGTATCACCCGCTTCAACTTTTCCGCTCTTATTCCATCAAATAAACATCTTCAATTTCATGGAATGTTTGACGTTGCTCGGTTATCAGTCGAGGTGGTACAAATATTCTGTTTTAGAAGCATCGCATCAATTTCTTCGGTGTTCCAGGCTAAGACATTCATAATTAAGTGGTTTCATACTTTAAAGGTCTTCATAATTACAATACAATGTAGCTCAGTAAAATTCAATTGTGCTGTACTAAAGGGAAGATTGATGTTTGAGAGTATCGGAAATGTACAGTATTATATCATTCCTATTTCGGTTTATTATTTTGTGCACAGATGTCTGTCACACTGTCTCGCAACAGAGGCCGTTGGCTGCGACAGCGTAATTCCGGATGGTTTTGGGTCATATGGTCGATCGATGGCCCGTCTCAGTTATTATTAAAACGTAAGCATCGAAACGTAGAATTTTTGAGCTTTTTTTTAGTTACACGGGGAGGTAACAATAAAAGATTTGACTGGGCATCGGTCGTAAGTAGATACGTACTCGTAGCTCATCTCCTTCTGTGGAGGCGCGGCTCCGCAATCGATATTTTTTATCCCACTTCGGCGGCGACCAACGTTTATGTTACACGATGTAACGAAAACATGTAACAACTGAAATTTAGGAGTATGTATCGCGCGGCGGTGGTAGTTTTTGGCTTTTTATTATCGAACAGGGTTCGCAGCATGTTGTTTTATTCACCGATCGCCGCTCGATATTCGTACAATGCCCCAGGAACAACGCGAGGGCAACGGACACAAACTGACCGCGTAGTTACAGAGCATCCCCCTCCCGCTGCCCAAAATAATACACAAATTTTTATGGATTTTAGCAATGCGTATACATAGTATATACAGAGCGAGGTACCTAACTTGATCACCTCGAATAACTTTTAAATTATGCGTTGCAGAAAAATATTATTTCTGCAGATGTTACATGGTTATATAACATATTACCATATTAACCATATTAACATTATAAGTGGAAGCATTTAGGGTATTTAAAGGTCAACTTTGATTTTTTTATTACAACCGTATATTTTTTATACACACATCGATGCAGTTTTTTATTCTCTGTAGAAAGGTATTAACCCACGCATACATTTTAATTTAGATATATTGCTAAGGGGATATTCAGCAGGTCGACGACTATTTTGAATAGATATTTTACAAGTGCTTGTGGAACACGTTCAAAAAAATGATTTCACAATTTGAATCGATCCAAGCGCTTTTTCGCGCATCTCGAGAATCGCACAGCATGTTAAAACTTAGATCAGGATAAAAGCTTTTGCATTTGAACTTTCTCCATTAAAAGTTCCAGTTTTCTAATTAAAATTTCTGGGTCCAAATTGTTGGCTGGCCACGGAATCACTAAACCGGGAAAGAGAGTAGAGGAATTGTTTTTTTTCTGGACACCAAATGTTAGAAGATAAAAACTTCATGAATAAGGTAAAAATTACGAAACGTACACCAATATTTAAAATTTGCAAATAATACAGAAGTCACGTTCGTATCATACCTCTTGTCGACTCGCGTATTTCGAGCGGGTATTATTAAAATATGATAAGAGCAAACGGGAAATTAAAGAACAATCAATAAAATTTTCCATTTCATGAGAATAAATTCAATACGCGATTTAAAATTGCCAGCGCGCTGCATTATCAGATGTTCGCACGGAATTTACATTTCTACTCGCAGTTGAGTATTTTCGTTCGTGTCGTTAACATTTTAGCTCGCTATTTCGGATGAATCGGCTAAATACTTGTGGATCACATAGATTTGTATTACGGAAATTATGCGATATATGCATCTCCATAAAAGTTTTTATTTTCTCTCTTTCGCTTCAATGAAATTTGACACCAAGCAGTGCACAGGAATTTATTAATCGATTTATTTGGAAATATTCGCAGAAACATTGAATCGCGTTGAGTACAGTTTTGAAAATTCATTATCGTGCTAAAAAAGAGTAATCTGAATGAATGATATGATTCAGTCGTTGCCCTTTCAACCTTTTAATACGCATAGGAAAAATACAACCTTTCCAAACATCATTAATAAAAAAGAGATCAAATAACATTCGTTATCCGATATCGGACTGGATTAGATTTTTTTGTGCAAGCGTGTTTTGCACGTACCATGGGCGAACTGTGTCGTTTATGTTCTTCATACTCATTTTATTTACCGTTCAAGATTTTGACACTACTTCCACCAAAAGTGTCTAAAGACATCTTTTTAATTTCTAAATAGAAATTAATCGAGGCTGCAACGATGCATTAAAGGGAATCGTAATTTTCTAAAATTCTTCTCCGAGTCCAGTTGTTTGGTCGAATTTTTAAAAAGTTATTCTGACCTTCGCGGGTCACTGTAAGCCTTATTATAAAGTGGGTCCGATGGATCCTTCTGGTCGTTTTAGGGTTAAGTGAAAATAGAGTAAACGAACCTGGATAGCTGTTCGGCTGGAGGAGGTTGAAATTGCAAAAATTAGGTGGGGACGAGGGATAAATTGCGCCGTGTGTGTTCCGGGATCGGTGTGTCGGTGGAACGGGAACGGGAGGGGGGAGGGGGCTGATTTCCGTTGGCAGATGCGGCAGATGCGGATCACCACCGGCGAAATTTCGATCGAACCGAACAGGGAAACAAGATTGGCCCGTTCGCCGGTGTAATACCGGTGTCCAGAGAGTCTGGCGTACGTCGACAGGGCCGTAGAATTCTAGAAGGGGGTCATCATACGAGGCCGGCTCCGGCGAACGCACCGAGCCAGGACAGTATACGAACGTCATTCGGCGCGGACTGTTGCGGCGAAAGGCTGCGCGGCGTTCCCTATCGAGAGATAGAGAGCAAGAGAGAACCAAGAGAGAATAAGAAAGAGAGAGAGAGAGAGAGAGAAACGGAGCGGACGGTACCGCAATTTCGAATCGAAGCCAATTGTATTTTCCAATTAACGAATAAAAACCGGTTACGGTGCGCGACTGTTTACCATACACCTGTACGATCCGTTATCGACGGTACAGTGCAAGGAACCGAATCATTGTGAGACAGAAACTGCCCACCGGAAGTGCGAGGATTTAATTTAACGGCGCGTTTCGCGTGTGGATTACAGCCATCGAGGTGAGTACCTTCCTGTTATTTTCCGCTACGCCATCGGTCCTCTTAATTGCCTCTCACCGGTGTCATGCCGATCAGACTGCGATCCTTTTCACACGTTCATGAATATAGACATCCCCATCCGAAAGTGCAATTTTCATTTTGCAGCATCGTGTCTCGTCCTTTTTAGTTCTTGCGTCAGTGACCTTTCGCGGAATTAGATAAGCTTCATAATTTCGTACCTGTCCTTATCGCACATTCATGAACACAGAGATTCGTATCTGAAAGTGGAATTTTCGTATTACACGCGCGTCGAGTCCTCGTCCTTTTTGTCCTTGCGTCAATGGACGAAATCTTTCACGACATTCCATAAGCACAATGTCTTTGTACTCGAATTTTTTGTGTACCGTGGTCCTTCTCGCACATTTATCAATACAGAGATTCGTATTTGAAAGTGGAATTTTTGTTTGAGATATTTTGTACGCGGGTCGAGTCCTCGTTCTTTTTAGTACCTGCGTCAATGACCTTTCGCGGAATTCGATAAGCTTAATAATTTCGTAACTGAATTTTTTTGTACCTGTCCTTCTCGCACATTCATGGATACAGAGATTCTTATCTGAAAGTGGAGTTTTGATATTGTACGAGCGTCGAGCCCTCGTCCTTTTTGTCCTTGATTCGCCGGGACAGAATATTAACTTCAAATAGCAATTGACGTCTACGGGCGGATAAAATAACGAGACGATTGAAATTGAAGTTTTTCATGTTTCTTTAAGTTTTCAACGTGCCATCTTCCCCGCGTGCAAGTGCATAATGAGTGCGAATAATCCGGCGTCTAATAACAATGCTCTCGAAATATGCAAACTTTTCAGACATTCGCGGAAGCATCGGTTGGTTACGAAACTTCAGGGGCCGTTGCCTTGAAATTCGCTCACAAGTTCCCGGGCGGTTTCATTATATTTCGTTCGCCCGTAATTAACTTCCGCCTCTTGTACCGAGGATTTACCGAATCATAATTTTATGATAACACGTGGAATCGGTCGATACTAATTAAATTTATTCCTGGCGAGACGCGTACGCCGCGAAGCCATCATGGATTATGCAACGTTTAGATTGCAGATCCTTAAGCGGTTAGTAAATATCTGTGCGGGTTACATGTATTTAAATCAGTCAAATTGTTAAATGAATTGGACAGAAAAATGAATTTCTTACATTTGCATGAAGATCCGCAGTTAGAAAATCATTCATGCATTATTTTACATCTATGATCTATTTTTATTTCGTTTCCTGAAAAAAATCCGCAGTTCACCGATTGTATTTTTATCTCGTTCTTACCGTGGACGTTTTTGTTGTTTCATTGTGATTTTTATAAAACGATCCGCGACAATGGACATTTGCATGAAAATCGACGGCTTAACGGCACAATTGGGTTGTTTTATACCGTTTTATTTACATTTCGGGGCCGATTTTGTCGGGGATACGCGAAGGACAATGCCTCTCTCGTTCTTCCGTGAAGCTCACGTCCGGCCCGGAAAGTTCGAACCCTTTGTTTCTGTGGCGAGTCGGCCAACGGTTTTGTGTTCTTCCGGTTTGCCGATTGCATTTCCGGGCCAAATTCCGTTTGAAAGTTTTTCTTTCGCTATTGTCGCGGTCTCCGCAGTTCTCCTCGGTTTAACGAATCCTCTGTCCCGCACCGCATCTCATTCATCGCCTCATTTATAAAGCGGATTTGCTCCTCGGACATCCCGCGACTCTGCACTACGTGCCCACTTATTTACGCTTTTCTTGTGGTTGATTAAAAACGTCCCTGGGAAGAAGAGCCACGGATTTTCATTTCGCGTGAAAGCTGGATCGTTTGTGGCCGCCGTTCTTTTCACCAGGCGTGTTCCTGTTCAGGAACTCCTCTTTTTTCAACAGAGTAGACTTTATCTTCGCAAAGCTGATGCTTTTTCAAATTAAAATCCGACTGATTCCTTATCCTATGCCGCTTTCACGCTGGATTATACGAAACGAGAACATTGCAAACCGGTAATTTAGTAATTGTTTTCGCGATGGTAATTTGATATTCTGTATGCAGCGAATAAACTATTACGTGTAGCTCTGTTTATCAGAGATTGCTTTTTCTGGTAAATGTGTGTGGCGGTGTTCGTAAAATCTAGTTTACCTTTCGCAGATCAAACATTGTTGCATGAGAACATTTCTACTCCCGCCATTTTCGAGAATTGAAAGCACACTTCCATTTATGTATTAATATTCCACACTAAATCAGCTCATGCAACAACGTACAATAACGAATTCCCATATGTTTCGACACGAGTCGCTATACCAACGCCAGTATAGTGAGAACAGCTTGATCTTCATTAGGATGCGCGTATTTTGTTGTAACAATACGCACACGCGTGCTCTGTAAATTCGTGCAACTCGGAATTTATAATAAGATGCTGAATCATGAATTAATAGACGCTCTATTTCTTCTGTTCTGCTGTACAGAAAATTAATTAAAATTGCCGATTTTATATCGAAGTTTTCGGAGTACCACGTTCATAAAAATTCAGTAATGAGATATCGTGGAAACCATTGTTCTTCATTTTTTCAGAACTTTTTAGAAAGCGCATCGTGGTTAAAAAAAAAATAAAAATCAGTCTTTTCGATGTTGAAATATTTGATTTGCCTAATTTTTGACGAATCGACCCACTTTTCGAAACCAGAGCTAGCGAAACGTGTCTTGCACAACACGGTCTCGATAAAAATTCCATGCGAACAGGCGGCGAGACGGGAATGCAAAGAAAGCACCTGATGATTAATACACTCGTCGCATGATCGCGACGAGATGCGACGTTGATGTAGAAGGCACGCTGTTGGAAATCGTCGGGGCCTAGTGCGCAAGAAACCGCGGCGGTTTCAGGAAAACGCCGCGCGTAGAAATTGCATTCTTGCGCAGCCGTTTAGAAAGTGCACGCGCAAGTGGACATGTACCATGCGGATTTCACGGGAACGAATCGACTCTGTAATTCTCGCGGACTATCGTCCAGGATTTACGGCGCGGGATCGCTGAATTTCACGCGCGCCCGCGCTCTCCTGCACGCTGAACGAAAATACGGACCGTTACAACCATTATTATTTCACCGCGTCGCCATTTTAAAAAGACCGTGCCGGCTCGATTTTCAACCTCGCTGCAACCTAATGTTTCCCCGGTTCCAGAAAAAGCGCACATAGAATTTTGTAAGTATCTTATCGTCAGAAAAACGGTTCGCAATTGAATGATGATGAATAGGCTGCAAATTTCACGGAATTCTGACGGAAATGAGTTCGCGCAATATTGCAGTATCATCATTGAAGATGTATTTTACGAGTAAATTGCGTCAATTTCATGTACACAAAATGAAAGAAATGTTACAGAATGGAAGCATTCTTGAGCGGAAGAAATGTTTGGTTTTCGAGTTAAAATAGTTTTAAAATTAAATAATTTGGCTCCTGTTTCAAACAACTTATATCTTTATTTTGCACGAAGATCCGCGGACCAGTCACAAGAGTTTCCTTCGTATTTTATCAGAGGATGCGAAGCGTTCAGCGGAATCTTATAATTGGGGAGACTGTTACCGATCCAAGTGGCGAACGCGTTAAGGAAGCAGCAACGATCTGGGTATCGCAGGAAATTACAGCGTGCGATCGGTAGCAAGTTTCAACGCTTGTTCTTCGGTTTTGTAATTGTAGACGATAGATGCTTCCGCCAGCTTCTTCTATTCGTCAGGCATCAGCCTCGTCATTAAACTGTCACGCGGTTCGTGGCGGTCGTTCATCTAAATCAATTTCTCCGCGGCGCGGCGTATTCGTGTCCCGATTTCACGCTTCGCGTTTACGGCCGGGTTTTTTTTTCCCCGAACAGCGCCTGTATAGATCGAGCGACTGAAAGCAGCGTAGTACGTGACTGGCTTATCCTCTGCTGCAATCCAAGTTTTTTGGCGGGTTTGGGAGCGAAACAGTGTAATTGGTCCGTTACGAGATAACGGACGAGAGCGCATTTTCGTTTTGCTATCTTCTTTTCCACGCTCGTGTTTCTCTCCTTCTTTTTTTCCCCCCGGGGAAGGTAAATGCGCACGGCACTCAATGTAATTACAGGATTGGTCGGCTGCAATCGATAAATTGATAGTCGCTCGCGCCAGACAAAACAAACATTTAGCAGAAGGTACGTTGCATGAAATTCTCCTCCCTTTCCGAGGTTGGAATCATTTCAGACACGAGATCTCGCGGTGATTAATTGTTCTGCTCGAAATGATTACTGGATCGGTTGCGTGAACGAGTAACTCGCTTGTAGGTTGAACCATTCAGCGGTCCTTGAAGGTCTCGATTTAAATAATAATCCCATAAAAATGTTACTTTCTATTCAACGAGGCGTTAAACTTTTCTCCGAAGATACGAAATTCGTTGAGCGTTCGTTTTTCTCCAATTACGCGCACGAACTTGCTGGTGCACGCGCGGGGTTTCCGCTGGTTCATAATCCTCGAGCTGGAGCTCCGGATGACTTCCGGTTTCGTAGCATGTAATTACAATATACATTAATTAGGGGTATATTACACCGTGCCGCTTTATAGTGTAATATAAAAACCTCCGCGTCGTACAGCGATTCTTCGTGCAGTCGACATTCAAAATTGTCATTATTGTTGTAGTATACATATTTACTACAGTTCGAGTTCCACATAATTCGTTGTTCAGCATAAACAAATAAACCTGCCGCTCGGCTTACAATCTGCGAAGTACTACAGTAAAGCCTTGAACTAAGAAAACGGAAACCACAGGATCTTTGGAAAACGAATATCCCCTCCATTGCGGTATGAAGTCAATTTTCGAACCACAGAATCTTTTTTCTTACTTGAAACATCCGACGTTGTTGAACGTATCTTGCGTGACTCGGCAATCAGCGTAGATTAGTAAAACGAACTATCACGGTGAAACTATTACAAGTGTTTTCCTTGTTCTCTGGACTGTAGATTCTTATAGTTTTTGAAAGTTCTAAAGAGAGCAGTAAAACTCGAAGTTCGATAGACCGTAGCACGGATTCAGCTAGACGAGATTTTCGTCCATGAAAATGCGACCTCGCATGAACGTCCAGCGTACGGAGATCACCACGACGGCTATCAAATATTTTCGGCTAAAGTCCGCTCGTTCGTCGACGTTCGTTTACGCTGTTCGCCGCATGTAGACCCGGCTTTACGACGCCGTTCAGCCACGTGATGCTTGGCTTCCGAAACGCTCGTTCTGCAGTCGACGAGGCTGCTTCCTCCGGGGGGCGCCACAAAGAATTTCCAATAGCGTTTTCAGGAATAAAGCGGGGTCGGGGAGCCAGCCCTTTCTCAAAGAAACCGTTTTGTTCACCTTTGTGCAGCCTGCCGCCATCATTAAACACGCGGATATGCGTCCTCCGCAAGCCTCCCCTGCGGATTAGACCCCGGAAATGCCAATAACGCGTGCTATCAAACTAAATTGCGTCTAGGCTTCTGGCGGATTGCCGAGGGTCTCCTCGAAAACTCTATCAGCCCTTGTCGCGTTCCGTTTTTCGTCTGTTTACCCTCGGCCTTTTCGTTTTCCTACTGAAATTTTAATTTTGTAATTTTCCTAGGCGCCAGATATTGACGGCCAAGAGACTTTCCAATAGTTTAAAAAAGGAACTGTTCTCTATGGGGCTTATTAATTAACATTAACATTATTAAATAACTCTAGCTTACAATATATGAAAATGAAAACGTTTCTGGGACAGGGACAGACATCATGTCTATTCATTGAATACAATACATATGCGTATGCTACTTATTCGAAAAGTTTATGTGCTCTGCGTGCCTCACAAGAAGTCCCGCGGAAAGAATATGGGAAAGGAGCACGCCTCGTTTCATACGCATTTTCAGCTCCAGGGAATATTGGCTAAAGTGGTGACACACTATGCAGCGTGTGACGTCAGATCCCAAACATTGGGACTACGTGACTACGGAAACGGCAACGGTGGGGATAGACGGAGCGAGACTTCTTGTCAGGCACGAACAGTACATAATTCACTGTTCGAACTTTGTTTTCATGGAACATCGATCCTACAGATCTTCAAATCGTCGTCACGAATCAAACACGTTATTATACTGGAGAGGTTTGAGCGACACGTACGAGTCCGAACAGAATGATTTTAAAACTAAAACGTACGAGTCTGAACAGGATTATTTTCTGGTGTACGGAGTATGCTCGACCGCGTACAAACGAATCGATTAATTCGTATAACTAAATACAAACCGAACGAATTGTGTCCGCTATGCGCAACCGGGTTGAAATATTAGTCCACCATGAAAGATATATAATTACTTTCTTCGTATACAGTTCCATGGTTACGAAACGGAATGAAAAGCAGTGAAATCAATGAAAGCCGGGAAAGCGTGCGTTTTAAAATGCACCTGGCGAATGAAAGGGTTGAAAGAGTGCTGAAATTAAGCCAACAGTGAAAGCCGATCCATCCACGACGATCCGCGTGTTCGTTAGATGAAATGAACAATTCTGTTGCATCAAATTGTTAACTCGCAATCACAGCATCACAGCGCTCGCAGGCCTCTTCTCGATCTACCCTTTACACATTATTTTTTAAATCGTTTGTAGACGGGCATTCATGTAAAAAGTTCCTAATTAACTCTTTGAAGAGAGGGACTTTTAAAAATGGTAGTACTTTTTCAAGGAACTGGACTTATGGAAAATGGAAAGAAATTACGCATGAACAACTTCAGTATGTAGACATTCGTCCCCAAAGGGTTAATAGACTGCGGAGTTTATGCATTTATAATGAAATGAGTATCTGCATTTATTTTTTTATTCTCAGTTTTAGTACAGTTTTCGTTCTCGAGAATTTTTATGTTGCACAGAAGCCCGCGCGCAGTGTACCGATAAATTTCGATTATTTCCCATACATTTTCGTGGCTCCTTTTGTCCACAATGGACAGGACGTGTCTGTACATTCCCCGAATATTACAAGAAAAATCGCCGGAACGTCGAAATTTTCGCGAAAAGATCGTAATATATCGGGAGACCGTGCGCAAAAATATTTCCCGAACGTCTAGGACCCTAGGATATGCTTGCGCTCGGATATTGGAGGAGCAGTATCGTCCAACATTTTTCCGAAGCAGAAGGACTCCCTTGGGAGCTTCTACACCCGAGGGAAAATCTGCCAGCGTTACGGAATTGGGGACGTCCTCTTGCTCCGGGAGGGAAACACGATTTTTTTGTCCGTAAATAGAGAAGTCTAGCCGGCGCCTTTCTACGCGCTCGTTTATCCGTATTCACTCGAAGCTATTTCGCCCGGCGGATGAATCATTTAACGTTCATCCAACTCAATTTCTATCCCCCCAACCTCCCCTGAACAACCATACCCCGAACGAAATCAATTTCCAGTCGAAGGACTACTGCGCTACGTACGTGGAAAATTTCTTCGAACCCTTCTTCCCTTTCGCCACGATTTCACCCGTTGGCTGTCGAGGGTGGTTACGGCCGTCTGACAATATGGTGTACAGTACAGCCTAGTAATCGGTAACCTTTATTCGTACATCACAATCTTAAACGATGTCTGAAAGAAACCTCTTCGAATTTTTCTAACTAATTTAATTGTGATTTGAAACTTTTAGTTCTTGCCTTCTATAGATCCATGTAATTGTTGGATCGTTTACCCTCGATTACACAGTTATCTGAAGTGAATAACATTTAGAATGTTGAAGGTTTGAAGTACGTATTAATACGTTGAAAATTCACTTTTGGTCAGGAAAAATGCGTTCTTGGACCACTGTGGTGTGTGAAAGGCAGGAACAAATTCGTAAGCGGCTGTTGTCCCCAGCGATCGATACAAAATCCGCGTCTGTCGCGGCTGAGAAGCAAGACGATGTTCGGTGCTTTTATGTTTTTGCCGAAAGCGTCGTACAGGCATGCAGCCGAGCAAATTGATAATTGATGCAAGCGCGTTCCCGAGGCAAGCACAGAATGCTCTATGTGCTCGCAGCTCTCTCCCCAAAGTTTGTGATCGCTATAAAAGGTGCGGGGGCGTGTGTGTGCGTGCGTGTGTATGTTTCGCGTCTCGAGCAGCGTGTTTCCAGGTCCGCAGCGCGTACAGCATTGTTCGACGTTTCGCGAAAAGGCATCCGGCCGCGAATTCACGTTGCAGTTTTTTCCATTGCCCCGGTTCCGTTCCGACAATGGCGGAGGCGCGCGTGCCCCTCGAATAGAAAGCTCTCTGAAGGCTGAAAAAGCGCGTTGCGTCGCGCGTTGTACTCTCGAGAAATGTTTCTCTTATTACATCCCTTTTTTTTTCCTCTGACTACGTATCACAGCTCCTCTTCCACTATGTCTCTCACTCGGCGTTCCGGCCGCTTTATTCCTTCGCGGGTCCCCTGTCGCCGCGGTGCGACAGTTCGAGGATGCTCTTTTCAGGACGCTCCTTTCAGGCGAGACACAATGGCGGACGGTGTCATTAGTAGCGCGTGGAAAACGCGCTATATCCGACTTTCTACCGTAAATGCCACGCGGCGGCCAGAAAGGATCTGGAACACGCGATAGCCGGGGAACGTTTCCGCGTATGATCCATCGGCAAACCGTGAGAAACACCGGTCCAGCACGTATCAACCGGCGTTAATCAGATCGGAACAAAATCACGCCTCGAGTTTTCTTCGTGATTGCGCTTTTTTCCTCGACGATATGCACCACTCTGCGTAACCTCGATCGCCCGAACCGATCGAGATGATCGCTGCGCCACCAATAGGTCCCTATTTCACGTGCACATTCCCGGACAGGACGATAGCTATCTTTAATTTCTCCAAATGTTATAGTGGGTCATTACAAAAATCTTGAGACGCTTCTAAAAGATAGTGTTATTCCTGTGGGATTGCATTAAACAAATGATACGTATACACTAGAACTCTGTTGATCCGAATTGTCAAACATAAAATCCTTGTCTTTCTATCCGCTAATTAATTAATACCCTGAGACTGCGACTCGGAACCGACTGAGCTCGTCATGGCGAAGCGTCACTCAAACCTGACGCGAAAGAAACTCGCGGACTCCTTTGCAACGTCCTAATTAAATTAAACTGGTGTGTGCATGTGTTCCTACTATATTGTTGTAAAAGTAAGTGTAATAAATAAAATACATGAAATATATTTGTTCGGATCGAACAAGGACAATAGTGAGGTATTGATGGATCAAAATATCGAAACAGCTGCACACGTGTTAACCTCGACATATTATAATAATGATTACACTGTCGATTATAATCTACACCTCAATGATACTCACCATTTCTAGTGGGAGTTGTTTAGAGAGACACGACCGCCACGAACGACCGAGACTTATGCGTACGCATATAAAATTACGAGGACTATCATTATAAATTCAGTACGGCATCTCCTCGCGAGACCTTACCACATCAGAAGTAGCTTTGGGCTATCGTATATCGCGCGAAGCTCGTTGCCAATCAGGCAAGCTAAAGAGCATGCTCGATGATTCAAGATGGCCACGCGGATAAGTTGCCCGGTAGAAAATTCGATACGGGTCTGCCTTCGAGTAGGAGTCTTTCGAAACGGGTTTCTCTCTTCCTTTTCGAAGTTATTTACAGAGAAAGCGACAGGAAAGTGGATTTTGAAGATGCTCGGAACTTTCTGAACGCCTAATACGAACGCGCTGTAACTTTTCGACGTTGTACAACGTGTCGCGTCGGACAGTCATTCGAATTTCTCGTGGCTAACACACCCCCATTACCGTTCCTTTGTTTAACGTAACTTCAGCATAAATCCGCCCGCTTTAGCATCTCGCTGGAAAGGCTGCAGCGTTCTATTAAAAATTCCATGAAAGTTCTTGGCCCACATGATCTTTATTAAAAGAGCACGTTGCGCTTGGAGAATTTTGCGAGTGCGCCGCGCCGTTCTGCCAAAAATATGTTGCGCTTTATAATGCAATAGCATGTTCCCGGTAAGAATGAATTTATAGTTCTACCGAAGTAGGGAAATTGTTAAAAAATAATTTGAGGAGAGGATGGATGTAAGATCTCTTCCTCTCTTTTATTATTTGGACCCAGTCTATATGTAGCACAAATGGTGGGTGTCGGGAAGAAGGGCCCACGTCAGGTTTCTTAAATTTTATAGGAGCGCAATTAGGAACTTAATTTGCTTTAACATTTAATAAAACAAAGCGTAAAAAAATTCTTTCAGTATTCAGTCTTTTTCCAATGGAGGAACATAGGCCCTTCTTCCAGACACCCATGAAAAGTTTACCTGATTGATGGAATGCTATTATCGATCACTAGACAGCGGATTTTATGCATTTATGACAAAAATAAGTAGCTGTAATTTAAAACAGTGAAGTGATCAGAAGAATTTAAATATATTGTTGTATTAGTTTCTATCAATTAGACATGTTAAGGAAGAAAATAAATTTCTGTTTCACTGCAGTTCATTCCAATCTGGGTAGAAAATTTTTATTTTATATTAAGGTCTGCGGTCTATTGATCACTTAGTAATTTGTCCACTAGAGAAGACTGTCGCAATACTTAATAGACAGAAGTATCCGCGTCGTTAGGGCGATGTCGGTGATTAATGCAGGTTTGAAAAGTTTCCAGATGGTTGAGAAATGGTCGTTAGATCCGTGAGAAATTCCGTGTACGTTCGTACAATGGCGAAAGTGTTAAATGCGTGTTTTGAAGTAACCGGCTCGATGATTCGTTGAAAAACGAAGAAAGCGGCGACAATACCGCATGTTAATGTTCCCGATGTGTGGCACTCGCAAACCCATTAGCCTCTGCTAGACGTGTTCAGAGAACTCGCGAAGCAACTTATAATATATGTATAAAACCGCTTAACCATATCCAGAGACCGCGAACATAATTTCAGCATGAAACTAAGAAGACCATATAGGGACTTGTTTTCGATTTTAGAGGCTGTAAAACATTCGACATGTAAAGGGAAATTTCTTGTATCGAAAGGTGTTTGTGGGTGGTGAAATGAACCTTTTCACCTCCTCTAATGGCGAACGACATTGTGAGTATGGATTCATAGCGGAGCCACTTCTGGTATGGAAGGTAATGGCCGTTATTGTCTGGATAGTGAACGCTTCCTAGGAAATGTTGCTTTTGAGGTACTCGGCGACGTTGCTTTTAGCCGGGAGTCGATTCTCCGCGTGCTCCATCAACCGGAGATAAGGCGACATTGTTATTTAGATAGGAATCGTTAAATAATGATACTGCCGCGAGACACCCTCGACGAACATTCTCACGAAACGATGCTTTACTCCCGAACCCTAAAACTTCGAATACTAAGGAAGCGTTAAATTGTTCTTGTACGCTATCATTTACTTTTCAATCATTTATAAAATTAGGAGTCTGAAAGAAAAGCTTAACGAGACCTTTCATTTCTTTGGAATATAATACAGCATTCAGTAGAGAGGGAACAAATTTTCCACTTCCAATTTTTACGAATTAGTTCGTAAACATTTATATTTTCGTGAAGATCTGTAGTTACAACAGAAAACTGATTTTCTAAAGTCTACTTTTATTCTTTAGTGATCAATATTTGAGCATTGTGCCATTGATGCGGATAAAGACGTTCCGATCACTGTAACCACAAAGAAAATTGCACGGCAAAGGGGTTAAGGGAAAGGAACAAACGATTATTGCAGCGATCAATATACGGTTTTTCTCAGCCACCATTTTCCTTTAATGGCAAGGTATGAAAAGCTAAAAGGCAGAAATTGTCGCGAGCAATTTGACCCGCGAGGGCGACCGACAGCCTCATTCCTCCCGAATGGAAATGAAAAAATGGCTGCCCGATCGAACGGATCGTGGTCGATGAGTCGACGCGAAAACTCGCCACTTTCTATTTTCATGAGAGCCCGCGGCCGTACTACTGAGCCACTTATCGGGGCCTCGAACAAGGATGTAATCGGGCGTGCGATGGATCTTTTTCCCCTCTAGATTTCGTGGCTGTTCTTTTTCGTAAGTAGACCGCTGCGCCGTCGTTCGATTCTGTTACTCGAGGCGTTGCTCGTCGCGTTTCTCATTCACGGTTGTTCGGAGCACGGCGGCCGATGACCTCTCGCCGGAGAAGATGATTCCAACGGTGTAACTTGTTTTAAGAAAAAAATCCGCTTCCAACACGAAAGTGTTCCGTCGATGACGCACGAGGCCCCCTCGGCCCGTCATAAGTGGAATCGACGAGGTTCGGCCCCGAGGATCGGCGACAATAGAAAGTTTACGTGAGAGCGGCAAGGGCCGTCGAGCTCTCGACCCGGAAGGAACTCCGCTGACGAAGTGACCCACATCTGACGCGCATTAGCCTTGAAAGAGTAGGCGAGATCATCCGTCGGGATCCTCCCGGGGACCTCGGTGAAAGGACGTTCAACCTTCCGTGCGTTCCGCGATCCCGAATGCTTCGATATAACACTACAGGGCCGTTGAAACAAATCCGGAATTTTTCTGGACAGTCCCACAAATACGATGCAGTATACTCTTCATGCCTCACAAGAAATCACGGGCGTTCATCGCACACAGTGTTGGGCAATAAATAAATTTATTTAAATAAATAATGATTTAAATAACAAGTTATTTGTTATTTGGATATTCAAATAAAACGCAAAAATAAGTATCTATTAATTGAGCAAGTCTAAATGAATTTATTTAAAATAATAAAGTTAATTGTTATTTACAAATACAATTTGCAATTATTATTTGTATTAGCAAATCGTAAATTAAATTGTATTTTCATTCATTAATCCGCCCTCCGGACGAGCCCGACCACTGGCGGTATATCTGAAAAGGTTGCTATAGCAGAAAAAAAACGCGCACGGATCAGCTCCGAATCGGCCGATTATTTACAACCACCGCGCTCCGACAACTTCAACTCCGACAGATGGACAACACCTGCAACAGACCCAAGGAAATTGGTACAAAAAATAGTTGTATTTACGTCAATATTATACATACGGTTAATCACGATATTCATTTTGCCACGTGTTCATTGTATATATACAAAATACAAGAAATAAGAGAAGACTAAAAACTGTTTAATTGATTTCCACCTCAGTCCAAATAATAAATAATCTTTTATTTGCAAATAAAAAATAATAAATATATCATTTTTGGAATTATTTAAATAATTTTTATTTAAATAAAAAGTTTAGTTATTATTTGCAATTAAAATCACACGTTTATTTATTATTTAATTATTTATTATTTAAAATAAAATTTGCCCAACACAGATCGCACCCAATGTTTGAGGTCACACGATTTAGCCAATAATTCGACTAGAACCAAAGTGGGTGTGGAATACATGTTAACTCCTTGCCCTACAATATCGTGTCAAGGGGTTATTAACAATAAAGAGCAAGGTGCGCTTCATTTTTGATCGAAGTAAAATTTTTTATGTTTATTATATTGTCCATCCTTCAAATGGGTGATTCATGAGGTCATTTGGAGTAACCTTTTGCTTTGCGAAAATGTTCTCCGTGGCTCTGCTAAGGAGTTATTAACGGAAAACACGGACCAATCAGAGCAAAGGCCCCGCTGAGCGTGGTATTGGCATTGGCCGAGTCGGAATTTGTCCGCAGTAGCCGCGTTCTGGTTGGTTCGTGTTTTTCTCAAAGGCAAAAATTACTTCAAATGACGTCAGAAATCACCCCTATCAAGGAAGTATGACCACCACAAAAATCCGCAGTCTAATTGTGAGCTTCACTGAAAACGTGTCCAGAAGTTTCTATATTTACCGATCACTTAACAAATCGGATTTTGCGAAATGCAATAATGTCGCTAGAATCGCATTGATTTGTAGCGTATTTAAGAGCTCATTAACGAATCAGGGAATTAAGGAAAGTCTTGTCACACCAGTGAACGTCCTTGGTATTTAAAGAGGATTTTTGTGTTCAGCGGGTTTTATCTTGCTCATGTTCATTCAGTAGCATTGGGAGTCAGCAAGTTGCGAAACGTTCCATTAAAACCTCCGGTGAAAGAAGTCCTGAGCAAAAATTCTGAGTAAATTCCTTTTCTAATTATAGATAACTACTCGTTCTTTTTATCTGTAGAAAATAGCCGACCAGGAAATTCAATCTGTCACGATATTTCCAGTAGGAGTATCGATAAGTTATTGCTTATTTTATAAATACACATAAGTAAAAATAAATTCAATGCAGGTGTCTAAGGTTAATCCGTTGCCTCGTTTATTGGAGCCAGGCTTGTATCAAGATTTTCAAGTAAAATGTAATAAGTAAGTAGACTGTGAATTTTATGCACCAATGACGAGAACAATTAGTAGGTTTACAAATCTGTACAAATAGTAGAAGGATTTAAAAATACCATTATATTATATTAATCTTATTAAGAATATTAAACGAAGGAATACAGCCAAATGTAGATGAGGACAGTGGAGGGGATGTTCGTTTTTCTTAGATCGTACAGTTCCCGTTTTCTGAGATCAAGGCTTCACTGTAATAGCAAAACTGGATAATTTGACTGTCTGGAATTAATTTAGCTCGATATTGTCGGCGAGTTTTGAAGTTAGGTCGTCGTCGGTGGAAGTTGGCGAGACCGAAAAAATAATTCTTTTAATTCACCACCGGGTCGCCACGACGCGACGCAGCCTCGGTAAAAATATTCTCGGGAGTCGGTCGGGCTGCGGGTTAGGATTCTTCCCTTTAAAAGGAGAAATAACAATGGAAGTTGTGTCTCCTTATTCGTTATGCCGCCGGGAATATTCTAATGCGTCCCTCTCCGTTATTCATGAGGTGAAGTCGGCTTTGGATCTACGAATTGTCGGGACGCTTTCGTTTCTTTTCTTTGCCTTTGTTCCTCGTTACAACTTCGACGGGGAGAGCCGTCTCCTTCGTTTCTTTTCCTTTCCTCCTCCTCTTATTTTCTCGTTCTTTTCTCGCTGCCCTACCCCCTCACCATTGACGCTCACGGATATTTTCATCGGGACCCGATGAAAAAGAAAGAATAATCGGAGACACGGTTTTCCTTTCGACTGCGAACAGACAAATTCGGATTCAATTTCCCACCGAGTCGTCTCCCTTTATGGATAATACATTCCTCCCACGATTAATGTTTCTCAATGAGAACGATCGAAGCCTCCACTTACCTGTCTAAGAGCGTGCTATTCTTTATAAATAGTACGCGTATATTTTTGCGTTTATGCCAAAGAACTGCGGAGAAGAGTAAAATAATCCTTCGAAGATCTAATAAAACCAACAGTAGGTGTATAAATTAATTCGTAGTATTATCTTCACGAATTTGTTAATTATTTATGATCATTTGGAATATATCTCTTTCTTTATCCGAATACAACACTAATTGATGAATCTCCAATATGGACTCGAAAATGCAGTTGCAATTAATTAATTTGTATTCCAAATACAACAATTAATGGTGTCGCGAGCCGGAGATGTTCGTCGACAATATTTGTTATATATTGTAATCGATAAAACTGCTGCCTGTCAATACGCGTTGTTCCAGACTGTCCACTCAAATTAAATCCGAACCGGTCGCTATTTTGCTTTAATCTCGCGACCGCAGGCTGCCTTTAATGAAGACACGAAGGATTAAAAATTTTCATGGAAATTTGATTTGAACCCTCGGCGGTTCCGTCACGTACGCGTCGGAAAAAGCTTTTTCCATTCCTGCGATGGCGACTATTACACACGCGACAATTGTTTTGCCCGCGAGGATTATGCGGGCCGTGTGCGAAGTTGCACGGGATTTACCTACCACAAAGTGCAACAGAAGCGTCGGAGAAGCTCGAAATTCCTGTTTGAAAATGTTGAAAATATATCTTTGGGAAAATCCAATTCTACGATTCCTCGTCCCTTTGGTTATTCTCGGTTTCAGTTAATGGATTCGAAGGACAATTTCAGCGTACAATGCGATACAGGGTGCCACAGGAAACGTGATTCTTCCAACGGAACAAGAATTATAAATCAAAAAATTTCAAATCATTTTAACGGGCTCCGTGGTTTCATTTTTAATTAATCCAAGTGCTATCGGCACTACTTGCGAAGAATAAATGTACCAGTATCATGTGCTTGAAATCGCCGGCTCGCGTAACTGTCAGTGATAATTATCGATGATTATATAAGATAAAAGTATACTAAGTAGACTGCGGATCTTCCTGCAAAATTAAATTTTTTCACCAAAATTGCAACAAACTGGAGTGAAATGAACATTTATTCTCTTTCGTAGTATGTTTAATAGGTTGAAAATGATGCAAGAATATTTTTAAATTCTTCTAATGTTTTTACTGTTTTAAATTACACCTACTGATTTTTGTCATAAATGCATAAAATCCGCTGTCTAATACTAAGAATTACAAGCAACGTTGAATCCGATTTTATCAATCTCGTAGACTCCTTTAGGAAGTCTGGGTATCCTTACCAGTGTTTTTAATATAAATGCATTTTTGGTGTACTCGTCGTTTTAATTATTACTGTGGGTATCGATCGTCGGTCCCGAGTATTATGTTACACCCTGTATTTCGGGATACTTGTAGCGGCGACGCGACGGGACGAGAAGCTGTTCGCCGACGAAATTACCGACGGTTACATCCTTTGGGAAGCCTTTGAATTTAGGGTGCAGCCCGTCGTATGAATAATGCATCGGGAAAGACTGTGACGTGGCTGCCGGTCGCTCTCGAGCCCCCTGGTAATTACATCGATAATCACGTTAAGATTACATTCACGGCCGTTACACTGCCATTACTCGGAAATATCTAATTCCACCTATATCCGAGTAATTGATACCCGGAGACCCGACCGCCTCGATTCCTCGAGCTGCTCGAACGCCTCGAGATGAAGAGATTAGTCGCGCGACTTTTTAATTATGCAATGCACCGTGAAATACGACGATTCCGCGGGAACAGATAAGTCGCACGCTACATTTCTGAGAGAATCGAATAGTCGACTTTAATAGTCTTTAATAGATGTTTGACCCATTTTTATGAATTTTTAGAGAGAGCATCTTTTATTTTTCTAAACCGTCTCGGTTTTTCGATATGTTCAACAATTTTAACCCTCTGCAGTTGGAGAGCTATATTTTAACTTGAAAGTTAAACATTTCTTCTGACCTAGAATAATTCCATTGTGTATGATCTTTATTTTGTGGATATGAAATTGATATATGTATTACTTCATATAATACTTAAATGTGTAGTAATTGATTAGATACCAACATATTTAATAATGTGAACAATATTGTGAATAATTTAAGAATTTTAAGAATTTTATTTTAGGATTGGATGAGACAGGGTTAATTTCTTATTGTTTAGTAATCTATTATCAAAATAAAAAAGTCCATAATTCTGGTATACTAACAATTCTTTGTAATCGATTAGGATATGTTAGGCTAAGTCGTGGATCATTTCATACGTGTTTTGCACGCGGCCTTTCGAAGAAGTAGATCTTTTCGATAATGCAACCCGACGAACACAAATGGTTCACAGTTCTCGGCGTATTCAAAGCGCTCCTATTTTGTTAGTCTATTGCCACCGCATCGCGGGCTAGGAATGATTGCACAAAGTAATTAATCGAGCTCCCTAAACGTTCCGCAAGAGAAAGTTACCGCACACAACGAATCGATATTCGTAGCAACGCATTTCCTGTTTCTATTCGGCCAGAATTCGCCATTAAAGTTCCCCGACGCCGTATGCCGGCACTTTCCGAAGCAATAAAGTCCAAGATTATGGATCCGTAATGGAAAAAGTTTCTCCTGAAAGCCAGAAGTCGTCGGCACGAAAGCGCAAAACCAAACAGCTCTTCATTTCTCCTTGAAATGGATCGTTCCGATTGAAAAACACCAGGTGAACCGAGCCAATGTTCATTTCCGCGGCCCGAATGTTTAGCTTTCCTCTGCGCACTCTTTTCATTGTGTACGGTTAGAAAATTACGAACAAGAATAATAGAAATTCTGGTGCGCGTTGCCATATAAAAATAACACGATTGAATTTATTTCGTGCCAGTTCCATTATAACGCATGCGTGAATAAGAGAGTGCACATAATTATCTCCAGTGGAAACATTTGATTTCAATAATTATAGAATAAAAATTCTGAAACCGGTCGTATGAACTGTGGTGGTATGTTTAGCGTTCAATCCACTTCTGTTTGAATAAATAGAAACCAGACGAATTCTGTAATCAACGTCGACGACCCGAAACGATGAATATTGCCATGAATTCGGTGAAATAATTATGATACTTTCACTCACGTCTGCTGATGGAAACTAAATAAATAATGGGGTTGGGTAAACGATATACCGGGTGTTTCATCCCGTATGACACTTCGTGTCCCCAAATAAAACATTTAGTATATACCGGGTACAAAATGTATCAGACATATATTGTTTTATAAAAATTACAAGACTGAATTTATTTAGATTTTTCATAATTTTATAATAATACGTGCTCGAATAAAGAAATTTATTGAATAATTTCTAATGGAAGCATCTTTATAATTTCAATAATTAAAAAATGAACAATGCCGTCATTTGACCGGTCGCGGTATGTTAGTGTTGATAATAACAACGCTTAAGATGGCCGACTACTAGCGTTGGATGGCTGACTACAGCGCACGGTTAAATTTACATCAGTTCAGTAACCAACAGTTAAATCAGGGCTGGCTAACTGATTGCTCACGAGCGGTGTACCCAATCGAGGGAATTGATAGGAAAATAGTGGAGGAATGGTATAGTCAGAACCTGAGGGACATTCGGATTTGATCTGAAAGTGGGAATCCTACCACAATCCAGTAGTACGAATTGTGACGTCAACCATTGACAAAGATGAGAATTAGTGAAAATCAAAATTTCTTTATTCCACATGTTTACTTTCTGTAGTTATCTATCCTTGTCGGCCAAGGTAGTTTCGTCGCGCTCCAAACACTGACTTTTGGCGGAAGAGTGGGGCTAAAATGGCTGCCTACTGGAACGATTGCTAATAATTTTGATTTCGATGAATTGCAGATCTAACGGCCGAATCAAAAATCACTTGATGCGCTGAGGATGCGCCGTGATTTCTGCAACGGTGGGCTTGCCTGCGCCGTTGTGTGGGTGTCATCGACCTGGCTGCTACTGTCTCTGTCGTCATCAGTCACAGCAGGTACGTTCGCTTCTTGTTTCGTCGTTTTTCCGTCGGTTCCGCGTCTCCTGCGCTGCTGTCTCGTCCTGGTATTTTATTTCCGAGCGGTGGTCGGCCGTTTTCGTACCCGTCACAACCCGCCGCGACCCGTCGCATCGCATCGCGGTTCGCTCGCCCGTAATGATTAGCCCCGAATTATTGAAAGAGCGGCCATTAGCAAACAATGGAGCTCTCCAGCGACCGAGCGTTCACGTTCACGTTCGCCGACATCGGCAAAAAGAGAAAAAGGAAAGCGTGGCTCTCTCGAAACGGACGTGCATCTGCATATAATGCGACGCCGCGGACGTGATCGGTTTTCGGAAATCGAAGAACAGATTCGTCCTTGATGCCCGCCGAGGAACCACAGACGAGCATGAGCACCCCTAGCAAGCCTAATTCCCTCCCGCAAAACCCATTCTTGCACGCTGCTCTATCAATCCTCCGGCGAATAACGCGTTCCACAAGTTTCGCCAACTCCTGCGGCGAACAGCGAACCTCCTCTTTCGTTTTTAGTCCCGCGCAACTAATTTCGTAGCGTTATCTTCCGAGGAACATGCCATACAACTATAACCTCGCATTCATTCGGTAGACGTTAACGCAATTGTATCCAGAGGCCGGGTGAAATCCTATTTCGAATAGTAAATAGTCTATTTTATTCGAAATCATAAGTGTATTCGGGAAAATAAAATATTTTATTTGTTAGGAACAATTATTGAGATAGTATTGTATTCGAAGGATCCCGAAATTAGTGAAAATTTTTTTTGAAATATTTATTTTTCATCTTATTCGTAACGAGGAAATATTATATCTGAAAATATTAATGTACGGGGCGTATAAAAATGTTCATCTTTATTTTCAAAGTCAAATTTTTCTCTTGAAGAACGACCTCAAAGTTTCGTAAATTAGTTTACTCCATATGTCTACAGGGTGTTCTAGTATTTAGTACAACCTGAATTATTTCGATCTACTTTCACCATCAAGAAACATTTTACATTCCATTTTTACGCAAAGTTCCAATATTATATTATGCACTAAAAAGGAGAAAATAATCTTTTTAGGCATCAGTGACTAAAAATAAAAGCGTGGAGCGCCCACCAATGCCTAAAAACATTATTTTCACCTTTTTAGTGCATTTTAATATAAGCGTGGTTTTTAAAAAGTCTTTTTTAATATATTTTTTTTCGTTACATTATTTCAAAGAATAACGCTTGATCGGAAAAAAGTAACGACTGAAATTACGTCAATTTGACGGTTGGTTGACGCTACGGCAACAACGAGATGCTCTCCTCGTCCCTGAAATTTCTTCGCAAATTATCCGGCAACCCTCGACGTTATATTTATCGTGTTAAGGGACGAAACTAGAGGGAGAGTAAAATCACCGGCTGTTATTTGACTAGTACTCGTGCAGTAAAGTTAAAATTATCGCCGTCATCGAAATTGGAGCAATTTGCGCGTGTCAATCAATTTTCGGAGAAGCCGAAGTTAGACTAACGAAGATAGACTTATCAAGTTGAGTTAAGAGGTGATGATGATACGGTGGTTTTAAGGAAAGTTGGTTATAGAGGTCAGACCAGTAAAATAAAGCCAGATTTTGATTGGAAGTATAGACGAATCTTTATTTAACGAAATCGAACTGCAGCGCCGTAAATGAGCAAGATTAAAGAAATAATTTAGGTGTCAAATCTCATTCGTCCCTTTCAATTACGCCTTTTGATTTTGATCAATCTGAAAATCTAATATATAAATACCATTGAAGTTTTAACTTTATTATGCTTCATTGTCCGGATTTGCCACAAGTTCATAAGTATCCAAAGAGCTGTCAAAGAACTTTTAAGTAGAATGAGATTTAAAGGGCAGCCTTGAGAGGACTAATCTCCTTCGACCCTCTTCGAAGACTTATTCCCTTAGACTTATTGTCAGACAGATGACTGTAAAACTTATAAAGCTAGTCTTCAAAGAGGGCGTGGGTTGGGTAAGTTAAAACAACACAGAAGAATCACGAGCAATGAATGAAATACGAACACATGCAGAATCGTGTCTGTCATAAAACAATATTCAAAGCCTAGTTCGCGAACAAATGGAACGACATTTCCAGCATATCAACACGTTGTCGATAGATCGGTTGGAGTGTGACAGAAATCGGATAAGATAAATCACGGCAAAGTAATAATTTCGCAGATATTACTGTTTACAGGGCCGTCATTTCTCGATTAAAAACTTCAATTTACTTGGCGATACATTTGTATACACTGTGCGACAAGACGATAGCACATTTTGCATTTTTTAAAATTTCATAGATAAAACAGATGTAAATACTGTTTCCATGCTATTACTAGCATTTTGTTTAGTGCTTTAATCTTGAGCAAATACTACTTACTATTAGGTTGTACTATTAGGAACACAAATTGACAAATAGATCTTGTCACGATGATGACACGCCGCTGGTGCTAATGTTATCAGGATACCAATTTAGTCGGATATCAATATTTTAGCGGCTCGCGAGTCATCTTTTCACAGTTGAAATTTTCATGCGACCGTTTCGAGAACCGTCTGACCGACGCGTCGGGTAATATTTAAAATTTAACCAGCAAATGCTTGGGAAATTCGCAATGGGGAAATGCGGGAATATGGCGACGCGCCACCGCGTTCAGTTAATAATCATTCGGCCGTTGCGAGCATTAAATCATTCTGAATTCAGCAGGTGAATGGTGGGTGGCGAGGACGCTATCGATACGGGCGAGACAGTGCAGCGTCTCTAATCAATGAGTTAATTATTTGCCAGGGAGATTATACGGCGGGCAACCGCGTCCTGCCAGAGGATAAATCACGCACTTAACGAGACGTTAATTACGAGGTTAAATTGCCAGTCGCGGATGCTTCGCCGGGTTAATCAATTCCCGTTGCGTTGCGCCGGGACGCCGGTTCCTTTTCACGAATATTAGGGATGGCTCGCATTGATCGCTAATACAGGGTCTTTCAATAAGAGCGATAGAACTTTGAATTGAAATAAAAAGAAAAATACGGAATCTTCCGTATTCGAGGTGCTACTGTACTATAAAAAAAGCAGTGAGTACTACAGATTATCTAATCTAGTACTCACTGCTTTATTTTAAAGTACAGTAGCACCTCGAATGATCGGGGGACAAACAACCCGGATAAGTTAAGGCCCGATGGCTAATCGAGACCCGAGGGAAATCATTAAAATGTACATTATGTTCCAAAATAAATTTTTTATTTTTGAAAATTTATTTCCCTTCGTAATATATACATATAATCATAGTGAAATGCATATTTGTTTATAATCGAGGTCCTGCTGTATACATTGGATGGCACACACACATTATATTGTACGTGAAATACAATATCATATAAATGACCACCACAATTGCGTTTGGTGGAGTGAATACGACAAACCCCATTTTCGATGACTCTGGCACATAAATCAGGTCGTTTCTCATTAATAACACGAATTATGTTTGCTTTAAGATCATTAACAGTTTGTGGTTTATTTGAATAAACAAGATACTTAACACGGCCCTACAAGAAAAAGTCTAATGGCGTCAAGTCGCAAGATCTTGCGATAGAAGTACTTTCAATGCGTTGACCAACTGAGTATCTATCCATGATGACTTGTCGAGCATTACTAAATACAAATAACATGTGAAACTAACAATTGAATAACGAACATGGCGGCTGTGACAATTGAAAGATCTATCGCTCTTATTGGAAGACCCTTTATAATCGGACTCCGCAGGAGATTGAATTCGAATTCAGGTTATCACGCAGGCCGAAAGAGTAGGCACGCCAAATATGCGACGAGTCGGCCGTGTTGTTGATGCCATCTCGAAAATCAAATCGAAAATCTAGGACAACATAGTTCGGCGCTGTGACGTTCGCTCTTCCCGAGGACGTTGACTTCGAAAGTTTATTTGTTATACATTCTTCGTTACGATGAGACTGCTCTCAAGACTTCCCGCTACAGGTTCTGAGGAAGTAATCGACTTTCATTGCACTGATATTTTATGCCAGGAACGTTAGTATAGAGTTGCAACCCTAAAATGATATAGGATGGACCTGTTCAATAGTAAAAAAACAAATAGATATATTTTAGGGAGTCGTTTTTTATTTATTTAATTTCGTGTAATTTGGATATTCAACGTAAACATTAACAATGAAATAACGATGAAGCCCTTAACAACCCTCGTTTGGACATTTTTCTGTCATAAATTTTTATTTGAAAAATATAAACGATCCCGAGTAATGTCCACAAAAGTGGTCCCTCTGCTACAATTTTCCCGAGAGTGCAAAAAATTGCTGGAGAAAACATAGGTAGCCGGTGCCCACAAAGAGTTAAGGGATGTTTTTGTGCCGAGGGACCAAAAAGTAGGGAAAATTATTGCCCGGCGCTTAACGAGGTCGCAAATTAGCCGCGTTTCTAAAAATCTGATGTTCGTCGCTCGAGGTTTATCTACGGTCAGCGAATCTCCGGTTCCATGGGCTATAACGCGAGAATCAGAATAAAAGAACAAGGGCCATGCTTTCTGGAAGAATTTACGAGCTAAACGGTGAAATGAATATCACCTTAATTTCTGCTGCGAATATAATTTTTCATTTAGTACGTTTCACACGAGTCGTGATTGCCGCGAACGCGCAAAGTCCATGGTCTACTTGCGTTTCCACTGTTTCGTAACTGGCGTTGGAAAATAATTGCGCGGAAACAAGAAACGAAATCACGCCTCCCATGCTCGTATACAATGACTCGCGAAAGTATTTCGACGCTTTCGAACGGAATATTCGTTGGTCGACTAATGTGAGATCGAGACACTTTCGCTTCAGCAATAAAATATATGTAGACGGATTTCTATGCGAAATAAAAATTCTTTAAATTAATTGTAAGATACAAGAGTTGCGTAGACACGTTCCTCTCCCTAAAAGTTTGATAGAGTTCAAAACAATGCGCGGTTAGTGAGGTCACAAAGAAATAGTGGAAGTACACAATCTAAAAAACAGCACGGACCCGAGCGTTTTTCTTAGATCAAAGGGTTTACTATACTGTGTGATTTAACTATAATAAATATTAATAATTAATAATAAATATATAATAAATATTATTTGCATTACATGGCTTCTCTAGTCAGAATACAAGAACTTCCAGAGAAGAGATTTAGCAAATAATCGCGTCAATGCTATAACGTTTTATCCGTAAAAATTCTTTTAAACGTGGCTCCCGAAATAAGAACATTTGCGTGGTTGAAATGTTTAGCGGATCACTGCGTTTTTCAAGGATTAAATGATTTATTTCGTAGCGTTCGAACGTTCTCGTGACTCACTGTATGTGGTAACAGGGAAACTCGCGCGGATTAACGCGAAATTGCCATAATACAGCGAGAAAACTGGGTGTGGGCCTGGCGGTCGACGAACTGGAAATTCGGGTAATCGGATGTGTCGGTAGTTTCGCCGGACTTTTATGAAATCGTTAATGGTGTGTGAGAACGTGGCGCACACAAAGTCAAAGTAAAAAGTCAATTGGCACGCAGCGCATGATTACTCGCAAAATTCACTGTGAAAATTCCGTCCTCTCTATTCACGCGCGTTTCTGTTGCAATGCTGGGCGCGGCGATAGCTAGTACATAACTGCGAATTCACACGAACTGATCGCTCCTTGCAAGTTGCATCCAGATTATGTTAAACGGTACTATAAATTCAGTTCTAATATTCTCGTCTCTAATTTATCCAATTTGTACGGGGAATTAGAACGTTGTCGAACAAAAAAAAAAATAGTTGGTAACGAGGAAAGTTATATAATTGACTAGAAAGTGTTACACACATTCTTCTCTGTTACTTATAACATACGGAAGATAACGCGAAGGCACAATAGATTTTTTTTCTTTACGAAACTTCGTACGCTTTCGAATGTACTGTTTTATGACCCTCCGGGATGCGTCCGACCAGTGGCGGTATACCTGAATAGGTTGTTATAGCAGACAAAAAACGCGCACAGATCAGCTCCGAACCGGCCGATTGTTTACAACCACCGCGCTCCGACAACTTCAACCCTGACAGACAGAAAACACGTAGGTGTGTGCGACAGTCCCACCAAATCAGATCGATGGGATCATACATACACAAACACACACACATACTTTTCTATTTTATATATGTATATAGATTTTATTCTACCTCCTGTTCGGAGCCGCGGATATTGATCACACGATCGAATATTTTTCGGCAACGGTACGGAGATGGCAGTAATACGTAAGTGACGTCAGTCTATAAATATTGTATATTTCCAATTTCTCTGCTGCGAGCCAGCTTCTCTGATTCCGCTTTGTAGTGGCTGATTCAATACGTGCGTCATATTTACGAGCTTTACGAGGTCGCTCAATCGCTCGTAAAATTTACGAGCGCACTTGACCTCGTTCGAACGAGGACATCCGATCTTTGCTTGTCTCTTATTGTCAGTCGCCACCTTCAATTTTTCGACGTGAGGCCGCGAATATCTTGTTTACTTAGTCGTGGGTCGTCGTAGTTTCACTCCAATAATGAGTTCAGTATAGTAACATCACGAGATACTTCTGAAACGTAAAAATAATATATACACTGCGGATCTTATGCATTTATGGCTTATAAAACTTTTCATAAAATGCTAGAGTATTAAATTCAACAGAATTTAGTACGATTTTTATTTATTTTAGATCTACAAATGTGCTATTACCAATGAAAATAGAATTTTATTTTATAATTATATTTTTTCACTTCTAATGATTAGACTGCGGATTTTATGCATTTATGACAAAAATGGATGGATGTAATTTGAAACAGTAAAAATATTAAGACAATTTAAGAACGTCCATATGTTATTTTCGATTTATTAAAATTGTTGAAAATAAGAAATTTTTAATGGTTTCAGCGTCTTATATTTGACAAAGTAAATTTTTATCTTGCATAAAGATCCGCAGTCTACTAATGATATAACTTGAACATAAAAGCTCAAGAAAATAGAAAGTAATAGTAATTAACATTTTTATGATTACATTTTCATAATCTAAAATTAAAATTTTCATAATTATATACAATTAGCTTCTCGGCGGAATTTTATTTCGACGACAATACAATAGCCGGATTTTTCGACATTATGACTGAAATTTTTCCAGTTCCTGTTAATAATAATAGAGAATAATATGTAATAAAACGTGCTATTTTTTATATTAAACCTAAAAAACGAATAAGGATATCTAAACTAAAAGAGAGGCCGCCTATTATACACATGTATAGGAAAAAGTTGTTTAGAATTATGACCTTGACAACATATTTCAATTTCATCAAAATCGGAGAGGAAGTAAGATTTCGACAAGTTTACCCTCCCTTTTTTTAGTTGTTTTATATTCAAAGTTATTTCAAATTTTCACTGTGAAACCGCTGCTGGTGATTTCGATGTAGCCCCTCTCGAAAACGTGTCGCTATTGTGTCTGTCTAGTATTCACTTTTTCTATTGACAATCGAGAATATGTATTGACGGTATCATATTGTTTTCTCTCGATCTCCCGTGGAATATGGTGCAACAGGAATACGCGTACACGTTCGTTATATTTTTATATTCTGTTTTGCTTGGCGTTAGAAACTTCAGCTAGATTGTAGACCGTGAACTAACAAAAAAACCTTCGAGTTTCTCCCACTATTAGACCGCGCATGGTTATGCGTTCATAGAATATTTTACGATACCCGTAGCTTATTATTAACACAGTAGAACATCTAGTGCGTACTTATGAATTTCTATCTGTTCTCCATTTTCTCGAACCAGCGCGGCGTCCGAAACCGTAACTTCGTACAAACACCTAATTTGCTCCGCATCTTCTGCGCTGTAAAACAATCTCCAGCATGGGAAAACAAGAAATTTTAAGTACTTTGGACGTAATTTTAAGACAAGTCCATCTTGATCATCGGAATGCATGTGTTCCAAATCAATCGATCCACTCTCAAAATGAGAAAATGTACGTCTAAAGCGCATTGCCTCTACGAAGAACCAAAAAGTTCTGTCCGACGCTTCCACGGACTCTTTGTAGAACTTTTCGAAGTGTAAAATCCTTTTTAGTTCCTACTCGGAAGTTTTTCAAGTAGACATCAAGATCAAAGAATTTTCAGAGGTTGTGCTTCCTCTACCTCGAGCTACTTAGGGTCCAGGAGGATCGAAAAAGAAACGATCGAAGGTACTCAGAGTTATGTGACCCTTTTCTAGACTCTCGAGGCACGTGCACTTCTCCTCCTTCTTCTGCGACGTGTTCTCCTTCTACTTCAACTTCTTATTCGCCGGTGTTCCGGCTATGAGGGAGCGGAGACCAAGTGTCCGACTCACAACAGCCGCTCGCGCTGGAAATCGCTGGAAACATGCTCCCAGCACGTTAGCTAAGTGTAGAGTAAGTGTGGCAGTAGGATGCGAGGAACCGTTAGCTCGGCACCGGCTATTTTTATTATTATTGTCGTTGCGCTACACTTTAGCCGTACTCGAGAACGAAAGCGGACGCTCCGGAGAGAGATCGTCCCGCGTTGATCTGACCTATAAAACTGATCCGAGCCGTTCCGCGGTCCATCGAGTTTCCCCAATTCGATCGAACACGAGCAAAGTCTTGCCCGCAGCGTTTTTATTGCGGCTACACTCCTCCGTGATGTTCGGAACCGTAATACACGGAAAAAGTTCCCCGGCAACTGCTTCCGAAGCGAACGATCAAAAAGCTGCTAGCGGCAATGCTCCTCTCGAGTAAGACCGAGGTCCGTTCAACTAAACGATTGCGTCAATGAAATTCCGAAAGACGCGACCTTGGTAAGAATGTTCACCACATTGTATCCTCGCTTTTTACAAGAAATGAATTTTGACAATACTCTCTGATAATATTAATTTATTCGTACGACACTCGAAAGTAGAATTAAGTAAATACAAGAACATGGAAACTTAACCCACAAACGAGACAATAATCTTGGCGGAAAATTAGCTTTTGTAAGGTCTTCTATCTTGTGATACCACAAATTGCGAAGTTCAGTCAGGTGTTGATCGAATAACGAAGATCTGTGGTCGACCGAACCGTTTGTCGCATTCCAGAGCCACCGTTGAAGGCGGTAGGTCGATGCCCATCCTTCGAGGAGCAGAACGTGTGTCCGGCCAGGTCCCCAGCCTGCAAGAATGACTTCCAGTGCCAAGCGTCCGGGGAGCTATGCTGCAAGACAGCCTGCGGTCTCAGATGCGTGGTCGGCGAGCTGACAGGATGCGAACAAATGGCGCAGGCTGCGGTGAGGAGGTCGCGTGCACTCGGTCCACGTGGCCCCTCGCAGTTCATCCCGCGTTGCAACAATGAAACCGGCGAGTTTGAAAGGATACAGTGCGACCCTCACGAGAACAACTGCTGGTGTGTCGACGAGATCGGTGTAGAAGTTCCAGGGACCAGAGGCTCGTCCAAGGATGTCATCGATTGCGATCATCCTCGAGAGTGTCCGGCGCACAGCTGCCGAATGCTGTGTCCTTTGGGCTTCGAGGTAAATATGTATTCTCTGTTTGAAATTTTTCGAGATGCTAGCTGGGCAAAACCTTCTTTATGACTACTAATACAAAGTGTGCAGATATTGGAAATATTAACCCTCATAGATTTTCCTGCTTCTTCACATAACATATCTATACACGATTTCTTCAGAACACATTTAAACAATCCATTAAGATGATGGTCTTTCCGAAAATTCCTCCAAACTTCCGAAAATTCAAATCGTGAAATAGCGAACACTCTGTCACTAAAAATATAAATATTGTTAATCCCTGCATATTTCCGCATTTTAATATACTTACTGCCTAGACATTACTTCATATGATTAGCATCTATTTTTTACGGAATGACGTTATGAGGTTTGCCCAGTTAACACTAAACCTACCGAGCCTTGAAACTAACTGGTACACACACACACACACACACACACATGTTCCCTTATAAAAATGGCAAGATTGATTTTATTTAGACTTTGTGCAGCTCCTATTGTAATATGTGCTCCACTAAAAATATCTATACAATCATTTCTTATAAAATTATTTTTATTATATCAATAATCGTAAAATATAATAAAAAATCTGGAAACGGTCATTTTAACCGGTGATGGTACTGTTAATACTCCAGAACCATAAAAATTTCGAACAAATTGATCATGGAGTCAGCGAAGGCACAGATAGAAGAATGAATTCGTTAACAAAAAAAGCTAGTCGAGATTCGTATTTACACGGGAACTACGGTGTTCACAGATCGAAGCACGGACAGGCTGTGCTAAATGCGAGTGTCGTGATCCTTGCCGAGGGATCATCTGTCCCGGTACCAGCCAGACATGCGAGCTGATCGACGTGACGTGTGCTCGTCCACCTTGCCCACCGATCCCCAGCTGTCGCAAAGCGAAGTCCCTGTCGACGATCTGTCCGGCAGGCGAGCCGTTGCAAATCACCGACTCGCCACGGCCATTCCTCTGCGGCGACACACCTGGCAAACCGAGTTGCCCGCCGATGTACAGCTGCTTGGTCGAGCCGAAGCAGGAATACGGCGTCTGTTGTCCGTCCAGCATAAATCTGAAGAGACCGGGAACCTGTCCCGTCGAGGAGCCCGCGATCTGCGGTAACACCTGCCAGCATGATCTAGAGTGCCCGAGCCCGCAAAAGTGCTGCGCCAGCGAGCGCTGCGGCAGCGGTGTCTGCACGGTTCCTCAGGGTCTCAGCGCTTGCAATCGGGATCGCGTTCTTGTCGAGATGCTGAGCATCTCCGAACGACAGGGACGCGGATACGTTCCTCAGTGCGCAGACGGTAAGATCAGAAATCAGATTCAACCGAGAGCTTAAAATAGGGGTGGTACCTAGGGGTGATTGAGACCCCGACTGTTAAATTCATTTGATGTTTTTCTCTTTTTTGTGTTCCACCTACTCAGTTTTACCGTAATTGCACGAAATGCGCTATCTCATTTCTCGATAATACAAAGATGGTGGTTTTCAGTAGTCAAAAGCGCTAGACAAAAGATCAATCAAGGCCGCGATCGTCCTCAAAAGTCCCATTTTTACGTTTACGAAGCGTAATTTGCATTATTCGGAAGCATAAAGCTGCGCATGTAGCTATTATACTGCAAAATAATCCAAATTACCCCTCGTAAACGTAAAAATAGGAAATTTGGGGACGATTGCGGCCTAGATTGATCTTTTATCTAGCGCTTTGGACTACTGTAACACCCTATCTTTGCATTATCGACAAATGAGAAGGTGCATCCCGCACACTTGCAATCCTAGAAACGAGTCTACCCCCTTAAAAACGTCTTTCTTTTCAAATAATTTTGCTACGTCGAAAGTAAAAAATAATTTCATTTGTGATTTTCATGTGAGAAAAGATTAAACTCTCTTTGGTGCAGCGCAATTATTGGAAATCCTATTAGTAGGCTGTCTGTAGATAAAACGTTACTACAGAAGACGGAAGAATTTGGTGAGAGGTAGAGTCCATAGTGTGCAAATGAACTTTATGGTTACCAAAGATTAATAGCGGAGATACAAAGCTGAACGAAAAGTAATGAAATGTATAAAATGGTTCTATAGCTTCATGAAAATGGAACTCTGTGTGAGAACCAGTAGGAAGTTCTTTGACCTCCGACGCGAGACACGTGTTTGCTGATGAGTTTCACATTTTAGACGGTGGCTACGAGTCGAGACAATGCTCGAGGAACGGTTTGGTCTGTTGGTGCGTGGATAATAATGGCAGGAAGATATCTGGCTCTATGGGACCGGCCGAGAAAGTCGATTGCAAGTCGATAACGAAGGGAAGGTCTCTTCCGGCATCGTGCGTTTCCCAGCAGTGCGCCCAAGTTTGCCAATACGGGTTCAAGACCGACGCTTCCGGCTGCCCCACTTGCGAATGCGACAATCCCTGCGAAGGGTAAGTTCGCGAGCATTCTATACGATAGTTCTAAAAATAAATTAAATAATAATAATTGTACTTCCTTTATCGAGTATTCACAACAAGTACATACTCCGATGAAGAATAGTGGATTAGAGTACTTGATGAGTAGTAGATAGCGGATCTTTATGCATTCATAGCAAAATTGAGTAGATGAGATTCAAAATTGTTGCAGAACTTTGCAAACTGAAGATGCTAACATATATGATTTATCCTCTATTAAAATCATTAAGGGAAGAAATAACATTCAATTTAGTTTCTATTTCTTGCAATCGATGCAGTTTTATTTTGCATAAAGATCCGAGGACTATTGATGAGCTATCTTAAATTATTTCAACGCGTTCCCTTTTATCTTTCAGTTTTCCCTGTCCGGAGAAAGAGGAGTGCGTACTAAATAAAGAAGACGGCTGCCCGGATTTCCTCTGTCCGACAAAACCAGAATGCAAGCTCAAGAAAGCTTACAAAAGCCCCTGCGCCTATGGGACTCCGTTGATTGACAATGAACGAAATGCAGTCACTTGTTCCGGGAACGATACCTGTCCACGGGGTTACAAGTGTTCTGCTGTACCAGAGGCTGGCCAGTCAGTGTGCTGCATGGCGTCCACGAACTCGACGAAACCGCAGACCAGTATGACAAATTATAACACATCCGCTACCGGCATCGCGCGCGGCACATCCGTTTCGATAGTCGTGTAACTCTTACTTTGCCTTATCCGTCTCCTCGCTATATATCTACGTCTGATTTAATAAAAAAAGAACTGTTGTTCAATTTGTTTGGAATTTTGACTTACACCACTTTCATAATCACCGGCGTAAATCAGATATTTATAATTAGATTGCGGATTTTATGCATTTACTATTGGGTTGGCAAGAAAGTAATTTCGGTATTTTAAGGTGCAATAAAACCCATTTTTTTTTGTTCGACCTTTTGTCATCTTTCTGGTAGCTTCACAATTCTGCGCTCATAAAACGTCTGGTTCTTATCGGCCAAAAAATGATCCAAGTACGACTTCATTCAATGCTATTCATTGTTTGAATAAAAAAATTGGATCTTCCACGTTAATGTTCCGAAATTACTTTCTTGCCAACCCAATAGCATTTACAACCCTCCGGGCGGGTTTCGCGAAGCACAATTTGGGAAACCTTGGTGTAGGGAAACTATCTTTTTATGACCGCGTCAACCGCGCCGAAAGTAACAGCATGTAAACACGGACCGCGCGGTCGAAGGCGCAACAACAGAAAGCGTGTCGGTCAATTCGAGCTTCTTGGTCCGTCGCGGGGATGCCCCCAGTGGAAGTGGTAGGCGATGGAACAGTGATCGTGGAGATCCTCAGGGAGCTAGATCGCGACTTCACTGTAATACCGTGAGGACTTTTACATTCGATGTCTAATAGGAGTACAAACTTGGTTACAGTGTGCGAGTACCTACGGGAATTCAACGACCGCATGGAGGGTACCAGGGAGGACATGTCCTTAGCGATCCAAGCACCTCAGTGCGAGAAGGACGGCAGCTACAAGCCTCTGCAGTGTCACAACGGCACCTGTTCTTGCGTGAACGACCGTGGAGTGATCTTAAAAACCGACGTGAACAGTACTGATGAATGCGAAAATATAATATTCCTTCTGCAGAAATGTAGATTGCTAACCTGCGACGTGGTGTGTCCCTACGGATACGAGGTAGACGCGACCGGATGCGAGCAATGTCGTTGCCACGAGCCTTGCAAGGACGTGACCTGTGCACCTCACGAGACCTGCACGATGGTAGACGTGAACTGTGGTTCCGGACAGTATTGTCCGGCGGTGCCAGCGTGTCTGGCCATGAAACCAGGCCAGTGTCCTTATCTGGTGCCCAGCTCGTCCAGCTGCGAGCTACAATGCAGCAACGACCAGGAGTGCTCAGCTTCAGAAAAGTGTTGCTCGACGGGTTGTGGGACACAGTGCGTGGCTCCTGTGATGGCCACCGCTTGTCAGCACGCGCGTGCAGTTGCGGAACACGCAGCCAGAGAGTCTGGCGAACCTGCTAGGAGGATCTACATCCCCAGATGCGACGCCGGCGGAGCATTCGAGCCGGTTCAGTGTCACAACACAATGTGCTGGTGCGTGGACGAAGAAGGCAGAGAAGCTGCAGGTACTCGTGTCCTCGAAGGTGTGATACCGAAGTGCAGCACACCGCTCAGGTGTCCAGAGATCGACTGCAAGCTGAACTGCCCGGAAGGATTCGAACTGGATCCTGACAGCGGATGTCCTACCTGCTCGTGCAGGGATCCTTGTAAAACCGTGACCTGCAGAGGGGAAAACGAGGCGTGTAGAATGGTGGAGGTGGCTTGTAGCGTGCCACCGTGCCCTCCTGTACCCGTATGTCTGCCGAAAAAAGACAATCCTTGTCCGAATGGTTCCCCACTCTTGGACCAAGATGGTTCTCCAGCGACTTGCGGACCTCATGGACATCACTGTCCATCGACGCACAAGTGCGAGCTGTCTCCTCTGGACGAGTACGCTGTTTGTTGCCCGAAGCCTCGGGAAGTCTGCTTCGAGCCACCCAGAAAAGTGCTCTGCAACCCGGCAGTGGGCTTCAACGAAACGGAAAGATGGTATTTCGACCCGGAACGCAACGAGTGCAGGCGAAAGGTCGAGTGCAGCCTGGGGCACAACGACTTCTCCAGTCGGCTGGTCTGCGATACCGTTTGCCCGGTATTGTCGCAGTGCGAGAGGTTGCGAGAGAAGAATTTAAAAACATCTCAAAGGCTGAAGCAACCGACATTCCTGCCCAGATGCGACCCGGAGACGGGAATGTGGGAGCCGGTACAGTGCTTGGAGCATGTCGGCGTCTGCTGGTGTGTCAATCGAAAGGGTCAACCCGTGAAGGGTTCACTTACCAGGGGACCGGAGCCCAAGTGTAACTTTAGGCAAGCGAGGAGAGGCGGCAGGGGGCCGCAGGTGCAAGAAATCGACCGTGAAATCCAGGCGTTCATGGAGAACGCTTTGATCAACTTGGAGACCGACGAGAAGCAGATCGGGAAGGTGTTGGGTACTAGGTGCCAAGCGATGAAGGATAAAGGCCACGTTCCGGCCATCTGCGATCGCCAGGGCAGATTCGAACCGACTCAGTGCGCTGGGGACACATGCTGGTGCGTCGACGAGGCCGGCAATCAGCTCATCGGCTCCGAACCTTTCCTCAAGGGAACTAATATCTGCTGTAAGTTTTCTAGTGTCCGAAGGGTTTCTGTGCTATTCATTAAGGAGGATCGTGTTTAGTCGCGTCTATAAATAATATGGCACTCTCATTTACTTCAAATGATCGGCGAATCTGTTCTACAGTCGGGAACCCTAAACTAAGTGGACACCCTTCAAAAACTAATAACTTCTTTCGAATTGGACCTGTGCTCATTTACGTTTCCATTTAAGTTGATCATTGATCTTTAAGGGAAAGCAGGACTTCACAACATTTATGTAATAATTTGATTACGCATAACGTTCATGTTTCTCGTCTGTATTTTAGTGCCGACTCCAGTGGAAGCTGTCGAAGTGACCCTTCGTTTCCCCGGTCGATTTCTGGCGAGCGACGAAGCCACGTTCGTCCGACAAGCACAGGATTTCCTTCGTGATTTGGGAGCCAGGCTGAGGAACGATATTCGAGTAGAGATCAATCAAGATTCGGCTATACTTAGCTTCGAGATAATAGGCCCGAATAAAGTTGACATAGCGTTCCACCTGGAGGAGTTGACCAGAATACAAAAACTATCTTTGCTCGGATCGTTCGCGGACGCGACCACGTCACGCTTCACGCACAGAGCGACACCGATGGCCATGCAGAGTCGAATCGTCGCGCTCGAGCAACGGGAAATCCTGACGGAAGTGGAAACGCCCGTTTATCAAACAGCCACTCTGGTTTTAGCGGCGGGAAGCGCTTTCATAATCAGCAGCCTGCTAATTCTATTGATGTTGTACCGTAAGAAAGTATGTACTTCCTTGGAAATCTAACGTGCACGGGAGTGTTCCGTAACAGAGTTGGATTGACAAACATTTTGTAGAATTTTCCGTTTTATAGACAGTGTTTCATTATTCGACAGCAGACCTTTATGCAAAATCAAAATTTTCTACTTAAATTGCAACAAACTTGAGCGAAATAGAAATTTATTTTCTTTCATATAATATCTAGTAGGCTGAAAATAATATAACGGTATTCTTGTGTAGCCAACCAGGTACTCGGGTACCCATTCACTGCATTTCTTTTGACAATTTGTTAATGTGCCTCTAAAAATATTACTAAAGTTTTCTGTATGTCCATTCTTTGCTTTCTAATATATTAATTTATATTCTTAAAATGAGAATTTGTGCAAATATCTTAAATACAAAAGGTTTTAAATAATCTATACATTTTGGTTGGCTACATAAGGGCTGATGTGTTTACTATTTTAAACTACACTTACTCATTTTTGTCATAAATACATCAAATCCGCTGTCTATTAATTATCTACGCTGTTACGAAGCATGCTGTGCTAACGCACTGAATAGTGCAGGGATTGCAAGGACTAATTGAATTTATCGTTATAGATCAAAATGAAGGATCCAACGAAATTGCTTGCGGCCGACCAGCATTTTCTTGCGTATCAGCAGCCAGTGTATGTGATATCGGGAGTAGATCAGGAAGAAAAGAAAAAGGAAGCCGCCGAGGTGCAGGAGAGTGCGTCCACGACAGACGTGATCGGTATATAAGAACGATATGCAGCAAGGATCGTCCACGCGCGGATCGTTCTTACGTTGTACCCAAATATAGTCACAATTAGACTGCGGATGTTTATGGGAACTCAAATTCCGTCGCAGGAATTGATTTCACGCATTGATTCGAATATTCCAAACTCTTTTTCAAGGAGCATACGGTATCTTGGTCTGTTTGCAATTAGGCGAGAAGCAATATTGCTCGCAAGACGGTCTAATTCGTTCAAATATTTCTCCCATCGTAGACACTTTGCGAATCTGCATTTATTGCACACTTATATAAACGTCTGCAGTCTAGTCATAATCGAAATCACCGCCTGCATAATCCGTCTCCCTCATTTCCACAAAATATTTATTCTTTGATTACGAGACGCATCGCGATTGCTCGAATCGACGATCGACCGAATGGCTCGCAAGCGGTACCTTCTTCCGTGAAACAAAAAAAAAGATAAATAAAAGAAAGAAAAGAGAAAAGACGGGTTTCGAGAATCCGTAAAATTCACGGTACAGGACGTGCATTGCTTGTGATACTTCCAGGGGCAAGGGGAATGGCGGTCAGTAAACGTAAAAGGATTCGGTCGATCGCCGAGAATGTAGTTCTTTATTTAGAACGGTCGGATTTTCTCGCGGGTTTCTCGGTTTTCGTCTCTACATCGGAACCGCTAACGCAAAAATGTCCTGGCCCGGTGACGTAACGCGAGGATATCGTTGCGTTGTGCGTATCGTAGGTGTAAATACTAGATTCATACTATGTTCGTTTATTTATATAGCTTAATAAAGACGAAAAATTCCTCTATCCGCCGACGCCTGTCATTTCCTGGTAAAAATGCTTGAACTACCTGAAATTTCAAAATACGTTCATCTCGAACTGTTTCAAGATATTGTACACTGTTCCAATATTATTCTTACAGGAAAAGATAAAACGAAATGATAAAAAGATATCGAAAAAGTTGAAGCAGGTATCTTGAATCAATAAGAAACGTCGATAGTTGCGAATAAAACAAATATTCGAACAGTTCGTAGTATTTCGTATAATTCAAAGCTGGAGCTTCAAATCAAGATTTAATTATAGCCCTAGTCGGTGCGCTTCACCGTATCCCGAAACGCCGTTCGTCCAATCAGAGACCTGTTTCCCTAAACCAAGACCAGCAATTTGTCCTGCGCGCAACCGTTCTAGGATACCGCAATAGTTACCGCAATACAGAAACCTAAAACATCATTCCGGACCATCGTCGATGCATTTGAAATGACGATGCACCGTTCTAATATCCAACGATTTGTCAGCAACGTCTGGAGCGGAGATGCCGTAAGTAGAAGCACGCTTTTTTTAGCCAGACGTCCGACCAATCAGATACCTACGCATCACCCTAGTTGTTTCTACTTGCTCCGCAAGCTTGCCGCGTGAACGTGATCAACAGTGATCAACGATGAAACGGTTTCCGTAATTGTTGCATTACGAATACGAGAAATGTAAAACAATGGCAAAAACCATTCCCACGCGAGAGATATCGATCAGTCAGAAAAAATACGAAAGGGGAATGAGAGTGAACGAATAAATGTGGTTCGAAGGCCAGGTGAAAACGCAGCCTGAGCTTTCAACGAGAACGTCCGAAAGATTCCGAACGGAACCCGAGGCCGAGATCGTGTCGCCCTTTAGACGAGAAGCGCGGAGTGACCAATCGAGCGGTTCGGGTTGGTGGGGGCTGCGAAGGGACGGTAAACGAGTGCTTATCACGATACGTCGTCCTCGTAATCGCGAGACAAGATCCTCCGCGTGTTGTAACGTAACTGAAGTGTCGTAATCGTCGGGTGATGCGACGCCAACGATATAATTGAGGCGGACGGAGAGCAAGCACGAAGGATAGGGAAGGAGAAGAAAGAGGAGCTTAATGGCTCTCAGGAGATCGGAAACACAAGGACAGAGCTTGCACTCGCGTACGGAACGCCTTGCAATAAGCAGCATCGGTTCGCTGGTTCCCAATCCGTCTAATTCGATTCTGAACGACGGCCCTCTGTTATTACTGTCGCCGTCGCCGTCGCCGTCGTCGTCGCGGATTCAGCTTCCGTTTCCGTGTCTCTTATCCGTGAAGCGGGCAGAGTGTTTATAACTGCACGGTGCTGGTGGCGGTGACGAAGGGAAAGGGAGAGGTGGAGACAGAGAAGGGGGAAGAAACTTAAAGGAGAGATAAAGAGAAAACACAGAGGGTCACACACATACATGGGATATACGAACAGGATAGAGAGTTTATACGCGGTGCGAGAGAACGAGGTGGAAAAAGAGAGGAAGAGAGAGAGAGAACGAGAGGCGAAGACCCGTCGTCCGACGGGATATTCGAAGTGGTGCGCCACACATTTTTAACGGAAGCCCGTTATTTTACCGCGCGAATATCTTTATCAAGGAATTTACTTTCGACTATCTGGGATTAATTTCTTTCGACGTGGACAAGTTGAACCTGAACCGATGAGTTGTAATCGGAACTAGTGTGCTGGTGTTCGTGCTTTGTGATTCAGTTCGACTCGGGTAGTTGACTCGATTCTGGATAACCTGATAGAGCGGCTCGAACTGTCAACTTGTCGATAGACGTGACAGCCCGTCGACGTCGATTGGCTTGTCCGTCTTCTGTGCTCTCTTTTCTTAGTAACACCGACTCGTGTGTGCGTGCGCGTGTGTGTTTGTGTTTGTGTCTGGTACACGATGTTCACGGGTTCGGTGAAAATCGAAATCTGCGAGGCAGTCGGACTGAGGGCCACGGACAAGCAACGGAAATTTTGGCAGGATGAACCTATACTAGATCCGTACGTTCAGCTGAACGTCGACGAGAATCATCTCGATCGATCAACCACCAAAACGAAAACCTCTGACCCGGTCTGGAACGAATCGTTCACTTACGAAGTCCAGAACGCAGTGATGCTGGGTCTCACTGTCTTCCACGACGCGGTGCTACTGCCGGATTACTTCGTCGCCAATTGCAGTATACCGTTCGCAGAGCTTGTCAGCAGGAACGACCAAACCTCTGATTTCTGGGTTAGTCTCAAACATTCCTTCCAACTGACTTTTACTTCACCTATTCACGTATTTGAATGTTATTGCTGCTCCTCCCTTATTCACACCTCTATGTTTACAACTTCACGCCTAAGAAATTGTTTATAAGTGAAGTTGGGAGATTTCAATTCGTTTCTTGTATTGACACTGCGATATAGTCATTATTGACATATCCAACGATAAAGCAACATGTCATCAATCTATCTTGGTTCACTATGACGTTATGGAACTGATTAGAGTAGTGATAAGATTGTACAAATTAGTTGGTGTCTTTGAGGGAGATATATATATATATATATGTTTCACGTATGCACAATTATTATTCACTGAAAATCAGCAGGCTCCTTAAAATGTTACAAGTCAATGAAAGAGTATGCAGTTAATAATAATAATATACTTGTGAGATAGCTTATATGATTCTATACTGTCTACGGCTGTGAAGAAGGCAGCCGGGATGATATAAGGCCAAAACGAGATCCTACTTGCCCATAATTTGATTTGCCGACACTGTCACTTCGAACAATAGCAAAAATATATGTGTTTAATAACTAATCAGACCCAAATCCCTTCTGGCTGCCTTCTTTACATCAATGAACAGTACTTGTATGTGTTAATTGTGTATTATATGTATGCGTGTACAGTTACGAATACAGTTATGAATTTTACGATTAATAATTTTAGGTCGACCTCGAGCCGCAAGGGAAGCTAAGGGTTAGAATCGATCTGAAGTGTAATGACCAAGGTAAAGGATTAACAATTAATTAATTAAATGTAAAATATCTTTTTATACACACACACTAATAGGATTGTTTTACAAGTAGGTTGTAGTACAAGTAACGGAGAGGGAATCAGGAGCAGAGATGGCGGGAGTATCACTACTAGGAAAGAATCCAAAAGGGAGTTCAGAGAACGACAGGGGTTCAACCGGCGAAGGGGTGCTATGCGACGCAGGGTTCATCAAACAAACGGTCACAAGTTTATGGCTACCTTTCTGAGGCAACCGACTTTCTGTTCTCACTGCCAAAAATTCATATGGTACGTGTTTCAGCAAACATTAAATACACTCGCTTAGGGTCTACTTCATGAGCATACTCTAACTCTGACTCAAGGCATCCAGTAATTTAAGTCATTTCATAATATAATCACTAGACTGTGGATCTTTCTGCAAAATAAACATTGCCTGCACCCTGTTGCAAGGAACAGGAGCCACTTAGGAATGTTCTTCTTTCCCTAACAATTTGAATTTCTTTCAATCTTTTTGCTGTTTTAAATTACAGCTACAAATTTTTGTCATAAATACATAAAATTCGCAGTCTAATAATTGCAGTTTGATGTGTGACAAGATATACAGTAATCCCACGATTTAAGCCGATTCTCACGGGGTAGTAGGCGAACAGACTTAGATCGGGAAGCTCCGTCGCGCTTAGATCATGGGATTACTATTCGGCTAAACTGCCAAAAACGTATACATATCCCGAATTAGAAGAAATTTTGCAAATAGGTTTCTTTCGCCTAAAATGATGATTCAAGAAGGACTTTTGACGATTTGAAAAATATTTTTTATCGTTTGGGAATACTCTAGGCAAATTTGGAGGTGACTCTCACGTTGTAAAACACGCTGATTATGTTTTTCAAGTCGCGAAAAATCCTCGCAATCATCATTTTAGCCCAAAAAGAACCTATTTCCAAAATTTCAGCCAATTCGGAGCATGGAGGTTTTCTAAAGTATAGCCACGTGTTTTTATTATAGTTCACAATTATAGTAAAAATGAGGTATTGAATATTCTTGCGCACACCAAACTAATACAAACTATGGGTACATCGGATAATTTCAAAAGTGTTGAGTTTGCATGTTGGGTATTTGGTTTTTCATGATAGGTATATTACTTGGTACATTCCTGAATTTAATGTTACAAGGGATGTATAATTAATCATTTTCAGTTTTATTTACCATGGTGTAACAGTGGAACACAACAGTGAGAATTTAATAGTTGCGTTAGGCACATCCAATTTTAATCTCTTAAAAACTCTTCATTCTCTTCCTTCTCTCTAACACAGTAGAAATCATATAATTTCTTGTGCATTGTTTGGGGATTAAATGTTCAACCAGAAATCGGCTGCATGCATTGGTTTTACGAGCGCATATTAAATGTATTGGTTGGTGAAACAATTTTCATGTTAACGTGTTCGCTACCGCTATTTGTATTGGAAGATTTGACCACTTGTTTTAGCAAGTCTCTGTGTCATACATGTGTAAAAATTGTACTTTCACGAGAATCACACACGTATATGTGATGTGTGGTAGGTAACATGTTAACGTGATATTGTAGTTTTCTATAAAAACCTTTAACAGTACAATTAAAAAATGTATTACACAAATCTAAGGCAAATATACACATTGAGTAGCCATTATTTCCTTAATCTTCCTAGAAAGGCTATCGTAAGCATCTTACTATGGTTTATGGTCCAAGAAGACATACATATGTGTTTTATGAGGGTATACAAGGAGATGATGTGATGTGTTTTGTCTGTTGTATTTCAGGGGCTTGGGCAAGCAGGGCTATCAGTGTCAAGGTGAGAAGACACATACACGTTATTAACAGATATTATAATTATATATTTGCTTGCTCTATCTTTGTGTGAACATATGTTTATCTAGGTGTGTGTATGTGTACTTAGTTCTTTTTTGTAAAGGGATTCAAAAGATTTACGATGCTCAAAAACTTTTCTCACAGTTTAGTTTCGAAACTATAAAACTTTACGTCTATGATTTTGCCCATGGCTCGATACTCAATGCTGTGCTTTCTATAACATTTCTCAGAGAATGGAACTTAATGGTTGTAATACATCGGTCAATATCCCACTGCAAATTATGTTAGCTCTGATTTAACATGATAACAAGCAAGAAAAAATTCCTCCATTGCATGTCCTTAAGTACAAATGTAACAAATCATGAAGAGGTACCGAAAATATCATTTTATTGCATCCGTACAGTCCAGAACGTATTCTCTCTTTAATGTTGAAGCTTCTATTATTCTTATATGGCAAGACTATCACAACATCCACCAAATTTTATTTATGCTTATTATTTCAAGTCAATGCGTCTAATCACGCATGCAGCCAGCTTTGGTCATGCTATGCTAAATGTTAATTGTATAAGAGAAATCTGAATACTACATTATGTATTATTATATTGCAGTTTGCACGTTAGTAGTTCACAAAAGATGTCACAATTTGGTTATTACGAGATGCCATGGCATGAGAGATGAGGTAACTATAATCTATTCGATACGAAATTTCTTTTTGTTGGATAACGAAATAAATATTACATTAAATTTTAGACGACTCGTGATACAGAAAGTCCGCGGTTCAAAATAGACGTGCCACATCGTTTCGTTCTTCGCAATTTTAAGAGCTTAACATTTTGCGACCATTGCGGCTCTCTTTTGTATGGCTTTGTCAAGCAAGGCTACCATTGCGAAGGTAAAATTTTTATGATTTTAACGTCTCGTGTAGGAGCTGATTATTTTTATACAAAATTGATTTACTTTCTCTTTTTATAGATTGTAATACGAACGTTCATAAAAGATGTGTGAAAAATGTAGCAAACGACTGTGGTATAGATACAAAGGCTATGGCTGATGTTTTAAGTGAGATGAATATATCGCCTGACAAACATATAAAAATTTCAAAGATTAATTATAGAACAACACCTGGTCAATCCACCCAAAGACCTCCGAACGTTACCGTGAGCGACACGTTATCAACAGATAATTTACAACCAGTTATAAAAGAGGAAGAGAAACAAATTATACCCAGGAAAACCAAATTATCTGCTAGTGAAAGTCAAATTAGAAAATTAGGCATCGACGACTTCAATTTCATCAAGGTTCTCGGTAAAGGTAGCTTCGGGAAAGTAATGTTGGTAGAACGGAAAACTAATCCGGATGAAGTATATGCAGTGAAGATTTTGAGAAAGGATGTGATCATACAAGACGAAGATGTGGATTGTACAATGACGGAGAAGCGAATTTTAACGCTTGCAGCAAGACATCCGTTTCTGACTGCTATTCACAGTTGTTTCCAGACAAGCGACCGGTTATTTTTTGTTATGGAGTTTGTGAACGGCGGTATGTATTCAATTTGTATATTGTTCCCTAATAAAATCGAAATCGCAATACTCGTTGTTTTACCAATTTCTTATAATTTCAGGCGACTTGATGTTTCATATTCAAAAAGCTCGAAAATTCGACGAAGCTAGAGCACGTTTCTATGCGGCGGAAGTTACGCTGGCGTTACAGTTTCTTCATAAACATCACGTTATTTATCGGGATTTAAAATTAGACAATATTTTGCTCGACCAGGAGGGTCACTGTAAATTAGCTGATTTTGGAATGTGCAAAGAGGGGATCATCGAGGGGGAAACAACTACCGCAACGTTTTGCGGTACTCCAGATTACATTGCACCGGAAATTCTGAAGGAATTATCATACGGTGCAAGCGTCGATTGGTGGGCACTTGGTGTATTAATGTACGAAATGATGGTTGGTCAACCACCCTTCGAAGCCGAGACTGAGGAAGAGTTGTTCCAGTCTATTTTGAAAGATAAAGTGGTTTATCCAGTATGGATCTCCGAGGAAGCAATATCGATCTTGATAGGATTCATGACGAAAAATCCCGACGAAAGGTTAGGTTGCGTTGCAGTTAATGGCCGTGAAGACGCCATAAAGGCTCATCCATTTTTTCAATCAATCGATTGGGAGGCACTCGAAGCGCGTAAAGTAAGGCCACCCATCAGACCTAGAATCGTAAGTTTCTTTTTCAACCGTGCTGGTTTTTTCAAATTTAGCACACTTGCAAAATAAGAGAAATTTACATAGAAGCTTGTCAGGGTTGCAAGCATGACTTCAATCCTCTATATTGTATAGGCAGAGCCCTTAAGGGGGTAATTTAGTTTTAACAAACGATTTCAACACTTTTTTACCTCAATTATAAATTAAACAGGTATGGTGATAGATCGAAGGTATTATAGAATAATCGGTCTTGTGTTTTCCAGAGAAATGATAAAGATACTATGAACTTCGATGCAGAGTTCACAGGAGAGGATCCTGTATTAACGCCGGAGGATCCGGAAGAAGTAAGCTGCATCAATCAAGAGGAATTCCAGGATTTCTCTTACGTGAACAAGGACTTCAACCCTGCAAGATTTACAGCGCAATAAGGAAGCGATGATGGAAGCAGAGGATACAATGTTAATATCTTAACGCTTCTCGCTTAAAAAATTGGCGAAGGCGCCAATCTGCAAAGCTGAACATCGGCGTTCATGAAGCTGCTCGGGGTCTCCTTTGTATTTCGTCTCCACCGAGGATCATTTTATCTATTACCAGAAGCAACTTTCAAGCATGGAAACATTGCGGTGGAGATCATCGAAGAATTCGGAAACTTCAGCCAAGCCTTCGACGCGTCTGTCTCTCACAAAACGTGGCGTTTTGGTATGGACACCGTGGCGTTTATTTAGCATAAGCACAAAAGCGCGATTTGGATCTGATCGTAACGTGTCTTACGATGTAGCGACCAGATCGTGGATTTCTTTTCATTTCCATGAAAAGTCAGAGACAAGCGTTGATCGAGAGGAAACGCCAGACGAGAGATTTCAGTTGAGACAGTGTATGAAAACAACGTACTTTTGAAAAATTGAGTACTCTGGTTCAAGGAATTAGTACAAAAAGAAAAGAAAAGCGAGTAAAGAATGATGTTCTTTGTTGGGGTTACAGGATCGCTGGGCGATCCGACATTTTCTGTTGAATTGATACTCTTTAAAAAGTATGTGTAACACTATTAGAAACTCTACGGAAGTATTAGAAGAGAACGAAGGATTTGAATCGATAAGAATTTTCCAGCGACTTCTTGATCGTACATTTCGTTTCCTCTCTAAACGCTTTTAGAGGACATATCCCTCGATACAAAGTATTTTATACCAGTGAAAAGAAAGGTGAAATTACTTGGCACAGGAACAGCCTTGAGTCTGGAAAATAAGGAAAACATGTATTATGGTTCCGACATCTCTATTTTGTTCTTCTTTTATATTGAAGAAGATTCGATTCCACTGAAATGAATCTGGAGGAAATCTTTTCAGACGTATAGACTCACGGTTAAATCTTGTCTAAAGACTTGGCACTTATTATACATTTTTCTTCCGTGATTTTCTTTCCTGGTTAGCGCTTACGTGCTACACGATAGTTTTCTTTGATTACAGATACAAAATACAAAACATATGATCAAGAAATCTTGCTTAAAAGAATAAGTCGAGTCTTAGGTTTTTAGTGGTAGTGTCGAGTCACTAGTGATCAAGACTGAACGTAAGATGGGCTTAAGTTTTAAGTGAACAGCCGGCGCAATTCTAAATGTCGAGTCTGTATAAAATCTGTGCACATAGCATGAAATACGATAGAAAAGAGAACAAAAAAAACGAACCATGAGAAGTTGCGGTCCAGTTCGAGTAAAAAAAAGTCTGGTATTTTCGAACGGTCGAACTTTTCGTCGAGCTTTACCCAGAGGAGCATCTCGCAGCGCTTCTCCGATAGGATTTAAATGAAATTTACCATAAACGAAACAAGAATACACAAAAAACACCTAAGTACCATGGTCTCGTGGTGTAGATCGAGCAGGATACGATCTGACCAGGTGACCATGCGGTTTCATACTTAAACATTAAACATAGAGTTTTAAGCGATCATAGACGCGACGGTGTCCACTGGTGGGTCACCGTCAAAGTTATATGTATAAGAGATATATACGTATTGTGTACACACGCATCAACTTATCTTAAACGGTACGCCTAAAAAAAGAAAAGAAATGTTGTGGACAAACGAGACTCGCGATCGTGTTCACTCCAGACGATCAGACATTCGACCGAGCGAGGAATTCTCGGTGTATCTTTTGAGTTCTCGGTAACGGAAACTTAAAGAGTTAAGGATGCGAAAGTCCACCTAGCGGTATTGATGCACCTTCCAGAATCTTCGTACATGTTGTCTCTAGTTAGGTGTCTCTAAGGCTTGATGCATCAACCGGTGTATTTGAATTAGAAAAGCTGAAAGCTCTGTATAGTTATTAAGTGATAAAGTAATCAAGCCTTAAAATCCGCAGTTCGTAAAAACGCGAATTCAGCGAATGACAAGTTACCCGCTTCGTCGGACACATACGTAAATATGCTGATTCGACTGGCGGCTGACGGGAAATTAGAATATTATCTTTCCACGCGCGAGGGAAACTTTTAAGGAACAAGCGGAGAATAAGGAAGAAAACACACAAAATACTCTGATAAGTTTAGACATGTTATTCGTCATCCTGTGCCGTCGTGTTTGCACTGAGCATTTCGATTCAAGACTATCCAAGAGAGTTTCGCGACCGTGACGCCGCCATATTGTGAATGAATCACGTCTGGTCCCGGTCGCGGTTCCTGGTCCGATGCGAATGCTCGGTGTAAACGATCCGGCGTCGTTATTAGGTCTAAAGAGATGATTTAGTTGATTATAGTAATAATAGAACGTAACGACTAGTAATAACGCGTTTAGCGATCGTAAATATTGAGAGGAGAGAGACCTACGGCGAAATCGTACAGTAGCACAAGAAAAAATGAAAAAAATATTTTCCCGTGTCCGACGCGCGACGGGTCACTGGACGACAAAACAAGAAAAGAAAATCAGCCCCAGATTGTGGTCTAGCGGCTGGTCGTCGCGACGGGACGCGTAAATCGGTGTCGTGATCCTTGTCGTCGTGTCGTACTCGTACATTTTTATGTCCTCCGTATATATTAGGTCCGTTTTACGGGAAAGAGAAACACTCGCACACATCACAGACACACACAAACCCATCAGAAAAAAGAGATCATTGGTAGAATACCTCTGTGCTGTCCTCTGTATGGTTCGAGCCTGTGCAGGACTCGAACCATGCGAGCTGTGGACAGTAACAATCGAGAGCAAAATGATGTTCCATGCTACGATGCATCTCGTGTATTCGTCGCACGATCTTTAGGAGTTAACGATACGCAGGATGAATATCAGGGTCAGTACAGGGAGAATCGAACAAGAGTATATATATGTAATATATAACACAGACATAAATATATATACTCTTATGTAATAGCTTAATTAATCGGTATACATCTGTATATACGCTCTTCATTGAAAGTATATATACACGTATGTATACATATGTAATACTGTTTCCGTGAGAAAACAGTATCGTGTATCCGCGATCACATTGGTGAGCGATAATCGTTCGCTTGTAAATGTAGCTGATCCGTACCTTTTTACAGCTTTTGCTTGTATAGCAATAATTACTGACCGGCGACCATAGTATTCTATCGATGTATCGACGGGGTCGTGTAACGATATTTTCTCCGTGTACTGAATCCGGATTTGTTACATCCTGGTCGTTGATAATTTCGTCCGAAGAGAAATCGAGCGTGTTTCTTATTGAAATGAAGCTCTACGGTTGGACATCGGTGTCGGAAATTATCCGATCGATCAGGATCGACGGGTCGATTTGTTCATCCGCTTTCGTGCACTTATTATAAATCTAGTCAGAGCGAGGATACCGAGGAGACGAGGATTGGCTCGGCATATCGAGCCACGTAAGGTTCTGTTCACATTCAAGGGAGATGAGTTAGTCCGGCCTACGCTTAAAACAAAAAGACCGGTCGCGCGCGTTATTTCGACCGGAAATTATCGCTGTACCGTGTACCTATCGTCTAGGATTACCGTGTATAACAATTATCCCGTACGTATAATGGAGAAAAGTAACAAAAAAAAAAAGAAGAAACAGAGCGAGCGAAAGAGAAAGAGAGAGGAAGAAAGGAAATAGGAATTTCGTTGTCGCTAAATGCAGCGGCGACGTATATCGTTTTAAGTCATTACGTCCCGGTGCAAATAGGAAAGTTAGGCGTGTCAACGATCATCGTAACGCACGATGTTACCCCGGTTGTAAATATCCGTTTTTGTCAGAACAGATTCGACGCCGTTCGGAAAACTGAGAGATGTGAAAACGTAACGATTGCCGTCCTGAACACATCGATACGACGAGCGAGATCAAATTGAACATCCATCGGTTTCTTTCGGCTTTACGACAAGAAAGTAAGCAATCGATTCGCGTGTTTCGATCGTGTCCCGTCGATATTGCACGGAAGAACTTGTTCCGCGGACTGGTGTTGAGCATATCGATCCAATTGACGATGCGACCTCGTCGTCTTTGTCTGTTTGTTTTTCTCTCTTCTTCTTTTTTTCTTCTTTGTTCTGCGAAAGAAGAACGCGCGGTGTCGGGTCATTTTTATTGTTATTGAAGAAACGGCGATCGAGGCTGACAAAAACGGAGAAAACGTTTTACGTTGTATATTCTTTTTTTTTCTCTTTTATTTTCTAGAGAAACGTTTAACGTTTCGGTTTAATGTAACGTTGTTCATGTTGTTCCACAGTATTTATATGTAGTCCGTTTTACATAATCGTTTCGCATTTCTGCGCAAGTATTGACATCGCGGGCGGCCAGGCCGTGTTTGCGTTTCTTTTATTTTTCTTTTTTTCTATTATAAGATCGCGACTTAAGGATAGATTCTACGTGTGTATATATATATTTTTTTAGTTGTCGGTCGAAAACCGTCGATCTTTTTGTAAACGTTAGTTTTTTATCCTTTTTTTTTAATTGCCTCTTTCTTTTCTTTTTATTAATCATAGGAAATCTCGACTAACATTTTTCTATTGATCTTTTATTTTGTACGTTACGCGCGTGAGATACTCTTAGCGATCGTGCTTTTGTCAACATACGATTTTCGACGTAACAGGTTTATATTTTTTATTCGATCGAGACAGAGAACGCGCGGGGGTGGGGGTAAAAAATCCGGGAGGGTATCTTTGTATACACAATATGTACGTGTACGTTGTGAACGTTTACGGTGCACAAGCAACGGGCGCCCGTTCAGATTAATTTCCAACAAACCAATAACGATCGTTTCCTTTCGATTCTCGAAGAGAACTATCGTCAATCGATTCCGTGGTGTTTCCAAGTTGTACTTAAGTACAGTCGGCCGAATGAGAGGAAAGGGGGAAGCTTATCGATAAGAGGAGACAAAGGAAAACGCAAAGAAGTGAAATATATATATACGTATATATTTAGCGAAACTTACGGTAGCGTCATAGAAATATACAAAAGAAAATCAATTCTTTGTGGACGATAGTACTCTCGTCATCAGGCCTGGGCACGAATTATATTGGTACAAACGAGGGGAAACTGCGGCAAATAGGTACTTCATCGCTAGACAGCGAATCTTTGTGCAAAATAAAAGTTGTCTGCCTGAATTCTAACAAACTCGAGTGAAATAGAAAATTATTTTTTTCTAAAAATAATGTATAACAATATGTTTAAATTCTTCTAATGTTTTTACTGTTTTAAGTAACAATTATTCTTTTTTGTCATAAACGCATAAAATCCGCTGTCTAGTCATTATTTAAGATAACTTTTTTTCAACGTCGGTAGGAAAGTTGGATATTTTAATATACATTTTCTCTTTAAAATTGGATATTCTCGAATCGCGAGTATCAAAGGGAAGGTGGCGCGCAATTATACGGCTCGAGGGTAACATAAAAAGTTTTCATTTTTATTTGTTTATCGGAGAATCTGCTATCAAACAGATCGATTCGAGGAAAGCCCAGGTCTGCTTATCATGCGTCGACCCTTCCCCACCCACCAAACCGAAACAAACCATTCGCCGTGAGATTTTTGTAATGACTAGTCAGTCGTGTTAATAGGATTCGTTAAGTCGCGTGTCGTTTGTCGGCCACCGCGTACACCGGATGTCACGTGACACCTGTCCGTTATAAAACGAAGAAAAAAATGCTTGCTGTCGACGTCGCGTCAATGCTGTAAAGTAAATAGGTGAAGAGAAGCGGTATATACATTTAACAAGACAAAAAATCTATATATATATATCATAAAAAGAGATCATAAAAGAGAATTAATATTGTTGCAATATAGAGTTTTAAATAGGGTCGCACGTGACTATCGACGGTGGTACCTTTCCTTTTTAGGATATAATTTATAAAAAAAAAACCGATGATATATATATGAATATTACAAAATAAAAAGATGAGAATGTGTATATTTATAAATATACGTATATATGTATATAGAATATTTATAAGCATATATATACATATATACGTGCGTATGTATATATGTGTATTGTGGGTATAAATATCTATTAGGCGTACGTCGTATTCTTTACGCTTGTTCAGACCTGCGTTAAAATCCGTTGTCTTTCTTTCTGTTCTCAACGATTTTGGTTTGCTTTTTCAGTCGCGTAGAATTCGCAGATTATAGCGATATCGCTGGAGGACACACGCAAAAAGGGACCAACGTCGCTGAAAACGAACGATCATCGGGGATTTATCCTGGGTCTGAAACGATGTCGGGAGGTCGTACGACGGCGAGAAAAATGATCAAAAAAAAGTGCGTAGCTACATAAAAAAAAGAGAATGAGGAAAAGGAGGAGGAGGAGTGAAGGAAATGTAGCGAGAGAGAGAGAGGGAGAGAGAGAGAGAGAGCGACGGAATAAGCTCTGAATGTCGTGAAGTAAAAGACGCCTGTGCACAGTGTTGGGCAAAGATATTTTAAATGGGGGATGAAGGAAGGAAACAAAATGCTTCACGAAGGCCTTCTCGAGATCGCGATCAGTCACCGGCTCCTCTTTCGTGTGTGAAGCAATCGTCATATCTGTCGGCCATGATGAATATACTTTGTAATAATTCCTAGTAACGTTGTAAGACATAGACAGGATAGGACGGAGAAAAACGTGTTAAGGGAAAGAGAACGGGTCCTCGGACTCTATGTAATAATGATAGCAGTGGCTGCAGTATGCATGTGGTATGCGTGTATGAGGGAAAGAAAGAGAGAGAGACTTATGTAAATTGAGTTTAGGAGAGCGAGGAGACAAAAATCGTTTACTAGAAGTTACCGATCATTTCGAACGTTTCGCTTCGTTCCTCGACACACGACTACAACGCCACACACACGTATTGTGGTGAAATGACAAGAACGTCCCTTGGCAGCATTGTCGCCAAATGAGGAGAGGGAGCACGAATTGAGAGGAAAAAGTTACCCTCTCTCTGCCAGTGCCGGACACTTGCACAACGGAGACGTAACGCGCCACGTGACCAAGCCGGGGCGAAAGCGTGGGGAATAGCGTCGTAGAAGGGGAAGATAGAGGGGGGCCACAAATCTGAATCTGCCAACACTGCTCCGGGGACCTTCTTGTCACCTCACTCTTAGACCATATAAACCTGTAGACACGGCACAGATAATTCTGTGGTTGTCAGGAAAACGCCGCATGTCACAATTTCAGATAATTGAGTTTATGCATTAGTTGAGCTTTATAGTATAAGATTTACGTCTTTACCAGGTAAAAAGTCCTGAAAATAAATTCGAAAGGCTCAAAAATAATGCAATTTAACCGATGTTCTATGTGAAAGGATTCGGCAGTATCTCGACAACCACAGAGTTTTCCTTGAGGAAAAGATGAACTGAATTTGTGACGTCACATAATCCAAAGATGTATAAGCTATGCTCACGCGCCGTGTACACGGAAAAATGGACACGATAATTTCAAAGAATTTAAAGTGTATTTCAGATACAAAATGTTTATTCTATATGTTTTATTAAGGTATTACAATGAAATATGGAGCAATAATCGTATTATGTATTAACTATTATATTTCAGAAATCGATATTTGATTCGGAAGATTAACAACTTTCGCATATTATGCAGGTTACGGAATGTTTTTACATATCGATCACATTTATAACATTTTAAGCGTCGGTCTGCCGTATCAGCTATTTTGAAATTATCTTGTGACGTCATATTTTCAATTATCATTTCTTCACTGGATTCTCGGCTTTCCCATACACATACTGTATTTATGCCGGGTCTATAAGCATATGTGGTTTAAATGCACGCGCACAGGACTTTTCCGACACGTTTGCATTATCACTGCGGCAGAGACAGTTACCTGGGCAGAGATGGGCAGGAAACCTCTTACTTAGATGGTTGTTTCAGTACCTAGATATATCCATTGTTACATATTTATTTTTATTTACAAATATATATATATAAATAATTTTATTTAAAATAAGAGAAAATTATAAGCGAAAGACCGTATAATCGAGTGTTAACAGTAAACGAGATCAAAATTGTTAATTTATATGAGAATTTTAAGAAACGACCACAGCACGAGCCGAACGATTAAACAAAGAAAATGTTTGATTTGCTTGTATATTTTCATTCGTGTTCGACTAATTCGCCCGTCTCTGGTTTTCGCGCACAGTAAAATGTGACGTGTGTACGATCGGAATGAAGTAACTTGTTTCACAGCCTCGGGTTAACCCTCATCCGTCCCTCATTTCACAAACTGAATCTGTTCCTCGGTATCAAATTGACACAGTGATAGAAGATCGATGAAATAAGGTAAACAGTTATTTTTCGAAGTTTCTTTATTCAATTGACGAGTTAGTACCTTACCTACCGGAAGCCTATTAATAGGATTTTCAATAATTGTGCTGTACCAAAAGAATACATAAAAATTTTCTTTTACATTGCAATCTTAAATGAAACTATTAGATGGCGTTATCGAGAGTGACTTGTTGGTTCACAATGAAAATTGCTGTTGCTATTGAAGGTTCCATTAAAAAGTGTTTAGCTTTTCTTAGGTTTTTTGCTTATGTGTTTCGCATTGAGAAAATAGAAGTCACGCGAAGTTTCCGGCAAATTTACCTGCAAATAACAGAACAATATAACTTATTTTAGGAAAACTGTGTCAAACTCACACGTGGAACGGACGAGGGTTGAAGATGAGTTTGCCGATGAGGAGGGGTGGATCGTTTCCGCGTTTATGCGTTACTCGACACTGCGGCCGTACCACGCGCAAAATGAGACTCGTTTTAGCGTAACTTGTTCAGAGAGCACAAAGTAGTCCGCGCTCACAAAAACGAACGATGCCACGCGATCGTCGGGCTGGGAACTGATATTCACGTGCGACGTTCCAACGGAACTGTGAATCGTAGAAAAAGCGATATAATTCTTCGACGAGAGCAGCCGTCCGTACGATTGAGAACAGAGAGAGATAGAGAGAGAGAGAGAGTGAAGGGAGGAGCGAGCCAAATGTCGACGCGCGAAGGGCTAGCACAACTCGGTGTGTTTTCGTTGGTTGTATTGTATTTCACGCGTTGTTGAATTTTCTAGCGTGCGCATATTCTATGTTATATCGTGTATTATTGTCGTTACCGGATCATAGCATTTGCGAGGACTGCACCTGTAGATCCGTGACCGCGAAAGCCGTAACAACGCGGGCCACGTTCTCGGAATTTCCAGTTTGGGCCTCGATCGAGGTCCAGCGAAATTAGATTACTTGTTTTCTTGAAGAGAGACGATACGTGAAAGACTGTTTTTGAGGACGTGCCTCCGTCGTTTCCGCTTTACAAGGACGGATACGTTTCCGACCGACAACCAGAGCCCTTCCTTTTTAGACGAATCCTCGAAGAACGCAGAGGTGCTTCTGTTTCAGTTTCTTCCGACTGTCTTTGTATCTGTACAGAAGAGAGAGAAAGAGAGAGAGAGAGCACGGACATATAAGCGTACACACACACACACGCACACAAAGTAGAAATGCACAAGGTCGCGACGTCGCGTCGCGTTTCGCAATCCACAACTGTATATTTCATTGAAAGTAATAGCGTAAATAATTCGGTGTAATTGATTGCCCGATTTTTCTATAATTTCTCCGAGTCGTTCGTTTGATCGGATATCATTTCTATGTATGATAGATTCGTTAGGAGTACGTTCATCGTTCGTTGTTAAATGTGCTTTCAGTGAAAGAACCGCGTACACGGGAAATACGCTTGCGCGCTGTTCGAAACGTGGCAAACTTAGGGAACAAAACATTTATTTTTTACATCCACGCCCCCAGCTGGTCGTTCGTCGGACATTTTACAACGTAACCGAGGCTCGGGAACCTCGTCTAGGCCAAAAGCTCTAACGAGTATCTTGTATCGCGTCGCCCAGAGTTCTCCGCCAATTAGTTGCAACGCGCAACCCCTGTAATTACCGCATTTGCTGTTTCCGGTTATGTTTTGCAGTGGCGTTACAAAGAATCTATGAATGTTTACGAGAATAGGAAGTCTATTTAATTAATGCATTGTAATTAACACCCTGTGAACCGACCGACGCGGGCCGTTCTATCGTTTTACGGGAATGCGACAGATTTTATTCGAATCAAAGATGGCAGCGATTAGATTAAAATTCTCATATCACAATGGCAATGTATAGATCGTTATTTTTGCGTAGCTATGCGATCATGAGAGAAGCTCTTGTCCATCTCCGATCACTCTCCTGTCGAGGACTATTGTAACAGGACGCAACCATTTTGGTGCACAGGGCGTTAACGTGTTTTCTTCGTAATTATCGGCGTCGGTGCTCCGGATCGAAGAGGCATTAATCATTATTTTGCTAAAGCCGCGAGTCGGACGCGAGTACTGAATCAAACCAGAACAAAAATGACGAATCACCGAGTCGACGGCGGTCGAATCGGTGATCGCCAGCCGATGATGGCAACGAGCTCGCGATGGGCTCTACACGAGAACAAAATACATACGTCCAGTCACGTGTTACTTTCCAACGTGGTCTATTCCGTTGTTGATTGTGCCGATTCTACTCGACGTTTTCTTAACGCGACCGCTACCTTCATGCTCCGAACCTTGTTTCGAACACCCTCGGGGTGTCCTCAGGGTTTAACCCTATGCGAACGAACGCTGCCACCGAAGCTGTAAAACAGTTATTCTCAAATACATAGTACCAAACAACTTTTCATTACACGTAACAACTTCTCCTCCGTTCGACTCTCGCATTTAGATCGTAATCTTGTTTCACAATAGGAAAATATGTAGATATAACGCACTAGGAAATCTTTTCGTTCGCAGAGGGTTAACCACTCGTCCTATATCAATCTCGTCGATCAATTAATTACCCTGTGACATTCTACCGTTCTATATTTTTCATAGAGACCGTTGAAAACTTGTCGGAACCTCCTCGATATGCGACGAAAGGTTTGGTCGTGGCTGCCAGGAGGCGTATTCTACATCTTCAGATCGATGAAGATCTGTAAACGAAAGTTGCCGCGAAATTGTTCTTGACCTTAGATTTTACGGTCTAATGGGTTTTTTATTGTATGATGCTTCGAATACAATGCAATAAAGAAATTTGACCTTAAAAGTGAAGGTCGACGACCATTTTGCGATTTCATCGATCAGAAGACGTAGGACAGGCCTATGGTAGCCATGATCAAACGTTTCTTTACAACCTGTACATTGATCCTCGAAGGAGATCGAACGAATTAGAATTAGATACAGCACCGTCTGGCAAGGTAGCGAGCGCGTTAAGCCTCTGTTTCCGTGTTGATGATGTAAACCAGTGATTGTTGCCGATCCAAGGGATCCGAAGTCTAATTTATAAATGTGATAGCGATGCGCATGGGCAGAGGACACGTTTCTTGTTCCAAGGAGCAGAGTATCCCGCGAACGGTTGTATCTGATTGTGTATTCCCTAGGGAAACCTCTCCCTGCTCGTGCGCGACCAAAAAACTGTATTAGCGAACGTTACAAATGAGCATTATTTATTTCTCGATTGTATTTATATATCGTTAACGGTAGTGAGTCTTAATAGTAGTTTACGGAAGTGTTATTATCTGATGCTGAATATCGACGGGGCTCGAATCGTGGCGTCGAATCGAAGAAAACGGAAAATTCGTTCCCCCATTAAACTCGGTGTTACGTCGACGTCGCAACGTCCAGGCGGTTTGTTACTTTCAGCTTGGGGAGTGGCGATTTCCTGTGCAAAAATTGCTACTGCCGATTAGCGTGGCAAAGTCCGCCAGACTTCGATCGTATCACCGTGGTGATCGGGGGAGCACTCGGGGAGAACGGTTCTTCCAAAACTGTTTCGTATTTGTCGATTGAGATCCGCTCGAAGTTAAGGGGGTAGTTTCGTTTCCAGGATTGTAAATTTTAAATTTAAAGATGGGGGTTTTCAGTAGTCAAAATCGCTAGATAATTTATCGTTTACGAGGCGTAATTTGCATTATTTGGAAGCATAAGGCTACAAACGTAGATATTTTCATAAAGCTGCGACAGCTACACGCTGCCAGATAAAACTTACGCCTCGCAAACGTAAAAATAGGACTTTTGAGGGCGATCGCGACCTAGATTGATCTTTTATCTAGCGCTGTTCACTACTGAAGAAGCCCATCTTTGCAATATCGAGAAATGAGAAAGCGCATCCCGCACTCTTGTAGTCCTAGAAAAGACAGTCTACCCCCGACCTGCTATACACATCCGTTTTCCTAACGTACGGCGACCGTGCGGTACCGGAATTGCGATCTGAAATACAGTATTCCTTCGGATGATGTGATAACCGCGGGGGTATAGAGTCTCGGAAAGCGTAGAAGTACTACTTTCTTTGACGTGTGCCGAACATAGAGAAGGACAGCGCATCAATGCAAATAGGAAAGTTTTTTACTTTTCATTCTTTTTTTACAGAACTGTTACCAACGTATTTGCGAGATGTTTCTAATTAAAATTAGTCAAAATACGGCCATATTTACTGATTCAAAGTGTGATAATAACTCGCTGTGATATCCGTAAATATGATTGAAACTCTATCGAGTTTGGTCTTTTTCAACCAGTAAAATCTCACGAATATATTGATGAAAGTTTCGTACAAGTGGAACTAAAAATGAAGAAATTATTAATGAAACTATCAAAACGTCTTGTTCAGTGATCGATTCTTCAAACAGCTCACATAATGCGAGGCCTGGAAGCGAATTTTCACCGCTGAACTTTTGATCTTCGCCGGCTGCTCTGCGCGTCTCTTTCTTTCCACATGCTGTCCTCCTTCGCGTTCGAAACATCCACCGCTTATTAAACAAGTAAATATAATCGCAATTCTATCGTGTTTGCTGCCGTTTTAATCAGAAATATTTCGCGAACCCGTTGCTAAAGGTTTCATAACGAAATAACTAAAATTAAGAAAGTTTCATCATTGCGTTAGTATTGCCTCACCGATATCCTCGCTCGGATCGTGTTTCTTTGTAGAAACCTGTGACGAAAGTCACATCATCCAAAGGAATACTGCACTATGGATTCAATTAGGCGCTGCACATTTGTTTGAACCGTAGTTGCGGCGCCGGACGTCCATGTTGCATTCAATATTTACCGCAGTTCCCAAAAAAACGCACGGTCGCTGCAATCGTCAGAAAAACGGATGTGTGTACCAGGTCTTGGTCAGCTCGCGGCAATGAAAGCGCGTGTCCGTCAATTTTCGTAACAGTTTCGAAAGCTAATGGTAAGCTTCGAGCGGCTCGAGAAACAGTAAGCTGTTCGAGAACGTTGTTCGATCCACGATTCGATCCGCGAGCGATTTGAAGGCGTGTATCGATCGTTTTATGCCGTGGCCATGATTCGTTGCGTGCATCTTCTTGTATATCCGAACTATTGCGATCTGTGTTTTACTTGCGCTTGCACAAGCCCCACGCCGCATCCCCCGGGTGTTTCCGTTTTTATCATTTCGTTCGAAGCATTCCTATTCGTGTGTCACATGAGCCAGAACCGATTTTTCTTTTCCTCCCCGATCACGTTCCGACCGCTTCAGACGAGGAACGTGTTTACCGATCGGCATTTAGTACACGCACGATTGTAACGTGTTCGAACGACATTTCGGCTCGGCACTTTAACCTTCGGCAGGCCGACTCCTACTTCTTTTCTCTTTTCGGTCACGCTACTTAACACTTTGACCGGCCGTGTTCCCCGCGCCAAACCTCTTTTTTTCCCCCCGAAACTTTCTTTTTGTACGGTGTCCGCACACGTAAACCATGTTCGTTGCTTAAAGGATAATAAATCGATGTTTTATCTGCAAAGCAATCCCTCTGATTTTGTTTTTGATTATTCACTCTCTGGTTCAGTAATGTTTTCAGTTCGATTTTGTTGGGAGTATCAAACGGAAATTCCGGATCTCCGCACTGGACATCGATCGACCGTTCCAATGCGAGGAAATTGTTCCTTTCTCCGAAGGCATAAAACGCTTCCGAAGATCACATTCGAACGAAAATTGTACATTATATATTATCACTAGACTGCGGATCTTTGCGCGTTCACGAAAGAATTGTTTCAGCGAAATATAAAACAGTAAAAGATCAGAAGAATTTAAGAAGATTGTGATATTGTTTTTAGAGGATAAAATCAATTTTTGTTTTGCTTCTGCTTCCCACAATTAATACAGAACATCTTTATTTTGCATGAAGATCCGCAGTCTAATTATCACACCGTATGATGGGTATAAGAAGTAATACTACAAATGTCTAGATATTGTGCCAAGGGTGTGCTGGAATAGGCAACGCGTAATTAAGTCACTCCCACGTGACGCAGTCCTTCAAAGTATTAACTTGCGAGCGCACGGCTGGCCGTGATCACGTCCGTTCTTATGTTTTGACAATTTCTTTCCCTACATACACTGCCGGCCAAAAGTTTGGGACCGCTCTATATTTTATTACATTTTACAGCATAAGTACTGGGAAGTGTGGCTTCAGCGGTTCTGTAATGTTTCCCTGGGTTTAGAGAGAGGTAGTAGGAATTAGTTTACGTGCGTGTGTCTTATAGGTATAACCTTATTTTTTTATGCACAACCCTTCATCATATAATAGTATAATTCCGCGTGACATCTCTCTCATACGGTGGTCCGAAACTTTTGGCTGGCAGTGTGCATGACGCAGCGGTACGTGAAGCATTTGCTGTTTTTGTTGTTTTCTCGAAAATCCTGATTCAAAGTAGCCGTCCGAGGGTTAACACGAGTTGAGGGAGAGTGGAGAAAGATGAAATCTTTGATGTACGTATAAGTACGTGGGGAAAGAATGAGATTGGATTGAGTGTATGCGTGTGCGTGTGCGCGTGAGTATGTACCGCTGGATCGTGTCGTGAATTTCGTGCAAATGCGTCGGGAATACAATGCCAGTTCCGTTGACGAAGAGCTGCCTCTCGTCCTCACCGGAAATGAAGATGCGCGACGAGAGAAAGAAAGAGAGAGAGAGAGAGAGAGTGAGTGAGTGAGAAAAAGAAAGAGAAAGAGGTAGAGGGGAGGACACGTTGTATGTAATGCTTTCGGTGTTCTGTGGCAAACCAAGTCAGTCCTATAACGAGGCTAGTATGATAAGCAAACCCTTTGCACTCGATGTTTCTTTCGATGTACGTTAAGTAACGGATCGGATTATTGAAATATAAGAAGTAATTTTGATACGATGGTACGTTCATTTTCCACGTTGTTTTTCGTCGACACTAACGAGCTTCACATTCCCTCGATCCTACCTGGTGAACCCAGAATCTCAGGACCTAAGAACTGCCTTTATATAAGCCAGGGGTGGGCACGGTAGAGGCCCCTCAAACTCCTGCTTCCCCCACCAACTTCCCTTTCATGCAGCGGGTGCCTTCGTCGCGATACACGAGAGACGTGTCCACTACTTGCAACAGTTGCAACGGACGAAGCGTGTCCTTCCTCCATGGAATATAGGCCATTCCCTCAAATAGTTCAGGGAACCACAGCGACGACAACTGTATGTACCCCCTCCCTGATCCCTCCCAGAGACCTCCCGGAGGAGGTCCCCCCTACCCCCTTAATTGACGGTGTGCAGGTAAGTTTTCGGCCGTGACGTCACAAAAAGATAGTAGCCCTACCCGATCTATGTCGGAGCACGGAGCTGAGGATTAGACTTAGATCGTGACTGTACTGTATTCAATTATTCAATTATTATTCTTTATACTCTAGAGCAAGACGTCCCCATTCCACTCAGATGGAATGAAGGAATGAAGGAGTGGAGGATACGCATTCCTGCCTTCTGGGACCTTCTACTCAACTCACCACCATACACGTTTAATATTTTAATTTTTTTTGTGAAAAATAAAGAATGTTAGTAGCAAAATTAATGTGTTCTTTTCTCCCCACCCTGTACATGAATATTCGATAGTAGAATTAGATTATCATCTTCGACAATTTTGGGTAGAGAACCATTTTTCAAATTAGACAAACATAAAGTTTTGTATTAGGAGAATCTTCGTTTCCGATCTTCAAAAAATTTTCAAGCCACCGCACCGGCTTGACATTGAATTGTACTACTGAATTTTCGAAAATTTTCGAAATTCAGTAATGCAAGTCAATAACAAATCAGACGGTCGAAAACTTTTGAAAACCTCAAAAATTGAGTTTTGTATTACGAGAATATGATATCGAAGGATGTGGCACGAAATTCAGTAGTATAACTCAACGACGTGCCTGGCGCCGAATATTTTTCAAAAGCCTCAAAAATCGTGTTTTGTATTAAGCGAATATGATAGCGAAGTAGGTAGCACGAAAAGTCGGTAGTAAAGGTCAACAATAAGTCAGACATCCGAAAATTTGTTTTTCTAACAATAAGTTTCGCTATTTAAATCAGGATAGTAACTCGACGACATGTTAGACGGGCGTACATTTTTGCGGAAATCAGTAGTATAACTCTACGAAAAGTCGGACTTTCGGGAAAAATTGGTGGGTCAATAAAAATATACGCGGAGAGATACACTTTTTTAATAAATTGTCTTTATTTATTCACTGTAAATTTATATATAAAATGTTTGTATTGTACAGGATGTTTCAAAATTATATGTCGTGACCACTATAGCGTGATTCTGAACCTCTGGATCGGTGGAGATTTGTTACAAAAATGGGCCGCACAATTACCTTCACATTGAATCCCAAGGCCAGAATTGTTTTTTGTTTCATTGTATAGTGCTCATCGTAATGAACAAAAGTCTCAAAGAAATCATGCGTCTCATGTGTGTGTCAACCGTTCTCCTAGAAAACAACTTTAAAGATTTTATTTCATATTTCCACAGGGTGTCCTAAGATGGTAGAAACGTGTAGAGGGTGATTCTACACGGGAAAATGAGCATAAAATATAGAATAAATTTTTTGTCTCATTTGTCTCATCGTTTCCGAGAAAATTGACTGACAATCCGTCAAGTTGGCGTGAAGTAGAATGAGTCGTTCATGAACAGACACGTCAAACGATTCCTATTCAATAGCACGCGTGTTCGTCTAATTTTCGCGAACTGAAATTTCTCGGAAAGGAGGAGATAAAGAAAAAATTTTAATTCCAAAAAACTTTAGTTTACACATTAATTGAGCTTCATAGTATAGGATTTACGTATTTACCAGAAAAAAAGTCATGAAAACAAATTCAAAAGGCTCAGAAAATAATGCAATTTGACCAATGTCCTATGTCAAAGAATTAGTAATCAGAACTTTAAACGGCAATATTTCGAAAGTGAAAATATACGACATGCGGCGTCCTTCCTCTCTCTTACAACCATAGATATATAAATAACAAATATAAATGTAATAGTTTTCAAAAGATGTGTTTTATTTACAATGGTCAATCATGTCCTCGAAGTACGGCGGTAGATTTAATGTACAGCACTTACTTAGGGTCCATTCCGATTCACGCATGATGCGCATACACTGTATAGTGTAGTATAGGAGTCTCTATACATACACTATACAGTGTATGCGCATCATGCGTGAATCGGAATGCACCCTTGGTGAATAGGCTGACTTACCTAATTTCTCTCAAACATGTTACTCAACTAATTCTATCAAATTTTCACATTTCATTTCGCCTTAACTCAATACCTGATACTTACATTTCATAAATAATTCTATGGTCGAATACAGATGTTAATTAGGGGAAGTCAGCCTTTGTACTAAAATTAAGCTATGAATGTAAATATATGACAATTGTAAAATTAGATGATCTACAACATATATATAATGTACCTAAATACTATGTACATTCGGCTAAATATTTCATGTGCTTTAAAGTGAGAGATATCTCTTTTCCAACAAACATATAAATATTTCCAACTTTTTTGGAAGTATGAACATTATATTATACATATTTCACATTAAAGGAAATAATATAGTAAACAATATTTTTCACATATCACCGCGTCTTGAAGAAGTTCTATGCGTCGTGTCTTAAAGCAATCAAAGTTTCCGTGGTCGTCCCCGCTTTCTTAGTTTTTTAATCTTGCGCGTCACTGATCTCGTGGTATGTAATTTTTTTTGAATGTTTGTTACCGTCTTTGGGGTTTTTCGCATACTTCTATGCTTCTTCAAATGTTGTACGAAAAGCAATCTAGACTTTATCAGCTTCTGGCATATGTGACACCTGCGTACCTTGTGTTCTGTAAAGTGAGAGCACAGAAATAAAATGTTACATGGTACCTAACATTAGTGAACAAATACTTAATATTAACACTAACCGTACCGCGACCGGTCAAATGACTGCTTTCACATTTTTTATTTTTTAATTATTGAAAATATAAAGATGTGCTTTCATTGGAAATTATTCAATAAATTTCTTTATTCGAGCACGTATTATTATAAAAATTGTGAATTATCTAAATAAGTTCAGTCTTGTAATTTTTATAAAACAATGTCTAATATATATAATATGTATAATATGTAAAATATATATATATATATGTATATATATATATCCGATACATTTTGTACCCGGTACGGTTAGTGTTAAAAAATCAACAAAGAGTTTAACGAAAATTTACCAGTTTTTTTTGTACCGTGTTGCAAACAATGTGCTCTCAACAAGGGAGCACTCGGAAACCATCTGCCGCAATCGGAACAACTCAATTTCTTTACTTCCCATGTACAATTTAGTCGTTGATTTCTTTTTCTTTTGATGTTTTTAATCATAGTCAATTCTTTTTTTGATTCAATAGATTCCTTTTTCTCTTCCACCTCTTTAGATTGCCGTTCGATCGACGATTTACTTAATCTACGTTTCTTCCTTTGAGAATGTTCCGAACGCACGTGACGTGCTAAAACCACGACAACATCGAACTTCTCTTGACATATTTTACAAGTATACTCTTTCTTCACCGCATCTTCGTTTGTTCTACTTGAATGTTTAATTTTCTGTTCTTTAAATCGAATCGAATTCGATGGTGATTTCGAACATACTCGTAAATGAGTTTCGAATGCTCTTTGCTGTCGAAAGTTTCTTGCACAGTGTTGGCACTGTAGTAACATCTTTTTGGAATTTGACTGCGACGATTCTTCGTCTGAATCTCCTACCATAATAATTTCATTCTCTTTATCACTAGAATACTTATCCTTACTATCGTCTATAGTTATTTCAACAACATCCCTCTTTGACTGGAGCATATTCTCTTCTTCGTCAACGTCGATTTCAATCACTTCAACTTCCTTACGTTTAACCTTCTTCATTCTTTTCGCGTCGTTACTCCTTTGACGGTATTTCTTCCGTTTACCTCTTTTCTTAACATTGTTGTCCTCTTCGCTCAGAAGAGACGCCGGTTGAATAATTATTTCTGAATCTTCACGGTTCACAGAAATTAATTGTTGTTTACGAGATCTTTTCGTTCTATACTGCATTTGTGTCGATTCAGGTGATACACATTCTATGGAGCCGTTCGCTAGATCTAAATTCGTGTTGTTTGATATTCCATTCATCGTTGAATCTGTAAATAATTCCAGAGATTCTTTTTCACTGTCTACTAAATTCAATTTTCTCTCTGTCAATGTATTGGAAATGTGATTGCAATTAGAATTATTATCCACTGAATGATCGCATTCAGATTGCTTAACATTTGCGAAACTGTCTTGTTCTGTATCAAGTTTCTTATTTAATTGCCGCCTTGATGATTTCGATTCGGCCGTTTTAAGATTCCGAAGTGTTGTTTGAATCTCGTCGAAAGTTAACTCAGAATCAGATTGATCACCTTCGAAGAGAATGTACTGTACAGTTGACTGTTCTAAAATTTCACTGTCGCTTTCATCCTCTTCTTGATATTCTTCCGAATTGTCTGCTAAATCAAAGCAATACTTTATTATACAATTGTATTACAACACAAAACAATAAAGCAATACTTTAAGTACATACCAATATTTACAGGACAATTGTCCATCATTAAGTATGTCAAGTCTGAGTGTTTATCATCAGATGCATATATAATGTTAGAAACTCGTTTCATATGTAGATTTAAATTAGAATCCTCCATCAAGGTTGAGTTTTCTTCCCATGAATCATCTTCCTTTTGCAATGTTTCATGTTTGGTTTCAATTTTGTTTTCGTTGTGTATCAGTATATCGTCTGTTGAATCATTCTTAGAAAAGAATATTGGCGGCTGTGTTGTCAGTAATTGCTTTTTTATTTGTGTTGGTTTCCTTACAGTTCTAACAGCACCTTCACCTATCAATCTTTCAACGTCAGACCTGAAACCATTTCATTATTTGGCATTAGAAATTGAAACCTTTTAATAAAATCTCTAAATTGGACAATAAATATGATATAAAAATTAAGACTCACTTCATGAGAAACTGAAAACTTGTCGGAGGCACTCCAGACTCGTCATACATTGCTACAGCAAAAATTTCTTCTGAATCTTCAACTGCATATAATGCTAACTGTTGACCCGTAGCGGTTACAAATGTAGCTATTGTTTCTTCATCTTCGTATTGGTCATCGCTTGTTATTCTACTACAACCGATTTCAGATTCACTCTCTTCTGGTTCCGATAACTATAGATATGTATAGAAAAAAACATAATGAGTTTTTAATATCTAACTTTAACACTTAATTTCACAGTCTTAAAAATTTTCTAATATTTACCAATATATCCTGATTATTCGCATCATCTGGTAACCATTCCTGTTTAGCAATGTTTGTTGTAGATAACGATACAGAATCTTCAACAAATTCAACAGGTATTGTTGCGTTTATATCTCTTTCAAAATATTCAACTGCTTCTTTAGATTCGCAAACAGCTTCTTCAGAAATTTGTTGGTCTAAATCCATGTTTTCGTCTACTACTATTTCTTCGCCAACAACCTATGAAAATTTATAGTTAAGAAAGTGAACATTTAATCTTGCATAGTTTAGTATTACTCGTCCACGAGAAGTTATTCATTATATACATATAGTAAATATAATCTACTAGGCTCTTGTGTAACATATTAAAGAAATCTGAGATTCGACTCTGCGTTAATGAATTAACAGATTACTGATCGAGGGTATTTTCAACAGTAGCCAAAGCATTTTCCTCAATATCATTGCATCTTTCTATGAAACTTCGTAAAACATTTACATACTATGAAAATAATTCAAGTTAAAGGAAGTTTTATTTCGATTTATAGAGGTTTTTAAAGTGCAGCGGAAGGAAATAAACAAAATTTTTCAAGTTAACGCTAAAGCTATCACTGCCGGTCAAATGACTGGTTTTATATTTTTCAATTTACAATTATTGAAATTATGAAGTTGTTTACATGGAAACTTACTCGATAAATTTCTTTATCTAAAGAAATAGAGCCTTGTCATTTTTATAAGCTAAAATATTTGAATCGTTTTTAGTGCTCGATAGGTTTAGTATTAAAGAGTTCCTTATTATCGAGGTTTGACTGTATATGAGCTTTTTAGTATTGTATTATAATATTGAATATTTCATTACCAGCGACTCTTCTATATGCTCATATTTTGGTAGAACCATAAATTCGGTTGAACTTTCGTCCATTGTACACGGTGTTTGCATGATTTCTTCGGAAACCATTTTTTTATAACTATCAATGTTATCCATAAACGACATGTTTTTGTACTATATTTCTTGCCCACTTATGTCACGTCCTCAGTGCATGTGTTATTAACATGAAGTCCCTAAAACAGAATCAACACATATTTTTAGAATTAATTAGTATAGACAATTTAATTATTAAACATTATCGAAGTCACATCATTCACGAAAATGATAATGGTTTTCTATCCATCAGTACATTTTAGGGTTACAAAATAGTCGCTTTACAATTAGCCATAAATTAATTAAATATATCCTGTTTCGTATGCAATAAAAAAAATGTGTACATCATGAATGCTCGTATTTGTAAATGTATTAGCTAAAAAGAATGCACAACACCTTTGAACAACCATAATGTTCTATAATATCATAACCCAAATAATGTAATTAAAAATGGTTATCGTGGAGCATGTATTCTATTTTATTTACAATGTTTCTTTAATAACTATCAAGTCCGGTTTTCCACACGTATAAGAAGATAGAATAAAACATACATTAAACTATTGAATGTAACACAAGCTTCCGTCTTCCAATTTACGTTCATACATAATTAATATTAGATACACACAGAAGTTATGCTATATATGTACACATGTACTTAAAAACATAACCCCCAGCTATTACGCGTTACGCACGTTTACGCATTTGGGAAGTACATCTTGAAGTTGTCATAGGTTTCGAGTGGATTTTCTTGTCGATGAAATTCTAGCTCGATACAATGTTATGTTTTCGTAACTAAATACTGTACAAGTAAAGATGAAATAGCTAAAAATAGAAATTAAAGTTACATAGACATGCGACTCGATATATCAAAGGAAGCTGCAAAGAGTTCAATGCAGTTCGATGCAAATGCTGCACATCGAAATTGCACGATGCACTCTGCACGATGCAAACATTATTTTACATTTTCACAAGACAAATCGCAGCACTGGTGTGGTCAAGAATAATACAATTATGTACAAAACGTCAATGTGTTCAAGCAATTGTTAATTCTAAACTTGACTACAATTACCCCTTCCACCGCTCTCGATTGGACAAGTTTGGCACGTGATATTCAAGTATATAGCTGAAGTTGTACATATATGTAGGTGTGTCTTGTCAGCTGATGCACTATCAATAATCGTTGTATTAAACTACGTTTGTTTTGCAAAGAAAATCTTCCCTGTCATCCTTATTTCGTTTATAATGGCTCTTCATTCCGCAGGAAAGGGTAAACTTCTCGCAGTGATCGGAGATGAGGTAAATACAATTAATACTTCATGTCTTATATTTTAGAATGAATTACAAAACTTTCGTTTTAGGATACGTGTGTGGGATTTCTTTTGGGTGGAGTTGGCGAGATTAACAAGCACCGTCAATCCAATTTTATGGTTGTAGATAAAAGTATGCATATTTTTCTGTAGGAATTACTTCTTTCTGATTAACTACTCTTAATGTCGATGTGTCATGCTTGATGTTCTTTGAAGATTATTGTTTCAAACTGTACATATAATATACTATTTACAGATACACCGGTGAGCGATATAGAAGATACGTTTAAGCGTTTTATTAAGCGAGATGATATCGATATCATCCTTATCAACCAAAGTGTAAGTATCAAATGTATTTTTAGAAGTTATATATTTTCTCAAAAATGTTAGAAATATTATAGTATAATCACTAGATAGCAGATCTTTCTGCAAAATGGACATTTTCTATCTCAATCACAACAAACTAGAGTGAAGTAGAAATCTATTTTCTTTCTTTATATGTTTAATAGGTTGAAAATAGTATAAGAGTATTTTTAAATTCTTCTAATCTTTTTACTGTTTTAAATTACACCTAACATATTTTTTATGAATGCATAAAATCCGCTGTCTAATAATCACCGACTAGGTATAAGGATAGACCTATTGTCCAATGTATTTTTTCAGCCCACTTTTCGAGAGCCATGTAACATTTCATTTCACGCGATTTAGACTAGTTTATGCCAGAATCTTCGTGTCACAAATAAATACATAAGTCTATTTCTGTTCTGAATAGTTTGTTTTGCGTGCTGGATCACTTCATTTGCATGCAAATAGGTGAAATTAAAATGGTAATGGGGCTACGTGACTCCACAAAAATACATTGGACTAAAGTATCTTGCTTAAAATTCAGTAGAATCCCGTTTCTTTGAATTAACATTCTAATAATATCCTTCTGAGCCGGATGAACGGGATTCTACTGGAATTGTATTTGTACAATAAAAAGTTTTATTATTTGTTTAAGATCGCAGAACTGATTCGTCATGTAATCGATAGTCATACTCAACCAATACCATCGGTCTTAGAAATTCCCAGTAAAGACCATCCCTACGACGCTAGTAAAGACTCCATTCTAAGACGTGCTAAGGTAAGATTATATTATTTCTAACTGCACTAAATAACATACATACATATCTATACTAATCCATATTTTATGCATTCGCATCCTAGATCATTTTCATGTGATATTTGAAATGAAAAATTTATTTTTTAATTTATAATACATAGATATGAAGGTCATTGCCCTTATTTTACTGTAACTATCAAAATGGAATCAGATCGTTTACTTCTAGCGGTTTTCTATCATCGCATATATTTTTCATAAATAATAAAAAATACTTGTACATATTAACCCTTGATAATTAATAACAGAATTGTTATTGAATATTAATTAAACCATAAACATTACTTAAAGGTCAATTAATTAGATTTGTTAATTTTACTTTGCAGGGAATGTTTAACCCAGAAGATATACATTAATCTATGTACATAAAATGTTGAGTCGTATAAAACATATAAAAATCTATGACTTGTATTGTACTTGTTAATCTCTATATGTAATGTTACCACGTTGTTATAGCCTGCACATAAAGAATAGACATGTGTTCTACATTCCAGTATTTATTTTGAACTTCAATAGTTTATTACGACCATTAAGTTCTTTTTGAAATTTCTGTGTATATCTTAATATGTACAGATATATGATATTGCAATAATTTTAAAAAAGTATATATTACTGTACTGTAACATACTCAAACTTTGATTGCCTAAATAAATACGTATGTTACACACAAATGTAATAAGTATAAGAATATTATTTAAAATATATATCTGGGTACACAATAGCATGAACGATTATATTAAAAGACACGGAATCTTCGAAAATATATTCCGAAAAATCAATACATTAATATCATACTCGTGAAAATATTTATTAAAGATTTTCATGCACGTTCGTATAATAATTATATTCAGCTATCACACATTTACTAGCATTAACAAAATCATACAACACCATTACTCAGGTTTCACAATTAACATGTATCATTTAATATATTTCCTGATGTAGAAACTGTAAAGAGTAGAAAACGTATTAATGCTTATAACAATAAATATACACGCACAAATATTAGACAAATTTGTTATTAAAAAAAAACAAACATGATTATTAGAATACCAAGAATAATCACACTATCTACGTATATCCGAACACACGACAGTTATAGCTGTCCAAAATAAATTATAATAGGTAATGGTAAATTATGCTTAATTATGCTTTATAGTTCGTGTACATATTTTGTATACGAAGAACACAGTCATGTGGTAATTGATGGTAACAAAGGGGTTACTATTATTTATGTAGTTAGCATTAGTATGATGAAAGCAGATCAAATTATTCTTAAACTCTTAATATTTGAAGTCAGGTGTCTCGTTCCTCAGTTGCAGACATGAACAGTTTCTGGATAGTATAAGTAACTTTAACTGAAAGTAATAAATTTTTATAATTACTTAATTATGAACAATGTATAAGTGAAGCCAACAATGTATAAGTAATCTTGTATTACGTACAATTCATTTTTTGAAGCCATACTGGCCTATTTGTCCATTTAACGCCCGCAAAATAGGCTGGAATACCAGATAAAGTTATTAAAGTACCTACACCGACTTCGTATGGCCTTTCATAACAAGGAACAATGATCAAAAATGCACATATAGCCACGAATGAGATAGGTATCCATAGAGGCATCTATAAAAGCACATTTTCAAAATATATTTTGGAAAATATATATTTGTGTTTATATTATTATTGATTATGTAACGTACCTTTATTGGTCGATGCATATTTGGTTCTTTATAACGAAGCCATAGAACACCAGCTACTGATAGCATGATAAAGAATGATTCAACTATACTGCAGTACGTGATTAATACAAAAATATCACTTGTACAGAGCATTATTAGAGATAAAATGCACTATAAATAAACACAAAAGGAGAAATTATGGGCGTTTAGAGAAATTACAGATTTATAATTATATTATATGTAAATGTGTATCTTCGATACTTACGAGAAACATTAAGGCAGGCGTAGGTGTAAATCTTGAAACATTAATGTGACCTAACATTGATGGAAAATGACCATTTCTAGCGCCAACAAAACACAATCTAGATGATGTCATAATGTGAACACTCAATCCTCCAAATGCAGACACAGCTACCATTACTGGTATTATCCAAGACATTACACCAAGTATTTGGTCTCCGAATGTCTAACAAAGGTTAATTCAATTAGTTTCTTTTTAAAGACTTATACACGGATACGAAAGAATGTATATTTACCACTGCTATTGCATGAGAAGCAATCATAGCGGTTGGTGTTAAAACTGATAAATACGCAACGTTTGCCAATACATATATCGAAGTAACTAAAGGTAATGATATGTAGATAGCTCGTGGTAAATTTCTGCAAAACCGAGGAATTTGTTCAATATATAAAAGTAAAAGAATTAACATGATACAGTGTAAAGCTATATTACATACACATAAGGATCTTTTAATTCTTCTGTCATGAAGTTTAGATAATTCCACCCAGAGTATGAAAATATACCAGAATAGAAAGCCACTGCAATTTTGCCAGGCTCTGTACGAGTATTTTCAAAAGAATTTTCAAAATTTTCTGTATGACCTACAAATGGATGTTGTTGTTATCAAATCGAAAAAAATGATCTTTAAAAAATGGAAAGTTTTCTCCACTTACAGTCGAGTTGGAAAGTAAATTAATAATTGACGTATACAAGTATGAATATGATATATATCTTTAATAATGTTAATATATGTTTTATTGATGTATTTGCTTATCTAAATACGTTAGTAAAACATATATTATCTTTATTAAAGATATATCATATTCATTTACCTTACTTTCCGACTCTACCATATCTGAATTATGCTTACCTAGTGATAACCAAGTAAGGCCAGCAATGACTATAATTCCTAATGCTCCAATTTTAGTGAACATAAATACATTCTGCATTTTAGATGTTTCTTTAACATCGTAACAATTTGCAAATGTAAGTAAACCTATTAAAAAATTATACAAAGAAGTTATCAGTAATATAAACCACACACACACATTTAAAAGAAGTACTTTGTGTGCATTTTGTTTTAAATTTAAAAAACATGTCTTACAAATAGTGACTGCTGCTATTAATCGTACACTATAGTCTGGAATAGCACAATTTGGAAAGAATGGTTGCAAAACATATTGTGCAAAAGTTAGTCCCATAATAGCATTAGTAGTTGGTCTGAAAATAAATAATCTCGTAATTATTTTCATAGTATTACATTTTGCTTACTCGAGGGTACATATAGTAGTTAAATTTCTTCGTTTCTTAGAAGATTCAACTTACACAACAATTAAATTGGCAGCCCATAAGTACAAGAAAGACGGTAGCGCTCCAAAAGATTCACAGATATAAACATAATCACCACCACTACGAGGTATACAAGTTCCTAATTCAGCATAACATAATGCTCCAATCATAGAGAGTAACCCACATAAAACCCAAATAATTAAAGATACTCCGACGCTTCCTACTTCTGTAATAACACCTTTTGGAGAAATGAAAATACCTAAACAAGCATATAAATTTTATTGTGTTAATACACATAGTACAAATTGTAAATATATCTATGATACTTTATACAATGTATGTTTTTTTTTTGTGCTAATATTTATAACTTATTCACTTATTATATATCAAAACTAAAACTTGTGTGCAATGTTTACCTGAACCGCATATAATTCCTACAATAATTGCAACACCTTCTAAAAGACCAAGCTGTTTTTTCATTTGTACTTTCTCCACACTATCCCTCTGCTTTATGCTCTGTGATTCATTGTCTGAATTTAATAACTGCATTTCTTTTGGAGATTCATCAAATATTTGGGAAACCATCTTGACTATGTGAAATAAATATAATGTATAATAGATCGCACGAGTTAGATATGAATTATGATGCCAGCATAATACAAGGCGAAGCTCTTAATGAAATATATATACATATACTATGAAAGACAATGTAATGATTGTCATATATGTGGTTATTTGAATTTCTTGATCAATTATTACGAATGATTTGAATTTACAAACATTACTTTAGATTTTATAGAGAAAATAAACATACCTCACGGAAGACAAACTGCTCAACTTAACTTATAATACTGACTGTTTCGTTATATTTGGTGTCAGAGGTAGATTCATATATTAACATATAGATTAAAATACCCACATGTTAATTATTATCTATGAACGTCTATTGTCTGAAGGCTTTCTTGAATGTAGGGCATCATCTAAAAATGAAAATGCTTTCAGTGTCGACTAACACAATTTTCGAAAATATACAATAAGTTTTAACGAGATATAAGTAGAATTTAGTAAAGCTTTACAACAATACAGACTAATCAAACAATTTATTTTCCTTTTGGTCTATGAATTCCCAATTTAAATACTTCTATTCAACTAAAAAATAATCGTAGGTTATACATGTGGGAAACGCACGTGCATTGCAATTTTGTAACTGTCATAGACTACCTGCTTGTACTAAGGTAACTAAGGTAAGTATAAGTACACCCTATTTAGGAAGGACTTTCTTATTGCAGAATAAAATAAAGTAAATTTTTAATTAATATTACTAGTATTATACATTGTACATTCTAATAAAAATGTGGTAAAAATATACAAAAAACCGGAAGTGTTATTATGCAAATTTTATTTTTATAAGGTATATTATAGTTACATAAATTATATATATTGATTATAGAGTATACAAACGTATTTTGTATATGCACAAGCGATTTACATTTTATTTATATATATAAGTAGAATAATACAAATACTTTTCAAGAAGCTCACATTGTCAGTATAAATAAATTGTATTCAACTCAACCTTATTGGTGTACACATATAAATATATGTATTCATAATTACATACAAAAAATATGGAACAACAGAAGAACAATCTGCATCATGTGATAAAACAAAGAGAAACAGGTTACAAACTGAATTTTAAAAAGTTTCGTCAAGGTTTTGTACGGCGATATACGCTACAAATATGACTTTTAAATTTTTATATAAGGTGTTCCAAAAGTATGTAATTTAGTATGATGAAAGAAATGTGTGTGTGTGTGTGTAATAAACTATAGACTTATATGCATGATAAGTACCTATAAGTATATATATATACTTACGTGTGTATGTATTTAGACTTATGTACATACAAGCATTCCAAGAATAAAGAATCTATAATATATTTATATATGTTATATACTATGCTTCACAGATCTCAAGTACGTTCCTATTGTAGAAAAATTTTTTATTACAGTCTAGATTTTAAATTAATGAATGTTTAGTAAATAATTATAACATATGTTGTTTACATATATATATAGTTATTATCGTTTATAAGAATTTTAAATATATTCAAAATTTTTTCTATCTAACACAAATTTGTGAAACAATAAACGGTTGATTCATTATACATTAAATATGTTACTGTTAAAACATACACATGTATTTATTTATTTAATTCGGGACATGCATGGACTTGCTTGTAGCAATAATTTAAGGTTATGTTACTAATGTATTCAGCGAACGAAAAAGATGGCGTGTTTGTCGAATTCTGTGATAAGTGTAATAAATGGATTCGCGTTGAAATACGTAAACTGAATTTTGGAAGGTTATGTCCGATAGATTGACATAAACTTTGTACAGAATTGCTGACATAGTATCGGCAATAAGTGTGAGGAAACAGAAGAGAACACAGAGAATTATCATCATCGAAAAAATACGTAACTGATAGTCAATAAAACAAAGTATGACGTCTAGGAAACGATAGAACTATTGCTTTGATAGCCCATCATCTTTTCGAAGGAATAGTTAATAAACAGGAAAAATAATGGAAAAACGCACAGTCCATTCATTTAATGGGCTTGCCATTTTCGTCTTTCTCCTTTATTTTACGAACGTGTCCAGTGATCCAATTAAAACGACAAAGATTATAGATTTTATGAAAAGTGATACAGAATTATGCCCAGTACCAGTATTTTTATATACCGACACTATTATAAGTACTTGTGCTAACGAATCATATCCAGTAGGAACTGTGACAACAGATTATACATTTAGAAATATGTTCTTGTGTCTCATATTTTACGATGCATGGTATAAAGTCTGTCAATCGAGGCAATTGCAGGATTCGTTTAATGCACATTTTACCGATGGAAAAGCTTTTAACAGTTATTTACAGCAATTAGCTCCCAAGGAGGAGGATAAAGATGGAAGTATATTTTGTAAAAACGTTAAGGGCGTAACATTCTCACATGAAAAGATAAAGTCAAAGCTATCATTTCTACACAATTTTGATAGTCACGCTAAGTGTTTACCCTTTTGTTTTGATATGAACGATCACTTTATTCCACTATGTGAAATATTAGCTTGGAGTAAAAATATTGATACCGATGCGAAGAAGTTGGCCACCAAGTCTCAGACAGAAAATATAACGTTAAAAAAGAACCAAAGTCTAAATGAAGATCAAAGTTCGAAAGGACAGAAACCAATCAAGAATTCACAAATTACTACGATCAAGATACACGAAGATAGTAAACCAAATGATGAAGTTGAAGAAAATACATCTTACAAGGATAAGGCAAAGTCATCGAGTTCAGAAAGAAAGCCAGTGCAAACAACTGAAACAAAACTGAACCCTATGAATGATCAGGAACATGGGGATGATCAAACAGTAAGTCGGAAGGAAACAAATATCAAACCAGCTGATCCTAAGGATGTACATACAGAACCAGAGATTTTACAGAAGAAACCACAGGGTGTAAGCAAGGAATCTCAGGATGCAAACAAAAGCTTACAAGATATGAACAAGGGTTTACAAGATGCCGACAAAATTCTACAAAGTATAGACAAGCCGCAAACTACAAACAAGGAATCACAGAATTTAGATAAAGAATTGCAGAATGGAGACAAGGAATTACAAAATATAGACAAGGAACTACAGACTGAGGGTCCACCCACCGTAAATAAAGATTTGCCAATTACAAATAAGGAATCCGATGAACTTGCTGCGAATACTGAAACTAATCCAGATGAATTGAATCGTTCAGGAGATGAAAAATTAATTGATGGTAATGATCTGTAAATATTTGGATTTTTTAATTTCATGTGTAATCTGCACTTGTTTATGTAACTATGTTTTTAGATCAAAATGATCAGGGTGGGCTCGATGCACTTGTTGATACAGGTACAACAATTTGAATATTAAGCTAAAATTTCAACAGGTACATTATTACTGGTCTGTTTTTAATAAGGATCTTTTTCGCAGATCAACCTCAAAATATGCACAAACCTTCAGAAGAAAAGGTATCTTCTTTTCATACTATGAGGACAGACGAAGAATCCCACTTTTTTACATACTTTACCGTACTCTCCTTGATCTCTATTGTTGCGTACATTGGTTATTGTAATAAACAAAAGGTAATGGATTATTTTGAATGAATGAAATTCTTTCTATACACTGTTGCTAATTCCACTTTTTTTATATTATAGATACTAGCGATTGTACTAGAAGGACGAAGATCACGAAACAGTCGTGGTAGACGGCGTCCTAGCACAGCCAATTATCGTAAACTAGATTGTACATTAGAGGAAGCAGTTACGTCACAGTGTAATGCAAATGTTACCCATGTTATATATTAATGCATGTAATGTATTTGATACATCAAAATAACTGTATAATAGCACCCCACGTGCAACGTATTTTGTATTTAAGTATACTTCCATTATAATATGAGTTTATTTTGAACGAATTAACAATCTTTTTGTGTTCTATAAATCTTCACCGTCTTAGAACTATTGCTAAATAATATAGTAAAACTTGATTATAAGTTATCATGGTATAATATTGGGTTGGAACGAAAGTTCGTAGCTCAAAGTTCGTAAAACTCAAAGATAAAATTAGGATATTTATACATAGATTTGTTTAATAACATATTTTCCATCCTTTTCTATTACTTTTTGCCATTTTTTAGGTGGCTTATCATGTTATTCGATAAACCTATGAATAAATATCTTAATTTTAACTTTCGATCCAACCTAATATTTTCCTAAAATTTCACTTTTTATTTGATTTTATTATATCAGAACAATTTTCTTTAATACAAACAAATGAAATCTATATCTTCAGTTGCTTTCTACGTATTACACGTATACTTATTAGATTTATGTACTCTATCGTATTCTTATTAAATATTTTATTTAGCAAGTACATTTTTTATTTACTAGAAATAGGTTCGACTTTTTTTTCAAGTCAATACAGAATTATTTTGGTTTGCTTTTTTATAATGTGTTACATTTGTTCCTCAAGTTCTCACAGTACGGCTTTTAATAATACAATTTTGGTATATGGGTTTGTGGTACTTAGAAAATGCAGTCAGACATTAAAGTTTATATATACCTGATAAAATTCAAATATTAAAAAAAGTTACGCATATTTTATGGATGTTGGCTATTTTTTCGTTGAATTGTGAAAGATAACGACTTTTTTGAGTCTTTGAAAACATGCAATGTCATTATTGTAATTTGATTAATTTCAACATATTATGTGCGGAAAAGGTATTCCTACTGATATTTTGTCCGACAGTGCACAGAAAATGTGTCAATATATTTATAATAACTGCTTATTTACTTTCGTATGTTTTTATTCTCTTCGAGAATGAATGTATTTACACACATCTTCTTCTGTCTAATTTTGATGAATAAATGGAGTCATGTAAATATAATATTAAAAAAATTGTTTCATAATTTTAGTGCACAATGGAGACAGATATTTGTACGTGTTAATATGTATTAATATGAAAGTCTTAGTCATATATTTACAATGAGTTTGCTCGAAATTGTACCGAATTAATTTATCACACGAAATGCCGTCCACTTATACACGGTACGCTCTAAAAATATTGTAAGTTTCAGTATCAAATATTTAATAAATTTCATACAACAATATCATTGCATCCTTTGTCGATAAGCAACGAACCTGTATATAAATAATAAACCGTTTGCTTGTTCTTCCTATGATGCTTTAATTTGTTACATTTTATGAAGTACAGGATAATCGCAATTGTATAACTACGAAAATTGTAGAAATATCTTGATGGGGTGAAGAAATTCTTTTTATCATTGATCATTTGAAGAGGCATAATTGAAGATTGAGGAAATAAAAGTACCCTCGGATTTTTATTGGAACCGTTTCCCTTAAAATTCTTGTACATGTTAAAATTTCATTTCTCAAGTTTCCATTATTCTATTTACAAATAAATAAACAACATACTTTTCTGCTATTATTTAGGACAGTAGCACGCGTCTTTAGTTTGTTGCAATATCCAATTTAGATGCGGACCCACTGTCGTGTAAATCGAAACTGCAGGTTCGTTGCCACATTCATTTACGTCCGAAATGATGCCTGTTGCAAAATATAAATTTTCTTATCAGTAAAGATCCTGTCAATTTTTGTTCACATATATAGAAATAAAGCCCAATAATATTTACATACCAACAAGATCATAGATTCCTGCATACGAACGATATTGAACTGAGAAACCTACATCGTTCTGAAAAAATATATTCATTTTATACTATATGTTTATATAGTTATATGCTTATATGTATAGGAAGCAAAATACATGAATTGATATATGTATGTATAGATTCATTCTGAAATTGCATACCGGAAACCGTTGTTAGTAAATAATAATAAATTACAAGTAATTATTGGTACTGTTCTAAAATAAAAACCAGGATTTTTAAGGATTTAAAAATGAAGGTAATAGGTAAATGCGCGTTGATAATAATTAATTATAATTATATCATACCTCACATACTATAGAATTTCCACCTAAAACACCAGCACAACCGGAGTCTTTGTGGAAGTTCATAGGATTTATTCCGGATTTAATGCATTCATTGTGACCTAAAATCGGAAGTCCTAATTTCCGTGGACGACAGGTTTGATTGTTGTTCTTATCTTCAGTTTTGCTGACTGTCCATCCAACCAGGGTTCCTACTTGACCGAGGTAGGTCGAACCTGGAAGTGAGTATGTTCAGTATGTATAATACGTTTCAGGATAAAAATTGTTAAGCAAAAGCACGAATTTTCAAGTTTAATAATGATTTAAAAAATGTAGATACACTTGTTTTTTAGCACGATGAAACTACAAGGGATGACATCACCCTCTAAATGGTCAATCAGTGTCTTTACTTTTTCGTGATTTTTAAATTTTCTTAAAGAATACCTGGATTCGGCAGACAGATAGGCGATATCCTCCTTTCGAATTTGATTGGTTGGCTTAATTTGATTAACGCCAAATCATGGGCGCGAGAGCCTGGATTATATTCCGGGTAAAGGAACACTGATTCTACGCTGAGCGTCGCCGATGATACGTCCAAGCTGCATTTGTCGTATTCTCCAAGAGAAACTTTGATTTCTGCCGGAGTTATGCTATTAAAATATACACGAATTATTGTCAAATTTGAACAATCACTAGAATAAAATAATTTAGTTAATGAAAGGTTTAATTGCGTCCACTTTGACACTGAAAACGTTACGATAAGTTCAAATTATTATACAGGTTCACTCAGAAAAGTGTGCCACCTAAATTACATAATTAGTTTTTTTATCGAGATGTAAAAGTAATCTTGAGTTTTAAAAATGGAAAAAAGATGGTCATTTCATTTCCTAATGTTGGTTTTATTCTTAAGAGGAGCACGTTACGAACCTGACTAGTTGGCTGGCTGCGGTTAAAATATAACGATCGTTGATCAGGACTCCGCTGAAGGATAATTGCGATCTCACATGAACGTTGGCCAGCCACGGGAACTCGTGCGCTATGGTGTACTCTCCGCCGAGAATCCGCGATTCACCGGATCGATTCGGTCGTCCGCACACTACATATTTATGCACATTCGAACAATTTAACACGAACGTCATTAGAGATTGATGCTGTAAAGCACGGCGATTTACGCAGCATAGTTTACTCACTGCAGCTCCCGCAACTTTTGAATCTGCCGAACAGGAAGTCCAAAACGCCTCTCGTTTGTCTCGTTTTATTTCTCTCGATTAAGTCCTGCCGAATAAGTAGACTTTTTGATCAAACTAATTGAAAATTTTGCGGTCAGTTTGTTTACAATACACGTATGCACGTATTTATGTGCGAATTGTTCGCAGCAAAAGCAAAAATTCAATCAGATATACGAAATCACAGTTTTGTCATGTAAATATGCATTGTGAGCTTCACCATTTAATATTCATTCTCATGCAAACGACAGCGCAGACATTAATACTCGTACGCTACTTGGATGAATATTCATCTGTCATCTATTAATTTATTATTATAGACTCTACTAGAATGTATAAAATTACGCCAATGTTTGTGTAGCGTCGAGGACATACACGATCAGATAGAAAAATATGTGCACACTTTTCAATTCCCGCGTGAATCTAACTGCAAGTAGAAGAAGCGGACGAAACCGGAAGTAGCGAAGGAAGATGCGCCTTACTGGAGTGTCGAATTGGTCGCAGCGAATTGTTCCCGAAATTAGCAGAACGACGCAGACGAGATACTTGACAATGTCTTGTAGCTTCATGGCTTTTCTCTTGACTGTTGGAACGGTACTGGTCTCGGCTAAACAACTGGTTTGTATAGCGGGACTATCGTCGCCCGCATCCAACAGGCCCCCAAGGCTTTTTCTTCGCGATTCCCACGCCTAAGTTCGAAACTTCTTTTCGAGGATACCGATTCGAGAATGTCCTCGACATGTTTCGTTTTCGTTAGGACTTTAGGTGACGGGGAACCGGTTTGCTGGTACTGTTAGATGCTTTTTGGCGCACCAGTCGATTCATCTACTGAAAATGGAACACGTTACATTGGGTTGAAGCAAAAATAATAGTTTTTGTTCTTGAATCTTAAAGCTAGTATATGTATATTTTGCTTTATTTGCCAATTTGGTCGCGTTATTAGTAGATTGCGGATCTTTATGCATTTATGAAGAAATTGGTTGCGCGAAATATAGAACAGTAAAAGATTCTAAAAATTCAAGAATGTTGTAATGTTGCTTTTAATGTAACAAAGTCGTTAAGGAATGAAATCAATTTCTATGTTATTCCTGCTTCCCATAATCAATGCAAAACATTTTTATTTTGCATAAAGATTCACAGTCTAGTTATTAGATTTTGAAAAATTAATTGTTTTCTACTAAAATATTAGAAGAATTTATTTTTTAAAATGTTAAAAATTCGGTTATTGAGGAAAGGCGGAGTTTGCTATAGTCATCCTAACAGATTTTTGTGAATACACAAAATATAGTTTGTACAACCATATTTTTTGGTTGATCGATACGTCAGGGTCATCGCGGTGGAAGTACCTTTTTGTAAATAATTACCTAGAACTTTGTGTTGTTTTATTATTTAATTCGTTCGTAACAAATATTTAAGTCTTCGGAGTACACAGTGTCTTATTCATACGTTGAGCAAATTACAGTTTCGTAGTCTTATTTAAAAATTGGTTATCAAGACAATCTCATGAAACGCAAGGTACATGAAAAATTGAGTATTTCTCAAGTATGAGTTAGTCGCACTGGCTGGACGCGAGAAGTCTGTAAACCCTCCGGAGAATGTTTAACCCTTTGCGAGCGAGCAGGTTCTGATTAAAAATATTTAAATACTAGAAAAAATACATGTACCAATCTCCTGTCGTCTAAATAATTAAAGTATTTGTCCACGCAACTAGTCAAAGTTAACAAAATCTTAGATATCTAAACAGTATCAACTAATTCAAAGATTTCAGAGATTACAGAAGTTTGTGCAAGAATTCGTACAATTCATGCGGAATCGAGATTCGCATCTTCGAACTTTCATATTTGATCTGAATCAAAGTTATCGCTTACGATTTCGTTTAAAAATATCTCGAGTCTGTCGATGATGTTATAAAATTGCACACTATAGCCTGTGTGTTTCGAAACAATTTTTCTTCTGACGGCAGTGACTGAACGCTTTAGAAATTTCGTCAAAGTTGTAGTTCTCGTTGCATGGAAGCATCGGCTTCAGTTATTCTCGCAGAAGCAGCCTTCTCGCGAATGATAGATGATCCAGTCTATGTATCGCGTGACTCTTGTGTAGACGCCAGGATATCCTGGTCGTGCGCATCCGTTACCCCAGGACACTACACCGATAAGCTCGTATTTCTTGTCTTCGCGTTCAGCTATCAGAGGTCCTCCGCTATCGCCCTGGAATACCGAAGAACCATTGTAAGGGAAGGTAGAACTTCCACGTTGCGTCGGAAAGATACTTGAGAAATTAGCGACAAAGACTCGCTTCGAACCAGAACTTTCCAAGAAATACCGAAATAGTTGAAGGGTAGACTAGTGCTTCTCAAACTTTTTTACTCGCAGCGCACTTTACAGCAAATGAAAAAATTGCGGTGCACCTATTATATATATATGCATATATTTTAGTAGCTAATTGTTTTTATGATTTATATTGAGAATATTATTTTAATTATTTCGCGGCGCACGGTTTGGGAAGCACAGGAGTAAACTCTCGTTTGAAGGTTTGCAAGGGTGCGGGATATATCTACTCGTTCCTCGATAATGCAAAAGTGCGATTTTTCAGTAGTCAAAAGTCGCGATCGCCCTCAACAGTACTACTTTTACGTTTACGAGGCGTAATTTGCATTAATCGGAAGCATAAAGCTGCGCATGTGGCTATTTTCATAAAGCTGCGACAGCTACATGCTGCCGAATAATGAAAATTACGCCTCGTAAACGTAAGAATTAGACTTTTATAGGTCTAGATCGATCTTTTATTTAGCGCTTTAGACTACTGAAAAACCCCATCTTTGCATTATCGAGAAATGAGAAGGCGCATCCCGTAGCCCTGCAATTCTAGAATCTAGTCTCTACCCCATAATAAATAAATTATTAATAACTGTAAATAAAAATTCCGAAACCGGTCGTCTGACCGTACATCTGTTTCGAGTCACCGTTCGAGATGAAGCATTAATGACAGCGTGATAATTGAGGTAGTTTGAGAAGGCAGAGCCTGTACGAGACACGCGATGGCAGGCTGGAGAGGTTGAAGAGGGCTGGAGAAAGGGAAATAAAAGGTATTACTTGACAAGAGTCCTTCTTGCCGCCATGATATCCAGCGCACATCATGTTATCGGAGATCATACGGGGGCTGTAGCTGGTGTTGCGGCAATCCTGAAGGCTCATAACCGGTATCTCGACTTCCTGCAGGAGACACGAAGGTTTCCCATCCTCTTGCAAGGTGCCCCAGCCGGACGCGATTGCCTTCGTACCGATATACAAGTTATCTGAAAGCATTTATGCGACCCGTATGTAGATAACTGCGGAACGATCGGCAACGAAAAAGGAAAACGAACGGCCGAATCTAGCGGCAACGATGATGTTTGCTCGGCCTGGTCAACGTTTCGCTTCACGCCGACCGATCCACTTACGCTTTTCATTGAGCGCACATCGGTAACAGGTATAATATCGGTAACACGTGTAACACCGGTTACGCAATTCGGTAGCATCCACGGTTATCGAGGTTCGATTCGAACAAAGGCGAACTGCAGTCCCCGATTTACGAAAAATCGCCTGTTATCGCGTGATTGCACTCGGCCACGGTACCCGTATGTTGACTAATTTATGGCTGCAGTGGTGCAACCCAATCGGGCGGTAAATAATAGGCTGATTGACGGAATTGCGTAGCGAAACCCGGCCCGAATCGATGCAACCACCTCGCTCGACACGATATGTTTTTGTTTACGAATGTTTCAGCGGATATTGACGCTGGGGTTGGCGTCACGGACCATCACTCTCTCCTGCTACAACTAAAATGAAGCGTCTGTGCTTATACAGCGATACTTTCCGTGGAGAGTTAGAACAATTAGTTTCGTACAGGATGTGAACATTTTTTCAATAATTGTAATTGGCCGGAATTGTAGAGAAAATACTATAAATTGTACTTTACAACTATTTTATGTGGGCCTATATTGAAAATTTAAAGAATACGTAAAGAATACAACTTTTAGTATTTTCTTTGTATATGTTTGTATATTCTTCTTGTAGAATATGTAGCTTTAGTATTTCTTATTCAATGACGTCAACGTTCATTTCAAAGCAGTAAGTTAAAAAACGTGTGACAACAAAATGTTTGTATATTCTTCTTGTATATGTATGTATACAATATTCTTTTTATTCGTATTTCTCATATGTAATGACGTTAACGTTCACTTCAAAAATGCGCGACAACAAATTCAAAAGTACATGAACGAATCTCGCCACCAGGAATGCATAAAATCCGCAGTTGGCTAATTATTGTCTTTCGAGGTGAGGAGAAATTAAATGGTTACCTCTCACAGATGGCAAACATATGGGTCTAACGGCGTCGCTGAAGGGCACCCTCTCGTTCAGTCGCAGCAGAGCGATGTCGTTGTCGAAATTCAGGAAGCTGAAGTCACCCATCAGCACTCGGACCACGTATCTGGTTTCCACCCCCTTCTCGAGGCACCTGTCGTGTTCTCCGAAGGTGACCTTGATCATGAACCACATGAATCTGAAAACGGGACTAGAAAAGCTGACCATGCTCGTCTCGAGAACAGGACTATGATTAGCGATTTAAATGGAGATTTGAGAAAGGCACTCGGCGTCCTTCTTTGGTTTCATCGTCTGACCTATTCGTTAATTGGCATCTGTTTACGGACAATGACAAGCTGACACAACAAACTAGATAAGATAATATTACTTACTCTCCATTTATTAACCGTCGATGCTTCTAACCGTTCAACTGTGGATTTTATGCATTTTGTATGGTGTCTACAATCGTGGATCACAATAAATTATACAGGCCGAATGAAATAGAATTGATTCGATGGAATAGAATATTTACCGTGATGCTTTGTCCAATGGAACTCTTAATGTCAAAAATACATGTTGTAAATGTTTAGTTTCGGTTAAATAATTTTCATGTGTTTGCATTTTTCAAATGTTAGTAATGCACAATGGAAAATATTTTACAACACGTGATTGTGATTAAATTTTTTATAGTAACTGGATTGTTTTGGTATTTGAGGTTCTGTTATGGTTGTACATACCCTTTGACGCAATGGGCTGCGGTGAGGACGTAGCGGTCATTTATCAAAGTACCGCCGCAATAAAATTTGCTCAGGTACGAAAGCCTCGCCATCCATGGAAATTCGTTTATGTGAGTCGTTTGACCGCCAACTATGCGGCTTTCTTCGTTTCGTATTCCGCAACCTTTAAATTAGTAAAGTCAGTAAGTAAAGTGTAGTAAATTAATTTAAGTAAAAGCTTAAGAGAATATAGTCATACTCACTGCAGTAACATGGTGCAGGCGATTCTTCGGATGCCGGTGGCTTGTTACCAAAGATGCCGAAAAAGTTCTTCACTTTTTCAGCAAATGTTCCTGCCTAGAAGTTTGCTTACTTTATTCGTGTTTACACATACTTATTCATGAACAACCAGATACATTGATTTAAAATTCTACATTCTTAGATGTTCACAAACGGACAAGAGAAAAATGCATAAGATATTAAAATGCACAAGCAATGATATTTGTAGTCACGCGAGTCACACTTTCAGAGATTATTTTAAATAATATTACGACGCACAAGTGTTACGTGTTACGAATAAATTCTTGTAGTATTCATAATAGACATACGACGATTTTATGCATTTACAACAAAATTGTGTACGTCAAATTTTAAATGGCAGGAGAACTATTGGAATTTAGGATTGTCAATACAGTAAAGCCTTAATCTAAAAAAAACTATCGGGTCCGTGCTGTTTCTTAGATCGTGTCGTTCTACTATTTTTTCGTGACCTAGCCTAAGAAAAATTTAGGCAAGTGTCCCGCGAGAAAATAACTGCAACATTCGAAGAAGATCCTAATCCTGCGGTCGCTGGAAATAGAACGATTCGTTCTATAAATAATCTTACCTGGCAAGGTGTTGAGGCTAGTAATAGAGCCAGCCATAGTACTCCAAGGCAACAGGAGAACCTCATTTTCCTGTGATCGAGTTAAATCCTGCTTTATCGGTGTGAACTTTCGCGCGTCACGTATCAAAGGAAAGATTCTATCGGTGAAAGATTCGGCGCGCGCGCACGGTCAGGGACGAGTTACGGACATGTCCTTGGCCAGGTGTTACTATCGCCAGTGTTCCACGGCGACTGAGGGCGAGTCAGGTCGAAGAGGTAATTGCTATTCCAGAAGAGAAGGAGGGCACAGCCGACTGGTCGGCGACTGGACAGTACCTGACCAGTTGATGTTCACGTTCAGGGTCGAATTACGGATGACTGTTATTGACCGTCATCAGGGTCACGGGACCTTTTCGACGATTTTCATTCACCGACGCTAATCGACTTGACATTAATGCCCGAGTTGCTAGAGGTGTGACTATCGATTATCGATGTTTTACTGATACTTAACGATAATGTCGTTAAAATATCGTTAAAGCAAAAAGGAGGAAATCGCATTAACTCAATATTTCTTTGATCGCTGTTTCTTGTTCCAGCGGAGGCTGCCGTACTTATTATGACCAGACAGCGGATCTTTATGCATTTATGAAGAAATTCGTTGGGCGAAGTATAAAACAGTAGAAGATTTAAACAATTCAAGAATGTTCAATGTTGCTTTTAATGTAATAAAATCGTTAAGGGATGAAATCAATTTTTATGTTATTTCTGCTTCCCGCAATCAATGCAAAACATTTTGCATAAAGATCAGCAGTCTAGGAAGGGGGAGAGAATGCTCGCTATAAAATTTCAATGGCGGATTTTTATTAGTTTTTGAGATATTGATGAAAAACTTTCGAGAAAGATGGTTTTGAGTTCACCTCTCACATTTGACAATTTAACGTCAAATATCTCGGTTTACGAGGTATTTTTGGAAAATATGAATGTTGAAAATGAGAGTTCGCATAAAAACAGGCTTGCCGACGAAGTTTACAATTATTTTCACCGTAGAAACTGAAAGGTTGTACGGATCTAAAATCGGCAAAAAACCGTTTATAATTTGCTATGAAAAAATCGCGTTCAGAATTTCAGCAGACGCGAAATTTACGCCGAAGTATTCGTAGATGACATTTCGAATGCGATGGTGTTTCGGGCAACTTGTTTCGACGCACCCAAAATTCATTCTCCAGCATGCATAATGCAGATTCCCGGGGAGAAGTTTATGGCGACCCAGGCGCATCTTATTATACATATGCAGAGTTCTTATTACGTAGAAGCCTGGCGCGTCATTTGGTACCGTTTTACCGCGAACGTCTCACACTAACGAAACCCCGTCGCTTCAAGATAGAAGAAAGAGCCGTCTCGTACGATATCACCATTAAGGTCTGGTTTTTCCACTTTCAGCTAAATTACGATGCGTCTATGTCGTTCTTCGGACGTATGATCTTTGATTCGCGAGAACCGAAAAAAGTTGTTTCTGTAATCCCCCGACGCCGCCGAGAGGAATTCCTGTTTTCACGGTGTTGCTCCTATCAACTATAGTATTTTTAGCCTGCGCGAAATAACGATGTTATTCCTAATGTATTTGTTTCCAAATGCTTAGCGTGATCTCACACACGAGAGGATATTTCAGCTCGCAATTTTTGTGTTACACCTTGAATTGTGGTAGATATTTTCAAGCGCAAGTAAGATTTAATTGTAAAGCAATGATTAGTTAATGAGAGGAACAATGAAAATGTAATTATAAATGGAATAGGTACGATATATGTATTGTAGAAACTAAGAAAGAACGATATTTTTAATGAAACGGTGATGCTTTAGATTAGACTGCGGATCTTTATACAAAATAAAAATATTCCGCATTAATTGTGAGATGTAGGAAGAAAGTAAAAATTACTTTGATCCCTTGACGACATTGTTACATTAAAAACAACGTTACAGCGTCCTTAAATGTTTCTAATCTATTGCTGTTTTATATTTCACCCAATCAATTTCTTCATAAATGCATAAAGATCCGCAGTCTAATTATAATAAAATCGGACTGCGGTTCTTCGCGTAAAATAAAAACTTTCCAAGTTAATTGCAGAGATCAGAAGCGGAATAAAAATGTATTCTTTCTTTTGATAATTGTATCAAGTCGAAAATAATGCAATAATTAAATTCGTTTGATTTTTTGTAACAGTTTTTAATTTCTTATAACAGTAAAAATATCAATTTTGTCACATAAATTCGCAGTCTAATAATGATCTAGACCAGTGAAATCCACCGTTCCTTCAAAAAGAAAAATGTAAGACGCTCAAACTGTAGAAAGAATGGTTAAATTCGTAAGTTTTCCATTCGTCGAGCAGCGACTTCAATGCTTGGCTGGTAGCATACATAGCAAGCGTAAAGCATGTATTTTCTTTCTCTCGCGCATTCTTACAAAAAAGGAATTGATTTAATACTTCGATCAATACTATATGTACTTATAATAGCTACGAAATTCAGAAATAATTTTACGACGAATAAAAGATCAAGTTAAATATATTTGTTGTAACAGATCGACATAACACATACAACGATTGAGTATTGTTTTTAAATACAGATGCATCGGCGCACGTACCGTTGTTCTGCTGTCGGCAGAGCGTACGCTTCATTAACTTAATTCTGGTTTAACATAAACCGTTACACACGCTAGTGATTATGCCAGCAACGTTTCGCTGCCATTCACGCAACAATAGGTGTGTCACGAGTACAGGAAATTGTACAGTCAATAGCAACTTGTCCACGAAATATTACATTCTTTTTCGAGACGTGTGGAAACAAGAAGTTTTTGGGTACTTTCGAATATATCGTCACTTCTTCTGAAACATAATTTATTTACATAAATTCTGACTACTTCGCAGGAGCACGTTTCATAGTGCAAGGAACTTAAGTTCTTGAGTTAAAAGTGTATGATACCTTTTATCACTTAAGTTCAAGTGCGTCGTTATAATACTACCTATAGAACTATTTATTTACATTACTAAATGATCTAATATTACACGCTGTTTCTTAAAAGTGTTAGATTTACATTACATGTACATGTTTTTCAATTTCACAGTGTTCATCTTTGAGCCATCCATTATATTTCGTCGATTAACACGAGTCGGTGATAATAATTACAACTGTTTAGTCGTTCTCACGGTTTGTTATTTTTAAGTGAAGCCTTCTATGGTTTACTATTTTTTTTTTAAAGGATAGCGCGTGCAAACACGGACAACGCGGTCGAAAACTTACTGCGTACCGTCAATTAAAGCAGGCCTGGGCAACTGGTGCTCCGAAAGTCGATGACGTAGTACAGGCTACCCCCACTATCGCGCTCCAGTAAGTAACCGATTCTCTACGTCATCGACTCTCGGTGCATTAATTGCCAAGACCAGAAGGAACCACTAAATACAGTTGAAATTATATCGTGTTCAGTGTCATTAAGAAAAATGCCACATAAAAGTTGGTGAAAGTCCCATAAAAAAAGTAATCAGAGATAAAGAAGTTTTGTAAGTGGATTAGCAGTGGTTCACACCGATATAGTCGGCTCCGTATTGGATTACGCTTTTCTTACGATTTTCTTAGATCAACTGCACGTTGTCTTTCCACACGCGACAGAGAATAAATAAATTGTCTATCCCTGAATGATTAATTTCCCTCAGCTTCCACATATACATCCTTCTTTCATGTTCGCGTTGATCCAATTCAGGTACTTGGTTACCCTAGTATACACGCCAGGATATCCTGCTCTGCCACATCCGATGCCCCAGGAAACTATTCCTGCATTTGGGAGTAAAGCAAAGTTAGAAAGTTATACACTATGTTAGATCAGTCTGGAAATTCTTGCTCCTTCGCAACGGAAATTATACTTGGATGCCAATTATGAATCGATCTTACGTCTCTCAAATGAACGTCGCGTCGTGCCGGCGTTCTCTAATGAACATTCCACTTTCATAATTTCCAAAACAGTTCCCAATTTCTGTTAGTATGAAGGTCTAATGAAGGTTAGTATGAAGTATGAAGCTCTTTCCTTGCGATTGCTTCAAAATTACATTAAGAATGTATGATTTTTATAACTCTTAGTAGAGGAATAAAAATCTAGTTTTTGTATGAACTTTCATTAAAATTGTTCGCAAATTATATCATAAATTCAATCGCGGTGAAATATTTTACGAATATTCACCCTGATAATTGCTGGCCAACGAAATCAATATAGAGAACTTGCCATAATACCGTCATTAGTGGCATTAACACTGATCCGGCAAAAGCAGCATGGCCACTCATTACTAGACTGCGGAGTTTGCGCATTTATGACGAACGCGAATAGGCGAATTAGCACAGTAGAAGTATCTTAAATTGAAAGACTGTAAGAATATTATCGTTTTAAATTCAGTAAGATTAATAAAGGATTGCGATCGATGCAGAGAATATTTAATTTGTACAGGGTGTATAAAAAGTAATGTTCATCCGTTCTAGGGGTGAATCTACACCTGTGGATCGGTGGATATTTGTAAGGGAAACTTGCCGCCAAATTGTTTATAACGAAGAAAATCGTTGGTAAAGTTGATTTTTACATCAACACCTTCTACTTATCAAGAGGAAAAAAAGTTTGACAGGAGCCACATGTCGCAAACAAATAGTTAGTGAGATATAAGCTGTTAAAGTTTTTGAAAAATTTGAATGTGTAGAATTATACGTATAGACAAAAGCCTACTACTACAGTCCACCCGACCGTGTCGATGAGACAGAACACATAATCGTGTGCGTGCCTCGACAAACGAAAAAGCGACATTCGTCGCTAGGCCCGTACCAAGTGATCGTCTCCCTGCCCATTCGAATCATAAAAAAGTAGCAAAATATGAAAGAATACCTTATATCCATTTTTATACATAAAAATATTAATCCTGGGTTATAAAATACTAATGTCAAGTACAGGTACTTACAAATTTTTCGGAATCTCTTGTTTCACCGTCGGATCAACAGGACACCGCCATTTGCGCGAATACGTCTCACAATAATTGTGAAGCACAAAACAACACATTATCCAAAATCGTGACAGCGAACGGGAAGAAGTTACTCTGACCACGATCAAAATAATACTGCGGTTGTCACTTCGGTTTTTCGTGAATGGTTAAGGGTGGATTTAGGCGGGGAAATGTAGCGACTGTTAATTGGACAGGGGTGTGTCGGAAGGATCTTAGGTTGAGAAGGGGGGGAACTGTCAAAGAAATTCCTTTCGGCATTGTCTACGGTCATCAATGACGTGTTTATAAGGGTAGTCCGCTGTCTCATCGACACGGTCGGGTGCACTGTAGTAGTAAGCTTTTGTCTATACGTATAATTCTACACATTCAAATTTTTCAAAAACTTTAACAGCTTATATCTCGATAACTATTTGTTTGCGACATGTGGCTTCTTTCAAACTTTTTCTTTTCTTGATAAGTAGAAGGTATTGATGTAAAAAACAATTTTACCAACAATTTCCTTTGTTGTAAGCAATTATGCGGCGAGTTATCTTACAAATATCCACCAATCCAGAGGTGTACATTCACCCCTAGAACGGATGACTATTACTTTTTATACACCCTGTACAACGATTCGCAGTCTACTGTATTATTGGGTTGGGACAAAAGTTCGTAGCGATTTTAAATTAAAATTTGAACATAAAATTAAGATAATTAAGGTATTTAATGACATATTTTTCATTCGGTTCTATTATTTGTTGCCATTTTTGAGGTAACGTATCGTGGTTTTGAATAAATCTATGAATAAATATCTTAATGCACGTGTCTTACCAACAATTTCGAGTCTGTCGCCCTCCTGCACGAGAAGTGGTCCGCCACTGTCACCTTGACAAGAATCGTGACTACCGCGGCCGGCGCAAATCATGTTATCTGTAATTCGATTGGCTCGATATTTCATCTTACGGCATTGCAATAAACTTAATATCGGTACTTGCACTTCCTGAACTATTCCCGCTAACATTCCCCCTTCCGATGTACGACCCCAACCCACCACGGTTCCTTCTTTCCCGGCAGGATCGGTGCCTGTGAACATCGATATATGCAAATTTCATAAATCAATTGCACAATTATAGATTTAATAAGTAAATTGGAGAAATACAGTAGCGGGAATTATGAATTTCATTTTACACGCTCATTAAAAAAATTCTTATTGGAACTTTATCAAGAATAAATTCTTTCCTATGTAGCGTACTATTCTTTAATAATTCAAGAAGGCAAGAAAATTGCGGCTGTTTAAAAAATGCAATCTTTCTCTAAAACTAAGTTCAAATATTTATAAAAATACAATAATTTAAAACATCGAAAAAATCGTACGCTACATTGAAAAGTATTTGTTTCATTTTGAGATCATATTAGATTTAACAATTTTCGTGTAGTACTTCTAAAGTATAATTTATACATATAATGCTTTTCTGAATATTTTCCATGCGACGATTCCGTCTTCATGCCTTATTGTTAACATTTCTATCCTTGATTTAACACAAGAACAAGTACCCTTATGTTTACTGTAAACATTGCAAACTTTAAAATCTGCTACACTGAAAGTTCTTAATCACGAAACGTAATAGATCCTCTTAATTCCCAAGAGGAGTTTTAAAGAAACTGAAACTTCGTAATTATAACTACTCTAATGAGTCCGAAAGTCTGAAGGCGTCTTGCAAGTTGGGTGTACCAACGTGTCTGAGTCAAGGATGGACATGTTTACTCATCGATCGAATTGTAATTATCCAAACTTTCTCCTTGGTGTCTTACCTGTTTTTGGTAAACAGACTGGCCGAACGCTTTTCGAGAATTTCACAGATTTCCGGAGTTTTAGCAGAGCGACGTCGTGATTGTACGAATTCATGTCGAAGTTCCTGTGACGAATCACGGCGCTCACTGCTCTCATTATAGCTCGCCCGTCCGTGTTCACATACTGATCGTAGTCTCCGAGAACCACACGGATTTTCGAACGTTTCAATCTAGAAAACACGTTGAATTTTATTGAAAATATTGGCTGGTACCATTCAGTGGATCCAAGAAGGTTTTCAACATTAAATAACCAATTTTCGAAAAATTGCCTACATTTAATTATGATAATGTCGGAAAAAACGATTGCACGTCAATAAATTTGGACTCGTTTTAAAGCTAGAAGCCTCTAGTTTCATAATCCATCGTTCATTTTGTCCTACGATTTTTTCAGAATGCATACTGGGCAAAAAACAAGGAACACGTTTTTCTCGAAAATGTTATACATTCAAACGTCTGTGGAAACTTTGAAAAATTTTTTTCGGGACTAAAACCGCTATAGATTTAAAGATCGAAGCTTCCTCTTCATAACGATACCTTAAAAATTGATAGACGATTTTTCTTAGTCGTTTTATCGAGCTTCGAGCGAGAAGTGTGCCATCAACTTCAAACTTGATCCTTATTTTTACTCCACAAACGGCAGCTTCATTTATCAGAAAATTTTTGTAAATTTTGGAGACGTTTAAACTTGCAACATTTTTGAGTAATAATGAGTTCTCAGTTTCCCTGCTGCTTGTTTTCAGGAAATTTTGTGTTTCTTTTTGAATCCACTGTGCATCACTCTTGCCTCATGTTTTCTGTATCATCATGTTCTGCAGAGTTGAGTTTATTACATACGCACAGAATCCACGGTCCGGTAATAATGTAAATTGTTTTGAGAGCCGCGGCGAGCTGCGACCTGCTCGTGGCGAAAATCAGAGACCTACCTACGTACACAGTGAGCCGCAGTAATAACGTAATCATTGGTAACGAGACTGGCCCCGCAATGAAAGCGACCCTCGTACACTAGCCGCGCCACCCAGGGATATTTGTTCGGGGTCGTGGGTTTTCCGCCGACGATACGATTCTCTTGATTGGACAGACCGCATTCTGAAAGGGAATTTGTCATTCGTTACTAAGTATACAGCCCCTGTTGAAATAAAACCATTCAATAATTGTATGGCAGGGGAGACCGGGGCAGGTTGATAGATAGCAATTATCTGGACACTGTGTATACATTGAAAAAAAATTGTACATCTGAAAAGTTTACCTCAGTCTCCGCTACAAAAGTCAACCGTTTATACAGGGTAGAGTTGGGCAAAAATTTAATCAACGATTGACGACTAAATTTGTACTTCGATCGTTAATCGCAACTAACAATTAATCTCCTAGTTCAGTCGTTAAAATTGTGGTTAACGATTAAATACTTATTAATCGTTAAAATTGCAGTTAACGATTAAATACTTATTAATCGGTAATTGCGGTTAACAATTAAATGTCTACTTTAGTCGTTAATTGCAATTAATGACTACATCCCTTTCAATTGTAATCGTCAATCGGATAATTGATTAATGATTAACCGCTGAAATTTCGAAATGAAATACGGAATCAAAATTATATGAATACTGACAAAAATGTCTATAGTATAAACTCTGTTTACGTGCTTTTATGTTTTTTTCCATGATTTCTTTTTTTAATCAACGATTGACGATTATCTTCATCAATCGATTGATCCAATCGTCGATTTTTTCGATGATTTATTCTTTTAATCAACGATTGACGACTAACTTCATCAATCGTCGATTTTTCGATGATTTCTTTTTTTAATCCTACACATAAATCAATCAATTATGATAAAAATTTTAATTGATTAATGCCCAACTCTGATACAGGATGGTTCTGGGAACTGTTACAAGTTACTGCTTTTTTTAAAGTAAATATAGAAAAAAATTATGTCATGATACGTCTAACTTTTTATGATCTTATTTGTTATATGGATGCACAGATGCAACCCCCAGGTGCAATTGCACTTTACTCTTTAACTCATCCCAATTTTTTTGTTGAACATTTATGACAAATATGAGTAGGTGTAATTTAAAATAGTATACACATCAGAATAATTTTTTTAAGACTACTGTTATATGTATTATCTTCAACCTACTAAACATATTAAGAAAGAAGAAAATTTCTATTTCACTCCAGTTTGTTGCAATTTAGGCAGAAAATTTTTACTTTGCATGAAGATCCGCTGTGTAATTAATTATCATATGTACTGTCATCTAATTATCATGATTTACTATTCTGGAGGGTCTAGTGTCAGATGTCTCGGCAAATAAGAATTCAATAAATTTTATGAAGCTTTCTTCCTACGTATTTACTTGTCCATGAAGGGTGGTCACAAATTTTTTCTTTAAAAAATAATTAAATTTGGTCACAAAGGTGCACGACAAACTCGGGTACAGTACTAAGAAAATCGTTCAGATATTTGAGTCAGTAATACTACTACATTACAGTACTACAGCTCGGTTGACCAGTCCAGTCACTAATTATGAAGAAACGCGCCCCGCGATCATTTCGACAGGACCTTTTAGTTGGAGCCGTTTAGATGAGATAGAGATCAGTTGGAGAAAGCGAATAGCGGTAGCCATTGCTTTTAATGCGTGCTTAGTTTGTCTCTTTCTATTTGGTCCCACTTTGAGTAGATTGCAATGACGGTCAAGTGTAAATTCTGTTATGTGACGCAACGGACCGGCGTAAAGGAACAAGAAGGAAAGTGATTTTTCAATTGCACTTTCGCTAATGCTACGAATGAAAACCAGTTTTTATCAATTCCGCTTTTTAATACGAATCTGGACGGTATTCAGGCCAACGGATGTTTTATTCTATTTGGTTGCTGTAAATTACACCGATTAGTTGCACCTTGTTGATCTTTTGGCATTTCGAATTTTCAATCATCCTCCGTATCACAAATGTATTAAATCTGCAGTTCTCCGTTAAATAATTAATGACGTTGTTAACCAGTTAGAATAGAAAGTTCGTAAAAAGGTGTAGATGAATTTCATTATTCTACTTTCCGTAGTACTCATGCTCCAAGATTATTAATCATATTTTTATCTACAGTGAAACGAATTGATATTCTGACGCTCTAAAAACGACGATAACTTTTTTAATATTGTACTATACGATTTGAACATTTTTGGGAAGCTGGAGCAATTAGTTTACTGCAGGATGTGAAAAGAAATTTTTCAAAAATCGCAATTGATTGAAATTGTAGATAAAATACTAAAAGTTGCATTGCTACAAATCGTTTATGTGGGCCTATATTGAAAATTTTTAAAATACGTTTTGTAGATCTGTATTAATTACATGCACTGTGAAAGTTTCATCGGAATCGGTTGTCAATCTTTAAACGTTTGTAACTCATTGCAACGTCGACCGATTTTGACAAAATTTTCAGGATACGTTTAATTGACACGGATCTATAAAACTTATTTTTTAAATTTTCAATATAGGCCCACATAAACAAGCTGTAGCAATGCAACTTTTAGTATTTTGATCTACAATTTCAATTAATTGCGATTTTTGAAAAAATTTCTTTTCACATCCTGTAGTAAACTAATTGCTCCAACTTCCCAACAATTATCGTCCTTTTTAGAGCGTCCGGATATTAATTCGTTTCACTGTATGTTATTCCCACTTTTATGGATATTTCTGGAATAATTAAATAAGAATGTAATAATTGGGAACTCCTTTCAAGGGAGTTCATTGGGAAAGTTTCAAGAAATCTCGAAACTGAGTTTCTAAACCTGCTTAAGTATTTCAATCTGCTGCTAAACACGTTTGTAATACTTAAATGGTGTGCTTTCTGAATGAACGTACACTCAGAAAAGTGTTAATTAAAGAAAAGAAAACTATGCATCTGGGCTTACCGCACGTGCAATTTCGTATCGTTTCATCCTCGCTGTCTCCACCGATACCGACGTCGAAACCGAACAAATCGTCGAACAGGAACTTGCCCTTTCGATTGTGTGTCGAATCCATCGTCTGAAAGAAACTCGTCACTGTAACACTTTCGCGGAGCGCTCACTTTCCATTACAAATAAGTAAGAACGACGAGAGACAGTAACCACGATTGATGGGTCAAGGTCTTTATCATTCATTTCCAGTATACTCGAGCGAATCGGGAATTTTGCGCGAGCGAAATTCATTTCGAAAAGTCACACTGTCTAGAACAAAGAAAATCGGCCAGGAAAAGCGTAAACTTTCATTCCAAGTTAACGTTGAACGGATACTGGTCATTTTAAAACAGCAAACTTTTTCAAGTTATAGTAGTTCAAACATGAACATACTTGTTCTGTCAACCACAATCGTCCGTCAGTGGTCTAAGGATTATTATTCGGATCTATTCTGACCCAGAGTTTATTCTATTTCTGGCCAATTAATTAAATGAACAGCTGTTGCATTATTATTAACATGCTATGAAAAGTACCTTCAAAAATATGTTTAAAAAAACTGATCCTGAACATCAACGATTATAAGGGTGGTCCAGCACATATTAGCACATCATTTTGGAAAAATATGTTTCTATTTTGAAAAATGAAGGTAACCTTGAAATCTTCGAAACTCTCTCACCTACAAAAACAGCGGAGATAATGATGTGCTAATTTGTACTGGACCACCCTGTATAAGTGTATAGTTAAAAGAATGGCGCGTCGAACGAGGGTGAATCGAGAAAACACAGAGACACGATTGACAGTGTCAATAACAATGAAAAATGACACGAGTCATACGCAGGAAATTTTACAGGGCAATTACTTAAAAAATTGCCAATCTTTTTATCGTATATAACCAACATAGAAATGTAATATAATTTGTTGTTATTTAGATACTGGGTGAATTGTCATGTATATTAGAGTTATAAAGTACAATTTAGCATATTTATTATTATACTCGTTTTAGAAATATTATTCGAGTTGCGTCACTTTCCTTATGAATGAATACCACAAAATTTATATATTTATTATTATTAGACTGCGGATCTTTATGCAAAATAAACAACGTTTCCATTGATTGCAAATTAATTGTCTTATTAAGCTGAAATGAATAAACTGATGTCCTTAAATCTTCGTAATTCGTCCACTGCTTTAAACTGCACGTGTCCATTTTTGTCATGAATGCATAAAATCCGCAGTCTAATTATTATACTTGTTCTAGAAATATATTTTGAGTCGTGTCACTTTCCTTATGAATGAAAGAAGCATCCACGTTACTTACAGAGTGATTCGCAGTGGTCGTCGGGCCATCTCCGAGGAAGTCGACGTCGAGGCAGGCGGTGTGAGCGAATAGCAGAAGGACCGATCCAAAAATCCAAGTTGGTCTTACGGTCATTTTTCGACGAGCGGCGGCGAAATGTCACGGTAGAATCTCTGTCGTGTCGCCCACCGAGCTTGCTAAGCGCTTGACTCTTCCACGGGTCGCCTGATGATCGCGCATTCTATCTCGTGGCCACGCACCATCCGTTGCTCGTAGATCTCCTTCACCTTCTGGCCCTGTACTTCATCCAGAAGCTGCAGGAGATCAGCGACGTGGTGCAGACGCTTTCACCGTTCCACCACGTAGACGCCAGACTGACCGACCAAGACCGAGCAGCCGTTCAACGCTCGCGAAGAAAGTTCTTTGTCCGTGTCCTGTTGCTCTTCCCATTCAGTACGCGACGCTGATCGCACGTGATCCTCTCGATTCGAAATTGGCAAGATGGTCGTGGCCGAGGATTAGTGTCACGCGATCGCTATCACCGCTCATCGATCGCGGGAGCCTCTATTTCCACGAAAGATCGACGCAGACCTTCCACCGGCGATACCTTAATTTCTAGCTTCCCGCGCAAAACGTCGCCCACTTCTTGTTCCCCCAGAGCTCCGATGCTCCAAGATTTTCACTCCTTTCTGAAAATTTCCGATTCGATTTTTCCGTAGATCAGAATTAACACGCAGCGAGTACTCATCTGCGCGCTATCTTTCCGAGATGGTCCTGTCTCAGAGCCAAAAGACCCTCCCACCAACGAGGATCGCACCACTTTTATTCATTCGAACCGACCGCCCCACTCTATCAACCGAAGACACGCTTTCGGAACCCTTTCAAAAAATTTCTCTTTCAGTGATCGTCCGGATGGACGATACGTGGACGACCTGGGTAAGTCCGATTGATGAAATCGACAAAGTTAACGGAGCCGCAGAAATGTCGCCTGGCCATGAAGAGGCTTTATTAAAAAAGTTTCCCCTAAATTGTTTCGGAGCTTCTCGGCTGCTGATTTGGCCGTCGCGTGCGCCATCGCACATGACAAGAGTTTTTACTTTCTCGTCGGGATTGTTGTCTTTGGTAACAATTTCAGAGGTACAATCGCGCGAGGAGTGTCTTAATTAAAAATAAATCTTTGAACATTCCTCCGAAGTAGAACGGGAACATTATTCTAGTTACGTTGTTACTGGCGTCTTTGACCAATGTTTAAAGGATATTAAAGTTGTTGAATTGAATTCACTTTCCCATCGGTATAAGGAGAATGCATTTAAGAGCATCACTTTATAGTTTCTTAAGATATTGTTAAACGCACGGTTCGTTGCAATGAAACTATTGTTAACGGATCGCTTTCTTTTAAAGTATTTCGTTGTTGCATCGAGTTCACTTTCTTATCAGCTCGAGGAGCTGCCATTCCTGTTTCAATTCGGGAAGAATCACAGGAGTCGCTGGTAACGGTCTGAAGGTTTCACTAACCCACATTCACCATTGAAAGCAAAACGTCTCTGACTACTGACCCGGTTTCCGTTATTGCCCGTTCATCTCGATCGGGGACTCTGTCGTTTATCTAACATCTTTTCCTTAATGTCTACCTCTTTTTTTCAGCCGGATTTTCAACGACCGTTACTTTTTACCGGTTTGCTGTAGACCGGCCGGTTTTCGGGGTTTTTCCGCTCGGAAAGAAGATCGATGTGCTTATTGCAATTGAAATATGAAGAGCGACACAAAAACTCTAGGGTTTTTCGCCTCTTTCCGATCCGTCGAGTTCTAATTTTTGCTAATTATTATTTAATGTGTAACTATTTATGAATTCAAATGAAATTTTACTACTCCACCACGTTTCTATTTACCATTTCGATAGAGATGAATATTAAATATAATTTAATTGAATGTGTTCAGAATGACGACCTTGACAACATACTTCAAAATCATTAATTTCGGTGAAGAGTCCCCTTCTCTAACCTACCATAATAACTATTATTATTTCCGCGCATCGCCATTTTTGGCAGTGTTTTATAAAAATGTAATAATAGAGTTTAGTAAACATATTCTTTATTTAACAATCGTTTCGTACGAGGAGTGCGACGTCGTGTAGAGTCAGCACACGTTTATGTACATAGGACTAGATTACCTTAACTACGTGCAACGAATCAACAACAACAATAAATTAATGATTCACAACGATAACTCCATGGTAAATGGTCTGCAGCTATTTACAAAAATATATCTTTATCATCCTGAATGTAGAATCGTTTAAGAATACGTGGTCGATGAAGCTTGCTGGTATACGTGTATGTATCTATGTATACTATATCTTAATACTGATCGATCTAGCTTTACCGAATAATCTTAAAACATTATAGATATTAATAAGTTCAAGGCTCGCAAGGTGCTTGATCGTTTGTTTCTTAAGGTACTGGCTGTGTGTCACGCTGGTGAGATGTTTCGAGACATGTGTTAGAAATTAGTGACGTGGCGGTGGACAGACGCATTCACCGTCTAAATGATCTGTCAGCCATCCGAGGTAGTTTGTCAGTTTCGTGTAGATGCCTGGGAATTTCGGTTTCGCGCAGCCTCGGCCCCATGAAATGATACCTGCACAGAAAATGATTTCAGCACGTATTTTAGGTAGCTATCTTATTTATGGAATTTTGTGTCCTGTTAAAATATGGAAAATGTTCTTGTGGGAGATTATTGAATAAATTCATCCAAAGCACGTCGTCTTTCACGCTTATGTTCTGTCGCCCTAAGTTCTGTTCCCTAAAATGAATGTTAAAAAAGTACGGTTTACCATAACTAGACTGTTCAAGTCCAGATTAATTGTATTGAATTCAAATTAATTTTCTGTTTCATACGTCTTCGAAGATTTTACATATTTTCAATGCACACACAAATCTGCGAACTGATCATTGACTGTTCTACAGTAACGTCGCGTTCACTGTCCAACAGCCAGTGTTCTGCACGGACAGTGATCGCGTACCGACATTATTTTTTTATGACTGCGTCTCCGCGCCGACCGCGCCGAGAGTTCAAAAGAAAGCCGAACGTAGAAAAGGACAGCAAGTCAGTGGCGTGGGTAGGCACTGGACAGTGATCGCGTATCTGATCGCGGATAGTAAATGCGACTTTACTGTAACAACTATTGTAAATATTTATTGATGGCCTTACCTACTACTTCAAGGTGTCCATACGTTCCTTTCACGTGAAGAGGGCCACCGCTGTCACCCTTAAAACAATGATGGTACATCATGAATAGTATTCTTACATTAGAAAATACAATAACCGACAACGTACGGTTTCTAAAGTTTAATTCAGCAATATGAAATTTGTTTTGAGATCTCAAAATATGTGACAAGACTTTAATGCCCATCGCAAAAAGTCTTGATCTGCAAAGAATTAACATGAGAAAATGGTCAAGTACTTACGAAGCAGGCGTCACGTTCGCCTTCCAGATAACCAGCGCAGAACATATTCTCGGTAATCCGCTTCTTCTGATATCCTGCCTGATCACACTCTTCCTGTGATAAAATTGGAAGGCTAACTTTTCGCAGTTCAGTGCTCACAGCTTGATCCTCTCCGGTTCGACCCCAGCCGACCACTGTAGCCGTTGCTCCTGTGTAGTCGATAGCTTCTAAAAATAGAATGAAATCTGTTCAGCCTTGCGCTTCTAATCCCAACATTTCAGGAATAAGATTCTCTAATTTCTATTCATTTTATTTGAGGGAATTACGTAGGTATATGTTAATATACTTGGGCTGAACACATCGGGAATGTTTACAGGAAATAGCCTTATACTTTTCATAGTTGTAGACATACTTTTCATAGTTGTAGACATACTTTCATAGTCCTATATCTTTTCATAAAATTAAATGAAAGTGGAGCGAATTAATTTGACAATTCTATATAGAGCATCGAATATCAAAAATTCTAAATTTTCAGGCAATTATGTACAAAAAGAAATTGGCGCGTCGCCTCTGAAGGATTAAAAAACCCCCAAGGAATAATTAAATCATCTTTACTGTGCATTTTTAAAGAATCTTACGAATTTCACTTGATTTAGTTGACACTTTTCATCAGAGGTGGGCATTATTTGGCGAAACAGATATTTCAAATACTATTTAATATTTTAGATTTTATTTTGCTTAAAGAAAATAGTATTTTAAATAAGATATACAATTTCGAAAATAAAATATTTCCATTTTAACAATCTGAACCTCAAAATAAAATATTTCTATTTCAACAATTTGATTCAAAAAATAAAATATTTCTATTTTGACAACCAGAAACACGAAATAAAATATTTTACTTTTTGCATTGTTATAATACTCTGAGAAACCGCATAAACATATAGTCTATCTTATCGTTAAGAAACGATTTACACTCATAAATGTATTGAATCCGAACCATTATTTTCAGCAATAATATTTAAAATTGAAATTGAAAATAAAGACAAAATATAAATATTTTCAATATTCTTCAAATAAAATACTATTTTCAAAAATTTTACTGCCTCAAATAAATTACTTTATTTTCAAAAAAATGACTGCATCAAATAAATTATTTTATTTTCAAAAATTACTGCATCAAATAAAATATTTCATTTTCAAAGTTGTACACATTCTTTAAAAAATAAATAGGATTATTTACTATTTACTATTTAAAATACTATTTTCCCCAGCTCTGCTTTTCATCCTGTTAGGGACTTGTACATACATACGTGGCGTAGTGGTGAAGTGGTTACGGGTATTTCTGGTCAGACCTCTCAGCATTTCTTATTGTTAGCTGTCTACTATGGTATCATAATGGAACTTTCATTGTAAGATTATGTTAACGTATGTTTCGAAAAATAACAACAAATTCTAACATCGTTCGTAAGCGCAATCGTTATCTTGGACGTTTATCAAGTTTTGATTTGCGTTCGTTGTCTAATATCGCCTCTATGTAAATGTTTAGCTCGATGTTTATTAGTTGCGTGGTCAATTCGTGTAATCGTAATGTTCTCGTCGCGTGTCTACAATCAACTGCTTAGGGTACCTTTCTCGTCTCTGTCCGAGCGATTGCGCAACTCTATAGTGCGACACGCATACTTACTGTCTTCGGGCAAACACGCGGTTCTCACGATACCATTCACATCCACGGGACGATCCATTTCGATGATAGCGATATCGTTGTTGAACGTGTACGAGTGAAAGTTCTCGTGGATGGCGACTGATTTGACGCGGCGAACTATTGCGTTTTTGTCCAATTTCGGACGGTCGCTGTCTGCCAGAACCAGTTTGATGCTCTTCGTGTTGAATCTGGAAGGAGTAACCGTTCCTTTACACGCGTTTTGATACAATCTCACATCGAGGACTTGATAGTAAAATGGCCCGCAGACGATATGATTCATTGTACGACAAGTTCAAGAAACAATTGTTCTTTCGAACGGTCGAAGCAACTTCTGTCGTACAACTAGTCGTACGATAAATCGTATCGTCTCACAGTGAGGTATTTGGCCTGAAAAAATGGAAAAAATCGATTTCTAAATTTTTGTGTGTGTCATAAAATTTTTGCTGTCCGCCGTAGTTAAAGGTCTGAAGCTGCAATATCGTTTTTTCTATTTGTACACCCGTAAAGTAGTAAATTCCATCGAAAGTCAAGAGACTTTAAGGCGCGCTTTGCGTTCTTAAACAGTCTCTAAAACAGCATCCGTTCATTGGCGATTTTCAAGTGTTTTAAGGAAAATTGTGTAAATTCTTGTATTGAACAAAAGTTGTTCAGGAATATATACAGAGCACTTTCGCGAAGATTTCATTTTGTGTTATCATCTAAATTAGTATAGTTATTAATATTTGAACATTGCCAATAATTCTGTGAGTCCTTTTACGATTACAAAACTTTATTGACGATTTTGTTATATTTCTGTGCGAGTCTGCGTGCTCTTTTTGGTCTCATTACATTCGGTAAAGATTTGTGATTATAGGCCAACAAAAGTTTGATTCCGGATATGTCCGGATTCAAATTTTATAGTTAATTTAGTATTAAGCGTTTAGCAGCGTTTCGCGTACGCCTGTACGTTCAGCTACGCATGGCCTCAAATGAAGAAGAAACATTATCCGAGGAAGAAATTTCTGATGTATTTTCGGATGAAAATTAATGGTAATATAATTTTAAAATATTCTTATAATATAACGGGTGAGTTATTTAAAGTGAAACAGACGTATATCTTGGAAATTAAGCATTTTGGAGAAAAATGTTTCGGACAAAAGTTGTATGGTTTCGAGGGGGACATAAAATGGTGTCATTGTTTGTTTAACCCTTTGCACTCGGAGCTACTTTGACTCGAAAATGAAACATTTCTTCCGACCTGGTATAATTCCATACTGTATTATTTTTTTTTTGTTTTTATAGATATGAAATATTTTGAATAATGGTACATCAATTTTTAGTGGCGACTCTGGTTCACCCCTCTTGTAGCGTTAATAAATTTTTCCCAGCAACCTCTGCAACCCTTAATGGTCCGAAGCATTTTCGAACCCTTATTTTGAAGCCAGCATGAAAGCATGTCGATCCAGCAATTCAATGTCGTTGTCATCATATAATGATGCATTTATGAATTTGCTAATACAGTAAAGCCTTCGATCTAAGAAAAAACCCGCGGGCCCGTGCTGTTTTTTAGATCATGCAGTTCTACTATTTGTGACCTCGCTGACCGCGTCGAACGTAGAGAAGGACTCAGGCTTAGATCAAGGCTTTACTGTATTGTTCTCACGTTTATATTTCCATGGAATCTGTGCAAATGTAGCAGAATGTTAAAAAAAAATGAATTTGCATTATCAATTGTTTGAAATAGCAGTGTTCCAGAAATATAAAAATCCATTTCAGACGTCGTTATTGAAGGTTTCATGTTCAGTGGAACGTTTTTCATGTCAATACCTACCCCTCCATACAATGAGCTGCCGTGAGCACGTGTCTCCGAGTGATTAAACTTCCTGCGCAGTAAAATGCACCATGGTTGCTGATGCTAACCATCCACGGGTATTCGTGTACGCTGGTTACGTCTCCACCGACGATCCTAATTTTTCTTCCCACACCGCACACTGTAACCGGTATTAATTCACGTAGTACCATTTTTTAATGTAATTTACCTCGATAAAAATTAATATCGTGAAAAGACAAATTTATTTTATTTATTAAAACAGAGGGTGGAAGTTGTTTTAATACAGGGGTGGATACTACCCCACCCGTATTATTTTTTTAGACAGTATAATTTTTACATTTTCTTCAGTACTTTTTAATATATTTACAAAAATCATAATTTACTACAGCAAATGCTGTCCACTTCAAGAAAAAGTGATGTAAAAATTAAGATTCATTATATTTTAATTGTGGAAGTGAATGCTAACCTACCTCTATCATATTTTTGGACGGTACAAATTTAGTATTTACTTTACACAACAAATAAAAAAAAAACCATAAAGTATATTTAAGTAGTTCATGTTTTATTTAGAAACGATTGGTTTCATACCAGCCACCACACTTACCACAGTCGCTACAGACGTTCGGTCTCTTCGAAGGACCAAAAGACGGCGAATTGAAATCAAATTCCGTTCCTGCATTCGTAATGTTATAGGGTACTTGGGCATTCGAGGTGCGAAGGAAGCTCCTATTGATCTGCGTTATCTGAAAGGAATATGAAGAAGTAGAGTTATTTTCCGGTTTTTATACAAATTTACATTTTCCTAGACAAATGTCTAGACACAATGAAATTATTCATGAAATTTCAACATGATTTTCATTTAACGTGTTTCTCACTCTTATCAGAACTAATAAATGTATAAAATCTCTGACTTGCATGTCGTATTTCAATTTCATATTACATGTTTCATCATCATTGTCTCGCAGAATAATAATTAAAAATCTAATCGCAGTGGTTCTTGCTTCGTACTGAAATAATTTCATTGCAAACATCCAGGATTTTGGCAATCTTTAAGACACAGTATTTTATATTTTATATTTCCAAGGAATTAGCGACATTTAACCCGTTGTAATTTCTTAAGAAACAATCGTACAGCAAGATACATGGACTCATTTCAAAGCTTGAGGATTCTATTGTCGCGCATCATACATTTTCCTCTAAAATATTTTTACAAGGTGTAGTAGATGGGAAACTGAAGACCCATTTCCCCTGAAGAACGCTATAAATTGAAACCTCTGTAAAAACATTAAAAAGTTTTATTCGCGAACGAGTCCGCCACGGATTTTTAAGATCGAAGACGCACTCGCTGCAACGACTTGTCCACCTGTTTTCTGACTGTGGCCCAGTGTGCGGCGTGTGAAAATGAGATGCAGAACTCACCGCTGGGGGCAACGCGTAGCTGGAGCAGCATATCCCCAAGAGGATGATGAAGAGTTTCTGTAGCATTGTGGACCGACGAGTACGGATAACGGTATTGCAGCTTGTATGATCGTGGTTCGACAGGTGGATCCTCTGAATTTCGCGATCTGCGACCGGTCGCCCGGATGGTATGTCGTGCCCGTGCTGGAGCCGGGGCGTGAAAACTCTAAAAGTATCGCGATCGTTTTGCCGTTTTATAGTAAATTATAACTATCGAAGGAACCCGGTCGGTGGGGATCGTCAACCTTGAGTGGTGCGATTGCATTGGCAGATGTTGCATGTGACAGCTTTTAAATCAGCCGCGTCGTGTCCGTGTACACGCGGCGTTGTCTCACCTGTACAGAGACCACCCACCATTGACACAATAGCAAAACGCTGATTTGACCGTGTACAAACACCGAGGACTGTGCTTGTCTCTCCAGTCGAGCATCACCACCGTCAACGAGCAATGTCAATACGGATCTACTACTTCTCCCCCTTCTACAACCTCGATGTCCTTCGTTTGCTATTGTTCTTCATCTTATTTTACGACTTACAGCTCCCTCCCGCCCCTCCCCGTCTCGGCTCCACCCATCCCTCTACTCGGTTTTCCAGATCTAGTTGACTGGATCAATGTCACTTTCGTCAACCGAAAGCCTTCGGCGCTTCCAGCCATCCTCTTCTGGCATTGTTCTCCTTCGGACGGAGGACCCGTGTCACAGATAGCCTGTCGGGACACGCTGGTGGGCGGAGCAGATGGAAGAGGAGTGGAGACGCTCGCTCTTGTGGTTGTCGACGATCGTGCGTTACATTTTCGTCGAGTTCGCGAGGACCAAGGTCCCGGATGTCCGAAGACGAATAGAGAATCATCGGGAATTGAGTTTATGACAGTTTATGTTGGTAACAAGTCTGGCGTATTTGCTCGGAGAGTCCCTTCGTACACGGTGGGTGTAGAACGTATATGATCATTCAATCTCGAATTCTCGAGAAATTCGATATTTAAACTGTGATAATTAGACTGCGGAATTTATGCATTTAAAACAGGAAAAACATTAGAAGAATTTAAAAATACTGTTACATTATTTTCAACCTATTAACCATATTAAGGGAGAAAATAAATTTCCATTTCATTCCACTATGTTGCAATGCAGGTAGACAATTTTTATTTTGCACAAAGATCCGCTGTCTAGTGATATAAGTAACGACAACAAATCTAGTCTCATTATTAGACTGCGGATCTTTATGCGTTTACGGCTTATGAAAATGTTCAGAAAGGGCTCGAATATAAAATTTGATAGAATTTTATACAATTTTCATCTGTTTTAGGTTTACAGTGGCTGTTCCCATTAAAAATAGGATTTTCTTTCGTTCCACTTTCTTCAAATTTGTCTACAAAAATTGGAAAATGCATAAACATCCGCAGTCTGTTCATTATAAAGCTTGAGAAAGCTTGTTACAAATTTTAAGGATACAATAAAAGAGTTAAAATATTATTATTATGGTAAGTCCTGATCCCTAAGTATAATTTTTTATACACAAAATATGGTTCTGGCACAAGGACAGAGAAGAATCATAAGACGACAAGGAATAACAATGATTATAATTATAATTTCTCCGTGCTCTCTCTTGTTATTTGGATCGGTTTTAATTCTGCAACGAATTTCAAACAAGTCCAATTGCCTTTATTAAATGAATTATGCATCGTTTCAGCGGAGTCCCGAAGTTTCGTGTAACTTGAAAAGTGAATCGGACCACTCTGTAGCATCCGTGAAATAATTTCTGTCGAGGCGTAAGTAGTAAACGTTTTACTATAGGTGATTCCAAGAAGTTCGCGGCGCTAAAGCAACATTACTAGGTTACCATTGCGGTTTGAAAATCGGGGTCAATGTAATAGCGGCGAGTCTTCAGAATTTGTAAGGCCATATCAAACAAACATTTAACGAACAACCGTGGAAACGATCGTATCAGTGTTTTTCTTACTCTCATCGGACTATCCCATTCGCAACGTCGACGCTTCCGGTTCAACTAATTACACGTCTAATCTGAGCCCGCGAGATATCGAGATAATTAGTTGATTAAATAAGCCATATCGTCTCATGTAAATTTGCGCCGAGCACATAAACTTGCTTGGTGAATGAAGCCGATCGCTATAGGGCTCGTAGAAAGTTCAATATTTGTTTTTATCATTATTCATTTATTACGCTCAGCTTTCCCAGCCAGGAGGCGAGCTCGATTTACGTCTCTCTTACATGCTAACAGCAATTTAACATTTATCAATAGACTGCGGATCTTTATGCAAGGTAAAAATTGTCTGCATCGATTGCAAGGAATGGAAACTAAAAATTGAACGTTATTTCTTCCCTTAATGATTTGAATAGTGGAGAAATTATATATTGACATATCTTGAATTTTCAAAATTTTCCAACAATTTTGTACTTCATCTACTCAATTTTGCTGTAAATTCAGAAAGATCCGCAGTCTATTTATCAGCAAATAAAGAACATTTCTAAAACGGTGAAAGGAAAAATATTGCAATTTTTTCATGGGCTAATTTCACCCCTTTAACCCCTTGCCCTACGATTTATTTTACGGTTTGAGTGATCAGAACTTTTTTGTAGTTCGTATACTTTCCTAAAAAATAGTTACATATTTTTTATATATTCTTCAATAGCTGTACAATAACAAAACCAAGGTGGAATTTTATTTCGGTTTAAAGGAAATTAGTAGCATACATGTATTTATTAGACTCTGTTCAGAATTTCCATCACGAGTCAGACACGATATTGTAGGGGAATACTCTACTGGTGTGCAAAGTTTCATAATTTTTCGAATTGACAGGTTCGATCACTTTCCTTGTTAGTGTTTTGTGCAATACGATTCATATGCACAATTTGAAGAACAGACATGCAAGTAACACTTGCATCGTTAAATGATGTTGAGAAACGCACGCGTTTATCGGATGGTGCTGTAAGATGTAAAAGCGGGAGAATTGTTATCGTGCAGGAGAGTGTTGGATAATTTATGCGTATATACCCTCCTATCGTAATGGCCTACGTGTTTCTCAATGTGTTTTGGTTTTGTCTCAATGTTAATTCTGAACATCGACGCTCAGCATATACATATTTGAATGTATTCGTTCGTGATTTATACTGGCACGTCTCGACCGCTCCTGAGAAACTGGACAACATGATTTCTGGAAATCATGGTTCATCTAGAAGTTCCATATTTCCGTATTTGTACACACATCTAATTTAATATCACTGTTAGAAAGTTCGTGTAAAATATTATACGAAGTTTAATTATTAGACTGCGGATTTTTATGCATTTATGAAGAAATTGACTGGATGAAATGTAAAACAGTGAAAGATTAGAAAAATCCAAGAATATTGTTATGATCTTTTCAATGTAAAAAATCTATTAAGGGATGAAGTGAATTTTTATTAAGCTCCTGCTGTCAAAAATTATTGCAAAATATTTTTATTTTTCATAAAGATCCGCGGTCTATTAATTATATTAAATGTATTCATTGTGTACACATTATTTTAAATGGTAAAATTTAACTTATTTGGTTCTGAAAGGAGTAAAAAATCAAAGAATTTCGGAAAGTCAAAAAATGTTGTGTGTTACATGTTGTAATATTATTATATAGCAAATTTTATACCAGACAGTGCAATACTGTAGCAAATTTATTTATTAATGGAAATTACCTGTACACTGTGTAACAATTTCTGAAGATATAAATGAACGTTTCGTAAGACTGATCTGTCAAGTGTTTTTATGAAAAAAGAATCAGTTCAGTCGTGAAAAAGACAATAAAGATACTCGGTGACTCGTTGACAGGATTACCATGTACACAAGTCGAGTTATCGAAGTTCTAGTTAACGTTGAGAGGAACGATAAGATGATGTAGGACAGAGGTGTGTATCTTACCTCTGTAACCCATGACAGTGGGTCAAGGTATATGGGTCACATTACCCTCATGCGGGTGGGCCATTGCTTTGTTGTCACAACGTATGAGTAATGTTTTCAGAAGCCTTGCCTTATTTCAGCTTATCACCAGGGTCAGATCGTAGCCATGATTTCGGCCTTTTTTCAGGGGCAAGATAATTTCCGAGTCGTCTACTGTAATGGTTACCTCGTTATGTCTATTACGATGAATTATTGTTGCGATTATCGAATTCATAGTACATAATCTTCGGATAGCTCTAGTTGTAGATACTCTAGCACGCGAACCTGCGATTGTGCGTTATTGTAATTTTCTACGTCGCACATAATAAAATACTGATTTTTGTTTATTTATTTTTACAAATTCTGCTGACGTTTCTACAGGTCACAATGACCAGAACGTCATAAATGTAACACTTGTACACTTCTGCAATTAATTTTGCAAAGAACTTGTTCACTATTTTATAATATGCATAGAAATAAGTCAATAATCGGATTCATAGTAATTTTCAGATAGCTCTAATTGTAGATACTCTAGTACGTAAAATACTGATTTTTGTTTATTTATTTTTACAAATTTTGCTGATGTTTTTACAGGACGCAATAACCCGATTGTCAGTGTTGGGCAATAAATAAATTTATTTAAATAAACATTTAAATAAGTTATTTGTTATTTGGATATTCAAATAAAAAGCAAGAATAATTATTTGAGCAAGTCTAAATAGAACTATTTAAAATAATAAATTAAATTGTATTTTTACCACTGGTGGTATATCTGAAAAGGTTGCTATAGCAGACAAAAAACGCGCACGTGTTCATTGTATATTAAAAAGCGAGCTAATAAAAACGTGGCAAAAACTATTTATTTGATTTCCACCTCGATCTAAATAATAATTTTATTTGCAAATAAGAAATAATAAATAGATCACTTTTGGAATTATTCAAATTACTTTTATTTAAATAAAAAGTTTAGTTATTATTTGCAATTAAAATCACACGTTTATTTATTATTTGAAATAAAATTTGCCCAACACTGCCGATCATCATAAATGTAACAATTGTACACATCTGCAATTAATTTTGCACAGAACTCGTTCATTATTTTAACCCTTAGTACCATTATTCAAAACATTGTTTACATTATTAAATATGTCAGTATCTAATCAATTACTAAACACTTGATTATCGTACGAGGTATTACATCAATTTTATATTCATAAAATGAAAAAATTATATAGGATATGGAATTTTTCTAGGTCGGAAGAACTGTTTAATTTTCGAGTTAAAATATCTCCGAGTGCAAAGGGTTAAACTATGCATATAAGTCGATCAAATTTGAGTCCAATAAGATGGACTAATTAAAAAAGTTATATAAGCTTCTAAAAGGGTTAATCAACAAAGTTCCGCAGGCCACCACGAAACGAGAAACTGGTTTCGCTGTCGAACGTGTTAATCAAGCATTGTACGTGGTCGTCCTTTTTTTGGTGCCTAGAAAGGATCATGAAAAACAACGTAAAGGTGAATCACCTCCAGCGAGGTGGCCAAGAGCCTCCACCATCCATGGCGAACCGAAATCTTCGGCAGGTACGAAGATCTTCGGGGCCCGTCGATAAAATTCGCCCGGCAGGAAATTTACATACGGTTAGCCTAAATTTTCACTTGGACTACTCGCCAGTCCAGTATTCCGTATAAATATAGATGTGACGCTGAATCGAAGACTTGTGTGAAAGTGTACGCCGTCTTGGTAGGAAGTGTATTGTCCGCCGATTGAACTCGCTGGCTTCTTTTATTCGGAGTGCGACGCGGTTATCGACAGTATCGCTATCGTGTGCAACTGGGAAGAATCATAGTGTTCGGTGATAAAAAATGTGGATTCGATCGTTAGTTTGTATCCTTGTCCTGGTCGCGGTGACGCGTAACATCAACTGCGAGGAGGTAACTGTTTCAGGATAATATTGGGTTCGAACGAAAGTTCGTAGCGTTTGTAAATTAAAATTGATAGCTAATATTCAGATATTTATTCATAGATTTATTCAATCACATATTTTCCATTCTTTTCCATTACTTTTTCCCATTTTCGAGGTAACTTCTCGTATTATTGAATAAACATGAATAAATACCTTAATTTTATCCTCGATTCTCAATTTGAAAACGCTACGAACTTTCTTTCCAACCCAATACTAATACTCCTGCCATATGAAATTAATAATTAAGAATTTTGCTACTTTATTTACTGGGAAACTAACAAATTCGTAATTTTTTTATAGCTATTTTACATAAGAACAATTTTTATTATATTCTTATTCAGTACAGGATAATAATTTATGTCGATATTATAAAATATTGACTTAGTGTTTTATAAATTTCGGTGGCAATGACATTTATAACATAAATGAGTAGGGTTAAAATTATTAAGAGAGATAATATCTTTTCACTAACTCTTAGTTTCGTAAGTGACGTGGTACATTTTGATTTCAATAAAAAGACTCCATAAAAATCCAGACTTATCTGAATATTCCTATACAGCTTATTAAACGAGAATAGTACGCATTATTCATGATAATTACTTATCATTTTCAGAGACACGATTTCCTAATCTCGTCCCTCTCTTAAATTAATTTAACTAGTTTACTAACTTAATACCATGCTTGTTCTTCGCGCTCGTCCCGATTCAATTAAAACTTTTAATAATGAAAATGAATATTTACTGTAGGATGCACAAGCAGCAGTCATAGAGAAACCAGAGGTCACCTTGAATAACGCGACGACGGCAGACGACAAAAATTTTTGGGAATGGCTGTATGGTGTCATAGGAGTGCCAGTGCCAGCCACAACAACAACAACAACTCGACGTCCACCGCCAGCAAATACTAATAAAAAATGTCCTCCTTGCAGTAAGATATATTTTTCCTATTAATTGAAATTTTTACTTCTAAGCGAATTCATTCCTATAATCTTTTTGAACATAAAAAATTCTAAAGTATTTTGTTTGACGTTTGAAGTAACATCCAATGTTGAAAGTAATAAATTAATTGTATTATGTTATTTCATAGAATGCGGGCTGACAAATACACAAAGGCGAATAGTGGGCGGCACTGAGACGCAAGTTAATCAATATCCATGGATGGCATTAATGATGTTTAGAGGACGATTCTATTGTGGTGGATCGATTATAAACTCTCGCTATGTATTAACTGCAGCACATTGCGTTGACAGGTGACTTCACTGTCTGTTTTAACTACTTTTCCTGTCGGAGCATCATTGTTCTCGTACAACGCGATTTAAAAGTAACTCAACATTGTCTCAAATGAATCGCAAGCTAATCATTTCAATATCAAAAATATTAAAGAGACAATTTCTTTTATCGGGTGAAAATTGTCGATGGTTTTGTATTTTTTAAATATTCATTCTATATTCATACCTTAATCAGGTTCGATCCGAAACTCATGTCGGTTCGGATATTGGTGCACAATCGAAACACGACAGAAGCCGACGCGCGAACGTTTATGGTTGACAGTGTGATGAAACACAGTGGCTATTCAACGTACAACTATAACAACGACATTGCCCTAGTCAGATTGACCGAGTCCATAGAATTTGAAGGGAAAATGAGACCTGCATGCCTCCCGGAAAAAGGTAAAATAATATTTCTTAAAAATCATTGGTTTAACCTTTATATTGTCAATCAAATGAGTAACTAATTAATACTAACCTACCTCGGCCGGTTTCATATTTTTTTATTATAGTAAAGCGTTGATCTAAGAAAATGGGAGTTTTAGAATCTAAGCAAATTGCCTATCCCCTCCACAACCGTTTCTGCGCGTGTGCGCTATATAATTATATCTATTAAAAACATAAAAGGTAGGGAGGGGCGGAAAAAAATTTTTTCATGGAGTCATATGTAGTAGCATAAAAGTTAGAAACCGCTGCAGTAAATGTTTACACGCGCTACTACTTTTCTACGTACACGACCTAAGAAACAGCACGGGCCCGAGGGTTTTTCTTAGACCAAGATTTTACTGTATTTATACTGTTTTGGATCCAATATAATTCGTCGCATGGAAGTTACGAAATTGTACGTCTTCCCCAGAGAAAACTTTCGCCGGCGTAAAGGCCATAGTAACCGGATGGGGCGCGATCGAGGAATCCGGTCCCATTTCTCAAACTTTACAGGAAGTTCATGTGCCCATACTCACGAACACTGAATGTCGTAATACGAAATATCCATCGCGAAGGATCACGGACAATATGCTCTGCGCTGGTTACAAAGAGGGAGCGAAGGACTCGTGTCAGGTAATTAACAACAAAATGGATCAGCAGTATTCCTTAGTAATATTACTGCACATTATTCATACCACACACACACACACACACACGCACACGCACACGCAGTTATCATTTTTGTACACAGAACCTTGATTTCTAACGTTCAATGAACCGGCTATCAATTTATTCCTCCACTTTGTGTTATTAGGGCGACAGCGGTGGTCCATTACATATCGCCAACGACAACATTTATCATATAGTTGGTGAGTACCACGTTCTATCGATTAACTGTTAATCTTTTCGCTATGGAGACGTTTCTCCAAGGTGCCATTTTTTATATATCGAAGATAATTTACCAACGCAAACTCCGTCGCGTATGTCGACGCATTACCGTAAACCTACGATAACGTTCGCAGGGGTTGTATCCTGGGGTGAAGGATGCGCAAGGCCAGGTTACCCCGGCGTTTATAGCAGAGTGAATCGATATCTAACATGGATCAGCCGCAACACCATGGACGCCTGTTACTGTTGATGTTAATCGAATCGGGGGGATGAAAAACATTCATCACTGACATAATACTCAGCCGTCCTGACGCTGCGAGGACACGGTTCACCATAATATCCAACGTAACGCGGATTATTTAAATCCGGAAGCTTAAAGAATTCGAGGATTATTCCAAATGTTCTCGGAAGTTTACATCCACACAGACGGATTGGAGTGGCGCGGTTCATTACGAAGTTACTAGACTGTGGAAGTATACATATATGTACATTATACAACCATAATACGGAGCGAGTATGCCAACTATTTGCACAGCAAACAACAGGATGTGCAAAATTAATGATGCACAAAATTCATGTAAAAATCAAATAGCGTGAAATCAAATTTAAAAAGTATAAGATCATCATGTTTATAAAATTATAAATAGTTTTGTGGCTAGCACAAACAAAGAACAGAATGTGCAAAATTAATGATGCACAAAATTCGCATAAATTAAGTATAAAATCATGTTTATAAAATTATAAACAGTTTGGTGGTTAGCACTCTTCGATAGTTGCGTAAACTATTAACCATTATATGTACAACGTATTTTAGCATGGCACGCTCGTTGCGCATAATTAGTGTTGAATCGATCGTAACAGTGCAGTTGTTACAGCGCAGAATGGCGAGAATTTGAGACTCTAACAATATTCTAACTATAATTTCGGAACGAATTCTGTGTACGCAGGAAGTTGCGGAGTATGCAGAATATGCAAAAACATGCAGAATTCGGAAGATATGCAAAGTGAATAATATTTTTGAGATTCTTTAATCGCCGAGCACGTTCATTAAGAAATCTGAGTTATTTAATTTATTCCTGCAAAAACATTTGCATATACTTCCGCAGTCTAGTCGTTTAGATAAGAGCAAACATGGCGGGGAGAATTTCGAGTCTCCTTATTTATTTATTTTCCACGTTAACGAGTTTTGTCTAACATTTAATAGATATCATTACACAACTATTGCCATCAACAGATGCACTATACAATTTTTAACACTAAACCTATCACCACCGGTCAAATGACCGGTTCCAGATTTTTTATTTCACAATTATCGAAATTATAAAGCTGCTTTCGTGGTAAATGATTACACTAATATATTTAGCAGTGCAGATATTATAATACGAATCGTACAAAGTTCAAAGAAATTTAATCTTGTTATTTTTATGAGGCAACATGTACGAGCTCGGTAGGTTTAGTGTTAAGGGACACAAGTCGGACAAAGTGGTGTTCTTTTGTTGATGGGCCACGACATATATATATTGCTGACGAAACAATTGAAAATTAAGGCACGTACTCCGAGTCAAGGCTCGTAATATCGAACGTATGAGAAAGAAAGTCTCCGGAACTTTCTCTGTTTGTTCCGACTTGGAATTTCGGTGAAAACTCACGTACCTTTCCCGACACCAGCACATGGCTCTGACAGGGCCAATTGTTTCGTGCATAATGTCAGTTATACCGCAGACACTGTAACGAGGCGGTGATTATTCGTCTGCAGACGTAAGACAAATGTCCCTTTAGTGATCATGTTGTCAACCAGTTTCTCCAATTCTTGTTATTAGACATTGCATACAAACATTTAAGCATTCCATCTTCTGATTCATTCGGTAATTGAAATTAGGGTAGATATCTTTGAAGCTATTTATTACATAACGAAAAGACAATGTCCTTTTTCAATCTTACAATTCATACAAATAGGTAGACGAAGGCTGTATCGAGCCTAACATAAGCTTCATTATAAAGTTAGAAAAACTTGGACAGCAGAACCACTAACGATATCAATATTTCACCAAAAGATAAGTACGTTTTTAATGGTCAATAAAAGGGCCATTTATCTCAAATCGATTTTGGTGATCTGTCCCATTAATATAAATATATCATCAACATTTAACTTCCTTTACGTTACAAAATACTCTTTGCTGGTTATACAATAACTAGAGAAAAATACTCTGCGAAATTCTGCATTCGTTTCGAAGTGGCTAAAACTTGTACTTGTGCTTGAGTACTAAATACCCAATTCTCGAAGAATTGGCCACATTTAAACTGTGATGATTTCGTAAAAAAGGATCGCACAATTTTTGGAATTTTTAAAATGAGAACAAATGTAGTATTAGTTCTTACGAAATTGCCACAATTTAAATATCGATAACCTTTCGAGAATCAGAAACGTAGTGTTTCAATACTTTTCGCATTGTATATAGAGTGCAATACTCATTATTTCTATTAAACATTTCACGCTGCGACGAGCGAACGAGAGATCACGAGTTCGGATAGCGCCGCAACATTATGGAAATCGGAACAGGTTGTTATTTAATACTCTCAACACACTTGTGAGATTACGGAACTCGTTGCGTTGGTTACGAGGCGTAGCGATAGTACTTGTACTAATAACAATAACTCTATTTATTATGTTACAAAAATAACAATTCTTCAAAACGTCGTGAAAAACTGTATGCGAAAACAGTGAGAAAATGTTGCTAGAGAAATGACAGTATAAGCTTGCGTTAATGGTCCGATCATAGTATTCATTCGATATTTATAGCGCATATTTAAATAAATTTATACAAATCATGGAAATGGTGTTCAAGCATTTACTTATAATAACTAACTTTCCTACGTCCGGCGAAGTAACAAATAGTATAACTACACGATTTAATTAAACAGACTTCGAAACGCACTAAAAAGTATGAAATAATTTCCATTTAATTTATGTGAATATACACGAACTTAAATACAAGACAATCTTTTCGGAGGCGGCGCAAAATTGAAAATTTTCAAAATGACAGATATTGCTGATTATGATTTCATTGGAATATGGCGGACTTGGAAATCCGTAGGTGGGAAGAGAAGATACATTAACATGTGAAAGCCTGTAGAAGAATTTAAGGATTTTCATAATATCCAGTGTCGAAAATGTTCAATTTTATGCGGTCTCCGAAAAGATTGTATTGTATTTAAGTTCGTGTGTATTCACATAAATTAAATGGAAATTATTTCATACTTTTTAGCGCACTTTTTACTGCGTTTTTTCGAAGTCGGTTTAATTTTATTTATAAAAATTTTTTATTTCACGCTTTTTAGTGGAACGAGCAGAATTTGTAGAACACCGTAGGATGGTTTTTCGGTCTTAATTTCGTCCTGATGGGTCCATCCATCTTGGAGTAATCGGTGAACATATATGAAATGAGTAATCTCCTCCTTTTTCGAAGTCGGTTAATAATTCATTTTTCGCAAATAAAATCGTACGGAATAAAAAATGCAAGATGTAAAAGGTTTCGTTCCGATTGGTCCATCCATCTCGGCGTAATCGGTGAACACACATAGAAAAAAAAGCGAAAATAGGCACATACAAATCGAATTGAGAATACAGACTTCTCCTTTTTCGAAGTCGGTTAAAAAAGAGCGCGGTCCGAGGGTTTTTCTTAGAACAAGGCTTTACTTTATTTTTAAAAATTTAATGCAAAAATGGCGCAAGTCAAAACAGTTAATCATTGCAGGAATTCGGGTAAAATTCTACAAATAAAATTATACTACAATTACATTATTTAATAACGATTAAACCCTTGGGATCTGTTGTTAAATCGATCAAACGAATATTGGCTCGCGTTACTTTTGCATTAATTGATCTCGAGCAACGAGCGTACTGGACCGTTTAATTGCAAAAGCGTGAAACAATGCGATCTGTTTCTAAACGTAGTTTCTGCTCCGCGCTAAATATCAGTAACTAGAAGTCCTTCGGGTTGTGTCGCTTCTTCTGCCGTCTGTTGGACGTTCGTTTCCGCTATTTCGCATAACCAATAGGTCTCCATGTTGCCCTTTCCCTATGGTTTAACAATCATTTTGATATCACGCGTTTCGCGACAAGAGAATCGGACTTGCGATACGAACCTTGACGGAAACTACACCGCGTGAGTCAATGCAGTAACGATCTTCGGGTAATAGTGCTTTCGTGTCTGCTGAGATATGTACCTTCCCTGGCTGTGACACAGAATTTATGGGGACAATAGAATGTTTATGCAATTTCAATGATAATTAGACAACTGTTGGACCTTTATTGGTATCTTGAAGCATTGCTCATATCAGAAGTTTGATAGGGAACTGAAATATGTAGTTTATTAATGAGGAAAACCGATTTTTTAAATAGAAAAATATTTTTCCTGAAAATTTTATTCAAAAATTCATTTTGTAATTCATTTAAATAACGTGATTACGTAGATGTCGAAAAACATGTATGAAACGATTGCATAAGTTCGTGCTCGATTTGAAAATGAAATTAATGGTTTAATTTTAGTCACCATTCTTTTTAGAAAAGAATGGTGTGGGGTTAGGTTCTTTTTTAAAAAGAATGGTGATTATGTAATTGATTAATAAAGCTGTATTCTGTAAAATTTAACCATTGAATTTTATTGTAAAATCGGGCACGAACTTATGCAATCATCTGATATATTGCTTGACAAGAAATTTGTTCATCGTTTCGATAGATCAAGATCAATTTACGATCAAACTATTCTTCTTTGATCTTTCCCTACTCAAAATACAGCGAAAGTGAACTCACCGTGCTAGTTGTCTGCATTCTTGAGGCAGTATTCACCGTGTCCCCGAAGAAGCAATATCTCGGCACTTTGATGCCAACAACACCTGCTACAGCTGGTCCTGAATGAATTCCTAAGAAAGTAGAGCACGTTTGTACGCGACTGCATTCGCGATTTATCGAATCTTTCGTATCTTCCATGAAGAACGTCGAAAATTTTTCGATCCCATCGTCGACGTGATCTTTCATGTTATAAAGTGGATCCGGAAAGTGTTTGAACACTAAATTTCCGATTCTCGAGAAATTGTCTATATTTAAACTGTGATCATATCATTAAAAAAAATATAGTACAGTCATTAATGTGGACTCGTTTTAAAGCTTGACGCTCCGCAGATCATCATTCATTTTTTTCTGGGATATTTGTGCACGATATAGCACGCGAGGAGATGACACGTTTTTCGTCGAAAATGCTACAATCAAATCGCCTGTGAGAACATGAAAAAATTTCTCTGAATGAATCTACCACAGATTTGACAGATCAAAAAATTTAAGGTGGTTTTCGATTTTCGATATGTTTACAGATGTTTCAGTTTATAATATTTCTGATCAAATTATTTTTAACGAAATTGTCACAATTCGAATATGAAAAGTGTTGAAATACTTTTTGGATCCACTCCAGCTAGTTTCAGATCTCACAGAAAAATGCACATTGCACTAAAAATTTTACTATAAAATATAGGAGATATATGTGTAAACATTTATTTCCTGTTTTAATCGTTTCTGTTAGTTGAAAATAATACCTACACCCGTATTTTGAAGCTCCGTAAATATGTTCACTGATTTAAATAAAAGCTTTGAAAATATATCATGTGCAAAATTACCTATTCGTATGTGTATGTCAAGGCCGGAAGGCAATTTAAGCGACTGCACATGCTTTATCAATTGCAACGAAACATCTGCAATGTTCTGTGCGTGATTTTCAGTCCTATCGGGTGCACCGCTGGCAGCCATATAAATTCGACCAACTGTTTCCACCTGTCGGAACGCGTGACAATCAAATAACGCGTTACGAGCCACGGGAATGCCTGTGGAAATTACCTTGTACACGTTGAATTGGTCCATTAACGAGTCGAAACACGAGAAAACGGCATTCATCGACGAAACGATATCCATTGCACCTTCGATGGTCGAGTAATTGAAATCGCAAAGCTCGCAGAAGAGTACGGAGATTGACTCGAATGACTATGGAGAAACCATCGAAATGAGCTCATGAAATAAAATATCTTTCATCATAAAACATACTCGCACCAAGCGAGTCTCGTATTTTACTGTAACATGACCAGAGTCGGAAAAAATTGGTTCCTCATACCTCGCAAGTGCTCAAAGGGCATTCGCCAGCTCTCAAACGATCAGCCACCGTCTGAGGGATCATAGAATATAAAAGTTCGTCACTTTTATTCTTCCAACGGTCCAGCAACGCGTAGCTGTTCTCCAACTCCGTTGATCTCTGCTCTGCTCTTTCGAACATCATTTCCAGTCTGAAACGAACACAGTCGAGTGGCAGATCATTTAATTTCATCCGAAATCGAAAGATGATTGTGTACCTTCCGCAATGTTGCCATCCGGCCAGAAACATTTCCCGACTCAGGCCGTGGGGATTCAAATCGTTCAAATACAGACCCATATTCAAAAGCTCGTCCAAACTGTTGATTCTGTTGAACCGTATTTTCGATTATTTCGATTCCACTATTATACGTGTTTAAAGAAACATTAGTTTTTTTCAAAGGGAGAATTAAAAATGTTTATAAAATAGAAACATTTTTTCAATCTCCGTCTATATTGTATCAACAAGTTGCTTAAAAATCTTCTTTTATATAATAACTTCTTTTTCTGAAGCAGTGGAGCTTTTATTTATTATTTAATTGAATATTCAAATGGAATGTTCTTGTTCGTACTTACAAGGGGCTACACAAGTAAATGATCGCCTTAATGTCCTCCAAGTATCTCATTTGACCCTTCAACAAAATGCTCCTAGCCCCCTGGCTCCCTCGTCTGTCCAAACTCGAGCTTGTACTCGCATTATTGTCAGAGTTCGTATTTCCATCGATCGATCGAATCAGTTCTAATTCAAACATCACCGAATGCAAGTACATCACCTGCGCAGGTATACCACGTCATTATACATAGAGGTTGGCGATTTGATGAATTATCGGTACACGAGGATGCCTCTTATTCAAATGAAAATAAATTAATTGATTAACCCAAGTAGCACGAAATATTGTATAGACATTCATATACGATATTAAAAAGAGGTCCAATCTGTTTTTAAAATGTTTTAAAAATGTTACAAAGAGAAGTAAAATAAATGTTTAAAAAATATGGACTAATCATTCATAGATTATAACAGAAATATTTATTTGACATTTTTTAAATATTGATTGTATATATTTTCTAAATATTTACTTTACATATTTTAAATATTTCTCTCATATTTGATGAATATTTAGTTTACATTTCTTTAACATTTATTTCGTGTTTTCTGTATCTGTATATAATATCTCATCTAATATTTTTTTCATATTAAAAAGCGTGGCTCAAAAAATATTATTTTGATATCTGAAAAAAATGTTTAAACAATATTTTGTGCTACTAGGGTAAGCGAGTGCTTAAACAAATCATGTATAATATCGTGCATTTTTATCAACGCGTTATGTAATGTTTGCATAAATCATTTTCTCACATTGCCCCACGTGAACGAAATCCCTTTAGGTCTGCGCAATTTGAAGATTTCCGTGATGTGTTTGTTCAGAACGGATGCTCTGCCGCCCCACGCTTGCAATAATCTTTCACCGCCCCCGAGAACACGCATATCCTTGTTTATCACAACCCCAAACGGAAACAGTCGTAACAAAAAGGTACAGGACACTGGTGCTAACTCTTTCACCAGTGGCGTCTTTATTTTGTTATCCTTCGCGATCTAAAAACTTCGAGCATTAGAACGTGAATTGTGACAACACATCGAGACAAGATCGTTTGAACCATTTTCTTACGTATTCACTATTATCGAAATCGATTCGAAATTTAACCATCACACTCCTGGACCCTGGGATATTATTCGAACTTTCTAGCACCCTGATGTTCAATTTCGTTTTGTAAATGTCTTCCGCTATTTGAAATAATTGACCTGTAGACGTGTGATTCGCTTAATCAATTTTTACAGCTCGAAATGTAATTTTCTTATTAAAAGTACACAGGGTGAACCAGAAAGGACTACTATTGAAAATTTAAAATAACTCGGTACCTATTGGTTGCATAAACAAACTTTTTTGTAGGTATAATACGTTCTCATGAAAAAATCAACATCTCTTACCCATAAAATAATGTGTGAAACCTTGTCTAGTACTCCGATAAATTAATACTACGCCATCCTTGTCGACGTGTGTAGTGTACATCGAAGGGCTTTTCATTTTCGGATACGTGAATCTCATTTGCATGTGAATGTTGTCGACGCTTTGTAAAAAGTCGCAGAAATAGCGACCGGTGGCCTTTATTGTATAAACGTACCTGCAAAAATAACAGAACGGTTCTGCTGGTGTTATTAAAGTAATTGTACACATATATCGAATTTTTATCTTTCTACAGTCAGATGTACGAATGTATCTGCCTTCCTGTGCAGCGACTACAAAGCATAATAAATTGTCATGTGTATTACGGATTAAAGAGGATGATGAAATGTTTCGTCTAATTTGTTTGAGAGAATACGCCTTCGTTTACTCGACAACGGAAATCTTATATTTAATCAATACTAATGAAACTCCTAATTAAATAGAACGTTCGCCGAACCGTGGTCGTTATCAGCGATGATACTGTATCATATTCAGCCTCTAGCAAAATACACAATGTACTAACAGCTCCCTGTGGATTCAATGGCATAAACTAACTTCAGATAAATTCTTTAACGTGTTCACAAATAGTACAACTACACGATGTAAGAAACAGCACGGACCCGAGGGTTTTTCTTAGATCAAGGCTGTACTGCGCAAAATTCCTCTCTGACTCCTGTTTGTTGCAATTAATAGGGATTTGTATTATGCAGAAAGACCCAAAGTGAAACGGAGACTTCGACGAAGTTGATTGGCACTTACCCTAAGTTGCTGAAATATCTTACGAAACATTTGCCGAAGAATCGCATCACGTTGTCCACGGAATCGTCGTTCAATGCTGCCAATGCCGCCGCCAAATTAGTCATCAGCTCGTCAGGGTATATTTGTCGCGTGTTGAAAACCATGTGCTTGCAATCAGCTTTCTCCACAACTTGCAGCCAAACTTCTTCGCCATACTCCAACTGGAACGAAAAGTTCATTTTTAACAGCGGAATTTCGGCCAAAAATAATGTCGGCCAAAATGACTGCACGAAATACAAAACTGTAATGCCTAGACTGCGGATGTTCGTGCAAAGCAAAAATCTTTTCAATTTGTCAGAAACGGAAATTGAATAAAATTGACTTCCTCGTTTTGTATTTTCAGTACCGGGCAGGGTTAATCATTATTTTATGAGTTACGGATACCCGATTTACGCAGTCACTGGACCGTAAAATGTTCGCATCGGCGGCGTTTGTGAAAAATCCGATATTCCTGCACGAGGAAATCTGCTCGAAAATTCAAAAACGATGGGATAAAATGGAGAGATTTTATTTTTCTGTTTCGCGGTTCAAACCTTCATGATCGATTTTTCAATAAAACTAACTGAGAACTGCAAGAGAAGAGGATATACAGAAGGGTAGGACATATCTATTGGCCGCAAGGGAATATTTTCTTGCCTGTCCTTTCCACCCTCTGTTCCTCACGAAAAATTTTACGCCAACTCTCAAACTGGATTAATACGATTCGTTCGTGATCCGGAATACGTGTAAAGCTTAGTAGTATTAAACGTATGGCAAAGTGTATGTAGAACGCACGATAGAATGAATAAAAGATCCTCTTTATCATTTATGATGGACGATAATCCGAGTCTCACATAAATAATTCAGAATCTTTCTCTTGGTTTTACGTTAACTAAATCTTCATGCTCTTATGAATTTGGCATTTCAATAATGATAATACCAGCTTCGAGATTGTTAAAAGTATAATACATTGTTGATTTCATTACTATTTATTTTCCGTTTTACGTTCATATGAATCTATTTTATTTTTAAAGGGATAAAAACACGCGTTTCAATTGTTGACGAAGGAAAGTTACAGGTGAATATTGTTTTTAATTGAACGGAGAATTTGTGTACCCAAATGAACTGAAATGTGAAAATTAAAGGAAAAATAAATTTTAGGATCGTGACGATGGATAATAAATGTACAAAAAGCGATTTCATCCACACGTTCACGATAAATTGATACCACGATAAATTGATTGCCACGATCAAGTCGGTTTCTGGCTCTCCATAGAATAATCAATGTTTCTCCCAACGTAATGACTCTAATCACGAAAGTGAGTATGGTCCCCACACTAATGTCACGCGAATTTCCCGAAGCAGATCATTATTAGTTTAATAACTGAAGTTTAGGTGGCTTCTAGTGACGTGTGCGTGTCGGATGAACGATGTGCTCGTAAACGAGCCCCTGCCATTAGTTTGATCATTAACCATATGTTCAGTCTAAATTAGCAATGTAAAAGCACTTGAATTAAGCACGGTTGATACTTTCTGATTGCTCGAAATTCAGAATTTCGTGCACCAAAACTTTGTTGAATAGATGCGTTTGAAATAAAATACTAAGCCATTTGTAGCTGATTGTAACTAAGTTATTTAAATTGTAAGTAACTTTTCATAAAGAAATTATAATATTTTGTAAAAAATCAGTCAATGCTAAAAGATTCATTCTGAACTAAAGATGTAGATTCTATCTACACTAGAAGAGACGTTCAATAAAATAAATTTTTCAACCCCAATCTTTATGTCGACAGCTAAAACAAAATACGTGTCAAATATTTTTTTTGAGTTCTATATTGTGCAAACATTCCATTAAAATATCGTGCTACGACTGTAACCTCCCTTGTTAGTAACTTGTTGCGGAGTATTTGATTACGAGCGAATGGAACGCGTGCGACAATGGCACAGAAAAAAAAGTCAACAGGTGTTCGGAAGTACCGGAAGAAGTATTCTATTTTTAAAACATTACAGTACAATTAAGGTGCTGCACTGAAAGGAAGTCTGTGTCCATTCATATTCAGATATTTCGATTAATGCGTATGTACCTTCAAACCATTTCCTTCGCCGATTACGTGACATCTTTGTCAAACGACTCATTATTTGTAGACGCCTTGATAAATAACGAATTTTCACGACGGATTAGAAACACACTATAGTAAACAGGAGCTTCGGAAATCGAGTTTAACGTACTGTGTTGGCAATTTTTCCAGAATTGTTATTTTCCAGCCAATATACTGCCCGAACGACGTTCATTCAACCCGAGAAGACTTCGTACTATTTTGTTTTTACGAAGTCATCATAACTTATCAGAATCGGAATCGGAAAAGTAATGTCCACTGCACATATAGTATAAATTACCCTTCCCTACAGATAACGATACGTCTCATCTTTCTACATATATTCCACATAAAAGATCGTGAATGTAATTCGATCATGAAACTCCTGAATCTGGAGGGAACTTCGCCGCCCGTCGAGATCAAGATTCTTGAGCTGTATGTATATTCACAAGTGACACTCGATATTCATTAAAAATGTTCAATCGCCAATGAAATGTAATTGAATTTAACAAGATAAAAAGTGTCGCTTACATCCAAAGGAACTTTCATTACCAGTTTAATTGGCGCGAATTGAATTGATTAAGATTAATTATATTGGTCGCGCACGTGCTTTCCAGTTCGCTCGTGTCGATTCTCTTTCTCTTCTCTGTTCTATTCTCACTATCGTTTGAGTGATTCATTTAGGGCCAATGAATCATTGCATTTGCCACGTTTAAGTCTCTATTCCGAATTTTCTATTTATAATATTAATCTCAAAATTTCGCAACGAACTTTTACAGATGAGCTTCAAGAATCGGAGATTTAAATAAATTTCCTGTCTCAACGAATGTGACCAGAAAATTCAATTTTCATCGTAGCGCAATATTTACAGAATAACGAATCCGAAATCCGCCTTTTCGATGGGTCCGATAGTTGCAGCAGTTACTCGATATGTTTTATATAGGAAAAAGTTCCACTCTGTCTAAAGTTACAGTTACACATCAAACCTGATGCGACAAAAGTTCGGTTTCCAAACAAATACACAAAATACCAGTTGGATTTTCATCTTTCTGCTTACTGCATTTACCTTTATGAAACGTGTAATTTTTCTTAGTACCATTAAGCTAACTTGTTAATTCACGAGTTAACTAATGAATTATTTTATTTTAACTTCATTTGCTCTTTTATTATATCGATTCTCAAACTCTGTCTTTATTCGAATACTATTTTTCAAGTTAAAATTGTTAATATTTCACAGTAATATAGTTGAAATAAAAAAGTAGGTTTTGTATAGTGTAAATTCACTATTTATTTATTTCTGTTAAATAGACGTTCCATAGGTTTCGTGACAATGTAAATGCAGAAATGTAATGTGCATGTTTGTTAGGAATGTTTAATACACTTTAACAGTTAAAAAATGGAATATTCTCCTCTGTCACATAACAGCTTTAATCCAATTAAACAAAACTGTTTCTGTATTTACTTTTCAAGTTAATTTTTATCGGTCATTTAACTACGAAAGCACAAGTATTCAATTTTACCAGAGAGTAATCAGAATGCAGAAGAAAAGCAGGGGAGGAACGAGAATAGGGGTAGCATCACAAACAACCGAATGGAAACGTAACGAGAAGTATCGAGGCAACCGGTGGAAGCGTATCGGCGACACGTGCATGCATTGCATAGTAGAATTACCTGGACGAAGTGCTGCACGCTCTCCAACAGCATGCCGTACATTGTTGCTGTGTTCCCGTGGGCTCGTTTCACCTGACGTTGTACGCATTCGCGGGAAACGTATGCCGTGCCCGGGAAACCGGGAAAATCGTGGAAACTGCGGTCTTTGGATAGGTGTTTGGTCGCGACACCACCTGTCGCATCGTCGCGACGGCTCCGCGTCGCACCGGCGTTTTCGAGTCAAAGGTTTCGCGCCATGTGCGGGTCGCGTCGTTTCGACGGTGTTCCGTTGGTCTGTTTGCGGTGATCAGGAGAGAGACTGTTCCGGTTCGACGATGCGACGAAGTTTGAGTTTCAGACGTGCCGCCGGGGGTAACTCGCCGGGCACAGGAAGGGTGGCTGCGATCTCTGCGCAGGCCCCGATCCCTTTCCAGAGACTTTCAACACCTGATTGCGCTACGTGGATCACCACCACAGAAAATGTTCAAATTCGAAGTTGCACTTCACGACAATACTACAGTGAACCTCCCTGTAACACGATTTCCTTATTGCGGGATGAGAATCATAGTGGTGTAAGACAGTGGCTCTTATTAATCCTTTGGACTCGAACCAATTTTAATTCCGGAATCAAGACATGTATTTCAACCTAGACGATTTTTATAGTGCGTAATCTTTTGCACACTATTCACATGAAATTGAACCTGTTTACTCATACGACATTTAACTTTTTCACAATTTATAGAATACAGAAGAATTTAGTTATTTAAAAACTGTTTCAAATAATGATATGGCGTTTTTAACTGGCACCCATTCGACTGCGAAGTGTTAATATTCGGTCACTCTGAAAAAGGCGAAAATTTTTTTAATATTCGACAACACGACTTGGATTTCTTTTGAGAAGTTGGAACAACTAGTTTACTACATCACGTGAAAAAGAAATTTCGAAAAAATTGCAACTGGCCCGAATTACAGAGAAAATATTAAAAGTCGCTTTTTACAACTTTTTCATGTGAGCCTACGTTGAAAATTTTACAGATGTACTTACATACATTTTGTTGATCCGTGTCAATTATTGTTGTTGTTGTAGCATTAAACGAAAAGGGGATATGTTAGACAGAATAAGAAAATTTGAAATGAATAACAATGATATTTCCACCGAGCTCGAATAGCAAAGACACTCTGATCTTTTCCCGAATGGTTCAGAAGCACTCAATGACTAAAACTCAAACTTCTCGTAAATAAAATTGTATACATTTGAATCTCCATTATCAAACTCCCCTGACGAAGTTATAAAATTTTTAATAGATACGCGGGAGTATGCGTATCATTAGTAAAAAAATCAAGTCTCCATGAATTCAAAATCACTAATCCTAGGCCAAAACGCTCAACGGTATCAAAGTCAATTCACCAATTGCGACTCTGGGAGAAACGGACCTTACACTATGAATTCGTAAACACTCGTTCAACTGCAAATTCCAGGTCCTTGACTCTAATACAGGTATTCCTTTCGACCGTCTTTTAGGACAAGATTTTTTTGGTACGCAAAAATGTAAAATCGCTTTTAAAAGTTCATCTGTTTCTGTTGAAGCAATTACATTTTCAATTCCGCTACAACGAAGTACAAACTACAGACGAAATACGAAAGATGTTATTCGTATAGCCAAGACTGGTAAAAACTGTACGGAAGCGAATGAAAATGAGAATAAGAATGCTGGCGAGGAACCGAATTCAGCAGAAGATATAGGATTTCTCGTCCTGTAAGATGGCGGTCGTTTTCACACATCTAATGGTTAGTAAGGGATGCATCACGGGGAATGACGTTCAAGGATGAGTAACAGTAGATAGAAAAACGAATTGAAACGCTTAGATTACATAAGTGAATACTAATGCTAGAGAAAGTCTTATTGTTGGTATACAACAGCCTAATAGATTTATAAAATTGTAATGTAATTGCTAAGGTAGAAGTCGAGATATTTTTTACACTGTTTTCAAAAACGCAACTCTGTGAAAAACGCGTTTAACGATTACGAATGCAATTTTTCTATAAAAAAAAATTTTGAATTTTTGCAAAATATTACTGTGTCCCTTAAACAATTATGTATCGAGATTAGCTAGCCAACAGGTTCGAAACCAGTTTCATTCATCGCGTAGTATTCGAACGCCAGCGTGGTGGTACCGCGTTGCAAGGGTGCGGAATTCGCATTTCTCGATAATGCAAACACGAGTTTACAAAGCGTAATTTGAATATACATATACAGTTACTCGAACTACTATTCGCACGCTCTAAAGAAGACGATAACTTTTTTAATATCGTACTATACGATTTGAACCTTTTTGGGAAACTAGAGCAATTAGTTTACTACAGCATGTGAAAAATTTTTTTTCAAAAACAGCAATTGATCGGAATTGTAGGAAAAATACTAAAAGTTTAGCATTTTACAACCTTTTGATGTGGGCCTATATTGAAAATTTAAAAAGTACGTTTCGTAGGTCTATTCGAGTCGACTCCAAGTCTCGAAAATTCATAGACCGAGCGACACCACAGGAGCTCCAGGATCAAAAGTTAATTTGTTAAGTAGATTGTACATACATTGTGCGCTAATCCTGGACAATTTGTATAATGCGATGAAAATGCAGTATGCTTTCATGATTGTTTCATTTCAGCATATACGTGCTCGCCCATGCATATTTCATTGTGTACTTTGCTTTGTAAATTGAGTAATACATATCTGTGAATGTTGTGATATACAAAATTATATGGGAAAAATGTGCTCGATCCTGATTTGACAAGTTATTTATTATATCATTACTGGCATGATTAAAGAAGTAACTAAATTGGAGTAACTAAAAGACAAGTTATTTATTATATCATTACTGGCATGATTAAAGAAGTAACTAAATTGGAGTAACTAAAAGGAATTATCTCGGATAAGATAGGCCAGACCGAAACCGATAATTACAATATGCGTCGCAAATAAGATTTACAACTCGTCGTTAACGATACACTGTTATCTTTGCTACATATATGTCAGCAATCTCAACTGGAATACGATTAGTAGAAACACATGGTACATTACAACTCGTTTCCGTTTCTCGAACGATTAAATACGCATTAATTATCATTTAATCGCCAATAGAATCAACACAGAAATATAAATGAAATTCTTAATTAAATATGACCGCAGTACCGCAATTAACTTGCCATTGTGTAGGTTCTGAATAATTTTGTGTGCCTGCTGTGTTGCATTACAAATAACGGATCATTCAAGCTCATTTGTATGTAGTGACTGGTCTTCTATTTTTAAAGACGAACAATTTGTGTTTGGTCAGTCTACTGATATGGCTGAGATAAACCACGGTATCCTTGAGCATTTAATAACTAATTCTTCTCAGACTATTTTCAAATGTAATTACTAGACTGCGGATCTTTATGCAAAATAAAAAATATTTGCATCGATTGCTGGACACAGGAACCAAATAAAAATTGTATTCTTCTTTTAATAATCCTATTAAGCTGAAACTAAAACCTTGATGTCCTTAAATATTTTTAACATGTCCACTGTTTTAAATTGTACGTACCTAGTTTTGTCATAAATGCATAAAATCCGCAGTCTAGTAATTAATTATTATTGTGGAGATTTGTAGAAATTAGATTTTTTACATTACATGTTTAATACAATTTAATTTAATTTATATTATAATTTAATATAATTAATAACAAGTTTAAGCAGATTTTTGGAAATAGAATGTCTGGTGTAATCGGAAATTAGTCTACAATCTGAAGTAACAAGAATTTTGACAATAACATACGTGGAGATATAAAAAAAATTTCAAAATAAGCACAAATATTGTACTACAATTTTTCAAAAATTGGTTTTCTTGTAAAAATCCAAGAACACGCAACTACCCATCTGCAGACATAACAGTGACAGTAACATTAATCAAGTAATTATACAGTTCTGTTCATTGTCGCGCGATATCATAGCCAAAGAAGACAGCAGCATCATCGTGTTCACGGGAAATTTAGCGGTCTCATAACGCTACCGCCATGCTTGCATTGTTATGTAAACCCAATAGCAATCGAGTATTTCTCAAGCATATGAAGCAATTCGGAGTTTCAGTGATGTCGGAGTGCAACAACTGGGAAAACAGGATTCACTGGCCAAAAATTAGTTCTTCGATCAAATGAGATGTCTGAGCTTTTATTTTCAATTATTTTTATGTGTACAATATATACAATATCTTAGACAAATAGGAACGGGGTTTAACTAACAAAAATTAGAAGCTTCGTAAAAGGATAATTTATCTTTCAGCCTCCTGGCTACAAGACAGAAACTAGGTTTACGATAATTGGTTTATAATCTTACAACAGCCTGGCTCATTCTGTCATCAATCATTATTATGTACTACTTTTACTACTATTTTTTTATTTACTTTTAATCAATTCTCTCCTCCTTTCCTTTCCTTCCCTTTCTTCTTCATTCCAGTTTCTTCCACATGTGGCTACATCTCTCCCTTTTTAATTTGCTACCTCTTACCGAAGCTTTGCACGAAGGTCAATCATTTTTCAATTAAAACAGCCTGAAGAAAGAAATGTTCAATTTTATCAGGTAAATTATTTATTGTACAAATGTATAAGTCAGATCATAAGACAAATTTTGTAATTTTATTATTTTTATGTAATTGTACTATAATTTTTAAGTCATCAAATATTTAAAGACGGAACCGAAATATTATCAATATAGTTCAAATAAAATACTAGTTTATGAACTTAAGGCGGTAGACTCGTTTCCAGCATTGCAAGGGTGCGGATTCGCCTTCTCATTTCTCGATACTACAAACACGGAGTATTTCAGTAGTCAAAAATGCTAGATGAAAGATCGATCTACGGCGCTGCCTCCCTCAAAAGACCTATTTTTTCGTTTACAAGGCGTAATTTCCATTATTCGGCAGAATGTATAGGTATGAAAATAGCTACATGCGTAGTTGTATGCTCTTGAATAATGCTAATTACGCTGCCGTAAACGAAAAAATAGGACTTTTGAGGGAGATAACGCCCTAGATCGATCTTTTATCTAGCGTTCTTGACTACTGAAAAACCTCATGTTTGTATTATCGAGAAATGAGAAGGCGAATCTCACGCCCTTGCAATCCTGGAAAAAGGAGTTATAAATAGGATTATATTCGCTACTTATTATTTAACCCTTTGCACTCGGAGCTATTTCAACTGGAACATTAAACATTTCTTCCGATCTAGACTATTTTCATTCTCTATGATTTTTGAAATTTTATATACATTTATATACGTGTCATATTTGTCATATAACATTTATATGACAAAGTCATTTATATACATTTTTTAAGCACGAGTATTTTATATCAAATTAATCGCAAAATTCAGAGCTTTCCGATGATATACAGTTCAAAAGGAATGGTCACTGAATGAGGTTATAATGATACAATAAAAGAATTACGAAACAAAAGGTCGCGAATTTAGATGCCAACCTGTAATATATGACATTGGTATAAATACCTCGTACAATACCTAAATGTTTATTAATTGATTAGATGCCGATATATTTCATAATGTGAACAATATTTTGAGTAATGGTACAGCAATTTTTAGTGGTGCATCAGAGGGGACAAACGAGTGCAAAGAGTTAAAATCAGGATTGTGCGAGAACCCGAAATCTCGGGAAACCCGACGCTCGGGTCGGGTCGGGAATTTTCGGGCGAGAACTGTCGGGCTCCCGAACGTATGATACGCTTCGGATTCTCGAAAGTATCCGGCTACCTATGTCCTTTTCGGGTTCCCGAAAGTATCCTGCTTCCTCTGTCTGTTCGGGACCCCGAAGCTATCCGACTACATCATACGAACGTATCGAGATTATCAACAAAAAGAGACGGTAGACGGCGCGGCGCGCGGCACAGCGTCTTTGACTTTGACACGTCGAAACGATCTAACCATTCTAACCTAACTACCTACATAATATCTACATCGATATCGATATACAATCAATCAATCTACCGTCTCTTTTTGTTGATAATCTCGATACGTTCGTATGATGTAGTCGGATAGCTTCGGGGTCCCGAACAGACAGAGGAAGCAGGATACTTTCGGGAACCCGAAAAGGACATAGGTAGCCGGATACTTTCGAGAACCCGAAGCGTATCATACGTTCGGGAGCCCGACAGTTCTCGCCCGAAAATTCCCGACCCGACCCGAACCCGAGATTTCGGGTTCTCGCACAAGCCTGGTTAAAATGCTATTTTATCCAGTTTTGGCACTGGTCATTGCCACGATGCGACATAAGTGTCGGGCGCACGCAACGACACAGACAGACAGTGGAAAAAGCAAGGCAACGGACGGTAAGTCAAGGCACCACCGTCAGGCGAGCAAGCGCGCGCGCGCGTGCGAGCGCGAGCGTATAGTGAAACGTAAACATGGCCGCGGAGAGTAGCGAAGGTTTGCCAATATCTCCGTCGGAGAAATCGTTGTCGGGTAGCCTAGTGTCCGAGGAAAATGAGAAAACTGTCTCGCGGTCGCCGTCGACTTACTCGATTAGGGAAGACAAGTGGCCGGACCTGGTCGTCTCGAGGCCTAGAAAACTGGACGTCTGGTGGTTGCCGAGACGTAAGTACATAGCGCGATAGGTGCATGCTTTCGATCTGTTTTTGGCGCGCGATTCAAACGCGCCGGGACCAGCCCGGCTGTGTGTCGTACACGCGCGCACAACTCGATCGCTGTTTTTGCTTATCGAGAAACGCCTACCTAGCTGACGAGCTGCCACAGTGTTCGAGACAATGCTAAATACTCGAACTATGAAATCTAAGAAACTTTCTGTCGTAACACATTAGTGATGCAACGTACTATTTACTACACATAAGATTTTATTGTTAAAACTGAAGCGTAAAATTAATTTGATTTTTACAAGTTACGTTTAGTATTATAAGGCCTTTTAATTTTTGTCTAAATTTTTCTTGCTACATGTTCATCAAAGATTCGAGTTTTGGGAAAAGTACTAAAATGTATCTCCCCGATTGTTTGCATACTATTTCGACTTTAAGTAGCGGTCGATCTTATTTGCCCGAACTTGCCTGAATTGAAAAAAAATAATCGAAAAGTAACACGTTCACTCCTGAGGCGTACGCAACGGTAGTTGATTGCATCACGTGTCACCTTTATTTGCTTGTTCCAAATATGAAAAAGTACCTCTCCGATTTTTTAATTAGCAATCGACTTTATCATACATTTTATTTCATTTCGATTATTCACGCATTTCCGGTAACCTGGTAAATAAATTTTCCCAACGAAAGTTGGTCAGTAACTACGCGACAATATATTGCAATAAACGAAATTAGCAAAAAGTTTTAGCACTTTAATTTATCTTTGACAAAATTTGATTTATTTTATCATCAATCGATGCACCTTCTCATCGTCTTTAAAAAAGTATTGGCGAACACTGTGTGCCACCGTGTCAACAGCGAATATATCGCCGTTGTTGTTACGACGACATTTAACCGGCTGTTTAATCTATGTCCACATTGAATCAACATCGAACAACTTTCTGTTAACCTTGCACGTGAAAAAATTGGTGTTTGTACCAAATAAAAGAAGATAGAACAAAAGGCGATTCGATGTTGCTTCAGTGAGGGCATAGTTTTACGTTCGCCATGGAGGATTACCGCACGATTGGTCACGTGAAACGACAAAAGCCAATCGTGCCATTTGCGAAACATTGCGTTGTCGATTGATTCTATATCCTATTTAGCAGTTGTGGAAGATCTTCGGAATTTAAGGTTATCCGATGTTTTGAGAAGCGGCTCTCACAGGCTGCCGCCGCCATGCGCCATTAGCATGGACTTTGAAATATTTAAAAGCTCCAAGCTGCGAAGATCGGTCAATAATACGTCCTTTGAGTAAAGTAAACAGAACATAAATGATTGGTAGCTACGTAATTTTTGAAACCGATTGAAGTAGTCGTAGAGATTCATTTTTCAAAGTATTTCTCGAATGACCTGCGTGAAGAGACTGCCTACATGTTAGTTTGCTCATTATTCTTTAGATTCGTTATTGTCTTTTAATTACCCGCGTATAGTACTTAGAATCTCAAAACAAACAAAGGTGTCGACTACACTAGCAAATATCTATTTGACATTAAAGTATATATAGTTATGTTATCGAATACAAATTTATTTATATTGGAGTTGTATCAAGTTCCATGTAACCAGTTGTGTAGAAAATGAATTTATAGACCCTGCGAAGGAGTTCCTATATATTTTCAGCTTCGTAAACGAAATACAATGCATGCCACTCTGAACCGAGTAAATTAGCTGGTAGTAAAGCTTGAAGGGACAAAATAGTCGGTGTATTTGAATATTTTCATGAATAGAATCATGAAATATCGGGGTGAAATGATCTACGTTTACTGGAGATTCACAGTGCCCTACGTTATCGACATTGTTAGATCATTGAAAGATGGCAGCACAGTCCAGTCGCCGCCTAGAGCGGGAATATTGATTATCGTAGGTGGAGGTGTAGTCGGCGGGAGAATCAATATTACTTTTCGCCGGCGAGCTCGCCATTTTCGACGTGATATTTTTCGTGGACGAACGACGACGCACGGGACACGCGAGTTTCTACGGCAGTGTGTCGATGTCTGTAATGTTTCTCTCATGAAAACCGGTTCGTCACGAGATCGGGCTACAATGTAGTATCGCTCGAACGGACATCGTTTGTTTTCCGCTTCAGCAAAAGTTTCTTTTCCGTCGCTTCTGCCGCAGTGTCTATATTTAAATTGGAACGCACACGGATTACCACCTCTGTGATCCGCCAACGTCCTCGTCAGGCGACAGTACACAACGATACCGATCGCTCGAGAAAGAATCACAATAAGTGCTTCGAACGGATCCACGGTGGGTGACAGATAAAACGAGGAGTCACAACAGCCGAGTTATCGACGTGATCTCCGTGTCATCAGCTGGTCGACCTCGTTAAAAATAGAAGGAATAGTTATTGTGATCGGACAAAGAGAAAGGCGAAGTTCAGTCAGCTAAGAAAGAGATAGAGAGGATCCTCTTTTCAACAAAAATCACCCTTCTGACGGATAGCGGAGATCAGCTATTCTTTGCGATTAGAGTACACGCAACTGTAGCGAAAGAAAAGTTCGTTGGTTCGATACAGGGAGAGATCAAAGGGATATACGAAGGGATTGTGCTCGCAATCTACGTCTTCTATGCGGCAAGAATCTCAGAACGGTCTGAAGATCAGGCCACCAGTCGACCACGGTGTTGTCCATCACGGTGGGATCATGCTCGAGGAGGATATGGCTGGCGCACAGGATACCATATACCTGTGCAACTTCCGGGTATCGGTGGACGGCGAGTGGCTTTGCCTGAAAGAACTTCAGGATGTCGAGTTCTCGTTGCAGGACTCGCTGCAGCGGTCACCGTCACCCCCGCTCGCTCTCAGTGGTATTAATCATCATCACCATCATCATCGCCAACAGCAACAGCTTCCCGATCAGAGAGAGCTTCGCAATATAATGCCGCCAAGTCCGCCACCATTGCAGCACGTCTCCAGCTTGTGTCTGTACTCGATGTTCTTGCACTGTTCGCTTCACTTTGACCTTCCTCGACTTCTTCCTTTCTTTATTTCACACCTGGGACTTGGGCGACACGTCACGCTGATTTCGTTTGTTCGCGGACTGATCGCCGAACTTTGCTCTTGACCAACAGATTCGCCTGATGCATCGAGCTTCCTTTCCGTTCTGTCGATAGTCGAGTGTCATCGTTGCCATTCATGTTCCTGACAAATTGTTGATGGTCCTCTCGGCCAGCGTCTCTTAACCTTTTACGAATCAATCACCTTGCAAGTTGAGAAACGTTGTTCAAGGACATTTTGCCGTAAGAGTGTCTCATAATTTCTTTAACTGTTTATGGTTGCGATTTATGTTCGTGGAAAATTGTTGATGGTCCTCTCGGCCAGCGTCTCTTAACCTCTTACGAATCAATCACCTTGCAAGTTGAGAAACATTGTTCAAGGACATTGTGCCGTGAGAGTGTCTTATAACTTCTTCCTTAACTGTCTATGGTTACGATTTATGTTCGTGGAAAATTGTTGATGATCCTCTGGGCTAGCGTTTCTTAACCTTTGCGAATTAATCACCTTGCAGGCTGGGAGACGTTGTTCCAGGACACTTTGTCAGGACAGTGTCTTATAACTTCTTTTTTAAGTGTTTCTAAAAAGGTGAAACTACCATTTAAGAATGATGTACACTGTGATGTACATCTAAATTGTGTAACTGACACTAAGTTGTAGAATGATTTGAACGTAGTTGTAAATCAATTAACGCTTCTGATCGGAGACCTCGACTGTCTGATACACTCTGTTCTATTCTGTTCGGAGAATCTTCGGATGAATGCATCTTTCGTAAACTTCTTTCTTCGCAACTGGCCAATCGATTCTATCTTTTCTATCGAAACGTGGAACCATCTTTGCTCCTTTGTTAGCACTTTTCTTTCGATAATTTTGCATTGCGCTTCATCGATATTCGCATTCATGTGATCATCCGCATAATACCGAACAGGCCGATTTGCGGAAGCGTAACCGAAGAAGAAAAGGAATATTAATGATCAGGATAGAAGCCGATAACGGTTTAGGGAAAAGTTTATTGCATGGTCTTCGAACTGGAACAAGAACCTATTGTTTTTGCAGCACGGGACCCAGTGATCATCGAGAGGAGTAATCTCGTTAATATCTCGAAGCTGATCGTCAAGGAGCTGATCGAAACATCTTTGAAATACAGTCGAATGCTCGATTCTGATCACATGCCCTTGCAACACTTCTTCATCGTTCTCGAGCACGTGCTCAGACACGGTTTGCGACCAAAGAAGGTAAATCCTACCTTCAAAATATCCAGTCCCTGGTTTTTTGAGAGATGAGGAAAATGGTATTAACCGCCTTCGATTTCAGGGTCTCCTCGGACCCAAGAAGGAGCTCTGGGACATACTTCAGCTTGTTGAGAAATATTGTCCAGAAGCGCAGGACATTACGTCTAGTATTCGTGATCTACCTACTGTTAGGTATAATTATAATTTTATTCTTGACCTTACTAGTTAACAATCTACACATGTTATCGCTGGACTGTGGAAGTTTATTCAGGTATAATGTGCAACGAGTATGCAAAGTATGAACAAAGGTATACATATGCACGACATATGCAGAGAACACGCACACTAGCAAGAAATAATATCTCCATATGTGAACCGGAGTATAAAATAAAATATAAATCTCGAACTTTAAAATTGTAGTTTTCATAAAATTGTGTGAAATAGCTTTATTAGTACTCGTAATTTTCAATGATGAGACTTGAGAGCACATTTGTTTGGAAATATACAGGGTATGGCCGGACGGGTGATACAACCGAGCAGGGGTTGATACTACACGTAAAAATAAGTCGAAAAAAAGGAATAACATTTTTTCGTTTAACGTTTCGTTTTCGAAAAAATCGAGTTTAGAGTTCCGCCAGGTTCGCGTGCTGTAACTAATGCACAAAGTAATAGAATTGGTTGATTATGATTTTCTCGAAAACGAAGTGTCAAACAAAAACATGTTATTTCTTTTTTTCGACTTATTTTTACATGTAGTGTCACCCCCAGCTCGGTTGTACCACCCGTCCGGCCACACCCTGTATAATGCAAATATGCAAAATGAGCGATACAAATCACGATTATTTAACGCATTCGTAGAAAAATGTACATTTGCATAAACTTCCGCAGCCTAGTAATTACTTTTGAACTGATCATATCGTTTTACACGCAACAAGTTCATACAATTTTGAACAATTCTATGAACTTTCTCGTGGTGAACCTTAACAAGATCTTACACGGTGTCTGAGAAACCGTGTCCGCAAGTTTTCATTTCGATGATTTATTTAAAATGTACTTTTTATAGAAATGGTATTTGAAATGTCAAGTTAAAAATGCGATACAATTTCCTGGTGATTTGATGACCCGTTTAATCTTAGTCACTACAATTCTGTATATGATGAGCTGAACTTTGAACTTTTATGGCATCATTCTATTATTACTTGTTGACGTTGAAAGAAGTTCCGTGGTAAATGTGGGAATCCGTTGTAACGATATCGAACGAACATGTCGTGTTTGATACGTTTTTGAGTTTATCTTGACGTGTAATCTTTGACAGGCTTATCGGAAAATGGAGGATTTTAATAGTTGTACTAAATAGGACATCCTGCATAAAAAGATATGGTAGAAAATGTGGAATTCAGATATTTTTCTAGACTTTTTCCGATTAAAATAATTGATTGAATGAAATAAAACAACGTTCAACCACTTCTATTCCACACACTTTCTAATTCGCTGTCTCTGCAAAAACAAAATTTTCGAGATATACATACTTTCAACTATAAAATTCATTTACCTGCTATATTTACAATCTTTTTGCTCCCCATACGTTGTTTACGGTGAAAATTCAGTCGCCATGTTTAGGCTTTGATGTCGCATAGTATGCGTGGCCGCGTTATAGTTCGCTAGAGCGGAAACGCTTCACTCTGGCGAATCAGCTCGACGTTCCTTTCACGGGACTTCTTGCGAGGCACGCACAGTACACGTTTGATTGCGTTGGCATTTTCAGGACCGCAATGGGTAGGGCGCGGGCGTGGTTGCGTATGGCGTTGATGCAAAAAAAGCTGGCCGATTATTTGAAAGTTCTGATCGATCACAAGGAGGATATATTGTCCGAGTATTTCGAGCCGGACGCTTTGATGATGAGCGAGGAGGCGATCGTTGTAATGGGTTTGTTGGTGGGTATGAACGTGATCGACTGCAATTTCTGCGTGAAGGTTAGTCCGAACGTTTTGCTCGAAGACAACTATTGTCCCGGCGACTATCTAAGTACTGTTTTGCGACTGTTGCGACAGGAAGAAGATCTTGATTGCCAGCAAGGTGTAATCGACTTTTCGCTGTACCTGCGCAACAGCAATCACATACCCGGCGAGTCTCCGGACGACGAAGTCGAGAACGACAATATGACCACTGTTCTCGACCAGAAAAATTATATCGAGGAGTTGAATCGTCATCTGAAGTAAATAGTCTCATTACATTCATTCTCCGCCGAGTCGGCTGTTAGGGATATTGTATTTTAACGTCGATTTCAGCGCGACCGTAACGAATCTACAAGCCAAAGTGGAATCACTGACGACCACGAACGCTCTAATGAAGGAGGATCTGTCGATCGCTAAGAATAATATACTGTCCCTTCACGAAGAGAACAGGCAATTAAAGAAAGAACTGGGAATCGAGGTGAAAGACACGAACGAGGTACGAATTCCGTTTCAGAGCCCCGCTGTGTCTCCCACTTGATCATCGGATTTTGCAAAATCTTTTTCCTTGCAGAACGGAAAACCGCCGATTAAAATCACTGAAACGACAGTGGAGATTGAGGAACTGAGAAGTAGAGTGGAGGCTGAAAAGAAAATGCGACAGGACTTGGAGAAAGAGTTAGAGTTACAGGTGGAGAATTGCTTTTAAGCGCTACACCGATTTGCGTGCGCTCTATCATGTCCCACCCAATTAATTCGTGACGTCGCTCTGTTCAAATTACCACATGAAATAGTACAAACTAAGAAATTCGAACAAAATTGATTTCTAATTCCAACAAGTGTATTGATACAATTTTTCTCGTAATACCTAGATTCGATTCAGAATTAGGTATGTTGACAGACTGTTCAGCTTTTGGCAATTTCTACAATTTTGTCTTGCTAGCCAGTCAATTGGTTCCACCATATTCTGTATTTTCATTATTTCACGCGTACAAGTTTGTGCAGACGTTTGGCTCTTATTTGGTAAATTTGGCTAAATTGACACTATTTTTTAAAATTGGATTCGTGCTAGAATTACAGTAGAACTCGCCAGTTCAAATCTCGTTTATTGCACGGCATCCTCATTCGTTGCATACTAGCGACTCCTATCACGAGGTTTTCCAGATTCTGGCACTCGTGGTGGGTATTGTGGTCTACGTAGAAACAAAAACTACATAAAATCTTGTGCAATTTCGTGCAATATAATTTCGTGAACAGCTTCTAAACGTCGACGATCTTCTAGAACACTTTTGAATAAGAATGCCATTATTGAACAGACTCCCCGATTAGAATCCTCGAAGCGCCACAAACGGTTCCCGTTGTTAAAGTCTGAAGTCTGACGAACGAATTTTCTGTGAAACAGATCAGTATGAAATCGGAAATGGAGGTGGCTATGAAATTGCTGGAGAAAGACATTCACGGAAAACAAGACACGATCATATCGCTGCGGCGTCAGCTCGATGAGATCAAACTGATAAACTTGGAGATGTACAAAAAGCTGCAGGTGATGTCTGATACTCCTTTGTCCAACGCTAATCGTAACGCGTGGTATGCTTAGAGTGCTAGCAAAATTCTTCTTGTTTCGATGAGATCGTTGCCGAAGTTTCTCTCGTGTAACGGAATACAATTCGGATAAAAGATTTTCACGCGGACGATCGATCGCCGACACAAGCTGTACCCTCGTTGCGATTACAATCATTGCATGACTCATCTATTCCCGAATAATCATTGCACCTCGAAGGAATCATTGCGCTTCCACGACACGTTTCCCAACCCCTTTTTTCTAACATGACCAGCTTTACAGATTTTTTAGCATTCCTCCTTTTTAGCATTGTTCAACTCCTTAGTGGTCTTGTCTGGCACTAAGGGGGTCCAGGTAGCCTCTCGAATTCCTTGTTTCTGGACGTATTTCCGTTATAGGAGTGTGAGCACGAATTAACGCAGAAAGGCGAAATGGTGAGCCGGCTGCACGCGAAGACCAATCAGATCGGCAAGATCCTGCATAACCTCGAGAAGTACAATCACCTGATGATGGACGGGGACAGTATTCGTAGCCCCACCACGCCAAGTAGTGTCTCTAAATCGATTCTTAACAAAACCAGTCCCACATCGCCACGGGGATACCCGCCGGCAGATAACGTTCCCACGGCCGATCAGCAATCGCCTCCTAACAATCAGCAACAGCTCATTAGTAGCCAACAGAAGCCCGCCAGTCGACCCACTAACTATCACCAATCATCCAATAACGATCAACAAACCCCTAACAATCGACAAGATTCTCCCAACAATAGTGAACCCCAGAAAGCTGATAGTGAAGGCGCTAACGATCGCGCGTTGATCAAGTCCGATAAGAGCCCGGAACAAAGTACATGCAACGGCGAGGTTCCCAAGACCGTGCAATCGGTCCAGGAACCGGCAAATGTGTAAAAACAAGTCTTTTTGCCTTTCGAGAAATGGTTTTTATATACTGTACACCATTGGAACTTCGTTTAAACAATCCTGTCTTAAGGCTGTACGAGACGCAACTGTTTTTTTATACACACCGAGCCTGCTTCTGAAACGTCCAATCGCGTCCTCGGCAGGCGCGAACAAAGATATCTTAGTGTCATTTATAAAAATATAATTTTATATCTTTCAATATCCTCCTGATCTCACCCGGGCATCTTAAACCTTGGTTGTGTCATGTAACAATGGACTATCACGCTCCGTTGCGTTCGAACACTTCTGGAGGGACCGTGGAAGCAAAGAGCCTAACGATCGCGATGTAATTAACGGCTAAAATGCGTTATTGGACATTTCAGAAGCATCGTATACTACGACACGAAACGACTATATCAAATTATCAATTATAATTAGAGCTATCTTACGGAATTTCCTATATCCAGAAAAAAGAAAAACGCGTAGAAAATTTGACGGAAATATCAATTGAAGTATATGACGGTAAATTATATGAACGATTCATGCATCAGTACGCTTTCTAACGAAGTCTCTATCAAAGTGTGTTTCGAATGCGACACTCTCTATATAAATATAATATATAAATTAGCTGTGCTCTGTTACCGCATAATTGCGCTGTTAATGAAATTGCTATTATATATCGAACTATCGAAGACAATAACGTCAATAGAACTTTTAACTATATTACGCTCGTTTATGAAGTACAGATACCAGGTGCTTCACTTTTCCGTTCAGTTTCGACATTGTGTTCGACAGCTCGCGTAGATTATATTGAGCTATCGTTTCGATTTTTCTTTTTCTTTTTTTAACGAAGATATTCATTATCGTGCAACGATCATTCTCTGTTGCATGGTTCACTGTTGGACAGCGCCATTTTACGCGAATTGCAGCTTCATGGCTGGACTGCGAACATTTATGCTGACTCGGTTTCAGACATTGGTTTCTGAAGATTTTGGAAATATATTTTTGATGGCACGTCTCGTAGACATGTTAGTCTTTTTATTGTTCCTAATGTAACAGCTGATTTTGATGTTGCGTGTCAAACTAGATCCAGGGCACTCTTGATCTGAAGTCTTTGGATGCACAGTTTTCTCGTGGGAAAAGTACGCTGCGGATTGTTACAGTTTCTCGGGGTTGAGAGATGATCACTTTAAACAATAGAAAAAGACCTAGGGCACGCTAACGGAGGGTATTGTTGTGTATTCGCAGTCCGATCATAGTGAAATGCAGGAAAGAATGACGCTCGTTGGCGGACGATGAAATATTCTTCTCGGAGTTCGATCAAATGGATTCACTTTGCATGCTTTTCGACTAATTTAACCTATATAGCACAGTTTCTTACGCCGTTCTCCAATTCCTTTTCGAGGGCCACTTTTACACTGAACACCAAACTGCTGTCACACCGGCTGGCGTCCGGCCGCGAAGTTCTCTGTATATGTATATGATATTTCTACGCATTGTACGATTTCAGGGGTTACACGACTAGTCTCGAGAACACGAAACAATTCATATCGCTTTTCACTGAAACAGAATTTATTTCAGGAGTGCGAAGGCTCGCTTAAGCATAAGACAGAACTGATCACTAAATTGGAGGCTAAGACGCTATCGATGACTGAGAGCATCCAAAAAATGGATGAAAAGTATGTTTATTTGTCTTTCATTAGTCTTAGTTATCTCATAAGCACGACTGACTCATCGGTCCTAGGTCGTAGTCGAAAGCGATTGTTACATCAACCCAATTGGACAATTGCATCTTGACAATTCTGTACAGTTTCTCTCGCTTGGTTTCATTATTGTATATGTACGATCTCATTGTTGTAGTCACACGTCTGATCATCGTCTCACAATCACCACTTACGCTAACTGTAAGTGAAAGGAACTTCGTTACGCCGCGCGCTTCTACTCTGTATCGATTTTTCCAATCCCCACCTGTCTGCTTCCATTAAACATTTCAGTAAACCGAGGCACATTCCTATTTTATTGTTAAATCGACAATTCGACAGTTCCTATAGTTGCTCGCGGGAAGTCGAGTTCTCGGCGTAACGAAGTTCCCTCGCAAGAATTATTCATCTCATCAAAGCTATTGATTGGAAAGTAAAAAACAATCTTTTAATTTCTTTGTTTCTGCTCCAAGGAATATAGCCGGGCAAACAGAAACCAACTAAAAAATTAGAAAAAAAAAAGAAACCCTTCGCGTTGTTACGTACTAGCATTTACGTACAAAACATAGTCGTTGTGATAAGAGAACAAATTTTCTATTAGCCCGTGTGTCGCCCGACGAATTCTCCGCCGTCGTCGTCGCACGTCGAAACCGGAAACGACGGTCGTAGCTAGAGGTGATTTATTTTTTACTTAATTAGACGCGTCGCGCGTGAACGCGATCGGATCTTTAGCGTAGTATAATACATAGCGGATACGTGCATTAGGAAAGCAGAACGATCTGTCTGTCTGTTAACGGAGATGTTGGCAAACCTTCACTCGAACGGCTGCTTGCAATTACGTCTACATTATGAATATTAATGTTATAGAGTTATCCGTGTTTTCCGCAATAATTCGTAGATCTTCACCCGACCGGATAACAACGTGTATATCGATGCTGTCGGGGAACGCGAACCGTAGAAAATTTATCGATTTCAATTATTTTCCGGAGCTCGGGAGAGCGCGCGCGAGATGTGTATTTCATTCGCGTTAATTGTACGTCAATTACACACGACCATTGGCGCGTTCTAATCGATCGTCACGGAAACTGACGGTCCGGTTAGTTGTATTTAAGGAACTGACTTGCGATCATGCTCGCCATTGTATTATTCAACAAGACTCCCTCCCGTCTGTTGCTTTTGATATCGTACTTTTTCTCTTACAAAGGGGTTGTCGACGAACGATCTTTTTTCTGTTGTTCCCCCCATCGTTCCGTTTTTTCTCGCTTTTCTGCGTTCTTTTTTCTTTTATTTCGAATGGTGCTCGTCGTTCACGGCCACCACGAGACTTACAGTGCCATACGAGTATATGATTTATATTCTCTCTTTATAAATATAATTATGTATAAGCATCGACGAAATGGTCGTTATAATCCACCGATACACTACGTGTGCTTGTACCAATGCAGCGGAAATAAATTTATGACAGAAACTAGTTTCCATTTGATTACCCTCAGATAGGGATGTGCGGGCTGCGCGATGGGTCGGGTACAGTGTCGCCGGATTAAGACTTGCCTCCCACTCTGCCTTACCCCTTCTACGACGACATCGTCCCATTGCAGTCAGTAGTGTCGCCGAGTGCTGTGCCGGAGTCATTTTTGATCGTCAACATAGTATACATCGAGGAACGATGAACGCGTCCGTATTAGTGAAAGGTGGTGTGAGTCAGAAATGACCCCGGCACAGCACCCCGGGTCCCAGTACTCGGAGGATTAAGATTTGTCTCCTACTCTACCCTTTTCCTTCTACGACGCCATTCCCCTCACGGTCACACAATGTCACGTGATTAATCCGGTAATGACAGAGAGGGGGTAACTGTATTCTTAATCCTGCGACACTGGTCGGGTACCCAATAGTTCGGGTAGGGTCGGAGCAAGTTTGGGCGTTTGTCCGACACATACCGTGGTGAGATGACAAGATGAGCCCCGGGACGGCACAGAGGCAAGAGGGGTTTATCGTTCTGCATAATAGTAGTAATGTGTGTGACCGTTTCGGCCAATAGAAGACGCGCTTCTTTCAAACTAACCAATCGGCCCGCATTCCTCCCAGGGATCTTCTTCTAATTTTCACACGGTACGTGCACCTCGGGTGTTTATGTTATCAGACCGATAAAATAAAACCCGACACTGCTTCGTGTCAGGTCGGGAAAAGTCGGGTGGACTGAAGCTCACTGTTGCAGGACGGGCTTGTATACCCCTCAAAATGCTTTCCCTCTACCAGTGGCTCGATTCTCCTTATTGTGGGAATAATGTGACGTCACGTATTCCTTCGTGTCACTGTTACGTGCCTCGCGCAGCGCGAGAGGAGAATCTAATGGTGGAGAGGGAAGTATACAGACTGGACGCTGGCAACGGTGCTAGTTCACCCCCACTTTTGTCATTCTTACCCGAACGAGTCGTTCGAGTCCGCTCGACTTTTCCCGACCTCGTCCGAAACAATCGGGCTACCCGAGTGTACTTAGGATCATATTTATCGGGCATAAGTAATTTCAGATACCCGCACATCTCTACCCTCAGATCATCTTCGTTTGACGCCAACAACGGTGCGTACACGCTTCCCTCGGCCGCTGGACTTGCATAAAGCCATAATTCTATTTACGACGATCTTTTCTTTGAATTTAGAATTTTATATTTTTGAAGGTAATGTAGGCATCCTGAGCTGTTTCTTTTTGTTTTGTCGTGTTAAAATAACGTGTTTTTTTCTGATAGTTACGAGGAATTCCATGTATGTGTTTGGGCTCGTTTTAATCTGAAAAATGTCACAAATGTAAGTGGTTCATAAAACAACAATTAACAGCAAGAAAGCTTTATCCTTGTATATCCACCGAAGATTAAATAAACAATATCTCGTTATAAATTACTAATTTCTGATCCTATATTCTATATACCCGAGTAATTTCTTACTCAGCATTGGATACTCTTTCAAGATGTTATGAACCACAACCCAAGGTCACCTTCAGACTTTGATAAGAAAGAGACCTCAACAAATTAGTTGTTACGTTATATACCCCGATCAATATCAAGCTATTTTTGTTATAAAAATAAAACTAACTTTGATATAAGAACAATGAACAATGGCTTTATGCGCGGTTCGGATCGGTTTTCGACTGCAGTCTGCACGCACCTTAGGACAAATACGGATGTTTCGTTCCCCGTTAAAACGAATAATTGCATGTGACCTTAATACCTTTGGATTCGCCGTTTTAATTTCGCGGGGACTTTAGTATGAAAATCGCCCTAATTAAATTTCCTTTTGTCATCGTTTCTCACGAAATATCGAGGTTATGATAATGCACAAGGTAAGTCGGACTTTCGCTGCGTTAATCGTCGGATTATGAGTTCAAGGAAAAATAAACGAGCGGCGAGATCGGGGATCTCGCCGAATTTGCCGGAGGATCAGCGCGTAGAGCCATTATAAAAACATTCCGGCCGTTTCTTCGGCTGGATAATGATATTCGGTCATGAATAATCATGGGGAAAAGACTTCCGACGAGACTACGGGCCGAGTTACTGATCTTCGTTTCCCGTAACTTCCTTGCATTGTGAGGCTTAATATTTCTGCGAACCCAAGCAGAAAAATTGCGCCGGAGCGCTGCGGCGAATTTGTTTAAATGGATGGCCGTCCCCGGTTATTGAATCAGTCAATGGAATTTCTTAGGCGACGTCCGGGGCTAGGCGTGCATTGTTTATTTATTACGATACCGTTTCTTTCGGCGACATTAACATTCGTTACGAGCCTCTAAAGAATATTATGCACCGTTCAAAGTTAATCAACTCGTCGAATGATCGCAAGATAGTGCCTTAAGTACATTTCGACGTTCGCGATTCTAATTTGCATAGATTTGAAATTCGATTGAAATTTAGGTTGAATCGTTGCATATTGTTAATACAGAAACAATTTGTTTGACCGAGTCCATTCGCGAATTTCTTCCGTTTCTTTCAGTTGCTCTGTGCAGGGTGGTACACGAAACATAGTTTAACAAAACAATGTTTCAAGCAAAAGTATAATATATTGGTGAAGAATTTATACATGTCTTGGAAAATATATTTTTCGCAACGGATAGAAATCATTTTTAATTGTCTAAACCGCATCATATCGTTTTTATCTCATTCTGTGTGTTTCTTGTGATTAATTCTCTAATAATTAAAATATCATAACCCAGACCTATGGTTGCTGTCTTTCATTATTAATGTTATCAATGTGAAACTGATTAATTCGTATTCTAACGTATAGGCAACGAAGTCGTACCACGATCTTTTTATATTGGATTCGTCCTCGTTTACTGTATAACAATAGGACCAATGAAATATGTATATGGTGCTATTTAAAAAATGTGAAACAACATTTTTCAGAAGTTCTTCGAGCTTGTAAATTCTTCATACGCGACCAGTGCACGCTCGTTTGAAACATTCTTCGTTGAACTATTCCAAACTGTTAAAATAGGCCACCCTGCGTAAAACTGAATTTCAACCGTACAATTGGAGCATTAATCATTCTTGAATTCATTTCTCATCCACGAATCATTATCGAACTCACCATAGTCTGTATTCACCATTCATGAGAGAGCGATTCGGAGGGGTGCACACCCCGCGACAAAACTATAAGACGTATAAGGGAATGAGTGAAAAATGTATTCTAGCAAGAACCCCTTTTTCTTGTTCTCATCATATAGTAAAATCTTGTACAGTTCTATGCTTTGTTTAAAGCTGTGGTTCAAAGAACTTGAATAATTAGTGAAAATTCGGAAATTGTCAAGTAAAAATTCTGAATAAATGATTAAGGTATAATTGTGAAAAATTCAGTACTTTTCAAAATAGTTAACATGGATAATTAAAAATGGCAAAAATAGTGAGCAACCAAAATTCAATGATTCTTACGTTTTTCAATGCTCATACCTTTTTTATGCATCTACCGATTTTTATGAAACTTTGTGCATAGCTTACTCAGATCCACAAAAGGCATATTTAAAATTTTTTTAGAAAAGTTAGAAATCATGACCGTTACTTTCTTTTCTTTGCAATTTTGAACAAGGGTAATTTCTAATATCTCAAAAAAGCTCAAGCCGTTTGAATCAATTTTAAAAAGTTAATAAAATTAATCGTTTTTAAAAGATGGCCGCGGATACTTTTCCACGCTGCTGTATGTACTGTTTTGTCGCGAGGTGTGTGTTGACGAGACGATTTTTCCGCGCGATGCGAGACCGCGGGGCACTTGTTTGACGGTTAAGTACCAGCGTTTTGGCTTAATCAGGTGCAAGGAAATGGCCAGCGTGAGAACCGAAGCTGAGGAGAGGGTGAGGATTTTGGGTGCCGAGGCAGCAGAGAGGGAGGCGAGGGCGAACGGGGTTGAGAGGGAATTGCAACTCGAACGTGAATGGAGGACCTCCTTGCAGGAAGCATCGATTTCCAACGCGGAGAAGATCTCTCAATTACATCAGGAGATTGATCAGTTGCGGCGGGTGTCCGAGGTACATTGCTCCGTTGAACGTGCATACAAGATGCCTCCGAAGTATCTGATCGAATTTAGCTGCAACCGTTGACCCACATCGGATAGTTATTTATTTCATCTACAGGGTGTAAAGAAATGTTGCGTCCTTTTCGTGCCTCTTCTCCAGGGATTGGAAACGACTTCTCAAGCTTTTAAAACACACAATTCTGTTTGGAGAGTAACATTGGAAACATTTATTAGTTATGTATCAATTTATTAAGATAGAGTCCGAACAATCTTAAAACAATTTTTACTAAAACGTTTTTTACTAAAACAGAATTTTTCCTTATCTGCTTCTATTAGAATTTGTGAGATCAGCACGTTTTTCAAAAAACGCTTGCGGTCCATGTCTTAAATAGAACATGTCAAAACGTTCCATTACCTTCTCGATCCCTGGTTTTTGTAGACGATTTTATTTTTCCGTTCGTGGGGCAGATACGCTGAAACGTCGTTTCGCAAAGGGAACTTCTGTCTCGAAATGCAAGATCAACATTTCTTTAATCGTACTCTAATCTACTCGGAGAGTTTCCGAAAATTTTGAAACTTTCCGCGGCTTCTATTTATCCTCGGCGGTCAAGTACGGTTTCGTTGAAAAGAATGTTGAATTTTCTTTCAACGTATTTCATTCGTAAAAAAAATGTTTTGGCTGTCGATAAATTGAAAGTTCGTGTAAATATTGAAATAGTACCTTCGAAAATCATTTTATTCACGAAGACAGCAAAAAGTGAAGTGAACTCCATGTTCGAAGTTTAACGTATTTATAGAACAAGGATACGTCGCGTTTGCTATTTTAATGTTCGAGGTACTATTCTCGTGTAATTTCGTGGATGTAAAAAAGGGATGCAGTTTTTTTCGGACTTTTTCCGATATGTCTCACCGTTCCGGGGATATTTCACGAGGAAGAAAATTCTCGATTCTTTTCAAAGGATGATTTCACCTTCTAAAACTGTACTGCGGCACGAACAAAAAATGGGTTTGTGTTACGGATGACTTGCTTTATCTGCGCACAAAGTTTGAAAATTTTCCAGAATTCCTAGGGTTCCCAACTTTCCTTGTGAGAAATTTTATGGTTACCTTCAATATGTTCAACATTTGATAGTAACCGATTCCATCTCTTTTTTTAGACTAGAATTTGTAACGTCACTCCCAAAGCCTAGTACCAAAAGTACAGTGGTGGACAAAAGTATTGGCATACACTACGAAATTCTACATAGAAACAACAAATTAAATAATTACACGAATTCATTTTGTATGTATTGTTTGGTGTACAAATATTTTGTGCAAAAAGAATATTTTTTTATTAGTAATGTAAACCTACGTTCAACTATTAGTTCTCTACGAATCCTCCAAGCATTGCAAGCACTTACTATGTATAACGAGGAACCAATTTACGAATTGCGTCTGCACTTTCGCGTCGGATTTCTCGACACCAGTTTACGTATCGATCGTTTCCATCGCGATACTCATCAGTAGACTGCGGATCTTTATGCAAAATAAAAATCGTCCCAGTTAACTGTAACGACCAGAGGGGTCAAGTGAAAATGCATTCCCTATTTCGATGATTATAATAATAACTGGAAAATAATATAACAGCAATTCTTTTAATGTGCTTCCTTTTTATTGGCAATAAATGCATAAAATTCGCAGTTTACTCATTTTTACGCGCACCAGTTCTTTATTAGTGCTCGCTGAGAATAATAATCAGTTTTTGCCCATAAAAATGGTACAACAACAACAATTTCGAATTTGGCCGCAAATATTATACGACGTTGCACGCTTACTACATATACCGTAATATACGCAATCGAGTTGAAACTCACTGTACGTCAACAATAAGCTTTTATATAAGCATGCAGATACATCTGTTTGAAAACAAAAGTTACAGAGTGAATCGACTGGCAATAATTAGAGACTAATTTGGTATACTTGTGTCCACCACTGTGTATCGAAGAGACGAATTTTCTGCACGTCTTTGAGCAAATTGGCCATGGTGCTAGGCCGGTAACAAATATTCCAAGCCGGGAACATCGATTTTCCCATTAGACAGTCAGAGGAGGGACGAGCACCTCGTCCCCCCTCCACCTTTTCGCCCGCGAACTTTATCAATCTTTCGAAAGTTCTGCAACTCGGCAAAATCGGATCCGGTCGCTAATTGTCGGTGCGTCTCGATTTGTAATCGTCCCCGCCTAGCTAAGTATATCCCCCTCTCGATAACGATTAGTATCGGAGTGCTGGTCGAAACGAAAGCATCGGGGAGTGGGAAGGGAAGAGAGGGGGTCTCTGTCTCTCGGCTAGAAGCCGTTACTTCGAAGGGGCAAGTTTCGAGCGGGGGGCGTCGAGCATGTAATTCCAGCGTCTGACCCGGTGTTTCCAGAAATACCTAGGGCTGCAGGAGGAGCACTACGCGCTGAAGGAGATCTGCACCGAGCAGGAACGAACACTGGAGGAACTTGGGGGACAATTGAGCGCGGCCAAATTGGCGGCCGTCGAATTACGCGAGGCCGCTGACAACGCTCAACACCAGCAGCACCAGCACCAGCACCAGCAGCAGCAAGAGGGTGCAGCGACCTGGGCGAACGATCGCCTGGTCACCCATTGCAAGAGCTGCAACCGTGAGTTCAACATCGCTCGTCGTAAGGTAATCAAACTTTTTAATTGCCCCCACGCCTCCCACCTCCGAACAACCCCCGACGACCCTTTCGTCCAAGGCTCGCCGGAGCTTAGAGTCCAGAAGGCGATTCGGCTTTTCAGCCACGGGAGCGACGCGGCGTGGCGCGTTTAATCGTTCAATTATCCTTGCCACTCTGGAAATTACTGGTTCCACGGTCCAGATTTCTCCCGGCGCGGACGATCGGATCACTGGGAACCCGGAGAACGCTCCGTCCCGTGCCCGTCCGTTCATACGTTCGTTCGTACGCGCTGAACGATGCTGACGGCGTCGAGAGGTTTTATCGTGCCCGCGGATACACGCCTCTTCTCAACCCCATCCTACACCCTCCCCCCCTACCTGCCAGATCGGAATCGCGTGAGCCAACCGGGTGAACTTTGATGCACGACAGTTCTGTTATTAGAGATAACACGGTGTATCGCCGCTCTAAGCCTTGCAATTACAAGTCGCCCCTCGACGTTCGCGAACCAACCAACCAACCCGGTTCCTCGCAACCGCGCACCGACTAATTGAAAAGATCTGCCGCGCGGGGGGTTGTTGATTCGATCTTATCGCCGACTCGAGATTTTACGGGCCTCGACTTAATGATGAATCAGCCTGTTTGCGCTCCTGACGGATTTCGGCGGTGCCTCGTTGAGAAACTGACTTCAGCGAGAGTCTACGCCAATTTTGAAGGACAGCGGATCCTCAAACTCGATTCTTTCGAAAACGAGGCGTCCAAAGGAAATGGTATTCCCTTTTCTCGACTTGTTTTTACATGTAGAATCATCTCCGGTCACATCCTGTTTAACTGCAACGATAAGACTTCATTTTTGCTAAAATAAAATTCTTATAATTGTTAAATTGTAGAAGAGCCCATCAGAAGAACGATGGAGAGAGAATTATAGTTCGATAGTTGAATAGAATTGTTTAAAAATCGTGCAAATATTGCGACTATACCCCTTGATGCCCAGATTTTCATGATTACGATTTTCCGTACTTCTGTGTGTTTTTAACACGGTAAAAATATTTGTTTCGTGCAGCATAACGTGCAACACCCAAGAATATTAATGAGATTACCGCACAGGATTAATTGCTTACAACGCGATGGATATTAGCGTTATGAGTTTATTAACTTTAAAATATTCATGGTTTCGAATTTCATATAATACGAGACTGAGCACCTCTTCTAAACGCTGCAATATTAATAGAAAATTGGATTAACAGAGGCGAGAAATGAGCCCGGTGGTCTTGTTACGATGGAATAGAATAATTTGGACGTTCAATGCAATATTGTTTTGTGAATAGAAATTAAATAACACGTAAGCAATTAAACAAGGTTTGTAACAGAAAGCAAGGTTAATTTTGACCTTTTTATAGTGCTACATAATTTATTTATCTTTTTCCAATAGAATGGACGTTTTGTAAGAACTCGATTGTTTAACATTACAGAAAGCAACTAAACTTCCTTTTCGCAATGACAAACAATAGCGACTTGCACATTATCTGCGGTTATTTATTGGATACACCAATAAGTAATTGATTGTGTTTTGCCGATATTCATCTCTGCTGTCCGATACGCTCTGCAATTTATAACAAACGGACACGTTCTGAATTTTCATCATGATACCATATACAATGCAATAGCAGACTCCTTATTGACAGTATCTAACGTTCTAACATAGGTAATTACCTATTAAACCTCCATAAAATAATCATCATTATTAGAATCTTTAATGTTAAATATTGGCTGCTCTTTACTCTATCGGACTCAAAATTTGTGCCTTTCTCCTATAAATTATGATGATCAAATTATGAATCAAGTAGATCTGTACCCGGGGCGGCTGCAGATCGAAATTTCGATCCTATAGGATCAATGGTTCAGGAGTTACGCTTGCTTAAAGTTCAGCAATCTGCCGTGTTTTTGGACCGGCGGTTCTGCTCGATAAGCGGCTCGCGGTCGTCACTACAAACAAATATGGCGGCACCCTTACCTGTCAAAAACACGGCAGATTGCTCAACTTTAAGCAAGCATGACTACTGAACCATTGATCCCACATGATCGAAACTTCGATCTGCAGCCGGCCCGGGTACAAATCTACTGGATTACATACCAAATATATCATAATTTATAGAGATCGAGATCTAAATTTTTATCCATAAAATCTGTATCAATCAAATTTCATAATAAATGAAATCTCTCTGTTCAATTTCTGGCCCGTCGTCCCTCTCACAGTCTAGTCGTTACTACATATTAGGCACGTTTGGGGGTAACTTTTGGCAGGCGCGGTTCGCATTACTTCACATTACACTCACGCGTGCCATCCTGTCGAAGTAGCCAGGAAATTTAAGTGTCGAGAAGCGAAACGATGTCTTCACACTAAGAACCATAGCCCCCCTCGAGATCCGTGTGCCACGCGGCGTGGACGCGTGTTGCTCTTGATCGTCGGTAAGAAAAGTTGCAAAAGCTTTCTTTTTTTTCCTTCCCCCGGCGAAGCTGAATCACGCGCCGGCACGATATAAGCACTTAAAGTATTCAGTCAGATCAGATCGTTTGGAGGTGCAGTTGCGTGCATCGATAAGGAAAGGCGGCGGGAGAGTGTATTCGTGCATTCGTCATACGGATATATTCCCGGGGAAAATTTATGTGCCCCTAGGCCTTATCGAAATTTCATGGACGTGCACGATAGACACGATTTACTGGAGCTTCTTGCCGCTCCGTTAATGGCATAAACGTAAGAAAAGATTCGATTCGTTCCATTACCACCCTCTCAAGTCGCCGCGGCGATCCCCGATTGATTCGATTACCATACCCTCCGTCCCGGTAATCAATGAGGGGATCACGAGCCTCGTGGACCATCGCGATCATTCATTTTTCGTTCCTATTATTTTAGTTCATTTCTAGTTTACAGTGTACCGTCGGCAGAATTGGGCGAAAATTTTATTTAAATACAAATTTCGTATGAAGTGAGTTTTTTTCCAAGTAGGTTTTAAACCCATTTTATTCGATATTTTTATTTATATAGAATTTTTGCCCAACTCTGACAATCGGTGGTACACGTGGCACGGATCGTGTTAACGAAAAACACGGATCAATCACAGCGCGACTACTTTTTTTTATCAAGCTATAAAACCACGTATGGGTTTATTAGCAGCATACATATGGTTGTGCATACTAACATTACAAAGAATAACGTAGAATCTAGGGTTGGCAATGAGGTGGAACATTTCTGAATTCAACTCTAAAAGTGCAAACAGTGGGACTTAAGGAATTTATGGATATACAGTAAAGGGCAAAGAGAAGGTCCGCACAAAAATGCATCTATTTTATACGGTGGAAAGCCCAACCCTTGTTGCAAAGTTTGTGAATTAGAATATTTCTATTATTATCATGGATCTGGCATTGCCATAACACGTGATTAGGATCCTGTACCAGACAGCCACATAGGCACCGTGCGTCAGCAGCAAGTTTAATCTTAAGGGGGTAGACTCAAGTTTCTAAGATTGCAAGGGTACGGGATGCGCCTTCTCATTTCTCCATAATACAAAGATGGCGTTTTTCAGTAGTCAAAAGCGCTAGATAAAAGATTAATATAGGCCGCGATCGCCTTCAAAGATCCTATTTTTATGATTACGAGGCGTAATTTGCATTATTCGGCAGTATGTAGACGTCGCAGCTTTATGAAAATAACTACATGCGCAGCTGTATGCTTCCGAAAATAGGACTTTTGAGGGCGATCGCGGCCTAGATTGATCTTTTATATCTAGCGTTTTTGACTTACTGAAAAAACCCATCTTGCAATCTTGGAAACGAGTTTACCCTCTGAAACTTTCGTCGACGGTGTCCGAGTCTATTCTGACCCAGAGTATTAAAATCGTAATTTAATTAGTCAATTTCTGGCGATTCACTTGTGTGAACAGCTCACACATTAGTAACGATAGGAAGACCAATGTATCTACAAGAAGTACTTGACAAAAATGTGTTTTAAAAAATTGACAATAAAGCTGAGAATGGTCTTAAGAACCTCAATTGTAAAAGTGCGAAAAGGGTTTGGCGTTCGAGGGTTAAGAGAGACGTTATTGTCTCGCGAGGTTGTGCACGTGCGAGTACGCGAGCTTGCTTTTGCTTCGGTGTTGTTGTATTTTTTTTTTTCAAGGAAGCCGCGTCTTGGGGCGTTGGATTCGCATCGGTGGACGACCGACAGGGCCCGAACCCACCGTCACGATTTCAGGCACGCGTTGAACCGTTCCGCCGCCGGCCTATTCTATATTAAACAGTATGGTAATACACGCGCGGCCGCGAAAAATGAGTAACAAGAATATCCCGGGACTGGCTTGTTATTATGCAATAACTTACCAGCCCGTCTCCAGCGCCGTCGAGCCATCCCCTAACGTAATGCCCCGTGTCTTCCTCGGACCTCCGACAACGGGGGTGAAAAAGAAGAGAGCCGACCGGGTCTAAATGTGTTTTATGGGCCGAGCAACGTCTCTATCACGACACCCGCTGAATATGCATGCTCAACATGCATACACCGCACATAATCGTTGCGCCGGATTGGCCGATCGCGCGATAATACGATTCGAATATGCTCCTAGACGGAATGAACTGTTCCCGATGCTCGTGCCGGTTCAACGAAATTATCGGTTTTTCTTTTCCGCAGCAACATCGACTCGCGAATCATTTCTATCGGAGTGTCGTCGTTAAAATCAAGCTAGAGTCAGAGACCGAACGAAACATGTCACCTGGAACGCGAATCTGATTGCCTGTTAGGCACACAGAATTTTGCTATTCGCCGGAGGAATTCGTTTGTGCATAATAAATTGCTAGAAGTTGTTAGAAAATATTTCGGAGACGCTGACCAATCCTTACGTTCAAGTTTTAATGGTATTTATCTCCTACTTTTCACTGATCTACAAATTCGCAATATTTCGCTAAAATCAAAAGGCAACAGTCTCCCGTCTCGGTGTTCCTTAATTATTTACCTTCCAACTCGGAGGCAAGCGAGCTGGAAAATGAGAACAATCAGCGATTCCTGGAATTACTGACGATGTTGTGTACGTGATGTAGTCGGTGAATATGGACGCATGATTTTTGAAGTCGGTTGATTGATATTGTTGTTGATCGATGCTGGCGAGAGCCGTTTCTGGATTCGGTGAATTTTCGTTGGTCGAAGCAGTGTCAACCTTGGAACAATATAGGTTTGAGAAAAACTGAATCTGATCCAGGATTATTGCGAATAAATTACCCCTTTTGTTTTGCAAGGCATGCAATTAATTCGTAACTAACTTGATCAACTGAATTTCATCTAATTCAACTCAACGAAGTTGATCATAGAAACAAAATTTGTTTCGAATCCTTACAAGTTCTGCAGTGTCAATTCCGCGTGTCTCATTTATGTTATCGACCGTACTCATATATCGCATTCGCAATTAACCTGTTAATCACATTATCCATGCACTCTTTACGACCGCGTGACGTTTCAGCTACAGAATTTAATATAACGCATCCAAAATTTATAATTAACATTCGTCCTGTGTTTAATTTCCGTTCGCAAGCAGAGGGACCGCTCGAACGCCGCGTTGATTTATTACAAATTCTCGCGATAGAAGCGTTTCCTTGGGTAATCGTTTCGCTCTGATAATCGACAACCGAAAAATATCACTGGTGCACAATGCAGTTGGCCGCATGCTCGAGCGCATAAATTGCAAATTGGAATAAGGAGGGCCACTATCGTTCGCATTGCCGAAGTGGCTTCATAACGTTGCATTATGGCCGGTATCGATTCGCGCGCAGATGTTAATAAGTGAAACGTCCTGGACGTCTTACATACCGTCTGTAACAGAAAACGATATTGCGAGGAGCGCGTTCAAACGGATTTTCGATAATTACGTTCTACCGTGTTGCCATTCCGCTCGATTTTTATAATCACTATTAAATACGAACAGCGACCCTGTAATCGTCCGGCATCGAAGAAATGGCGCATGCTGCTATATTCGGGTGAATGGTGTATTCCAACGGCCGAAACGCTGGAACGATGAACGTTCATTTATTATACAAGTGATTGGTAGAGACGGGATTTTACGGCGAAAATTAATTGAGATATCATTAGATTGTCGCATTTGGAACGTCCGATTTTAGAATGTGAATATTATGAAGGATTTCGATCGAGAAATACTATTCTATATCTTCAGTTTTGATTTGGATATACAGCTAAAGGTTAGAAAAATATAAGAATATTGTTACAATGTTTCCAATGTAAAAAAAACCGTTAATTTTTCGGCCGCCCACAATCGTTGCAAACTATTTTTATATTGCACAAGAATCCGCAGTTTAACCATCAGAAAGAAATCTACGTAACAAAATGTTACATCTGTATTTTCAGAAAGGCAATCAGAAATATTCATGATTGAAATGGTGGTTCGATTAATTGATATTACTTACTACATATTATATGATAGAAGTCAATGAACGAAATTCAACGAGGACGATTTGGTTTCTCTGATTTTATTAGAACGGGGGAAATTAAGTTAATTCATCAAAACCGAGAGATTCGCGCGGCACGAAGGCGGGATAAACCTAATTAGTCTGTACGACACGCACACAAACTTCCCGCCGTATAAGAGAGTGTTCCCTAAATACTTTTGAAGCATTGACGTCTTATGAAATTGTATTAAAACGGTGAAAGTTCATAATGCAGGTCTTCAAGATCCTGTTGTGATAGACACGTTCATAATATTCTGAGAAATTCATTTTATTAGTTCAATTTCGCTCCACACTGCATATCGGAGTCTATCACATTTTTTCTATTTTTACTTGGAAAAGAGCAACTCGAGTAACTTGTTTCAGTTTCCAGGCTCACCCTGTATATTCGTGTGCGAACTCTAGGAATCAAGCATTCCTACTGCCTAACGCATTTCCCAGCATTTTTCTTCAAAGTCGAACCTCTGTCAGTCAGTTTACCCTCCGCGCAGCGTCACAGTAAGTCCTCGACAGTTGGTATAATAAGGTACAAGTATCATATTAAAACTGTGTCCGACTGCTTCAATCCGGGATCCAACATCTCGGCGAAATATTAATTAAATCCTGAGACGGGGGAGTGCACTGTTCAAAGCGACTTTCGATCTCATTTTGAATTCCACGTATTCTTTCGTTAAATAGAGAATCGCGATGCACAGTTACCGAAACTGCAAGTACCTCGAAACTGTAGTTCGAACGCAATTATTTCAGAATAATGTTATAGAGGCGTTCTACAAACTGACGTAGTCTTACGATATTTTTACGCGATCTACGAAAATTCGACATCGTTAGCGGTGTCGGTACGTAAAAAATTCTCTTTCCCCTGAATCGGCATAAAAATTGCACGACAAAGAATCTCCTCCATTCCTCTCTTTATTACGCGCATCGAATTTCACAAACCACGGTCTGAATAACTTTACTTAATACCACTCCTGTCCGAAAGCAGCGGGTACCGACCGCCCAGGGATGTCAAAAGCAGAAAAGGGAATTTTTATCAGCTACGCGACAGCGGTGCCCTATCTCTCTTCCATTTTCTGGCAGCCACAGTTTCAAACGATAAAAAAAAAGAAGCGCTGGCAATATTGCAGAAGAAAGGGAGCGGCAAGTAAAAGACATTGCTTACTCAGTTGTCGAGCGAGTTCGTTCTCGCCGGGGAGGAACGAGCACCGGATAAGAAAACGAACATGATTGGGAAGGTGTCGGACAATTGAAACAATAAGAAACACTCGGAGATTTGCAAACTGCGCGATTAAAAGGGGTAAAGGGCCAAAGAGAACGATAGAGAAAGAAGAGGGAGAGAAAGGGAGAAGGAAGAGAAAGAGATTGGTCGAACTTTACGGCGTCTATACGTTCTGTCCCCACGGTCCCCCTTCAGCCCACAGCTCCATCTACTATCCACGATTTCTCCATTACCCGGTGGTCTTTATTTTCGAGCCATTACCGACGGTCTATTATAATAATGCGGAATTCGTCGTCTAAAAGGGGGGGAAAAGAGAAACGGGGGCGCGGCGGTATCTAGCCGCCCGACCACCACTCTAAATTTTACATCTAAATTGAATCCACCTCCGGGTAAGATGGCGAGCCTTCGGTCACTGGAGGGTGGTTGCCCGGTTATTACCGGGGAAGTAAGAGCCCGAATAATATCATCCCGATAACCGATTTCCTCGCGAAGTTAATTATTGAACCGTCCCATCAACATGACTTACGACCGAGGTCGCGGTGGATCGGTGACTGTAACTCCGTACCGTACCGGGCTGCCTTCCGAGCTCATCTTATCTACAGGGAAACGGATACTTGCGGATACTTTCCATCCCGTATAAATCAGGCCCGACGATCTGATCTCGGTGATACTGTCCAACGTATGATCGACCATCCACGATCTACAACCCTGCCCGGGCTTCAATCTTCTCGGATCCGTCCGCTTCAATCTTCGCCGCGGGATTTTCAATGATTTAGCAAATCGGCGTTGAAGTCACTATTTCACAGAACACACCGAGAATCCTGATTACCCCCTCCCATCGATGGAAATATCTCACCACGCGCTGTCGATCTAATTATATTCTGGTCCATCATTGTATATTTTAGTATATTCTTGTACATTCTCTGGTATATTCTAATCCCAACAAAAACATCCTGTAAACAGGAGCCAAGTTCCTATAGCCGTAAAAAGTTGTGAGATCAAACAAAATACGGCCAAGCTTGTTAGCTTAGAAATACCTTTTGCAATACTGAAAAAAGCGTTTGTAAAAATTAGTTTAAAAGAACGCTATTTAATTTTTAAAGAGTTACATGGAGGGCTAAATTATTCAAACTTGGCCGCTACAACTTTTATGGCCATTGGTTTAAAAAGTAACGGCCAAGTTTGAATAATTTAACCCGCCATGTAACTCTTTAAAAATTAAATAGCGTTCTTTTAAACTAATTTTTACAAACGCTTTTTCCAGTATTGCGAGAGGTATTTTTAAGCTAACGAACTTGGCCGTATTTTGTTTGATCTCACAACTTTTTACGGCCATAGGAACTTGGCTTCTGTTTACAGGATGTTTGTTGAATCGAAGATTAACACTGCCGGCGACGCTCGGATCCGTTTGCCCCCCGCCGCTATAGACGATGCTCTGTGCAGTTTCTTTTGTTTACGTTAGAGCCATTGTTTTTTTCATCAGTATTTGTTGCGACTTCGAAGCTAATAAAACGTATACTTATGTATGTTATGCTGCTGTGTTCTATCCTACGTACCTATTTCGTAATGTTTTTTTTTCAATACAACCCCTTTAAGGTGTAAAATTTCAAACTGATAATTATTCCTTTGAGTGTTTGTTATGGTGGACCTATGTACCAAATTTCAAGGTTGTAGGTCAATGGGAAGTACCCAAAATGTTTTGATGATCTGTCAGTCAGTCAGTCAGTGACAAATTTAGCGATTTTTGAGGTCCTATATCTCGGAACCTACTAATGTTGGAAGATCAATGTTTTGTGAATATTGAGACATGATAGCATTTAACAAGTGTACGAAATTACATCTCTCCATCTACCTCCAGTGCCGAGTTATAAGCCTCTAAAAAACGGCTGTTGTTTCGTGTAAAAGGAGGTAGTGCTGGAACTTATTGTTAGCTGGTGCACTACCGTGGACATAGATATATTGTAGAGTGTTTACAAAAACCATTCAATACTTATATGGTCAATAGGGCACACTGTGCTGAGGGGAAATGTGTCCTTAGTAAATATATGTCGGAAAGTCAACGAAAAAATAGAGAACTACACGATCTAAGATATAGCACGGATCCCAGGGGTTTTTCTTAGATCAAAACTTTACTGTAGTGGTGGAAGAAGTGGACATTTTTAACCGTGGATTATTGTAATAAGTTGCCGCGTGTTGGCCAGGCCTGGTTTAATTGAAAGATTTGAATTGAAGATAAAACGCAGTTTTGAACCTATTGTAATAAGCTAACACTAACCGTACCGGGTACAAAATGTATATGTATATATTATTTTATAAAAGTTACAAGACTGAAGTTATTTAGATCATTCACAATTTTTATAACACGTGCTCGAATAAAGAAATTTATTGAATAATTTCTAATGGAGGCACATCATTTGACCTGTCGCGGTACGGTTAGTGTTAATATCGACGCTAACATACAAAAATATGCAGGGTATACAAACGTTTTTGTTTGATCTCAATACAATTAAATATCCTGTAAGGTAATGTTGCTATGAAAAAAATGTTCGGACAAAAGTTGCTTGGTATGGGGATGGAGGATGTCCAAATAATGTGTAACTCTGACATTTCATCATAAATTCAAGCTTCTCAAAGCAGAGCGTATAATTTGAATAAATTACACCGGCAAAAAGTATTCGATCAAACAATTCGATCGTCTGCCATTACCGTTGTTCAAATATTTGATGTGGAACATTGTTCCATTAATGACAGAGGTAAATACAGTCTGCAAACTCGCCGTACGTATAGAAAATGTTCATGTAAAAATGAATGTGTTCATACTTCTTGATAAATAAAAGTTGAAGAATGAAATACTGTTTATGTAGAAGGATAGGCAATATAATTTTGAGTTTTTTCCCCATCTAAAATGATTATATTGACATATTCGTTTCACTGCGCGATCGTAATGTAACTATCGGAAGCACTCGACTTTTGTCTCCGACTATGAAAACGATCGAGCAATTTCCAGTGTAGACATTTGTAAATATATATCACAGTGCAACCAAATCGGCCGTATTTAATTAAATTTGACGCACATCGCGTACCATTCAATATCGTCGCTTTGCGTAATCGTCGCTTTGGAAATCGCGGATTTTCGGTACCACTGTCTCACCCGAACCACTACGGAGAGTAACGCAATTTGTAACGAGAATATCGCTAAAAAAACATTTCCGTTGAAAAGTTAATTTCGAAATTATTCCGCCCGCCAACGTTTATTATACGTGTTCGCCAAATAATCGATTTATTGGCTCCTGTTCGAGTTACAAGTTATATTGCCACAAACATTCAATCCTATTATTTATATTTCCAAGCAACGAATAAATCCAACAAACAAGTCGAAGTTCCAATGGCAATCGTAATTTTCATTGTACAGGTTGTATAAAAAGTAATGGTCATCCGTCCTAGAGGTGAATCTACACCTCTGGATCGGTGGACATTTGTAAGAGAAACTTGCCGCAAAATTGTATACAGCAAAGAAAATTGTTTATTTTTACATCAATACCTTCCACTCGACCAGAAGAGAAAAAGTTTGAAAGGAGCCACATGTAGCAAACAAATAGTTATTGAGATATAAGCTGTCAAAGTTCTTGCAAAATTCGATTGTTTAGAATTATACGCATAGACAAAAGCCTACTACTACAGATAGGGTTGCCAGACCTTCTACATATATTTGATACGAGTCTTCTATATTTGAACTTGATCTCCTATATCATATTTGAATAGCATATAATTTTCAAAAATCTTTGTTAGAATAAAAAAAGTTTAAAATGTGCTGTGTACATACCTCTTTTACTTGAACCCCTATATTTTGAGCCTATCCCATATACATGTACATAATTGCAGTTTTCACTACTTCTTCTATATTTGGATAAAACATTTCTGGCAACCCTAACTACAGACCACACGACCGTGTCGATCAGGCAGAACATGATCGTGTGCGTGCCATAAGCCAAACGAAGTTTAAGGATCATAAAGAAGTAGGTGTACAAGGCGAATGTTATTAGACGAATGCTACGATAGTTGATACGTCTTTATATAAAACTCGGAAAGTATTAGTCAAGCCTTTGCTTTCATCATTTGTTTCGAGACCATTGTTCATGTTTTACACTGTTTGAAAAAATTTATTCATCGAAAAAACTAACGCTTCTGCGTAATGTCGGTTCCGATCAAATTTAATTTCGAATGATTTTCATATTTGACAACACACACCGGGAATCGATAACGGTTGCAGTTTTGCAATCAGAGAATTGAGGAGTGTCGAGTACGAGTGTGCAGCACAGGCAATAATATCTTTCGCACAATCGAAATTGAAAATTTAAATTTATTTTATGTAGTTTGCGAAATCAAATTTATATATTTCATGTAATTTACGAAGACCAATTTATTTTATATAGGTAATTTATCGAAACGAATTTATTTGATTTAATTTATACAGTCCCACAATTTTCGAATCATAAAATACGATTATAAATGCTGTAAGCTGCGGCAACATATTTAAGAATCTCAAGCGATCCGTCAAATTTGAAAATGCATTTTGAAACAAAGTTTTCATTGGAGCTTCTTTTACGCAGTGCAACGTAAGAATGTCATTTCTTCATTCGACACCATTCCGTGTTAAACACGGCGGCGGAAGTAACCGGAGCTGTTCAACAAATTCTTTAAACTTAATGGTCGGTGGTTGAGTTGGAGAGGTAGGATGGGGGGGGGGGGGTAGAGGATGAAAAAAGGAACAATTTAAACGCACTTTTACCTGAAGTTGACGCAGGAACAATGGAATCGCATGGCGGGGCGAGCGAAAAAGCCCCGGTGGACCAACACAGACCGCGTGCCAGCTTCAGGTGCAAGCCGGTGAACTTTTTTCCGCTTGCGCGCCGCGAACGTAATCTGTAACTGCCAGCCACGTTGCAGAGCTTCCCTCTTCTTTGTCGCGGGTAACACTCTGTGTACGGTTGTTAAAAAAACAAAGAAAAAAAGAAAAATGCGTTTTTCCACGGCGGCGTAACCGTTCTGTGTCAATGGTCCTGGCAAAATATTGCGATTGCCGGGGTGTAAATGAAAATGGGATCGACGATGACGCGATATATCACTTTGATTGAAAGCTTTATTGCTGTCTGCCCACGTAGACAGCCCGCGGAACGATCGTTTTTGATGTCCTGATAAAATCGGGACCGACCCCCTCGACGAAATCAACGGTAATAATGTAAATTGACAGTTCTTGAATTTTCATCCCGGCCGATGGATATTTCAAGCTGTGCACTTTAACGAAATAATTTTGATTCCCGTGTAAAATTCATTTAATCTAACATGTGGGAGAACGCTCGAATATGTAACCGAGCTGGCTCTTCTCTGAATACATACAGTGAGGGACAGAAGTATTCGTACACTCTTTACAACAGAATAACTATTTTTATAATTGTACCAAACGACCTGATTTATTGTAATCAATTACAAGCATTGGTTTACGAAATGATATGCAAAAAAGATTTTCCAGAAATTATAATTTACAGGGTTACATGCAAAAATAAAAAAGGCTTTTTTTAAAACTATTTTATTTGGGCCCTTATTGTGAAAATTTAAAATACAAGTATGTTCTAAAAAACTATACTTGGTTTAAAGCATTAAATAAATAATAATATAAGTGTGTTTTGTAGATCAATGTTAGTTGTACACGTGCTGAAAATTTCATTGAAATCGATTAACATACACACGAGCTACAAGCGGTTAAAAATGGTAAAATCGTGGCGTTACATGACTTTTGATCAGTTTCTGCTTAAAATCCACAGAATCGTACATCTCGATGCGTGTCGTTTTTTCCTGCGTCAACCGATTTCGATGAAATTTTCAGCATGAGTATAACATATAAATTTTCATTAAGGGCCCAAATAAAAAGTTATCAAAAATGCCTTTTTTATTTTTGCCTGTATCCTTGTAGATTATAATTTTTGGAAAATCTTCTTTGCACATCATTTCGTAAACCAATGCTTCTAACTGATTATAAAAAATCAGGCCGTTTGATACAATTATAAAAAAGTCATTCTGTTTTGAAGGGTGTACGAATACTTTCGTCCCTCACTGTATATTGCAATATGAAACAGCTTTCACTCATTTTCAGCTGTTCAACCCTCGGCATCATTATTGATAATGTTTTTAAAGACACTTCGTGTAGAATCTTTTTAGCAGCAATTTATTTAATTAATTCGGCAATAAACTGAGTAATTGAATGGCCCAAACTACTGCAGACAGTAATACAGTTAACCATTGGATAATGAGGAAATAAGTAATTTACGCAAGTCACGCTAAAATTATATTGCAATTTATTTATTCAGTGACGACTAAAAGAATTAACGAATGGATTGAAAGCATAACAACTAAATGAATGAATTATGCGTATTATACCTTCAAAAGATATTCGGGGGAGTTGGTAAATGTCGCAACGCTCGCGCGGAAGAATGTCTCTTACAATTGATGAATGCCTTTAAAATAATTTTGTCGTGTCTGTCGATCCCACAAGAATTTTGAATAAACAATGGTAGGGTACAGTGTCAGAAGCGATGCGTCTCATGCGAACACGCCAGAAGGTTTTAAAAATGCGATTTTACCAGGGAAACCGTTAATTGGAATGTTAAACTGTTTTGTGCTCCGTGTATAACGATTCGTCCAGATGCGATTCCCAGCCTTTGCGTGCTAAATGTTCAACTTTCGTAATTGCGCGCAATTAGAAAATAATTATTGTTCCCAGAAACTTGGCGCGCATGAAACTTTTCCGCACTCGTTCCACGTGTTTTCTGTATCACCCCTGATACACAACGTCCGCAGGGTGCAATTTTAATAGGGTGTTTGCAGAGTTAAAGAGCTATTATGTGGAATGTATGTTGAACCCATTCGAATTAGTTAGATTGATACTTTTTTGATTTCTTACAGCCAGGATTTTCGATCTAAAAATTCGAATTAATTGCAGTATATGTAGCTGAGAGTTTGACATCTGTCCGATTTTTTTTAGAATTTCCGTACATACTTAAATAGGAGACATAGGTCATTATTATCCATTTTATTAGGGTATACCCTTCTTCTTGGACGTGTTGTTCAAATTATTTAAAAGGGTTGTCCCTAGAAAGAATACAACAAAAATTTACAGTGGTGGTTACATAGTGTTATTTAAGATTCTAATGTTATTACAGTTTGTTTGTTCTCGTGGACTTTTCTCAAGGGAGGAAATATTCTACATGGTGTCACAGAAAAATCTCATCTTCTAGTTAATGCAATTATTACTTTTGTAGTAATCTGTTGAGTGCAATTCGTTGAGAAAAATGGTTTTACTGTTATGTTAGAATAGAAAAAGAAAATGAAACTTTAATGGTATTGTAAGAGCAATTATGGACAGAATTATAAATTGTATCAATATAAACAATTAAGATGACTGTCTATACGTTGTCGAGGGGTCCCTTTCTTTTCGATATGTTCATTCGTCTCTCATTTATTTATTTCACACACACACGTGCAGACGTTCCGCAACTGCATTATTCCAATATGGAGAAATAATACGATCACGGATAAGAGGATAGAGCAATGTTCGGCAAAGATAGGAGAAGAAATTGCCTTAAGTAAGTAGAGTGTTTCTTTAAAATGGAGGCTGCAGAAGGTGTCTAGAAAAATCTAGGTCAGAGTTGTCCAATTCCGCTTCAAAAGCCAAATCTATTCCCCATTCTATCTGCCGTAACAGTGTAGAAACTTTGGCTACGATATGCGCCCGAAAAGTCGTTAACACTATTATACTCAATCAAGTTTAATGATATTTCCATATCTTTTGCGTTCTGCGGGAAAAGGCTGTTATAACGTAAGAGGTTTTGCTGATCCATAGATCTAATTTACATTGGACGATGGGACTTATCATTTCTCATTCGACGTTTTCGCATTGTATTTCATGGGAAGCTCTGTTACAATAAAAAGTTATATACATACAGGATGAGTCAATAAAAACTACTATCTAAAATCACTCGGTATCTATTAGTTGTATAAAAAAATGTTGCAATTAGATTTTTCCCATGTTTTCTGAGATAGCAAGGTGGCCTTGAATTTTTTCAAAAATACCCATAGAAGGACGAATTCAGCGACCTATAATATAATGACCTTAAGTTGACCTTAAGTTGACATTGACTCCAAAAATATATATGTATATTATATATGCATACGCATAAAGTTATTGGAACGTCTAAAATGTTACTGGAAATAAAAAAGCATAATTACCCACTCTACGTGCAAAAGAAAGGCGCATAAAAATAGTTGGATCTTCATTTACTTCTCGTATCTGTTCCACACACTCGCGACGGGTATCAGTCAACCGTAACGCTCCGATTTTTATGAAATTTTTCCGCGAGATGTTTTTCAGAAAAAATATTCGATGCGGCTTTTTTATCTGCAATTATTCATATCCGTATAGTGAGAACAGTTTTAAAAATTGACGCTGAAAAACATACTGTCCTCCGTACCGTGAAAAATCGTGTACTTTCTGATGATGTTTAACGTCTAAATATTATTGGAAGTGACGAACTCTTCGCATATTCTTCTCATAAATTGTTATCTTATTCTCGTGACAATTTGTCAACATCAATTGGCAAGCAACACGAGTAGTATCTATTTTTTAAAATTTTTCACGTCAGCCGTTGGATAGATGGAAGTGCGAGAAGAGAATTTTATTAAAACGTGAAGAGATTCGAACAAAATTGAGTGGAAGTGAATTTTTTAAAAATTTAACCGTACATGGTGCAGTTAAAACTTTGTTTAAGGACTACCAATTAGCTTTTGAATCATTGTGTTCTATCTAAAAGAAAGTTAATAACGTCGTTAAATATTAATTTTTAGCTTTCATCTCTATGCACTATACATATACTTTCGTAGGTTCAATATTGCAAGATCAAATATTACACATTGGTCTGTATTATGCTCTCCCCCGCCTCCCCAGTCTTTATAAGTGTCAAAATTATATCATTAACCCTTTGCACTCCTGTGTCGGGTGTGACTCGACATCAGAAAAAGAGGAATCTAAATAAAACTGGTTTTTCCTTTATTTATTTAATTGTTGTATTTTTTAGTTAGAAACAAACACAAGCTACACAAATATAAATTACAACAAAGTTCGAGTAATATTTAATATAATTAGTAAACAAAATTGTTTAAAATAAGTAGCAGCCAAGGAACTGTCCTTTTAGGTAAATTTCAAATGAAACACTTAAAATAGTAGGGAGTTGTTGACAAGAAAATTGAAAAATAATTCAGAGTGCAAAGGGTTAGGTCTCCGGTCTTAACCCCTGCCAAAAGATCGGCAGTCTAACGATCGCGATCGATCATTTCTGTTTCAGCACCACTGTCGCAACTGCGGCAAGATCTTCTGCCACGCGTGCAGCGACAACAACACGGTGCTGCCGAATTCGACGAAGCCTGTCCGAGTGTGCGACGAGTGTTACGTGTTTTTGATCGGTCGGTACACATCCGGCCAGTAGCATGGTCGTCCTGGCGGTTCGATCGGTCGGAAGTCGTCCGACGACGTCATCGGCAGAAGGAAGCCGCGCCGATAGAAGGGAGGGGTAGAATGAATCACGGAAGAAAAGATATGACCGGGCTTTGTCTCGCACGTGCAGAAAGGTACACGCGTTGATACACGAAGAATGCCGACGGCGACGACGACGACATGTTGGAACACGAATGCACCTCTATTCCCGAAGGTCGCGTCGGCGGGCCCTGTCGGGAGCCGTTCATTTTCAATTCGACACACGCGTTGCCCGTAGAAAGGGATCGGCGCGGATGTTTCCCCGTTTCCCGTCGAATTCCTTTCATCGGGATATCATCGCGACGTTTTCTGCGATTTACTTGGCGTCGCGGCGCGAGACACGGTCCGCCGAGTTCTCCGCGACGACGACGACCTGAAAAGCGTCCCCTCTCCGTGGGATTTCGCGACACGACGGGATGATCCAACGACTGAAAGCAATTCCGCTACTTTTGTCAGTTTCCGAAGCACAATCCTCATAATTCCTCGCCGACCCGCGACCGTGTGCCCACGCGAGGACTGGCGAAACAATCAAACGATGCGGCCTCCGTGGAACAAATGTTCCACTCCGTGATTACTCGGTGAACGCTGCGCTGCTGCGGAACGGGGACCCGGGTCGACAGTAATCATTTATTGCGAAGCTGAAGAACCGATATCCGATTTTCGATGATTCTTTGATACCTTGTACTGGGTATCAGAAATTTATATTTCGCGGACACGGAAAATGACATAAGGGACCCCCGAAAAATTGACCTTGAACGGTGAAAAACGGTAAAAATCTTTAAAAAAATTTTGTTTTCTTTGACCTTGTTTTTCACGTTCAAGGTCAATTTTGCGGGAGATTCCTTATGTCGTTTTCGACTATTGGATATGGATGTAAATGGATGCACACTGGTACTTTCAATGTAAAAATTAGTCTTCATTTCACGGCGCTGGAGGAAGCTCTTTACCAAACGATTAGTCTTAGCTTCGACTGACTCTATGAAGAAAAAGAACCGTTGGAACTCCCAGAAAGGAAACCAGAGTCCCTTCGTATCTCCAAACTGTTTAGGTTAGCCACCCACAGCTCGGCTCTTCAAAGAAAGTATACTTCTGAGAACGTTCCATCGATACTTCGTAATCTCTGTTTAAGAATACGATTCTGAGATCGTTGATTCATTTTTGACAACTAACAATAAGTTCATTGTGCTGGTAACTTGTTGATAATCCAACATCAACTAAATCGGGGGTGTAGAATCGCGCTATGGTGTCCGCGATATATGATTTCGAGACACCCTGTACAAACGGATATTTTGAACAACTTTCTCCTTCGTATATTAGTTTCCGAGATATTCGTTTGTAACTGACGAAAAGATCTCCACCGTAACTGTCAACATTCTGTCAAGCGGTAAACACGCTCGATGACCGAGCCAGCGAGGGGTATCGGTGAGACTCACAATAATTTAAGCAAAGCAAAAATACATGAAAAATGTTTCGTAACGATTAGAAATAAATTTTGAAACAGTTTTTCGTATCCATCATATTTTTTTAAGATATTTGAACGATTCAAAATAAACCAAACACATTGTATGTATATTCTTCGTGGTATTTTGGTGTTCTATTGCTTCTATTGATATATTTATTCTAGAATCCGTTTTGTTTTATTGCATGTATTAATATATTTTATATTACGTTGTTCTGTATTATATTTAAATAACAATTTATATAAATTATTGTATTGTATTGTGTTGCATTTTTTGTTTATTCCATTGCCTTCGCTGTTTTTTTATAATTTAGACTTACTGACATTCAAGGGGAAAAAGCTGTTCAAAATCTAGAGATTTTTAACATATCAAAAAATCATCGAAACCGGAGGGTAGGTAACTGTTCTGCAGTTTCACCCAATTTTTGAGTTTGAATTGCGATCGAGAGTCACGGTGCTACCGCGGATAACCCGTGGATTTTCCTTCGAAAATTTCGACGCTTGTTGCGAATCAATTTGCGTATAAACAATTTCCGTCTGTATTTTTCAATTCTTTTTTAACCGTACTTCAAACTTTCGTGATTACACTTCAGATTCATCCGACCTCGTATTGTTCGAGAGAATATTTTCATAGCAAAATCTCGCGTAGCTATGTTGGTTGGCAAATTAAGAGACACTCTAAAGAGCAATGAAAAAGTAACAAATTCTAAATTGCATGCTGCTTCTCATTATGTTAAGTTTAATATCTTGAGAGAATGCACATTATTTGGAGAGATTAACAATATTTAGAGAGAATGACAATTCTTTAAAAATTTTAACATGATAAAGTCATGAGTTTTTCAAATTTTCCTACTGTTTTACATTTCATATGTGCATGTCAGAATATGCACTGGAACAAGAATGTCAAAAAGAAACAGTGGGCTGATATTTTTGTCAGTCACTGTATCTGACGTCATTGAGTTACACCAGCAGCAGCGTCGCTTTACGACAAGTAATATCCAACTTATTAATAAAATATGGAGTCTGAAGAAAGTATCGTACCTTCCCTGGGGCGGTTGTAATACGGCATGGGGTCGATAGTAACGCAATATATTTTTTTTAAGGGGTTACATGATTTTTTGGTGAACGTTGTTGTTAAGAAAATGTTATGTCAATGTGTATAGTGCTTTAGGATAATTTATTGTAAATGTTTAAGTTAGTACTTGATTGAAAAAGGAGACGTGAGCTTAATATTTCTACACTCAATATACACTAAATTGCGCATCTATATAATTAGAGCAGGGGAATACAGTCGGTCACAAAAATGTTGGGACACTCTTAAAAAGACGATAACTTTTTTAATATTGGACCATGCGATTTGAACTTTTTTCAAAAATTGCAATAGATTGGAATTGTAGAAAAAATATTAAAAGTTGCATTTTCAACTTTTTCATATGGGCCTATAGTGAAAATTTAAAAAGTATATTTTGTAGATCTGTGTCAATTATGTGCACTGAGAAAGTTTCATCGAATCGGTTGTTGCGGGAAAAAAAACGACAGGCATTGGAAGATGTAAGAATCCTTAGATTTATTGCAGTTATAGACCGAAAATCGTGACAAATTGCAATTTTCACCATTTTTAAACGTTTGTAGCTCATTGCAACGTCGACCGATTTTGACGAAATTTTCAGAATATGTTTAATTGACACAGATCTACAAAATTTAAAAGTATTTTTTACATTTTCAATATAGGCCCACATAAAAGTTGTGAAATGCAACTTTTAGTATTTTTTCTACAATTCCGATCTATTGCAATTTTGTCCCAATATTTGTGTCCCAATATTTTTGTGAGCGATTGTATGTCAATTATACTTTGCATCGCCTATCAAAAATTTGCGGCAATGGCGATAATAAATTTCGAATTGTTTTTACAATGTTACTTCCGCCCCCTGTTACTTTCGATCCCGGTCTCCCATATTCTTCTTAGCAGCCTCGGTTCCTAGAAAACGTTGTTTGCAAAGTATAAAAGTCTATGTTATATTTGTTCCGCTGGGATCACGGTACCGTTACGTTTCTGTTACTATTACAACGTTTTCCGAATTTTGCGCCCGTCTTTGTCCAGCCGGGAATTTTACTTTTTATGAATAAATGGATCCGCCAGCGGATTTCGAGTTGTGAAACGTTGAAACTGCAGATACGCTTACGCTGTAGTTTTTTCGAAACGCGTGCCTGTACAATGGTATTTTTAAGAGATTCTGTAGCGACGAAGAGATTTTATGCGAATAAAAGGCTGATTTTATATTTTTTTCGTGCCAGTTACTCGACACCTTCACTGGAGCATTCCGATTCCCGCATCTAGGTACTTATTACTACAATTATCTCCCATATGCGTTTATCATAAAAATGAATAGGTCAAATACAAAAGTGTAAAGATATTTCCAAGAAGAACTTAAATACATTGTTATATTATTTTTTAATGTACAAGATAATTAAAAGGTAAAAAAAGATAAATACATTTCTATTGGCTGAACTTCACTTTTTTATATAAATATATATAAATTTAATCTTAGGAATCCAGTGGGTATCTTGGAAGAAAATTTCATTTCGTATAAAAATTCGCGGTCTAATTGCAGATGAATAAAATCTGGTGTCAAATAAATTGCAACAAACGCGTCTGTTTCGAATTCACATGAAGTCTGGCGAGGGAATTAGAAGACCAGGGAAATATCAGAACGATTGACCACTGATCAAATATTGGAATCAGTGAGGTAACGGAATGATGAACGGATCGCTCGGAATCGAAAGGAATGGAGAACGTTCTAATCGACGTGATATCTCATTCAGAGACATTAGGGAGTCAATCGTTCGAGAGAGAAAAGAGGGAACGAAGAACAGGGGGTTCCAGGCACGCGGAAACCATGCCCGCAGAAAATGGCGGCCATAATGTGCAATCTACCTGCCGAACGTAAATTCGTTTCTCGCAGCTGCCTACACGCTCCCTCTAATCTTTGAAAGGAGAACCGCACGCCATTCCATCGACTCGCCGCCACCGCTGTTGGAAAAGCAGTAAAACAGTCCCTGGCCACCTTCCACGGTGCTCTTATCCTTTCTAGACGTTAACAATGCCTGCCACCGTGGGATCTTACGATGTATCTATGTACACGGCAGTATTGTATATACCTACGTACAGGGTGTTTCACTTTAATCAGACAAAGCCCAGTACGTCTGTGGCCTGGTCAGCCACGAAATTTCATCCTTAACACAGTTGTTTTTCAGGAAGAAGCAGCTGTGCAAACGTAGATGTGGGATCCTTTATCTTAATAATGCCGTCCGCGACTGAAATTCACTTCTCTTCAACCTTTTTTAGCGATTTACGGAAAAAAATGTGGTGCCAATTTTTCGATTGATTGATAGGGACTTATAATGAGACTGCGGATGTTAATGCAATTTGCAATTTTTTTAGACGAATTTGGAGAAACTAGAATCCAATGAAACCTTATTTCTGTGGTAGTAGCCTTTTTAGAAGATATTTTATATAGATAGATATTTTATATTCTAGTTTATAGTTGAATAAAAAGATCTGCAGTCTACTTATATAGTTATCGGAATATTTATAAAATATAATACAGAAATGCAGAAGAGAGATCACCAGAGATCACTGTAGAGAAAAACGATCAGCCTGTGCAGGATCACTTTAATTTTTAAATGCTGATCCGGATGAATCTATTAATTTCCAACTGCGGTGGTAGATTATGCTTGAAGTAGCTGTACACGTATTCTGCTTCGCATTCAGGTAAAGACTGCTTCGCTGGACACCGGTATTATTACCTGAGCTGTTGATCTGCTTATACGACAAAGACTCCGTTGTTCGTTAGACAATGTTTGTTGGTACCCTTACAAGAAACATGCACAGTGCAACAGCTTTGAGTCAGAGAAAATGGTACCACAAATTAGTCATCAGAATTGCCCGGTCTACAAACTTGTATTTAATTCATTGATTAATTCATTTAATCAATTGATTTAATTCGTTTATTATTACAATTTGTTATTATTTTTGTTATACAATGTATTATCATTACAATGACAATAGATATATTCTAAATGAAATTGTCAAACACCGCAAATACGTTAGAGCAATCCTTTCCCTGACTGAAAAACTTCACCTCCATCATTGTCGATAATAGAATTTGTTTCAAGCTTCGATAAAAGTGCTCTCGATAGCTGAGAACTAAAGTGTATTAGATGCTCAGCGAGATGAAACATTCGCTAATAAACTCAAGGATTTTCTTCTTTTCTTCCCTCCGGTTCTTAGTTTGAGTACGAGGATTACCGTCCAGGAAAAAAGTATCGAAACCTGATGCACAAGATGTGCCATATCGCTAACGATGCTCATAGTCCTTTTCAAACACTGGATATCCTCAGGGATGTTGCACTCTAGGCTTTCGTAAAGTGTTACTGTCAAAGCCGTAGACCAATGGCATAGTGTTCATAAATATAGATAAACTGCACAATATATGTACTCGCAAAACATTCGATTCGTTTGCTTACTCGTTGAATGTTCACTCATTAACCCTTTGCAAAACGTGTTTTTTATATGTGTTTGGTTCTTCCCTCATTTATTTCAGTCTTATTTTTCAGTTAAAAACAAATAGAAGTTTCACAAATATAAATGACAACAAAGTTTGAGAGCTATATTTAATATAATAATAACCAAAATTGTTTAAAACAAGTAGCAGTCAAGGTACTGTCTTTTGATGTAAATTTCAAATGAAACACTTAAAATAGTAGGGGGTTGTTGGCAACAAAATTGAAAAATAATTCGGAGTGCAAAGGGTTAATTGCTAGGTTTTACTTAGTAAACACACAGAGTGTAAAAACGCACTCGAAAGTTCCTATTAACAATACCAACGCGGACACGAACTCGATACGCGAATTGAAAATGATGCTAAAAATTCGTCTTTCAAGTAAAGTGAAAGAAAGAATATGTACGTACTTTTGTAAACAAATGGCCGGTATTCAATGTGTTTGATCAGCGTAGCTTTTAAAGTTAACTCCGGTTAAATCTAACTGGGTTCGTAAGATGAAACGCGAGTACAGTGGCTCGCGAAAGTTCTCGCACACACAGATGAAATATACGCACTGCGCGATAATGTTACACCGAAGTAAATCTTTTTAGTGAACAAAATTTTGATGTTCGAGAGCTTTCATTTCAATATTTCGCTAATGTTTTACATATATACGTATACGACAAACGAATGAAACCTTTCACCTTTCTGTAGAGACACTTTTGCGAGTTACTGTACATACGCGAACCGAAAGAGGAAAACCGCCAAGAGCCAGCGAATCTTCATCCAATATGAACAACAAGAATAGCCTCGACTGCTCTTGCCGAGTTTTTCCTTTCGGCGGGCCCATTTCTGTGAAACGGCCTCTACAGATGTAAGGGTACCGGATTGGCTAATAAGAAACGTCGGATTCTTTCGTAGGAGGTGGTTTCTGATGTTCTAATAATGAACGATTCTCAATCATTTATACAACGTATGTTCAACAACCGAGATTTAAACGTTTACTTTAGAAAGATTTCATTGTACTCTGATATTCGTGGACGATATTTATTCGGACTACCATATTCGGGGACTGTTTTATGCAAGCTTTTATGCAAGCAAAGAAATTTATTTATTTAGACGGAGAGAAAAGCTTTCTGGCTCTAGTTACCGTATGTATAGCTACTTCAACCTTTGTTGGTTACGTACTTTTAAATTGAAACGAAATTAATCATGTACTTTCGATGAAAATGAAAATTTCTTCTAAACTAATAATTTTTTGCCATAAGCGACACCGTACTTTTATGTAGGGAATAACGAGTAGCATCGACTAGTGGGTTAAAAAATACACGATTCCATTAAAAAAAACAAAGTTGACCTTCATACGACCTCTACGCGTCCGCATAGAAAAAAGATATCTACATCGGAAAGTGTGCCCCCTTATACCGTTTAACTTTTGTCTGAAACATTTTTTAGTGTCTTCAGCAGTTTCAGAGATATTCGACTGAGTCGATTGAAATGGGACACCCTGTATTGAATTAGAAGTGAACAGCAAGGAGGAGGGATTTTCATGCAATTATACTTTTCTACTTTTTTTCCGCTGTGCGTGAACGACTGGCCGAGAGATGGTTCGAAACGTTTCGTGATGGGAAGTTCAGTCTTACCGATGATAAACGGTCTGATAAACTCATCGAGATCGATAACGATCTAATCTCAAAAGCCTAATTGAAAATAATCCACGTTATATTGTGTACTACACGAGATATTGCTGTAATGGTACGGATATCAAAATCCTGCATTAAGATTCGTATCTGGCACTTACTGGAACAGGTACTTCCGACGTTACTTTTTGGCCAACCTGGTCATTGTATTTGATTGGTACTTGACATTGAACGTACAATGAATATATAGGGTGTCCGCGGTAAATTGGACCAGCGTTTTTCTCGTAAATAATATTCCAAAAAAATGGAAGAACTTACAGTAGGTATACCAATTTTTTGAAGGTGAAGGTGAAGTCTGCAGATGGCCTCCAGTTTCTTAAATGCAATGTGCGCTTTTTAATGTCATATAAAAGCTTGGGTGAAGAAGAAAGGTCATACAAGGTCAAAAATATTCCTGGAGTAATATTCTACGGACAAAGGATTTATCGTTGTACAAAAGCAGAAAGAGGAAAATCGCATTTGCTTTTACCGAGGATTTTTCCTTCGGCTGGCCGAGTGTTATGAATCAACCTGTACCGGGGTGCATGTAGTTATATTTCACAGTGATTTATCGTTCTCTTGTTATACGAGTGCTCTGTACAGGAGCAGGAAGAAGAAGATCGCGACGGCCCAGAGAATCTTCATAACAAGGTTGGTTTAGAGCGCTTTTGCCGAGCATTTGTCTTTTGATGAGCGAAGTATTATGAAACAACCTATACAAGCATCAGTGTAGTTATATTCTACGTGAAGGATTTATTTCGCGTAGCATTGCATGTGTGCTCTTCACAAGAGTTAAAAGAGGAAAGTGGATCTTTTCAACGGAGGTGGTCTAGGACGTTTTGGCTGAACATTTTTCTTTTGGAAGATCAACTTTTATGAAAGAACCTGTACACGCATGCGTGTTTTTATATTTTATAGCGATTTATCGTTGACTGGGTACATGTGAGAAGGATAGAATATGACGTACCATCAACGTCTTTTGCAGTGGGTAGGTTAGGTAAGTCAAATAAATTTGGAAGTCTATGACCTAGATCAGTGATGGCGAACCTTTTTCAAGAGTGGGTCAATTATTTTTATTTCTTTTTTAAATACTAGCCCGTGGGTCATACGTCAGTGGCTTCAATTAGAAGGGGGAGGGGGGAACGGGTGCCAATTATTTGGAAACATCAAACATTTTGTTAAAAGATAAAGTTGACAATTGAACCTTTTCGGTTCTCACTTTTGAAATAATCAAGAAAAGGTTTTAGTTTCCTTTTTGATTTATACCTTTAACTGTTGCAGATCATTATTACAATAAACGCGTGGGTCACTTACAAAGCCTTCGTGGGTCAGTATCTGACCCGCCTGTCATAGGTTCGCCCCCCCCACCACTGACCTAGACTCTACAGGACCTAGGTCCTAGATCTTCAGCCAATCTGAACAACATGGACTCGGAGTGGTTTCGCGGATTTTTCTGTCGGTGGGCCGAATGTTGTGGAACGACCAACTTGAAAAGAAAGAAGAGGGGATAAACATATACTATTCTCGAGTCCGAACTGTAGATTTTTAGAGTACGCTGATCAACGACGTCGGTGAAGAGGGTAGGTCAGGTAGATCAAATAAATTTGGGCGCCTATGACCTAGACTCTACAGGACCTAGGTCCTAGAGGATCTTCAGCCAATCTAAACAACAAGGACGCGGAGTGGTTTCCCGGATTTTTCTGTCGATGCGCCGAGTGTTGTGAAACAGCAAACAGCAACAACTTCAAAAGAAAAAAGAGGGGATAAAAATGTTCTATTCTCGAGACAAAACTGTAGATTCTTATGGTGTGCTAATCAACGTCTTTGGTGAAGAGGGTGGGTCAGGTAGGTCAAATAAGTTTGGGCCGCCTACGACTCACAATCAGACTCTAGAGGATCTTCAGCCAATCTCAACAACAAGGACTCGTTTCGCGGATTTTTCCGCCGGCGGGCCGAGTGTTATGAAACAGCCTGTACAGGCGTGCATGTAGTTATATTCTATAGGTACGTAAGGGAGTTATCGGTGTCGTGTTACACGTGTGCTCGCGGTGCTTGCCGGCTGACTGCGGTAAGTTCCGAAGGGTGGTTTCGAGCCGCGGCTGTCCGTGTAGGCCAACTTGTCGGCTATCTACGACTTTCGAAAGCTCGTTAGCCACGAGCGTGCACGCTTAAACGGCCGCTAAATTGAAATCGATCCTTGCAGCTTTTGGCTTCGATCCCTGACGCGTCTCGAGAATTCAACCGCGAGAACACACTCGCGCCGATCCACGTGCCGCCTTGCACCAATGTGCACGCGACAATCTTGTTAAACTCGAACGCCGAGCTCAAACCGTTTTCGGGCCGCGGTGGGCTCGCTTCAAACCCGACCAACTATGTACTTTTTTCACTACGTTCCTCCCCTCTCCTCTCGCAGCAGAACACCGATCGTCGATTAATTAGCGAATCACGCGCGAGAATATTAGCGCGCTGTTTTTCAACCGTTCTTTTTCAACAATTAGAGCTTTGTTGTCTTCAATCATTTCTCAAAAGAAAAAGAAAATTTATATTTATTATATATTAGGGCGGGGTCACAAGATATAGTAGAACTACAATGAAACAGCACGAACTCGAGGGTTTTCTTAGATCAAGACTTCACTGTCTTTTTTTATTATACTGTGTCCCAATATTTTCGAGACCGACTGCACGTTTCATATGTTATTTCTGTAAGAAAAGCTATTCTGAGAGACTACGAAACGTGCACTGAGCCGATAACATGAAAAATTCCGGCATTTTCACAGATTTTCTTGAGTTGCGACACCGTTTACTATAAATAGTTCGCGGATAAGAATCCGCATATTTGCATAAAGGTGCGAATAGATTTCGCTGGTTGTTTCATAAAAGTTCGAGAAAAAGATTTCTTTCGTCGACTGCGATACAAACATAATGAAAACATCATTAGCTTTCGTTGATTAACAAAATAGCAGCCCGACATCTGAATATAATTAAGTCAGGTAAAATATGGTGGTACTGGAAATGAAGAAAAAAGAAGTTCGCATCGTTTTCTTTTATGACTAAACTTTCATACATCATGGCTGTGCTCACTGTAAGTGGGTAGCAAGTGTCGTGACTCGAAAAGGTAGATCGTGTACTTGTTAAGGGTAGTTAGGGCTTATTTCAAGTTACGGGTTGCTACATTTATATTTTCGTGTAGCCTAATTGGCTCCTTTAATTAAAAATCCAATACTTATGATCGAATCGATAGGAAATAAAATCTGACTGGGGAGACTTGATAATAGAATTATTAAATCTTTACGATGAAAATAATGAACTGCGGATTTTATGCATTTATGGCATAACTGGTTAAGTGAAATAAACAGCAGTGACGACATTGGAAGAATTAAAGAACATCATAATATTCTTTGCGATTTATTTAAATCGTTAACGGACGAAATTTATTTATTTTACCACGTTTTTTAACCACTGTTCGTTGCAATTAATACAAGACATTTCTATTTTGCATAAAGATCCGCAGTCTACTAATTTCTTTGATAATGTCTTTATTTTAATCAGAATATCAACTTACGAGCGTTCTGCATATTAAAGGAATATTCAATGTATCAAGAAGAAATCGATTACATTCGCGAATTAGATTAATTCGGATTTAATATTCTACACCGTTCTGTTCAATATTAAAATATATTGTTACTGTTATATTATTATGGTTTTCCTTGTTTTTGTTCTCGTCAAAAACAGTTCTATAAAACATCAGCGGACTTTTCTAAAAATTGTCCGATCCGAAATAAAACATTACTTATAATAATACTTTGAAGATGTTCCAACACGGCCATTAGCAATGGAACTGGCTGGGCGGCAATTTAGTCAACGAAGGCAGCCGTTGATAAGAACGTAAGTGCTCGCGCCTCGGTAAAAAGCTACTTGTGTGATTTTGTTGCTACTAAAAGTGTACTCATTGGAGGGTGGTAACGAGCCGTGTGCTGTCCGCCTCCGATAAGTGAAATAGTAAGAAACAGAAAGGAACGAATGGCCAAGGAAATTATTTTTACTATCGAAAGCGAAGTATGTTTCTCGGAACTGATATTTGACACGAGATAACGCGTATTAGACGAACAAAAACAAAAATGAAAGCTGAAGTAAATTGTATTATTGCGTGGGCAAATATTTCTTCAAGTTATAGCCAGTAAAGTCATTTTATTCGCGAGTTAACGAGAAATGCAATGAATCAATGGGGTCTTATCTTTTTCGGTGCTTGTACGATAGATATAATATAATATCTTCGATATACGTGCGTGCATTGTACTTTTATGTAGCAAACATTAAAGATTGGGTTTAATAACAGCTTATTACATTTATATGACCATCGTTCATATTTGTATTTAGATCTCTCTTACTGCGGTTTGTACCTCCATCGATTTGTATCGTACATGCGTGTGCTACATATGTACCAATATTGTAACATAAACTCTGTAGCATATATTCGTTCGTCCAGGAAAAAAGTAACACAACTCAAAATATATTTCCAGAACAAGTGTAACAATGAATATAGAAATTGTGGTGTACTTTAAAACGAGACTGCCGATCTTTATGCAAAATGAAAATTGTTTGCATCGATTGCAAGAAATAGAAATCAAATTGAATGTTGTCACTTCCCTTAATGATTTTAATACAGGAGAAATCATATATTGACTCTTGAATTTTTAAAATTTTCCAACAATTTTGAATTTCATCTACTCAATTTTCCTATAAATGCATAAAGTAATTTTCAAATCTCCTGTAAAATTTCCTTTTTTTTAAACTCATGTCACTTTTCTTCTGAATGAACTATGGCAAACATGATATAATCCTGAGACTTCGGTTATATCTCGTAGCAAATGCGTATCACTGTGGCTAACAAGAAACCCCATGTAGTTTTATAAATTAAAAATCCACTACTAGTCAATAAAGAAACCGCGTTTAAATAAAATGTGATATACAAGCGAACTTATTTATGTTGCAATCAAATACTGAAAATACGGAAGTGACACAGAAAGGGAGTGTTTGCAGCCAGGCTGCGCGTGATACATCAAACGTAGTTCCTAAATGGTTAAATAAAAACTTCAGTTTACAAAAACAAATTGGAAAACACAAATTCTGCCGCAACATCTGTGAAAGTTGGTGATCAAGGGTTTCTGGTGTCGCTAATAACGAATCCGACATCGAAAATTGAAAATTGAAAATGAGGGTTCCGAATAGTTTTCGTATGTACAGTAAATCCTCTATAAACGCATAAAAGCTGTAGCAGATAAACGCAGAAAAAATATCCCCTCCACATTAGTAATCTGATCTCGGCTCGGGTATAGCGGTGTGAAAGTGTGAACCACTATGTACTAACGCGACGCGGAGAGTCGCAGTCGTCGGCACAGAGTAAAGGCCCGTGCGTCCTCACAATGTAACACCAATATTTAATCTTTTTTATTATTACTTATTTTTTTATGAAACTTTCATCAATATATTCGTGGCAGTGGTCTGATTAAAAAAAGACCAAACACGATATAATTTCAACTGTGTGTAGTGGTTCAATTGACGATGAAAGTTTCGGCGCAAAGAAGGACAGTGTATGGGAAAGAAAGAGACGCGGATAGTCGCAGTCGCCGGCACAGTTTAAAATTTAAATGACGATGAACGTTTCGGGCGCAAGGAAGGACAGCGTATGGGAAAGAAAGAGACGCGAAGAGTCGCAGTCAAAAAAATGAAGCTCAAAAAAATAGCTAACCGTCTCGGATAAACGCATACAGATGCCCCCTAGGCTTATGCGTTTATGGTGACAATACTGTATATACCGTCAGGTGATGTCACGAACTTGTGTTTGCTTATCCTAAGAAAATCGTATGAGAGCGGGGCAACTTCAATGCTACCAAAATTGGGGCTGATCGGCAATATAAGTCGCGCTCTGCTGGCTGTCTATGCCGAAAACGACGAGTCAGCGTAAATAAGATCATGCGAATAAAACAATGGGCAATGCATTACCACTTTAACGACAGTATAGCGTGTCTCGTGTTCGGTGGCACACTGTACCTAGATCACGAATGTTATGTCTTCACATTGACATGACCGACACGCGAAATGTTTAAGGCTCACGTTATTATATTATAAGACCTTTACCTTACTGATTGCGGGAACCCTTTCGGCCCCGCAATAAATGCGCCGTCGTCACCTGGACTGCGAATTATTAAACATGATCGATAAGCCACTGTGGTATTTTCTATCGTGGTTACCGCGGATGTAAAATTAGAGTTTAACTGGCACATCATTGCTCACACTACACATCCCAAATTTAACAGCTCGTGCCGGACACGTTAAAAGCAGACCAATTAATCGTTAAATCGACATTCGGAGGAAGCTGCAATGTAATTTTAGACACATGCGAATATCACAGTGAGATCTCCGGACACGAGAGGACCTAGACCTTCTTGCAATTCAATTCTTCTTGCAATAATTGTAAGTCGATATTTAGCAAAAATATGTAAATATCGATTTATTTCTAGATAACGAAAAGAGATAAAAATTTCTATGTGTTTTTATACATCATTATTAATTTCTTACCTGTTTAAAGCGATCATAATGGTATTGTAAACTGTTTAAGATCATATCGTCACTTTTAATAATTAGTATTTATTTAATGATTTAATATTTTTACACGTTTGGATTGCTCTGTATTCTAGTTAAACTGTAAGGTAAGAAACATAGATAAGAAGCACATCAAATAAAGAGAAGGAAGGGCGGAACGTCTAATGGAATGGGGAGAAATAAGAGGACGTAGTAAAAAGATGATTTATCATAGGAAACAATTCTAGCTATTACCAGGAACGACTATATAGAAATCAGACAAAACATGCGACATTGAAAATTTTATGTTTATTATGTTGTACCAACATAGTAAGTTGAAGAACGAGTGTGTGAGCGTACTAAAATAAATTTTATAAAAAAAAATTAAACCGACTTTGAAAAAACGCACTAAAACGTATGAAACAATTTCCATTTAATTCATGTGAATACACACGAACTTAAATACAATAATAATACTAATATAAATTTTCCAAATGACAGATGTTGCTGATTATGATTTCATTAATACATAATATGGTGGACTTGGAAATCAGTAAGTGGAAAGAGAAGATACATTAATATGTGAAAGCATGTAGATGAATTTAATGATTTTTCGTAATTTCCAGTGTCGAAAATTTTCAATTTTGCGCTGCCTCCGAAAAGATTGTATTGAATTTAAGTTCGTGTCTATTCACGTAAATTAAATGGAAATTATTTCATACCTTTTAGTGTATTTTTTAAGTGCGTTTTTTCGAAATCGGTTTTATTTTTTTTTATAAAATTTTTTATTTCACACTCAAAGAGTGGAACGAGCAGAATTTGTAGAACACCGTAGGATGGTTTTTCGGTGTTATTCGCAATAAAAAGGGGACCAATCGGTAGACATACCCTACAAAATGCAGAAGGTTTCGTCCGGATTGGTCCATCCATCTCGGAGTAATCGGTGAACATACATAGAAGAAAAAAAGGCATATACAGATCGAATTGAGTAACCTCCTCATTTTTCGAAGTCGGTTAAAAACATACAGATATTATACATACAAATGTTTCGAGTAATATATATATCACATTTCTAATTACAGCAGTAGTACTCTTGCATTTAATACGAAATTTCAAAACTGTTCGACTACCCGAACGATTCGATTTACCGAACCACCTCGGTCCCAATTAGTTCGAATAATTGACGCTGTATCAATCTTCTTCAAACCTTTCAATCTCTGTATTCTGTCAAATTGCACCTCTGCTCGTTCCCGTCACGAGTGCATCAAATCCGCGTTCTAACAAAAAGACAATTCCCTAAGCCTGCGAAGTAAGCGACGCAAAATGGAACTGGTGAAAAGAAATTGATTCGGAGGTAGTAGCCGAACACAAAGAATTGTTAATACGACGGGAATCTTCGGGCTCTAATAGACCTGCCTGATCGGCAAGAGCGGTTGATTTAGTGGCCAAGATATTCGTTCGAAAATTATGATCGAGCTAGGGGGAGGATTTGCGGTAATAGATATGGCGCGATTGTAGGGAGGGTGATTCAAGAAAACTCGTGTTCGAAGGGTTTTCCCTTTTCGCAGGAACGGCGCGCCGCCGGAACCGTGCACCTGCAATAAGTGAAAGCAATTGCAGGTAATAGCATCGGGCCGGAGCTACGATTCCATCCAGCAAACACGCGTACCTCACATATCCGCGCTGATTGTGAACCTGAATTATCGCATGATTCCTGCCATTGCGGGAAAAATTTCGACATCAACAGAAATGTATTTGTAAATAGCCGGGAACCGAGGCGGAGCGCGTTCTGTTAATCAGATTATCAGACACACACTATACAAACGCTGACGCATGTAATTGTTAACGTATTGGGTTGCCATCTATATAAAATCGCGAACGGCATAAAAACTCCAGACTTTTCCCTCTGTAACCCGGACAATATATGTATATTTGTTACGATAATTATCAGCAGATAGGAATCATTTTTATTTGCGAATTATAGGGCAAATTTCATCCCCATATCTCTTATGGTTCAAGAGTTATGGTGGATGCTTTGTATCGTGGTGCAGCGTTCACTTAAAATAATTTTAATTTCGTCAATTTTAAAGTGATCGCTTTTCTAAAAAGTTTCCCGCTATGAAAACATTGCATTTGTTCACAACATTTTTTTAGCAGATGCTCTGATTGCTTTCACTATTAGCTCCTAAAAACTCATTTTCATCGGTTTGTTAGTTCTGGTCTTATAGTTTAATGAAAAAAGGGTGCCACCTTGTTTTACACGTCTGTAAAATCAACAATTTTTGAGAGATCGGAGAATACTTTCAGTGGTTCGTTCATAGGTTACTAAAAGCTACAACATATTCAAATTCGAACAAACTCCAAAAAGTGTCCGATTTCGCGTGGAATGACCCATAGTGGAGCAAGTGTGAGCGATTAACATCGGAAAATCGGGAACCTGAAAGAAAATCCCCCGGGACGTCTCCAGATGCACTGAAAACTAGGACAAATCCGGGAAAAAGCCGGACGGATGGCAACTCTATTCACGCACCCTCTAAATTGAAATACAGTGAACCGCTTTAAAAGGACGATAACTTTTTTAATATCAGACCACACGACTTGGATATATTTTGAGAAGTTAGAGCAATTAATTTACTTCGTTTACTTACTGTCCACTTAATTTTTCCCGCGAGGGTAGGTGACCAGTGAGCACTCGGCAATTTCATTTTCAACATTGATCCCTTGGCGTATCATTTTCGTTACAGTTACAGCGATTAAAACGTCTTTATCCCCACAAATGTCGTAGAAGAGAAAAGAAAATTTATATTTTTTGTATGGCTACATTTACTTGAATGCTCAAATATTGATTACAAACTTATCAAATTTTATTTCATTTGAAAAGAAAGGCGTAACATTCATATTTATTAGGCTTTGTTTAAAATCCTGACCGTTAAAATACAGCAAGGGGTTAAATACACTAAACCTACGCAGCCTTAAAAGTAACTGGTACATGTTCCCTTATAAAGATGACAAGATTGATTTTATTTAGACTTTGTGCGGCTCCTATTATAATACGTGTTGTACTAAAGATATTTATACAATCAATTCTTATGAAATAATTTTTATTATTCCAATAATTGCGGTGGTAGGTTTAGTGTTAAAAGAATCTAAATCCGCATTTACGTCCGCAGTCTGCTACAGTTTTGCGCCCATCATGAGGAATGGTAGCGTTTTTAGTTTAAAGCTGAGTGGAGCCGCAACGGGTCCAATAACGCGGTTAAAGTACAGGTGCGCTCGGCCTCGATCGTTTCGGGAAAACCCTGTGTAATTGAAACGTCTAGAACAAGCGCGACGATATTGTTTTTTTATTTATTCCGCGAGAACTGAACGCTTCTAGCAGAACAGAATTCATGGGACATTTAGCTGAGCGATTCCTATTTCGCGTGTGCATCCTTCGAATCGCACGACCGAACAGTTTACGTCGGGCGAAACGGAATGGAGTACCGGTATGCGTGTCGCAAACGAATGAAAAAAGAGGGAACAAAAAAAAAATGGAAAATCGCCGGTGCATCGAGGCGTAGTGAACTATGCGGAGTAATGAAAACAAATAATTGTTTTCCGTAACAATGGACCCCGCAAAGCTGCTTCGTGTCTCACCGTCACAACACACGCATTTACCATGACAATGTGGATTTATCGAATCAAATGTGGATTTATGACCGCGACGACACTGTCCTAGAATTACCAGAATTTCAATCCCTTCCTTTCGCGTTGTCCTCTTCAGCATCGACGAAAATCCGAACGTCAATAACCTCTCGATAAATTTTGATTGGGGTAGGAGGTAGACAGATTCGTAAAACCGACGCTTCGATGAATTTTACTGACTGCAAAAAGTACGAACAAGTACTTTTTTAATTATCATTTTAGTATTTAAGAACGTTTCTTTTTTTGGATGCTTTTTGTAAATTTTCATCAATTTTTGCGGCTCCCCACTATTTTTATAAAACGCTGGAAGAGCCACATGTTGCTTTTGTTTAAACGGATATTGTAGTATTATAGCATTTTGGAAAAACTTTTTCGATATTGGATGCGAGAAAAATTAGTTTACTACATGGCGTGAAAAATAAATTCTGAAAACATTGCCATTGATCGGAATCATAGAGAAAATACTAAAAGTTGTTTTTGAAATGGACATTTATATTCAATTTTCATCTCGCCGTTTCCACAATGAATTGTAGGAACTCGCTTCTGACGCTCATGTTTCCAAAGTTGCTTATGAATAAAAAACTAACATACCTGTTATTCGTTTCCTCGATTCCGTACTATTTCAACGCAAACATTTCGTTCGTCCGAGGAACCACCCATGAAATAAAAAATAAAGTAATGTCACGTGTCCTGAGAGATGTTCCCATTGCTCTCACTACGGTACATAATTCAGCGAGTCGTCCGCCTTGGAAACGCATTAAGCTTCCGATTCTTCTCTTAAGTCATTCAAGAGACGGAACGATCCCTACGTTTCCATTCACGGCTGCAGTAACAAGACGGTAAAAACTATTTTTGCACTACGGAAAATTTGCATTTACCGTGGGCTTATGCTCCGTTCGAATCAAGTGATTTTGGGGAATTTTACACGAATGTTCAGGCTTTATTGTAAAACTGTTCTCCTATTTAAAATAGTTCATTTTAGAAATAATTATTTCAACGAAGTTTTCAACGATCCTATAAAAAAATTCTAAAAATTACCTTATGATCTCAGATTGTTAAATCATTGAAAAATATATAATAAAAATAGCACATAATATTTATATTCATTTAAAACAATGTTATTTCCTTTCGTACACACATATGAAAAAATACGACAAAATTAAATGTACTCTACAGCGAAACAAATAGACAAAAAAAACTGAAATAACTAAAGACCGTACTATTTTGCAGTTTATTTAACGGACATGGAAGTACAAAAACACAACAAAATAAAATACACCGTGCAGAAGAATAAATACATAGAAATGTCTACAATAATTAAAATCCGTACAATTTCTCTGTTTATTTAGAATTTAGAAGATACAGAACACTGCCAAGCTATAACGGAGTAAAATATACTGTACGCGAAAAAATAGTTAGAAAATCTGAAATAACTAAAATCCGTACAATTTTTCAGTTTCCGAATGTTTATGGAACTAGAGAAATATCAATTTTTGGTCCATATAATAGTTTGCCGGAGGCAATATAATTTAGAAAAAGTGAAATGACGTCCGAATTGTTGTTGACCAGTTTGTGTGTTGCCACGTAGAGTATCATAACAGGACACCTATTTTAGGATAGCCATTTAATTACTGCTTTACGAAAGCATTAATATTTTTAACGAAGTGACCAATTAATTTTGAGATACAATTTAAAAATTCAAATAAACCTGCTTTTAAAAATTGCCAAACTCTAATGGGAATGCTATCAACGCAAGATTACATTAACTGACATGATGGTTTTGACTTGGAATTTGCAATTTGCCACACAGAAATTTCGTTGGGGGCCGTATCTCTTTCGACCATCTTATCTGGCTAACCCTTTGCAGTCGGAGCCATTTTAATTCGGAAATTAAACATTTCTTCCGACCTAGAATAATTAAATTCTATATGTTTTGTTTTATTTTATATATATATTTGTTAATATATTTTAAATTTATTTGTATCTTGTGCGATTTTTACTATAATATTTATATACTGGAGTCAAAAAATGGGCTGCTCTTTACTTTACAGAACTAAAAATTTGTGCTTTTCTCCTACGAATTATGATGTATTTGGTATGTAATCCAGTAGATTTGTACCCGGCGTGGATGCAGATCGAAGTTTTAAACCTCTAGGATCAATAGTTGAGGAGTTATGGTCGCTTAAAGTTGGACATATTTCCAGTTTCTTGACAGGTAAGGGCGCCACCATATTGGTTTGTAGTGACGGTCTCACGCCGCTTACTGAGTTGGTTAGGATTAGGTTGAGGGGTCGGGGGGCAAGGCACGTGGCTCGCGGTCGTGACTACAAACCAATATGGCGGCGTCCTTACCTCTCAAAAATGCTCAACTTTAATCGACCACAGCTCCTCAACTATTGATCCTGGAGGATCGAAACTTCGATCTACATCCGCGCCGGGTACAAGTCTACTGGATTACATACCAAATACATCATAATTCGTAGGAAAAAGGTACTAATTTTGAGTCCGGTAAAGTAAAGATTACCCAAAAAATGTATTCAATCACTTCCCATGAGAACACCTTTACAACCGCAATAATTGTCAAATAAAACATCTAAAATGGTTCATTTGACCTCTCGTGGTAGGTTTAGTGTTAATAAGATAAACAATATATTTACTAATGGTACAGCAGTTTTTAAAGTGTTTAACGTGTGATTGTTCTGTTATCCGAAAAACTTCTGTCTCGCTATTAGTTCCGATAAGGAAGGCTCCACCGTATTTGCAGTGGACTCAATGTCTAGCGCAACGCACACGAGCGTAATCAAACAGAGGTGTGTTCCTAACGCCTGGTCCGTTTATGCGTTCACGGAGCACCTCTCGCTGCTAATGTCGCGATTCGAGCCAGATGAAACAACAAAACAACGCGACACTTCCGCTAGAAACAACGCCATGAAATGCTCCCGGATGTGTCGAAATTTTTGGCGACTTCAGCGGGAGTAAGCACATTTCGCCACTCGCAAATACCTATTCCCATGGGTGCGCATCCATGCTCTAAGCACTTTTGTAATGACCTCGCCACCCACACTCCAGTTCCCGTCCCTCTCTTGACCCGCTCCACCCCCGTCGGATGTCCTCGCAAATCCCTTTTTTTTACCACGGATAATTATTATTTACAAAATCCACACGGCACTCGGCAACAGGTGGGAGGAAATTTATGATGCGATTGTTCGAGAAGATGTAAGATGAAAATAAACAGTTACTAATTGCACCTGCAATTTCATTTGAATGATCTTCATGTGACGCTAACAGTGAATCAAGACGAGTTTTCATTTTTAATGCAGTTGAATATTTTTTGAGGTTTTTTTTCAGCTGATCGAGATGTTCATACTACTTGCAAAAAGATATATTCTCTATTGTTAGACGACAATAAACAGGTACTTAATTTTAATTTAATTTTTGTAGGAACAAAAATTATCAACTACAATTTTTACAAAACATGTTTGCAGGTCATTTAGTAAATCAATTCTTTTAATTGCTAAAGCTGATTGAGATGTTCATACTACTTGCAAGTGCAAAGAAATACACCCTATTGTTAGATAAAAATAAACAGCTACTTAATTTTAATTTAATTTTTATTATTTTTCTGTCAGAACAAAAATGATCAACTGCAATTTTTTCATAAAATTTATTGCAGCTCATTTAGTAAATCAATTCTTTTAATTGCTAAAACAATGCGAATTGGTCCAATTGTAGAAAAATTATTCCGATTGAAAGGCTGTTCAAAAAATAAATTTCCGTACAGGAAAAAATATGCATAATTACACGTGTATTAAGAACAGGGATGCTTTATTCGTGAATTCGTAGGGGTGCTTGTCCCTTCAGTACAGGTTGAAAATCGTGGATTCTAATCGTTTACGATCGAAAGGATATCCGTGAGACTTGTGTCGGTGATTTCACCGTGACTCGGCTAGCGCGCGAACTACAATGCCAGAGAAGCATGCTCATTCCTGGGAACAAAACTGATTCGTTTCAACCGGTGTGTTCGATGACTCGAGGCTCTTTACAACCGGTTAAGCACAGAGCGGAATGGCCGCTCGCGAGGTATTCCGTAAGTAGGATTAAACTTTTCTATGCAACGGGCAATTTCCATTCGTTATTGCGTAAGGAATACCGGAAGTTCGTCGGGAATAAAAATGAGTTCTCGGCCACAGGGAAACTTAAACCGAGACTCCTTGCGTAGTTTTTTGCCCCCATCGGTGATTAATGCGCCGAACGAAACAACGGATGGGAAACAAATTAAATGAAAATTTCGTTTTGTATGCATGGTCGGATAAGCGACGGAGGATTTATAACTTTGGAATTTTACGTTTTCTCGTAGAGTGTGGTCTGCTTCCTTGGAAGATCGAACTTCGGCCACGCGTCTACCTGTAAGTAATGGCTGAAAGCTGATTATAATAAGTTGTTAAGTTCCCTTGTACTAGAATTACTGTGGAAAACTGTTCTCGACTCTGGCTCCCATGATTACATTCATTTTACAATACGATACTATACTGGCTTTACATTGGCAGACAGAAATCATTGAAAAATGCGAGCAGAAGTTTTATTAACATTCTGATCAACGGACTATGAGAAATATATGCTATTATATTTACATAATAAACGTAAATTTAACTCGTTAAAGTCAAATTTGCAATGTCATATAGATGGCATGGTCGTAATACTTTTTTGAAATAAAAAATTAATGGAAGTAGAGTGAGGCCATGATCGAAGAAAACGGGAACCGTACGATCTAAAGCAAATGAATATCCCCTCCACTGCCTCGGTCGTCGAGCAATGCAAAGTGTATTGCAGTAAAGCTGGATTAGCATTAGTATAATTACAACTTCAATTAAGACTGTTTAATTATTTCTTTATAAATTCATAAACTATTTTGGCTGCTCTTTACTTTGTCGGACTCAAAATTTGTGCCTTTCTCCTACGAATTATGATGTATTTGGTATGCCATCCAGTAGATTTGTACCCGGCGTGGATGCAGATCGAAGTTTTAAACCTCTAGGATCAATAGTTGAGGAGTTATGGTCGCTTAAAGTTGGACATATTTCCAGTTTCTTGACAGGTAAGGGCGCCGCCATATTGGTTTGTAGTGACGGACGCACGCCGCTTAATGATGAGAGTTGGTTAGGATTAGGTCGAGGGGGGGGGGGCAAGGTAAGCGGCTCGCGGTCGTCACTACAAACTAATATGGCGGCGCCCTTACCAGTGAAAAATGCTCAACTTTAAGCGACCATAGCTCCTCAACTATTGATCCTGGAGGATCGAAACTTCGATCTGCATCCGCGCCGGGTACAAGTCTTCTGGATTACATACCAAATACATCATAATTCGTAGAAGAAAGTTACTCATTTTGAGTCCGACAAAGTAAAGTTTACGCACTATTTTTTTCAACTACACCAAATGTACAAAAGTTGTAGAAGAGTGCCATGAAACTTTCAATGAGTACTCCCGGGATAGAAATACGCTTTAGTTAATTATTGATTTAACGAGGATAGGAACTCGTGAAATATGAAATAGTATAATAGGGAACTGTCGCATCACGCCTTTTACGTTGCAGCACCAGAAGCTCGCTAGGCTCTCGGCAATTTCGTCTGAAGCCTCCAACAACTTTCGAAACTTCTGAGATATCCGAAAATGATAAAATCTAAGATCTCGTAACTGGTGGAAGAAGCTGAAGATTTAACACGGATAAGGAAGTAAGTACTCTATTGTAATATTATACTAATTTATAGTTTGAGAAATTAGACGAAATCACGTTGAAATTTGGTCTGTAATAAATTTAACAGTACTTTGATATCTAATTTCTTACGATAAACGCAGATGACACTCCGAAATGACGCTATAAATGTTTTACAATATTGAAGTTCTGTCACGTAACACTTTATTTTTATCTGTAGAACACCCCGGCAAAATTGAAATCTAAACCTTGACGATCCGTGGTCCAGTATGAATAATAACATTACGGTAAACCATAAAAGTGTTCGTATATGCGAATTAAATTTATTCAATTCAATCTTGATAACATTTTGATAACACTTCCAGGTAATATCGTCATATCAAATTATAGTGGAGTTCTAAATCAACAAAATTCGATGAAAGAAGTCCGCTTTAATCATATATAGTTATTAAAAGACCAATCAAATTAGATTGAATAAACTTCATCCTTGTTGCACGAACGCTTTCATAAATTAATGAATTAATTTCTTTGAACACTCCACACATCAATGTGCATGAGCTTGGCATCTTGGCGTTCGCAATAAGTTTATTAAAAATCACGATATTTATGAAAGACCTAATAAATTGATGAAATTATACATCTGTGACGTTTTTTTTTGTGCACGAGCGAAAGAATAATTTATCCTTCCCTTGAATGATTATAATAAGTTGTAAGAAATGCATTGGTACTCTCGAATTCTTGTAATCTTTTAATTGTTTGAGATGACACGGGTCCATCTCTGGCATAAGCGTATAAAATCCGCAGTCCACGTAATAAGTAAAAGAATCTGCACGTATCGATAAACACACAGGGTGTAAAATCTGGATCCCAATTTATCCAGCAACGACAGGAATTCAGTGGACCGGTGGGTTAATTCGACGACAGGAGAAAATATCACTTGGCCGAGGCTGCCGCAAAAATACCGTGTTCCAATGGTCGGTGTCATAAAGCTCGCGGTGTCGACATTTCTAAAGTTCGTGTACCTGCGACGTAACAGTAAATCTTCCCGCGCCGAAAGCTTCACGTTCGTCGAAATATCATTGGATGGTCGGGAGAGCTGTTCCATCATCGACGGTTGTCCATCTCCGGATGGTTGGGCGGGATTCGCCAATCCGCGGCATTCAATTAGACAAACCCCTTTTTCTCGGTTTATTTATTCTCGGCTAATCGGTTGCTAGGCCTCTGACGCAATTAATCGGCCTTTAAGACTTCGTCCGGATGAGCCAGGCCGTGTACGTGTGCGTGTTAGTGCGTGTGGGCGGTCGAAGGAGAGGTAGAAAGGAAAATCGTTAAAGTAATTACAGTGTGATTCGATTAACATGAAAGTAACCGGCGCCGCGCGCTGCGGTTGCCGGGCCCTTTCTTTACCAGTGTTTCCTTTATTTCTCTCTGTGCCTTTGGCCGCGCGAAAAGGCACTTGTGCCCGCGTGCCACGTCGCCGGGACAATTGTAAACAGATATTTCCCCGATATTTTCTTTCCCGGCCGAACGAGACGGCGCAGGCGTCGCTCCGTTGGCGGCAAAGCGTCGCGGCGACCGAGGTTCGCCAGCCAGTTGACGTAGCCGCGTCGTCCACGTAGCAATATGCTCCCAGTTCTCGCGATCTCGGTTTTCTGCATCGTGACATGGACTGCCGCGTTGAACGATCCGTCACCAGGTAAAAATCGAGCGAAACTGTCTGATTAGCTGGACATCCCATTCCGAAAACTGATCGATCATAGAGGATCAGATACCGTTTCTCACCACTTCCTTCCGTTCTTCTTCGAACTATTCGAACAGTTACACCTGACCGCGGTCGCGTGAAATCCTAGCCGTCATTCTACATATATTCACGAAAAGGGGAGGACACGCCGCGAAACAGTCCGCAAACTGGCAGTGGCGCGGCAACAGCACAGTTAGGGTTTATTGTCCGGTGTAATCGTGAAGTTCCAAGAGCAGCTGGTAAACTTTACGAGACTACGCGACCAAATGTGTCAAGTCGTTTCAGACCTTTGTCGTTTCGGCTCCCCGGAGCCGAGTCGGCTAGAATCTCAATACGACGATCGTAAACTGACCGCTGACTGTTCGCTATAGGGGGCACGGAGGGGTTGTTAAATTCGCCCTAAGTAGAGAAATAAAGGCGGCGGATAAGGCGACCGGCTGCGGACGCGCAATACGAATTCAGACTGTGTTAATTGCCGGACTCTGCGGCATTCCTTTGGCGTTGGAGTGTCTGACAGAGGTCAGGCTTTATTCTTTCAGTGACTCCGCTCTCATGTGGTTAATCAGTGCGCGACCCCGTGCTATCACTTTCAACTTGACTCGCAGATATCTACATACTAAGATCGTTGAAACCGTTTCTTTTTTTTTACGATTGTTCCGCATCCCCGAGTGGCACGAAGTCGAACGGTATGGATCTCTTATCTCCGTACGAATTTGGTATAGCTGAATGCTTTTATCCTCGGCTACATCCTAATCTTCAGTTTCACACCGATGAGCTCGTTCGCGCTAGGCATCCTGCCAACTTGTTCCTTCCTGTTTACTAATTCGCCAACTTCCGCGACTTTATTGCTCCATTCATCACCGCGGCAGTTTTCGTGTTATTATGCATTTGCTCCACTGATTTTTCGGAGACGCTGAAGAACGCTGTAAAATCACTCCACTCCACGGGCACGTCGACGCGTGTCGCTCGACATTCGCGAGGCTAGTACACACCAGTGCACGAAAATATCCGGACACACTTGCTAGTATAAACTTCACGCTATTTATTCGTTCGAGTGTGTATTTTACGTTGCATCGATCTTCTGGTCATTAGCGACGGCTTGTCTACTTATCTATTTATGTTCCTTCCTGTGGAGTTCGTTTTCCTGTAGGAGCTTCGGTTATCGAAAATCACGAGTAATATTCACGCGATGATAAAATGTGCAATGAAAAGATTTAGCTTAATTAGTTCCAATTAAAATTGGACAAACAGTTTGAGGTCTAACAAGCAACTTATAATTGACAGACAGCGGATCTTTGTGCAAAATTACAGTGTCCGTTTCCGTGGATGCGAATGTCAGAATCAATTAAAAACATTAGCGACAATTAAAAGTGACCTGAAGAGATTTATTAAAAGGTGTTCATATTATTATAACTAGACAGCGGATCTTCATGCAAAATAAAATTTCCTAACCTGACGTGCAACAAACTGGAGTGAAATAGAAATTTATCTGCTTTCTTGATATATTTAATAGGTTGACAATACCCCGTGACAGTATTCTTAAATTCTTCTAATGTTTACACTGTTTTAAATGAAATCTACTAATTTTCGTCATAAATGCATAAAATCCGCTGTCTAACTATAACATTAATGTTCATAGCGATCTGCTAGGCGAGAGGACGTTCACGGAACATCTATAAAGTACAGAAAGTATTGTATGTGTTTTGTACCTGGTCAGCCAGTCTAGGCTTTTTGTTCTTCTTTTTAACGCGCTCATGCATCCCCTGATACTGTTCCTTGTTCTTGGGGTCTGTATCTGATTTCACTGAGATTCTCTTCTTGTTTTTGATACGTACCCCATACTATCTCCGCTGCTGCGTTTTGTTTACTTCTTCTTCCAAGCTACTGAAACATCGTCTTGCATTCCGCAGTTTTCCGCTTACATTTGTAGTTTTCGTGAAATTTCCTGCCTTCCCTCTGTCCCACGTGTATTCCGACTTTCATACATGTATATTTTATTCAATAACGTGTTTCCGCTTAAAGTTGTACTTCCCAGTTGTAATTCAAAGAAATAGGTAATATGTACACCGATTACTCGTACAATGTCGGCTTCACCATTTGATTCCAATGAAATCCCTTCTTTTCTTTTACCGTGCCACTGTACTCTACTCTTTTACTTTGAAGTGAACGATGTGCTGTCTCATATTCTTCAAATTTTTTTCCCTTGATATAATTGCTTTGTGAAGTAATTTCATCGTCCTTTATCATTTAATAGTGGTGGAAATGATGCGCCTTTTCTTGTTCTTAAAATTATTTGCTTCTGATATAATTGCTCTAAAAATTGATTCAATATTATTTAATAGTGTCGGAAATCATGTGCTTCTTCTTGTTCTTGAAATTATTTTCCTTTGATATAATTCTTCTGAAATAATCGAACAGTTCTGAAAATAATGTGCTGTATCTTATTCTTAAATTGTTTGGCTTCCGGCACAAGTGCTCCGAAGTAATTAACCAACAGTTTTGAATTCGATTGAAATAGAATTTCAGCATATTAAATGACTCTTTCTTCCTCGACTTCACCTGATTTTCGAATCAACCAACGACCAGTCATTTCTTGTTATTTACTAAGTCGCCACACGTTCTCCGCGTCTCCTGTAGCAAAACGGGCCGTCATTCCTGCTTAATTAACACGTTCGCAGCCATCATTTGTCTCGCCGGCAGTCTCCTCGCAGTTACGATATTTTATTAATCCTCACGCGCACTCTTCAGGAAACAGCTACATCATAGATCTGCGGATATCGTTTCGCTCGTGTATGGTTCGCACTTGAACTAATCGCGTTTCATACCGCACTTGAAACTAACGTGTTACAGCGTAATTATAGAGAGAAATAAAACATTTTCTGTGAACAGAAAGTGGAATCATTTCTCAGTACGCGTAATATCGTGTTAACGTGTGAAATAATAGTGTGCGTGGATTTTCGTCGTGCAGAACAAGGCGGAGGACTTTCCCTATCGTTGTCTTCGAGCACGAACGAAACTCGGTTTCCTCGGTGCTCGAAAAAAAAAAAGAAAAACCGTGCACGATTTTTCGTTTTAGAACACGTCGTTCTGCGGGTACACGGTAAAAAGAAATACTCGTCCATTGTACGCGTGATAGAACTCGAGAGTGGTGATCGAAATCTTATCACGCCACTCGATCTCTTTAATCGCCACCCCCGTTTTACTGCTTCGTATATAGTTGCATAAAATCCGCGTTAGTCCGGACTCGCGCACGACGTCGACGTCGACGTCGCGAGATCACGCTGTAAATTTAGTTCCAGCATCGATCGAGACCGATTCCACTGACCCTCTTGTCCACCATTTTCGGCGATCGATTTTCTGATCAGATGCCGAATCAAAGCGGCCGAGATGATTCGGGGAACAGTTCTAATTACATGCCTCGGACATTCATATTTCTGTGACCGGTCGACGATCAATTGCAGCGAAGCATCGCCAGCAGAAATTTTCGAATTCGTTCCGAACTTGGATCTCGTTTTAACACTTTCTGCAACTGTACCGATTACTGCGGCTTCATATTTCTATCGTACTTCGTTGTAATATTATTCCTAATTTATCGTGAAATATTATAATAATATGTGCAAGCATTTTATGGAAGAATTATATGTTCTGAATACAAAAAACATTGGATATTAAAAAATGAAATCGATAACATTTCGTACGTATTATTGTGGACGAAAAAGAGCCACGTACTAATTACTAAAACTACGGTTTATTAATTTTAACACCGTAGTATGATATCAAATAAATAACTAAATACTAATTTCTAATATTTGTAATTTTGAATCTAGGATAAACTTGTTTTTTTTTTATACGGGAAAAATTTTGGCACGCGAGCTGCCATGTTCGAGGAAATGTAGAACGAATATTCGTGCGCGTATGTTTGAACGCTACCTAATCCGTCGTTTATTTGTCCATCATCGACTTTTTCTGCCGGTGTTAATGTTTACAGATGATTATTACTTTTTCAGACTAATTTCACATCGACTGATAATACGCGTGTGCTTTGATCGATGGAAAATAAATTGCGATAACATCATTAATCTCTATCGCAAGTGGTAGTAGCGAGCAATCGTCGGACGCATTAGCTGTTCGTATCGGGTAGCACATGTGTCCAATAAATTTTCATATTCGATTTCCTGGGGAATGAAATCCCAAAGGAGAAATGTTATTCCGTATATTTTATTTACTTTCGTTAAAAAAGTAATCCGTTTGTTACTCGATCTTCTGTCCTAGATTAATTAGTACTAGTGCGTGCTTTTATTTTACTTATTTTTATCATTAATAGTAGCGCAGTAGTATCTGAAATGGAAATATGAGGTACCGCACGTATCCATAGCTCATCGAACTTTGTGGTTTAATATTTACATTTGATATTTAATATTTACAGGCAGTGGTCAAATTTACATTAAAACTATCAATTCTGAAATATAAACCTAGCTACATCGAATGTTTTTTATGAAATGTTTACAAATTGGAAATACAGTAAAAATTTGATCCAAGAAAACTAAGGGGCGAGGCCACAAAAAAATGGTGTAACTACACGATCCAAGAAACAGCACGGACCTTGGGATTTACTAATATGCAAACAAGTGTGTTAATCATAAAAGAGTATTCTAATTAGAAAATTTAAATATTTTATCACGATAGGAAAATTCGGGAATCTGTAATGTAGAAAACAGATGTTAAAAGAAAGTTAAAATATTTGATCACGATGTTCTTTTTAGACTGAACGCGCGACTTTAATTATTTGTTCTGAAATGTTTTACAATTTTCGAGCACGAACGAGTTGTTGTAAGTACATTTGGAACGATGTCGGTCAGCAAATGCAACAATGTGTTTCCATCCTGTAAAAACGTCGAGTCTCGCATCGCAAAGAAATCTGTACAAGTATAAACTGAGTTGGACACCGATGTTTGTTCTTCGTAGAGGGAAACTTTGATAATAGAGTTGACAGGAGACAAACGTAAATTCAGCAGGCTGCTGTGTTCGAAAATCCAGGTCCGGCTTCGGAGCAAATATTTAAAGGAGATTCCAACAGAATTTTATTATATGCGAGGACTGCAGACTAAAAGTAGACGCAATTTATTTGATATCCTAATTGTTTACAATCGAAAACCGTTATTCCTCCTTCGCGATGTAAACAAAATATCGTAGTTACTATATTTTCTTTGAATTCTTCAAATATCATTGCTATCAGTGCGATTTTCTGTCATTTATAACTACGCTGCGGACTTTATGCGTTTATAATAAATATGACTAGGCGAAATACGAAAGTGAAAAAAATATTAGAATAATCCAAGACTACCATTATTATGGACATATTCAAATTAATAAGAGAAGAATACATTTTTGTGTTTCCTACTTCTGGTTATCGACACAGAAGATTTTAATTTGCATAAAGATGAAGAAATAAATCAAACAAAATTCCTCGTTCAAATTCAATAAAATTACCAAGGTGTATTCATTGACATTGCATTTAGAAAAGATATTGTATACAGTGTCAACATCTGTTTATTGATACATATAATTGTTGATACATAAACTGTACTAACTGCGTCAAACAGGATCGTATAAAAACAAACACGGATTCGTTCTAAAACTCGAAGCCTTCACTTTCAAAATCCATCATTCATCTTTTTCGAAGGTGTTTTCGCACGAAATACCGAGTGAGAAGCTGAAGACACGTTCCTCGAAAATACTGTAAATTTCAACGCCACTAAAAGCATTAGATCATTTTTTGCGACTAAATTTATCGTAGGTTTGAAAATCGAAACTTTACGATGATCCTCTTAGAATTTGCTAGTGAAAAGATGACTGAAAATAAGATCGCAATCGTTGGGTACAGAAACATGGCCACTAAACGCGCGAGAACGCAATAAACTGATCTGTAACGATTGCTGTTATGCAGAACATAACAGTTTCCCATCTCTGTACGTTTTCAATAACACGAGAGCATAACCTCGCGAAGTGAACAATAACCCTGTTCCGCGTGACCTTCCCTTACATCATTCTTTTTCGAGAGAAACGAGAACTCTCTGCTTCATTCCAAGCAAGACAACAAAGACAAGTCGATGCGCCACTCAAGAAGTGATTTTGAGCAGCCAATGGGATTAGACTCGCTTGTACTTGACTCGTGGAAACAAATGGAGCCACAAGAGAGAGAGAGAGAGAGGGAGGAAGAGAGAATGGCATTTGCTGCATTTCTTTCATTCGAATCACGCGAGGGGACTTTCAATTACCGACTTCTTTCTCGTGTCTGGATACAGTGGGTGCTCAAATTATTCGAGCACCCGAAACAAATGTATCGTTTCGCGCGAAATCAATGAACCAAGCGGGTTTCATTTGACCCCGACTATCTACAATATATGTATATATAAAATTGGAATTTCTGTATATGAGTATGCGAATAACATTGATGGTTTTCTCAAATGTTGATAACGTTCGCCTAATCTGGGCCATCGTATCAACATGAAACTTTTTTGTTCTCTCATAACGCGTTCACATTTCATTTTGCTCGACACGTGCATCGGATATAAATATCAAAATTATCACTAAACGTACCACAACCGGTCAGATGACCGGTTCTAGATTTTTTTATTTCATAATCAATGAAATTGTAAAGATGCTTTCATAAGAAATGATTTAATAAATATCTTTATTAGAGCACATATTGTAATAATAACCGCGGGAAGTCTATAAATAAATTAATTCTTGTCATTTTTATAAGGCAACCACGTGCCTGTTGGTTTTATGGCTTGGTACGTTTAGTGTTATTGATGTTTGGGATTGATTGTTGTGTTAGTATTACTGAGAATGGTGACCTTGGAAATCGGAGAGGGGTAGTACTTGGACAAGCTTACCAAAGACGGTGTTATCAAATGCTGATCGTGTCTAACAACTAAAGAGATTCCACAAGAAATTAAGATTATTCTTGATCCTATGATTTTATCTTTGTGCAAACATAGAATATATAGTTTTTTTTAAATTGAACGTCGATTGACCACGATACAAAACCATTTTTGTTCGGTCGAGCAGTTGTGTATTAAGATCCAGCACTAAGACCAATGAATTACATTCGTTTTAAATGTAGATCGATTGCGCACGTTACAAAGAGACGCTTACTGCTCGGACCCGCTCGGAGTAGTATCCTTCAAAGGACCAATCTTGTCTCTGAATTGTACTGACAGGTCCTTGGTATCTACAGTCAATCCACCCTTAGTTTAGCAAGCTAAATCGAAACGAATTCTGCATGTAAAAGAAGCTGTAATTCAAACAACCGACAGAACCAGGCTCGGTCAAACCCTATTCATAGTGAACAGCGTAAAAAAAGACACCGAAGTCGTATTTTCAAAGTATTCGCTCGTATCTCGGCGATAAATTCTAATGAGATTACCTGTCAGTTGTTCGCGTATTATGTTTACAGTTCATTGTTCGTACGTCGTAATTACTTTTTCAATTTTTCTTTCCCGCACAAGCGTAACGTTGAAGTTACGTGCCCAAGTTCTTTCTTCGGATAACTTTCAAAATTCTATTAAAGAAGTTAAATCAATGTTGCGGAACGGCCGCGGTACTTAAAAGTTCCGTCCTGATATTTAAATAATTAAGGAATCTGAATGTTACAGATGATCGGTTTCTACATGTTGTTAGAAATTAGGATTCCGAAGGAATATTACTCCACTTTGAGATTGGAATGAGCTAACTTTGATTAGTTAGGTGAAGTGATGACTAGACTGCGGATTTTTATGCATTTATGAAAAAATGAACTGCACGAGAGAGATATAAAACAATGAAAAATGTAAAAAATCTAAGAATATTGAAGCGTAAAAAGAAATACTTTTGATTAATGACATGAATGTTTATTTAACTGCTGTTTCTGTCACAGTCGATGCAGAATATTTTTATTTTGCATAAAGATCCGCAGTCTAGTGATGACAATTAAAGGATCACTTGAAAAATTTTTTCAAGATTTTCCTGCAGCTTGTTTATACCACAGTCTTTAGTATGTTCCGCAAATTATACAAGAAATACAAACAGTTTAGAATATAAATAGAATATAATAGAATATAAATTGTTTTTTGTGGATTTGAAGGTCACTGCAAGGTCATCCCAAATACTTCCATCTTTCAGTAAAGAGTAAAGTTTTTCATCAATTAACGCTGTCAGCAAATAAATAATGCTTTCAAGATTCTAAAAACAGTATTAACTGGAATCTGCAGAATTTGGACGTGCACTGCTACGTTCCTCAGCTCGCCATATTAAGGCAAGGGATTAAAAGGTCCAACGAGGGACAGAGTCGCTTAGGTGTATCTCTGTCCAACGTCCCGGAGCAAACGACCTCGCCCATATCCTGGTCCGAATGCGCGCGGAGGCGACCGATGTCCTAGTATCCAAGTTCCCGAAAATCGCGGCAAACTTTCCGGACCTAGCCCAACACAAATCGCAACACCATCAGCTTCCGAGTGTCTTGGCGACCCGGCGGACAACACAGAGGTACGGGCCGGCCAGTTCGATTTATTGTGTAATCGCCATCTCCAGTTCATTACGTGTGCCCCTGTACAGAGAGGGACGAGCTTAGAGCCCTGGCAAGTTACATTCAAATGGAAACGCGCGAAGTCGGCATTGTGCCACCTGTGCTCTTTCTTTCCCACAACCCGTTTCGCAGGCTTTCTCTTTCGCGCACCTTGTTGTCTTGGCCCCTACAACTAAACCCGAACCCGAACAACTCGAACCCACCCACTCACCCCTCTCTCTCTCTCCCTCCCTCTCTCTCTCTGTGTGTCTCTCCACGCCGCACGAACCATGGCAAGTATAAATTATCACGGCGGAAGTTAGTCCAACGAACTCTCCTTATCCTTTCGCGTGATAATAATTACTCTCTCTTTCTCGGCCGGTCGGGTGGAAATAGGTTCTTTAGTCGTCTGACGGGACACTTCGTAGATCGTGCTAGAGATCCCTCGTTTACTCGCGCCGGAACGATTATTTCTACGTCCGTGCGGGGGAGGGACGCCCGCGCTGCTGTTCACGATTTAAACAGCAAATTCGAAACAGACGAGACCCGAACGACGTGATCGGCCAGCCGAATTTAGGGGTTGACCCTTTTTGGGTTCGCTGGGCGCAACAGGATCTGCCCTTGTCACGTTCAAAAACGACGGAAATCGTATTAACCCTTCAGAGATCCCTATTTCATTTTTTAAATACTGACGGCAGTGTTACTAAATGAGGGGAGGGAGCACGAATTGAGGGGAAACAGTTACCCCCTCTCTCTCTCCCTCTCTTTCTCTCTCTGCCAGTGCCGGACACATGCATGACAGAGATGTAACGCGGGACGTGACCAGAGGAAGATAGCGTGGGGACACAAGTCTTGATCTGGCAATATTGCCCCGGGTCCCATCTTGTCATCTCAGCACAGTACACTAGTATTTTATTTACAAGTTCAAAACCATGATCTCTAGTACATCTTACTCACAAGTAACACTACCAAACTGATACTCATTGATTTGAATGAAATTTAACGTAGTTATTAAACACCAAAAAATATTAAATACGTGTGTGGGAGCTGATGTAAGATGGAAAGGAAGCTCGGCCAATCTGAAAGAGAGGAGGAAAAAGGAAGGAGCGTTTCGTCCTAGGCCCGCTAGAGGACTCATCAGTAAGGCTATCTAGCGGGCCCTGCCTTAGACGGTTGGGATGTCGGAAGGCGGTTGAGGACTGTATATATACAAATCATTGAGGAATCGAGTACTTGCGGGAAAGGTCTCAACTACCTGTCCCTCTTGTGGCGCCTGTAGGAAGTTAGGCCGCCACACGTGTTTTTCTGTTTCGACGAAATACGCTTTTTAGGGGTAAAAAGCACCCCTCAACCTCTGGAGATGGAAACGTTTGTGGCTAATTATTTCTTAAAGGATTCATATTTTTTCTAGGAAGAGCCTTTTTCTTTTTTGGGAAAATAACGTAACACATCAATTCTGATGACAGATTTAGAGTCATCGCATAAAATTACTGATTATTATCGATACAGAATGCGCTCAAGGTCCGGCAACTGCTACATCCGGCAAGTCCGGCTTATTATTCCCAAATTTAATTAACCTTGAAAATCGACCTCAAAGTCGATTTCAAAGACGTCATCAAGTGCATCACTCTGAACTGTACAACTCTGGATCTAGCACTTTTTTGAGAAACTGTATCCTTTAAGAAATAATTAGCCACAAACGTTTCCATCTCCAGAGGTTGAGGGGTGCTCTCTACCTCTAAAAAGCGTATTTAGCCGGAACAAAAAAACACGTGTTTAATATTTTTCGGTGTTTAATTTCATTCAAATCAGTGAGTATCAGTTGGGTAGTGTTACTTGTCAGTGATGGGACCGTACCGTATCATATTATCCATTCCATTCTATAAGTTTCCATCTGATATCGATATACATATATAGAGAACCAGTTGATCAGTTTATTATCAGCAGGCCGATCGAAATTTTCATTATCGAGTATAGTATAATTTTTTTGTCGAAAGAGTGCTGAAAAATTTTAAGATTTTTCTAGGTCACCTTGAATTATACATATACATATAACTTTCGTACACCTCTTTTCGGTCGCAGATTAATCATTTATGTAGTTATTAGTTTCTCCTTCGAACAAAGAGCAATCGGTTAAATGGACCGAACGGTACAATAAATTTCAAAATATTGTTCATATTGTCCAGCAGTTTCGTTTTTATTATTCATAGTGGGCAAAGTTAATTAACTCTCCCACAGAATTATAGAACAAGTATGGAAATGTTAATTGCCGAACCAAACGTCACTATTTGTTCATTTGCTGACACCTTTCGATGAAATTATAATTTGAGAATTAATTGTATATCGTACAGGTATGTGTTTGTGTCTGAAATTAATTCCGTTTGTTGAACTAGTAGCTTGGCAGAAAGGAAATGAAACAGATTGAAACCGTTCCTAGAAAAGCTAGACATTCAGGCAAAAGTATTTGGTTGATTTAGAACTGGAACTTCCTGAGAGGACATATGATACTTTCAACAATTGTAAACTCACGTAAACGAAACCATTTCGACGGGCGTGGTTGTTAGAGCGTTAATTTCCAGTATAAATTTACCGAAGGTAGACGGTTATATGTTATTATAACTTCGCATAATGAACATTCAGGTATTAAATTTCCCTCCAAGTTACTCCATGCTCATTTGCCTGATTGATATGCAAAGTAGAAGCCACAAGGATAAAGCACAGGTCAAATTACCGGTAACCCTTAAATAACATGGTACTCAAATCACACGGAAATTCGCATAACGCGTTAAAAAATGTGCGGCGACCCATTACATGATTTTTTAAGTTTTCTTAACAATTTTAAGGAGAATCACTTTCTTGGAACACAATCGTAGAGACTACAGATTTTATATATATATATTCGTAATAAAAATAAGTGAATTTTACAACAGTATGAAGATTAAAAGAATTTAACAAGTCAATACTGTACTTGTAATTGATATAGAAAGTTTTAGTTTTCCATAAAGATCTGCAATCTAATTATTTGTACGAATTTGCAGTCTCGTATGGCGTAGTTTCGTATAACACGGCAGCAATTAGCCGTGTTATTCGATGCATAATAGATTCAATACGATCACACATTGGATATAGCGGCTAAACTTGTTAATTATTTCATAACTTTATAAGTAATCTAAATTGTAGACCACTGGTACTATAATTTTCAATTAATTCGCTGTATTTGTTAGCCTCTGTGATGTTTAACAAGATATTCAAATTATACAATCGCCGAAATATAAAATACATGATTCGTAAACTGTTGTGGGTAACGGCAGATATTAATAATAATGTTCGCGTGATTGTACGCTAAAGCAAGAGTCCGACTCCGTGCCACCCACTGTGATCTAAACAATATTAACCAATTCTGTTCGCTAGAGTTTCCACCATTTTATCGAATCGTAATTACTCTAAAATGTCTGGCGCAGTTGATGCGACATAAAACTATAAATTAAAAAAAAAATCATTAAACGAATACATTATCTCCATTTCCAAAAATTCTTCTGAATAAAATGAAAATGGATCCTATACTTGGGGGTATGCATTATAAATTAAAATTATCTGCACAAATTGCAGGAATTGTAGTCAAATGAAAATCTTTATGCGATAATTTTAATTGGACGAAAATAATATCATTATTCCAGACTTATTTCTTTCATAAATGCACGAAATGCGCGGTCTAATTATTGCAGTTGAAGTGAACTCGCAATCGATAAATCAGCTTGCAAAACCCTCTGGGAAGAAAATTGTGAGCGAAATAAAACAAAAATTTCCTCGACAAAAAGACCGCGGTACTTTCTGAACGATCTGACGCGAAGTATTTCTGTGTAGTCGGAGGAGAGCCATTGCCAATCGAGAACGATTTGCATGAAAAGAAAAAGTTCCGCAGTCCTCGATTCGACATTGTTGTTCGTTTTAACTGAACCGTCATCTCTTTACGGGTGTTAAGCAAATTCGTAACTAATTTGGGTAATAAGGTTCTCGCAATTAGGGAGAAGCCAGAACGGTAGATTTACGGGGACGTCGAGCGACGCGCGATAATTCGGTGCTAAGTCATTAGCCTGGCCGTTTACACCGCAAGGTGTGCATAATGGCGGCGGCGTATCTCAGCGGCTTCTAATTCGCGAGCATCCACCACTCGCCGTTGTTCCGATTATCCTTTCAATTTTATGCTTATGCGTTTCTACCTTGGCTCCGTTCCGAACCTAATAACTTTTCTCCGCAATTTCACCGGGAATCTATGGGGCTCGATTTAACCCCAAAATCGATACAGTTCTTTCGAACATTAGTAGCGGATGAAAGTTTTACGCGGTCAATTATAATTTCAATATTTTACATGTTATAGAAATACTTTTCCATTCGATCTGCTGTATTATGTAATAACTAGACAGCGAATTTTATGCATTTATGAAGAAATTGGATGGGTGAGATATACAAACAGTAAAAGATTTTAAAAATTCAAGAATGTTGCAACGTTGCTTTTTACCCTTTGCTCTTCGAAATATTTTTCAATTTTATTGCCAACAACTCCCTACTATATTAAGTGTTTTATTCGTTTACTTTAAAGGAAAGTTCCTTGACTGCTACTTGTTTATATTTGTATAACTGATATTTGTTTTTAACTAAAAAATAAGAAATTAAATAAATAAAGGAAGAAGCAGATACATATAAAAACCAGTTCCATTTACATTTTTTCTTTCTCTGATGACGAGTCGCGTTCAACAAAGGAGTGCGAAGGGTTAATGTAACAAAGTCGTTAAGGGATGAAGTCAATTTTTATTCTTGCTTCCCTCAATCAATGCAAAACATTTTTATTTTGCATAGAGATCCACAGTCTGGATATTAACTTCCTGATGGAGGATTATACGACAAACACTCGACTCATTGTAAAGGGGAAGCTTTCGTTTATAAATCCACGGTAAATTCAACAAAGTAGAAATTTTTTAGATTACAATAAAGATTATATATCGCAATAAGAGTGTATTTCTGAGCCCAGTCACAGATTAATGACAACCGCATACGACCACTGTGACAGTTAAGCGTTATTCAAGCAGCCCGCAGAGAAAAATGTTTGGAAAACCGCATAATGTGGCGGCTCGTCCCCTGCACTGACATTGATACACTTGTCGTCATGGTTTTTCGTGCCGGCGAATGACACGGCCCGTCGGACAGTCAAGGACGAGGGGTTTGAATTAATTGCACCATCGATTCGAGTATGCGGACCGTCGACGGTTTGATTCGTTGATTACATACACCGGTGACCGGTGTTTGATTTATCGCGTATTTCGAGTTATTAGACGGCAGTCACTCGTGATCGACGCGGAGAGGGTGCATATTTCATTAGGCTAGTCCGCGTGCTGCCTTTGTGTCATCCGCCCCCGTCGCGACACCTCCATTTTCACACCGTTGACGTTGTTCTTTTGCGAGGATACCCACCGTCAGAACGAAATACGCGACTCCTCTCTTTTTCCACAGAACGACACTTTCAAACGAAGTCAATTAACTTAGCCGGGGAAATGGGATTACTTTGAAACGGAGTCAATATCTTTTCTGAATGCGCCGCTGTCCTGTGACGTCTTCGAGACACGCGTATAACGAGCTTAGCTTCCCATTTTGTGCACTGTTGGCAAAATGTTATTCCGAATAACAAATCAAGTAGTACGGGAACCAAACTTATCAAACAAATAATGTAGTATTTATTTAGTAAACTGATTTTATGATGTCGCTAATAACCTAGCAGCTGATGCGACATAAAACTATAAATTGAAAAGAAAAATAATTGCTCTTATTGTTTACATCATTAAATATGTTGGTGTCTAATCAATTATTACACATTTAAGTATTGCATGAAGTATTATAGCAATTTCATATCCATAAAATGAAGAAAATCATATTGAATGAATGGAAGAAGTGTTTAATTTTCCAGTTAAAATAACTCCGACTGCAAAGAAGTGGTTGCTCTGCTTTACTAAAAAAAATAAATCAGCTAGATGTATGTCGGTTTAATTTTGTTGATACGTGAAACAAATATGTATGTCGGTTTTCATGGAAGAAGTGTGCAGAGAATTTATTCAATAGAACAGTAATTGAACATTTCAATTCACAGTCAAGCTGCGTGTGAAACTTCCAAGCCGTTTACGATATCAAGCCTTTATTGTGTTGAAAAGTACGCAAACAATTCGACTGTATTTTATTCGAGTCCACCGTTTGCGAAGCAAACTTTAGTTACCAATGAACGTGTAATATTATTTCGCGATATTCGTACTGAATGGAAAAAGTCTTTTATTGCGGCAGAGCACGTATGAATCAAAATAACCACAGGCTGACCGTAGAATGTAACGCTGGACTTTTGTGCTTTATTTGTTTGTTTAACTTGAAATTGATTGGCTCAATTGTTCGGTGGAAATAGTTTTATTTCGACACCTGTCAGAGAAAGTTCACCGAATTTTGTGAGCTTACAATTAGTCCAGGGCTGGTTACGTTTCAAATGAAATGATATTATTAATTGGAATACTTTTATTTAAATGAGATATTATTTCAAGATTCATGTTATTTCCCAGTTTCATGTAGAAGAATGTTTCATCTGGAATATCCAATGTAAATGGGAATTATTATGTGAATTCAATCTTGATATAGTAAATAATTATTTCAAATTAACCAGTGACACAGTGCAGGAAATAATCTCTGAACGTGTGTGTGTGAATATTTAAATACATAGTACGAAAAATTGGAATGTCTTAAAAATTGTTGATTTTCTTGCACACCATATTCTGCAGACTCAATCTACTTAAAAGAAGCGCAGCTGTATATTTTAGGTTCACCATTGCAATCTTCGAAAGAGCGAAGTCGTAAAGAAGCAGTCTTCCTTTATTATTCAACTTTGTTCTCTTCGTTGGGCACAGAAAAACGTTCCTCCAGTCTTTCTACCAACGATAACTTTAAACAAAATATCTGGTATTAGTTAATGCACAAAGTTCATTTCAATGAAAGATTTTCATATTTTCCATTTGTTTCCATATTCTACTGCCAATATAATCGCGAGCGAAAATTTGCACATTCATGTTTTTTCTCATTATGAATTTAAACCGAGGAATACAGCAGCAAGGCGAAGTGCATTTCTAGTGTTTGCGGGGTGGCTTCTGTCAGAGTTTAAGAACGCCATAAAAGTGGTTCAAACTTTTTAGGAATTTCGGCTGCAATCGGACTTGTGCGTGTAAACAATGTAAAGATGTATGTATATGCCGACATGGTTGCAGTTAACATGTCCGAATCGTAACGAATATAAACCAATAAATATTATCCATTTAGACACCATAAATGTATTCGTTCACAGACCGTATAAAACCGATAAATAGAACCAAACATCTCAAAAAAATTTTTGATCCCTTTTCACGACAGTATCATCGAGTCTGATGACATTTCTAGAAGAGGTACTCCATTTTTTTGAAGTGTGCCGAACGTAGAGAAGGATAGCTCTCTGTCTCTCTATCTTCCACCTTCGCCGTCCTCTTTTACGACGAATACTTTAATCGCTTATTACACGAGTAATTAAATTAAAAATATTAGAACTCGTCATTTTGACGGGTCCCGTAAACCTAGTGTTAATAAATAAACTGATATTTTTTAAAATTGTGACATGTGCGGCGTTTTTCCTGGCAACCACAGAATTATACTCGTCACTATATCGCGTTGGATATTATTTTAATCAGAAAAAGGAGCCGAACCCGATGGTACAAGTTCCATAAAAATAAACGAGAAATTAGGAAAGTTGCAATCTTTCGTTTGTGTGATTTTCACCAATGCTCGACCTCTGACTCGGTTGTCGAGCATGTTTACCGGTTGACTGGTGCGAAGGGGGATCCCCCAGTGGTGGGAATAAAATTTTGTCAGTTCCGGTAGAGACCGTTGCGACAGTTACGGAGAGAATGCCGTATATTATCGCGGAGTCGGCAAGTTTTACGCAAACAGTGCACCGGTCGCAGCACCGTAGCGAAAGTGTGCGAGAGCGAGTATCGAAAAGCGGCTGGTATTCGCCTAACCGGATCAGAGGCATTAAACTGCGCGTTCGGTGACTGTCGTCTGTTTATTCTCGCTTACGACTGACTCTGCCATCAGGCTCACCTGTAGAGAGATTTCGGGGGTGCGAAGTGGTGAATCGCAGGGTTCAACGGCGTCGATCGCGTGTGCAAACAGGAACGGCGCCGGCTGACAGCGGCTCCCCGTGTTTGCGAATTAGGCGCAATCAAACGCAAAATCGTCCGGGCAAATATCCTGCTATTTGTCAATCATAGACGCGCCGCGGCTAATTACTCTCGGGGCCTCGAGACACGGAACGGGCTTAGAATGCGGAAGATGCGAACGGGAAGATAGTTAGGAACCGGAGGCTCCATAACTCGGCGAGACTCGTTCCCATCATTCATACCGGCTTGAAAGCCGCGATCTTCATTTAAAGGCGGGAACGTGTATTTCATTAGCGACACGCTCTTTCGAGAATGTCGGACGTTTTAATGAGTTCGAAGCTCCTCTTATTTACGCGGATCTAAAATCTAAGGGTCGCGAGAACTTTTTTCAGACGTTCGACACTTTCGTCACTTTATTCAGCTTGGTGATTGTCTCGTGCGAAACGACGAGGCTAAGTTTGCGCACTTTAAATGTTCGTCTGACAGACGAATACGTTAATTAGTTTTCACACAACTTAACACTTGGGTACGTGGCTTTGAACAGAATAATGTGCGACGTACCCAAACGAATTAGGCTTACAAATTCGTTTCACCTACCGGGCATTAAAAGTGGCTAGTATGTGTTGTCCTCTAAAAATAACGTGATTGAATTTATATATATTTTGTACCACTTTTGTTATAATATATACTTGAGTAAAGAAATTCATTAAATCGATTCTCATAAAAACATCGTTGTTATTTCAGTAATCGTAAAATAAACATTCTGAAACCGTCAAACCATTTGCTGTGATCATTTCTTGTTTCTTTGCAAACAACCACAATACAGACGAGTTTTAAAAATAAATTTCGACATTTTCTATACAACAATTGTGCCTTACAGGAAATTACAAATGATTAACTTTAAGGGCTACGAATGAATGTTTACACCGAATAATTATTCCATATCGTTATCGATGAATAGTACTGCCATTGTGAAATCAAATAAATATTTCAAATAGTATTTTCAGTATTACAAAAGCAAATAATTATTGCAATTAACCAAGATAACAGAATTTACAACTATTTCACGCTGCACCTTCGACACTGAAGATGCAGATTTGAGAGCGCTTGCCGAACGATCGACAAACAAGGTCCACGGGTCGGCTTTATTTGCGGGGCCGGTCACAATTAAAATACAGCAAATATTTCAATTAGCTTCGAGCCGGATCCGTCCGGTGGCAAATTCGCCGATTAATTAAAATCTTGGCGAACAGTTTCACGCTTTCATTCCGGAGGACTTAATAGAACGCGCAGGTGATGTCGTGCAACCGAATCGTAGTCCTTCATTTAACTCTCGAACTTTTCTCACGGGGAAAGAATCAGATAAACTCTGTTAGGCCAAGTAGGAAACCGTCCCCTGTCGACGATGTAGCTGTATGTACGTGTGTACCTTCCATATACAGTATCCGGGGTTTATCATGAAACATCGAAGCAATCCTTGAAGTGCAATTAACAATTAGGCCGCCTCCAAAATGAATTTCTCGAGCGAGCCGCTCGTTACCAGCAGGAGTACGTCACGGCTACACTTAAACTTCCAAAGCTAATGAGTTAAACGTATCTACGTCCGATAAAACCCGGCGCACGGAGGCGCAGGCGTCTCGTTCAAACAGCGTCCTTATCAATCTCAGTTTCGTTTAGGACGCTCAAATCGAGCGACGTCGAATCTCCTCCGAGCTGAAGACCAATAGACTGCTTCTCCCCGGGAAACGGAGATCGATCAGTGCGACGTAGTCACTCTTTTTAACCTGGTTGCTATCTTACGGTCTAAATGACCTAGAACAAAATTCAATCGCCCGACGACGGATGGAAAAAATAAGCTCGGAAATCGCTCGGCGTCCGATGCTCTTCGATTTTATGTTATAATCCGATCTTCTGCGTTTACAGTCCCCCAGGACGGAAAAGACCACTCACGACTTTCAACGCTTTTTTTTCATTTTCAGGAAAATCTTTGGACGTAAACTCTCGGTCGAAGAAAAACCCTCGGGTCCGTGCTGTTTCGTAGATCGTGTAGTTCTACGTACAGCTTAAATCATATCGTGTTTAATGTCATTTTAATCAGAAAATTGCCACAAATAAATTGGTGAAAGTGCCTTAAAAAAATGATTTTGAATGAAAAATGTATTTGCCACATATACGATATAAAGAAACAGTAATTTGTTCAATGCAGATTATTATTGAATGTATCTCAGTGAAGCAATATTCAATTAACAACGTCAGAAAAACATGAAACCACGAAGATCTGAATTCAAAATCGAGCGTGCTTATACCGACCAAGGATCGAATCTTATCTTTTTAATCGGATATTTGCTTGATCGGAGTTAATTTATGGATGACTTCGCTGGATCAACGATCCGTCTATGACGAGGCACTCGAAACAGAAATTGTTGTTGCTGATTGTACTAACAGAAGTTTCTATTGTACTTGATTCGATTGTCGTGGACGGTTTCATTCGAGTTGTTCAGGCAACGAGAGCGTTTCGATTTTAATTAATTTGATCTAACTTCTGCTTTATGAACGCACTAGGTGCTTCTATTTTTGTTGAAGCAGTTGTATTAAAAAAATCCATTCTAATTGATTTCATTGAACGGAACGATATTAAATTTGTTCGAGCAGTTTGGAATTGATTGAATTAAAGTTCTTTTATCGTATTTGAACCGAGGCAAATTAAAAATTATATTAACAATAATAAAACTAAAGAAGTATATCCGAAACTTCATTTTCTTATGCAATCTATAACTAAAACGGTTGCTCAAATTATTTTTATATTTTCAAATAGATTGGAATATTATTTTTTCAGTGAATAATATTAGTAAATTGAAACTGGTAAAACAATATTCTTAAATATTTTTGTTTTCACTATTTTGCATTTCGCTAATTCAATTTTCTCATAAATGCATAAAACACGCGGATTAATTATAGAGATTGTAAAAATGTCACTGCATTTGATTGAAAATGGCAATAATGCATTTTATTAGTAGAGAAGGGTCAACCGGTATATTTTTCTCTATTCAGAAATGAAATTGTTTCCCATATTTTGACTTTCATCGGTCCGCGGACACACTGATTTTTTATTTCCACCCTCTCGCCCTTTTTTCCGTGTAATATATTGCTTCGGGAGCGCGTGCTTCGTGAAATCGTTAAACTTTAACGCTTTATGGCGGATAATAAAACCAAGGACACATATTAGCTTTGTGAGACGAATGATTAAGCCTTTAAATATTGCATTTGTTCCGGGACAGGAATGGAAGGTGCACGTGTGTGATTAAACCTTTGCAGGCGATGCGGCTTCGTGATATTGCAAAGCCGTTGCACATCGATGCATCTCCCCGACGTGAATTATAAACTTTATGTCAGGAGAAATTAAAACACAAGCTTTGACGAAAATTAAAGCACTGCGCTCTGTTTATGCTTTTGTTATATTCTCGCGAATAGCGTAGAAAATCAACGAAACTTATGAAAGGAAGCGCAATTAATCAAAGGCTTCATTCAATACTCCCTTTTCTGTCATTTCATACTCGCATAGCATTGTAGGATTTTTATGTGAAATAAAAATTTTCCAATTAATTGCGAGGAGCAGAAGCTACGGGAAAATATATTTATTGTTTTAAGGGTTCTTAAATTGTTCAAATAATTTAAAATGTCAATAAAAATAATTTAAATGTAATAGAAAAATAAATTTTCAAATTCTAAAAATGTAATAAGTAGACTGCGACTTTTTATGTAATTGTATTATATAAAAATTTCGTTTATCATCAGCAAAAAACATGTGCAATAGAAACGTATTTCCTTCCTGATTAACTTCAGTGAATTAAAAGTAATACATATACGGATGTCCCCAAATTCCGTGAATTTTTTACTAGAAATGATTTCACTTCTACCAGTTCTAAAATAAATGAAAGATATTTGTAATGTTATATTTGGGACACTGTATTTTTAAAATTGCACGGATCTCGTCAAAATTAAATACGTGTGACGTTGCAAGGATTTATAAAGATACCGAGAGAAGAAGTTGGGAATGCAAGAAGTATAATATTACCCAAGATGAAGATACATCTATTCCCTGATAGAATACCTTGATATAATCTTCGTGACATACTCGCGACTATAAAGTATGTTCTTCACATTCAGTTTTCCTGTAAGAGATAATCTATGTTTCTCCGGCTTTGTACTTACATATGTATTGCACCCTTGATGTACCATACATTTCGTTCTTCTCTGCGAAACTACCCAAGATGTACACAAAACTACTGAAGTTCTGCTACTGACTAACGCAATGTTTACCAGCTGTAATTTTTACAAATCAATTTATAGAAAGCTACAATTCGGTGTAGCTGGACTTTTATTATCAGACTGAAGAATATATTCACATGGCTACCTTTACATGGATTGTAATCTGAATTTAAATTACTTTCATTTTATAAATGGATTTTTAATTTATTTCAATTCAAAACATAGCCCGATTCATAGTGATTGAGGTACTCAATTTTTTTTGTTTTCGATCAGCAAGAGATCCGGAATCATATACGGGGTGAGTCAGTAAGAACTACTATCTAAAATGGCTCGGTATCGATCGGAATTTATGTTATTAAAAGTTGACTTTGAGAAAATCTTTGAGAAAGCTCAGGATCACCTTGACGTTTTAGCAAAGATGAGGTGTTAAAAAGATTAAATTTTAAAACTCGAAAATGAGCGTGAATGAAGACTCGAAATTTCGCTGATACGCAACGCGCGACAACGGGAGTCATTTTCACGGGGGCGAAAGTGGAATTGTTAAACTGCGTTTCCGGCTTAGACGGCTGTATGTGGTGTGTGCAGGTGAAACTGCAGTGCATGCTTGGTCGTGAGAGTGCAGCCAGACACTTACGGAGCGATACGATCTCGCGACGGGGTTGAATGGGACACACGGTACCGTAAATTATGGCAATGCTTCGACTATACCGATGCGAATGCCACTGACGACCTTTTAACTCGTATCTGTGTTTCTTTCATCATCCATCTTTCACGGAGACGATAAATGTCCCTCGGCTCGCACCTTCAAAGTTTCTTCGTTGTACTTAATGAATGCGACGCGACGTCGCTTGCAACCTGTCATTCACAAAGCCACGTGTAATTAAAAAAGTACGTTCACGAATCCCCAAAAACAGGACATCGCGACGAAACGCAAATTGAAGACCCTGGTGCGAAAACCAGGTTTGCCGAAATTTTGAAAACTTTTTAATTCTTGCACCAAACTCTCAGGAGTACATATGTATATGGACAAAAAGCGACTTCAGTTTTTCTGCCAAACTGGGAGGATTATTTTATTTCATTATCTTATTATCATTTTCTTAGATTATCTTATTTCAAATAAAATGATCCCAACTCTGTTAGGAACTAAAGAAGAAGCTCATTGATTTAGTAAAAGTTTTACATGAAGAAGAACATGAAATCTCTGTTAATTTTCGTTGGACCGCTTATATTGCTGTAGTTATTATGATCCACTCTAGTTGCATGTGATCACGGTAATGTACAGTTTGAGATAAATAGAACCCATTTCGACGTGTCAATGAAGTGGAAATTAAGTATGAGCGACGTGTCGTATACGGTATTAGTTACAATGATGAAACTGGGTTGGAATCATCAATTATGTAACAATTTACAGTGGTGGTCAGGGAAAGTCCTATAAAATCGGCTTGGCGGTGAATGTGTTAAGAAGACGCCTCGTTTAGTATGATTAGTAAGTCCGTAACAGTAGTCTATCAAAGTAGCGGTTATAGCGTCCTGATAACTTTTCCTTTGCTGAAGCATTATTAAGCATCTTTTCACGAAAGTTAACTTTCTAAAAACTTATACATTTGATAATTGAAAAATCTTAGTGTTCTCACACATATCTAATTTCAAAAATATAATGTTAATCTATATCCTCTAAGGAGTCCATAAAATAATTGTATGTGCAAAATTGCCATATCTATTCTCATAGCATAATTTTCTGAATTGAAAATTTGCATCTTTGTACTTAACGTGATTTGTAAAAAGTATTTACCAAAATTTATCAAAAAACCTAACCTACAGGAAATTAAACTTTGGAAAATAATTAATACGTAATATCGAAATATTTTCAATGGAGTGATACAAAATTAAACTTCTAAACCACACTCGGCGGGTGTGAATCGGCTCCTGCGAAAGTTCATCAACCTGTTCGTCGAGTTGCAAGCAAACGGTTATCGCGTGCAGACGTGACGATACAACTGTGTTGCTATAAGGGGCGCTCTATAGTTCCCTAGTCACCCTAAAATTTCGCATTCATCGATTAAAAAACGTAACTAAGAAGAATCGATCCATTTTTATGCATCTCGAACTTCGTCCACTTGAATTCTCATTTTCATCCTATGCTTGGAAGCCAGCAACACAATTATTATTGTTACTGTTAGCGCATTGACCATCTTGCACAATTACAAGCATATAAAAAATATATAAATCTTACAAAATACAACATTGGATGAAACTTAATACAGTTCCATTTCACGTCTCCTGATCACCCTAAAAGTTCATATCGTCGATTAAAAATAGTAAATAGAAAATTATTTTATCCTCCGGCTGACATGCTAAAAAATGCATAATTACTATAGTCATTATTAGTAGTGCACTGTCGATTTTGCACGTTTACAAGCACTTAGCACATACAATATGTACATGTAAGCCTTATAACATAGTGAATTGAATGAAACTTAATACAGTTCCATTTTACGTTTCGCCCGCTGAAAGCATTAGCCAGCTAGATTAAATTTGACTCCGTGTTTCCTTGTATGAATGTAAATTTGCATACAGTCCCGCAGTCTAGTCGTCCATAATCAACGAAGATTATCGCGCGGAAGCATACATTTTACTCGAGTCTTCGTGCGCTCTATTTTTTCGCCGCATGGTAGGGAGAAAAATAATTACCGGGACCCTCTTAAATTTCTGTTTCTCGCGATTTCTGCGTTGAAACACGCACTTCGCCCCTGGAACTTCGACTTGATTTCTTTCGTTTTCACGTTTTTAATTGTCGTGCAAGAGAAATACACGGCCACTACTCCACCTGCTTTTTGTCTCACGATCGACCAAGCCCTACGATGAAATTGAATCGCACCCTCGGGCGAACGGAACACATACAGTGATTCCCATTAGTATTCGGACACTATTAACACTTTACCTACCGGAAGCCTGTTAATAGTATTTTCAATAATTCTGCTGTACCAAAAGAAAGCATAGAAATTTTCTATTAGATTGCAATCTTAAATGGAACTATTAGATGATGTTATTGAGGGTTCCATTAATAAATGTTTAGCCATGTACCATAGATTTTTCAAAGTTATGCATTAATCCCCGGTCGGTAATGTGTTAAAAAGACGATAACATTTTTAAGACTAGAACTATAGGAGAAATCAAATTTATAAATTATAAACATGCTTTTCTGAGAAATGTTTTCAATCTAAAATCTAAATTCTACATTTTCAGAATCTAAATAATTGCAATTTTGTTATTATTATAAGGCAATGTATGCCAAATGCGTTTAGTGCTCGGTAGTTCTGGCGTTAATATCAGATCATACGATTTGGATTTTTTTTTCAGAAGTTAACGCTATTGGTTTACTAGAAATAGTATTTTTTAAATTTTCAATATAAAATAAAATGTTGGACACTGCAGCTTTCAGTATTTTCTCTGCAAGTCCGAGTCCTCTGCAAAAATCAACTGCAATTTTTGAAAAAATTTGTTTTCACGTCATGTAGTGTACTAACTTTTCAAAAACTTTCAGGTAGTGTGGTCCAATATTGAAAAAGTTATCTTTTTAGCAGCGTCCGAATATTAATTGGAGTCACTGTATGTTCAATTTTTTCAACGGAATATGTACTTTTATATTATATGAAAGCGTGTGCCAAAAACATTTTGAACATGAACGGTTTGAAAATGATTTTGTTTATCGATGCTTTAGGGGTTCCCATTTAAATGGGCCACCCTGTACTCACAACTTGCTTTGCGTTCATCGCGGTAACTATCGATCTCCGATTTCTACAGTTGATGCCATAATTTTTTCAGGTATTCATTCAGCATACGTATAGAAAGTGTATGTTTTTAGGGGATGAACGCACCAGATTTCTTCATTCCATGTCACTTTGTCAGTCGGTTCTTTGTTACGCCCCTGTTCCACCCGCTGCATGCAATCGTGTCCCCCTGTGCCGTGCGATGCACGTGCGTTTGGGCAACTTTTACGGTTAATTACCAGTGATGAATCGTACGGAAACGCTAACGGCGTTCGCCCGTTGTCGGAGAAAAAGTAACATTTATCATCGGCACATTTTCATCGCCGACACACACGGTATCGTGACTCTCACATTGTGCTCCCTTCCTTAACTCGTCTTTTTTCGATATCAATTCAGTTTTTATATCGGCTGGGCTGACTGCTTGCCACCGCGCTACGCATTTGCATCCTGCGTGCTTTATTGTTCCGCCTTGACACAATATTTGCGACACCGTTCACCGCGCTTTATTCCGAATCGAATCAGACATTATAATTTCAACAAATTTATTATTCTTACCTTCGAGATAACACAGTGAAGTCAACTGTTAATATGAAATTCCAATGAACCATTTATTCGAGATAATTAATTCGTTCGAGTCAAATATTAGCTATAACAATGTCGTCGCCAGGATCACTTATTTGATTTTATTCGTCACATTATTTCCCATTTGTTATCTTATTTCAAATAAAATATGAAAACAGAAAAATTCTTTACTTTGGTTAATACTTTTGGTTAATACTTAGTAAACTACAGCTAAGATAAATACGATGTCTTACGAGACGACGAAGTTGTCCACTCGACACCGCTTAGTGCTAGAACAAGAGGGCTCATATTCTAGCCTTTCCCAACGAAAGAGATCGCTGCGGGGACAACCAGTTTATGTTCTCCCAGACAATTTTATGGGATCCATAAACTGTCGACCCACTCAAGAACAATGCCAAGTCGAAACCCCCATCCGAAATACGTCGAAAGCAGTCCCGAACCATCGTTTTATATCGAACGAACACTGTACTTCTAACTCATTAATTTATTAAGAAATGAAATAAATATCTATGCACTTCCTGCATCTACTTTTATGTTGCATAAATCGCCACAGTTTATTTTGACACGTAATTTGTAAAAAGAGCTATAGTTAACATTGACATTAGGATAAGAAACAATAACATAAAGTTGAAACAGTTGATATAGATCGATGTACCCACGAGACTCGATCAACCCTTAAATTGCAATAATGAATCACTGTCGTTACCCCGCGGATTCCACACGGGGCGTGAACAAATTCTGCGCGAAAGCGTTCGCATATCGGTAAATACGTAATTCTACTATGGCGTCTTTCATTGACACGGAGGGCTGGGGCACTCGTAATAAATAAAATCCGTCCTCCCTCCTTCAGCGCCGCGCTCCTTCGCGGATCGCAATCAATCACTTCATTTTGTAGCTTCTCCGATGAAAAATCACCGAGCACGCAATAAATCACCGCGCGAAGTTATGAAATATCCACACGCTGTCCGCTCGGCACGATGCGTGACCGCGATCGTTTTCGAATACGTGCCAGCAAACCCGTATTTCCCGATAGGTTGTACCCTGTCGACTTTTTTTCAACGGATAGAAAAGAAGTTTGGCCGCGAGCCGATCGTTCGCAATCGTGACAGATGTTGAGTTTAACGGCAACAAGATTGCGAGCTTTCGGTGATTGAGTGAGTAGACCTACTCTCTTTCTACGATCCGGCGGAGTTCACTGCGATTGCGAAGACGAGATCATCAGGTGGATGACGGGTACTGCGGAACTCCACTCGTTCGAACCATTGTCAGGATTTACCCAACTCGTTGCCGAGCGCCTATTATACGAGTTGTTAATTATACAAATTTATTCTCGTTAACAGGAAAGTTAATGGCTATTCGAAATGACAATTTAATCAGAAATGTAAACTACAGTAACGTCCACACAGCTTTTCTATCCCTCTCGGGCAGGTAGAGAATCCTAATCCTGTGAAATGATGGTGGTTCTGAATCAGTGAAGTCGTTGATGCATTTCTCGACCTCTTCATACGTTCTGAAGTGGAAATCCACTAAATGATGTTGGAAGGGTCGGAACAAGTGAAAGTCCGACGGAATCGGGTCTGATGAATACGCTGAACGTGGCAGAAATTTTCTAGCTGAACGAATCAAGAGTATCGTATCTGTAGTCCATTTCGCTGTACAGTGTCTTCTCCGTAACTGTCTCAGAGATCTCCGCCGTAACTGTTAAAATTTTATGACGCTTGATATTGTCGTGCTGCAGTGTCCGACAATTTTTAGACACGCAGCGAATTTTTCAAAATTCTATTGTTTTAATAAGTTTATGTTTTACCTTCCTTGCAATATCTTGAAAATTTACTGAGAAGCTTGTACAAAACCAAGCATTCTTTGAAGTATTAAAAACGAAAATTCGTGAGCTGAAATTGCCGTCAAATTTAAACGAAAAATGTGCGTGATAATAATAGTAGAAAATTCATGGCTATCCGACGATTATAATTTTAATCCTCGCGTCAATAACCGGCTGTCCACTTTCTAACTTGTGTTATTTTCTGAATTTCGGTTATTTCCACATTATTTAATACGCGATTCGAGTCTCGGTCAATTTTTGCATAAATGTCGATTTAGATTTCCGATAGCAGCAACAAATCTTTGTTTAATTCCTCCCTTTCTAAACTGTACCATGGAAATTTTATTTTCCATAAATAACCCCAATCTAGTCATCAATCACTCAGCGGCGGACGGAAATTTTTCTCCAAAACAAAAGTGAACAAACACCGCGCCGCGCCGTCCGGTGAAAAAATGTTTAAAAAAACACGGGGGTCGTCGTATCATATTGAAAATTTTTTGCTTTTTAGCTTACAGGGATCAAATTCGCTTATGGAAAACACCGCGACCAACCAGCTATCGCCGGAACGCTTAACAAGATTTTCTCAACGCTCGCGCCGACTTCGACGATCTTCTTGATTTCAATCATGTTTTTCAAAACTTGATCATTTCGAAATTGTTTTCGCAAACAGTTGTATCTTACTACACAAGTGTTGTTGTTAATTTAAAGGAATAGACTTTATAGAAAGGAAGACTTTATGCATTTATGAAAGAAATTTCTATTTGACACCAGTTTGAATATTTTTATTTTGCGCAAGAACCACGGGTCTAGCTATTATTTTGAAAACGGATATGTGGCGAACGAGTTGTTTCCGATCGCCGAAGTCGACGCTGGGAAATAAAAGAATCCATTGAATTAGTCTGACATAATTCAACGCGTGCGGTGCACCGCGCTGCATCGCCGTTGGAGCATCCGCTTGCCTTTACTGGCCGATACAATTCGGTAGATTGGCGAGGTACACGGCAAAACAACGGGTACGCGAATAATTGCAGCCGGGCCACTTTGTATTCGAACTTTGCTGTCCTTGTATCTTCCTCTGACACTCGATAATGAATATTAATAATTATTGCATCGCACTGATCATACAATTTAATTCCCGAATGCGCAGTGTCGGCGGATCCGGGATGCGGACTGCATTTACGCCCCTCATCCATCATTCCGTCGAACGGGGTTCAAATTCATCGCGTATATTTGAAAAGCGCGCCGGTGTCAATCACTCCGCCTCTTTTAAATCAAATATTACTTCCAGTAATGAACTCCTCTACGCCGTGAAAAAACCCCTCGAAAAGGAAACCATCCATGCGTTACCCAGAAACCTAAGAAGCGGACGCATCGGGCTTCCGCAACCACGAAAACGTTCATATCGGGTGTACAAGTTAATTCTCAGTTTACTCATACAAAATTTAATGTGTTAACTTTTTTCAATTGACGATGAAATCCAATGGACCTAGGTCCGGTGAATACGCCAGATGCGACCTTTCCTAGCTCAACGAATCAAGAATATGTCCAGTTGTTTTCCGCTATACGACGCTTGACATTATCGTGCTGCAGTACATGTGACCAGTAGGGATGGGATCAACTTTAATATGTACTCACGAATCCGAGTCAATTTCAATAACCAAGTTTCATTTCATGTGTTTCGATTACTACTTAAAAGCAATAATGTTTCAATGATTATTAGACTGCGGATCTTTATGCAAAATAAAAAATGTTTGCATTGACTGCAGGACACAGGAGCCGAATAAATATTGTATTCTTCTTTTAATTATCCTATCGAGCAGAAATTAATACACTGATGTTCTTAAATCTTCTTAATTCGTCCACTGCTTTACATTGAACGCGCGCGTGTCCATTTTCTAATGATTATATTTGACAAGTATGCATTTTATACAAACTGATATCGAACCTCGGAATTGAGTACTTACAAGTTTCGAAAAGATACTTATAAATACTTCGATGTTGAAAGGAATCGAATCTTTCACAAGTAGTACTCGAATCTTGGAAATCAGAACTGCATAGTAGGTTTTAAGCATTTTCTTTATTAAATTTGTAACTATTTAAGAATAATATTTCCGATAGATTATGAAATTATAGTTATACATGTGGAATTAAATTATACATTAGAGGACAACATAATTTATTTTAAAGGTAAAAGAAATAATGATTAGAAAAATCAGAGAATTTCCGGTACGATATTCATAAAAGTTTCGAATCTGTTCGACCAAGATTCGAATATACTTGCAAGTATTATTTCCGTTTACCCAAGTTACTTGTAAAAAGTTCGAAATTGTCCGGCATAGGTTCGAGTATACTTACGAGTACTATTTCTGTTTTTCGAAGTACTTATAGAGAGCTCGAATTCAATCAATCAAAGTTCGAACCTGTTTGCGAGGTACTTGATCCCATCCCTGATAACCAGTCTAGGCTATGCAGGGCTGTTACTCTTCTTGAATTTTGCTTTGCTCAGCTTTTGCGACAAATATGGCTGGCTGAACTCAGGGATCCAAAATTTTTTAACTTTTTCAAATGTAATCCCGTAGATTTTGACGAGGAAATGTCAAAAATCCAAGTTTTAAGGTTAGGAATTCATTATTTGAAGAATTATGCGTGTTTAAAGTTGAGCGCTTTTAAGCGGTTTTGGAGAAAGAAGTGTGGATTAGGTTTTAGGCGCGAAGCGGATTGAGGATTGGACATAACATAGATGAGAATCGTAGTGTATGAAAGTCGTTCTATATGTCATGATGTTTATGTTTGACTGCAGAGCGAGCAAGAGTCAGCAAGAGTCGAGAGAACGAAGGAGTGTATTGTGAGACATGAGAGAGTATAGACGTGCGTTATTGAGAGTATAAACAGTGAGAGTAAGAGAGTGTAAGAGAGACAGACAGTGCGTTGTGCGAGAACACGTGTCGCGAGACAATATTATATTATAACTCACAGCATACATTTATTCAATATCTTCTTAGTATTTAAATATACAATTAATTCTTTGTCCATCCACGAGTTAATTTATTATGATCCACCCACAAGAAGCACATGTAAGATTTATTCACGGCAAGTTACCAACGAGCCAAGTCTTTTTCTAGTTCACACGAACGAAACCCGAGGAATATAGAGAATGAAACTGGGTCGGATAGTCGCACGTAAAATCTGTAGGGATCTGCAGTTTGTTTTTTTAATTATGTCGCCCCGTCGCGATAGCCGCCTCTGATGCACGGCTGACTGCCGTATCCCGCGAGACAATGTTTATTATTCGCCACTCGAAAATTGAGACCAATTAAAACTGTTACTTTTCATCTCATTATCGACTTTTGTTCGAATTCATCTTCGTATTCCTATATTTATTCGTCTACCACGAATTGAGGGCAGTCGTTTTCCTGACCTTATTTGTGTGCGACATATATTGTCCGTTCCGAAGATTTTTCTCTTCTCGGCGAGCAGAAGGCGGTGGTATAAACAATTTTTCAACAAACATCCTCTTTGTCGTAAAGAACGTGGCCATCGGTCTTCTTTCAGTGTATCATTTTTCTTTTTTACTGGGCCATCGGTCGGCGACTTAGCCTGTTACATGCAGTTTCGTGAAAATTGGAGGGAGCTACTTGCGCGACACCCCTTGTTAGTGTTCCAAGGTCACCCAATTTGGCGACACGAACATCAAAGCTTCCGGCAGAAGTTCTGGCTGCGCGCGGGAGTACAGTACTGTGATAATAGGCCGAAACATGATTGGAAACGATGCCGAGGGTCGGGTCCGGCGTTCGTGCACTCCTCGTGGGCGACGGAGCATCGGACGGCCAATTAACTGACTTTCTGGAGCAAGTGTTCAAACTTAAGTGCGGCTCGGCGGTGCTCGCCGGTCTTTCGGTGAAATACCGAATTCGCACAACCCGATTAACCTCTCGCCGTGAAATCAATGAGCAGTACTGAAAATGGTGAGCGAGCGAGCAAGCAAGCGAGCGAGCCGCGGCGGGCTATCGGGTCGGAACCAAGGACTATATAACCACCCCATTATCAACCTCATTAAAGGTACCTACTCCTTAGCCGACCAACCCCTCTAGCCCCACGCCACCCTTTTCTCGACTCAGCTAAACTCTTCACCGCCACCGGGCTGACTTGGTCCCGATTTCTCAAGCCGCGTGCGCGGTAACTCGACACGCCAACTATTTTATAGTCAGTTATTTAAGCCCAATTAATTAGCTCGACCCGTTCCATTGGTTCCCTCCCTTCCACTTACCCATCGCACCGCCCTCTATGTTCCATTCTCTTGTATTGGCAGCTTCGAAACTGGTCGGCTCGGGTTTGACAAACTTACATAACGGTTGGAGCAGTTGACCTGAAGATTTGATCATGTAAATATTTACGTGAAACCGTGAGCCGATTCGGTTGCTTGCCGCAAGACTTGAAACGGTTCCGAAAATGGATGTTATATACTTGTGGTTGCAAGGGAAAACGCATCACACGATGTCACACAATTTCAAAAAATTTGAGTTTATATATTAATTGAGCTGTATAATATAGGATTTATGTATTTATCACAAAAAAGTCATGAAAATAAATTCGAAAAGCTTAAAAAAATAATGCAATTTAATATCTCGAGAGTGAAATCCTTCCTGGCAACCACAGATATATCAAGGGCTATAGTTAGATAGTTTAATTAATTCTAAATTCTGAAAATACAAGTATATAATATAATAATGTACATCAGATCACTCGTGCACGCCGGCCGAGAGTCGACGACGTAGAATCGGCTACCCCCACTCGGCCGACCAACGCGATCGGTCTGTCCAGACCTGTTTCAGCCGATCTACGTCGTCGACTCTTTACCACTAAATACAGTTCAAGTTTAATCGCGTTTAGTGTCGTTTCAATAAGGAAAATGCCACAAATAAATTTGTGAAAGTCTCATAGAAAAATAATGAAAAATAAAGAAGTTTTGTAATTGGATTAGAAGTGGTTCCCGTTCTCTCTTAGATCAAGGCTTTACTGCACATTGTTCATTTTACCCATTATTTCAGATTTTGATACAGAGCCGGATTCTCCGAGACAAATTCTCAGTATTTTAGGAAATTCTCATTCGGAGACAGTTAATACAATTTTTTGTGTTTCATTATTGTACTAACTTTTTACCATAAAAGACCACATTCGACTTAACTCCAACAGTTCGAAAATTGTCAGTAGAAATTATGGCTTAATTGAAGACAAAAGAGAAAGAAGAACATCGACCGTCGATTTTTGATTGACAGCTGCGAAAGTGAAAGCAGCAAATAAATCACTACTTTCGAAAGCTTGTCACTTCTTTCACACTGCCCCACAGGATTAGCTTCTACCCTGTATTATTAGACTGCGGAGATTTGATGCATTTAAGACGAAAACAAGCAGGTGTAATTAAAGGGGGTATTCCAGTTTACTGCCGTCAATTTTACACAATTTATGAGACCAAAAATAGTTATGTTATTACCGGTCAAGTGCTTTAAAATTTAATACTCTATTTTAAGATTACACAGTGTCATTTTTATGTTCTATAAAACTCCGCAGTGCAGTTGTTACGTGCAGGGTTCCATGGTGGACAATAGAGCATTCTTGAACTCGTCACGGTTCGATCATTATTAATGTAATTTCCAGTTAAATAAAGTCATCAATCATTACTGTCACAGCGAATCGGGAAGATGTATTTAATGAATATTAATTGGATATTTTTCAAGACGATTTTATTTTTCGGGAATATTCGATGGCGAGTACGCCGTTACTAATTTCATCAAGTTTATGTAATTAATTTTCTTGATAACTTCCTGTGTGGAAATCCAGAACGTTGACGAACGATAATTGTATGCGCACAAATGAGCTTATTTTTAGCACAGAATCGCATTTTTATTGCATAAAAACAAAGCTTCTCAAAAATAAAACTACTAATTTCGTGCCATATTTTATAGCACGGAATTGTTCGATGTTGATGTGTTTAATTAAATTAAATCGAAATAATAAAATGTACAATTACATGCTTCCTACCGATGAAAATTATTGAAAGAAACAATGCATTGTAATTGAACTTGTATTTCTCACGATCACCTTCGAAAATGTCGATTTCGCAGCGCGCGGTCTAGTTATCACAATTCGTCGAAATTTCGAGGCAGCACAGAATCCTTTGGTAAAGCTTCGAATCGGCAACAGCGGCCATAACTAACGAAATTAATCACAGGGGGTAAAACTGTCTCGAGGCAGTTCATGATTCGCGAGAAATTTATGATTCTGTCGGATTAGGAGATGCAAATGAATCACCGAAATTTCTGACAATGTTTCAGTAATGTCCTGTACGTGCCACGTGTCGAACCTGTCACGACAGTTCGTTCTGGCTCGTAGATAATAATAATAATGCGGCACGGAATCATGACAGCTATAATGCCCCGTAATTTCTGTCCCATGAATGCTAAATCACCGGCGTAACGATAGCTATATTTTACAGATTTTTTCCAGCCAGGCGAAACTGCTCGCCTGTTTTTGTCGTCTTGATTAAATCACCTTTCCTCCCACCCCGCGGAGGCGTTTCAAAACTGGCATGGCAATAATATCTGATATTTGCAACGTTTCTTTGTCAACGCTTATTAATCCGCGCAAAAATCGACCGACGTTAATCGACGCTCTCGTTTTTGCGGACTCGTTTCGCCGGTATTTCTTCGCGCGGAAACATCGCTGTTGATACGAATTGTTTTTCTTGCGGGCGAATTACATCGGAATAAATTGAGGATGCAACGTTTTTGTCGATCAAGTATATTTCACTCCGTGCACACCGGTCTTACGCAAATTCATACGCGCATCTAAAATGTTCTCCGCCCACCGAAAAACCGTTTATTTGTTTTTAATTAATTATGCTTAATAACGCCGATTTTTTTATTTATTCAAACAGACGAATTTACATTTCTGCCGGTATATAAAAATATACTGTGCTCGGTTTATATTTTATTTCAGCGAATTAATTATCATCGCCGTAAGCAAACTGAATGAATAATTTCCATGTGTTGGTGCCGGTTCCCCCACTCATATGTATACACTTTTACTTCCCCTTAATCTCCTCCTACGCTCCACAGGAGATTGGTGGGGAGTTAGTATTATATTACGGATTTGTTGCAATTATGACGAAAATGTGTATGTGAAAATTAAAATAGTGGAAAGATTTAAAAAATTCAAGAATACCGATATAATATTCTCAGTTCATTGGAATTGTTAATGAATAGACAATCAATACATCAATTTTAATTTGGCATAAAAACTCGCAGTCTAGTTGTTACTTCTTAATAAAAGTGTTGCATAGGACTTTTTCTCAAATTACCGTAAGGTATATTTAAATAAAAAAATATATAAAAAAGAACTTTTTAGAAACCACGCTTATATTAAAATGTACTAAAAAGAAGAAAATAATTTTTTTAGGCATTGATGACAACTCGGAAAGCTAATATAAGCGTGGTAAAAAGACAGGAATTTTTTGAAATGAAATAATGTTTGTCGAACAACGAGGTACGAAATTAAGAAACTTAATATTTGATGTCCTCTCTGATGAGATACTCCACGAATAGTCAAACACAACTTATTTCCAAAATAGTAAAGCACTCGTGTTATGACCTTCATTGCAGAAGGAGAAGTTGGAATATAATAATACAGGAACAAAAATGATTTCCTGTTGATTTTCGAACAGCACAACGGTTTTTGTGCAGCACGGAGCTGGGGAAAAATATTGCGTATTCCATGTCTCGTGCAATTACTGTTTACAGCGTGTATTGGAGTGCACCATACATATTGATGTGTTTTATTATAAAAGGAAATAACAGTATCGTCAAACAGTGCGATACGTGCAATTGCAACAATTTCAGTAAAAGACTCGACGCGATAGAATAAACTCTTCGTTTCTCCTTGTGTTCTCGTTAATTTGGCCATCTTTGTTTATGTACGAGAAGAAAGATCGGTGTCAATTATTTTTAATGCGCTGCAACTTTAAATATGATACGTCCTGAACTTACGCAGCTTTTTATGGAATAGTCATTACGAAAATTTATAACATGTTAGCGTCATTTATATTTACACTTCTAACGTATTTACGTTTTCATAAGCTTGAAGAAACTCGAATTTAATTAAAATTTTCTTGTGCTGGTTAAAGTAGACACGAGAAAGTATTACACAACTTTTGTTAATCATTAATTTAATTCAAAATCCTTTAATAGTATTTGTGGAATTACGAAGGTTTTCATATGTACATTACGGAGACGTATTTTTAAGAGAATTAAAGGGGTTTGAATTTTTCCAGGAGGCGGATTTTAAAATGTTTAAATGCTCAGGATAATTGTGGTCGTGTGCTTTATGTTAATTCAAAGATTCTCTCTCTTCCCGTTGCAGCTGGTTCAGCAGATTTACACTCCTAAGCGCGTTAAGTAAAGAATTACCCGCTCGTGGAAGAATTTGTTTGAATAATGCTCGAGCTTCCTCAAATCTTCTCCTCGTATTACTTGATCATTAGGGCGGGTAAGTTATCCAAGCTCCCAGCGTACTTTTCTTTCGAACGTGGCTCACTTAGCTTCCAACCCCCAGCTTTCCTTCTTTCCGCTTTTTGTCCCTACAGCCAACACTAACTTCTAACGTATTGTTTGATTGCAGTCACGAAACTCCGCGAAATTATTCTAACATTACTGGGACTACATTCTTTGGTCCTCCTTGTGGTCAACTACATTCCTTTTAACCTCTTAAGTCTCGTATAAATGCTACAAAATTTAACAATTTTTATGCATTTTTTCAAAAGTTATAATTCTTTTTTTGTGATTGATTTAGCGTCTTTTTCGTTATACGGAACAATTTTGGTAATTGAATTGATGGCTGGAGCAACGTTGGATGTTTTTTATTGTCCTTCCATTAAGTCCTGCACTCCTGTAAAATTTACAATTTTTGTTTGCCATTTCAATAATTGAATTGTTGGCTGGAACAACGTTCGATAATACACAAAGTGCAAATTTTACAGGAGAGCAGGAAAGCAATAGTCTAGTTCAAGTATGCAGAAAGGGGGAGTCGTGACCGATTTCAGTAGCCTTGGAATCGTGAAAATATGACTTTTCCCTATGTTCCCTATGTCCACTTCTAATTTGAAGATCACCTCTAACCTAGTGCTGCGCTTCTAACTTACCTCCGTGGCGGAGAATTAATTTGTACAGTTGATGATTGCGTTCGTGTTTGATCAACGTAATGAATAGCGTTGTAGCAGAAGCCGAATCATTGCGGATACGCAGTGTTCTGTATGTCTGAACTCGTGTAGTCCGTGGCCAGTGGGGTTCGTGTTCCTTTTTCTGGACCGGCACGAAGCGGAGAGGCGCGGCGCGGCGCGTCGGCACCGCACGGGAAATCGGGGAGGCGCGTACGCGTTGTGGAAATCGTTCCAAGAACCGCGATCGTTAGCGAGACGGGGCTTGCGAGTTTATGTGCGGAGATTTCTGCCCAGTCGGAAAGTAATAAGCATGGAACATGCGGGCCTGGCATTCGAGTAGCCGTTACTTTTTATAGGAACGGTTGCTGCCGGCGTGACGCGGGACGAGCTTCAGCGTACGGCCATGTCGTGAACGTAATCGCGCGTTTACAGAAGTTATTTCGTACCGGGCCCTTGCGTTTACAGTGAAAGAAGAAATCGTAAACGCCCTTGCATCGCCATCCTCTCTCGACCCTGGAGTTACCGTCGAATCATTCCCGGCCTGTTGACGATTGGAAATTCGGATGAGAATCCATCAAGCGGGAAGACACTTTTCTTTCGTTACCAGTTTCCGCGTCGTAAAAAACGAAAGATCTATTCGAACTCCTCCGAGAAACGATGTAACGTCTTCCGCCTCTCTCCCACCCCCACCCCCTCGGTCTTTTGTCTTCTCCTTGCCCGCGTTCGTCCGTTGTTTTCCTTTTTTTCAGGGTGGACTGTAATAGAGGTTTCGCTAACAATCGGCTTCAACGTTGCGGACGTTTAATATCCTGGCTTAATAATACAGAAGGTCTTTGTTCTTCTTTCATTCTGATTGGTCTATCCTGCCTCTACTTTACGATCCAGCGCAGCTGGCCGGTGCTGCTCGTTCTTCAGCACGCCACTCCGTCTGAACGATCGAAATCCCATTTTCCACTGTCACAGACCGTCCGCTTTTTCTCCAGACGAGATCCCACCCACACTCCGCGCGACGTTCGGAACGTCGGGACGCCATCGCGCGTCTTGATCGTTCCCCTGTCGCGTCGTCTAATTTCCTCTATTCTCAAACAGACTATCATAAATTACGATTGCATCGCGGCGACGTAACCGAGCCGGGCCGACTCGAGCGCTTCCCTTTGATCCCCCTACGCCAGCCTACGCCCCTGTTAAAACGTGCATGCTTCCAAAAATGAAACGCCTTTGACGGCGGTTCGCGCTTTCCTCTGCGAGTGTCAACCGCAAATTACCGAATCGCCTAATCGTTCTAATATGCCGCGAGAGTGCTTGACAGTTACACAACGTTCGCAAGAATAAGTCACAGGACACGTCCCCATAATCGGAAACGAGAAATTATAATCAAAACGCGAACGTTTAAAAATGAACATTTTATCAATATGATTTTCGATCGAAAAAATTTATTTTAAAAATTAATATTTTAGAAAATGTCTTTTTTAAATGAAGTGCATTCTTTTACCCTGAAAATGCATACCGCAAATTTAGATTTACAGTGCGTCATTTATTAAATAAGTAATTCATAATGGACTAATAAAGGTTGTCAAGTTATTTAAAAAATACAAAACAATTTTTCAAATTGTTATACCCTTGGACTTACAAATAGTGCTAACATCTTACCGAACTGCTAGATCAGCCTCCCGGAACACTGGGCGTCGCGTCGTTGCGAATAGAATGTCGATGAGTAGGGGTTGTTGGTGATGTGTAGACGGCGGATTTTATGCATTTATGACAAAAATGAGTAGAGCTTTAATTTAAAGCAGTGGAAACATTAGAGGAATTTAAAAATACTGTTACATTATTGTCAACCTACTAAATATATTAAGAAAGATTTCTATTTCACTCCGGTTTGTTGCAAATCGGATAAAAAAATTTTATTTTACATGAAGATCCACTGTCTAGTGATGTAATACGGACCCATGAAGTAGTTGATAGTGGGGAAACCTGTACACTAGTAGCGGAAGTCGTGAAGCGACAGCGGGGAGGTGTACAACGCCATTGTACGGCCAATAGCAACAATGTATGCGATGGGGGGGGGGGGGGACCAGGATAGAGTGAGGACGTAAACACTTTTTCTAGCAATCATCCGGCGGACGGACAGTATTTAGAATTCTGTGTGATTTCGTCGTTGCTGGTGTCAGTGAACGAGCAGGAGTTCATTAGAAGAGGCTGGATGGGAGGGATCGTTTGGTAGCAATTAATTAGAACATCCTCTCTGTCCCACAGACGTCTAGTTTCCTCTATTCTCAAACAGACTATCATAAATTACGGTTGCTTCGCGACGTAACCGCGTCGGTCTTACTTTTGTCCCCCACCCTTATCCCACCACGGATATACCATTCCGAAAACTGTCTACCGCTTGCTGACGTTTCCCGGGAACAGACGATGGCATCAAAACTTTGACGAACCCGGTGATTAATTCTGGTAATTAGCGGGACTGCATCGAGCGAGAAGTTCGAACGTACCGTGAAAGGAACGCGATGTTTAAATACCATGAGCCGCAGAGCTATGATCTTATTGGCCCCCGTACGAAAGTTCGAGCATCGTGTTGAAAACGAGACGCCGCGCAGGAGTGTTTGAAAATTTTGGGACTGCTCCGGAACTTTCGAACTTTTTCGAGGATCCGCGGAATTTGCACGACCCGCTGTCCTTCGCACGAGCGAGTTTAAAACGTTTTGCATATTTCACACCTCCAGCGGTTGCTTGAATTACTGGAGCAACAGACTTTGGTTTTTAATCGTGCGATGAGTAGACTGCGGATGCTTATGCAATTTGCAATTTTTCTAGACGATTATAAGGTTGCGAAATCGAATAAAATCTTGTTTTCAATGGTAGGGTAAAGTGTCCAAATATGAACCACTTTTTGTTGATGTCATTTTTTGATCATTTTAGAATGCTCTTTTTCGTCCAAAAAATTACCAATTACCAATTGTAGATGCATTTCCTCCCTATAAGATTCTCGGGTCAAGTTTGTTCAAAAATTAATACAGCTTGGGAGAAATATTTTTTTTGTGGTGTGTCATTTGCAGGTTCCAGCGAAAGGGGGTCTTAATATGGCACACCTTGAGTCCCTAATATGACACCTACTGCCATATTCGGCACCCACACCAAGATTGTCAATATAGCTGTATCCATATTAGGGAACCCTTGGTAGTGCCATATTGGGAACTCCACGTGGACTGATAATACTACCTACTGACAAAGAGAACATGAATTTCAGCCTAAACCAACAGTTGGCAAACATTAGTATAAATAAACTGAAACTACAGATATGTTCAAACATTTCAAAATCACTTACCTTCCTCGGAAACGATACAATCGAAAATGTTACCACAAAAATATTCAACACGTGGAGACATAACTGGCGAAGGTTCGATACTGAAATCTATAGAATGGTGCGTGGTGTTGAGCAATCATGGTAAACTATTGTTTGAGGATTTTCTCACTAGAGTGCGACTTCTCCTTTATAAGACATAAGGTAGTGCCATAATAGGGGACTATACCATATTTGGGTACTTTACCCTAGTAGCCTTTGCAGATTTGAAATAAATAAACATCGTACTAAACTCCGTCAAATTTTAGATTCTATAATACAATTTTTCGAAAATTTTCAGGAGTCATAAATGCATGAAGATCCGCAGTCTAGTGATGAGTAACTTCACTTTTTCGTTGAAATTTTTGGTCCTCTGAGTGGAAGTTCAGTTCAATTCTAATTGTAAAGTCAGCTTTGGAAGGTTTTACAACATGGTTCCTTTTTTGTGGACATTTGCGTCAGGATCGCAGGGTGCTCAAGAGTGTCGCGAGACCGATAAGGAGCTGAAAAATGGCATCGCAGCTGTCGGGCGTATTTATGCGATATCAGAACGGTACTTGTCGGTGTCAGCGAGCATCCGTTTCTCTGTAAGAGGAAGGCTCAGCGCGGAACAGACGCAGGCGTTGCGAGGTTGTTCGCGTTCTCGAGGAGTCCAGTTTGCAGGACACGACACATGTACGGGAGACTTGTCAACGATTCGTGTGCGTTCAAAGGGACTGGTAGCTGCGTTCCCGTGCCCTCTAATGGGATCCTTTGTGCAGCGCCACGCGGCTGTCCGCCGCAATACGCGCTCACTCGTAGCCAAGCCGTGCCACGTGCGCATTCTCTCGCCGAGCCGGTATTTTTTCGAGAAGACCGTTTCGGATGGGGAACCGGGTTCGGAGTTTGTTGTATTTGCTGTTGTACCGCGGCCGTCTCGTTTAATTGGAAATAATTCGTTTCGCTTTAAGCCGTTATCCGCTTTGATAAAAACTCCATTGTTTCCAGGAGTGTGTATCCTTTTGCACTGTTCGCCGCATGGAGAATGAAACGTTTATATGCGGTTAGAGGGATCTGAAAGGGCCGGCTCCAAAAGAACTTCAAACGCGGCTTGGCTTCAAAGTATGTAGTATTTTCCAATGGTCGAGATGCCGGAACTGAAGTGACTCGCAGATCGATTCACATATACCGAGGATATTAATTTATTTAAAAGATTCGCGTGGCACCGCATTTTTTCCTCCCCCCGCTTCCGGAACTCTTTTATCATCCTCCTCTATTCGATTTCACGGAAAATAGGCGAACGATTTATGCCGTTGCTAGTATACATATACGTAATCCTCTTTGAACGATACTACTTTGTCGAGCTGTGCTTTCTGCGTGTTTTCGAATTTACCGCTGGAGTTTTCATATCCTCTCGCATAATTCGAAATGATCTACGCGAGACCGTTCATTCATAAAGTACGGGTATTTTTCCGTTTGTGACGCATGATCCTTCAGGATTACAGAGACGGTAATTGGACTCCACATCATTTTGGAGCAAAAATTTTATTGATTTTTAAAAGATAAGTAAAAAATACTCAACAAATTTGAAAAATATCACAGACAGCATTCATAGAACACATTTCGCGATGTTCCATTCGTCAACATTTTATTTCCGCTTTTGTCAGCCTGGGGTGCATTTGCACCCCATACACAGAGGGAAGATTAAAAGGACGCTTAAAAGGAAAAGTTCGAAATCATGTCATTTTCACAGCCACTAGCTCGATGTGACATTTCATAGAGCAATTGCTATTATCTTTACGAAACAAAATATTATAACTAGAGTATCATATAGATTGTCCAGATCGTTAGAAAATTACAAAATAAAATATAATATTATACAAAATACACACTTGTACTCAGAGTTGGGCAAAATGTTTGTTTAAATAAAATTTTTGCCCAACTCTGCTTGTAGTTCAAGACTGCCTGTTCCCATCCCAAAAGACCCACTTCCATATATCAAATAATTATTCTAAAATAAATTCTTAAAAATCACTTATTACCACTGTCGTTACACGAAAAGCCTGAATCCCGTTTGATTTCGTCTTTGCTCATCGGCGAACAAGCAGAAGGAGATCATTAAAAAAATCGTGGATTCGAGGATCTCTTGTTAGCAATGGCGGTAACGATTAATTCGAACGTTCTTTCCGGACTATCGTGTATTCGTCATTTACGTTTCCCGGTGTAGCTTGTCTCGAATAACGTATCTCTATACAAATTCATATTTAGGGCACGGCAACATCTGGCTTAACACCTCTTACTTCCGCTACCACCGAGTATCGTAAGTAACGAGCTCCAGAAGGAAACACGAACACCATCAAACATTCTACAGGGTACTGCGGGGTGACTAATGCTCCGCTAATTCAGATTTCGATCCTGACACGTTCGTTCTTTAACTTGTCGTTGTACATTCCCGCAGAAGAATTGAATCTTTCTAACGATAAAAATTGCAATCTTATTTTTACCTTCGTACGTGCAGAGAGAAGGGAATGGATACCGAGCTTCAGAATTACGCGAAGTTTAGTGTTACATAATTTTATCGTACACTTCACACAAAAAAACGCACGCGTTTAACACTGGCCTCTATTGACACTAATAATCCAAATTTTCGTGGGTTAGAAGACATTTATAATTCATAATCGTAATGATAAATGTAATATGTATGTCCACAACAATCCGGTTTTGATAATTCGATTGTAATAATTGATCAATGAATTTATAAGCGTATGAATGAATTAATTCGCAGATGAATCACTCTTAAATTTTGTTACACAATTATTAGTCTATATGATAAAGTAAAAGAAAGTAAAGTAAATGAAAAATAATGATATAGAATTAAGCTTAATAAACTGTCAAGCAGTGACAAGTTGACAATGTCTCAACTGTAAAATTTTGGATATTGTAAAAGCTAAACTGTTTAACTCGTAAAAAATTAAATTCTGCAAATATTGAGTTAGTTCTAACTCAATTAAGAAAGATGTTTGTCAGAGATAAATGATGTAGTTGTAATTGAAAGCAAGTGAATTGCAGAAATGCTGTTTAAAAAAAGAACTACCTAATAGTTCCAGACAATATCATAAAATATACACAAATCCTGCATATGACTTTCGATTGTGTGAATAAAGTATAAAGCGAAAAAATTTAATTTTTCTTTGTCATTACAAAAGCTAGACCTCTTAAAAAATTCAACGACATTCACTTAAAGCGACATTACTTTATGGTTTCAACAAGCTGTCCTTTTCATACGAGGTATCACGTTCGAGAAAATGAGATTTGATTATTCAGTAGGCGCGCGTGATGATCGAATGGGTTTGTGCTAGCGTGTCCGACTATTCCTTGCCATTTCTACTTATTGTGCGCGTATCAAATCAATTTTCAGTTCTGAAATACCACTGTATGTACGTTTCCATCATCAATCTCTGTATAATAATATCGAAATGAACGTTTCACATGTATTTATATTATGTATTTATTTAGCCTAACAATATTTAGCATGATTTAATATATAATAAGTAGAAGTAACCAGCAATGGTCAGACATACGGCGTTTCTAAGTTCACGCATTTGCATAAAAACAGATGTTAAAGTAAAACATGAATGTCAGATATTCTCGAATATTTTAAATACTTGAAAATAAGAACAGCAAACAATAAATTGAAATATTTACAAATTGTTTCGACATGACGCGCGGCGCGGCGTGCACACTTATAAAATCAGTTTACATAGCTGAGTAGTGTACGATCTATGTTAATCTAAATTATCCGATCAGCTTCCCATTGAAAATCAGTTTCGAACGATTCGTGGGCCATTCACGCTGTTCTACATATCGATTCTACTTACCGCGATAATTAATCCGAGTCTCCGATAATCCTATTATATCCACGACAGTTTTAAGACGTCGCCAATGCTATTAAATGCCTGTACCATGAAATTTCTGACTGCTATAATTCCGAGCGTGCAGGCGGTAGATTGAATCCTGGTAATTACTGTTTCCGGGGGCCTATCGAACGTCATTGTTCCTTCGGGCGCTGAAGGGAAATTCAATCCAGATCGATGCCATTTAAAAACGGAATCGACACTCGCAAATCCTATTTCGCAAAGAGGAGGGGAATGAAGGGTGAGTTGGGAGTGAGGGGTGTAGACAGAAGTGGGGGAGAAGGGCAGGAAGTGGATGGCCGTGTACAGGAAGGCCAGGCAGCTCGATAAAATAACCGGAACGTTCGTATGGCACCAAGTCGATCCGCCCAACGGCATCAAGTTTTCATTCGCAGACGAGATCGCGTGTCACAAATTACCGGTATCCCGGTCTTCTCCGCTGACTCGTCAAATCGATTTTCGTTCGGACATTCGAATTTTCCACCCCCCCGAAGGGTTGCTGTAATTGTCTACTATGTTGCTCTCGCGCACGGACCGCGACCTCTAATTGCGATTCAAACAGAAACCCGCGTGATCGCCGAACGCGATACGAGAGAAATCGCTCGGAAGCTCTCGTTCTACCGTAAAACGAGAATTATCAACGAGTGATATGATGACCAACAGCCGAGATCGAATCGAAATCCGACGGAAGTACCGCGGTATCGGGTGATTAACAAACTTTCCCCGTGGATTTCCCGCCAGTTTTCAAGATAGCGTTTTAGTTTCATTCCAATTTAATTTCGAAATAGGAATTGTCTGCACTTGTAGGCACAGCAGGCAGAACACTTTCTTATCTTTAGATATTTCCGCTGTACTGTATTCTCTCCGTAACTGTTATAATTTTATCCCCATCGCTGGGGCATTCCCCTTCGAACCAGTTAAACGGGAACACGGGTAACGATTATGATATTTCTTTTAACGTTCCAAAAGCGGAAGAATATTAAAATCGAACTCAAAATGGCGCGTGAAAATCTTCCACTTCTTAATTGTTTTAAGAAGTTCGACGTACCTTATTTCCTTGAATTTTTCCACCGTTTGAACCTTCATTTACTCGCCCCTGTCATAAATGCATAAAATCCGCAGGCTAGTAACTATTATGCGGGCTATCATCTGCGCTATCAGACGGTGATTACACTGCGGACGCTAATACCAGGCTTGGCCGCAGTCTGTTTCATACGATATCGAAATCAAAATTTCACTAATGAAGTATTGGATTGATTCTTGCTTTGTACGAAGTTTTAATCGAGTATTTCCACATAATTTCCTATTTGAGTGCAAGTGATCTGATACAAGATTTTAGCATTTTTTTATATGGATACAAAATGGACCATCCCAAATATTCAATAAACCTGAAAGTCTTAAATTTAATCTCACATAATAAATTCGTGAGCATGTTCAAACAATTATTGCAGCGGAAGGGAAAAATCGATTTGCGAAGCAGACATACATTTTTTCAAAATGTACGCTTGCTAAAAAGAAAGATAAGATCCTTGCATTTTCTTGTTAACCGATTGCAACGATCAAAATTCTGAATATTTTTAAATCAAATTCTTAGCGTTGAAGTTTTTTCAATGAAATTTCGACAGGCAAAGGAGCAGTGGTATATGTACATATATTTTTCACAAGTGGAGGCTCTTCTCAATAGTCGGGTATCTGGATGATGTGCTTGTGCTCACAGGAATTAGCTGGTTTCGAATTGCAAAATTTAAATTGTTCGCCAACCGGGTATTTCAGTCGGTTTAATACCGGGGTATCGTTTCCGTCCGATGGAGGTGGAGTCAATGACTATACATACATGTATAGTTGTATTCCCGGTCACAATGTGATTTAGTTTTCAATTCATTTTGCTGTCTACTGATATTTAAATCCCAAAATGGTACTTCAATACACCATATTTACCTAAAAGCGGCTCAAATATACTTTACAAAATTTGTTATTTCATTCTGTAAATGAATAAAACATTATTCGTTATTTCATTGTGTAAACGAGTGCCAATGAGATTAAAGGATTCATTTATAACTAGATAATTCTTCGAATTAAGTAACAAATTCCATAAAATCTAACCAATAACGTCAGTTTTCGTTACTCTGTTTATCAAGATTCATCCGTTCTGTCAACCAATTTATATAAACAACGCCGGCATGCTTGCAAAAAATATATGCTCCACTACGCTGCAGTCTGCCCTGCTGTTTCAACTGTATTTACTGTTATCGGTAGTTTACAAAAATGCATGACCCCGGGTATACACAAACAGTAGCTCGCTCTCTGCTACATTGAAAATTGTTTTCAGTCGAGCACAGTGTGCTTTCTTACGTGGAACGCATCGCAACCTCTACGCTTGATAAACAGATACAGAGTAAACAATTAAATTTTGTAAATCGTCTCGTATAAACAATGTTCCGGACTGATCGAAGTCACAAACATAATTTCTGAGTATTGCGTAAAGAATGTTGCGAAGATCTAAAGCCTGGTGAAATTATTATTGTTCTTAACTGTTGAACATTCTAAATTGACCAACACAAAACCCAGACTTAAATCTTCACCACCTTCACTTAAACAATGGCCAAATATTAAATATATTTCTTGGTTAGTATCTTGGGCTGGTCTAAAATTGACTCAGGACTTTTTAGTCCTTTTTAGTCCTTACCCTACTGTAGGGTAAAGTGCCCAAACATGAACCACTTTTTGTTGATGTCATTTTTTGATTATTTTGGAATGGTCTTTTTCGACCAAAAAATTACCAGTTGTAGATGCAGTTCCTCCCTTGAAAATTCTCGGGTCAAGTTTGTTAAAAAATTAATACAGCTTGGGAAACTTGATTTATAGTTATAGCTATCTATTGAGAGCCTTCAAAACTAACGGGAACCAGAGTCGCCAGATTATGACTTGTGTCCCCACACTAGCTTCCCCTTCTACGACGCTATTCCTCCACGCTTCCGCTCCAGTCCGGTCACGTGCCGCGTTCATGTGACTAATTCGGTACTGGCAGAGAGAGGGTAACTTTTTCCGATCGTTTGGCGACTCTGATCGAAACACCTAATAAACTAAAGTCCAGAAAAGTAGACGTTTGTAATAGTTTGTATACATAGATATACGCGACTGCTATTTCTTCGTTCTTGATGAAAGTTGCATAGACGCACACAAAATCAGGACACTTCCGGCGCATCGCCGCAGCTCGGTTGTTCCTATAGTTCGTTAAATATTGCACACAGCGCATCGAATATATAGATCACTCTTTCACCTATCTCTCGCATGGAAAAAAAACCGTTTCCATCAAAGGTGATAGTTTTTGGAAATCGTCGAATTGAATAAAATACTCCGGAAAATACGTTTCGGCTGTAACGCGGGAAATACTGATGGACGGCCTGGTTGGAAGTGAATGATGATCAGAAAGGAAAACGTATGCACTGCAGATCACGAGCTCGGACTCACTTGATCACTCAAATTGATCCAGTGCTCGAACATTCTGCAGTTTCGAAATTGACGCTGCCCGGTCGAGGGGACGGAAACTTTTCAAATTTCATCATTTTAGCGAACATACGTGTTGACGGATCAAATTACTAGTACGAAGCAAACCCCTGGCCCCCTCCATTACGATTTAGAAATTTTGTTCAACACAGCGGCGAACATCCTGAACTTGATCGAAATTGTTCATCATGAAAATGATACATTTTCTTTTACAGCTGTAGATTTGTCGACCTAATTCACTTCTGCTTTAATTAAACATCCGTCTTTAGAAAATTGTTCAGCAGCTGAACAAATAGAAGCGTAATGCTTTGATGCAGTTCCAAAGAAACGCCGCAAGATTGGTTTATTTTGTATTCATAGTGGGTTTCGCCATTCAGAAAAATAATTCCCTGCGGAGTGTGTTGTTTCATGTTTACTGAAACAACCTCGCACAGAACATTTTTAAGGCACCTCAAACATTAAATGAATTTAAGACCAGTGTTATTATTTCCAGATTATTCAAATGATCAGGAAATGAAAGAATTTTGTATTGTAGTCTAGTTCGAATTGTTCTAAATTTTATCTTTTCATCTTATCAAAACGATGGTTCAACAGAGGACAGAAGCGTATCAAAAAGAAAGTAACGTTATAAAAATTCCCTTTGGTAGAAAAGTTTCTCATTTTTAGTTGGACTCCGCCGCGAATCCCGCCGACTCGGAGATCTGAGGTTTACGTTTCTCCTTGTAGAAAAATATAAGCTATGCAGAATTTTCACGTGAATTCAAAAACAAGTCACTCGTCGGATCGTATTCTGCGTTGAAAATTTGATTAATTATGTTGAAGTATTAAACACTCGGTGACAATGTAGAATGAAAATTCCAATTGTAATGAAACCACTTGCGAAACGATTGGAGGACCATTTAAACGAACAAATAATCGAGTGTCCTGATACGACTCTAAATTTCAGTGGAAATTAAATAACGTTAAATTACTTCAGTTCCCTTTCAGAAATTACTTCTCTTCGGACGTTTTTATTTTATCTCCAATTCAACAATATACTCGTTACAAATTATATAAAAAGCGGTTAAACTTCACCTTTGAACCAATGAATTCCTACATTAAAACTTGGATTTTCGACATTTTCTCGTCAAAGTCTACAGAACTGCATTAAAACAGTTAAGAATTTTTGGTTCCCTGAGGTGAAGTTCAGCCTTAACATATTTTGTAAGAAGCTGAAATTTATCACTTAATAATAATGGTCCTTAAAAAAGTAGAATTGCCAGAAATTGGATACGTAAATGACAAATACTTAAATGAACAGACAAATATCGAGTTACACCGCTTTCGCATTAAAGAGCTCTAAGATGCCTCGTCGGTAGGTTTTCCAACGATGATAAACACTAAAATTAGAATGAAATACAAGTTGCCTTATCACCGCGAGTTGTGAAAGGAGAATGAGGCCAGGATTTAGATCAGCCCTGGTATAGCCGCGGAGCTTGCAGAATGTTTTGTATTCTAAGGTTAAATGCGGCTCAGTAGATGATGCAGAATATAAATATTAACGAGCTGCCATGGAAGAGCGGGCGAACTACCACGGAGGAGTGAATCTCTCTTCCCAGAAAAAGCAGAGCGTAAGAACGATTTTCCTTCGAACGAGCTGCCTCGCCCCACTTGTTTCACGGGCTATCTTACCTGTTCCGTGACAGATATAGAAGACACGCTGTTGCTAAATTGTGTTTTAAGCTGAAACTTTACGCCGTACCCCACTGCAGCTCTCTTGTGGCACCGTTATCCCCGTTAAGTGTCTCGCCATAATGTTCCGCTTTACAAATCGTGAACAAGCGTCGGATGCGCGCAACCCCTTCAATCCGGGATATCCGATCATCAGACAATCATGAATAAACGACTCCGACAGATCATCCCCCACACCCGCATACGAATCTATAAATTTTTCCAATATTTTTCGGACAGATGAAAACGCGAATTTTCAACGAATACGATGGTAAATGTTAAATAAGAAGAAAATGAAAAATTAGGAAAGTTGCGATCTTTTGCTTCACTTGCATTAGTGCGAGTGTCACCGATAAAATCAATCCCTCGCTTGCTCGGTTGACGAACGTGTTTACCGCTTGACTGGATCCGAGGGAGATCCCCTAACGGTGGGGATGAAGTTGTAACAGTTACGGTAGAGATCTTTCCCACAGTTACAGAGAGCTTACAGTACAATCAGCGGACCAAATTGTGTCATGTTTGGGCTCGTTTTAATCAGAAAAATGTCACGGATATGTTGGTAAGAGATTCATAAAAGTATAATTAAAAACAAACAAACTTTGTAATGTATTCAGCATAGATACTCGAGCTCAACTTTCTGGTTATTTTTAGTAATATTGTGTTGTAATATTGTGAAATGTATGTACGATATGCTATATTCTTATCATTGAATCTTTTTCATTCGGCAGATGTATTTCTTCGAAAGATAAACTTCGATGGTTGTGTGTCGCGATAATCAGATGCTTTAAATGTCCGTGTAGTTCTGGGCTACCGACGATTAATTATTATTCATGCGCAGTCTCGACTCTGCGAAACCTCCTTTCCCGCAAATTATAATATTTAGATCGTAACTGTATGACCCAATTCGAATATATTTCGTAGTACGTAATCTACGTCGAGTCCACTACGATTTTCAGTATGTAGGAATTGATCAGTCCACTTATGGTTTCAAGTGTCAAGTGTCGTCCGACGTCGATTTTGTATCGTGCATAAATTAATTACATGCTTCAAGTCTAAAAATATAAATTTATTAAAATGGTCCATACGGAAACTATGACCACACTCATTACCTATGTATGTCTTAATGGTAGGTACACCAAAGAGCCATTTCCATTAAACTGTAGCCAATGAGCTAATTGCGCTTTCTGATTCCGCATCGAGAAATTAATGTGACTTAATTGAAAGCGATATTGCGCGCACTTGTGTTTCAATTATTTAGAAAATGCATTTGATTTTCGCTGATGTATTACTTGAATAGTTGCAAAGTGGCGGTTCTAAAGATTCCAAACGTATAATTAGTACATTTTCCACAGGAAATTTCACACGATTCATCTGGAGAGATATGAAAACAGAAACGAAGCGTCAGTTTTATCGACTGGTATTATTGATCGCCTAGAATTAATAAATAGCGCACAGTGAAGCCGAAGAAAACATTATTCGAAGACAGACAGCGAGCAGCCCTCGTGAAAATGTCGCGAGAACGGTTCTTCGGCCTTAAAACTATCGTTTAATTCGTCGAAACGGCGGTATTCGTTTCCCCGGGGGCCGTTCGCACGAGGCAGCAATGCATTAATAGAATTTTTAATTAAAATGCGCCGTAATTGTTCCGTGGCAAGCGAAAGTATACTACTGGGAGCGCGAACAACAAAATCGGCCGCGTGTGCGTCCGCGTGCATACGTGTTCATGTTTGTGTTTCGTGCATGGTGCTCTGGTGAAAAGGTGCGACGTCAGGTGCAGAAGTGTGGGGGCAGTGGTAGGCCGCGACGGGAAGACCCGGAAGGGAGTTTATAGATAGAGAGTTTATTACCTGAATCTGATTACGACAGTCGTAGGGGATTTAATCTCGCGACAATTCCCGACCGTTGCGGGTGCATGGCTTAAATTTGAATACGTCGTTATCGTTGTTGTTGACGTTGCCCGGTCATTGTTCCGTCAGATCGTCGTGCCCGCTCCCGCGGAATGTAAATTTTTCATTACACTGGAAACTTCGTCATCGTAGCCTGGGGAACTCTATTTCTCACGCTTCAGACTCGTGGCATCCGCTTTTTGCTTACGACACTTCCGTCACCATGTAATTGCGCGTCGCACAGCGCTTCGAAATCCCTGAATTCCGGAAAAAATACGGAAAACATCACGTTCGAAGTCCAACTTGAATAAAAATATCCCGGGGGTTTCTTGGTCGCCGATTATATTGGCGATATAGATTGCATAAGTCCGTGCCCGATTTGAGAATAAAATCCAATGGTTAAATTAGGAAGAGTACAACTTTATTAATCAATTATATAGTGACCATTCTTTTCTACAATTAGCAAAGCATGGTGATTATGTATATCATTTTTTTACACTCAACCGTGCAGTACAGTTTGCGGCATCTATGAAAATCGGGCACGAACTTAAGCAAGCATCTGTTGATCTAGTATATGTCACGTTAAAGATAACTTGAATTTTAATAATACACTATCCTTATACCTTTCATTTTCCTTGAAAGGGGTAATTTCCGGAGACGATTTTCGCAAAGGAAAAAGTTACTTCAAATGACGGCAGGACTTTCAAGGAAATACAACAGTTTTGAGACACCCTGTATCTCGATGATAATATAATTGTGCTACGTAGTTGTTCAATTTCACTGATGATTAAAATACCATTCAATTTAATAGGACGAAGCCCATGACTTCCAAGCTAATATCTATAATTAACTTTCGACCGATGGTGTGCGATATTTATACTGTTATAAATCGTGTTATCGCGGGTTTTATTAAGCGATACTTTTCAGGTTCGTGCTTTTTTCTTCGTGCAGATCGAGCGATATCAATTTTCCGTTGCACGCGAACGATTGCAATTGGTAACAATGAATTTGTTGGAATTAATAAAAATTAATATATGTTCCGCAGCACTCGGTGTGTAATTGGAAATTGGACTGAAATTTGGCCGTTTTAGAATCGATGGCTGTAGAATATCGTTGAAGTTTTAAAAAGTAATTTCCGATTTGGCGGACTTCCTGTGCCAATTATCCGAGGGTCTCTTCGTTTTTTTCTTTACATTTTAATTTGAGCCCAGCTCATTGAACCAATATCAGAAAAGTTTCCATTTTCCTTGTAATTGATTCACGGTGCGAAGTTTGACTTGCTCCGTTCGAAAAGGGCCGACAAGTTACACACACTTTGAAATGTATATGCAATCATTTAGAAATGTGAATCTATTCTTATAAACTGTCGACGCAGTGCCCGGGATTTATTAATCTCCAGACACTCGCGAGCTTTCGAAATCGACACGACGTCGACCTTAAATCAATCTTATGAAATTTCATACAAATGAATTGTAAAATGGTTGCAGACATTTTCCTGTGAGATTTTGCGATGCATTTTTCAAATAACGAATCGAGTTAATTACTATTTATTCATAAATGATCGTAACATGCATAAAGGAAAATGGGACATTGAGAATTGAAGAAAAATATTCATATCACTCCAATTGTCTAGAAAAATATATGTCGATCGATACCAACTTTATTACGAAATTGCAAATGAATGTAACAAAACTAGCAAGTATTCGAGCAAACGTTCTGCAAAATGTTCAAAGCTTTAATTATCATTTACAACGCACAATTAGAATAATAGATGAGAATTTATAATTCTCACCGTAATTTAGCAATTGTTTCGAACACATTACTTCGATGAATTATTTCAAAAACAAGCACAGACGTATTGTCCTATTACATGTTTTCGATCATTTGCATTATTACAGTGTGTCAACGTGCCTTAAAATTTTCATTTTCATGAAAGGAGTTTCCATTTTCATAGAGGAGTAAAATTTTATCTCTCAGCAAAAAACAGCCTACAACAACACTGAATGTTTTAAATCATTTTTATCTCGCTGTTCTTGAATTTGAAATACCAGCCATCGACTACAATTTTACAAGTTTGTTCTTCTATTTCTCGCACAGAAACGGACGAGAGTACATTTTACCATGGTGGTATCTCCGAAAATGAAACCCGAAAAATACCCTCGAATTTTTTTAACATTGTATTCCAGCAACAAAAATATTTCGAGGACTCGACAGAAACTATGAAACTATGAAGTCCATAAAGTATAATATTTATTTACATGTGTCGTTGCAATGATAAAGAAACTTGTTTACCGTTTCGAAAAATTTGTGCTCGAACTTTATGTTTCATTTGGGACCGTAGTTGTACCTATGGAATTTTTATGGGAATAAATGTTACGAATAAATGGGAATGAATGTTCAGAACATGTTCTGATGGAACAGATATTTAAAAATCTGTATAACAATGTTTTATGGAAACTAGTAGTTTTCGAACGTTTATTAAAAATGGTTTCGTAACGAATACACCTCTAAACAATGAATTACGCACGTGAATATTAAAAATGATAGATTGAATGCTATTCAGTATTTATTGAGAACTTTGTCAATAATATTGATAAACAGAATACCTGTACTTCATATTTTGGGTCATTGGAATTTCTAGACGAGCAAATGATGCACATGAATGTTAGATGTAACGCAATCGATATTGCCGGTTGCGTAAATAACAGTTTATGTGTTCAGCTATACAGACTGGCGACAATTGAGCAATTTATTTCGTTAAAGATGGAAGGAGTAGTTTTATCCAAATGATTCCACAAAACACTTATTTCGAAGAGAATAACAGTTTTTAAGGGATCAGTGTTTAGATAGCCACATATAAATATTAATAGAGGGGTAAAAGTCTCTCTCCCTCTGCCAGTACCGGATTAGTCACGTGACGGAAAGGTGGGGTATTAGCATCGTAGAAGGGGAAGGTAGAGTGGGGTGACAAGTTTTAATCTGGTGACTCTGGTTCAAAACATTTTTAAAGGTCCACTGATTGGGACAAAAATCCTCCTTTTTATTGCAATTACATTATTGTTAAATATAAACATATCTAACTTGAAGAAAAAAATTCGAATGAGACGAAAGAGTTTGAAAATCACTATAAATTTTTAATGTATCGAATTAAAATTGAATAATTCGTTAATTAGTTCACGAATTAACCGGCGCAGTAATTGGGACAAGTACCCAATACATTGTCTTTTTGTCTAGGCGAGGTTTTGCCCGAGCACCGTAATATCCAAGAGCGGCTATGCGCAAGATAACTATACCATTCAATTTTTTCCCGTGGAAGTTTTTGCTTCGCCCCGACCATACTCGAAACGGAACTTGTCCCAATTGCGGCTCTCGTGCAGCTCGGGTTGGAACCAAAAAAATCAAACGGACCAGCGCAGCGTAGCGCAGCAGTGTGGTCGATTGCTTAACGATCCAGAAAGCTAAACAGCGATCGACGTGGACAGAGTCCAACCGAAATGGGAACCATCTCGCGTAAAGAAGAAGTCGAGCGATTTTTCGATGCGCTAAGATCGGGATAAGCCGGCTCCCGGGATTGACCCATCAACCGATCCGAGCCTTAATTGTTCGTGAAATGAATTAACGGCTCGCATGCGATGCACTTTAACTTATTCGCCGTCAGCGTTTACCTATCTAGCCTCTGCAGCCGGTGTAAAATATGTTGCTTCAGCATGAACAACTTCTCATCAATGCGGTGGCAGCGCGCCTTGCCTCGCCTCTCGCCTCGCCTAACCCAGCTACCAGACCGACCCCACCCAACCCACGCAATTTACTAATGAATATCGAAGTCTGTTGTTCATTGGCAAATCCGATTTGGCGTCAAGGAACTTGCGAAGCACGAGACCGAAACGCGAATATTCAAGGAGAAAAGTTTCGTCGTTGTATCGCAATCAACCACCCACCTCTTCGTTCTCGAATCCCACTGCGCACCCGCCTTCCGCTGGGCTACATGGTTTCCTGGAGCAAAACGCTAAAACAAGATTATGTAATAGCACCGATAATCGTCTCGTTTCGAAGGGGCCAACTCGTGGAAACCCTTTGCCAAATGGCGTTTATTGTGTATCCGGAATTCACGATCGGGGACCAGAGTTACTGTCGCGGAGGATGCCAGTCCTACGGAAACTTCTTTGCTTTTGTTTTCAAGGCTTTGTGTTTCAATGTAATGGGAAGTTCTGACACTCTTTTGCAGCGTAAATGTAGTTTTTAAAAATTTGAATTTATGCATTAATTGAGATTTAGAGTATAAGATTTAGCAGGAAAAAGTCATGGGAACAAATTCGAAAGGCTCAAAAGAATAATGCAACTTAACCAATATCCTATGTCTATTAGTGATCAAGGTATTAGGTATTAGTGATCAAAACTTGAGGGATTTTACTTGGTGGTCCTTAAGAAGGGGTCATATATCCTCCAAAGGATAAATAGATTCATCAATTATATGTGTATATATAAAATTATGTTTCGTCGAAACATCAGTATATCTATCTCATGGAATAATCATGTCTGTGAATAATAAATGAACACGCTCGAGATGCTGGTAGGTGATCCGAGAACTCCTAGCATAAGGAGTTAATGTTCAGAAACTGAAATCCGCTAAATATCCCGAGCTAGATAATCTGTTCTAATATTATACCTGCCATTCGACGGATCCGCTGTGCTGATAATACTCCATAAAATTACCTTAACACGTATCAACGATAAGTGGTATCGTTTCGGCTCCAGAAATCGATGTTTCGAAGAACCTCTCTGAAGCAGTTTCATCGAAACGCAATGGTTACAACCTCCTCGAAGTATTTATAAAACGTAAGCACTCGGACCTCTCGAAATGTTTTTCAGGAGTAGCCTGATCGCTCAGGGATCACGTCCGACCGGTGAAATCAGCCGGGTAGATTTCGCGGGTCTCATCAGCCACATAATTATCCAATTTCGTTGAACGATGTGCCCGGCTGTTTGACACGGGAACTGTGTCAACGTCGTCACGTCGTTCGGTATTGTACCTGCGGTCGCTGATAGACGTCGTAACCATAATCTATAAGGTCCTAAGAATATGCCACGAACGTGGCGCTGGCTAATTAACATCGGAATGGGCAGGGAAGAGCGGGCGGCAGGTGCGTTTTCATTGCTGCGGCAATAAATTCAGGAAGCAGATAAGCGCTTATCGCGGTCTTTCGCCAGCACCTATCCGCAGGAGAACGGTTTCTCTATCCTCGGAACGGACACGGTGGACAAGGACAACACAGGGCACCCACCCACCTGATAAATGACTCATCGATCAGCGCGTCCGACGCCGCTGACAATGAGATTGTATAGATCGAAAGCCGGCCACCACCGGCAAAAACGTCGATTTGATACGGAACGTCAATGCTCGCTGCTGACCATGACCGTCCACGGATTACCGATTGTCAATTTTATTTAAAAGTCCACCTGTCCCGGCTGCCTAATATCGGCGTTTCATTCGATACACCTTACAACTGACGGATTACCTTCGACGCTTTAACCAATCTGGCGTCTATCAGCGTCGACCAACGAACCGTTTCGCAGAAACATCTCCTAGGGTCTGTAGAAGTTTTATAATGCCCTTCATTCGTCAGTTCACGCCTTTTTACAACTGGTAAATGCTCAACTGCTTCTTGTTTTCATTTTGTGATTGCTTTTTTCAGGTCATAAAACAAGTTTGTTAGACATCGTGACATTTTACATCATTTAAAATGATGAAACTTGTTTAAAAGTGGACCAAGTGACTTGAATTTTGTCGAGAACTTGAGTGAATCAGTTTACCGAACGATGTGTACGAAAAAATTTGGGAAAATTGTAGTTGCCAGGAATTGCAAAAAAAAAATTAAATACTGATTTTACAACTTTTTTATCGGAACCTGTGATGAACATTTAAAAAATTAATTGCGCAAATATATGTGAATATTGAATTGTGTGTCATCATCTCATTTAGTCACCAAATTCTTGGTGACAGAAAATAATTGTCTGTCGGGCGCGGGACTCTGAAAACGTTTATTGAACAGCTTCACAATATCGCTAGAAGCGTTAACATTCTGAAATGCGAGGGGAAAAGTAATATCCAAATCCCTTAAATGGAGGATTATAGGATTAAAGGATTATTACAATAACATACGCAAGAGTACCTTTTGTTGGATTTGTGAGTGAACCGTTTTAGCAGAAATCGCAATACGACTTCAAAAATATCAACGATAAAGTCACATCCGGTATGATTCGAAAATCTGAAATAGACCGTTCATTAAATTAATATTACGGGGACGTGGAGTATATTCGAATTGTAACCATTCTTATATAATCAGATTTAAACGTGAAACTGCAGTTATAGATTTCTTTTAGAACGGAAGCACAATTCGGGAATATGAAAATGATCGTATTAAACGAAGCAGACAATGTGATCCAACTGGAACAAATTCGATCATTCCTTGCAATTAATTCAATCAATTAAAATCCAAAGAATCCTCCCAATAATTTAATTTGTAATTCCTTCCACTCGTTAAGAGTCAGTCACCTTAATAAAAATTTGTTTGACACGAGAGGATATCTAGCACACGATCATAAAAATTTCATAAGGATACTTTGAAATCGATTGAACTTTTTCAAAATAGAATGCCGCGTTCCCAATGTTCACATTTCGTCAGGTAAGGAATAGCGCGTTTAACAACGTACCCTAACGTAACCGTAAGGAAGTTCATAGCCAAGTTAGTGCATGCGAAAACATGATGGAAACTGTCGTTTTACACGTTGTCTGCATCAAATGGCAGCAGTTACTGCCGTAACTAAACTCCCGTACGTTGTTTGTTTCATAACTACTGCAAGATGATTCTAAGCCGGCGTCAGAAAATTTATAAGCCTAATTTGTCTGGCAAAGCTGACGTGCACGTAGGTTGCTCATAGTTGATACGGAAAGTAGAACGACTCCGATTCGAAGTCATCTAAAGGTGTACGTTCTTGTGCAATATTCATCGACTGCACTGGAGCAGATGTCTTAGTATTTAATTCTGATATTTCATGTGAAATCAAAATTGTGACATCGATCATATACATTTGATATTAAACGTGAAACTTCTTCAAGGTATAAAATAGAAGCTGCAAAATTAGAGATGCACAGCTTGAAATCAATGATCGTAATTGTATACAAGCTTTTCATTATTAAACGGCGGAAACATTCAGTTTTAAGAATTAATCTGAAAATCTATCGAAAGATCTGGAAGTGGTGGTACCGGCAGCGGAAATTTAATTTTCTTTTTAAAAAATCACTTCTATTATTAATGACTAAAAATAAAAAATGCATCTGTATGCATTTGTCGCTCCTGAGAGTTTCCAAAAAGTTACCACTGGGAATAAAATTATATTTGACTCCACTTTTTCTTAAAGCACGTTCACAAAACTAAATCGACACTGGTATCGGAAATCCGGAATTTTTCTGCTCGTTAATTTCTGCAGTTCCCTCCGAGAACACGTGGAAAGAGAAAAATTGATTTTTGAACGGGCATAAGCTCTCGACGACTATCCAGCGTAGCTCCGCGGATTTCTCACGTCCAATCCTTTTAGCTTCTAACAGTAATGGCACCTCTTATGTAAACTTTGTTCGGCTTCTATCAGCACTAAGTATGCATAGCTCAAATCTGCTTGCCGGGGTGAGTTAATCGAGGTTTTAAGGATTCGAAAATAGAACTGTGAATGGTAAAAGGGTTCCCGTTTTGCATCGGTGCATCGATCTTTCCGCTGCTGCTCGGGAAGTTTCCGGTATCGGTCGGGCCGTATTCGCACGCACCGGCCCGTTTTCCTTTTGAAAAAGCCGTGCTTTGCTTTCACCTCGCAGCGACTCTAAACTTTGTTTCGATTCATATTACTAGGAAATTTTGGCCTCCGGCGACGATGGTACACATCTTCCTTCCGCGAACGGAAGGTAACTTCGTTGATCGGCCAACATGTTGACACGGCGCGACGCCGTCATAAATAGAATATCGATTCGAGTTTTCGCGGCGCTGCACAGTGCGTTCACAATCGACAAAAATCAACTTTCATGTGTTGACACTTGAAACCTTCATAAAAGTGCTCCTAAGTATCTGTTACGATGGTAAATAATGATATTCAAACCAATACACAAGTATCCACTATGGATACTTCGCCTGCACGTGAAAAATTTCTATAAAAATTCATTTACCAATTGTGCTAGTGGGTTAAACTTTACCTCCGGAAACCAAAAATTATTATCTCTTTAAAATGTAACCCTGTAGATTTTGGCGGCAGAATGCCGAAAATCGAAGTTTTAATCTTAGGAATTCACTGGTTCAAAAGTTATGCGTGTTTAAATTTCAACGATTTTCACCAACCACACGAACCTATCCCAGACCAACCTTCCGCTCATTGGACGATGTCCAAGTACATACCAATATGGCGGCGCCCTTACCCGTCAAAAATGGTTAAAATAGCTCAATTTTATACACACATAACTTTTGAATCACTTCTCGTCAAAATCTATAAAACTTCGTTAAAGAATCTAAATAATGTTGTTTTCCTGAGATGAAGTTCAAGACTTTTGAAACTTGTACTTTCATTAAATGTGTACAGAAACATTTTACACGGCATATAGAAGGATAGTATAAATACACTGCTCGATAGCGGCACACTGGATCTCTATATTTCGGATATATGTATAAACCAAAATGTTCTAGTACTAATATGTCAAACAAATATGATTATTGTGTACTTTCTTCTATATCCCACAACTTTTGTCGGAAATATCTTTTCGTGTCACCTATAACTATCGAGTAATGGAATTTGCTGTTTCGCTCCGCGTCAGAGCGCGAAGGAATTCAACAGTAGGAACGCGACAAAAGGAAAAATCGGGATAAAAGTGTCTAACGTAACGTACATACATACGTTCCCGCACGTGATAAAACAGTGCGAATCGCGGAACAACGGTACGCGACGTTTCAATATTTATTCGGTGTCCATCGGACATGTATTTTATGCCCGCGCGATGTAAACTCAAATTGTTTTCACTGAACGGTTAAAATGCAAATTCGAAAAGCATGATTCTAGGTTTCAAATATGCTCGGTCAAATATTAAGTTGGCGACTAAATTCGCGATCTTTTCTTGAACAGAATTATGAGTTTAGCACTTATATATTATACTTATAACTAGACTGCGGATTTTATTTAAACGTGAAATAGTAGAAAGCAAATGGGATTTAACCGGTACATTATTACCAATTTATTAAAATGATGAAAGTGATAACCAAATTTTTATATGGCCCCTTTACCTTGTAAATGATGGCATATTTATGGTTAGAATATGTTGTAATAGAGTTGTAGAGAGAAAAATTGGATTCGATTTGAATATCTGCTTTTTACGACTCCACTTCTCCATGCAGTTTTACTGTAAAGGCATTTATTAAAAAAGCGAAGCAGTAGAAAAAAATAGTCCTTCCCGTTCGATTCGAATTTTTTCTATACAGATTTGTTCTACCTTCGTCCGAACTCGAGATTTCCAGATTTAATTGAAAGGCGTGTAAAACAAAAATCAAGTAAAAATAATTTTGCTTAAAATATTTAACGCGCTTTTAATCAAAACTAATTCTGTCTTGTATGTATGAAAATACCTTAATTTATATTTTCTGCGAGAACAGAAAATAAAATTACTTTCACGCTTTTAATTCTGTTTTATTTTAATAATGTTTTATATTATGACACCTTTATTGTAGCAGGTAGTATTTAAATTTATTTTAACAAATGTTTATTACTTGATTTTTTAAAAATTGAAAAGAAAAACATTATCTTCCTTTTATTATTATTTAAACGTTAGGGTAAGGGCAGACTTACGATAAATATGGTATTTGTTTTCCAGCCAGCAAATTATTAACGACAAAGTAGCTCCGATGAGCACAGTTGCGAAAGAAATCGTAAGCCAAGGGGTTAACGGAGCACAAATACAGCTTATTGATCGTAAATGTACCAACAACAAGAATGAAGCTTGTATATCTGGTCTGTTTTTGTTATCTCTATGCGTTAAGATGCATAATACGAATGTTGTTCGACTACATGCAGCTTGTTTTAATGCAGTTGACTTAAAACCTGATATCATTCGTATCCTCCATCATTCACTGGATTCTAGTTAATTAATGTCGAAATCGTACACACGTCGTTGAAAAATTGACGACCTTAATTTAGAGAATTAAAAAACATAACGCAATGTATTATTCAAGGACCTGACAGCTTGCAAAACGTATTACCATCGGAATTATTAAGTGCAATATTAGTAGTGAAAGACTAGGGCTAATTATATCATTTTTGTGTAAGATGCGTTTCCAATTTAAGTAATTTTCTGTAATGTTGGAACTTCTTTTTTAGAGTGGCTAAAACTATTGAAAGCAGACTTCCTACAGAATTTTTTAAAATTCGAGAAATTGACATCGCCATGAGCGTTCGATCGACTGGAAGCCATTCACTCGGGATTTCAGGATATGTTGGTATTAACAATATCTTTTTAGAAACTTCGTGAAAAAATTATCCCCATTATTGCTTTCTTTTTATTATTTTTCATGAAACTTCTACCAACACATTCGTGACATTTCTCTGATTAAAATGACACCAAACACGATATAATTTGAATCATATTTACATATTTCATTCACGAACGTGTCTTCTACACGGTATCTGTGAAAAATGTTTGTCCCACGTATAGAAAGATTGTCATTATACATAGATCATTATATCATTATCAGTTTAATCAGAGAATCGTTACGAAAATTATCATACAGGATTCATAACAAAACAATCAAAAAAGTTTCACCGACTGTTTTGATCGCTCGGCTCGTTGCTGGCGGTGGAAGGTAAAGGAATCTCGAGGAATTGTTTCCTATACGATATCTGTGCAGTTTCGGACCCGGGGTCTTCACTTATATCGCGACAATACAGTATGTATGTAATAGAAAGTTGGTCCGGCACGGAACGCGTTAAGAACACTGTTAGACCATTGCCGGTCAGTAAAGTGTTCGGCAATATCCCTAGTTGGTTGACAGAACGAGTGGTTCGATCACGTCGGAATGATTCACTAACTGTTCGAAGGTTCCAATATGAATTTGCAGTCATTGATTACAGGGTGGGTCGAAACCCACGGAACACAATTAGTTCATTGACAGCCTAGAATGCTTAGAACCTCGAACGGATTAGGATCAAAGCCAGGAGTTCTGTTTCGGTGGCGGGGGCTCCCTTTAACATCATCAGATTTGCGAATTGTTCCCTCTGTCGATTGTATCCTTTCCCGTTCTCGTATCACAGTCATTCAAGGAGTGACTCTCGACCTCCCGGCACGGAGACCTTATCAAAGCGAGACTTCGTGCCTCGCTCCGTTAGTCAATATATTCACTAATTAATCTGATTTGCCTCGCCGATACACGGTTCGGCCGCGGATCTCTGTCAACATGCGCGCACACGCATTTCCAGCCTTCTGTCGTCACGAACTTATGCTTAATCAATTCCCGTGCTGCCGTGCCACGCCATCCGTCAGCCTTGGGTTAATGTACGGTGAACAGCGATGGCGAGACCTTCATGTTGCCACTCCACAATAATACTGCCACTTCCGAACCCTTTCAGTCGATCAAGATGTGACACTCACGGAAAGAAATACTTCACTCGAAATTTTAGAACATAGTCGACCGCATTACTAAAACTCGCTTCACCGGCAACATCGAATCACTAGCATTGGGTTGGTGCAAAAATATCTGCGGCTTTTCTTCTTGAATTTTAAAGCTACGGCGAGAGACAAACATTTTGGCACAGTCCGAAATTCTATGTTCGCTTAAGTCCGATTATAATCACTAGACTGCGGACTTGATGCATTTATGATGAAAATGGATACGCACAATTCAAAGCAGTGGTCATATTAAAAAGATTTAAGGTCATCAGTGCATTACTTTCAATTAGATAAGATAGCTAAGAGAATGAAAAATTGTTTATTTGGCTCCTGTGTCTTGGAATCAATGCAAACATTTTTTATTTCGCATAAAGATCCGAAGTATAATGATTACAAACGTTGTTGTAAGTAGACAGCGGATCTTAATGTAAAATATATATATTGTCTACCTGAATTCCAACAAACTGGAGTGAAATAGAAAATCATTTTCGTTCTTAATATGTTTAACAGATTGAAAATAATATAACAGTATGTTTAAATTCTTCTAATGTTTTTATTGTTTTAAATTACACTTACTCATTTTGTCATAAATGCATAAAATCCGCTGTCCAGTTCTTGTTTTGCAAAAACAAGTATGGTATATTGAAATAATCATATTTTTATTAACGATAACACATAAAACATGTTAAATAAATAAACGGAGTCGTTATAAGCGGAATGAAATCCATGATAATTTAATATGATATGGGAACCAAACTTAACGCTACGTTTACGGGACCCGTCAAACTGACGGATTCTAAATATTTTAATTCACGATTATCGAGATCGTAAAGATACGTCCACGAAGAGTTATTCGATTTTTAATGCTACAGAATTTCGATCATAATTATGTTCGATCATTCGAACATGGCTGGTTTGAATTTTCCATTATTAGATTACATATTACGTATACGCGCCTGTCAAACACAAGCCAGCATAGTTGATGTTAACACTGTATACCAGTATGGAAGGTAATGATCAAGTATTTTCAACGGATGGCGATAATGCGATACTATGCAATTTAGATAATATATCATGATGTACAAACTGTGATGCAAGCGACATGTGTATGCTATAATGTATGAAATATGTGTGAAGGAATAATTGAAAGTATTGAAATTTAGTTTGCCAACCCAGACAGATACATAAGAAAAATAGAAATATGAGTGAGTCTACTAAGTTATTGGTAATAACTAGACTGCGGATTTTATGCATTTATGACAAAAATGGGTAAGCACAATTTAAAGCAGTGGACATATTAAAAAGATTCAAAGACATCTTGGTATTGGCGTATTGGTTTCAGCTTAATCAGATAATTAAAAGAAGAAATGCGAACATTTTTTATTTTGCATGAAGATCCGCAGTCTAGTAATAACTAATGTAAATCTCTTTTCTTAGTTTTGGAAATACAAGAATATAACCATAACTAGATTGCAGGTCTTTCTGCGAAATGAAAATTTTCCAAGTCAACTTTGAGCAACAGAAATGAAATAAAAAGAAGATTGTCGTGGAACATGTAGAAAAACATGGCCACAGAAAAGTAAAAAATTCTCTGAAAATCCTGCTAGACGTTATAATGTCCAGTAACGATATTCACAAAATTAATTTGATTTTGTTAACGTGAAATACAAATTGGTCGTCACACATGTGCAACGCCGGGAGTGACCGTGTTAATTATTTTCACGCGAATCTCCCCGAAAATATTGAACAGATAAAATCGAATTTGCACAAGAGACAAATCACAAACGAGAATTCATTTCCTAGACAAAAAGGTTAATCGAGACACAGCGTGGGAAACGTTCGGAAAATTCCGGACGTTCTAATATTCCAACTGAAACTACGAATGTCCGGAGGTGATGTTGAAACATGTGACCCAGATTGAATAAATTGAGATAAATTTTGACAGGTGCTACAGCATTAAGTGTGTCGATATAGACTGCGCTGGATTTACAGACAGAATCGTAATACAGAGAATAATTAATAGAAGAAGTAAAGAACGCAGTATTTTAATGGTTTAAGTAGCATTACCGTCGCATTCACGCTAGATCAATTTCAAAATGTTACAGTTTACATGTCCCATCGATAGATGACCGGGTAATTTGAAACATACAGGCTTTCGATAATTAGTAGTCGGCTAATTAATTGTAGGAGCACTCAGGCTACATTATTGTCTCCCTTAGACACAATTGCGTCATAGGCAGTGCAGTCAGTCGCAGCACTTAAAGCAGCGATCTTCTTAAATAATTAAATCAATATTCGACATACACCAGAATTATAGTAAATGCTGCTTCAACTTTGTTTTTTAAATGGAATCGTATCTTTTTCATGCACTACTTGATGCTACTCGTTATTCAAAAAATTATTAGTTCAAAAGATATTTTCATTTTAATCGAAAGTACATTATAAATTTCGTTTTAATTTAAAAGTACGTAACCAACAAAGGTCATAGTAGGTACATACGGTAACTAGAACCAGAATGCTTTTCTCTCTCTACCTGAATAAATAAATTTCTCTGTGATTCTGGCTCGCATAAAAGAGTCCCCGAATATGGTAATCTGAATAAATATCGTCCTCGAATATCAGAGTTTAGTGTACACTATAAATCGCCCAGATAAAATCGCCTTAGAATTACCTCGCTGATGTGAACACTTCTAACTGTTTGAAAATTAGGTTATAATGCTAGTCGGTTACTTTCCATAATTCGCGAAATATCACGTCGCCGCAAGGAGGCGTTATCAAGTACTTTTGCAACGGGTTGCCAAACTTCATTTTCACCCGCAGGTAGTTCCCGGAGAGCTAACGTGATCGAGATATCATAAGATCTTGGATCCGTCGTTCACGGTTTTGAACGAAATTTTCCTCGACGCAGCTCGCTCAATGATTAACAGAACATAATTACGAGTAGACCACTTGAATCGCAACGAACTGGAGCAAAACAAAAATTAATTAACTATCTTAATAATCATGAATTCTTAATAAATCTTCGTTAAAAAGTGAAAATAATAAAAATTATATGAGTTATATTTTTTTATAAAGTGTGCTGTGGAAAACGAAACAAGATAATGAAGTTGTATATTAATCAGTATGAATGTAGTTATTGTTCGATCCAGAAAAGAAATAGACAATCTTTATTGAACTTTCAAACCAAATTACCGGTTTCTTAGACATTTTGCGGCCTCTAGCAGGATAGAAAAATTAGACAAAATTTTGTTTCATGTGATTAACTACGTTAATTTTGCGAATTCAAGATTCAACGACACTTGTACTGTAAGAAAATGGAAAAAAATCAATGTTTCGAAAATGAAAAACCAGAGTATCACCTTAATGTTTGCAGACGGATAGTTCCCAGAGAACTATCGTGAGCGAGATATCATAAGTTCACGGCTCCGTTGTTCACGGCTCTGAACGAGATTTTCCTGGGCACGGCTCGTTCCTCGGGGGGACAATTTTTCGGCGAGAGTGTAACCGGAATCGAGTTTTGAAGTAATTGAACCGCTAAACGTGGCTCCGCCCGAATTTCAAGGGGGATCGGCCATTGTTATTCTGCGGGCGAGCACAATGCCTCGCCCGTTATCGAGGAATTAGGCGGTGGCACGAGAAATTGAACAACAGGATTTCTCAGCTGCCGGTGATAAAATAATTCAGAAAAGATCACGGCTCGCGGCCCCAGGATCCTAGAGACAGAACCAACCGCCGATTGTCTTAATTCGCGAGGCTCAAAAGATTTCCGGTTCCATAAGTTCGACCGCGGAGTTAATCGGGTCACTGGAGGAAGACCATAGGGACATAGAAAAAGCTTAGCGAAATACATGTATAGCTACCGCCTCGGAATGGTTAGTATATAAAGTTTCCATATAACTCTGGATTTCACATAAGCTTATGTAATACCAGTGGAAACGAAAAGGATTTAATTACCCACTACATTTCCGATTCTCGAAAAATTGTCCGACCGACAATTTCGTTGAAAAACATAGGACAATAACAAACCAGCAATAACAAGTTCGCTTTCAGAATTCATCGACAATTTTTGCCAGAGTTATTTTTGGAAAATTTTTCTCACGATTGAATCTACCTTCTCTGTGCAACAGAGAAATCTAAAAATTATATGTTAAATATCTTCGTAAAAAATGAGCATTGGCAAGAAAGCTCGGACACGTGTCTGCTTGTTTTGTCTCTAGAATCGTCACAAAAAGTTTCATTAATATCGGCGACGGCACAGGGCTCTCCTTGTTAAGAGGAACCTGGAGCCTGAAATAAGCTATACACGCGTCTTGAAAAATATGTCTGCCGATCTATTTAAAGAACAATTCATGCGAAACTTCTATGACTCGGGAATGAGGGAACTGAACTTTTTGATATGCTAAAACGAGCGTATGGAGATTATTATTGATCCAGCAAACGAAGGCTTGACATCCGAAAATTGATTTCCGAAAATAACTGTTTAAAACCGTTATATAAATATTCTGTTTGGAATAGTTACGAAGAGCATTTATTTGTAGTTACTGTTACGAGGAACCAGCTAGCTAATATCTGTTTTGATCACAGTATTTATTTCGGTCCTTTGTAACAGAAACGAAATTGCAAGGATATTAAGAGAAAGCGAGAATATTTTTACTTTCTTAAAACTGATTTAAAATTGACTGATGTTCCCTATAATTGAGCTGGAAAATATTTATTTCGCACTGCGATCTAATTATAACAATTTTCAAGCATTGAAAACAACCATGGGTGAAGAGGCTAAAGAAGAAAGAGGAAGAAAATTGTACCCAAATTTTTCGCAAATTTTAGGGTGACCGTTTTTGATTGTCCTCCATATTCATCCGTCTTAGCTCCGTCGGACTCGTTTTCAATTCCAAAGATCAAAACGTCATGCAGGGAGGACTGCGTTGGAACAATCAAACGGGAAACGACGAGTTCTGAACAGCGTTATACAAGAAGATTTCCAACGCTGTCGTGAGAAATGGAAACGCTGCTGGAGCGAGTGTATACATTCGGAAGAGGGAGTACTTTGAAGAGAATACCATCGACTTTGAAGAAAATTGAAGCAACGAATTTGCTTGATGAGATTCTACGAACGGAGTAGTATTTTACGGTGCTGCGCAGCTTTAGCGGGATGATTTACATGCAACATTATCGAGTGAGTCGTTTCAGTGTAATTATCGGTTCACAACGTCGTCGTCGTCGTCGTCTGGCCGCGTTTGAATTTCGAATGCAAGGGCAGCGTTTAAGCTCGACCCGGGGACACGGTATTTGTCCGACAACGACATAATTATCGCCAGTTTAAAATTCTGCCCGTGACTGGTCCGTCGCCGGTGCATTCTTTAGATATTTCCCCGGACGCTGCACGCGCCCGGTGCAAGGTGCAATGCACCGCACGTAAGCTGCGCGTCGACCAACTTCATCTTGGCCCGGCTGCATCCGCGATGGGACTTCCTCCCGCCCCGCTACAAAACCCGGCGTAGAAATCACGCCGGCTCAGATTGTTTTCCAATTTGGCCGGATATTATTTATAGGACTGCCCCGCGACCGAGCCGCTTGGCATGGGACCCTATTGAATTCCGATAGCCCTTAAGACGACGGATAAAATGTTATGTCCCCGCGATTTCTTTCGGATAACAACCGGCAGCACGAGATCTTCGCTCCTCCAATATAAACATTTGTACTTCCTCTCTATGGTCATTCCGCTTGAAACCAGAAAATAAAACAGCACGAGACAGAACCACGACTTTTGAAATTTTACTGTGAACAGAAACTCGCTTCCCATCTCATTTTCAGAATTTTCGTGAATTTTTTCAAACTAATGGTACGCCTCACTTTATAATTGGTTTTGCAATTGGTTTAATTACTCTTCCGTCAGATACAACAATTTTTTACACAGCTTTGATCTCTTACTCGAGTAATTTATAAAATTAAGTTTCACGTATCTGTTTTTATTGTGAATTGTTTAAATCTAAGTTTATTCAGTTTTTTAAATTTTATTGAGATATCATGTTTTGCAATTAATTTGTGAATTACAATTGAATTTATTTATACTAATACTAGTTATATACAATTTATGAGAATTTTAATATTAAATCATTTCAATTCCGAGAGAAACGTGTTCATCAACAGTGGATTACTACTCTTAATGATTTAAATTAATTGTAAATGACATAACGGATTTCGTCGAGTTTTCTGATGTTTCCACTGTTTCGTATTTTATTCACTCACACTTGTCGTAAATGCATAGTATTATATCTGAAGCTTAATTATGACATTATTAATGGTGGTGCTGAGTTTTGATACGGAACGTTATAAAACAGTTTCTACATGTTAAATGCGATTTATTTGTTTACTATACACTCGAGATGAAGTTTGAAACTAGTTTATTGTTTGTAATTTAAATGTAACTCTCCACAGGATCAACCAATGAATTAATGCAACAAATCACACAATAAAATTGTATTTATTAAATGTATTTTGAGTTCGTTTGAAATATAAAACATTTCTAATTAATGTATTTAACATAGTTTTTCATATAAATGTGAGAAACTGAATACAGTCATACAAATTTCTGTTACATTAAATAAATAATTAAGGGGTTCTGTCTGTTTCGTTTATGCTCGATGTTTTGTAAAAGACCATTTGCTTCTCTCAACCATTTTTGTTTTTTAAATAAAAATAATCGTTCATATTTAACAAAATACATTGTATATTTAATTCGGCAAAGCTGAAAATATTATATCGAAACAAAATTTCATCATTTTCACATGATGTTTACAACATGTTGTTTAATTTTTAATATACGCACGCTTTGAAACAGCGGCGACCGTTATTCATCGTTTAAAATAATTTTCCGCCAGCACTGCTGATGAGAGGGCAGTTTTTGAAAATTGTGATTCGTGTCCACTCTACGTAAATTAAATTATATTTCATCACTTGTTAGACGTATATAAAAAAATAGTGTACCACTTCGATAAGACCGTTTCAGTTCGAAAAACTCATGCATGGAGTTTGCCCAAAAAGGATGTGATAAAACTTCGGAAAATGAAAAGTCATTCTGGTATATCTCGACGAGCGTTTTATGGAGAAGAGAATAAAAGTTTTAACGCGAAAACGAAACGGAATTGTAAAAATAAATGAAAAGTAGAATTGCTCGTAAAACCTGATGTAAATTGCAAAGATACGCCACGATTCTGTACATCGAAACAGCGCATAGTGGTCCCCAATGTCGTTTTTGCAGTTTTAGTGTTTAATTTATGGACTGAAACGATATGAACAGAATTAATTTTTTGGCCAAATGGCTTTTGATATACACGTAATGTTTATTAATATAAAAAAAATATAAAAGTCGTCGTCAGCGTCAACTTGTTCAGTCTGTTTCTATATAATTTTCAAAAACTGTCCAATTTCTTCAAAAATTTCTTGATTTCGATAAGGAAATAGAAGATATTGAATATTTTCCGATGTATAAATTCAACAAAGTTTGAACTTATTATTTCAACAAAATAGGTGTACTGTGCTTTAATTTCATCGAATATTAGTTTTCGAGTAGGTAGTAGAATTATTTTCAAATGTATTTTTCCATCTGTTATAAGGTGCAATAGGAACAAATACACGTTTCGCGGGTAAAAACACCAATGAATTTGAAAAGACACAGAAAAATTTTCTTTAGCTGACACACCCTGAATACTAGCTAGTTACTCTTTATTATTATTTGTATCCCTATCTTCACTTTAGCTATATTTTATACTATATTTTATACTATATAAATATAATTAATTTTTGGTCAAAAAATACCCGAAGGGCGTGGGTATAATTCTTATCAAAACTATGACACGTGAATTCGCATAATCTGCTCGAATAAAATCAAACGAACCCGAAGACCGCCGTAGGGTTAAACTGAGTCGGAAATCGGCAATCTCGTGTACCAATATCTTCCGGAGCCACTGCACTACTCGAGTAGGGGCAGGATCTGTTTTCGCCGACCAAGGCATAATTATCGTGCCACTAAACGTCGCGAAATGAATCCTTTGTCGCAGCCGGTGTGTTGCAAACCCGGTTTCCGCCGTTCAGCGGAAAGGGTTCTTAAAGGTAACATCCGAAACCTGCGTCGGTAATTACGATTTTCTCGTGGTGGTTCCCGTAAAGCCGCAATTGTTACGGTACAAAGGGCGCGCACGGATAAGCGGGATCGAAACGAAGGTCTCGTTAATTCTGATGCTAATGCGTGGAAGGCCTGATTAGATTCCGCATCCTTTTTACGGTGGAACCAGTGATGGAGTGACAGATAAAATCAACGGGAACCCGTGCAGCTACCTATCCGGCCGAGTTTCTGTTTCTATCACGCGACAATAATTCGTGCGCCTGCGACGCCGCGCGAAATCGATGACGCGCCTCCTTCGAACGGTGCTAAGAGCAAGGATCTCTTGAAATGTTCACAAAAAGTCCTTCAGAGGAATTACATGACGTCACGGTCCGAGAACTGATGAGGAGACTGCGGATCATTATTATGCAAAATAAAAATGTTCTGCATTGATTATGGGAAGCAGGAGAGAAATAAAAGTTGATTTCATCCCTTAAAGACTTTATCGCATTAAAGACAATATTACAATAATCTTCAAATTTTCTAATTGTCTACTGTTTTATATTTCACCTAGCCAGTTTCTTCATAAATGCATAAAAATCCGCAGGCTACTGAGAAGAGACGGAACGCGTCACGTGACCGGGCCGGTAAAGTGGGGGAAGCGTCGTAGAAGGGGAAGATAGAGTGGGAGACAAATCTGGCGACACTGATTGCACCTGGTCTGGCCTATACACAATAATTCTCACGTTCTTTCCGAGTCTCTTCTCTTCAGACCCCAACGATACTGGTGGATAAGTTTTACCATTACGACACTGATCGTGTCTTAATGAGGAAAGGTCAGTTATATTCTCGGAAAAATCATTAACGACGTATATGTTAAAGAACTGTGAAGTATGGTTATTTATTGCGAATAAATTTGGCACGAACTACGTGAGACGCGTTCTACAATAAACGGTGTCTATAAATCATGCCGCCCTTCGTCTTCGCGATACGGCATAAAAGCCAGGCTACGAATGTTGTTTGAATAGAATTCCGTTCAAAGAATTATTGGAATGATAAATGTTCCTTGCTCCGTGAGGAGAACGTGCAAGGTTGAGTTAAAGGGTTTCAGACGTTCCGTGGTTTCTTTGTTAGCGTTTAGCGCATTGATCGCGCACTCAGTGACCACAAAAATTGGTTAACGTCAAAGCAGTTCATTTAATTGAATAAAAACCGAGAACTTGAGATTTATTGTGTTATAAATTTTTTTCAATCTTCTTACATTCCGCAGACCTGAATCAAATGTGGTACGTGAAAAACATGAATTTAGAGAATTTTTTGGAACATACTTTTCAAAGAACTATTTTCTGTATATGTCAGTATTTCTATTATAGTACAAATTTTAGGAATCCTTTTGCAGTAAAATCTTTAAAAACGTCCGAGTAACAGCCTTTCTTCCAGAAGTTATTTTCCGAAAGACGCTGCGTGGTGAGCACAATTTCTCAGAGCTGAATCATCCGAGATAAAAAAGTCATGAAAATTCCGTTCATATATGATCTTATCTAGAAGATGAGCGAAGACGAACGAATATCCAGTAGATGCCTTTTTATTTAAGGAAACTCGTTTTATATTTCACCGAAAAATGAAAGTTTGAACGTTGAAAAATCGTATTTTTACGTTGAACATTAGGTAAAATAATAAGTAAAATAGATTTAATAAATGTGAATGCAGTCGAGTGCAGAAAATTGTAAATCTTTTTCTATCAAACTTTCTGAAACACAGTAACGAAGTTAGCTAAACGGTAAATGGTAGAAACACAGCGAAAGTAGGTGTCTATTGCAAACTGAACCTCGTCTCTGTTATAAACTTTCAACACTAAAGCCATCAATACCAATCGAACGATCGATTCCAGAGTTTTCATTTTCTATTTACTGAAATTGCAAAGATGCTTCAGCGAGAATCGATACATTTCTATGGCCAAGCACGGGTTCCGATAAAAGTCGCGCAAAGTCAAAGTAAATTCTGTTATTTATAAAGTTTCACTTTCATTGCTCGACACGTTCGACGCTAAACACAATTTTCGTCGAGGAGAAACACTAAGGAAGAACAGATTTCCTAGATTGTTGATCACTCGGAAATTTGCTTCGACAAGCGAAGATGCCCGAAACTTCCGAGTAGATTTTCGCACGTGAGAAATATCGCAAACGACCGCCAGCAGCGGAACAGTTCGAGCTCGAGCTAGCAGAAATGAAAAGTAGAGAGCCGGATTGGAGACATCCAGGGAACACCGGTCCCAATCGGATCTCATAAGAAAAGTTGCTTGGCGAGGGGGCCGCCGGCGTCTATTTCAAACATGATCGTCGCAGAAATGAGCGGGGCACGTGGGGCGGAGAGAGCTGACTATGAGTTTCCTCGAAACAATGTTACACTTTCGGTACTGCCACCTTTATTCCCGGCGTCGCACAATGGCACAAACTCGTCATCTAGCCGTGGAAAAGGAGCTAATAATGATGAGCAGTTTTTTTTATTAAACGTGATCCATGCGTGTTAAATAAATATTAGACATATTTCCACAACTAAGGGTCTTCCAATAAGAGTAATAGATCTTTCAATTGTCACAGCCACCATGTTCGTTATTTAATTGTTAGTGTCACATGTTATTTGTACATACTCAGTAATTTTCAGCAAGTCATTATGGATAGATACTCAGTTGCTCAACGCGTTGAGATTATTAAAATTTATCGCTTTATTGATAAACGCTCCAAGATCTTGCGACTTGACGCCATTAGACTTTTTCTAATGGGGCCATGATAAGTTTCTTGTTTATTTCAATAAACCACAAACTATTAATGATCTTAAAGCAAACATAATTCATGTTATCGGTAAGATACGACCTGATTTATCTATCACAGTCATCGGATACTCCACCAAACGTAATCGTGGTGGTCATTTATACGATATTGTATTTCGAATGTACTTATTAATTATTTTCCGTATTTTCCGTTTCATTTCAATTCAAAGTTCTATCGCTCTTGTTGAAAGACCCTGTACAATCCTGAATCAATAATTCCTTTTGTTATTCGGTGTGACCGACAGAAGGTTTCTTCTCGTCTCGCTCACTCATTTTTCTAAATTCGACTAGGCAGATTAAGTTGCGGATGCGTTGCATTGTTCATGAACATGATTCCGGGAATGGTTCGGTCGCGCCTCAGAATACGCCGTTTTACGGGTCATCGGGGCGCGTATTGATCCCTCGATCTTAGATAGAATCGTTACGTTTATTTCCACAGGAGGGCACCAAGCCTCCATCAATGGTAATACGCGGACGTGCCAGGATTCGAAACTCGTATCATCCCTTGCCTTTCCCGCCCCCTGTATCTTTCCCGTTACGCCCCCGTTTGCGTCCCCCCTCGATCCGTTCCATTCTTCCCGCCTAGGGATTTACATAGATCCTTGGGTCAAGCTACGGATTACAACTCCGGACGTCCTCGTGCGAACGATTTCCTACGGCTCACGTAGATACATGCTCAAATGGTCGAATTGTTTCGGTTCTCCTTAACAAAGGATCCAACGGTGCTCGTTTCACATTGAATTCTTCTCGTTCGATTAGCTCCCGCTGAGAAATTGGGATTCGTCCTTGCTATAAACCCCCTGGGGAAACTCGGGCTTGGCAGAGTGCCTCCGGTGAAGATCGTTTCGCTCCTATTTTTTTTCTTCTTGTGGAACATCTGGATTTTAAGACGAGATTTGTTTTGGCTAGAACCCGTATTTACATTGCAGATATCCCCCGCACGACACGGTGCTTCTGCAACATCGTTTCCTTTGGACGTACAGTGAAATGTGGTGGACGAAAGCACTACCCCTAGCAGAAAATTTTCGATTAGAATTGTGAACACAACTGTTGGAGCCATTATTTGGATGTATCTCGAATGTTGTGGTTTAAAAGATGTATAACATTCTAATTAGAAAATGACGTTCCTCATTTTGTTTTCTAATATTTATCATTTGCAATAAACGCTGACTAGTAACAACGTGAACACCTTGTACACACCATTCATTTGAATATCTTCACGTGTCTTGATTGAAATAGTTATGATTCAGGAATAAGCGTCTGTTTTTAAGTTGTTCATTTTTTTTTGTTATTCAGGTCTATTCGCCCTACAAAATAACCAAAGCGTTTCATTGAAATTCCCGGGTTCCTAAAGTGTTCCGGACCAATTGTGGAGATCCAATTACCGATGTAGTTCCGTATGAAATCAGAGAAACAAGTTTATCCATTGCTACCTCTTTAACGTGACACTGCAGTACTCTATACATATTATCCACATTTGTCCCACTGATTCGAACCGTCCGTTTATTTAAAAATGAACCGAGGCAACCGCCGTACGAGTTGCATAACTCCGAAAATGTTTGACTCGGTCTACTTGTCAGCTATTTTTAATGGATATCTCTCGAGGGTGTACATCAATAAATAATTCGCCTTTCCCCTTAACTGGAGGATCGGTAAGAGGTTAAGTGGGTTATCCAGCGCAAAAGAATTGAATATTGCCGTGAAGTGGGAGTTTAAGGCATCCAATTAAAAACGAATCGTAGCCGCGGTATACATCCCGGCCGAGCAGTGAATGAATTTCCACGTTCATTCCCCGGCTGGAATAATTAGCGTCGTTTCAAGTGCCCTGGCACTATCGATTCGTTTCATCTTCGCGTGCTAATTTTTGTTTTCCGTTTACTCGGTTTAGCAGACATCAGATTAGATGGCTCTTTAAGGAGCCCCGAGGAAATGAGCTCCTAATTTTTTCATGTTACTCCATCGTACTTTTCATAGGTATTAATAGATTCGCGTCCCGGCACGAATCGGGGAATCCCGTTACCCTCTAGCGACGGCCAACTCAAATTCTTAATTAATTAATTTCCTGGTGGAGCAGGCCCGTTCCGTTTCATCGCGGCATCAAACGCTGATAAACCGGTCTCCACGAGCTTCCCGAAAATCGACTCTGTTCGCGCAAACAGGCCATTTCTCGAGCCTTCCCCGCCAAACAACAGAAACACTGAAACGTTGTTCGTAGAATCGAGAAAATTCGTTGCTTTAGTTTCTTCTTCCCCCTCCGAATGTATACACTTGTTCCAGAGCGTTTCCATTGCTCTAAACCAGGCCAGTACGAGGCCTGTCCAGATTCCGGACCTGTTCCCGACCGGAGCGCGATATTGGGGGTAGCCGGTGTACGTCATCATCGGTAGCCAATGCTCACGCTACAATTAACCTTGTGGTAGGGGTACCGACTTAAAACTTATCACAGATGGGTTTTTTGGGAGCCCTCTATCGAATGGTCCAACCTAAAATCAATTTGGTTTGGGGGCATTCTTCAGCATCTTAGCACATTAATGTTCCTTAAGGGAGTAGACTCTCGTTTCCAGGATTGCAAGGGTACGGGATGCGCCTTCTAATGAGAAATGTCTCGATAATGATAAAGATGGGATTTCTCATTAGTCAAAAGAGCTAGATAAAAGATCGATCTAGGCCGCGGTCGCCCTTAAAAGTCCTACTTTCACATTTACGCATCCTTGCATCCCAAAAACGAGTCTACTCCCTTAAAAAGATTACCAGACATTTTTCAAAACGCGTCAAGACCGAAAGAAACACCGGCGTACTGAACACGATGCCATAAGCGAACGGCTTATCTCAGGCTTGTGAAAATTAGTCTGTTTACAGACGCGACTATATAAACAATAGTTCTATGGTTCTTTCGCAGTAAATAATCACTCCGCGAACTTTTCGGAGAGAGTAGCATACCGCGGAGTAAATATTTACGATAAATTTTTCGGCTCTGTTCTAGTTCATATGAATGTGGGTTACGTATGCGGCAGACGTGTTAATAAACAGCGGACGGTCATTGTTTTTTGGGTTTTCGATTGAGTCCAATCACGACGATATTCAACGTCCGGCTTCGCGTCGATTCGCACATGTCGCCTCCCGGTGTTTGTTTACAGCACGGTAAATTCACACATTTCGCTGACAAATTTTTTTTTTCAACGTTGAAGAATTCGTAACGATAAATCGACGCTGTCCTCGATGGAATATAAACTTCCCCGGGCTGTGGAAGAAGCCGCGATTTACGACGACGAATCGACGCTCCGAAATTAATGGCCCCGAGAATTTTCAACGTAGAATTACTTTCTTCACTTTCCCGGACGTGAAGCACATTTATATTTCATTCCGGCAGCTATTTATCGCGTGAATATAATTGCAACGTACGAGAAACGCAAGATAGCATCAGGAAGATGACTCACGGATAGCAGTATAGTCGGCCGACCTTGCCCCGGATGATTAGATCTACTTCTACCGTGAATTATAAATGCTGCAGCACTTTAGTTGCGTTTTAATTGCGTTCTGTTTGAACTTAAACATTGATTGATGAAGATTATTATGGCATAGGAAATTTTCTCGCTATTTTTCCATGTGCACTCCGGTCGAAGTGACCGGTTCCAGATTTCTAATTTTACAGTTATTCCAATAATAAAAATGATATTAAAAGAAATGATTGTATTAGATGTCTTCAGTACAGCACGTGTTACAAAGTCTACAAAAAATCAATTTTGTCATTTTTGTAAGGGAAAATGTACCAGTTACTTTTAACCCTTAGCACTCGAGTGGTGACATTATTGAGAATATTGTTTACGTTATTAAATATGTTGGTTACTAACCAGATATTAAACATTTAATCTCCATAATTTAATATTCATATACAGAATGGAATTATTCTAGGTTGGAATACCAGTATCTTAGTTTTCTATTTTTTTTGCTATTGTAATTAAAGAAGTTTCGTTTGCCAACTCCGTTCGAAAAACTGGTCACACGGCGGCATACTTTCAATCTCATTTTCATTCAGTCCCCACATCGGCGATAAATTTAATTTTCCCCATACGAGGCCCTAGACTTTTAATTACCACGGATTCCGAAGCAGGTCAATTTGCATAATCGCGATCCGATCCTATCGAATACAGGTGTATATCGGTGAGTCAACTTTCCACAGTGGCGGAAATACAGAAATTATGCAATAAGTTTCATCTCGAGGACAGCTGCGCACCCCGGAACGAACCTATTAAAACACAATTCATTAAAATCTCGAACTGTATGTGTGAGTGCTCGTACGCGACTGGAAGTAGGTTAAAAAAACTGGTTTAAAAGATCCACTCGCTGTAACAGAAGGGAAATCCGATTTGAGCAATTAAATACCGCCGGTTTTCTGTATCAAATATGTATGTAGCGAGAGGCTTGTGCGTGTATCTTATTAAAACCATAACGATTCTCTTGTCATTGTGTCTGAGAAGTTTCCATTATACAGGGTGGAGCTGCAAGTTCTTCCACCTTGCATATTTTCGGTACTTGTAATAATATGAAAGGAGAAAAATATTGTGATGGAAACACTTTTTATATGCGCAAAGGTCTTTCGGAGATTTAAAGGTCACCTTCATTCTTTAATATGGAAATACGTACTTTTTGTGTCGTGAACTTTTATGGGTAAACTTATACATATAATTATAATACTTTTTGGATCCACTGTAGCTCCTAAAACTTTCATTTCGGCCATGCAAGTGTCGAGAAATACGCGTTTGAAATTTTACACCGACACCGAACTCATTTCAGTGAATTTAAGCACATATTGGAAAAGTATTTTTAAGGTTCTATACTTTCAAAAATTACGATAAAAAAGCGATCGAATTTTTTTCAGACTGCCCCTTAAAGAGAATTCGGTTGCGATAGCGGAGCTGACTCCGCTCCGGGAAGAATGCAAAATGAAGCGGCGTTTATTGTGTGCTTTGCGGCTTCAGCGGGTCTCAGCGCCCACTTTTCATGAGTACGCCTCACTGTCGATGGAGGATCGCTAATTGATTGCTTAATAGAACCCTCGTATGCTAGTGGGATTAAATTTTTTGCGCGAATTCTTTGCGATTCAAATCGTTCCTATCTGTTGATTTAATCTATCGATTTACATAATCCGAAATATATAAGAAGTAAAATAAACTAAATATCCTTCGTAATCACTAGTCTGCGGATTTTATGCACAATAAAAATTTTCTGGATTATACGAAGTGGTCTACGGAATATTTACGCGAAAAAAATTCTTTCTGTCAACTGCAATTGTTTTACATTTTCAACAAGCTGCAAATAACGACTCGATATTCCGATATTCCTTTAATCTTTGCAGTGTTCGAAGTTATACTCAGCCTGAATAATAATCCGCAATGTCGTTATTAATATTATAAAACTTTCGTAAACCATTGGGTTAGCATATTCTAAGGACTTCCAAGATTAAAAATAGTTAAACAATCGATGTTTTCACCGACAAGACGTAAAATCCTTGTCAAACTCCGGAGAGACAGATTTTCTCGTCAACCTAGTTTAAAAATATAATCGCGATCGGAAGAAGTGCAGTTCATCATTGATGGCACACATTTCAAATAAAAAAAACTGTTTCAGAAATAGGTCAAAGAACTTGAGTTTTTCTGCCGAACTGGAGCAATTAGTTTAGTAGATAATATCTAATGAAAATTTTAAAAAATATATAATTACTATGCATCGTATACGTGTGTATATATTTGGAGTAATATATCACATTTATAACTACAGCAGTAGTACTTTTATATTTAAAAAATAAAAACTTACTACCTGAATTGCAACAAGCTGGGATGAAATAAATATTGAATTTATTGCTGAATATGTTTAATAGGTTGAAAATAAAATATAGTACTATGTTAAAATTCTTTCACTGTCATAAATTAGACCTACCAATTTTTATCATAAATGTAATTTTAAAACTGTTCGATTATCAGAACAATTCGACTTAATTCGATAATCGAGGTTCTACTGTATAATACAGGAATGTTAAATCCGCGCAGTGTACATCTCTTTCATAGTAAATGACTCGTGTCATTATATGCTTTCGGGAAATTGCACGGCAGAGACGCTAAATATTGCTGAGCGTTTAACATTATGGAGCGTGCAGTTTATTTTGAGCTATTATATTTTGAGATGTTAAACGGAATTACGTGCGAGTTGCTTGATAGGCTGTTTGTGAAGTAAAGTTCACGATGGTGTTGGTATGTTTCCCCTTGTAGGTATTCATCTGAACGAATAAGTAGAATATTGCATATGTTTGACGTTTCTAGGTTATTTGAATACGTCGCATAGTATCTTCCGCGACGCGGAGTATTTGAATACTTACCAGCCATTGAATATTTACAATGTGTCCTGGTTTATCCTTTCATTCTACGTCAGTTTACTCGCCATTCTCTCCGCGTTTTCTAAAATAGCTCGCACAAAAATAATGGCAGAGCTGAAATTGACGGGCGACGACGTTATCTTTGCGAACGCCGACCACAATGGGTCTTGTTTCGGAATTATGCTGCTCAGAAATCGAAATGATCCACCATACAAAATTGAAAGTTCGCCGATTGATTTCTGTATGAAGATTCGTCGTGCCCAATTAATCCGTGTCTCAGTCCTTCTAATTTTTAGAGAATCATAAAAGTTTCAGGAGAGAATACATATTTTAAAGAACGAAGTTCTTGAAATTTTCTTAAATTACTCGCATTCATAAATCATTCATATTCATGCTCGAGTTCTTGCAGAATCTTGAAAATGAGAATAGCTATATTGAAAATTGAATGTTTTAAGTACCCCAATTTTTCATACTTTTTATAGAGTAAGTGATAAGTTTATGTCTGTTCTTTTCTTAAATCGAAAGTTACAAGCTACGACGAAATATTAGAATTTTAAATTTAAAATAGAGAAAAATTTTAAGTAGAGAATATCGCATCATTCGCACACGATCGTTCCGCATTCTTGTGAATGCGTGGAAGAAAATCAGCTTACACTCCCTTAATCACGGCAACGATCTTCAAAGTATGTGCGCCAGAAATGCAGTAGAGCAATCGTCAACAGATTCTGTTTGAGGTGTTGGTACAGTAATTTCTTGTTAATAATCTTGTCGCATGGTGAGTAGAGTTATCATGCGTCCAAATCACAGGCATGAGATCAAATTGCTTAAAAGCAGCTTAAACCAGGATATCAAATGCGGAAGACTGGTTGACAATCTACGAGAATACTCATTGCATAATTATCGTGCATGTGATACGTTGCCCTGTAAATGAGCGTATGTGCTCTGCGTACGTACTCGATCCACAAATCTGAGATAATTGGATGATCCGTATCACAGTACCCTTTAGGTGGTTGCATTGATACCAAGGGGATGTTGCAACGATTGCCACGATTATCGTATCTTCTCTCTAATGATAAAAGGACCAGCTGGAAATAGCGTAATAAGTGTTGGGAAGTGTCCGTAATTACACATAAATCCGAAAACAGCTGCCCCCAATTGACAGACCATCGATTTATGACTGTAATTGTAGCCTATTACCGTTCCTCATGTAATTTATACACTTTTTACGGCCATTGCACCCTTAAAAATAGCCGCTCTTCGTGTCTGTCACGTAATATGAGATACTCATGCCTCGTATCTGTCATTCAAACACGCTAACAAGTTTTAGCTTGTTCATTTCGGTACAATTAATTCGTTATTCGCAGCAAGTGTAAAAATGAATTCATTGTTATTCTACAATTACGTATATCATTTCTGCGTAATAAATATGCGGAGACCCACTGTGTACCTTGTTATTTTATAACAACGTTCCATTATGTAATTCATTTATTCTAAAATTTTTCATTTGAATGTGTTAACTTATTGTATGAAGCTATAATTCATTGAATTATTTCATAATTGTGGGTGTTCATTTTCTCTCATCATACCGTGTACATATTTTTGAAAGCTTATGTTAACAAATTAAGTACCGCTCTTTGTAGTTATTCCAACATTTACTAATTAATACACAAAGTCCACGATACAAGATAATTTTAAATAAAATATTCATTTCTGGTTTGCAAGTAGAAAAATAATTGGCAACCAGTAAAATAATTAGAGCTTGAAACTTTTATGCTGATTCGAAAACGTTGGCCCCGGAACATTGTGTTTTAGTTAATTAGATAATTAGCGCACAATGCATTTTCGTAACAATGTCCTTGATTATATATTTCACATTCACTTTATTTTGACCAGAATATTCAGCTGGATACCGTTCAAACAAATATTCGTTTTAATTGATTTTAATAGACATACAAATGTATACACATGTATATCGACAGTGCTGCAATCAATGTTCGAAACACTGCAGAATTTTAAGTTATTAATAGACTGCGGATCTGTATGCATTTAAATTGAAGGCATATGAAAATTTTCAGGAAATGCTACATTTATTTTGAATCTACAAAGGTTGTTCTAAAAATTCAGATTGAATTGATTCTAAAAATTGTTATAATAGTTATTCAATTCTAACTGTTTTACGGATTCAATCAAAGGCTTACAACACATTAATGATAAGATAACTTACAATTGTAATTTCTCGAAGAGTCGAATTACCTAGGAAAATTTCATTAAATTTCCGCGTGATTAAACTGATTCATAATGTATCTTGCAGTCTACTAATAACTTGAAATGAAAAATTGAATTTCGTCTTGATTAAACGTTGGAAACTAATTTAACTTGGTGACTGTTTAAGCTACAATTGCAGAAATAAATGTACGTCGATATTATTGAATGAACGAGGTTATACGGCTTCTCTTTCCTGCAGCAGTGTGAAGCGCGTGTAATTATCGGCAACGTGTGAATTAAATTCAAGTAACAATACAAGAGGAAAAAATAGATATGTACTTTCAGTTTAATTAGTTTCGCCGTCGGGAAATACTACCGGGTGTTCGGCAACAGGTGCGACAAGATTCAACCGATGATTCTTCATGATGACGTAAAATGAGAATTAAGAGTGACGAAATTGTTATTTCCGCGTTGCTTTCAAGTTATGAAAAACACAAATTAGCCAACAGTGTACGAAATGAAACTTTGTCTTTGAAATCAAACGATGCCCGACTACGTCCGAGAAATTACAACAACTCTATGCCAGTTACTTCTGTAATAAATTCCTGAAAATACTGCATTATTTGTCCGAATTAACGAGCACCCTTAAACTTTTTTGCATCTGAAAAAAAATCTGTTGCAACACGATGCATAGTAAAATGAACCCATAACGAGGCACACCTGTAGATATGTTTTGAAAATTACTTTTTCGAGTAGTTCAAACGCCGAAACAACTCATGCACGCAGATAATAATACGACGGTTCGCGTATTCTCGAGCATGATCACGCAACGAGCAAAACTTTTGCCATTTTTCCGGAACGCGAACCAATTGCTGCGTTCCCTTAAGGTAAACGATATTGGTACACGGATATTGTGTGAACACATTGCGCGATCCGAGAGGATTCCGGAAATTAATGTTTATAGGCAGCAGCTTCTCTGAAGAGTGTGTCTCGGCTCGTACGAGGATCAATATTTCCTTCGGAAGACGGTCGACGTCTAATTATCGTTTACTGGATCAACAACAGAATCGTTACGTGTTACGATTTAGGAAAGCTATGCGTAATATCGCAGGAATTTAGCCTGAACGGTTGGTTATAATATTGAAGAGGTTCCGCCACGGCAGTGCTGGCCACGATTGCCTCAATTGAGGCGAAACCATCCCCACCTTAGCGCCCACTGTCCCCTTTCAGAAAACGTCGTTGCCATGGAGACGCGCTTAGCCTATTGCGAATAGCTACGAAGGTGTATACATAATATAAATTTAATCTTAGAATAATATTAATATATACGGTGGGAGACAAAACGAAGACACGTGACACCAGCGAACTGGTGGGGGAAGCAAGCGTTTAAGAGGCCCCTACCGTGCCCAGCACTGTTTCCTTAACGTTCCATCATGTTTACAACTTCAAACACGTGGACTATCCCAGTGAATCACCATTTCAAATAAGAGGTGATCATTGCTAGACCTTCATGATTGTTAGGAATTTATTCCACCGAATAAATCCTTATAAACTACCAAACACGCGGCATAATACCAACGAAAGAAACTTTATTTTCAACAGACCGCTGAAATCCGGCTGGGGGATGAGTAAACTGTTCTTGATTAAACCAGTTTATTCACTCAAACGCTTCTTGCTCAGTCCGGTTAGAACTTCCAGACTTGCAACATAGGGATTCTCAAAACTACCTTGACTGACAGTGATTGATTTTATGTGTGCTCGGCGGTTAAAATTGGAACAGCCTTCGTTTGGTAATTTTCGAAGGGGTAGCTAGAATTGACGAGTGTTTTAAATAGAGGATTAATAGATCAATAAATTGAGAACAAATATTATTTTTATATTCGAGGAAGTGATATTGTCATTGTCGATAAATGTTATTTGCATCTGATATACGAATTGTATGCATGTAGAAAAAATCAAGGTTAAATAAATATTTACTTGGTCCTAGTAACTTACAAATTGACACAGACAATTGTTATTTTGCATAAAGATATACTGTCTACTGGTAAAAAGATGTAATACCTAACCTAAACTATTGTAACACAGGCAGAATTTTGTTTAAACTGTTATCGTTCGGAATGTTCTGGGCACGATCAAAGATATGCAAAGCTCTATAGAAACGTGTGGGTGTTTTCCCCAAAGCTGTGACATCTATAGATACTTGGCTCTAGGGAAAACAGACCTATAAATCCTTCTGAATGTCCTCGCGTTGTCAGGTTTCACGATATGTTAATTGCCGTTGAGAATGGGTCGACGGAAAGGGTCCTGAGAAAGTTTGAATAACTCGATTGCCCTTAAGGTCTCTCTAACAATAAGATAGAGTGCTTTCCTCAAAAACAACACTGTCCGAATCAATTTGTTCTCACCTATGTAAATCCTACATCGAAAACGGTCGTATCGATGAAAAATTGACAAACGAAAACAACTTTTACTTCATACTGAATTTCGTCGAATTTTGTTGGGCGTTTTGAAATCGTATTTACGGTGTAATATACGCCTGAAATTAAATGGAAGTTCTACACACACACAAAACACGATAATATTACAATTATTTTATTTAATGACGATTGAACCGTTCAGATGTGGTGTTAAATCCGACAGATAAATATGGATACCACTTTTGCATTAAACGGCTCATATGCAGTAAATATAAATTTTGTTTTCTAATTAGTATAGTTTGTATTAGAGTACCAATGGTTCTAATTGGGAGAAAATGATACGGGAAGGGAATCAAAGAAAATCCAGAAAACTGAAGCTCGGGTGTTCTGTTAAACTAAATTACCATACTGGGTAAATTCGCCGAAACTTCGTATTTGATAGGAGAAAATGGACGATGACCGCGGCCCTAACTTCCGAGATGATCGAACCGTGTTCCCGGAAGCCTATAGGATAAGGATTTCGTCTGAAAATATAAAGAGGTTAGGCTTAGTCTCTGCTTGACCCGTTTACGTTAACTCGCCCCATTCACAGACGAGTTTCTAAAGTACTTTGCGAAGTTGTGCAGGCTGCTAGGTGGGTTATAAGTATAAGTAGCAATAAGTAAGTAAACGAGTAGGTGAGTATATGTACCCGCGGCTATGTAAAGTGTTCGCCGAGACGGGATACTTAAGTCAAGGGGCCTTTCGTGTTGCAGATTTACCCAGGTTCGGCAAACCGTTGAACAACCTGACGATCTCGGTGGGTCGCGAAGCCATTTTCACCTGCATCGTCGAAAACCTTGGCCTGTACAAGGTAAGACGCGTCCTCCACACTCGAGCATCCCCATTACCACGCGCTGCTGCAACTGTTCCACGATTATGGCCGCCATATTATACGCGTAGACTGACTTTAATAGACGCCACGATTTCACCTAAAGCTCAGGCAATCAGCGATTACATACAGTCGAGCCAGAAACTATCTGAACACTAAATTTCCGTTTCTGAAATAATTGTCAATGTTTGATCTGTGATAGTTTTGTAAAAAAAGCAACATTACAAAAATGAATTCATTAAAACTTGAAGCTTCTTCTTTTGAAGAAAATACAACTGTATTTTTGTTCGTGCTACCGCTCGCATTAAAATTTTAATATTTTTAAAATGCATTTCTCAACAAAAAATAAAAAGATGTATTTTCACTTAAAACTGCGTTTAAAATGGAACGCTGATTTTAAAAGATTGTTAATAATAGAAACATTTCTGTGAAGAAATTTCCTGTGAATACTCGAAAACAAACGTTCAAAAAAAGAAGAATGGAAAGTAAATGAGATCAGAAGAACAATAATTTTCAGCCGAAAAAACACTATTAAAATATAGTTGTACATATTTTATCCTGATATTAAAAGTACAGTGTCATCTTTCAACTATTTTGCGTTTATGTTTTGCCTTATTAATTTCGTGGAATGTGTAGAAAACATAAAGAATTTAGAATAATAATATGCTTTACGATGCATCTAAACTACGTCTTCCCACGCCTACCATCTTTCTTTTTCACGACCAGGCCACTCCCGCTGGGATCATTTCTGACTTGTCAAGTTAGACTTGATTGAAACCTAGTATGATAGATTTCGCAGCATCCGTTTATTACGCTCGCGTATGCGCGTAATAGTTGGTAATGGCTGCTGCATTATCAAGATTAACTGCGAGTCATTCTTTTAGATTCTTCTTTATCGCTGTTGACGAGTTTCGAATCTTACAAAATATGTCAGCTAATTTTAAATCGATTTTATGGATTCGTAACAAAAATTAGTAGCTATAATTTGAAACAGTAGAAATTATACACGCCTCTTGCTCAAAAGCTCCTTAAAAGTGTATTTTAAGAATGCAATGATTTTCAATTAAGATTTAATATTGATCTCTATCGAAATGGTAAGCGGAAACGTAGTGACATAGAAAAATTTTATCTGAATCCACAAATACTTTATCAATAGTTCAATATTTCATTCATACATTCAATAATTATTCGCATAAACGCGGCTGCATTGGTCCTAATAGTTCACTTAAGTGTGAAGAAAATACTGACCGCGTAAAAATTTGTCGCTTCTCCAGAAGAGCATACTTTTTCGGGGAATACGTCAGCCTCGCAGTCAGTGTTCGATATCGTCTAACCAATTCCTCTGCACCTTCTCCAACGAACGTCTGCTCCTACGTTCCATTCAAACGTCGATAAAAGAATCTCTCTCTCTCTCTCTCGCGGCTATATGATACCGCATAATAATCTCGTGCGGCATATTGCAAAGAATAACCGTAAACAATCCGAACCCATCAGGCAGTGCGGTGCGGAGAAATTTCAGAAAAGTCTCGGTAGAGAACGGAAACGAAAGTGAAGATAGAAGGGGTTAACAAACGGGTACAAATAAACCGGAGAGCCAGCCAGAGGATTCGGTAAGAATCCGTATCCAATGCGTATCTCGGCAACTCCATTTAAGTAGAAATAAAATCCCGCGGGGTGTGAGTTCAGCAGTTTGTTAAGCGGTTCTTGGCCCCTTTTTCCTTCCTCCGCCAATACTTTTTATCCGTCTATTCCCCTCTCTCTCCCTCTCTCTTTCTCGCCGCTCTCTTTCCTCGCGGTTCATTCTCTCGTTCATCCGGGGGTTGAACATCCCTCTCGGAAGGCGCCCCTTTCGATTTGCTAACCCTCTTAGCCCGGGTCCTTCTTCGCGCTCGATCCGCAACGGCACGAGTTATAGTTTTCCAGATAGAGGCCGTTCCCCGGCGACCGGGACTATGTTTCGCCAATAAAAATGCGCCCGGAATTGTTTTATGGTCCCGCACAAAGGTCCGCGTATCTGTGGGCGGAGCATGCTCGGGAATGGAATCGATGCATTATCTTTACGCTGGTAGTCAACGACACCTCTCCGGAAATGAAAATACCGAGCACCGCACCACGCCGCGCCGAACCGCGCTGCTGGTCCCAACCCCGATACTACCTCAAAAAAGAAAAAAATTGGGAAAATGAAAACGAGTGCCGCTTTACCGGCACAAAGAGCTGCACTCTCGATAATCGAAGCGGCACCCGCGGCATCGCTAACCCGCTTCAACGGGGTCCGTGATATCCTGTCCGTCGGTTTGAGCATCTTCCGAAAGGACAATATCCGATTGATTATGGCTGGGAACATCTACGAGGGACGTCAAGCGGTCCGAAAAATTCGTTCCGTCTGCAAATGTTGTTCTTTCTTTAAAGGGCTGATTCCTGTCGTCATTTAAAGTAACTTCTTCCGTTGCGAAAATCTTCTCCGCGGTTTTGTTGAGGAGTCATTAACGAAAAACGGGGACCAATAAGAGCGCGGCTACTGCGGACGGATTCCGGCTCGGCCAATGCCAACGCTGCGCTTAGCCGGAACTGTGCTGTGATTGGAAGGAAAAAGTTTCTTCAAATGATCTCAGCAATCACCCCTTTCAAAGAAGTACAACATTTTTGAGACACCTTGTACGTGTTGTACAATGACCCAACATATTCTTACTTATTTTTCTGATCTTACCTATCTAGATTTTGAGACTATGAGAAAATAATTTTAATATTTGAATTGAATGAGTTCGCCTAGGGCTGATTGTTTTAGGCACCAGAATAAAGCAAACCACCCCGTATGTTTGCATCCATATAGCAAAAACACTCGACACAGTTCGAATTAAATCCTATGTTAATAATTACACGTAATAAACAATAAATTACAATGAAATGTAATCAGCACCGTGCGAGGTGTAATAACTACGCTATGGATTTTTATTTTTTAATCAAAAGCATATATCAGTATATGAAATAAAAATTTTTTATGCAATGTAAAAATTGTTCGTATTCATTATAAGAGACAAGAGTTACAGAAACATTTATTTCTTACTTTAATAATTTTATTCAGTCGCGCAACAGTATTTTAAAATTCATTAAAAGTTTCTACCGTTTTGCATTTGATATGTTCGTTATCGTTATAATAGTAATCTAGTAATAAGAAATATACAATTGGCTTTTTCGTTTAAGCGCCAACAAAACAAAGTCCAACTCGAATCGGAAATGGCGTTTTATTAAAGAAATATTAATTATGCTTAAATATGCCATCTTTAACGAGAATCGTTACGAAAGATTAAATTTTATATTCCTTAAGAAGTACTGGGAGCGTCGGCGGATTTAATAATTAGAGAAGTTATGATTAACTGGTAAGAAACGGAGTTTGAAGTGAATTTACTAGTAAAGCGATGACGAGAACCGCATCACGCAAACTTCACGCGACAAGTGGATATATACTGCATTACTTTAGAAGATATAGCGTTTCGCGAAGTCAATTTCTCGACGATAATTCGAACACTTAAAGATGAGTCGGTAACTTTGATGACTTTATCGGTCGTTCGATGCGCTCGTGTCACCGCTAATTTCTTTGGGAACGATACGAGATCAGGTTAGACGGCTGTTTACAACAATTTCGGAACTAACATTTTCGGCATGATCGCGAGCGGTTTATGTTCGACGCATTAAGCATATAAATAACGCACCGTAACTTCGTCCATTAATAAATAATTTTCGTGCTGAAATTAGTCGACGAACGGAGGAAGTATTAAACATATTTCATCGGAAGAGAATATCTCATCAAAAGCGTATTTGAAGGATAATTAAATATTATCCTAGACGAACCTCGCTGCAGGGTAATTTACCTTCTACCACAGTGACGTTTGATGAACGCAGTAGAACTAGTTATCAATATTTAGTATCAGTTCACTGTGAAAATTCTACAGAATAAACACTATTCTCTAATGGAATTGTGTCGATGAAAAATTAATTCTCATATTTTTAGAAGCGACCACTTGAAACTGGAATTTATAATATTCGATAACTGGAAAGAGCGCTATTTCTTACAATATTGTATTCTTAAAAATTCTGTCGTCTGAATAAAAGCCACGAAAATATTTTACGTTACATTATTGCTGACTCTTCTCGGCCAGCGTATTTAGTCAGCATTTTCATCAATGGCAACTGTGTTTGTTTATTTACCATGAGTATTTTAGTATGAATTTAATATTAATGATGCAGCTCTTTACTTCGTCTATCGTTCACGAAAATTGAAAGCATCCATTTGGAAGACCTATGCAGAGCTTAGTCCGATCGCATTAAAACCAACTGAAAGCGCCTACATGCTTTGTTACTTTCAACTTTACGTTCCAGCGATAAATTATAATATCTTCGGTAAAACATTGAATTTTATGGTGTCGTACGTATGAATTTAGAAGTATTAGATCCGTGACACCGAGTCAGGCGCACGTGCCCTCAATAAACTTACCAAGTAATTCTCCCGAAAATAATATCTCGACTGAGAAAGCATTATTCTACATTTCCGACACATCCTTTCATGAAATATCGCCACACTCGCCATTGTCTGTAATGCGGGGTTGTTCGTTTTCTCTCTCCTTCTTTTTCTACGAACCCTAAACTAAATGTCTCTATCCACGAACACGTCCTCGTTCGTGTTGGAAACATAAGCACGTAAAGAAATGATCAGCAACGAAATCATAATTGACTTATCACATTTTGGCAGATGAATAGACGGCGGATCATTACGCAAAATAAAAATTTTCGAATTGCCACAAACTGGAGTGAAATTGAAATTTATTCTAATATAAATGCATAAAATCTGTATGATTGCCGAGACTTATTATTTGATGTTCTAATTCGTCGTTGTTGGTGTACTATGATGGGGACGTATGTATTTATAAACGAATTGTAAACCCATCAACAGCCATTTAATGGGACATCCTGATTGCACGTGAAAAAAGATGCAAACCTTGGACCGCGGTGCGAAACAATTTGCACATTATCCGAAGTCGGCGGGAAATTTAAAAATTTCATTAAAGAGTCGAAATTACTTCCTGCGGAAGCAGCAGCAAGCCGGGAGGGGCCGGAATCCCGGCTCCGCGTATTTTTACGGCTCCAAACCTAATTGAAGTTGGAACCCTCGAATTGTGTCGGCGTTTGGGAGATTAGCGTCGTGGAAATTTTTCACGACCAAAATAATCGTTCCGATTAAAGCCCGGTAGTTTCTTGTACTACTCCTGGCAGAAAATATTCAATCAAAGTCGCGAATATGTTTGTTGAATGAATTATTCCAGCGTATATTAGATACGAAAAACAGTACGTACATATATGTATACTATGTATGAATGGCTTCTTTTATCTTTTATTTCTTTTTACCAAATGAAATACATTTCTCTAATAAATTCATGAACTTCCTGCAACGTTAAATTGATGGTTTTATTAGTACATGTATATACTACTCCTTTTAAATTTAAATTCGAATAAGTTGGCACGCTAGAAAGTGTATAAATTTCAAAGTTTGTCAAATTATTCTTTCATCTCGTCTACTAAAAATTGTATAGATACATTAAAAGGTTTCTCAAACAATTTTCTCTCCCTTCAATCTCATAGTTTCTTGCACTAAAATATAAGTATATGTATACATAGTACATTTCAGTAAAAGATAACTATTTTGCAGAAGCGTTCCACTTCCATAATTCGTTCGATCTATAACGTTCGCCTGACAAATATTTTAGACGTAAAATTTGCCGCAGCATAAATTTCTTCACTTCACTGAATAAGTTATTAAAATTGTTCTGTCAGAATTTACGCGACACGTTGGAGTCAGTAATTTTAACAGAAAATATGTTCCAGCTCGACATATTGGTAGTTGCAGAGAATTTACATCGATCGATAAACTTTAAACCGCTCCTCGTACTTGCTCCGTATAGTATATAAAAAAAGAGGAAAAACATAATTGTACGCTCAATATATTTTTACATCGTACATCATTTTGAAATTTGCGTTGTAAGAAGGTGGCCGTTTTCATTCGTTGGAAATTCTCACGGTAAATAAGGTAGACATCGTGATCAGGATTTTTTATTTTCTTGTCGTAATGGGAATGCATAATCTCCAAGCAAATGTAAAAAATGATTACCAATTTGCACAGTAAATGTGTTTATTTAGATGAAGGGCTGCCTTTAAATGAGCTCGAGTTTATTTACCCAACCAGCAGATTTCACTTCATTTAATTCGGAATAAATTTTCCTGTAATAGAAGCAGAATTTTATTTTCCGTTTAACGTCGCGGAGCTTGGGATGCATTTCCCACAACAAAAATGGTGATTTTGACAAGTGCGACAAACAACAATGTCGACAAAAATAACTCGAGGAGATGTACGAAGTTGTGCAAATGAAATTTCAAAAGGAATTAATGATTCAATGAAATACTTTTTTTATTCTGTGTTAATAAATTCTATTTACCAACATCTCGGAAATATTTTCTAACGTCATATCTAGCATGTTTTAATTTTTAACAACCCTGTTATTATCATGTATGCGAGTCTCCCTCTCATTAGGATGCTATGGAGATATCTGTTAAAAGTTGGACTCCTGCCAAAAATGTTGTTCCTAATTGTTAATGCGCCTGCACTGTGCCAATATGGTCGTTCCGTTTATGTTTAACACTGGATCTAGGGAGCATTAAAAGTGATTGTTTTACATTATTTTATAAACATAATCTTACTCGTAATAATTTCTATTAAACTGCATGTAAATGAATTTTTACAATTTCAGTAATCATAAATGAATTATCTTTGTGTATATTATTAATCTAAGAGTGGAGAACTGATAAACATATGATCATTTTATGAGAGTCTCACGGGACATACAGGATTTTTCATAAATATTGAATTGTGTTTTGAGAGCAGACTCGTACAAAGAATCACTCGGCGTGCATGTACTCGTTTGAAATCCGTTCTCGCAACATTTTATTTCTACGATCGACAAAGACCTAAGTTTCTTGGCGTTCGAGCGTGCTCGGAACTTTCTTTTGCTCTGTTTATGGCTCTTCGACGCGTGATAGTGAATTCGAGCCGTGCGTTTCTTGCTGCAATTCGTTTAAGGAAAGTACCAGCTGCGTGTCCGTCACGTTTCGCGTTTTCAACATAGATTTACAAACAGCTTTGTTTACATTACGACGAGCGATGCGCCGACTGTTTTTGCGAGAAATGAAGACGTATTCTTTACGGAATGTTTGCGTAAGTTGACAGGCTAAGAAAATTAATGTAGTTTTCGAAACATATACAATATAGAGAGAAGTGTAGACCGAGATACGGTGCTGTCATTTTTAAGAAAACAAATCACAACCTGTCGCAGTAATGACCACCTCGAAAAGAATAATTGATTCGACGAACATTAACTGAAACCATTGAGAACATATCAGAAAGACAATTAATTACAGACATTGACTTTTCTATTAGAGAAATTATTTTCTTTTAACAGTTGAATTTATCATTTATCTTTTCGTTACAGAATGACCAAAAAAAAGAGTATGAAATTGCCAATGTTCAAAATAAGTGATTTCTTTTATGAAGACTGACGATAGATTAACTAAATGAATTACAAAAGAAATCATGATATAAGACGTACCATCACTTTTATAAAACGTTACGAAAATTGATCAATTTTTCAGCGTTTACACGCGACGCTTAAATGGTGTTTGAGCTGCTGTGTAACAGAACATTCGCGCAACTGTACGTTCTACTGCACTGTTATGGCAGAACTGGTTGATAAACTCGAAGTTGGACAGCGGAAGTCCTTGCGAGACAAATCAGCGGACCGAACAGCAGCCACCGAAATTCGCGATCTTAGAAGTTGGTGAATACTCGACCAGCTTGTTTATACCTATTGACAAAACGTCTACACATTTTGTCGCACAGATGACTGCCCTATCAGATTACCGGCTTGATCTCGCAAGAGCCAGCCGAGTTTGCCAAATGGTTACACGGCGGAGTACTACGGCGCGGCGTTTATAGAGAAATGTATGTATGTAATCCAGTTTTCGCGAATGTAACTTTATCGACCTGATATCGAGTGCCAAGTACTGAGAAGAATTTGTTTCGGCAAACCCACGACAAATGCAACGATGTGAACGGCCAACCCGTGTACCACGTCGAAACAATTGAAGCCAAGGTTCTACGTTCGAATAATTCCGGCACGCTGTTCAAAAATACAATTCGAAAGCTCACGGTCGCAGGTAATACGTAATATTACGTCGGAAGATAGCGTGCGAGCACGAACGCCGGTCCCTACATATTCAATGAGCAGCACAATACATCGCGGCCAGAATGAACGCTGCGTGGCAAACAGGAACCGAAACAGGAATAAATTAATCCCGCGAATAAACGATAAACACGAGTAATTTGTAATGTAACTGGAAACAGGATGATTCTCCGAGGAATAAATGCATTTTTCTGTCCGCAGCGTCGCACCGCGGAAAAGTGAATCGATGCGGCCATTTTATGCAAAAATGCTTGCGCCAAATTAAGACTTGTCTCCCCAATCGACCTTTCCATTCTACGTCGCTGTTCGAGAGGGGGTAACTTTTCCCCTGAATTCTTGTTAATTCTACGTGACTGGTGGATGATATTTTTCTGAAATTCTTTACTTAATAATAAATTCTGTTGGGTTTTGTAGGAAATGTTACGAGCCACCAAACAAATATTAATCATTCAAAATGGTTATTCGTAATCAGAATATTATGAAAAAATCAATATTTTTTAATTATTTTATTTTCTGGAAAATTATGTTTTCCGTAGATGGCTTTATTTCAAAAACATTTGAAAAATAACTGGTACCTCTGACTTCATTTCTTCTTCTGTGAGGTTATGGTGGATACGGAATCGCTAATGGTCGTAGCCATAAAAAAAAAATCGTACGACAAGTGGTTAATGCTATTGAAACGTTCGAGCACTCTTTGCCTATTCCCGGCGCGCAATTCATCTTCATTCGTGAGTCGAGAAGCATCCCTCCAGGTATATATCTCCGGCTAAATGCTTCGGCCTATTAAGAATCCGTAATTATCCGAAGATCTCATGCCAGCCAGACGCACGGTTCCCGCTGCGTAGCCGCTGTCGTGGCTTCTAATGCCGGGTTATTCGGAGCAAGGAGGTTAACCCTGGAGAATGCGGGGGCGAATCCCGCGTCTCGAAGTCAATAGCTGAAGTGGAGAAGCAAGAGGTGGTTGCAGAAGAGCTTCGGGAACTTGTGTGCACGGGCCGGCCTGTGATTGCTCGTGCAAACAAACCGCCGTATTAATTATTCGCAATACTGATGGTTACGACGTACCAGGCATTCGGAGAGGCATCCCCACGGGTCTTGGAACTTCTTATGCATCAACGATGACTAGCCGGATTTCTGATTAAAGGGGCTAATCTCGCGTGAAACCGCATTCTCCTTTGTTCGAAAAATCGAAATTAACCCAGCTATTCTGGTCTAAAGTCTCGCTTTTCCAGGAAGCTTGAAAACCGTTGGAATTATCGACGTTAACTCCAAAACGGTTTTCAAGTTTCCCCGCTTCGACTAATTTTGACGAAGAACCGAAATTTCTAACAATTATGGTATTAAAATGGTTGTGAAGTCGAATCATGTGTCTACTTTTCTGTAATTGATATTACTACTCGTTGCAACGGTAGAATACTGGAGTACTAAACATTTATTACACTAACATTTGTTATTATTAGTCTGCGGATTTTATGCATTTATTAAAAAAATGGATACTTGCAATTTAAAACATTGGACGTGTTAAAAATATTTGAGGACATCAAAAGAAGAATACAATGTTTATTTGGTTCTCCGGTGTCCTGAAATATTTTTCATAAAGATTCGCAGTCTAGTTATTATATGCATAATACATTTTAGCAATAGCATGTTTCGTGAATGAGTAGCATTAAAAATAAATGTGTTGTGCGTGTCACGATTGTAGTTTATAACTCGAATAAGTTGTAAAAGGTGCGCACGATAAGACAATGACGTCAGTGCTCCATTCATTCTCGCAGCAATTCCATTTTAATATAGAGAGTACAATCGATAAAGATTTTACCGTGAGATCCTACGTCACGAAAGCTATTTTTATCATAATAAAAATACAATGGCACTCATAAATCCACGGAGCCGGCTCGAATGAATTCGCAATCATGAATTCTCAAGCCTCAATTGCGACGTCAATGAATTATTCTCAATCCTGCCTTCCCGTAGTAGAATTATTAAGAAAGGAATACGGCGAGGGACTGGGTAACGAATTATCAATCAATCCACGATGAACGAGATTCCGTTACGGAAATAGGTAGTGACAGCTTCGAACTATCTCGATTCACTTACACGGATAAGGAGTTCCCTGAATTATTAAGAAAAATGATCTAAGCGCAGGAACTCGCGAGAAATCGGAATGAAATGATTTCAATATTTCAACAAACTTGAAATATTAAACGCCACCGGAGTGCCGATACTCGAACACTGAAATTAGCTATAAATTTTTTAGCGACTTATACCTCAACTGTTTCAAACTAACATTGTAATATCCTGAATTTCTAAAACATTTCAGCAGGTTCTACAATACCCAACATCCTTTACACTTTATTATCGTGAACGCGTCAACATTAAAAATTTTTAATTACTTCTGAATTATCGTTGGAATATTTTATGGTTTTCGGTTGAATAATAGTTATTCAGTGAAGAGTGCAGATCATGAAAAATTAGCTAATTACTTCAAAGTGTTTAATAGTCCAAAATGTTCGAGCTGCTGAAAACTCTTGGAGCCCTTCAAAGTTATTAAAACTTTAAAAACTTCCACAGTCTTTTGACTTTCGAAAACACTTAGGTAAACTTTCTAAGCTTATACGATATACTATACTTCTTAAATACATGAAAGGCTATAAATTTTAATGTTTCTCAACTCTAGACAACGTTTGGAAGTTCAAGAAGGCTTACCGGTGTCATCATTATTGAATTGTAACATTTCGAAACATTTAAACAAATATTCCCAAAAATTCGAAACAAGCAAAGTGTTCATAAACTGTGTTCTGTCAGCCAGTCTCTTTTGCTTAGAAGATGTAATAGCAATTAATAGAAAAGGTGATTGAAATAGTCCATTGTTTTTGATAAAGAGTTATTTTATGAAGAAGTTGTTAGAATGTTCAGCATACTCAAGTTATTGATGGCTCTCAGAAGTTTCTGTAAAATGAAGGGAACAGTAGAAAAAGATGGTACCGCAACGCCGATAGTCCGCAGAATAAAAAATCACCGCCGCACCAGCAGCGCCGACTATCACTGCTAACTTCGCGTGTTTTATGTTTTATCTACTATTTGTTTTCTGCTGTAAAAGCAAAACTTCCACCGCCGCTATCTGCAGAACGTAGATTTCCAAACCAAACAAGACGTTAGGAAATATCTAATTTCCCTGAATTTCGACGAGCATTGTTCGGTATGTGTTTGATTACTTATCTGCATGTACGGAATAAGACAAGACAAGTAACGCATATGTTACGTGTTGATACAAGCTATGTTCACTGTTTTTGTACAAGATCTAGGATCACGGTAAATTGTGTGCTACACTGCCAAGTTAATTTCCTATTTGCCTCAGAGAATATCGCGAAATACTTACTAATAGAAGCACACCGCATCGCACAGTGTTCTCCAATATTCATCGGCAACTACGTTAGGCGAGCTCTCATGTGCCTGAGTCGCATCGGAAAGGAACGAGCCTCCTGCTCTGCACGCCATATTTTTAGTGTAACTTCTACATTCCTTCTAGGACGAACATTTTTATTTCCACCAAATTTTGTTTATCGATATTTGTACGAACACCTATGAAAATTACAATTCCGAAGAAAAGGATTTGTTGACGAGCCAATTGTTTGTTGTTCAACCCATATCTATTGTATATTCAGGGTGAGACACCTAAGATTTTCAACGAAAATATATTCGATGTTTTTAGTAATACGAGAAAATGGCTCAGGCAGAAAATGTTTGGTTCAGTGGAGCAATTATTGTGATGGAATAGTTTCTTTCTCTAGGTCGTATTTTCAAGGTCAACGTCGTTTTTGTAAATAGAAAGACGTATTTTGATTGGTGTAACATTATAACTAATGGAAAGACAAATTCAACCGTGTATAATATGTTGACCTTCAAATGACCTTCGAAGGAATTGTTCTTCAAAAAGATTAGCTTAACGTACGAATACCACGTTCATGCTTACTAAAACATGCTTAATAAAAAAATTAATATTCATTGGCATTTATTTTGCGACGCTCATTCGACGTATTAACCCTTTGCACCCCGAATTATTTTTCAATACTATTGCCAACAACTCTCCACAACTTTAAGCGTTTTATTTGAAATTTACCTCAAAGGACTTGACTGCTACTTATTTTAAACAATTTTCACGTAATTTATATTTGTAGAACTCATATTTGTTTTAAACTAAAAAATAAGAGACAATTAGATAATTTGTAACAAGATAATTAACCAAATACATTTAAAAATCCGTTTCATTTACATTTCTCATTTTCTGATGTCGAATCACACTCGACAAAGGAATGCAAAGGGTGAAAACTGCTAAATTAAACTTTGAGGAAGATTTCTCGTAATCCGGTGAGCTGAATGCCCATAAACGAAGAGGCAATTGTTGTATCGAGGAAAGACAGCTGGGATGACAATGGAAGACCAAAAGCCAAAAATGGTATCACGGGGTGCGCGCGCGCGCGATTTCTGCGTTCGTTACGATTTGCCAGTTCTACCAAAGCAGAATGCTGATATTAATACCGTGATAACGCTAATTGCTTCAGCCGTGCAGGTACAATTTGCCGGAGGCATGAAATAGAACTTGAGATGCAGCTCGAGCCTTTATGTCGAACCAAAGGCCCATTGGTAGATGGAGCAATTATTAGCGGGAGCGAAGGATAGAAGGCATTCTAAGTAGGATGAAGCGCGGTATGTCGTCGTGTCGGTGAATACGATTTCGCCGTTGAATTTGCATATTTACCCGCCTTGGCGCCACTGTTCTCTCTTGGCTTCGTATGAAGTTCGCAATTGTATCATGATTATTAAATTTACGTTAGCGATAGCACGATTAGGAAATTGCCGAACGAAAGTCTGATGTTGGCGCGAATTATACTCACCAACACCGTCGCGTCGCCACGCTAATAACTTCGTGAAAACGTGCAATTTGCGTAGGCCTCTAGGGTAGATCCCGGCGATGAAGCGTTCAAACGACGACGCCTGGGTCATTGGTTAATTAATATTATTACTTTATGAAAGATTGTTCAGAGACGAAGTTTCACGTAGCTAAATACTATAGAAAAATGAATCATTTTCGAGCGTCGATAATAATCTTTATTAGGGGCCCGAATGTGACTCAGCTTCGCCTTTTGTCTATCAGATATTCCGACACCCGATAAACCCGGCTAATTCTACACTCGCAGTGAGCAAATTAGAAGCCGAGAGACTTGCACGAAGGTCATTATGCTTTAAAGAACGAGTCAATATGCGGATAATATTGTTTACACACCCTTCTTCCCATCCGGTTATGTTATATTAAATGAAAATACTCTTTTCACTGTGCTGTAAGAATTTGACCAATTTTAATTCTACAGCAATAAATTAAAAACCATTTTTTAGGTGATTGTAATCTGACCGTTCGCTTGATAATATTTTTGAAACTTTTTGTATACGAAAGGGAGAATAAAATTCTATAAATCGTTACTAAAACATTTCAAGACAAACGAAATTAACGAAGAAAAGAATCCATCATTTTTTTCTTCACAGCTTGTAGTACTGATCGCGAATACTTTTGAAAACAAGTCCATTGACTAATGAATAGACTGCGGATCTTTATGGAAAATAAAAATAAATTGAATGTTATTTCTTCCGTTAATGATTTTAATATAGGAGAAGTCATATATTGATATCTTCAATTTTAAAAATGTTTCGACAATTTCGAATTCCATCTTCTCAATTTTCCTATAAATGCATAAAGATCCGCAGTCTGCTAATGAACTTTCTGCTAAAATAATTTCTGTAACTGTTATCTCTGCAGAACGTCATGCATTAGTAAAGCCAACGAACAGAATAAGACCGTGTTCCCTATCACATTTGTAAATACGGATAAATTTCATAATGTTTGCAAACATTCTCTCGGACGAAAGCAAAAAGGTATTTGAAATCGGTGGACGCTATAAAATTTAGCGAAACGCAAACAGAGAGTACGGGATATTAAAATTTTGCGCTCGTCCGTGATGCAGATGGATCAATAAATAATGTGCAGGTTTATAGAGGTAAATGATATTGGAAATATATTCGTTATTTTTAGCGGAACCTTGAATAAATATAAATATTCACCACTATTGAAAAAACCTTGACGAGAGTTATGTCAAATGAAAACTTTTTATATCTTCAACGAGATAATGATTCTGAAGGTACTACTTTACAAAGAGGGGTTCTTACGTAATGTAAAATATTGTAAAAATATCTCCGGGCAGTCTACAATCCAATCCATTTCAGAATTTATGGTTGGCAAACATGAAGAACATATGAAACAGTAAAAATATCAGAAAAATGTAAGAATTCCTTCAGATACCCCCATTACGATACTGTGCTTCAAAATCGTCGGACACAAAGAAATCACATCGCAATACAAAAACAACGATTGGGAAAATTTGAACATAAACAAAGGGAACTCTCATTTTTGGGACACGTTCGCATGACTTATAGTTCAGAAACTTCTGCACTATGTTTCAAACATTAAAGATCCAAAATCATTTACACATTGCTTGGTTCAGACTTAATCTTTAATAGGGATTTCTCTTATATTCGAATAAACTGGTGTTTAATCGATTGATTAATTGAATTACTTCGATTTCGTGGCACTCAACGCGTCCAGCGTGAACGCGAGAACATGGTAGGTAAGAACGATCATACATCTGTAACGGTTCCCTTATTTCAGCCGACATTTATAGAGATGTATCGGGAAAGTTGGGAAACTATGAGAAGCGTGGGCCAACAAAACGTTAAAACTCTAAATAAGTTATCGGTTCCCTTGGTTCTATTACTCGGCCGTGGGCGTCGAAAAAAGGAAAGCACACGGGCTTTCCTCCGGTCGAACAATCCCGAGTTTGACAACTATTCCCGTGGAACCGCGGTCGAACGCAGTTTTCGTCGTTGTAACAATCCAGTGGAAAAATAGAAACGCGGAATTTCACACACCACTTATTTTATCATCGATACTTGAACTCCGAGTACTTACAGGGCACGACGCGGAACGGAACGGAAACGGCGCGACAGAAAACTGTATTCGAAAACGGGGATTTATCATCGATACTCCCGTGGGAGTATTGCGTCAAGGCGGAAGCGTCGGTCGCGTTGGTTGCTGGTTCCACTTCCACTTATCGACGCAAAATATTTGCCAGAAGTCGGCTGTTCCACCGCCCGATGCTCTCTGGATATACGCTAGAATTTCCGCTTGAACTTCATTCGCCTCTGCCAGCGAGCTCTCTCACGTGTATTACGAGTGGAGCAGCGGCATTGCAACAGTGGCAACGGGAAGAGCACCTTGTAATCTAGCTGCCGAGAACCGTGTGAATCGAAAGGTGAAGATGAAGCTGGAAAGTAGTGAAGGAAAGTGGAGTAAACCTTTCCTCGATGCATATCTACGTAATATATGTGTGTATAGTATTCAGCCCGGAGGAAAAATCATCCCCTAAACTCGCCGATGCTCCTCCACGTGACATAACATCGTGGACCAGGATAGCGTCTCTAACTCGATCTACCAGAAAATTAGACTACATGCCGCGACAATGCTAAACGACATTGGATAAGTATGAAACACACGAGCGTCGGGAAAATGCAACGTGTGTTCGGAGAGTTCGCGTGTAAAACGCGATAGATGACACTTTGGCATCAAATGTATAAACAATGGAATCGCTAAATGACATCAGTTATATTCTTTGCTTTGCGTCCAAAGCGATTTTTAATCATGATGGATTTTAAGGAAAATTTTGTTACGGACTTGGGAGAAGCGGCACGCAAATGATTCAGACTGAATCGTCAGACTTGGCATCAGCGGATTTCTGCCTTTGCAAAGGACACGTGTGTTTGCTTGGCATAAATCGTTTGCTAGAGAACGCCAGCGCGCTTGAAACACAGGTCGCGCCAAGAACCATTCAAGCAATTTCGAAGGGCTGATTCAGCAACACTTTTAACATGAGAGAAAATTAATAAACTACGTTGGAGTATGTTGCTTCGGGACATCCTCATCAGCGCCCGAATTTGTCACTTTGTGAACATCGCCTTTTAAAAGCGAATAACTTTTTTTAAAATTGCACCAAATGGTTTGAAATTTGTTTGGATATTAGAAGGATTATTTTACGAGGTAATGTGCAAATAATTTTTTTTTTTAAATCGTTACTGGTCGGAATTTGTAACAATTTCATGTGTGCACGTAATGGGAATTTAAAGATGCCTTTTGTGGACACTAGAGTGTCGATGTGCGAATATTCATTTAATTTGCCATGATCAGTTCAGTTCTGCTCCCCGTTATTCGCTCCTATTTGCCAGGAATGGGCTCATTGCTCGCATAAACAATAGTGAATAAGTCGGGCGGTTATAATGAATATAATCTATACCTCTAATTGCTGGCAAGCGCCCCTTTACGTAAATACCAGCCGCGAGCTATTTCTTTCATCGTCACCAGCCCGCTCCTTTTTTCCCTCGTTCTCCGACGCGTTTCGATTCGGTGTTACGACGATATCGCGCTCCGGCCCCGTGCTCGCGGCAATTGCCAGGAATTAATTGGGCTCTATCACGTCAAACGATTCAGTTCGACCAAATTACTTCACGGTTGTTTAGTTTCGGATCGCGTGAATACCGGAGGGGTTGAATGAGCGGCGCCACTATCGACGCCCCGGTGTCGATGTACATTCGTGCCACGTCGAATACGTTTTTCCTCTATTTTCCTCGGGACGCAAGAACCCCCGCTCGCAAAACCATAAAACATCAGCCCCTCCATTCTCGCCTTTATGATAGGGAAAATATTGTGTTGATCCTCGATCGCCCCGCCTCGCGGTCAATTTGTTATTGATTGAGCTCGACGCGCCGGATTTACTGTAGCGGACAGAAGGTGAAGACGATCAATTATAATTTCGATATTTCGCGGATTATAGAAACACTACTTTTCCATTCGTCGTATTGAGACAGCGCAGATGTACAGTGGATCCAAAAAGTATTCACCACATTTCGAATTTTCGAGAAATCGTCGATATTTAATGTATGATTATTATTAGACTGCGGATTTTATGCTTTTATGGTAAAATTCATAGAAGAAATACAGAACTGTGAAGATGTGGAACGAATTTAAGCACACTATTACATTATTTTTGACTTATTAGAATTATCAAAAGAAGGAATATATTTTTATTTTATTTCTGTTCTGTGTACTATCAACTGTGAAAGTTTTGTTTTTGCGTAAAGATCCGCGGACCAGTGATTATTTATTCCCGTAATTGAATCCACTACAGATGTGAAGACTTTTGTCATTGTTTTATAGAACACAATGAACAAGTTTAATCGTGAAAAGCCTAATGTAACCTTATATCCTCATGTTTACAGTACAGCTATCATTTAAAACTCGATAAACCGATGAAAAAAAATTGTGTCAATTTTTAGTGTTGTTATTATCACTAAATATTGTATACACAACTCTGAACATTTTTTCGCAGATGCTAAATTAATGATAGCAATTACGATTTGCACAGAGGCGGATTATCTGGAAAATAATATTTAAAATTTTCCTGGAACGAGAGCAAGTTTACTCCAGTTCTTCTTTCCTCGGGAACTCTTTCTCGATTACTTGTTCGTGTTCGACGAATCGTGATACCCAGCAGTGTAACAAGTGTCACCGACAATAAATGATTGTATCCTGACCATGAGGTAAGGATGCTGGAACACGCAACCTATTTTCTTTCTCTTCACTCGACTAACGTCATTCTCCGCGGTAATAACGGGGCGATCATTTCTTATCCCTTCGTGTTCTTATTCCCCGTTCCATTAACCGTCACTTTTACTCGCGGCCGCAACTCGGAAGAAAAAATTGTCGGACAGATCTCTCGCCACGAATAAATATCGCATTAATACGATCTCTATTGGAAAGAAATTCAATGGAACAGAAAATTCCACGGTTTTACGCGATGGCACGGTGGAATTCAAATCAGTCTGCACAAACAATATCGATCGCCGTTGCTTAAAAGAGGAAATGATTATATATCGGAAAATAAAAAATGGACAGCTCACATGTAGGACATTGTTGTCGGGTGCCCGATTCGCTGAAAAGAATTCCAACGATATCGCGACTTATTGGAAAGTACAATCGCTTCGATTTGAAAGCCTCCGGATTTATAAGCTCCGAATAATCACGTTTTATTTCCCGCTAAATTAAAGTGTTTGTGCCTTTTTTGCTGTATTTCGAATTCAGCGAGTGTGTGTAGACTTTCCTCGAATGAAACGAGAAATTAATTCGATCGTAATCCACGGATGCTTTTACCAGATAATTTGCCGGCTTTGTAAAGCTCGCGGAATGCAGATTGTTGAATGTCGCCAAAATTGCGCTTTCTTTGCGCGTGTGGGCGTGCTGGTTCGCGTGTATGTACAAGCAAATCTGACACCTCGTCAAGTCGTCTATAAATCGTTATTGTATCGTTTGAATTCATTCTATAATTATTTTGCGATTTAATGTTTAATCTACTTCTCTTTGTCCTCTCTCTTTTGATTTCGACAAGTGATTTGTCCCTTTTCATTTATTATTACTTTAAGTTGAGAATTTTCATACAGAATTTAAATTTATTAAATTTTTCAAAATGTCTATAAAAATTTGGATAATATAAATCATCAAAAAGGATAGCTTTGCTAAAATTTTTCTTAACTGGCCAACTATTGGTGCTTCTATCTTAATTGTCGATTATTTGGAAATGACCCAAAAAACTATTCATTAAGTACACTTGAATTAAATTGATCGATACTGCGTTGTACACCCGCAGTAAGCAGCGTATCATTTTCTATTGAGGAGAAATTCGATGTCCAGCGACTTATGAACGCGAGTGTACCAATGTTTGAATAAGCGATTTCCCTTTCCCCTGGAAAGAATTTCGGTCGTGCTCTATATTCGCGATTGAGTCACGTCTCGCCGATATAATACCAGTCAATTCCTCGATACTAATTTACGTTCTCCACGCAGTGAACACTCGCGAATGTTATATTCGAAAGGAATTTCATTAGACTTCGCACAGGAATCATCATTCCGCACACGTAACATGCTCGGTCCGCGCCATAGTTTGCAAGAAAAGCGCCCTATGCCGGGAACTCATCTGTATTACATTTCGCAGTATTTGGAGCTCGTTTTCCCACCTGTATTCGAGAGCAAGCAGAAAATTTTCAATTTTAAGTTGCCAAGCGCCGTAACATGGACCGATCAATGTTGCTCCCGTTATCAGTTTTCTATTTGTAAGTCCATCGGATTCGCATCGAGAACCTTTTTACCCAGCCTCTAGGTGAACGGATTAACGTTGGTTTCCGGGGAGCAGATCGCATGGAAAATACCAAATATGAATGATCAAATAATAACGGATGGGAACGAACATTTGTTTCTTGTTGTCGGATAAATACAGAAAGAAACGGGAGAGCGAAAAATCGAGGAAAATGCAAGCCATACTCGGAAGCGAAATGTCGATATCAGGAACTCTTCTTGGCGTAGCCTAATCAGTTGGTGTTGCGATACTTGTCGATCTCGGCGATGCCGCTAATTACCGCAGAGCCTTAATTAGGTCTGTCCGAGTGAAATACTGTGAATCCCATTAATATTTGGACACTGTTAAAGAGAACTTTTTAAATATTGCAACGTACTACTTGCATTGTTTTGGAGAAGTTAGAGAACATTTTTTCAAAAATTGCAATTGGTCGGAATTGGAGAGAAAAGTTGTATTTTACAAAAATTAAAATTGTCTTCGTCAACTACAACACGCAGAAACCATATAGACATTTCATTTTTTCTTATATAATTTCAGTGAGTTTAAAACTGGATGCTTTACACCTGGGTAAGAACAGACCCGACATCTTATGCCAAAATTTAAAAGTGAATTTATTTCATATAATTAATATATGCAAGAGTAAAGAACTTTCTTCAATGATTGTCAATACAGTACATTTAATGTTAACAAGTGATTGTTTGTAAAATTCTGTGCATTCAATTCTAAACCTCGCTCGAACGGTTTGGAAATTTCCGTTTAAACGTTACGCCGGATTTCCGTGAAAACAACAATTTACGCTAACCCGGTGAATCGTTATGAAGCAATTGTGGCGATTTCTGGCGTATTAATTGCTGTCGTGTACCCACCTACGGGAACGGTGCTGCAGCTCTTCGAGACATTACATACAGTTGCGAGCGCAATAGTTTAAGACGAAAAGGGAAAAAGAAAGTAATTATTTATTTTATATGCAAAACATAAATGATGTATTTATATTCTTTTAGTAGAGTTTCGGAACGTCTTTAATATGTAAAATACATATGACGGGAAACCAAAAGTGTATAATATTATATTTCTATGGACAAAAGTTGGACTCCACTTAAAAAAACAAACTTTTTCAAAAATAAAAAATAATTTGTCCAATATACTCATCTTGACAGTAACCCCAAAAAATTGTTAGCCGTCGCGCGTATTTTATTGAAAAGTGATTAACTAAAAACAGATTTACGTAATAAATCAATGATGAATAGATTTTCAGATTAACAGTGTCATATTTGTTTAAAGCGTTAGTAAACAGAACAAATGAAGCAATGCAGATTATGTAGAGCGAAATATTCAGATGTTCCATTTCAGAAACTGTGTTCCCCAATAACAGTAGCGGAAGAAATCAATAAAGATTCAAAGTGTCTCGTATGAATAAACCAGATGTTTTTAATAGCGATGAGTGCCGGAAACCGTAGAAGGGAAATTGGCACGAACGGATTAAACCGTTAAAATACTTTTATGTGGTCTGAATTTGCATCGGCTATAAAGATTTTCTCCGACGACGACGGTACTACGTTGTTTCTCATACGGAACGTGACCGTGTGAATATTATCACGCACACGTGACTTCGGAGCGTTTCCGAGTCGGAAGGTCTTGTAATTTTACCGACATTTCCGAAGGCATGCACTACCCAATTTCATTCTGCGACGACTAAACCGACTATATTGTTCTGAAAGTGTTGCGCGCAATAATCTACTTCGATAACGAAAAACGAAGACTGGTCGGAGCCGATCGATGCGGCACAAAATGACGACAGCGTTCTGTTTACTAGCGATGGGCACGAGGGTTAGCTTCAAATCAATGACAACGTTTTCATCTATATTATTTCAGCGACACCGACGTCGCCGACAATGTTTATTCATCGATACGTTGAAGCCTCCGATAATAATCATTTCACCGACTTACATATAAGTACCGACTTACATTTATGGCTTCCGAGAATTGTCAGAAAATGCTAGAATGCAACATTCGACAGAATTTAGTACGATTTTTATTTTCTTCGGATCTGCAAAGGCTACTGAAAAAAATTTTATTTTGTTCCTATCCTTAAAATTCGTCAACAAAAATTTCAAATTGCGTAAACATCCACAGTCTACTTATAAGAGTCTGAACTTCTGAGTTATACTGCTTACAAACTTGCTACACTTACAAGTTATACTACTACCACTGAAGAAAAATTTATTTGGTTCCACTTTCTTAATATTCGTCAACAAAAATTGCTAATTGATAAACATCCGCAGTCTGCTTGTAAGAGCCTAAACTTACAAGTTATACGTCACAGGATGTCTCGCCAGATATTACTACCTTGATTAAGGCCACTAGTATTAATTACAGCGAGCAATGTTTTGATGGAGATTAAATGGTTTCGCGCATGCTAGTGTTAGGTTTTTCTTGTAGGAGGACCCGTCAAGGACTTGTGAAGGTTAACTTTCATTTTCTAAATGGAACCGTATATTTTTGTATGCACCAATCGATGCAGCTTTTTATTCTCTATAAGAAAAGTGTTCACGCATGTATGTAAAATTTGAGTGGGATTCAATTCTATTGTAGGATTACGGAATGGGGTGTGCTAAAATATTCACCCTAAACATATTAGTAATGGGGAACTGAAGACTTTAGAAAAGAGAAGCATCATATGTATTGGTAGCGACGATCGACGAAATTAACCTCGTTACGATGCTGTGATCCGTGCTTCATCGCTATTTTCTTGATATTTTCCTGTTGAAACGAAGAAAGTCACTTTGTTGAACTTGACACTCGAACAAATTATTTCCACTTATAGTATCACGTTTTGAAGGAACCACGTTACAGCACAGGCAGGAGAAGATTGAATATTTTACTGGATTAAAATAAAGAATGTGCAATACTAATGTACTAATAAATCGTGTACAACACTGTCACTGTATAAGAGGTAAGAGGCAAGAGAGAACGTTATGTTGCAAAGACATCTTCCTCGGCAAATAACGAGCTCAAAGAATTCGACAACAATAGCGACGTCACAATATGGCAGTGTCAAAAAATGACATTTCCCCGTGTCCTTCGTTTGGTTGCAAACATGGCGGTCCCGTGAATGACATTTCGCGGGTGAAATGGCAAGACGGCAACCGCTGGGTAACGCAAAATGTCATTCTTCTTATTCCGGCCAAAACATCTCGCAAAGCGTGTTTCAAAATGTACGAAACCGTGTGTCTTTCCCTTGGAAAAATTCGCAACATCATGCTCCTCGCTACCGACGAATTTTTTGATAAAATAACGCAGAGAAAACAGAAAATCTCAAGCTATTATAAAATTCAGGAGGAACTATAGTAACGCTCGAAGACGGGAGTAATCGTTGTAAGTATCACCGAACAAGCATTAAATGATTACGGTAATTACGGTTAATTACGATTCTAGTAGGAAAACAGTGTTACGATATAAGTTAACGTGTCCAAATATATTCCCAGAAGTTTATCACAGTTGCAAATTGAAATACCGTTAGCAACAAAAATTGCAGAAATATTAAATTATTCTGCCTCGAAGAGGCAAGAACCCTGTCTCATTTAATCATAACTTTCTCGTGCACATGCAACTGAGAACTGCGTCGCCGCGGAAATTCGTTTCATTATGTTGTACTGCGAACTAATACGTACATTAATTACATTGAGTGTATCCTGTGTTTCGTATCAGTGTGTTCGAAAATCTCATTTTATAGAAAACACTTCTTGCCGAGGTAGACAAAATTTGAAATTCTACTTTGTTGCCGTACACAACGCTCGATAAAAGCGCTGGCACAGTGAAACTGTTACTGTACAAATATTAGTAACCACGAACAAACTTGCACTGAATATTCATTTTCCAAAATATATGTATCCTGTACTGTGTGGCTGCGACAATGGAGAGTTGCCCCCTCTATTTGGCTAAACGCAGGTGGAAGAGTGGGGATCATAAAATCATGAACTGAATCAATACAATGTAAATCTACTTTTAAAAATAAATTCTTTGAATTATTAACTATTGAAATAGCAGTAACGCTGCAACACGGGAATTTAATTGACAACACAACGAGAAAGACGGAAGCGAGGTTAGTTAAATATACTTTTTCTATTATAACCGAACGCGAAAGTGGAGGAAGTCAATTCGCGTTCAAGTGAGTATCTGGTTCCCATAATAATAATTATCCGTGGTACGTTTGATCTGTGAGCGGACCGTGGAACGTTCGTTTGTTTAATGCGTGGCCATAACCGAATGCTCCGCATATCAATTATCGAGTTTTAAATGGAAGCTATATTGGCACTTTAATACAGCTCTCCTTTCGATGGAGCGCGAATCGACGTGGCATAGTTTAATTAAAAAAATTACTCGAAGACTGCCAGCAAAGTGGTTGTATCTCGCCCGGCGAATCGGACACCGGAACTCTCTGTATAAATTTTCACATTTAATTTCACGTTATAACATTCAAAAAAGCTTCCGTTACAACGAAATTCCATTAGCGCTTCTCACGGGCGCTTTAACTATGTCCTTTGAATCTGTCTCTCTCTCTCTCTTTCTATCTTTCTCTTTTCTCTTTTCGCAAATTGTTCGCCTGCAGTCGTTTCCGCGCGAGTGTGTATGTTCAAAGAAACGTTGTTGGTATAAGTACTGACAGGTTTTCGTGTACATCCTATCCTCCCGCTAGAGATTGCAGTTATTTCTCGTATGTCTTTATGACCAATTCCAGGCCGAAGCTATTCTTATTATTTTCCCGTGAGAATCGCGGCATTACGGTTGATCGGCTCGCGATTGGGTCACCCGGAACGACGTATTTTTACGCGTCGCAATAAAATCGAGATCAAACGGAGCGCGTCCAGAACATTACCCGGTTTTACAATTCTACTTAAACGCAACGTTCCATTCGCGATTTCAATTAGACGCGCTTTTAACGTATCGTTGACGGACGACGCGAGCATCCATCGCGTTCCGTACGCACGCGAAAACTTTTAATTAACATATATTCTCGACAGCGCATGCAATTATAAATACATCTTGCCGCTTTGTTAGAGCCCATCGTCTGTACCTCGTTTTTCCAATTTAATTTGTACCTCGGCTATATTCTGCTGACACACTTGCGAAACGCTAATGCGATGGAAAAGTTGACTTTTGTAAATTAATGTTAACCCTCGCACGCCCCTCAAAAATAGTTGTTCAAGTGTAGAAGCATTTATAATTTATAGCGTCACATTTTATATTTTTTTTATTTTACTTCAACTTTGAAAATTAATAAGAAGGAAAAGGATTATTTGCGTTGAAGGAAAAGGATTATTTGCGTGGTTCACGATTGAAAAAGCAGTCTGCAGAAATTATTTACTCAGCATCGTTGAATAATGTATTAAATTGACGCGAGGGACGGATGAGGGTTACGCTAATTATTGAGAACGTTATCTATATATATATATATGTTATATTATAATATTATTCCGTGCATTTATAACGAAAATGAATACGTGAAATTTAAAGTAAAGGGATTTAAAAAAACCTAAAATGTCGATAAATGACAGATTTTAATATTTTTCATCCATGAGAAATTATGCAACAAATTTATTTCGTTGGAATATATTACTAGAAAATGGCTAAAAATATGGACAGATACGTTCTTGCTTTTTTTATAAAGCAATGTAAAATAGTCACGTTTGTGTTAATGAGGAATATCAATTTTACTCAGCTCGTGCATCTTGCACCTGATGCACAACAACTTTATTATGCGTAGAGATCTACTGATATCTTCGAGAACGTTTCATGTGTGAAATGACCGGTTAATGAACCCTAGCTATTGCGTAAGACAAAGGGGAAATAAATGGAGACATGAATAGGAATTTAATTTCGGGAGAATCATTCAATTTGTGACCTGTTAGTGGACTGGACATGACATCATTGCGCTCTGCAGACGTCATTACTCTCAATTAAAACATCACGACCGAAATAGGGCGCACAAGATGTGCTATCACAAAAAACATGCCAGTCACCGTATCAGACTGCAATTACCGTCTACGTCAATTTACCAACAAAATGTAAACGCACACAGTGTCCGCTTGATTATAGTGCTAGAAAATATATCATCGTAGACGTCTATGACTCATACCCGGCGGCACTCTCTGTCGACGTTAACGTCGATCACGTGAAAAATGCGAAAATACGAAAACAAATTCAAACGCACAACAGCCAGGAGTTGCAAATTATACAATAATTTATTCTGATACTAATGTATTCAAATTTTCTCAATATTTATCGAATACGTATTTTATTACATTATTTTTGTACTACTTTTATTTTCGCAATCTAACGGGGTATGTAGTTGGGTTTCATTGTTCGTGATTTGTCGGCGAGATTTTATAACAAATGTAAACGTACTGTGCATGTTGAAATAAAATTTATTTTGTGTAATTATAAAACTCCCCAATCTCATTAATTTAATTAACATCTTTGCAAGATTTATAATGGGCAGAATATATTTGTCTCTGTATTTTTGGTCGTATTCTAGAAACGTGTGATATGGAAATTCCAGCTTTTGTAAAATTAGATTAAATGCGTCCGTTCCACAACTTTTGCTATGTTATAGACGCTATTGACACATTAATTTCAATGGAGATACACTTGTGTGCCCAAACAGTTCAAATTTGTATTATCTATCAATTAGTTAGATTACACCTACGGGTATTTGACTTAGGGTTGTGACGTCTAAATTGGTTAGGTTTAAACAGGCTTAACCTGTCTCTGCCTAGCTTAGGGTGATTAGATGTTTATGCCTGATCGAATGCGTCAATTATACACTATATTAGCGTATAATAGTCGCAGCAAAACAATTTTGCATTCAATGCACTTGTTACCTCCTACTAATTAAATTGTATTCAAAATCAAACGCATTACGTTCTAAATAAAAACGTCTTAATAATAAAACTTAATAAAACTTACTATAACGTTCTAAATAAAACAGTGAGTAGTGTCTTTAAAATATATTATTATTATTATTATTATATTATTTGAAAACGACGGAATAGTATTAAATAGTAATGAGTATAAATGCATAAAATATAATAATATGTTCTAATTCTAAATTAATAATTAAAATAATTATTTTCATGAAAACAAATGTGACAAATTGAAAAATAAAGCTTGCGATAACCAATTGCTTCAGCAACGAAGCTGCAAAGTTTCAGTACGATCGGTATGAAAAATTGAGTTCTAGGACCAGGTATTGCCTGGAAATAAATTACGGTAGATGGGGTTGAACAATCGAGGACAATTTCGTTTGAAACAATTAGAGGACTCTCGCTCGAACAGTTATGTGAGATGTTGACGTAGGCGAGTAGCGATGGCCCGGGAAGAGGAAAGGAAACGAGCAGAAAGAGAAAGGGGGCGTCGTTTGGTGGTACAGGGTGAGCAGCACCTTGACGTTCGACGATTCAATCAACGCGGCACATTGTCGACGTTAGACGGGGGTGGAAAATGTCAGCCGTCACGGCGTTGGATATTTCTGGGGTCGAGATATGAAAAATGACGTCTGACAGCGGCGTGAGTAACGCCGTACAGCGGCAAGGTACACCCTAGGAGAATGCTTTTTACCAGGGCTGCCCGGGTCAGAAGGGGGCTGCTGCTTGACAGATATCTCGCTGGTATCTGTCTCGCGTGTTGAGACCCAGCGAATCTCGTGTAAAGCGCGTATAAGCAACTCCGTATTAGCCGGGTGTCAACCATCTAGGCAGGATCCGAGTACTGACAGGATCGAGCCCGCCTCTTTTTCCGTACCGACGAACGCTCCCGTAGAAATCAAGAGTAATCCCTCTCCCATGCCACCGTCAATCCATCGAGGAGCATTCGTTGACGTACAGGTTGCAGAGAAACGTTATCTCACGGCTTTCGTGGACCTGGATGTTGGGGTGCAGCAGATCGAGTGTTGCTGGATGTTTTCTTTGAAGCTGTAGCTGATATCTGTTTGAAATATTCAGGTGTCAATTGATGGAAAGGGGGGTGACAGCTTATTGCGTGACATTGTAAGGGGTGTGTTTCTTGACACCTTGCTGTATAATAATAATAGACCGCGAAATAGTTAAGCGAATGCAATTGTTGTGTCGTATGGTTAGAAGAATAAGCTGAAAGAGTTTGTAATTGGAAAAAAGGTGTCGATAAAGTCGACAAAGTAGAATCAGTCAGTGTGTTATCGGATTAGTGGAACAAGCATATAATTCGTTTGACGCAAGGATGAAACATAGTGGAATCTGAGAGTAATATGGGGAACCGATATGGACCAAAATATAATCACACAAACATAATTGGATCCCTTAGTGTTCAATCCACCGTGATGGCGCTTCCTGTACTTACCAATGGAGAGCTCATTAGCAACACCTTTCTCCTAACTGGTGATTCGTGATCGATTCCCACGCACATGGTCGGGCGATCATATTAATCACTTTATCTTCGCTGTTTGTACATACAGGTAGCTTCAAAAATTTAAACATGAAATATCTTTAAGAGTTAAAATATGCAATATTTTCCTTTGTAATGTATACGATAATTTACTTAAATTTTAAAAAATAGTTTCTCTATTTACGTTTCCCAATTAACGATTACCGCTCATTTAAATAGTCAAGCACATAAATAGAACGAACCAACTTCCGTCATTCATAGGTTAAGAGGCAGAATATTGCATTTTACATTTCAATGAAGTGGCAAATTTGTCACGCGAAATTGTCAAACGTCGACATAATAGAGCAGAGGATACGCGACGGTACCAACTTAGAATAAGTTGTGTTCATCCATCAGTCTTTCCATGCTCTCCTCGATAATTTAATTTGACGATAAATATATGTGATGGGTATTTCAGACGGCAGTTCATAAAATATAAACGGTTCCAGTGAGATCTGTCAATGAAAAATCCGCGAAAGTCAGTCGCAGACACAGACGGGCACCGGAGAAAACCGCAGCGGCCGCACTTAGCGCAGCCGCCACGTCGAAATTTGAAAGCAGCAGCCGCCGCCTCCATGTTCGTTGCTGGCTTCCATCCACGAAAGGATTATGTGTATATACGCGGCATTCGTTACGATGATTACCTTTGTAATTAGCTGAACCGTAGCCGCCGAGCGATTACAATTAACAGAGCATTCCTTGTTTAGGCAAAAGCGGTTCGTTGGTTGTTGCCCGGATGATCGGCATGATGCTGTGTTTCGATCGTGCCACGGAATGTTTGTCGGACAATGTAAAACGTTCGACTGGAACACCGACGTGGTGGACAAAGACGGCGGTTAGGCTGGCGAGGCGCAAAAGCGTCGGACAGGGACAAACCTACCTGTGGACAATAATTATGCGGATTGCTCCACCGAGACTAATTAACCCTCTGTACTTGCATCAGATTCACCTTTCTCCTCCGCCCTCCTTCGCCGTCCAGTTTCGATCTCTCTCTATCTCCATCTCTATCTCTCTATACTATACTATATACAATATATATGTATGTATATGTATATCTCCCTCTCTCACCTCTGCCCCTGGCAAACTTTGACATTGCAGGACAGATGCTTATCTGCCTGTCCTCTGATAACCCACCGAATTAAATCGTAAACCGACCATCGACCTATGCGACGGAATACACCTCCGCTCTTTGATAGTTGCGCATTCAATGACGGCTAACTCCCCCAAAAGAACTTTCCTATCCGCTTTCCGTCTTGCCAGATTCAAAGAGTCGCCGATCCAAGAACAAAGAACAGATTTACTCTACTATCCCGGCAAATTTTTGAAAAGCTGCCGCTCGCACTCTTCCCGCAATTGTGAGTCGAATAATTCTGTATTGCGGGAACGAATATTTCTGAATAGACACCGACTCATTACTGTAATTTCTAACATGACAAAATTCAAAGGTACACGTTCTCGAATTTCTTTAGTAATTTACAAACATTTTAACATCAAAACCAAACGATCCTATGTAGTCACATACAATAGTTTTTACGTGAATGTAGATGTAATGAAATAACGTATTTATTGTACGTATATGTATAATAAATAGACTGCGGATTTGATGCATTTATGACAAAAATCAGTAGATGAAACATAAAACAGTTAAACATTTCATAAATGTAAAAAATGCGGAGACGTTATTTTCAATCAATTTAAATTATTTACACGAGAAATAAATCTTTGTTTAGCTTTATTTCCATGCAAGCGATGTATAATAATTGCTAATAATAGAAATGAGGAAGTTAAATTTAAAACATCAGAGAATCTCATTATTAATATTATTATATATTCCCAGCTTGCTAAAATTATCAAATCGAGAAAAAAATGATTGGCTCCCGTTCCTCGCAATCGATGCGGGAAATTATTTTGCATAAGAATGCGCTGCATGCTAAAATCACTCCACTCGCCTACAATTCAATCGCCGAAAAACAATACAAAAGGCCGAAACAAAAATTTCGTGATCAGGAAAGTATTTACAGGGTCCGTCGACACAACGAGCTCCCATTGTCGCGTCAAAAATATTTTCACTGCAACGAATTCCCGAAACCAAAATAAAGGTAAACACGCAAAACAAACTATTCACAGCGGTATGAGGATCTAATGGACGTATGGAACCGCGTCGCACCTAACCATTTCGGGGTCTATTAATTACACCGCGTATCGACGTTCTTGCGATGGCTTCCCGCACAAAAACAAAATGAAATATTGCAATAATTCGCGGAGCAGCGGCAAGAAATATTGTCGGCGGGTTTCGTGCACCGTCGCCCGGACAATCTGAATCCCCACCCCACCATTTCGTTTTCAATAGCGGCGGAGATGGGGAGCGTAGATACATACCGCGTCAAAACTATAAAAAATAAGAAAATGAAGAAAAAGTGGATTCTAGTAAGAATTTTTTTCTTCCTTTATCTCCAATATTATTGTTGACAGTGTTACTTAACGTGTCAAACGAAAAAGAATTTATTGTATATTTCCGACTTATTTTTTCATGCCGATTTGGGACACCCTGTAGATATATGGAATGAACGTCGCACATGTCACATACTTTCACTTTCGAGATATTATTACCGTTTAAAATTTCGAGTATCGAGTTTCAGGGAACGAAATGGTACTACGTTTTTTTATGTGTGTGTGTGCCGAACATAGATTTCTTGGATAACTTTTCCAAGTGTAAACTACGATCCTGGGTAAACAACGGTGCTAGCGGGAAATTGTTGAATTGTACTAATGCTATTCCATACCTGCGAGTAATACATCGAGGATCATAAAAACCCAATTTAAACACCCTAATACCTTAATTTCTTTGTAGCGTGATCGAGCGCCCAAAGGGGAACCCCCCAGAAATGCAGATAAAAAAGTCACATCAATCGCGGGAACACTGTATTTGGTTCAGCCTTTCGAATTCGTTTCCATGACTTTTTTCTGCTAAATACGTAAATCCTATACTATAAAGCTAAATTAATGCATGAACTCTTTGAGATTGTGACATGCGGCGAAGGCCAAAGACATTTTTGCACGGACATTCTTTTACAAATCTCGACTGATCCAGAGGTATAGAATCAAGCTACGAGCGGCGTTGCACTTATTTTTGTTCCTCGTTAGGAGTACTATACGATGCAAAAATGTTTGACTTTCAAAATGAAGATCAAAGACATTTTTTCACGGACATTCTTTTACAAATCTCTACTGATCCAGAGGTATAGAATCAAGTAACGAGCGGCGTTGCACTTATTTTCGTTCCACCCTGTGCATGAAAAAGAGGTGAATGATGTGCGTGGACATGTTTTACTCGTAAACGTTCGACGAGAGCTGCGATTACTAGCAGACCGCACAGTTGCTGGGACCGGGAGTCTTCCCATGCTTCGCGTCCGGGGATTTTCCAATATTTACACGTCAGAATATTCAATATTTTCCGATGGCGTGGCACGCCGCGAGAAAATTTGAATAACCCAATATGCCTGTTTCGTTGTTGGCTATACCTCGCCGTCGTTCTCGGTGATTCTTTCACAGCGCGGAAAATACCTATGGCAACAATTCTTTGATGTCCAAGCCCGTGTGCTGCCGCGCGCTTGTTTCAACCACCTCCCGCCTCGGATAGACACATATCGTCAGACACGAAATTAGCAATTTGGAAGAAGAATGGGGGATACACGTAAAACTAGGGCGAAACCATTTGTAAGAATGCTTCATAACGGGCCGCAAGCGCAGACATTTGAAAAGCATTTGGGACTCCTTTTATACTCGTTTTCAAGTGGTTACTACAATTTGCCCGGTTTTCCACCCGTTCACGATAATGCTGATGTACAGCGGCTCATAAATTCGTTCTCATGGTGAGCCCTCTCTCTCTCTCTCTCCTATTCGTTTCTTCGCGGTATACGCAAAATCGTAAATCCCTGTTGGAATTGCGACGAGCATACCGTGCGTGGAGATGATGCGATTCGAGACACTAATTAAGTGGTTAAACTAGTCGTTTCTACGCTGGAACGTTCTATTCGAAGAGCACTAAACGTTCGTTGAAAAATTGCTAACTGAGAGCTGAACCGATATTATCAGTTAGTTTACTCGAAGGTGATTTGAAAGACTCCGGCGACGTTAACAAACTTTTCCCACGACTGAAATTATCACTTCACAACGATTTTCGAAAACTTGATGTACGATCTTTCGTTGTCGTTTTATTGAATGTTTATTCTAAAGGTGGTTAGAATAGTACATCTAAAGTGACTTTTAATATCGAAAATAAACCGGACATTTAGTTCGCTATTAAAACTGCGTGTTTCAGCTGAAATGAGCTACAAGTATGGACTGATGACTGCTAAACTTCCGGATCCATGATTCAAAGGGTCTTCAGAATTGTTCAGTAATAAATGCTCGAATTACCATGACCGAAATAAAGAACTGGATTGAACTGGATACTTGTTCAATTATATCTAGCAAAACGGAGCAGCGCTGAAAGAGTGCAATACGCGTAAACGATAAAAACGAGAGAACTAGAGGGGTTTATACAGAGAAAGAAATGTAATTTTCATCAATGGCCGCAATGGCTGACGAAGAATAAGCTAATAAACAGCGTATCCGGCCGATGTTAAATACACAAATGAATAAATAGAGTAGATTAATTTGTCTGCCGCGTTAAACGCAATGCGATTTTATACATATGTACAATATCGATATCGCCACGTTAATACTTTCACCCGTCCATTTCAGTTTATCGTTTAATAAAATAAATACTCACGATGCCATCAACAAAGTCACATCGCGAAAATTGTAAACGCCTATCGACATTTACTCGATCGTTCCAATCGGATCGGTAGGTATTAAATATATATCCCTGGCCTCCAATAAAATTGTTTACTTACTAACTCCGGTAATTTCGATGTGCCAAGGGTACGATGAATGTTCAAAACGGAATATGTAATCTATGTTCTTTCAGGTTTTCATTTTATCGCTAGATAAAGTCCGGCATCAATACCACTTGTATCTGGGACATCAGCATTTGTTAGAAAGATAATAATAAATGTTGTATCTCAGATTGCTGGGAATCAAACACTGTCATACTATCGCAAAGGGAATATCGAGGCATTGAATCCTGGTGGGTGGAAGTCTCTCGATGCGATTGTAGTGATTGTCGTGATTTCTAAAAAAAGAACCACAGATAAAGCGTACACATGAAACTATTCTACTTGTTTACGAGTGCGTCGAGATACCAATTTCATTAGTTTACTTTCGTGTATGAAACATTTAATTAATATGTCAAATGCATTTGCAGCAAATATTTAATTTCGACTATGAAACAGCAAACGCGATGTTTGTTTTTATCTGGCAGATAAAATGCAAATTGGTATTGGTTAAATAAGCAGAAAAAGAAATTTTTAAAAAATTTCTACTGCTATATTTTGAGAGTTACAAATCTTCGTTACCGTTTCCATGAATTTATATTACGTTTTGCTTTTATTTTGTACGACACATGTATAACTTAAGGATTTAAATACACCAATGCAACATCGACAGCATAAAGCTATGCGGTTCCAAATCCTGGATTCGTAATTAAGTTTCGTAACATGTAACATTACTCGAGTTTTTGATCTAAATATTTTAGTTACATATTGCCGGTGTATTCCACAAAAGAGTTGCGTTCAGATTGGCTTTTCAATAATACAGACATTTTTATATGGGAACCATATCGTTGTTAAATGTATACAACATCGATTGAGAATTTGCGTGCTTAATAAATCAAATAATTTTTCCATTTTCCATATTAAATGTTTCTGAATTTTATTTATATTGATTTTCGATATTGTATTGCAAAATAATTACACATGAAATTTCTTCTTTTCAACATTCTGTTATATTGTTGGACTACGTACCTGAACAGATTTTAATATATTTTATGAATATATAAAATATTTTTCAGCTAACTATATCACAAATAAATTTCATTAAAATTAAAATTCTACACTTGTGCCTCGATGGTAGATTTGATCCTCGGTTCCCAAAGATCATAAGAAATTGTAAAAACAAGATTTTTATATCTTTCATTTTTCGCGGACTACAATACTAAAATAGCTGAAGGTATTCCGCTAAAAACGAATCCAAACGCTACCATGAACCGTAAGGTCCCAAACAAAACAAAACGAGTGTCGCTGGACGCCCGTACATTATGATAGATTATTTTAAGTAATTCGGTATTAAATACAATAACACGTACTAATTTTCCGTTAAATAGGATAGATGTGTCTATCTGGAATTAGGAGACGGGCGTCGGCCTATTATAAATTAATGAGACAGCATAGCGCCGGTCAGATTATAATAGATACGTTAATTTCGATTTACATAAATTACCGGTGGGGTCGGCCGAACTAGTAGTCCGGGTTTACACTAAATTACCTGTGTTGTGCTTATATTTGATCTAGGTTGGTGTAGCCGGGAATTTCACACATCGGCCGTTTTCATCCCCGGATAAGAATAAATATTTGCGGGACACGGTTCAGGTGGGTTGCGGGGCGTTGCGGCGTGATTCAACGCACAAAGCGGGCATGAAAATTCGGGTAGGAACGCGGAACAACTGCTCTCGATCGTTCCCGATTTCGCCGGAAACTGCACGGCAATATTCGTTCTTTCGTTGATTATCGGCGGGCTCGATTACCGCGCACGCGAGCAACGAAAGATAGAAGATAGAATCGAACGCGAAGGGATGAGGGATCATCGCGAGGCAACACACACCGCCGAGCTATTCTACGGCCCGGCAAGTTTCTCGGGTTATTTTTCACCAAGTGCCCGAGCTTCGTGGAAGCCTTGTGGTATCCTGTGAAATTAAAGAAGGGGGAAATAAAACCGGCAAAAAACGGGGCGAACGAGCACAGCAAGAGAGAGAGAGAGAGAGAGAGAGAGAGAGAGAGAGAGGGAGAGAGGGAGAGACAAGTGTATATGGCTATCGCGGCGTCGGCCACTGACGTAAACGAAAATAAAGGGACGTCGCCGAGTTTCTCCGAGCCTCCTGGTTCCTTACGATGCAACCGAGGAAGAGGATCGAAAGAAATATAAGGGAACGAAAGAAACGGGACATGACATCGCAAGACCGCAAAAACAAGGAGAGCCTCGGCACAGGATGGTTGAAGTATTATAGGCTGAGAGAGGAGCAAGAGGGAAATTCAAAAACACAGAGAGATTCCGCCATTGTTTATTTGAGCGGGCTTCCGACCGCGAACGCGCCACTGTGAGATTACAGTGACGAGCAATTATATCGTCACCGCGGAACGAATCATTTGCAAACCGAAGTCTATTCCGGGTTGGCTTCGGTGTGCGTCGGTATATATGGACTGACTGAATAATTGCTCCGACGGTAGCTACGTACCGTTTTCTCTGTATACCTACTGAGGGAAAAGGTGACGGGAGGGTTGTCTGTCTTGTCTTATGGACGCATGTGAATAAACACGAGGCAGGTATTATGTGTATGAATACCTAACGCGGCACCATCTACGAATATTCTAACGGTTGTGGATATTACGTTTGCTGGAACAATACAGCAGGATCGCGGGTATTCCCGTGCAGACCTGCGTGTATGTGCTCGTGAGTATTGCCAAGAGAGGTTGAAATTTATAGAATCGTCTTTTTATATATTTAGGAACCACTGGTATATATCTATGAATTTATATTGAATTTATGTTGGAGTGAATGGAACTATTTCCCGAGACGTAAAAATTTTCTTCTGCGCTGATACAGTGTGCTTTTGCTTATGGTCTGTAAAGTGTAAGAGGATTGAGAATGTAATTAATTTTTATCATTAGAAAATTAGTTAAGTAAATTAGAGGATTAGAAAAGCAAAGCCTTGATCTAAGAAAACGGAAATTGTACAATAGGATCTACGAAAAACGAATATCCCTTCCACTGGGGGCCACAATTTGTACAGGCTGTTTCAAATTCGATTTTCTCGTTCGGAAATTTTCCTCTTTGATGTCTCGTTTGAAAAACTTGTAATCTAGATACATTTTCGATTTACTTCATTCTGTATAATAATCTCGTTTCTGATTGTACCACCAAATCGGAATATTCACATTCGATTTTTCGCGAAGATGTTAACAGATTTACAGAAGTTTCAAGCACATCGTTCTGTACGACCATAAAGGGAATTTACTATGAAACAGATTGTTCAAAGTAGATTTCTGGGTTACCATTATGGCATGGCACACGATTCGGAAGCTTACGGTCGATCCCTTATTCGCGACAGCCAAATGTACATCGGTAACTTAAAAAGTTTCAGCTCAAAGTAGACTTTGACATTTCTCTTTCCCTTTTGTATTTTCGGAATACGCCGGAAGTTACTAAAAACATTTCAGGAATTGCGATGCATATTTATTCTCTATTCAGAAAGTTGTTTACATCCAGTCTGTAGTGTAAGTATATAAATAAACAAATTTCTATAACGGTGTATAAATTATAGACGACATTTATTATTTCTATTTCGCAAGGCTTGTTTTATTTTATTGCTATAATTTGTCGTGTAAAGTCTTATTGTGCCACTTCTCTGTAACCAAACAATTTCTTGATTATAATTTTGCAATTTGATTAATCTTAGTCGTATTATATAATTTTCCAAGCTCTTTTGAAATTTCACATATTCTTTTAGCAACACTGCAGATAATATTATACGTTGTATGAACCAGAAGCATAGTTTTGATAAATTAATAAAACCCTGATAACTCTGTGTACGAACATAGTATAGATTTCATGGTGGCCTTCCTTAATGGAAAATTAACATTTAAGTACTCCATCAATAATATTACTTTATCCTACATTCTCGAACGGCCCGCAAAACTTCGTGAAATATTGCAAGAGGTTGTTCGTCAATCCACATTTCCAGACATCCAGATAGTAAACCCAGTTTGCAAAATGATCGCGATCTTCCGGCTGTGCATCAAACAAATCAACCAGGTACATCCTGCACGGTATAAAAATGTTCAACATGTAGATGCACGAAATGCATACAGCTCGCAGTCTCCTTTATCACGCTCGAAAGATCTGCATTCTCATTTCACGCAGACAATCTGCATGCCCTTTCTTTCCCTATCCATATATCCTGTTTCTCCTTCCTGAAGACTTCCGCCTCTCCAGGCAGACTGCATCTTCGGCAGCCTCTTCTCTGAGGGGCGCGTTCACTTCGTGTCTTTTTCCCCTGAGTTGTACCGTAGGACCTCGCTTTCGAAACTTTCGAAGGCATCCTTTTCCTGCACTTACGGAGTTACAAGGCGTGAAGGTGTGTCCGGAGCACGCCGCGCCGCGACGGATCGTACAGGGTGTTACGAAAACAATGGTCGTTTAGCACCATCGCATCGCTACGTCACATTATAATCAAGCCAGAGTTGGGCAAAAATTATATTTATAAATAAAAATTTCGAACAAATAAAAGATAAAAAATTTTTATTCGTTATTCGAAGGTTCGAATAAAAAAGTATCTTTTATTCGACTCGTTATTTGAATAATTTTATTTCATTTGATTTGAATAATAATCTTGAATAATTTTCGTCGAGAATTTATTTGACGAATAATAGATAACTTTTTTATTTGAAGCGGATTGATTCGAAGCTTCGAATAAAATTTTCATCTATTGTTTTTATCTATTATTCAAAGGCTTCGAATAACTTTCGAATAACATCTGCCAGATCGGAATGCTACCACATTTGTAAATTAAAACATTTATTCAACAACATATTTTCTTATCTATATTCATATTTATATCTTTTCTTATCTACACCATGTTATTAAATCAACTTATGAATCAATATTTTAATTTCATCTTTGAATTTTAATTTGAAAACGCTACGAATTCTCGTTCCAACCCAATACTTGTAATTCATTCATTTCGTGTAAATCAATGTGCTAACTAAAACAAAGACTGGGTAAAATCCTATCCTGAAATTCTTCACGATAATAAATATTCAAGTTAAATATTGTTAAGGAAGTAGTTCTTGTGGGTCTGGATATAGAAATACGATAAGGGATTTGGCGAAAGCTGGACCCCATTGGCTAGGGATACAATAATCCGTGGCCTAATGAGGGTAGCTGAAACTCTAGCCGGTAACCTAGTGAAGACAGTGGAAACTATGGCCAGTGGCGCAGTAAGGACAACGGAAACTGTAAAGTGTATTCTGCCAATGGAACTCCTTTATTAGCGGGTCCCTTATGGTCCTTCTACATTGCAACTCGGATGATATTTGGCATCCTGGAAAGTCGGCGAAACTTGAACTTTTATTACGAGAAAATTTTTGGCGTCTGTAGAATACTCTGTCCTTTCAACAAATAGTAATGCAGCTCCATAATTCCAAAAATGGACTGCGGTTAAGAAATTTTTTCTTAAGGAGAAACATACCCCTAGGTCGAAAGGTGAGCTTGACATTGAGAATTTTTTATTTCAACAAATAGTGATATTAAAGAAACATTTAGCACGTAAGACGTGTCACAGTTTTATCTACAAAATACGAAATTCTCATTCTCTTTCATATCTTCAAAACTACTGGACCAATTCAACCCCTTGCTGTATCATTTTCTTTACAGTTACAGCGATTAAAAGGTATTTATCCCCAAAACTGTCGTTGAAGAGAAAAGAAAATTTATATTTTTAGTATGGCTACATTTAGTCGAATGCTTAAATATTGATTACTGAACAGCGGATTTTATGCATTTATAACAAAAATGAATGGGTGTAATTCGACTCAATGGAAAAATCTGAAGAATTTAAAAACGCTGTTATACAATTATTTTCGACCTATTAAACATATTAAGAAAGAAATTAAAATTCTTTTTCACCCCAGTAGTTTGCAAATCAGGTAGAAAATTTTGATTTCGATTACAAACGAATCAAATTTGATTTCATTTAAAAAGAAAGGCGTAACATTTATATTTATCAGGCTTTGTTTAAAATCTTTATGACAAGCGTGACTCGTTAAAATACGGCAAGGGGTTAAATAAAAAAATTCTGAAAGTCATGCTCACTTTTCGACGTCCTTTGCGTATGTCATCCCTTAAAACCAAAGACGAGACTTATTTCGATCTGCGATACCCATTACCTTTTCATCGGCCTGTACTTAACACGTGTCCTCGAGAGTGGTGCCGCCCATAGGCCGAACCGGGAATGAAATCGTGCGGGGGTGGTTGACGCGAAACGAGAAGCCGCGGTGACGAAGCTAGAGGGACGAGTGCTGCGCGGTTTAAAACGGCGACGAGTGTATTACGGCTTTTAATTACGAAGTTTCTCCTTTTTCGTGTTCCCCGCGGTCGTTTCTTTTTCCCCCTCGGTGTAAACGGGCACAGTTGGTAACGCCGAGGACATTGTCGCTGCACTTGCACAATGAGTCATTGAGAGACAGCGTCGTCGGCTGTGCCGGGGCGAGGGAGGGTGGGAGGGCGCGGGGTGAGTTTGCCGGGGAAAAGAAGATGTTCCAGAAGGAATAACTAAAAGAAAAGAGGACAGGGGAGGAGAAAGCAGAAGGCTCGTATAACGGACGTTTGTAAATGCGGTGGCCGTGCGCGGGATTTGTTTCGGTGGAATCACTTTTCAGAGACGTACGCGCGCGCGCGCGAGGCCGTGTACAACACTTTTAAGGAAATGTCTTGGCCACGATGGAGAAGGACAATGCGTGCCTGGTTGCGGGAACAGTATTCAAAGTAATCTTGCCGGGTTGTAATCGAAAGTGGCGAGGATTGAATAAAACGAGAGGAGAGAGCCGGAGGAGAGGGGACCGGTCCGGGTTGCATTTTGTAATAGTCGCGTTTTGTACCGCGTGCCGGGTATCTGGGTCGGGGAAAATTGTTATTCCTTTTGAACCGAGTCGCGGCCCAATGAAACACGGCATTCGGAGTTCCTTGCGAGCAAGCGATTGCTGGCTGCTGGAACGATTTTCAGGGTCTTCGCGCACCTAACAGATGGTTTTTTACTCCTGGATGCCAACACGACGCGGAAAATCGCGATCGCTTCAGAGAGAAACGATTACGAAACAGAACGTGTTCGAATCGGTACATTTTCATACGGTCCGAAACAGGATGTAACGTTTTGGTGTATGGATTTGTACGACACGGTCGTTCAGCGGGCCCGCGGCAGTGCCCGTTCGATTCGACCTGTTATAAATTTTCAGTATATTCACGATGCCCCATTCGGTTTCGATGCTGCTGTCCGAATATCGGCGGAAGTTATGCACATAGGCGTCGCTCTGCAGTTGAAACGCTCGATTAAAATAAGGTTAATAGATTCGATGATCCCCTGGTAATTGCAGAACACGGAATTAATCAATGTAGTTACACGCCGCCCCGCGGTGGACAATATTGTGCTTGTTTTTAACAGCGGAATGATCGAACGCGGCACGGGGAAGTTTGTTGTTTAATGAATTGGGGAATTGAACGGACGGGAGGTGGAAGAGTTTTGCAAGATCGTTTGCGGTCTTTCTAGTGGAAAAATATTTTCTGTTCCGTCGAATTCGAGGCACTTTGAAAATTCTCGCAGTTCAATCAGCTCTCAGTGAGGGCCAGGATATGTAGTTAGAACTTTGAACAATTTTGGCTTTGCTGTCTAGACCCTTTTTCCTAGACGACTTTTACTTGGTTTCGAGTTTCAAAACAATCTTGGCATTGGTTCAGAAATTTCTTAATTGTTCAGTTTCTTGGATTTTAATAAGATTGATTCTTGCAATAATATAAGGAGTGGTAGTCAACGTAATATAATTCAAGTCAATGTAATAGGACTTTCGATCAAATTTCACGGTCCAATGATAGAAAAAGTATGCAAACATAAGATAGACCAGTAAAAGGATAATGGAAGAATGCGCATCTAAGAATTCATAAATTACTTTCCAGGTGGCGTGGCTTCGCGTAGACACACAGACGATCCTCACGATCGGAACTCACGTCATCACGAAGAATCATCGAATCGCTGTTACGCACAGTGGACATCGCACCTGGTCCCTGCACATCAAAGACACCAAAGTAGCGGATAAGGGATGGTACATGTGCCAAGTCAACACTGACCCGATGTCCAGCAACACTGGATTTCTCGAAGTAGTCGGTAATGGCAATAAAACAATTATTTCAACAACGTTCTAGAGTTCCGTTTCATAAAGTGATCTGGAGCCAGTTTGGTCAGTAACAGATCGTCATGCAAAATAAAAACTTCGTCGATTGCAAAAAACAGGATTCAAATAAAACTGTCGTTCCTTCTTTAATCATTTCAACAAGATGAAAATAATACATCAATATTTTGAAGTTCTTTCAATCCTTTCATTGTTTTATATTTCTTCCACTCATTCTGTCAGAGCTACTAATTTTTCAACATCAAAATACGAACAGAATAAACAGATAAAAAGATGGAAAAGCTAAATCATTTGGTGTTTTGAAATAGCTTCATAATTACACTGGAAAATTGTTGTCTTTGTAAAACATTGGTATACAAGTTAAAGAGAGCTCAAGATATTAAATGTTGGAAGCTTTTCCCTGAATCGGTACGATCGCCAAACAGAAAAAGCTCTGAAACGCAGTTCCTAAAGTCAGACTACTTTTTAAACTTCTCGCACTCTATTTGTACCGCTCGGTTAGTTCGAAAAGACCGCTGAAAGGAACTGGTTTAAGTACAGCAGAGTAGAACTCCGAGTCCAATAACCAGAAATTTATTTTCTATGATCATAATCTTAGAATATTTATATCTATAAAATATTTATTTATATCCTCGGGAATTATGAAAAATTTTAATATGCTCTGACAAAGAGAAATTGATACATTCTTCCAAAAGTGTTTACCGTAGATTTTGGAAACCATTACTCGATGGTGGTCAGTAAAACCGTAATTGTTCAATACGGTATGCATTTTCTTCCGGCAGTTTTTAACGCAACATTAAGGAATCAAGTAAGAAACTGCTCGAAATTGCTAAACTTGTTAAGTACCTTCCCTCGGTTCGCAAACCAGTTCAAAAAGTAAGGCTGCACCCATCAGTATTCAGCAACAAGTGAATGTAGCGTCAGCCTGTGCATATTGTGCGCGGAAGAATACTTATACATATTATCACGAGTTTTTGCATGACAGAAGATTAAACGGCTAGTTCTTATTCACCGTCGTGTTAGAATAAGGTCATTATTCTTTTAATCACGAATCTGCCTCGACTGACTTTGCATACGGAGCTTTACATACTTTAAACAGAGCTACCAATCTCAATTTGATCGAAAAGGACAACATGTCGTTTCTGCATGAAAGATTCATTAAGTATTCATTCATCCTGCGACATCAGCATACTTCCAACTTCTACAATCAAAAGATTCGCGAATGTGACTACCACAAGAGCTGCCATATACATATTCTCTACGAATATCAAGTTATCTGAACGGAGCACGCCAAAATCTGAGACTTAACATTACATAAATTATACTGTAGAAGTACTGAATAATACTTATCAAATTTAATATGCTCTCTATGATAAAGTTCTTTCAACAACTTGTTAGTGTTCCTCTAAAAATATTACAAAATTTCTCTGAATGTCCATTCTTTGCTCGCTAATATATTAATCTATAGTCTTAAAATGAGAATTTTTTCAAATATAAATACAAAAGGTTTTAAATAATCTATACATTTTGATTGGCTACATAAGGGTTAATCAATGTTCATAAGTAGGGTAAAGTGCTCAAATATGAACCACGTTTTGTTGATGTCATTTTTTCATTATTTTAGAATGCTCTTTTTCGGCCAAAAAATTACCAGTTGTAGATGCATTTCCTTCCTATAAGATTCTGGGGTCAAGTTTGTTAAAAAATTAATACAGCTTGGGAAAAATATTTTTTTTGTGGTGTCATTTGCAGGTTTCAGCGAAAGGGGGTCTTAATATGGTACACCTTGCATCCCTAATATGACACCTAGTGCCATATTCGGCACCCCACCAAGAATGGCAATATAGTTATACCCATATTAGGGAACACTTGGTAGTGCCATATTGGGAACTTCACGTGGACTAATAATACTAGCTACTGACAAAGAGAAAATGAATTTCAGCCGAGACCAACAGTTGGCAAACATTAATATAAATAAACTGAAACTACAGATATATTCAAACATTTCAAAATCACTTACCTTCCTCGAAAAAGATACTACCGAAAATCTAACCACAAAAATATTCAACACGTGGAGACACAACTGGCGGAGGATCGATACGAAAATCTATAGAATGGTGCGAATACACTGCACACTGTTGTGTAAACATGGTAGACTATTGTTTGAGGATTTTCTCACTAGAGTGCGACTTCTCCTTTACAAGATATAAGGTAGTGCCATAATAGGCGACTACACCATATTTGGGCATTTATACACGAAAGTTCCAGAGGGGAGGGGGTGTAACTTACTGACTGACCTACGTAGATTTCGTTCGAATCCCGATCCTAGCTGAGCATAGCACGGCAAAGGATTAATTTCGCAGAGCCGTTGATGTCCCGAGACAGGGGTTAGATCTGCCAAGAAGAATATCTTCGGCATGTCGTAACAATCGGTCCATAATTACGAAGGAATCCGTAGAATTCCGCTCGGGATGGTACGGTTGCTCAGAGATTGAAGCCTCGGAGTGAATGCGATTAGGGGCGCGCGGAGCCGACCGCTTGATTATTATTTAAGGAAACGGTGGATTCCGGGTGGAACGGAGCAGACCGTTTCCCGCGAATATTTGCAGGGAAATCGTGCGTTCCGAATTGCCGGTGAGTCCGCAACGCGCGGTCTCCCCTGTTGAAACTTCGTGATGCTAGAACCCGGCGAATCTCGGCTAAGAACACGCGGGCTCAGCGCTTTTCCATGTATAGCACACTATACGTAAGTTACGCTTGCACCCCGTCCCTATCCTGCCGGAGTGCATCCTTCTTCCGCGGCCATGCATCAACTGATCCTTCCGTGGAACTTTCTTGGCACTTGGTACCAGCGTCCCTGTTACCGCCAACTTGTCAAACTTCACCAACTACGCTCGCCTAAGCATCCCGCATAGTGTCGCTGCGAACCCGTGATTGTCACACCGAAACACCGATACTTGGTCCCTTCACTATTTTGCTGGCAGTTTGTCGCTGCTGTACAGCTACACATACGTATACAACGTCTACCCGAATCTCGCGGCCTGCTGCGTTAAATATCGGACGACTGGGTCAACCGTGACCCGGCTGCGAGACCGTATACCGGTGGTCCGGAACTGAAACTTTGCTCTACGGGATTTTATAACCTTTCAATCCCTCGGCCCCGTGTTGTTTAGATCAATGTCCAAGCGTTTTGTCTCGAGTAGACCGTGGATTTTATGCATTTATGACAAAAGTAGGTGACATTCGAAACAGTTAGAACATTAGAACAATTTAAAAATACTGTTATATCATATTCAGACTCGTTACCCTACGATTTATTTTAGGTTACCCTGGGTTGGTCGACAACTCATTTCACCGACACTGTTTTCATTGACGAGTGGACCGACAGTAACTTTCGTCGACACTATGTTTTCATCTACACGGTCAAATCTTTGACAAATGTCTTCATCGACACGGTTTGGACGACACTAACACGGTCAAATCGTCAATGAAAACAGTGTTTGGTGAAATGAGTTGTCGACCAACCGAGGGTAACCCATTTATTTTACGGTTTCAGTGATTAGCTGAACATTCAGTGATGAGCTGTACATTAACAAAACCAATGTCGAATTTTATTTCGATTTAAAGGAAATTAGTAGCATACATATTTATTAGACTCTGTTTACAATGTTCATCACGAGTCAGACACGATATTGTAGAGGAAGTTGTTGAACACATTCAGAAACAAAATAAATCTCCATTTCACTCAAGTTTGTAGCAATTCAGGTAGATCATTTTATTTTGCATAAGGACCTGCTATGTCTAGTCATGAGATATTCGTTTGGTAATCATTGAGGCAAGCACAATTATGTAATAATAAAGATACACACTATATAAATGTGTAATTATATGTGTATAATAAATAGACAGAATATTCGGCAGGTATACGAACAATGTGGAAAGCATGTGAAACAAATTGAAATTCATAAGTGAAGCCAATTGATATTTATTTCATGGTGGGATTAATTCGCCGCGGAATGAATAAAATCATGAAACAATTAAAATTCAATTCATTAAGAAAATTAAACTTCGTAGAAGTATCTCAACTATTTGTTGAAGTAGTTAAAGAACAGAACGAAGAGCTCCGGTTTATTGTTAAGCAGATATATACAAGAGAAAGTCGGACTACACTGAATGGTGTAGTTCTACAACTTGCGAAACTTGAAAGTAGGTTAATTATTAAAATTTTAGACGCTCAGCGAAGGCATTTAAATGCAGTATAATCCGCGAGACAGCGTTCAATTGTACCAAATAATACAGGGAAAAGCAATAATATCAATAAATTGGTAAAATTGTTATGATCGCATGAACGAATAAAATATATACAATTTTTTTATTTTTAAAAAGGTTTTGGCTAACACGATTTTTAAGTGTTCATTTGTTCACACCCACTTTCCATTAAGCTCGGCCTAAACTTAAATGATCAAAATGTTAGAAAAATTATAAGAGAGACAAATTAAGCAAAAAGTGAAGTTTAAAAAATACATAACAAGCAATACAAGCCGTAAAAGCTTTTCAAGCTATCCTAAAGCTTGTTAAGCTTTTCTAAAGAACCGTTCAGTAGCAATGGTGGCCAAAAACTAACGAGAAAGCCTCAGAAACGCAATCCAATTATTTCTTTCGCGATTTTTCTCTTTCATTTTCTAAAAGATGTTTCTCCCGTTCTTCTGGATATGGAACAGTCATCGAGGATCATACTGATGTGCTTAGGTAGGTGAAGTGTAGACTGCGCGGATCTTTATGCAAAATAAAAATTCTCTGCATCAATTACAAGACGAGTACACCAACATTCTTAGTTTCTTTTAGTGTCTACACTGTTTTAAATTTTACCCACCCATTTTCGTCATAATTGCATAAAATCCGCCGTCTACGGATGTGGTAACACAAAAGGTTAGCCAAACATTTCTAGCACATCTAAACAGAAGTCGCCCTAGCCTTTCATTGGTTCACTCGATTGTCAATTTACACGAATGACGAACGCCACATTTCAAGCTTGTGGGGAAAAAAGCGAGGAAAAGAAAAAAGCCTCATCCGATTCGTGGATAAACCTCGGATAAGAGGAGATCAATTCTAGAGCGGCACCGTTACTCCCTCGATTCTAACGCCTCGACAAGCCGGCGAGCGATCGTTCCGAACGATAAAGAACAAATTTAACGAAGGGTTACGACTAGGTTAAACCATACGCTTAGAGCACGCGTTCTGCCGTGCTCAGCGACTGGCAAATGGGCTCCTTGCAGGCCGGCCGGTTATTAGGCCGAGGGGCACGGTCGCCAGGAAGGTGTTTAATAGCCCGCCAAGAGTACAATCGGCCACGAAGGTTTTGGTACGCGGTGTACACTTTACATATATTTGCATCCTACTGCCACAAATCCGAGGCACCCGGGAAGAACTTACAAGTCCTCGCGCCGAGGTGTCTCTATCTTCAGGCGGATGGACTCTTTCACAGTTCGGCCTTGATTACAATGATTTCCGACCAGAAACGTTTCCCGTCGCCGTCAGTTTCATCCACAGTCCACAGTGACGGGCATTATACTTATGAATCACAGTGTTACTTGAACTTCAACGACCTGTCATAAAATATCTACGACATTTAATCGTAGTCATAATAATTTCAATGTCGTAGATCGATTTAATCGGCAAAATATGATTTACGTACTGCTGGAGAATACTGATTAAACGAAACTCTAAATAATGTATTGTTCATCCGTCAGATGGTGGCTAGGGAAAATTGGCCGAAAATGATGACGTAGAACGGGTCGTCGTACCAAAACCGAGTGAAATACAGTATTCTCTCCCTATATATATAAATGTAAAAAATATCTCTACCATGAAAGACCGGTCTCCTGAACTCTGCCTGGAGAATAAAAAATACTATTACTCGAACAGTATCAAATAAATTAGCTCTACAGTGCAGAATCTAGTCTCGGAAAGAAAATGAATACCTTCGACCCGCCGCGAATTGTGCTAAAAAATAGCGTTCATTATCAAACTGTCAAGCATGCGATTCTATCGGTTGCGAAGCCACCTGGGGGGTGAACTCCTTTCTGCATCAAGCGAAAGATCAGACATTGTTAAGCAAAATAGGACAATCAACGGAAACCGTGTGGAGCCGCTTCGTCATTGCCGCAAATCCTTCGATTCGCGACACAGCGTCCGTTGTTGCAGCGGTACGGTGATGAATTCGTGAACGCGGCAAGATTATATTTGCATGAACCGACGAGTGTTGTTCTTGCCTTCGCGCGGACGTGGCCGCGTAAATAAGTTAGCGCACTGTTTCTGCGGCTAATTAAATATCTTCAGCGAGCAACGCGGCCCGGACACGGACACAAACACGCGATTAACTTTCAAATGAAATTCCCGAAATTCCATTAGCCGGCCGATGGACAAACCGAGGGGCAAAGCGGGGGAGGGGGCAGCAGGCGAGCTCTTAAGTGTGTCGCGAAAGCATAACTTCTGCGTCACGACACACCGGTTCGCGCGTATGAACGTAATGCTTAAGCTTATCGCAAATAACCCTCGTTAAATTCCATGTTTATCGCGGGGCCACGTTACTCCCGCCAACCACGGTACACCACCGCCGCGCCACACACTGTGAAATTGCTCGTTTTCACTTTCTGCCATTTGATTGGTTAATCGTCCAGAGTGAACGCGTGTTTTATGATTCAACAATGGAATCGCGAACAGGTTCGATTTTACGAGAAGCGAGAAAGAGAGAGAGAGAGAGTGCGCCCTCGAGAGCACCCTCAGCCTCGGCGTGGGCGTACACACGCGTTATGCCAGGTATCGATTGTTAGGAAATTTTCATTTAAACGCTTCTGGTTAGACTTAAAATCTAATTACACGTAATAGGGGCGGGTTGCCCTCTCGCCAACCGGTCTGTGTAGGTTCTTAATTACAGGCGTGTTAATTAGTTTACCTTTGTGTAGTCAAAATGCTGCAGCTATTTTTAATTAATCATGGACTGGAAGAGGCTTGGTCGCTTTATACGCTCTCTCGATAATCCTGTCCAACTCAAATATCGCCATTACCATACCACTTTACCACGGTGGAGATAGGAACCGGAATTTTCGATGAAAACAACGTTCCGAAGCTTCTGTAGTTCAAAAATTTACGACAGCGAATTTACTTCGACTTTTCGCAATTTTTATAATAGCAGGCGCTAGAACATTTATATTCCGTTATTTTCCTTGATCAGAGTTCTATTATCTCAGTGACTGACAAATAAAATCCCAACAAAAACATCCTGTAAACAGGGGCCAAGTTCCTATGGCCGTAAAAAGTTGTGAGATCAAATAAAATACGGCCAACTTCGTTAATTTAGAAATACCTCTTGCGATACTGAAAAAAGCGTTTGTAAAAATTAGTTTAAAAGAACGCTATTTAATTTTTAAAGAGTTACATGAAGGGCTAAATGATTGAAACTTGGCCGCTACCTAACACCTTTTATGGCCATTGGTTTAAAAAGTAACGGCCAAATTTGAATAATTTAGCCCTCCATGTAACCCTTTAAAAATTAAATAGTGTTCTTTTAAACTAATTTTTACAAACGCTTTTTTCAGTATTGCAAGAGGTATTTCTAAGCTAACGAACTTGGCCGTATTTTGTTTGATCTCACAACTTTTTACGGCCATAGGAACTTGGCTTCTGTTTACATTACAGGATGTTTTTGTTGGGATTTCATCAATTTTTGTTGAAATTTCATCAATTATCAAGTAGGTATCAAAGAAAAAAAATCCTTTTCTAATCTACAAGATAAAATCCAAATTCAATGTATCGAAAATTAACACTCTGCCGGCGACGCTCGGATCCGTTTGCCCCCCGCCGCTATAGACGATGCTCGGTGCAGTTTCTTTTGTTTACGTTAGAGCGTTTGTTTTTATCATCAGTATTTGTTGCGACTTCGAAACTAATAAAACGTATACTTATGTATGTTATGCTGCTACGTTCTATCCTACGTACCTATTTCGTAATGTTGTTTTTCAATACTTTAAGGTGTAAGATTTCAAACTTTGACAATTATTCCATTGAGTGTTTGTTATAGTGGACCCATGTACCAAATTTCAAGCTTGTAGGTCAGTGGGAAGTACCCAAAAGGTTTTGATGATCTGTCAGTCAGTCATTCAGTGACAAATTTAGCGACTTTTTGAGGTCCTATATCTCGGAACCTACTAATGTTGGAAGATTAATGTTTTGTGAATATTGAGACATGATAGCATTTAACAAGTGTACGAAATTACATCTCTCCATCTGTCTCCAGTGCCGAGTTATAAGCCTCTAAAAAACGGCTGTTGTTTCGTGTAAAAGGAGGTAGTGAGAGAACTTGGCTGGCGCACTACCGTGCACCTAGATATTCATAAAAATTTCGGATAAAAATATGAATTCCTTATATATTTTCCATTTTTTGGTAACAAAATAAATACGATAGAATTAATGGTCTACAATGAAGTACTTGAAATAGACAGGAAGTACCCTGAAATAGACCCTTAATTTTTATAATTACATAGTTTACTCGTTCAGTTAAGTTTCACATTGAAAGCACACAGTCAAAGCTCCTGAACTAAAAATAATATTCTGTGCACATATGCTTCCAGGTCTTATACATGTAATATCTCAGATTTTTACAGTTTTGCATAGCGTCCTGTATAACATCCGCACAGTATACTCTCGGAAAAGATGAGATCGCTACCCCCCTGGTGCGGAAGGGAGTCACGTTCCGTTTATAAGCTAAAGTTTCGACTTCTTTCATTAGAATTGCGGTTTCGCCTGTCACGTTAGAGACGCTCGAATCGAATAAAAAGTTACGGTCGTCATGGTCCCGAGGAAGATTCGCAATTTCGCGAGCACCATCCCGCTCGAACAACCCGCGGAACGAAGGTGCTTTCCGCGCAATCTATGGTACAGAAATGGATCACTGATAAAAACGAAAAACGAAAAACAAAACGAAACGAATGGGCCGGGGTGCGGAGGGGACGGGAATGAAAAGAAAAAGGAAACGCAATCACAAAAGGAGAACGACAACACGTTGTCGAGCGAGCTCGTGCGAAATGATAAATTCAACGCAATTGTTTCCGCGTATCAATAAATATACAAGGCACTGTCTGCGGGTACGACGGTTTTTTTTTCCTCGCCTCGTTTTGCGCAGGACGTAGCCGATGCGTGAAATGAATTGTATCGGGTGTCGCCTGATATTTCTGTTTGTGATTTCTGACGGCCAGCTGAAATTGCTTTATGCCCGATAGCTTCGCGTTTACCCAGTCCACCGGAAGAATTCGCCGCCTTATTTTGTTGATTTATTTGCCCCGTCGTTCATGCTAAAACCAACACCACGCCACTGATGACTGCTACCGACAAATAAGAATGCTGCTATCACACGAGCAGAGGGAGGACCCCTAACGACGCGACGGCTCCTATTACCGGATAGCGTGTCGTAATAGTACTTAACAGTATCTAGTGAACCGCTGAATGCACACTGGGAATGCTCGATTCTCGAATCGATTCTGCAAGAATCGGCCTCGAAAGAATCGACTCCTTTTATCTTTGGAAGAACAGACTGTCCAAACGATTCTCATCACCTCGGTTATTTTCGAGAATCTGCCATGGATAAACTTGGCTTTGAGGGGCCAAAAATGTTAAACTTCGTTTCATATAATCCTATAAATTTTCGCGAGACGATGCCAAAAATATAAGTTTCAAAGGCCGGAGTTCACTGGTTCACAAGTTGACACGCGTGTAAAGTTGGCCGACAAAAATACATCCAAATTGTAAAGAGAAGAAATACATTTGTATGTGTCCCCTGTTTCCAATAATTGACAAAGAACATTTTTATTTTCCAGAGAGATCCACAGTCTAGTAGTTACCATTTCTGTGTTGCAATTCGTGCTTCGAACTGTCTACTTTACATTTAATTGACGTTACGGGGTTTGCGATTTTTTTCCGTGAACGTAGAACCATCTGTTACTTTAATCAGGGCAATAAGTTCAGTAAGCGTGTAAAACCTGCTTGCAAAGTTCATACCACACTCCGGGGACCTTTTCTTGTGTAGAGTTCGTTATAGAACTACTTTACCTTCCGAACACGTATTTGGAAACTCGTCGGAGGAACAAGATACGGACGATTCCTGAAAAGCAGAAGTCGTAAAAGTGGCCGTCGTGAAAACATCTCTTAAGGACCTTTCTTTGAAGCATATCAAAACCGTACAAGAGTAAGCCGAGTCTCGGACAAGATTCAAAACCGAGCACGAAGCTGATATTTATGTAGAACTATCAAGAATGCTCGATAAAATAAAATAAATGAAAGGAAACACTTTTTCAATTTCCACTTCTTGTGATTTTTTACCTCTTTACTTCTTCACTAAAATATTTACTTTACTTCACTAAAATATTTTCTTCTTGCACAATATAATAAGGCAAAGTATTATCAGGGCAAAATGTCTTCACTAAAAAATTTTCTTCATTCATGAAATAATAAAGTAATATGTATATTGTCAGGATATATATAAAATGTCTTACCACTCTACCGGCAATTATACGTCGCTGAAATTTTATTGCTTTTTATTTTGCAACATTCGCTGTAAATATTTTAAACTCCGTATTCTATCTGTACAGGCGTGATCAGCAGTTCCTTGGAACCGTTGAAAAAATAATACAGAAAATCTGCTTGTGTTTATAAATATTCACAGCACTGTATCTGCCGAGCTCACTGATTGCGAGCGAGAGCAATCAGCCACCGAAATTCCCGGCTCGCCGCAAAGTTTCTGCGAAGAATCACGGCCGTTTCTGGTACAGGCCGGAACACGTGATGTGGCAACACCGTGTACAGACAGAACATCAGTCCGATCAGGCTACTGCATATAGTCAGTAATATACATATAGAGACTTCAACTCACTTCACATCGGACTGAGACAGTGATGCCAAATCTACCATGTTCCGGCCTGTACTAGAGACATCCATGGTCCGGCAGTCGTTTCCGTTTTGCACACGCGAGCAAAAACCACTTTTACGAGTGCGTGGAGCGCCGATTAATGAAACGTCGAAGGAACCACATGTCACAGTGCTTTACGCCGTCCCCAGAGAAATTTAATTTCGGTCATTGTCGGCGGTCTCGTAACTGGTAACCTTTGATCGGTCAGCGACTGTTTATTTTTTAATACCCGTCGTTGTGCAATACCATTACATTTTGTTTTTCTCGACGTCGAAACGCTGAATTCCTCGTATTTTAAAACAGCTCCCGCGGAATTGTTACCGCGTCGATAAATTCCTTTGTCGCGGAGTAAAAAGCCCGCTTTAATTCAATCAATGGGATTTCTCGTGTGCTTCTGACGTCATGGCGATTCATCCCTTTTCGATGCTGCGAATTGTTGGCAATTTTCATTCTCGAGCAGTACAAACTGTATTTCTAAACGTTGCCGGTACTCAAAAGACTTTCGAGAGACCTATAGGTGTTATTATTATTATCGTGTATCCTATTTCGCTAAAGAAAAATCTTTGACTTACAATTAGCATGAAAAAGAGTCAGCTATAATTTAATAAATATATTAAAACTTTTGAATAACAGCTGATCTTTTAATATATTTGTTAAACCAAACTGAGAAAATTAGCGATAATGTTTATTTAGACATGCTAGAGTCGAAGAAGGAGCAAAAAATAGTTATATTTCTTCGCAGTAATTAAAACGGAGGGTAAAACCATTTCAATTGGACGTTCTCGACGCGAATCGAATACTTCTGAAACGAAATCGCGGAATAAACGCCACACAAGAGGGAAAATTAAATGGCAATAACCACCCTCTCGCGTGTGCAACGGTCCCTTCTTACCCTACCCGACGAAGGGGTGCGATGATCTTTTGTTCTTCAGCATTGGCTTGCAATAATTGGCCACGCTTGGGGACTTTAATCGCCATTTTAATCGTAAAGGGAAAGTGTTTTGTTTCACGCCGCGTGGAATTTTAATAGTCCTATCGTGAAGTGCGAAAATAATCCTCTGCGGGGTTCTACATTTCAGCCGAGCTCTTCATTTCCGTGGACGGTAACAAAATATGAAGCTTTGTCAATTAATACAATCGGTTTTTTTCAGTTTCGACAGTCTGCGCAGCCTTTGTACTCGCATTATACAGACCAGCCGGGTTCTTTAATTAATTATTACGGAATTGAGTGAAGTAGACTTGATCAAAGAATATGATAACTTTTCGAATAATGTTAACACGATCAAAATTTGATTGGTTGAGATAACAGCTGACATAACATTGAATTTTATTTGAATACGTCTCTAAAAATATGTCTCTTGTACGTGTATACTAAAACATTTCAAGAAATGCTATCAATCATTCCTGTTATCAAACGGAAATAAATTAAAGGAAACTGAGTTAACACCAGCGAAACAGTTGAACATATAAATTACACAACGACAGATCAGCCATTCATTCAAATCGATAAACCGTACAAAATAAAAATTAGAGTGAAAATTGAAAAATCACCCTTCTTGAAATATTCTCTCAATTTCTATCATTCGCTGATACTAGCCTCGATTACAAACAAAATGAACGTCAAACCTAAAAAGTTAAACACCGATCAGGCCAATCGAATATACATACAAGAAACCTCGAACGTTAGTCAATCAATTCGGTCGGGAAGCTTCTAAAGAATGGGTCAGCAGAAGCAAAGGTTCGCAGCACGTGCACTGCGGTATCCATAAAAATCTTGAGTAGCTCGGCGTCGCTCTCGTTCATCGAAAGACAGTGCAGCAATCCATCGTGTTCGGATCGATATGTACCAAGTCCAAAGAGTAGCGGGCCAGCGATCGTCAGAGAAGATTGAACGCAGGAAGTTCGGCTGCGTTCGTACGCGAGGTAGTTGAAGCAGATTCGAGATTTTACGATCGGATTGCAGTGGATGGGACGGCCGAACGCACTGCTATTCGTGGATGTCGAGGCTGGCGCATAGCCGGAGAGCCGAGCGTGTGTCGACGAACAATATTTGCGAATATACAACGAGGCGTCGGTAGATCGGACCGGTGCTGGTCAGATAGCCATCTATCCGAGCGCGAATGGTGTTGCGTTCGAGCGTTGCCGGTTCGTACACGAGGGAGGCGGGTTGACACCGTTGCAATGTGGTCATTGTTTCAGTACCCCCGGACATCCTGGACTACCCTACCAGCACGGACATGGCGGTGCAAGAGGGGAGCAACGTGACGTTACGATGCGCCGCGACCGGCACCCCGGAGCCAACGGTCACGTGGCGTCGTGAAGCCGGCGGAACAATCACGCTGTCAAACTTGCACGAGGGTACGTACTCGTCACGGCTTACTTGGAACAGCTTGGTTCACACCTTTGCTACCCGGCGCTGCTGTCCCGACACTATTTGCACCGTTGACTGAGACAGCACCCCCCATAGACGAACGCTCTTCCTTCCTACCTACCTCTATCTGCTTAACTCCTTCCTCCGACCGGTATTGTTACCCGCCACTGTCACCCCCGCTGCATCGTTTCACCTATATTGCCACTTCCACCCCCTTGCGAGCTGCACACCTTAGTTGTAGCTCTCCCTCTCTTTCTCTCTCTCTCTACCCTACCACACCGGCGAATAAAGTCGTGACAGACGAAGCGGCCGGTCTTTCCTATCTTCTTTGATTGCGAGACATCTTTATTGCGCAGCTAGACGCCATAGGAGAGTGTCGACAACGCGCCTCCGCCGTCCTGTTTGTTTATTTCATACTGTGCGCTAGTTCTGCTGGAAAAATGAATGCGACGCGGCGCGTGGCGGGTTCTCAATTGAATTCGTCGAATGTCTCTGTAGAACTTTTTTAACCCTTAAGGGGTCACACCTTGGCGGGTAGAAAATTTTTCGAAATTCGTAAAATTGACGAAGGTAGTAAAGGTTCTGGCAAGTAAATACAGTACTTCAATGTAGTTCACAAGACCTCGGGAATCACTCCTTTCAAGAAAATTCATTTTCGGAAGACCCTGTACAGGTTCACTATCAAAAAGATTAGAAAAGAGCCTTCACGAAATCACTGCGTCAGCGGGAGGAGAGCTACGTGATCCAGGAATCGAGGATTCAATATAAGTATTATACTCATAAAATTGGATTGAGAAATGGAAGAGAAAGTTATTTTCTCTGATGAGAAGAAATTTGACCTAGATGATCCAAATGGACAAAGGTTACATTGTCCGGATTTACGTGAGATAAAATAAGTCTAGAATGCGCCGAAACTGTCATGATGGAAGTGTGACGATTTGTGGAGATTATGGAAAATTGAGGTTCTATTTTATTTCTTGGAAAATCGAATCTGGAATGAAATATGTTGAAAATTGGAAGTTTCTTGCAGTTTTTTCGCGAACACTCGACTTCAATACTTTAGATCTACCTTAAACAGGATTCTACTGTTTCGATCAAGGACGAAACAATAACACGACCAATTAGGAACTTAATTGTCACAAGATGAATAATGGAAAGTTAAATAAGACGGTAGCAGAGAGGAAGACGGCGATACGTTAATGCCAATAATAGAACCTTGATAAACGAGAAAACAGCTCGTCGACGCTGTCAACCCTTTCAGGTAACGAGCTGACTACCTAGCAAGGCTGAGGCTCTCGTATTCTTCCCTCGAACGTATTAATCTCCTGTAGAAACCAGCCTGTCAATTAAGCTTCGTTACTTAGATCCTCGATTAATGCTTCGATACTTCAATTATATAAACGAACCGTTGTAGCGGGCCGCGCCGGCGATAGAGCTGCAGGAAGCTGGTCTCTTGGTGTATTCGGAAATCGATAGGCCCGGAGCAGGCCCGCGGATAACGCATCCTTGTGCGGCCAGTTGCATCGGATCGACTAGACTCGAATCGACTCGACGCCGAAGAGCAGTTCTGTTTTTGACCCGTCAAAGCGTTCTCCGTTTTCTACGTCCTTTTACCCCGTAATTACCATTCCTGGCACTTGGTCGAATTACTCGGCCGCCTCTCCTTCGCCCGCTCTTTGCCCGATTCCTCCGATCCTCTCTCGTCCTTTCTCACAGCCGCGCCCGCCGTCTGTTCACTCCGCTCTGTGACTAATTGCACGCGGAAGTGCAGGGGACGTTTCGAATTGTACCGTGTGCAGGTGCGTAAGCAGAAGGGTTGGCTCCGCTGTTAGTCCCTCCTCTAGCCCGTTTTCTCGACGCGACGCGATGTACACTGTTCAATGCTATAGGGAATTTCGGGACCAAATTAATAACCCCTAAACCAATTACTCTCGATCTAACACCCCGAATACTCTTCTAAGACCTACTAATTGATTTTGAAAAATACAATTTCATTTGGAAAGGTTAAATAATCTCAACTATTTTATGAATTCTTTTTACTGCTATTTTTTGCCATATACTTTACAAGTAACTTTTACTGCAACAATTTTTTGCGAGTTTATCAAAAATGCGTGAAAAGACAATCATATGGGAGAATAGAGAGGAATGACTTCCCTCCAAAGTAAAATTTTTGTAATAAAATGTTTTTTACATTTTTTATAACGCAAAGAAATCAAAATTCGAAATTTACTTACTACTTTAAGCGTGAAACCTGATGCCATGAAATCGATAGTACAACCCTTCGTTAATACTCTTCCAACAGCATTTTGAAGAAAAGAAAATTATTGTTCGCGGACGATATCAAATTTTTATGAAACATTGGCTTTTATATACTTTTTAATCCTTGGAGAATATTAATAAGCGTTTTGTATTCCTTACTTTGACCGTCGAGAAATAATGGTACCCTTGGGAAGCTTTTGAAAACAGAACCACTAAACTTATCGGTTTCATGTTTTCTAGCTGTATTTATCAACCTTCAGAGGGTAAATAAATATTCCCTATTTTCTACTGTAAAGGTGGAAACTGATGCTCCCACTGGGAAGCTTTTCGAAACGAAAGGGTGGAACACACGTTGACTTCAAACTTTCCAGTTGTATTTCTCAATCTTGACAGGATATTAACGAATATTTTATGTTCCCTGTTTTAACGACTCAAAAGCAATCCTAGCAATCCTTGCTGATCTATTTGCCAAATAAAAATTGTCTTCGTAAAATGCAAGATACAGAAACCATACAAAACTTTCTTTCTATTTTCAACAATTTTAATGAATTCAAAATAACTTGTGAAAATTGATGATGTTACGGATTCGTATATAACACTTTGGAATTATGTCTCACAATATGAATCTGATAGAGAATGCGAAAAGAACGATTTTCAGAAGCTGTCAAAGTAGGGAGACTTAAGATCCTGCGTGCTAGCCTTCTGAAGCAAGCCTACGAAGCAATTTTCTTCCTCCCTTCTCTTTTTACATTACGTTCGAGATACGAAGGAAAATGGATTTTTCTTGCCAAACGAATTTTTCTGTGGAGATAACGATCTCTGTCTGGTGGATACTGTGATCTGAATCAGAAAGTATTTGATCGTGTGCTTTTGATTCACAGATTTGTTGACTGTCTCGATTATGTTGCCGAACCCGCCAAACACGATGACGTATACATAACTTTGTAATTTTAAATGATAAAAAAATATGAAAGTACTGAAAAAAATGTTCTATTTTACCAATAATTTAAAACTGACATGGTGGTGTATCCTCTTAAGGGATTTTGATTACGTTTTGTAAATATGAGAGGCCCTCATGTTTTTGTTCAAGAAAAATCTTTGATATCCACCTGCTCTTGCATTTTAAAAAATATAGCTCTACTCAATTTTTCTATCAAAAATATGCGATCTGCCGTGTGAGGTATCAAACAAATTCAAAATATTCTGGCAATATACCGTGAATGCTTCGCATATTCTATTTTCGTAAGTGGAATTACATTGTAAACGGCACGTTAAATATTTGGTAAAAACGTCGCCAACAGGAAATTACCGAGTTATCGAATCTTTGCTAAAATATTTTAATCCGCCGACACGGTCGCGGCGTCGTCGGGGCGAATGTAAAACCATGACGAAAGGATTTTCCGTGACGGTCGTAAGAGAAGAAATGAATTTCCGGTGATTTATTCACCGGATGAATCTTTTATCGTCTGTGCTTGGTTTTGAGGAATCGTTTTAAGCATTTGTCGTCGGTTCCTTTTATTCTCGTCGTCCCTGGCCGTTCTGAGGGTTGCGGGGTGAGTTCGATCGCGATTCCATTAGGCGATAAGTAGAGTGAAAATAAAATATTTCGTCGGTCGTTGTACATCGTTCCTTTCCCTCTTGCTCCGACACTCATCTCTCTGCCGTTTCGCATAGGCACGGAGTGGAGAGCACCGATCGGCAAAAATGAAGAGCACGAACCGGCGCGCGGCACCCCGGTGAAAGTTCCTGTCGGTAATTTCAGGATGGTTAGAGACAATGCTCTGGTAATTGCTGAAGGGCGAACAGCTCGACACGTGACTCGAATCCCAACTAGTTAAATATTCCGTTCAACAAGTGTTTAAAGAGATCAACGCTCCTGGCCGAATCCCGCGAAAGATTTCGCCGTGCACGAATATTTCAGATTGCTCCTTCTACTTGTCACTCGTCATAAATAACATTGTGATTCATTCAATTTTGCGTTAGAACAACCGGCAGATAATTTCCATACGTCTCGTTCCACTGAATAGAAATCCAGAAGCCGCTAGTTTCCATCAGAAGAAATTGCAGAAATTCTGTTTAGATATTAGATGTCAGATGAGAAATTTTTTTCAACGAGAAATTTCAATTATTATTATTACACTGCGGATCTTTATGTATAATAAAAATTGTCCGTATCAATTTCAAAAATTAGAAGACTTATATATAAACATTGTTTTCTCAATAATGAGCCTAATAAATTGAAAATAATACATTGACGTTCTAACATTTTTTTAATTTATCTATCATTTTATAAATTGCACCAACTCATTTCTGTTTGTTGCACCTACATTACATTTTTATGGAAAACGTTACAGCAATTTAAACTGGATCACGGTTTAACGCGTACATAGTATAGCTGTTCGAAACAATTTCAAAGTCCAAGACAATTAATCGAGTTAGACCGAACTATGGTTATTGATTAAACTGTGCAGCGAAATGTGTTCACACCGGTGAAATGTAATAAAATGCAATTAATTGCATCACCGATAAAGCGACATTGACGTGTCTTAAAATCTATTTACTCGATAAACGAAACTACCGGGTGCAAACGATTTTATTATCGAGAACTGCATCGACTGTTTGTTAAAACGACAATCGAATTTATTATAGCCTGTCACAAGGATTCTGTTTGCGACTCCCTTTGCAGAATTATTCTCTTCTACAAATATCTCCAACTTCCGTTTAATACTGAACTAATTGATATTCATCTTTCCCAAAGATATTGAATACTTTTACTGTGATCCTTCAATTTCGAAGTGACTCGAAACCGGAAGTCGTAATCTTTAAGAAAGTTTCTTCGTAAAAATTCTGGATCACTTCGTTTGATTTATGGACCTCACATTCGAGGATTTCTATTTCAGTTATGCGAGACCTTTCTCTAAATCTGATCTTGTAATCTTTTTACCGTGTACGGTTGTAAAAATTTTAGTTGTTCACAATTGTTCATTTCTGTGATTTGCTTTTCGAGATAGTAGTGTGTTCCTACCTTCACCCGGCAAGCCTTTAGTGAGTATCCCGTAACACTCACAAGCTGGAAATATTGTAAAAAGTGTCATAAATGATATTCATATATTTTGTACTTCATTTTTTATTTTTTAAAAAATAAACAGCTATTGTTTACCAATAACGAAAGAACACTTTTTTTATTTCCGCCGATCCATTAAGAGGGTAAGAATCTTCGAAGCATACCCGAATCTCTGATAGTCTAATAATAATTGACCTAGTTAGTCGGATATGCGCTGCCGAAATAGTTGTTCGGGAAGTTGGAATAATTCATGTTTCAGTATCTAATAACAGTTTCATGGCAGCTCCAGTAATTTCTCAATGGAAGCCTGCTGTCGATCCTCGAATAATTATCGATTAATTTCCATTCACATTTTAATTTGATAGCGCGATCCCTGTGTAACACGATGAAACGGTTAATGCAGCAGATAGGAAAATAGTGCATGTGCAGTCGCTCGAAGTGACATGTAGTTCTTTCGCGTAACAATGCCGGTACCACGTGCACAACGTTCATGGGTTTTGTTACAGTGCCAAGCTTTCAGGGCCCGGAGTTGGAAATAACGCGTGTCACACGTCTCCACATGGGACCATACCTCTGCATAGCTTCGAATGGAGTGCCGCCAACAGTCAGCAAACGGATTGTTCTCATTGTTCACTGTAAGTAGCCTAAACCAACAAATTGGACATTAATGTGCCCCGCTGCTTTGACATCTAATTGTAACCTCCAGCTCATGCGGAAACAATCCCATTTTCGGAGCTACAACACGCACAGCCCTTTTGTAAGAACTGCAAAACTAATTTCTTAAAAATTAATATTAAAATGTTTACTGAATATAAATTTATATGAATTCATCATTATTTCCATTTTATTGAAAACGGAATATTCCCAGAAATGTTTGGAACGATAAATAAAATAAATTGCAACTGCAAAACGAAATCGTTCGACGTGTGTCAACTTAAATGGCCGCGCTTGAGGGAACGTTAAAATTATCGTAACCACACTGGGGTGTATTTATATTTCATACGACTTTTTAGAAAACAGAAATTTCTTTCCCAGAATTAATTTTCGCATTGCGGTATTCGCAGGGATGCCTGGAGTAAAATAAAAATTGACCTCATCGATTGCATGGCCATTGTAAAGTTGTTAAGAGACTGTAAATATTCATAAACTACGGACTATACTTCCTCTGTCCCATAATAATAGTAGCAAGTGAATATTTAAACGGGAATTATTGGCGAATGCAACTTTATGTTATGTTTTTATTTAGATAACAATTTTTAGGTTAACCTAATTATTACGAATTATAACTGTTGTTCTTCTAATTTCATCCGCTAATCGAAATCAATTGTTTTATTTCAGTTGAATATCAACCCATTGTAAAAGTAAGATAAAAAAAAACAAGTTATGCTGGAAGCAATAAAGAACGATGACTCCAATAATAATTTTAAGCTCACGCATATAGGATAGGGAATGCTAAACTTCACAGCCAAGGGATCCTACCTACAAGTTTAAAATGCAGTTACGAAATTATTGAAAAATCCAGTAACTATCTGAACACTCAAAATGAAAAAATTTGGAGCAATATTTTTAATTTATTGGTTAATGTAATCTAGTTTTTTGATAATAAATGTTGCATTTTATATTTATTTTCCTTTGCTACTATTATTATGGGACAAATTAAATTCAGCAACTGCTACTATTACTATGAGACAGAGGGAGTAATAAAAACTGAGGATAACATTAATATCCTTAAATTCATTGATATCTCAATTCACATCCTGGGTAAATAAAAACCCACAGGAAAATTCGATTCACAGCAGACGAGCAATCGAAAGGAAAGCCGAATGGCTCGTTCCATTTCCATTTGCTGCGTTTAAATTGTTTAGTTTTCAATTTAGCAATTGTGAAGTGAAGTTCCTGACGCTATAACGAAATGAACTTGTCACGGCCCCTAACGACCTAGGTAGGCGAAGAATTTCTGTCAGAGCCGTAAGAGGAAGGGTATCATACACGCGTGCTCGAAAATGCAATTTGAAGTGGCTCACAACCGTGGCCGTGGATCTCTCACGGAAGCATACTATAATGACGCCACTTGGGACATCGTGAATGGCAGATGTAGGGGGAACCATTGTCTCCGGAAACTGAAGTAGCGCCTTAAATATTTTCTGCCGCCGGCGAACCGCCGCTATCACGAACCGGCCTGTCGACACCGTCACGGATTGATTAAAACAAGGACCCTCGAAGTGCACGCTTTCGGCTGTAATCCCGTTGCTCCGTTCCCACGAATCGGTTATTCTTTGCTCTTGCTGGGAGCCACGACGATTTCGTACATAAATCGTTACCGGTTCAAGGGCCATGTGTGTTAGATTCATAGCGATCTTTTGCAAATTTTTCCGTGTAAAAAAACGAAATATAAATTATATTGCGAGTGTGACCTTTCTTATACAAGTTTAGCACCAATTTTTCTAAGTTTTTTATCGTGCTAAAGGCCGAAAATATTAAAAACTCTATAAAAAATTGTTCACTTCTTCGAATACCGACTGATATGATAATACTCGACTAAACGTGAAAGAATTTATCAACGATTTTCGCGAGTTCAATATTGAACACTTCAGGGATCTGTCGGATTGATAACATTTGACGATTCATGTCGAAAATTGTAGTTTTCCTGCCGAAGTTCGACCAATAAAAAAAGATACGATCAGAACTGTGACAAGTAGAAAAATAGCTACTGCATGCATAAGGGCGTTACGTGTTGACTGAATCGTTGACGTTGTGCAAACTTCAAATGTTTTCACAAATTTCAATGTTTTTCGAAGGGTGGGGAAAAACAAATACCACGTCCCTTTTCGTTGCAACCATACGTCAAAAATTTTGATGCCTGCTTGTCCTACAAGGTATCTATGTATTGATCAAATTTCTTGTCGCAGTTCAGCCTATGGTTTGGATTGAGAATCAGCTGGTAGGTGCTTACGAGGGACAAACTCTTACATTGGAATGTCGCAGCGAGGCTTTTCCAAGACCGATCACCTATTGGACGAGGCCGTCGAATGAAACTGTAGCAAATGGTATGGTAAATGCATCCTGTTTTACTATAAAACAATAGTGCACTGGGAAATATACAGGGTGAACATTATAAAGCGTTACAGACGAATATCTTCAAAAATATTGATCATACGCAAAAATGTTTGCGATGAAAGTTGTTCAGTATGGAGGAGGATATCATGTGGTGGGATTTTTATTTTTCCCGATGGACACTACAAGGTGAGGAGAAGGTCACCTTGATTTTTTTTAATCGAAAGACCTACTTTCTGTATCATGAATCGAGTGATTATCGAATTCTGAGTAAAAATGTATTAACCTCCATATGTTCTAAATCTATTAGTTAAGGAGGTATTATCGAAACAAAATTTTCTTTCTTCTTTGGATAATATCTCGTTAACTATTAAGTTTAGAACATATGAAGGTCAACACTTTTATACTCAGAATTTGATACTCTATTATCAAAAAAAAGAAAGTTGACCTTCACCTCACCTTGGTGTGTCCACCGGGAAAAATAAAAGTCCCGTCGCATGATGGCCCCCTCGGTATTGAACAACTTTCATCTCAAACATTTAAAGTAATGCTTTATAATGTTCATCCTGTATTTGTTTCTTCACATCATAACACTTTGACTGCCCCAGCTCAGTAACCTCAGAAAATCCAGACAATAAAAGGAATTTATTTTTATTCATTTCGAGCTACTTGCACTGGATACAATAACGTCAAAATTTATGTATAAATCTGGACATGTGATTGCCCCACTTCTGGGAGACTCAAACTTGTATATTTCGACGTTTATTACTAACGCGAAAATTTCTCCCGTTGACTACATTATTGCTCGTCATAGAAACAGAGAATAAATACTATTAATTTCGTTGGATGTACATGTTGACATTCGATTTTCTCGTATTACAGAAGGTTTATTTATGCTATAAATGCATGAAGATTTGCAATCTACATTGTACACTAATGTACACGTTAAGATATTTCGTGCATTATCTCCGTTTCTATTCAGCACCGTATACTTGACAGATCCATATATCATTAGCCTGAGCACATCATAAGTTCAGTTGGGTATAACAGGACGTTAACGTAAAGGAACAAGGATAATAGCACGAATACCAAACCTGTTAACAGTCGCTGCATAATTATCCAACGAGTTAAGATATTAAATCTCATATTCCCGGAATCACGTTGCTTAAAAGAAAATTCTTGCACAAGTAATCTCATCACGGTGAAACGAGGTAAATGTTTAAGTTGGAAAGTTCGAGCAAATTCAGTTCAAAGTCATTCTGTAACATACGAAAATCTAACTTACGTCCTTTATGCTCTCCGTGGTTCTTCGTCCTGTGATATGGTAAAGTGAAACTGGTTTATAAAAGAACTTCTTACGCCAGCTACAGTTATTACTGGGGCTTTTTGTGCGTTCACAGCTCATAAAAATCTCAAAATGAAAATAAAATATTATCATTCGTGCAATCTCGTTCTTTCTCAACTGGTAATTTTAATAACGCAGAACGTGGAATTCTGTTTCAACAGGCTGTTGCGATTCTTGTATCTCTACATGAAAATTCGCATTTCAATGAAAAGATTCTGAAACGCAATTATTCTCATTTTGTCACGCAACGTTCAATTTTTAAATAGTTCAACTTGTTCTACACGTGAAAAATACAAAAATATTTCAAGAAGGATCGGGTAAAATCGATTTATTGTGACATTTTGCTATTATTAGTAATAATTCTATTCTATTCAAATAAAAATTAAAATATCAACATCATTCTAGATTGGATTGTAGAGTGAAGTCAGCTAAATACTATTACACGTATATAAAAAATCCTTTCTTCGGTGAACTTGTCGATGTGCTACCTCCTCACATTCTGAACAACATTTCTCTTCAAAGTTTTTGGCGGTCGGCTCTGGTTTGCGAGATAGTCGCAAAAAACTTTCCGCTCGTTAACTGTTTAACGCTGACAATTTATCACACACTATTCTATTAATATTTATATTTCTTGAAATGCTGAAGAGCTGGATTAAGTGTTACGTCGCGATGTAAACAATAACGTAACGAACGAAGGCCGAAAAAAACTCTTACTAGACACACATTTCATTCATTTTCTTATACGTCATAGTTTCTCGCGGGGTGTATTCGGGTGATTATGCGAGATAATTTATTCAACTCCGCGGAACGTAGTTTTTCTTCGTTTTGGTTCATTACTCGCTCCTCGTGGCGATATATGAGGCCGGGCCCGCGTACGAGCAATGCTAATGCGGTTTCCGCTAATTGTTTCACCCTAACGTCGTTGGTTCGCTTTAAACGCAGCCTTAGACCCTCATGATAACTGTTGAAGGGCGAGGTGAAGTTCATGGCAGCGGGCGCGTGCGTGTTGACTGCGCCCCCGCGATCCCTGCCGACGCCGCGCCGGCTTAATTGATAACACGGCGCCCGGTACGAAATTAATAATAACCGCGCGATATTCTGTACATATCTTAATTTTCCTTCGGAACGTGAATTATTGCCATGCTTAATTGCCGCGGGATGAGAGACGGAGATAGAGAAAGAGAGAGCGTGGCGGCATTTATTTCCGGATTAATTGATACGTCGCCGGTGGTTTAAGTGCGAAAAACTTCCGGTGCCCGGCGCGGCGCGATGGCGTGACAGAAACTCGTTAAACTTACAGATTGAACCGAACGAAACAAACGGCAAGAAAGATGCAGATGAAAGCGGGGACCGGGTGTTAAAAAAGTGATACGAAACAGAGCGCAAAATTGTTTCGCGGGACAGTCGCGTCGACGGTGATAGAATTTCTCCCCTCATTCTTCGGTTTTCAATGGCGGCGGCGCCGGAACGCCCGCGTTGTGTTCCGCTCTAACCGTTCTTTAAAATAAAATGGCTTTGCTTCGCGTGTTCCTTTTTTGGAATATACAATAAACAAAAACTAAAAAAAATGAAGGAAGGAACGAATGTTGCGTGGACACCCGGCAGATGTAGAATTTTGCCGCGTGCCTGTCAAATACAATGCATGACGTTTTATGAAAAATATAAATCACACGTTGTTCGTATGTGTCACCCTGTGAAAGAGAAACGTTGTTCGCAGTGGTAACGGTAAACGTTGCAGCATGATTAATATTGCATTTGCAACTGGTGGAATGAAAGAACCACACTGGATTTTGCACTCCGCCTATTGTCGGCAATTCCGAATTCAGTGCAGATACAGAAAGTCATATTTTCGTAGGGAAGTGTTATTAAACCAGTCCGAAGGGTGTGCTGTTAATTCGAGATTTTCCAGAGTGAAGGTTTACATCGTGAATGGAAAATATGTTTTATTTATCACAGTTTGCAAATATGGAATGAAAAATGTGGTGAAATATTAGTTCCATTTCTGCAAGCTTCTTTTCTGGAAATTTACTTGCTGTATTTCTGTATTGTTTGTATTTATAAGTTTCTCGCGGATATATCGGAAACGAAGCAAGACCGTTGACCGTTGCTAATGTACGAAGGGAAAAATTGTTCAAAATATCGATTTCTACAACATATCCAAAAATCGTCGAAATTGAAGGGTAGGAACAATTTTTTTTTAAACACAATTATTTTAAACACAATACTTTTTGTAATAACTGTATTATTAAGATTTTTCCTGATCCTATGATTTGTGACACAGCCACAATAAATTTCCAAAATTTTCTTGCGCACCCGATGGATACTGGTAAACAGAAGCGCGTGCGAACACAGAAGAATTATTACTTGAACGTTCAACGGCCGACGTGTGCTGATAGGTCATGAGTAAATGCTTCATGCTTGCACATTACCGGCGTCGCAGCACCGAAAACATCATGGACAAGGGAGATGGACGCTGCACGCGCCGCGCGCTGCAGCGAAAACGACACACACGTGCAAATAACGCCGGTGCATGAACTTTACACAGTTTCATAACGTTTAGCAACCCGTCGTATAAATATCAAGTTTACCCCGCCAACGTGTTTCTTCTTATTCAAAACCGGCGTTTGCTCTGCCACTCTCCTTAATAAAACAAGCTAACTTTTTAACGAACGACAAGTGCAATTACATGGTAACGGAATTAGAGGCGTACCTCGACCCGCAACGAGTCTCGTTTCCACCGCTCTCTCCCGCGACCTGCTGTAATTTTGCGAACTCGAAAAAAGAGAGGAGAAAATGGAAATTACATTTCCCATTATGGCGAGTAATCATATTTAAGATCACGCTTTTTCCCAGCCTGCGGAAACAGTTCATTCGAGCGCGGAGTCGCGACGTTTCTAGATAGCATCAAAAAATCCTTAGAAAATTGGAAAACACAGAATTTGGTGAAATTGAGCACTGGTTTCATTAATTTTCCAACTTTGAGGTCAGTGGCCTTCACTTCCTCGGAATTCACCTACAAAAACGTGAATTCGGATGAATACTGAAATCACCCACTTTCTTAACGACTTGAATTTTTCAAATGAAAACTTCTTTAAACCGCGTACACTAATTGTTTGAACTTCTTCACAAAAACGTGGTAAATTGAAGTCGTATGGTCCAAACTTAAGAAAGTTATTGTCCTTTTAAAAGTATATTATTATTAATCGCAGCCTCAAGGCCAAGGATTGAACTTTGTTTACAATTGCTCTACTTAACCTACACTCATCCTTTCAACAACATACATATCATACTAATTATAATTCCTTTTTCTCATCTGATTCTCTATCTTTTCCAACCATCTCTATACTCTTTATTCACCACTGAAGTGAAGTCTGAGAAAATTATTTAATATTCTAAGACTTACTTTTCTCTACATTGGCAATTTTAATAGATACTTGGAAATAACGAGCAGTAATTGACAAAAGATGGATTATTAAGCTTTAATTGGTTTGTTCGCAGACATCAACTACAAAGTTGAAGCGATTCCGAGCGGATACGAAATAACGATGAGGCTGACCATAAAATCAGTACGGCCCGAAGACTTTGGGTTCTTCAGATGCGTGGCAACCAACTCGCTCGGCGAAACTGATGGGAAAATTAAAATCGACAGTAAGTGAAATTGTCATACAATCTGAAACTTTGTACATCGTCGTAATTAAATAGCCCTAAATTAATACGTAACGCATTTCAATATTTCCGCGGCGACAAAAAGTCATGTTCAATATCACGGTGCGCGTATTTTATTAAAAATTGTTAGAATAAAATTGCAATATTGCATCTATAGCGAGCATAAACAACATAAAATACTTCAATTCATCATTTTTATCGACTTCGGGCAAATAACGCTTGAGAAAAATTAATTTCTTCTCGAAGTGGCTAGAATTGAAAAATACATTCAATTTACTCAATATTTCTATAAGTATCATTAATATACGTAATTAGACTTATTGTGACTTCGAAAGTGAAAAACAAACGGGAAAGACTGTCGCTAATGAATTAATACTGAAGCGTTATGGTTTCTCCCAAGGAATATTTCACATTTCCCTGGTTCGATGAAAGATTTCAAAGTGAAGAGGCGAAATTAATATTTTACGTACGCCAGAGTAAATTAACGAGTTTAGAAAGTGCATTCGGTTCGATGAAAGTTATATCCGCGGCTGTACAGACATGTGCAAATATACATAATTGCGTCGGTATGAGACGTTTCGAAAGTTGTTCAATCGGACAGATTTATTTCTGCGATGATTTATTCAGTGCTCTCAGAGTCGTGCAGGAAATTTCCCAACTGTTGAACTTTTCCACTTATCAGTTGGCCGAATCCTCTCGTTATCGTAACTTCTGTTAATTACACAGGTTTTCAGGCACTCGATAATATCGAATCGAAAGTGGTCCCACTTGAAATATTGTTGACGGACCCTCAAAGCCGCTTACCCCGACTTTTTCCCTCGACTTTTTCGAGCCACTCTGTCGCAGTCAATTAATTCAACTTAATAAATACCGTTCTACTTGGGCCATTGTTTCGAACCAAAGATGGACTTCCGTTCCGCGCGTCGGGGTCTTAAACGCTCCGCGAAGTTAAACGACCGAAAAGGAACTCGCGTTGATTCCGATCGACTGCTCCGCGGTGGCTTAACATTGTTGAAATCATTTACACATTGTTGTCAGGGCGAAATGCATTTGCATTTACTCCCGCAGTAACCTAATTACTTGCAAACGCTCTCGGTCCTTATCGCGGGCCACAATAATGCTAATGGAATAGACGCTTCAGCTTTTCTACGCACACTTGAAGCTAAGACATTCAAATGAAGAGCAGTGATGGACAAAAAGTTTTTTATAAAATATTATTTTTCCTAGAATTTTTATGTGAAAGTGAAATCCACCTCTTGTAAATTTCCATCGCGTTAATCGTCTTAATTACTGGAGCGTAAATTGAGGATAACTTGTCTGTTCATTACATTGCCCTTTGATCTTCCGTCAACAATTATGAAATCCATTTCAGCTCGTTTCTCATTTTTTTTTTTTTTAAGGAATTCTCGAGTAATTTGAACGCCTATCACTCTTTGAAAGAGTCTCAGTCTACGGATATTAAATTAATTGGATTAACGACGACAAAGCATTCACGGGCTATTTATTTCGATAGACTGCCTGCCGGTGTTGTGCAATTTCCCCCGAGAAAATTGCCGAACAATTCATTAATTAAAACCGTCGAACGGCTCAAAGAATCGGAGGATTGCGCAACTTTGACGTTACATTATAAAGTCGCTTTTGTAGGCTGTATTCCTCGCGACACGATCGTGGAGCATGCTCGTTGAACGTGACTCTCTCTGGCATATTTTCCGCGCGAGTATATGTATGTATGTATATGTATATCTCGCGTTCTATATTACCTACACGGGATAAAACAAACAAATACGTCGCGCACTTGAATGTTTAGTGAACGCCTTCTCCCTTTTGAGCGATAAAATTAAATGAAACATTTTTTTTGCTCGCTGTCGTTGCTCGCGTTCCTCTCAAAGAAGTTCCTGATCTTGAAAAGGCGAAAAAAGACGATGTTTTAGGTTAGCGTTTCTCGTTAGCTAACGACGTTAGCACCGTAATTTATTCTGGGAAGAAGGGAAACCGAATCTCGACTAAAAACGGAGGCAACGAATTTCGGCTCCGCTTTGAATAACTTTGGATAGTGATGGATGCGCGCGCGGCGTCGTGTCTTATCGCGACACACCATGTCAAAAATGGCAAAAAACCACATCGTGTATCCGTGTCGCAGTTCGTCGACGCGATCTGACCCGATTACACGCGAGATTTCAATTTTTATCCTACCCGAAATTACAGCAAGAAGTCCACAACGAACGAAAGCTGTAATACCGTAACTCTAGCTCCGAATACATGAAGATATACACGCTGCATAAACAGGAAAGTCTTGATCTAAGAAAAACCCTCGGGTCCGTGCTGTTTCTTAGATCGCGTACTTCTTTTTTTGTGACCTCGCCGGCCGCGTCGAACGTAGACTATACATTAAATTATATGTAGACAGCGGATTGCATTTATAACAAAAATGAATAGATCTAATTTAAAAAAGTAAAGATATTGTTGTATTATTTTTGAAAGAAAGAAAATAAATTTCTAGTTCACTCCGGTTTGTTGCAATTTATGTTGAAAATGTTTATTTTGCATAATGGTCCTCTGTCTCATTATATGTTAAATGCAACGAAGGTTTAAACAGCTAAGTAAATATCACGCGCAGAAAGAGAAGCACGGATAGAAAACTTCAAAGCTAACTTCGAATGATCAAATTTCAATGGTTTCTATGATGGAAAGTGAATTCTGTTCCGCTGGATCACGAAAACATCACGTTCCGCGAGGGTGAAACAAAGTTCAACAGCGGGAAACCAATTGTTTTACATAAAAAAGATAAAAGTTGCTTCCTGCAACTCTGATATCGCTCTATTAGTCCGAGCTACGGATGTTCCACTATGTTTTAATGAGTGCACGCCCGGCGAACGTTCAAATCGAGAGTCTCATTAACGGCGGCGGCCGGATTCAGAAAACGTTTGGGTTTGCTTATTTATTTTTACACGGGTAGCTGGCCTGGTTTCCGGTCGTGCCATGAATTAGCAAACCGCCTTGTACGAGCATCCTGCAAGCACCACGTGGTAATTAATCGTCTATTGGATTATAGTATCGATAAGCCTCGAGGACGGAAACAAGCGTGCACAGTGACAGGGTGCAGAAAAAGAGGGAGGCGAATTTAACGATTGATGAATGGCTGGAAGGAGAGCAAGAGTGAAAGAGGGAGGGAGAGAAAGAGTCAGGAGAACGCTCGGCCGGGTACTTAATTATCGATAATTGTAAATCAAGCGCGCGACTAGCCATGCAAGCGTCACCGCGAGCTCTTCGAGTAATTGGCCCCCGCCGTCTAATCGAATAGCCCGCGCGCTCCATTGAAAACGCTCCACACCGCCGCGCGGCGGAACCACTTCCGAGTTTCTTTCGACTCTTTTCTATTTCCGCATCGTCTAACGTTTAATAGCGTTAGCAATAATTAGCAGGGGGACGAATTGCGGCTTACATGCTTCATTAGAGCCGATTAACTTCGATAACGATCCGGTTCGAGTCGACGGGGGCCGAGTTTGCCAGAAAAATGAGTGAAGCCTGCCGGCAAGGGGCCGGTTATGAATGTCATAATTGTCATACTCGCGTAAGCATTTACCCTTCGCGGTCCGAAGTAGTTTCACTCTCTCATTTCCATACTTGCTTTAACCCACCCTTACGACAAAAGTGACGCAAGTCAGAAAACGTGATTCTTGAGTTATTACTAGACTGCGGATTTTATGCATTTATGACGAGAATGGCTGGATGTAATTTAATACAGTAAAAACATTAAGACGATTTAAAGTCATCCATATGTTATTTCCAATTTATTACAATTGTTAAAGATAGAAAGTAATTTTTATATGGTTCCTGTATCTTGTAAGTGATGAAGAAAATTTTTATTTTGCATAAGTCTAGTTCTTGCCATTCATGAATTCATTGAACTTAACTTCATACAACTTGTTAACTAGTTCAATAACAAAACAACAACTCAAAATTTGTGTTGGGTCAGGTACAAATGAAGAACATCATGAGAACACCTTTGGTTTGGTCCTGCGGTATTATAAAGAATTGTAAGACTGCTTTCGAATCACTATGATAAATCATAGCTTGCCATTTTCTGTTTCATTAGATAAATTACTCCGAGTTTTGCAAAATTTTTATAGTTACTAGTTCAGCAGTGACCGCGTTATAAAGGTAGAAGAGCATAAAAAGGTAGAAGTAGCAAACTCCATATGGCAACGTGCCAGTAAAACGAAATGTGTATTTTATCGTACTCTTCTAACGCGGGGTATCAGGTCATTCCAGAAGTCTCTGCATATTTTCGTGCGAACTTTATCGCAAAAAGTAACTTACATCGTAATAAGTTTAATCGCTAATAGAAGATTCATATGTTTCCTGCTCTTCTTGTTATTGTTCTATAATAAACTGGCTTGCATTATTTCATTCCTAGCAAGGTAGCTTTCGGGACAGGTAACGCAGCATTCATCCGTAAATGTTTAAGTTATCCCATGTGAATTTTATCGGCTTTCGTTGTTGCATTAAAAAGTTATTTATTATTCGCGCTAAAATCACGGATTAAATATTAACCGTATATACACAGATGCTCGAGGAACGCGAACGCACTATGATAAATACGTTACGCGAAATAAAAGTTTGTAAATAATCTAACATTTCCAGAATTTTTAGTAACACTGTAGGTCTTGGCACCTTAATACACAATTTAATAATGTTGCAGCTGCGTGTTTTTATTAAAATCGTTCCAGATCTATCCGTCTGATGAAAAATTCTCAGAATTTTCAAAGATTTTCAAGCATTTAAGGTTTAAATGGAATTCCTTTGAAGAAGCCTTTATTTTCCTCAGCATTATTTACGCAGATAATAGCTACCATTCTTGAAATTTTCTTCCTTTGTGTCATTCTTATGATAATTTGCTGAATTTCTAAAAGGATACGTAGATTAAAGATATATGTCATCTACGTGTAAGTACCCATTCAGCTGTGTTAGATAAACTTCAATAAAAAAAAACGACAACAATATAACATAAATAAAATTATCTCATATACGAAAACTACTAATTATGATTCTGTTATTTCGCTTAAGTCTGTTTTTTCGTATAAACATAAACATGTACACCCGTGTGCATGCGTAACAGTTATTTATTACACTCCTGACGGATTTACATAAGCTCCAGCTTATTATGTCTTATATTATATTTGACCCAATTCATTTTGTACACTATTCACACCGTTTATACTCGATTTTCCCAATCCTGGCTCATCCTCTATTGTTAGCATTGTCTCATTTATTAAAGAGATTAAATGTAAATATAAAACTATTCAGGAAGTAATCAATTGACTTTGAAATTTCTAGATAATCCAATTATTCATTATCGAATATATTAATATTGATTTGTTAAATTGATTCACAGTGTATTCTAGTACTCAATCCACTTTTCCAACATGAATGTGTATAGTTCATGTCCAGTTTGATACGTAAGTTGTTTAACTAGGCAACACTAATTTCACAGAATTGTTCGCACACGACGGCAAGTATTCGAAGTTACGTATAATCATGGCTGCATAGATTGAGCAGAAATAAATGCAATTACACTATCGGGATGGAATTTAACAACGCTAACCTGAATGAACAAAGGGCAAGTTTGATTACGAAACCGCATGCAATTAAATATTTATTTGCAAAAGCAATTTACAATAGATCGATTTCCAATAGACGTTCTAAAATGTACGTCGCAGCAGGCGTCCGTCGTCCATTGATCATTTTCGAAGAAATTCGAATTGACGTTAAACGGTTAACAAACGATATTCAATAAGGGTTTAAAGCATTTTCAGAAGAAAGGACTTTCTTCGAAATCCACCTAGAGCCGTAAATCCCAGGTTGACCGACGTGGAACGTGATTGTTGTCCGCCAAATTCATCTTGGGAAATTGTATCGGATGGTAGGACAGTGGTTACAGACAATAATTGAAAAACCGGCTCACCAATTTGTCTTCTTATACCAGGGCCGTCCTAAGATATTCGACGGTCGTGAAATTTTAGTAAATTTTTGGTAAATAGTATAATAGCATAATGATCTCCAAAACAAGTGGTGACATTTAAGAAAATTAAGGCAACCTTTACTTTTTCACGTAAACAACATTTTCAGAGATTTGAAAAAATGCAAACACGCAGCCCACCGAGATAACATTTTTTCTTAAGCATTTTTAATTGCATTATCGGAAGTGCCGACAATTTCTAACTTCAATTTGAGAGAAATTAAAAATTGTCTGCATTCATTGCAAGACATAAGAACCAAGTAGGAATTTATTTAATGGTTCGATTAAGTTGTACGAAATGTACCGATACTCTTAGATTCCTGCATGATTGGAAATTTTGCATAAAAGTCCGCAGTCTAGTAATTAAAAATAATCTGATTGCAAAGTTATTTTCGGCTGTAATGGGATTTTGAGTATTTTGGACGATCGCGGTGGCATGTCTGATCGACGGGGCTCGAAGTTTTCGGCTGACCTAATAAAACGGCGATCGGTTATTACAAGGGGCTCGGTTACGAGCTGTCAGTTGTTCGATGATCGACCGCGGATCGGGCCCGGTTCCAGACAGGCTGCGTTGTCATCTTGTCTTTTTGAAAAAGTAATTAAAAGAAGCGTATTTCGAGGCGAATCGGCCCGGTCGATGCTGGCCGGGGAAAACACGGCGCTCTGCGGAATGAATATCATCGGTGAACACTCGACATTTCGACGAAGCGTGCAAGTGACAACAGCACTCCGGGTTTTGCGGGACGCCAGCTGGACGACATTCCAATACGTCAAAGCCGCTGGTAGCATCGTGTGCGGGGGAAGTCCAATCGTTTGGCCGATTATTTTTCCGGTGATTACTCGCTAGCATCGGGCCACGGCGCGGTATCTCGGCGCGCCATTTTCGCGCCGGCCGACAAGGCCCGTTTGTACGTGATCCGACACAAAGCGGCTTTCCCCATGGTATACAGTTTGACGGCCGTTAAATCCTCGCCTAGACTTGACGGCATGATGAGATCCGGAGCATTCTCATCTTTATTAATGAACAGATCAGTGATAATATGTTACCATCCCGGCCCACAACTAGCCGTTACATTCACAGGGCCAAATATCCTGTGCGATTCTCGGGTGTGAAACTCCGGCCCTATTGATTCCTGCTCGAATTTCGGCAGGGGCAAGGTTGAAAGGATCCTTCGTTTCGGAAACGACTGCTGTTTGCGCGCTTCTACCTCTTCGAATTTGACCTTTATAACCGAAGACAGCGGGTTCGTTCATTCGTCGTTCGAGTGAGTTGTCAACTTTTAGAAATTATTCATTATCGAACAATTCGGGTACCCGAGCCTCGCGTGGGCTTTTGATGACTCGGGTCAGGTCGGGACCCGAAAATTAATGATACTTGGATACGAACGAAATTGGGTCCGGTAGTACTCGGGTGGGGTCAGGAATCCGAAAATCTACCCTACTGGTTATAGATTTTTCAAAAAACGAAGAACTATCGAACGCAATTGAAGGAAATGTCCAGCCCTATTGATTCTTGCTCGAACTTCAGCAGGAGCAAGATTAAAAGTATTCTTCGTTTCGGAACCTTCTGAACCGCTTGCTAGTTATAGACTTCCCGAAAAATGAAGAATTATCGAATGCAGTTTAAGGAAACGAGAGTAAACTCGAATTTCACACATTATCAATCGAACCTATTGCACTGTCTATTATACACTGTCACTTTCCATGGAAAAGTGAAAATATTAGATGCATAGGGTAAACTGTACTATTGCTGGAATTGCAGTAGTTATTAGCACTTTTGATTTGAACGGCAAATATTAAGAATTCCTGGTATAGAAAATCGTTTTATATTGCTTCTTATTAATATTTCAAAGCAACGTTGTAAGTTTTCATAACAGAGTTCCACTTATGACTGTTAGCAATGCTGTCTTTATAACTTAATTTCGGACTGTACTACGGATGTAATAAGTGCGTATATGTTTAATTATAAAACAAATAACCTGTTTAACGTTTACTTCTTACTGTGCCAATGACTGCACTATTACGATTGTTACTCACTGAATATATTTTATAATAAAAGATTTATGACTCGTGAAACTGTTTGATTTTGCTGAAAAATCTCTATTAGCTTATAATAATAGAAAGTTAAGCTCGTTGAAACATTTCGGAAGAAGATAAAAAGATTTTTACTACGATTTTGGCTTAGGGTGCCAATCATTGTACAGTTTACCCTACACACATGGTAAAGCATATACATACACACATTGTACCCTATAACTATGTAAAAATCCGCAGTGTACTTATCATTAATTTCATAAGCTAAACATCTCAGTCCATAAATGCAACCACATCATAAACGGAATTTACGAGCCTGCGAAATTCATTCGAGAATTGTGGTGTTCGGGACGTTACACGTGTTGTTAAATATATTGATCTGCTTCGAATTCACCTCGAATAACATCATCATCTACGATGTAGGTCTTCCATGCGGTTCATTGTTGGTATTAAAGCCGTTTTATCAGACAATTGTCGTTCATGAATAAAAAGACTGATTTTTTTTCTATGCAACGTATTTCGTACGTATTAAATAAACAATATAGATAATTAGGTTTTAATACCTGATCCCATTATGCGTATTCGAACTACATATCTACAATTTGTAAGAATCATTAGAGTTATAATAAATTTCGCCTGTGGAAGTATAAAGAACTCGGAACAATAAAGAACAAAGAATAACGGTGGGAAGGTTCTCACAGCTTTTGTTAAAAAGAAAGAATGAGCAGTTAATGAGGAATATAATTTTTACTCGAATTTTGATTCTTTTCGATATATTCATAGTTTCTAACTACAATTTATGTGGTTTTATAAATATAAATAGTAGATACTAAATTACTATTTACTATTAATTTATCTAGTTTTATATACCTCTACCAAATTAAAGTTTAAATATGGAAGAACGATGACTCAATGATCGAGGACTGAAATTAGTTTTAGTTAGACACATAAAATAAGGACTAAACAACGAAACCGTGTCCAACGAGAAGAAGCTTTCTTTTGCGGAGAGTGATTTTTCTTTGTTCAGTTTTATTTTCCTTTGGGTTCTTAACTCGGACGAAGTTCAATCTTGCATCGGGACTAATGATAGCAGCGTAATGGCGCGCTAAACTAACATTGATGAACTTACAGTGCGACGTATGGAACGGTGAATTTATGGGAAACTGATAACCCATAAAGTCATCGATCTATGTTTGGAATTTTTGTGCGTTCTGTACGATAAAGGAATCCACTGTAGAAATTTAACAGAAATATTACTACTAACATTTCAATCGTATTAAAAACCAATCTCCGTTACTTACTGTTGAAAAACTATTTAATATAACACAACTTTAACTATAAAAATTTAATCATTATAAATACATCTTCGAATTAAAATGATATAATATAAACCTTTAACATTCTTTCCTTTTATACATATGTAATAAATGACTAGAAAAATATGTTAAATGAATTCCAAGTAAATCATTAACATTCCCCTGTACCACATCTTTTCACTCTGTACAAACTTCGAATGAGTGTTTTGTACTATCTTTGTAATGGAATTTACTAATTTGTAAAGAATGCGCATTTCTTGAACAAAACAAAGGATTATAAGATTATCTTACATCGTAAGCAAAGTAAACATTTAAAAAATTTGAGAGCAACGATCACACAGTGAAATAAAACACGCTTCCTAAAGTGCCAAGAACGAGTCAATATTTGTGAATATTTTTCAATTTATTTTGAAAAGAGCAAAAATGCAGAAGAAAATTGAATTACACCGCTCTACACAGCGAACTTTTGGCCTACATGGCGCCGACAGAAGTTACAAATCACATTTTATTTCCAATACAGAAACGAAATAGTTTGGCAAAACGATTGGCTCCGTCAGTGGTACACTGCGTGCCATGGTGTTTTATACTGAAGTGCACAAAAACGACAACTGCATCATATTGAGTACCACTGCCACAGTCACTGGTTTTGCCAAACTATTACGTACCTGCATTGAAAACTGTGCTCACAATGAGATTTTCTGCTCCATTTTTAGTTGTCCGAATGAATCCAAAAGTATTCTTTATCTACAATCTTCGCGTACTACTACTACTAAACCTACTACTTCAATATCCACGTAAAACCATTTACGAATTCGCAATGTAATTAATACAGCAACCTACACGCGATAAAACTATAAGACATATAAACAGATCAATAAAAAGTGTATCTTTTTCGTCCTTTGCAGCTGCGACAAAACTATGTTCATACAAAACACGTCACGTATTTTGCCTTGTATTATTATTAACGTACAATGCCACCTTTATTTTGTGCGACCTTCAAATTTTTCATTATTTTTCGCTTTATAGATTTCAATTTTTTCCACACACTCTTTAAAATCCTCGACGTTATTAAATCGTTCCAAAAAATATTTTTGCAAATAATATTTGGAGGAAATTGCAATCGGTCGAAAGCTGTTGTTTACAATTTTTTTATGCGAGCCTGTATTGAAAATGTTTAAAAATAGTATTTTCTCGGTACTCTTCCGATCAATTGCGGTTTTTTCAAAACATGTTTTGCACGTCGCTAAGTAAACTACTTGTAACTCCTACACAAAAATCCAAGCTGTATGGTGGTATATTAAAAAGAGCTGTAAAATATATAAATTCACAATTTTTCATCTGCATTTTTTCAAGGCGATCTCACGGATCGATTAGACATCGGAATTTCTACGATAAATGTCTAATAGGAAAAACGAAATAAAATAAGTAGTTCTGATCGGAAAAAAATCTGTTCGCGAAGAGTTTTAAAACCTTTTGCGAAGGGGGGGCAGCAATTCAATCTTGATATCGCTTTTCTAACGCACGAAACCGTTATTTTTCAGAGATCGATCGGCCGCCGACAACACGTAGGCCCAGCACGAGGCGGGACTCGAAGAAAGCTTGGAAGATCGATCACAGTCATGAAAGAAAGACAGCTGGCATGAAGGACGAACCGATGCTGAAAGGTCTCGACGGCGATGACGAGCAGATTGATTTTCAATCGGCGACAGCCTCGTCGCCGTTCCACCGACATTTGTTCGCGAATCTCGGCATCACCGCGATCACGGCGATCCTCGCCGGTTTGTCGACGTAGGTGGCATAAGTACCTCTGTGAGCGCGATTATGCTAAAAACTGTTTGATCCACGTCTCGGCGAAATTCGGGGTTGATACGTCCGCGAGTCAGAGTCGCCAGATGAAGGGAGGGATTACGAATTGAGGGGGGGAAAGTTACCCTCTGTCACTGCCAGTACCGAATTAGTCACGTGACATTGTGACACATGCACGACAGAGACGAAACGCGTCACGTGACCGGGAGTAAGCGTGGGGGAGTAGCGTCGTAGAAGGGGAAGGTAGAGTGAGGACACAAGTCTTAATCTAGCGACTCTGCCGCGAGTTCCATCTTCGAACACGATGGAATTCCCGGGAACCACGGATGAGGACTATTTTAAATCGAGGATAAGCCGAAAGCTTCTTCCTGGGTACACGAAACTAGCCTAACCAATCGCCAGGCGTACCAAGCAATTAGGGATTCCGTGGTGTTACGATGAAGCATTAAGCGCCAAGCTTGATCTCGTAACGTCAAGCAGTGAAACGCGAAACAGTCGGACATGTACCTTTTGTTCTTACAAAGTTTCGTTTGCGTATACAGTTTTTCTGCGGGTGATCAAATTATTGCAAATGAAATAATGCATTTTCAATGAAACTGGAAAGAACTGTAAATTGGAAATGTACATCTGCAAGCGATATTATCTGTTACGTTGAAAATCAATTTCTCAGACCGTGGTAACTCTATGTAGTAATTTCATCACTCAGTGTACATAAAAGAATGTCTTCTATGAAAAATTGATTCCTTTAAGACGGTAGTCCGGTGTAACAGATTCTTCAAGCCTTTTTGCAAATTTTTTGATCAAATTCTGTACCAATTATGAACGTTAACCTTATTCTTATACATACACTAATCTCCCTACCTCCTCCTGCACTCCACAGGAGTTTAGTAGTGAGGACTCAGGAGTGGGGTGAAGAGTCGTCTTCGGCTCGCGTGCCATACGTTGCCTAGACCTCTGCTAACTAAGATATCGTGGGAATCATTTGCAGAAACACGATTTCGAGAAAAACGCGTTTAAACGCATCATACTAAATTTCTCGCACGCGATTACAAAACTCTGGAAGCATATTTTTCAAATGCTGTACTTTCGATACATGCAAAAAGGATCGATCCTTTCGGATCTGTTACACTACGGTACCTCTTTAAAGGAAACGAATTTTCGCGAATTGTTCGCCACAGTTTATGTAAATTCAAAGTTTTGTAGACTGATTTACGAGAACGGGATATAAATGGAAATTTATTTCATGGATGTTGAAAAATTGAATAAAGCGTTCCACAATTATTATTCCTCGTTTGTATGCTACTGTACGCCAGATCGTTACCTCGACTGTGAGCGTATATGTAGTTTACGTATTGTTGGAATTTTTGTATGAATTTGACGCTGGTCCAGAAAGTAATTTTCATTCGGACTGTTTGTTAGAAGCCAAACTGAGAAGCCAAATGAAATTTCACGGAACATAAAATAGTAGCGGTAAGATAGTGGCCAGTGTATGCATACGCGTAAAGAGAGGAGAGAAATTAAATTGAAATGCGAACTATTTCAATTCATGCTGTTTATCTTATTTTTGGTAGAGAAAGCTGGTTATTATGAAACATAAGGAAATGCACAATTGTTGAAAGGATTGGTTATTTATAGTCAATTAATTGGATGTTCTTTTAAAATTTGGCGAGTATTATCGTATATAAACTAAACTATGTAGAAGGAAAAAGTTTTTAGAAAGTGTAGCCGATCAATTTGACTTCTGACAGATTTCTTTTGTATTGCTTTTCACGATCAATTCTCATACATATTCACGAGTCATTTATTTAATCACACTTTCGAAATAGATTAATCGAATTGCAATGTTCATAACAAAAAGCCAGTGAACAAATTCATATGAAATAAGTAGATTCACATCGATATTGTAAGTTACCTGTTTCGCTCTAGTAAACCTGCCAATATAAAAAGAAAGTAAATTCATTTAAATTTATAATATTTTATGATTTCGTAATTTTCGATCCAGTGTGAATTTTTCTACTCAGTCGTTCATAAAAATAATTGTGACATTGTTGAAATCACAGGTTCGAAAGGAAGCAAAATTTCTGTCACGAATAGTGACTGCGAGAAAAAAGTATTTCCCCTTGTAAATATTACTTACACCTAACGTACATGTACTATAACATCGCTTTATAATATTTTTTATATCATTATGTAACGAATGGAGTTTATGTGATGTCAGACAGTTGTGCATAAGATTTTCTCTTCCGAAATGGTTCGTTTCTTTTCGAATACTGAGAAAGTATTCATTAGAACCTAAAACATCAATTGTCCAATGTAATATAAACAAATATAGGTATATCTCCATTCTATACGTTTCAACATTTAGTTCACAACGAATATGATGGAAGCTAAAAGACACTTATTTTATACATTTTAATTCATGTGTAACTGCAATCATAGGAGAAACATTATCATTTTGTTCAGAAAATCGATCACATTTTGCTTTCTAAGCAATAATTGTCAGTAATGAAGTAGCTTAAATAAATAAAACAAATACTGTGCGCATAAGACAGCACGACCGAAATGAAAACTTCTATAGTTTCATCTCGGAGCGTGGCGAATCAGACTCATTCACTGCCCAGCAATTGCGTACGCGGCGCGCCTAAAAAAATTTCCACTTTAATAAATTTCATTTGTCTTACGTTGTAAAAATTCGAGCATCTAAAACACTAATTCCGTCTTTGAAAAATTAACGTTTATGTTCTGTACGTATTTATGAAGTATGCAGTAGTTTCAAAGTAGGTGGCTGACATATGATGTCATATTCTACTTAACGAGGACCGAGATGAATGCTTAGGTGAAATATGTAAATATTGTATAAATGCAAAGTTGCGAATACTTGTTGAAAATGTAATCACGTCTTGTTTGGAATGAAGTTTTGCAAAAATTTTTCGAAGTCTATTTCATTGAAGAAACAAAGGAAATAGTTAATTAAATGCTTGTACAAAGTATCATTTCGACAACAGCGTTTCGTGTATGGAAGCATTTCCTGATTAATTAATAATTTATTGTTCTTAAAGTCAGCTTGAAACATAAACTTTTATCATTTTAACATAATGTATCCAGAACATTGTTACAAACAAGAAGTTACTCTTACTTATTTATTTAAAATTATTTTGTATGTTTAGTTTGATACTGACACAACAAGCTGTCACGACGAACACAAGTAATGATTTTGTAAAAAGATCTGTGATCTCATTTCTTTAACGAAGTTATGGTAGTTTCGATGAATCTTCTAACATTTAGCAGTAATTAGACTGTGGAACTTAATACATTTGCGACCTACATAAATCTCGAATAAATTTATCAAAATTCGAACGTTTTTTTGTATAGGTTTGCTACGTTTCACTTTATTAAAACTGTTCCTGAAGGAAATTCAATTTCATTCAGTATCGCTTAATTTCGAACTCTCTCTACGGAATTGTATATTTATATAAACTTCTGCAGTCTAGTGATAATACAATAACCAAAGTAGAAAAAACGAATTATATAGTGTATAGGAATGTACACAACGACGATCCGGGTAATATTTTAATGTACCCCATGTACGAATGTTACTGTGTGTAATCGATTGCAGAAACAGAATGAAAATGTATACTTGACGAGGCCATAAATGGATGAGGATATTCACCTCTCGCCTTATAACACGGATATACTTTTATCAGTTATATTCAATCTTGATATTTCACACGATGACGAATATTTGCTTCTGAAATATAATATTTCTTCTGGATTTAGAGACGTGAAATATAATACTTCTTCTGAATTTAAAGATGTGGAACGTAATACTTCTGATTTTAAAGATATGAAATATAATATTTCTTCTAAATTAAAGATAGTCAGAATTATACGATAACATATCTTCACATATAGAACAACTCATCTATTTTGGCAGTAATTGGTTAGAAAAGCTAATTTTCTAATCCAGACTTCATTTGTTTGCACAAGATTACTTAAACTTGTATTGCTGCGTTATTCACTCATCGAGAAAAAGTTATATTAGACTACCAGACGAATTGTTAATAAAATTTTGCCTGACAGTTCCCAAATGGTCTATTCTTTTTTATTATGACATTAATAAAAACTGGATAATCGAGATCTCCGATAACCGAGACCGCGGTTGATTGAGACCCCGGATAATCGGGATCTGGTTAATCGAAGTCCTACTGTACAATCGTAACAATTGCGAACATTTACCATTCGTTAACATTCGTCAGCAGTCCATCGTCTGTCGTTAATATTTTCGTCTACTGTCTCATTAAGAACGTTATGATGTCTCCACGAGCGATTATACTTCGCTCGGCCTTCGTTTGAGTCTTTGAAGGAAAGAATAATCGAGTTTAAGTATAGTTAGCTGAGCCTGTAAACATGGTAGCCAGTGTATGACATGGTATTTCGCCACAAGAGGGGTGGATATCTCACAAAACAGGGAGAACGCAAATTCTGATCGTTGAATCCGATTACTTGTTACATACATCAACTTGGATTTTTCTGTCGGCGTTGAATGCGAATATCGCAAATCCGGCCACACGGCTACACCAAGACTTCCTATAGAAATATAAGGTACCATTGTCGTCCAGATAACGCAGATTTTGCATTATCTGAACGAGCATGACGATCCTCTTTAGTGCTGCCTAGGTGCGTCCGCGACGACTACCGATATATTGTGTACATATACACATGAAAGTGTGATACTCGAATCTGTATGGCGTAGATGATCGCTTTCAACGCGTAGGATAAATTGTACAGTACAATAATAGCGTGTGTATGACGACAGTAGACTAAGCCTCAGGGACATGTAAATACGTTAAGCTGTAAAACAATGTTGTATTAGTTTTTGCATTTGTGACCACACAACGTCCTCCTCCATTGTAAATACAATGTACTTTATCGTATACTTGGGCAATAAATGTTAGACAATCGTAACGCCTAATTTCTTTTAGAATGTGTTTCGACAGCAGTCTTGTCAGGGTGCAGTGCGGCAATTCATTTATCGCAACTCTAAAAGGCGGAATTTTCCACCGCTTGCATACTGGAAAACGTCTACATGAAACCGAACACGCAAGAAAGGGATTATACTTCGCGACCTCGAATATTATTACAGATTCTGACATTGCAGAGACCACTTTTGCAGGGTTCGCATTGCAGAGAACACTAAATTTCATCGACAAAACTATTGCACTAAACGTAAAGATACCTCGTCTTTCACCTTGCGGGCCGACGAGGCGTTCGAGACGATTTACATACACATTGTGTATGTCTTACTAACGCGATCGAACCACTACGTTGTGGAGTTTAGTCCAAAAAATATACAAGCTGGTGAAACGCAGTGGTACGTTCCCTGCATTTAGCGCTCACACACCATTAAATAGCTAAAGGCACACGTCGCTACGTTCAGGTAAACTACAGAGATTTCCGCCATCGTAAGTCACGTCTCAACACCATGGCTCGCATTAGATGCTAATGGTCACCATGACATTGTCGTGCGCACGACAGCGTAAACACTAGTTCCATTGCTGAAACGGCAAACGAATCGTGTGTTATGCCACACCGCGGGGAGTTAAACGTATCAACGTGCACCGTGCTTTTGCGCCAACTGCTTACGGCAACCTGGCCTCAGAACATACCAATACGTTTCTTTTCGATGTAGTGGTCCGGTGGGCGTATGCTCCACATTTTAACGGTATCAAAAACTGTAAGGGAATATCCAAATACATTTGGATATCCGTGAGGTATCTCAGAAATTTAATGGTCCTCTGTTCCGTGCGCTAGTGATTCTGCAAAGTTAGGTCATCTATTCTAATACGAGGTCGCGACTCTTATCACTACATCTGAACTGTTAACTACCGCGTCCACTTTATTCCCGCCTTAATACAACGCGTTGGTATTTCTCGCGACGCTAAAACAATCGCGACAATAAATTCTCGCACAGAGATGGTGTTTCGCGGTCTATTAATTAATTCGCGGCATGCAGTAAAAATGGCAAAGTGTACTGGTGGAGAGGACCGGTTCCTTCACTATCTCTCTTTGCCATTGTCAAAGACAGTAACTAAGGAAATCCGATTGACAAATCATTATGATTGTCTCGCAACACTACTCGAAATCGCGAATGCCTACACTGCACCCGGCAGCCGTATCGACTGCATGGATCACTTTTTCAGTGGTTCGTTGCAGCTGGAGCATGGGCTCCTACAATGTCGAAAAACTCGAACGCAAACGCGATCCTTTTGCTGCGCAACGCTAATTCAATGGACAGAGATCCGAAAACTACTTTACATTTTGTGCAAAATAATTATGCGAAGTTTAAACTCTTATAAAATTGAAATATCTTAAACATTGCCTCAAGTAGGAATTAAAATTAAATGTAATAGGAATCGCGACTATTTCATTCGCAACGCTACACTCTAAACAATCTATATTGATGTTAATAGAAATCGCGAGTATCTTCGCAACGGTAACTTTGATCTCTGTTTAAAAAAACTAATGCAACACGCATGGTTGTTTCGCAACGCTACTGCAAATCGCGGACGTGCCCATCTCCGCTGATCGTTGGGGCGGCGAGGCCTGCCCATGTAGACAACTAACTACTTCAACTATTACTACTAGTACTACTTCTACAGACAAGTACAGTGACAAGGTAGAAATGAATGAAATGACTTCGCATCCGAAGATGCAAGGCCATTGTAGTTGCCCTCTTCAGCGACAGTTTGCCGGAGCCACTTCGGCATATAGCCTCTTCTTTTTCTTCGGCGGTCCACCAAACATCTGAAACCCTAAACGTGCTCGCAGCGAGAACGGTCGACGACTTCCAAAACGAATCGCAAGTTTCGAGAGGAGCCGTTCGTTCCGCTGGTGCGACCGAGCAGGTGCGCAACGTTTCGAAACCCTAATTCGCGCGCGTTCGCGTCCGCGTCCGCGAAAAGCTATACGAGCAGGAAGAATCGAGCACGAAGCATCAATTCGAACGTCGTGCCTCGTTCGATTTAGCTTCGAGACAAAACTTCGAGTTCTTCCAGTGACTGACTACCGCGCGAATCACAGCCTATCCGAAAGAGAAAGCGGTAGCCAGCCCTGGCCCCTACCTACTTAGAATAAACAGTCACACCAAGAAGGTAAGCTACCTACCTACCTAGCCCTATATTTAAAAAATGGCAAAAGACACAAGCTCTCCAACACATTCGCAACACGATCTCCACACAGACGCCAGAGTGCAACATCCTAACACCTAGAGAGAACGTCCCGGGACGCCTCCGACACCCTAACATTCGAATCACAAGCACACTCTAAGGTACGTACCAGTTTTCCTGAAATCGACTGACAATGGCAGTGATCATAGCGGAATAAATCAATAAATCGAAAGAACATCTGAATTGACATTGAATTAAATTACGCGTCATTCTGAATACTGCACATTATTCTTAATGAATTGAGAAAGTTACGCGCACGCATATTCCACGAAGATCCATGTAGCATATCACAGATCGACAGGAATATGCGCTACCGAATCTAGTTTGAACAACCGACGCAATTCCACTGCCTAATAACACACACACACAAGTGGAAAATACGTCGTGCACGATGCACTAACCATTGTCAGTCGCCACACATATGGTTAAAAAACAATATTCCATGTGCCCGTTGCTCTCACCCTCCCGAGTAGCACCTGAGCACGTGAGAGGATTCGTGCAACGGACAGGGAATCTTAATATCCTGAAAATCCTAACTAAAAGAATCTGTTAGATTTTATATGGGCTAATGTTCTTGCATTTTTGAAAAATGGCTCTACTTTGAATTTTTTAATGTTAATTTACAAATTGAATATTTAATTAGAGAAAACGGTAATGAATTTTATCGTCGAATGAAAAGAGACTGAAATGATTCTAATAAAGATCTTCATTTATATTAATTTATTTATTCTGATACTTTATGAATATATTTGAAAACTCTCGGACGACCCTTTCGACACAGCAAACTTCTGAAATAATGAAAAAGTACTCTACTAAATGTAAAGTAATCGTCAAAGGTTAATTAATTAAGTAATTTTGCTATGTCTAAAGAATCGATCCGTCGCGCATCGTCTTTTTGTACGTGGTACCTAATCTAATGTTTCTGAGCAATTCAAAATATAATTTTAAAATACAAACGATTATCTCAATGATAAAAAGTGATTCTAATAATTGTGTTCCAAACTATGAAATTTTTGATTAATAAAAACAAAAACATGACGTACAAAAAGACCCTACCTAGCTAGGAAACAAATTACTACCCGAGGGAACGCCTGGCGTTCTCACGGTCACTGTACTCGTCTAAATTATCTACGAAAGAAGTAGAATAACAAAAAAGTCAGTTGACAAACAATATATATATAACAATATATACTGAAAGTCAGTACAATTGACAAACAATCAGAAACTAAATCAGAAATAATAATAAATACACAATTCAATTTAAATAGAAAATCAAAATTATTTGAATAGAACATAGACAACTGCATCAGATGCCATCTATCGACGATTGTAGTGACTCGCTAGACAATAAATTTTATCGACATCAGCAATAAAGCACTAAGTCTGCGCCACAGACTTAAGATGGATCTGTCTGTGCAGGAAGTCACCGAAACACCGAACCTGAGCTCTCTACTGCTCTCTACTTCTACTCTCACATTGTCTCACATCCTCTTTCATAGATCGTGTATTTATTAGCGCGTAAACAAAACGAACATTTAAATATTTCATGTGCTAATACTGTTCGAAGTGAAAATGTTATCAGGCAGGCCTCCTGTGACAGGTAATATCATGCACACTGTAATTACAATAATAAAAATTCTATTCACTTAATTAGTCGTTTTTTCCAAATGTAACCTCCACTTTATTTTTACAGAGAATCCTTTGGGACTTTCTTGGCATGATAGCGCGTGGATTCCTGTGTTAAATCCAAACAATATAATGGATTACTTTTCGGAAAGAAGTAATCCTTTTTATGACCGAACATGTAACAATGAAATTGTTAAAATGCAACGTGCCAGCCCTGACCAATTACAGTAAGTAATTGTTACATTATAGTTCGAAGGCAATGTACATCAAATTAGCAGAGCTAATAATTGTTTGGTAAATTTCAGAAACATGACAGGCCTGGAATATATTTTGCTACACGTTCAAGAACCTATTCTGTATGTAATTAGAAAGCAACATCGACACTCTCCGACGTTAGCAGCACCGCTGGCCGACTACTATATTATTGCTGGTGTCGTATACCAAGCACCAGATTTGGCATCCGTTGTCAGCTCTAGATTGGTATTTCTTCTTTACTAATAAATATAAACAACTAATCAAGTTGTCCAACCCCTTGCCCTACAATATCGTGTCAGACTCGTGATGAAGATTCAGAACAGAGTCTAATAAATATGTATATTATTAATTCCCTTTAAACCGAGATGAAATTCTAGTTTGGTTTTGTTAATATATAGTTATTGAAGAACATGTAGGGATATACAATAGATTTAAATTTTCTCTTTTTTTAGGAAATTACGAACTACAAAAAAGAATCTAATCACTGAAACCATAAAATAAATCGTAAGGCAAGGGTTAACTTGTTCCATGTTGAGACGTTTTTGCTTACTTTTTCATTCAGGCCATTTGGTTTGTTCTATACTGCATTTTTTATAATACTTCATTCTTTTGGTGGGAATATATTCTACAGTCTTAAACTTGTTATAAAATATATTTTTAATGCATTGAATTAATATGTCAGTGTGTACACGCAGCCTGAATGGATATTTTTACGTAGACCATCAGTGGTACAGTGGCACAGAATGTGTTAATAAATGAATTCTGAATTGTCAAACGATATTTTGCAGTTGTCCACAGTACACCATCTACAATCTGCCTTCGAAGAAGCTAGCTCGTGTTCTCGATATCATCCTAGTAAAGGATACTATTGGGACTTCAAAAATGGCAAAGCTTTAGCAGCAAAGAAAGAAACTCCTGTTCGCGAGGAACCTAGCTCCCTGTTCCAACGTCAACGAGTGGATATGTTATTAGCCGAGCTTACTCGTAAATTTCCATTACCTGTTCCAAAGCCTGTGCATCAACCTATAGAATCTTGTATGTTTTTTCAAAAAACCCAAAGTATTTTCTTTAATCAAGTAACAACTGTGGAAATAAAATATCTTTTTCCATTTCCAGCGATAGAGATCAAACAAGAAGTGAAAGTTGAGAAAAAAGACATGAAACCACCGCCAGAAAAGAAGCAAAAAGTTAATTAATGAAAACGTATGATACAATATAAGATAATGTATATTAAGAAGATTTAAGCTTAAGATTAAGGTTTAAGCAGGTACTAAGTATTTTTTTAGTTTTGACAGCGTTATAAGCATTTAACCGTTTAAATTAATTATACTTCCTGCCGGATTTTGTAAAAACCGATGTACATAGCGACGAAGAATTATGACCGACGTAGAATTAAAAGCCAGGTAATTATTTTTCACTTCATTGTCATCTTTTCTTACACCATGGACAATCGAGATCACTGATTTCTTCCTGTATATCTAGTTTCATTTGCTTCTTCCTCGATTTCTTCAATTCTTTCTGCAGTTTCTCTTGATTTTTTGAAGTGGGGCACTTTGATATTGGACACCGTGAGTTGCCTTTACGTTTTAATGACCGAAACTGGAGAAGCGAGGGTGAACTTATATTCATTGTAATCTGCAAAAGGCAATTGAATGCTACCTAAACGAAATTATGAAAGGCGATCTATTACAGACTTTCATATTGTTTTCCATATAGGATGGGATACGATGCATGATGCTTCCTTGAATCTTAAAATATCGTGCGAGCATTTCAGCACTAGAGAACACTTATAAACTATTAAAATATGTTATTACACTTTAAAATTTGCATGGGACAATCACAGAGAGGACGGGTTATGATGTGTCAAAGTAGGTTAATATTTCAGTCTTTTTTTTCGAGCTATTCAGTTGTAATGATTCAACCTGATTTTTTCTTTTGGTACAGATAAATCATAAGTGATTGTGATTGCGGAATTTCTTGCACACTTACAGAGGTACATTAAAGGAAAGTGAAATTAATTTTCAAGTGGCCGTTCTATTTCAATATATATTCATAATTATTTAATGTGTATTGCTTTAACTATTCGAATATATGTATACTAGATAAACTCCAATGAGTTAATTATAATGATGCATCTTTGAGGGGGTAGACTCGTTTCCTGAATTGCAAGGGTGTGGGATGCGCCTTCTGATTCCTCGATGATGCAAAGATGGGGTTTTTCAGTAGCCAAAAGCAATAGATAAAAGATCTATCTAGGCCGCAGTCACCCTTAAAAGTCCTATTTTTACGTTTACGAGACGTAATATGCATTATTCGACAGTATGTAGCTGTCACAGTTTTATGAAAATAGCTACATGCACAGCTTCATGCTACTTATGTAAAAATAGGATTTTTGAGGGCGAAAACCCCCATTTTTGCATTATCGAGAAATGAGAAGGCTCATCCCGCACCCTTGCAATCCTGGAAGCGAGATTACCCCTTTAACTGTATTATGGGTTAAATAAGATTTTATTTAATTTACGAGTGGTTTCAATAAATTTAAGATAAAATTTTCTATTTTTAAGTGTGAAAAAAGAATGATTTGCGGCACAAACACGTGTGATACATATTATTTCGACAAGTTGGTGTTTGAGCAGGAGAAGGAAGAGGAGGAGGACGATTTTATCAAGAGTCTAAGACACGTGAAATGCAAATTGATTCAGCTGGTCCGTGATCAGGTGCGGAAATCTCAGGAGAAACCAGGAAACTTATGCTGCAGGTATACTGTAATTTTCAACGAATTCCCAAAGGGATGAAACCTCCCCTTTGTTTCCCAGCACACAGTTCAATTCCACGGCGGAATTATACGAAGCATTCCCGTTGGAAAGAAAATCACCTAAGTATTTTATTTTCAACGAAAAGAATTCGAAAGAAGAAGGGGCCATGCTACGTCGATCACTACCTACAAATCCCTCAAAAAGTCTAACGCCAAGTCGTCGAATAATATCTCCGCCGCGCTTAAGAAACTCGCGTCGACGCTTGTGCTATATAATCCTTCTAATCGTTGTAATCGTTGCGATTCTGTTCGCAATGCATTTCTTCTTGATTCGCGGATACTTCTGCAACAAAGGTCAGCCTTGCGTCACGACCTTTCGATACACACATGCTAAACACGCGTTATTTTAACTTCCATACGCTCCTCAGAAGTAGTCTCACACAATATCCTCCCGCCCTTTTCACCCATTTTCGATGTTCACTTCAATGCTAGCGATAATATGCTATTTATAATCTTATATTTGAAACAAATACATCTAATTAAATATGATAATGAGGAGTACAAACTTGTTCAATAGAAATCTACTCCTTTTTTTAAGCGACAGCATCCTTAAATTCTCCTTGCGTTTTACTGTTTTGTATTTCACCTTATTGTTTCTGTAAGTGCATCAAATCCGCAGAGTCTAGTCAACGTAATGTCGATCGTGCTCGTTCAAATGATTCGGAAGAAAGCTAAGGGGACGTTTGACAATCGAAATGAGTGAACGTTCTAAGACTTGACACAAAATATATTAAACTTGGAATAATACACCATGTGTAGCGTTTAGTTAGTATGCAACTAGTCGCCTTGATGATTCCTAGGTCGTTGCCGGTAATCCGTAGCGTCACCGATCGCGGGATCTCGTTCGGACAAGGAAACCCGGTCGGATAGGACCAGTTGCAGTTCGTTAAGTTCTTCCCGTTCACCTTGCACCGGCGACGATTAACGTACGATTGTTTTTAGGCTTCGAGATCGGTCCTTCTGATATGTTTTCTCGTGTTCTTTCATTACGCGTGCGGCTCTTTTTACACGCAACTTTCTGGACCTGGTATAGAGTTGGCGATTATGATCTCCTTCATCAAATTACGGTCAGTTTTGAAGCTGATGGGCTCCCAGGATTTCGCGGAGAATGGGTTCAACTGAAATCAGAAATTCGGAGAGTGTCACACATCGGTGCATTGGCCTTCAACACTTTCGAAAAATTGTTGCTGCTCCTAGTAAGATCATCAGTTGCAACCCTTGAAACTATAGTTCTTTGAAATGGTGTTACTGTTCTTATCGGAAACTTACCAAAAAAAGGAGCATAAAGCTTTTTTAGAAATAATATAATCCCCCCCCCCCCGAAAATTAGTAAATCACGTTAAAATTGCTACCGCTTTAAAAAAATTTAAATCACCATCTTTAAAACAATTAACCCTTAGCCCTTCGATAAAATTAATTTACTCCGATTCCCTTTCCTGATTTGCTTGAATCTAACGCAAATAAAAATAAACATTGCCGTTGTTAGCAGCAGATTCTGAATGTAGAACTCACGCTGCATCTGTTTGTCTGAAGTCCCTGTTTGTGGATGTCGTACGGCGCAAACAGCGTGTCCGGTCTCACTGGTAGAAACAGCTGTGGTTCCCGTTTGATCTTTTCCTGATCTGAAACGACTACTAGCATTAGTCAATATTAGTTGGTCAGCGTAACAGGGCGACAGTGTAAATGTATACCTTGGGGCGACTGGATGATGTCCGGTTGGTTGTTGAGCGCGTAATCCGTCACCTGTTTCAACGTGTACTCGACGAAGTAGGTGTGATCGCCGTGAGTGACGTCGAGCATCGAATTGTTCCTCGAATCCGGCGGTGTAATGATCGGCTGTTTCATGTATGGCTCGATGTGCACCGGGGAAGTGGTGCCTCGTCGTCGGTACATCATCAGCATCACCGAGACCACGGTGACGACGAACGCCATTAAACAACCGATCAGAAGTAGAATGAGGGGCAGCATACTGATCCCGTTGTCTATAAGCAGAAACGATTGTCTTGGTCGACTCTTTGACACGAAGTTGGGGGTCACAGACATACACAACCGCTCAATAGTATCCGGACACTTCCTTTTTCTCTAGAAAACGTAGTTTAAGTTAGTAGGAAAAATATTTGGAACAATTTTGTCACTTTTAATTATTATTATTATGTATATTGTGGTATCATAGCACAATAGAATTTAGTTTTATGTACAAATTATATCTAATGAAAATGCAATAATATAATTTCTATCCAGAAATACGAAGTCTAGAGGAACAGTCTCGGTGCTTGAAAGGATTTCAAGTTTCACTTTGTTTCATTTCTAAGGTGCAGAGCGAATTCAGAGAATTTTTCGATACAAATATACTAATAGAAAGATTGCTGCGATTAGTGCAAGCAAGCGCAAATATCTAATCGCGGTGGATACGTCGACGAATCTCGTATTTAATCTTAGTCTACTATTGGTAAGTTTCCACATAGGTAGTTTTTAACTTAAAATTAATAAAGATCGATTTTAGTCACTATTTTAGATGCTTAAGTAGCTTTTATACGTTGCTATTACACATTTCGCAAATGTCCGGATACTTTTGAGCGATAGTGTATTTTATTGAGTATCTCGGGAACTATTGCAGCTAGAGGAACGGTTTACATGGAAAAGTTGTGCACTCATTTTTATAAGAAATAGATCTAATAATGTGTTTCTGCATTTTTTGTCATTTAACAATAATTATTAAGTTCACATTTTCCCATCTCGTTTGAACGGAAATATGCGAGACTATCGTGATGTTGATTATAAGGGTGGTGGGATTATATTTTATGAGAATAGAGTATGCTGTTGAACAGTTAGGGTTACCTGTATGCTTCTCCGAATCCCTCAGCGTGATGTCCTCCAGCAGACTGACTTCGCTCTTTCCTTTAGCGTTCACGGCATACGTGACCAGGTAAAAATGAGTGGCCGGAAGTAGGTCCGCCACGGCGATGCGAAATAATGGTACATCCGCGGATATGCTGGACGCGTTCACCCTTAGATTCCCTGTCGCAACCTCATAAGCCTCTAATCGGAACTCTTGCCGGAGGCCACCGTCGTATCCTGGCACGCACTCCACTTCCAGGATCTCGGAACTTTGATTCAACGATGCCTTTATCGTGCAGTTGTTCAGCGGGCTCGGTTTCACTGCGCAAACGGTGCGATTCCAAACGATTATTAAAACCATCCCAAGTATTAGATTGGAGGGAAAGTTCTGTCGTATTTTCAAGAGAACATTTGAATCAATTTATAAAATATTTGTAACAACTTGTTGCTATCTTTCAGATAACCCGTCCATTTCTATTTCACAATCACTAACTAGCAACATGTGTTTTTGATTTACAAGCAAAATTACCTGCTTATTTAAAGTACGACGATGTATCAGATGTACGAATGTATCAGATTCGTTGATTAATGATTGGTTTACTTTGAACATCATTGAAATTCTCGAAAATTTCACCAAACTGATCTTTGTTTTTATCAGGTGTACGCAAAAGTTTTGGTCTTTCCAATTCTCTTTTATTTACACACGACGTACGAGGTATACTACCAGTCGATAATGAAGTTGGCTATTTATACACATCGATATCGAACAAACAATTGCGCGAAGATTATGCATGAACGATTCCGACGAAAACCGAAATCTTGTACTAATACTTTTCACGGTTTATCGATGAATTTGTGCGAATATCCTCTAAATGTAAATGGAAGAGTTGCATTCCTTTTCGCTTACCTGCAGGAATGATCTGGTAGATGCAAGGCGCTTCCTGCTTCCCGATCATGTTTCTACCCCAACAAGTTAGAGCACCGTAGTCCCTCTCAGACACCGGCGTGTACACTAACTCGCTCATTGTCCCATTATTGCCGTCGAACTTCGCCGGCGCAACCTCGAAGTTCTCTCCACTGTTATTGAACTCCCAGACGAACTCCACCTCGTTTGGATCTGCGTCCACCTCGCAACGGACTTTCACAGACTCCTCCAACGAGGCGCCGATTATCGCCACCTCTTTTGCCTTGCACACAGGGGCAACTATAATCGTAAATTTCATCGTATTACTTTCGGACCATTCTCCTAATTCGATCAACTTTATATCGACTTGATCAACTAATGAACAAAGAAGTAGCTAGTCTACGAAGCAGAACCTCTTTTGCTTTGCACACTGAGACAATGTTGTTGCATACGAAATATCCGATTCATAACGGTATCGATTAAGGTGAACTCCGCTGTAAAAATGGAATTTTTCGGTTGTTTACATTCTTCATTCATGAGACTGTCACCTTCATTTCTGATTTCTAAAACCCCGTAATATTTGCATCCTGAAATCGAACATTTCATATGCAACGACCTAATGTAATTGTTCTAGAAATGTAGAAATAGCTTAAAGTTCATCGCATTACTTTCGAATGTTTCCTCTAATTCGACTAATTTTTGTATTTCTTCAATAAGACGATGACTAACGAAGTTGGTATTCTGCTGGTAGCGAACTGGGGCAACTATAATTATCCCCAAAAGATAGAAACAGCTTAAACTTCATCAATGTCAATTTGACTATTTTTCCAAGATTCTTAGGAGAGATACGTAACGCATGCAAATGTTTAATACCTAAAAATGTTATAAATTACATTTACCAACAATATGGATATTTTCGACTACTTTCTTGATTTTCGTGGATCACTTGAGGGGTTAATTAGTAGTTTAATTAGTGAAAGGATTCAGATACTCACACTGTACACGAAGAGTAACCGCAGGACTCGTCGTCTCTCCGCGATCGTTGCTCGCGCGGCAAGTATAGTTGCCCGCATTGTCCCGACCGATCTTCTGCAGCACCAGGCTCTGAGTGCTCATGATTATTCCAGCCGAATAGTTTTGCGTCAACACGCCGTCCTGCGAACATTACCTATATTAAACACTGACCTTTCAATCCGTAATCAGTTGTCTACACGCTCTCGGTGAAACAAATAGAGTGACTCTCCTAAAAATACCGAGTTGACAAGATATTAACAACGTTGTGTATCGAACTGCTTCGATTAATCTCTCGATTTTCCCATGAGAACTTTCGGGAAAGTCAATAGATTTGTCCCAGCGATTGTATGCCTGCTCACGTTATGTCTCCATGTGATTTTATGGTGTTCCGGGTTAGCCCGGACCTTGCACTCGAAGTAGACGTCATCCCCTTCTTTGATTTTCTCCGCATTCAGTGTGCTACCCAGGTGTAATTGTACTTTCGGTGGAACTAAGCATCAAACGCAGTTAGAACGAGTTCCAATTATGACCTAGCTCGAAGCTATGGGAGAGACCGGGGCAAGGATACATTTCTACAATTTTTGTTTGAATTGATTACGTAAAAAGAAGTATTATAAAATATATTCTATAAACCTTTCTATGGACAAAATAAATTATGAACTGTTTATTTAATACATCTCTATTTTTGATTAATATATTTTGACCTGAGCAAAGACCTGAATTCCATCGTGAGGAACGGTTAACTAACAAACCTCAATCTAGCCATAGTTGTGCCAAATATACACAGTGTCCAGATAATTGCATTATATCAATCTATATCAACTTGCCATGGTTTTCCCTATTATACAATCATAAATTCTTATCGAACTGTCTCCATCCTCAAAACGAGAATGCTTTCAAAGCTTTTTAGCACTAGGTTTACGAAGCGCAAAAAGACTATTTTACATTACTTTATAAAAATATCTGGAATGTGTCTATCGAACTTTTTAGACACTTTTTTAAATGATATACAGGGTGTCCCACATAACATTTTATTAGTAGTTCAGGAGATATTTCACAAGTAAGTAAACGGCTAACGTGTTAGTACGACAGTAATGGTGTTTTAGAGTTATTTAAATTGAAATATCTCCTGAACTACTAACTTTTCGACATACATAGGTTCGTACTTTTTTATAACGAATGTCCAGCTGCATCGATTGATGTATCAAAAAATACCTCATTCCATTTAAAAAAAAATTAAGGTGGCCTTGACAATACTAAAAAAATAGAAAAATTTCGACCTTTTTTTTATTGCAATGTATAGCCAATCGAAGACTGATCAACTTTTGTTGAAAATATTTTTTTGTCAGATTATCGCAAGTACTTGAAAAATCGTGATAACTGTTATGTGGGACACCCTGGATACCCAAAGAAATAAATTAAAAAATATTGGAACCCATCATTTTGTCCGGTCCCGTAAACCTAGTGTTAATGACAGCAAAATATTAAACACATTACAGCACAGAAGTGAAACACGACCGCTTCAAACATTGTTTGCTATTAGACACGGCCAAGTCGGACGGAAGTACACTTCATTTATGAAGATCGAATTAATTAATGTTACTCACAAACTACATTTAATGGAAAGGAGTCTTCTAAGTACGCGTCTGGCAGTGCTGGATTCTCCCCTCGACATTTCAGGATCTTCCCGTGGTCGTCCGAAACCGGCGAGATGATCAACGTGCTCAGAACCACCGTCATGTTACCACCGTCGAGTACCTGCGCGGGCATCGTCTTATTTCAGGAAGTCAGAAAATATTCCATGTTTTTGCGTCGTCGGATTATTTACTTTGCCCTTCTGGTAAACGGTATTCCCCTCCAACCAGGTGATCCGAGCTCGAGGATGCGATCCCGTGGTCTCGCAGGTGATCGAGTAGTCCTTCTCCGTCTCGAGGATCGTCGGTTTCGATTGGATCTTCACCGACAATGGTTTTACTGAAATCATTAGTTCTTTTTACAGATATCTTTACATTATTATCGACCGTTTACTATTCTTTTTTTATTTTCTGCGAGCCAGCATTCGTTACATTAACACTAAACCTACCACCGCCGGTCAAATGACCGGTTTCTGGTTTTTTATTTGACGATTACTGAAATTATAATGGAGCTCACACTGGGAATGATTATATGTACACATTTTTGTCTCCAAGCACATATTATAATAAAAATCATAGAAAATCTATATTAATTCGATGATACCATCTTTGTAAGGCAACGCATGTAGGTTTAATGTTAACCATTCGATTAGAGGTTCTCTGCACTTACGATAGACGTCCAAGAGGATCGTTTTCTCCAATGGAGGTATATGATTCGTGTTCGAAGCCCTGCATTTGTACGTGGTGTTCCTGTGCTCCCTCCTCAGCTGAGGTATCCTCAATTTACTGACCACTATGTTCTGTCCGGTTTCCTTCAGTCTGCCGTCCACTTCTTTCTCGTTGACCAACCAACTGACCACTGGCGTTGGTTTCCCTGAATACGATGATTTCGTTGAAACACCGGTGAAACCGTCTCGTACAAAAATATCATCTAAACGTCATCTCTTTCTCCCACAGAGAAACTTGTACGCGTTACAGGTATTCAGTCGTTTGACGAAGAAAACAAATGAACCTGTCGAATTGAACCATAACAAATCAAATTGGGGAAAAAAATGGATGACAGATCACCTCCTCTGACTTCGCAAGACAGTTCGAACTCGACGCCGACTGGGAACGGTCCCGCTGTGCTCTCCACCTCCACCCCGAAACTGTTGTAAATTAAAAGCTGGTGCGGCGGAACTGCAAAACAATTCGAGTTCGAATGAAACGTCGGTCGCTTTCAATCTTACAAACAAATGATCGCTCTTGAAGGGTTATATACACTTGTGATTGTGTAAGTTAACGAAATGCTTTTTTCTGAAAGTGTATCATCAAAAGAATATCCTGTAAAAATGGTCATTAAATCCATCTAAAGTTCACAGAGACACAAGGTGTAGTGCACACGCTGCTACATTTACATTCATACAACATACATTGATTGTATATTCGTTATAAATGGATGTTTTGTTAAAAACTTCTATGGCGATTGCACACCTGTCTGTTTCTCGCTCACTAAACTCGGGTCCCCGAGTTTACCCGTAAAGCGTTTCACCTCGGAGCGTGACGGATGAGACTGGTTCAGTGAGTCTAGTAAAGAAGTTTTCACTTGAAAAATTACTGAGCACACTGCAAATGTTACTCTTTCGTGTATTGATCCTTCGAAATTTAATATGCAAATGTTTCCAAGTGTATGTAACCCCTTAAGGGTGCAAGTGGTGAGACAAAGTTCCGATACCGATCACAGTGAGATTCACTTGAAAGTTCTTGGTCGGCGAGTTCTTGAAGTCCACCCTACACCGATAGATCCCTTCGTCTTCTAGTTGAACCGCTTCCAGAGAAAGGGCAGCCGGTTTCGTGCCGGTCACGAAGTAAGCCCTCGGCCCGACCACGGTGCTGTCCGACCAGTTCAGGGCTTTGTCGAACGCCCTTCCCCGCACGTCGAAGCTGAAAACCAGTCGACCTTTCAATATTCATTGTCCCCGACAGGGATCCACCGACCGTCCCCGTGACTCGTGATTTACCTGTAGATCGGTTTCACCGCGTCATCGCGGAACCAAAGCACCATGTATACGCGATCCTCTCGCGTGGACGGTTCAATGTCACAAGGCAAACTAGCGTTACGCCCCAGAACGGCACTGACTTCGAATGTTGCGACTGGAAACAGAGAAACTCGTGGTGGCAAAGGATAATTTCACCTAAAAAATGCGAACACACTTTAGGAATTGTTCTTTTCTTTTTTTTTTTTAGTGAACTATAAAACACAGCTTTATGGAACTTCGCGAACTTGTTTAGCAGATGCTTGTAGTAGCATATAGTAGCAAAATTGCAGTAGCTACTCCCCGAGGTGGCAGACTTCCGCGGAATATTCTATGAATACATTTACTTGGAATTGTTAATGTACGTTTGGTTTAAGTAGGTGACTCCTGAATCATGCAAAACATGTGCATAGTGAATCACAGTAATATTCAGATATTTAAGAGGACAATAACTGTTTTCAGTATCGGACCGTAAGGCTTGGATATTTTTTGAAAAGTTAGAACAATAAGTTTACTTTGAAAATTGCAATTGTGATAACAGACAAAATACTGTGGTTTACATCCTTTTTAAATATGTGCAATGAGAAAAAATTCACAAAGCAGAAGTGCCGGAGAAATTCAAAATTTCTAGTAAAAAATTGACGAAGGTAATGTAACAATTAGACTGCGTAGCCTCATGCGAATTTCCATTTCCATGGAAAACCGTGTAGAAAGCGAAATCGGGCACAGTTTGGTTTGTTTCACGATTAGTTTGAACGAATCGAGCGCAAAATGGAGCGGTGCAGTATTTCATCGATTCGAACGGAAAACATAATTCATTCAGTGTTTGCTAATTGCTCACGAAAGACTTTTTGCGAATTCTACGGGTGAAATGAAATATCCAAGATGGTTCGCTGTAACTGGTCGGCCAGTACCGCCGTTAGAATGCATTTCGATCGTCGAATGCTTGCCGATGCAACTATGTCGTTGTCTATTTAAATAGATGTTGCATGTGCTTGAACAGACCGCGTCCTAGTATTTCCGCGAGGTACTCCAAGGAATCTGGGTAACAATTTCCGAGGAATATTTAGGATTTGCCTTCCGATCGTTCTTCAATTTCTAATTATCCGCTGACCTACTTAGGTTCGTAGTTATTTAAGTAGCGGAGTCGTGCGTTTGGTCGGACATGTGTACACAAGACCAATTACCTCACCCCCAATAAATATCAAGATCGCATGTAGAAACGTCGATCCGTTTCAGCGGTACCAGTGTGGTTACATTCGGTCAGGTGTCTGACCAATTCGTGTGCAAACTACTTACGACGTAATGTGTGCGTTGATGTTGATTCTACGGGGCTCTGCTTCGTGTAGGTCCGTATCTACTCGAGTAGAAAGGGTGTATCATTTGTCAGGCACGTGTGTGATCACCAGGAACACGAAATACTTAACAACAAACGATTAATTCCCCTCGACCCGACTAGCATCCGCGTTCCCCTCAGTAGATAAGGTCTGCCGTTGCTCAGACCGACGTACAAGCACGCTAAAGTGACTGTCCGAGCATTAGTTTCTATTACGCATTGTTTGCGTTCCGTTCAACCGATGGCATTTTCTTGATAGGTACAATCGTGCCTGACCAGAATTTTCTATCTTTTATTTCCCGGGAAGACGGTATCTTTCGTGAATGCACCTATCCTGCGAATTTCTGTTACAACAAATTGTATCTACGAAAAGCCTCCTCGTGAGAGGAATAAAATCGAAACGCAGCTAGTGGTATTGACATTGATTGTTTCCTCGAGCGCTAGAAATCTGCAGACGCTATAGATGCACAATGATTCGCGGTCTAAAAATCGCGCACCGTCCGACGGAATATTTTTCATAATTTTCAATCTTTTTTCTCGGGAAGACATTATCTTTCATGAATGTGTATATACCTATCCTGCGAATTTCTGTTACAACAAATTGTATTTATTAAAAGCCTTCTCGTCAGAGGAATAAGATCGAAACGCAGCTAGTGGTATTGACATTGATTGTGTCCTCGCGCTCTAGAAATCTGCAGACGCTATAGATGTATAAAGATCCGCAGTCTAAAAATCGCGCTCCATCCGACGGAATATTTTTCATTCATGAAGGCAAACAGAGTTAACCTTTAGTCGGGCATCCCTCGGAGGCAAGGTAGTCAATAATTACTTGGCGTTTGCTATTTGCAGAGTGCTGACGTCATACGTTCAAGCGTGTAACGTTTCCACAGTCGAACACGTGTCCGACCAGAGCCCTTCTCAATCTACTGAAAAAATACTGTCCCAGTCGAACATACATCCATCGCACCATCCCGAAAGAAGGTAAGGGATGCGACGATGGGCACAAGCGCACGAATCCAACGTGCTGTTTCACGGAGTAGACAGGGCTCGCGTTAGGTCAGACAAGGGTCGTGCAGCGAGGCTACTCGATAATTAGCCCTTTCTCTCTGTAATTACTCGCTGCTGGTCAGACTTGTTCGAGCGTGCAGTTCGAGACACGTGTCTGACCGCGCGGCGTGCACAAGCTACTTGCCAGGAATGATTTTAGCGGGTATTGGGGAGGGATGATCGTCTAGCAGGGACCAACGTACCCAAGTCATCGTCCTTGTCCCAGTTGCCGGTGGCGTTCACGTAGACGACCACAGCGAGTATGTACCCGCTGATGACGAGCTTGATCGCGACCCCGGCGAGCGCCCCAATTGCCATCCCAAAGGGGGATGGTCTGAGGGGTGAGTTCGTTCCGTTCAAATCCACTGCTTGCATAATGTCGCCCCGCGCCGGCCTGTCCTGTGGCTCTCCTTTATTATCATTCCACGTCAAGAGGTAGACGTCCTCCTCCTCCTTCTCCTCTTCCTCCACCTCCTCCCCCACCTCCTCCTCCCACCGCTTCCTCGTGCGATGTCCTCTGTAGGATACCCCCTTGAGGGGCAAGGGAAAGGGCGCAGGACACGCTCACCGATTAATCCGGCGCAGAAAGAACGTTTCGAGCGAACCGCTGCTGCCCGCTTCCTCACGATCCTGCATCGAGGACCCCGTTCTAGAGAACCGATCACCACGACGGGTCCTTTGCGAACCGACCTCCGGCCGAATCAATTTCGATTCCCCGTTCTCTCTCGCCTGCCTAGCCTAGCACGGTGCTGCTATGCTAGCCTTCGAGTCCGAGGAGCGTGCCTTCGCTCGATTTCGATTTATTCTACTTACGGGGCCAGGAGAAAACGCGGTTGCCCGAGGGGGAACGTTCCTCGAGCAGTTACTGGGTCATGTGCATAGTAGTCCCCCGTTCCGATTATCCGTCGAGGCGGCCGTTCTCGGGCTGGCTAAGCGCCTGTTCCTCAATGGCGATCACGGGCAGGACACGGTTAGGGGTGCCTCGTGCTTCATCGAGGACGTCGAACGAGCCACCATTCTTTCAGAGCTTCGACGCCGCGGAAACGGACCTGCGTCCTCTGCACGACTATTTTCACTTTCCGTTTAACGTTTGCCAGGCCTTTTCCTTTCTCGGAACCGGATCCGAATCTAGTCACTCTCACGCACCCACGCACACCGACAACCAACGAAACGAACGAACCTGCTCACTACTCGATCACCTTCTCGCGACCGAGGCACCAACGAGAGCTTACGCTCGAGCCAGGGCAAGGAGGAACGTTCCTGTGCTTCGGGGGACACCAGGCCACCCTCGACATTTGGAGGAGAAAGGAGAATGTGTGGTGTGTGCGTGTACCCGACAGAGATAGATGAAGAGATAGAGAGAGAGAGAGAAAGCCCCGAGGGTGAGAGACCGGCCGCCGGCGGTCGTTTCTGCCGTGAACCGCGCTCCCGAATGGACACACGCTGGTTTGCAGGCGTCGCTAACCCGACGACGATGAGCGCCGATCGATTTTCGTAAAGTCAGTCTGATCTCGGTTCGTGTTTCGACGCTCTCGATTCCCGCACAATATATAGCCCCCGCGCGGCGGCGAGAGCGTGCTCGGCGCAACGCACACACGCGACCACCCGCGAACTGCGACGAACCTTCACGACGAACCGTTCACCACGTCCCGACGCCCCTTCGGGGTTCCTCGTTTCTCCCTCCAACCCCTGCTACCTGTCCCTCTCTTCTCCCGATCCTCTTTCTCTCGAAAGAGGGAGAGAGGGAGAGAGGGATCCCGCTCCGTCCCTCTCTGTCCCACTCCAAGCACCTCGACGCTGCTATTCACTGTTAGGGGTCGCGAGACGCAAACTATTAAACTATCTTCCAACGCAGGTGAAAATCCTCTTTGACCTGACTATCACGGTTTACCCGCCGATCCCGAAGAATCGAGAGTACCGTCGTTACTCCTTTCTGGAGAACCTGGCCTAGCTGTTTTGGAAGATGGATCTCCGGAACGACGCGTGAAAAGCCGTTCCGTTTGCTGCCAGGCCTGCTTAACCTTCGTCTGCTCTTTGTTTTCCATGTTCGATTCTCGGGCTCCTCGTCTAAATGACCCATTTAGAATTTTATTTTGGCGTATTTTTAGTGGGGCTGCGAGAACGATTTTAGAGCGACTGTTTCTGTTGGTCAAATTTTACGTTTATTTGACTGTTATTTTGTAACATTGGAGTATTTTATTTATTTTATTTGCAGGTGGGTATGTTTCACCTTGATGCAGGCTGCTCTTGGATTTCCATCTTCGATTCTGGGGAAGCTTATTGAAATGACGCATTTACAGTTTTATATTGGGTCATTTTTTGTGGGATTGCAAGGAGGATTATAGAGAATTTTTTTATATTTACATTTTTGTTGGCAATGGTAATCGGTGTTTTTCAAAATTTCGATAGAAAATGTTTTCGTCTCAGCTCTTTCTTTTTCATGTTCGCTTCTAGAGTTAACGAAATGACCCATTTAACCGTTTATTTTTGTTCAGTTTTATTTGTTTGTTTCGACTTCGAATAATACTTTTTGGCGATTACAGAAAGGTCATTTTAATTGCTCGGTAGTTGTAGCGTTTGTCGTTGGTTGCTTCGAGAAATTGGGATAGGAAAAGTTGTTTGATTTGCAGGTGGACGTGCTTAACCTTCGTCTGTTCCCCAGTTTCTCATAACTCTGGAACTACTAGACGAGTCGGAGTGACCTATTTTTCATTTTTTGTTTCGCTGTTTGTAAATTCGTGAGGGTGCTTTTAGGGGAAACTATTAAACGAGTTTATGCCTCCCTACTACACGAATAGAAGGTTTTCTTGTAATTTTTACAATAATTCTTTAAATGTTGATTTACGTATGTTTTCAATAATTAAGAATGCGTTTTTTTATGTGTATAACGTGAAATCTAGATTTTAATATTAGAATATACCAATAATGGATTTTCCATGAAATAAACAAATTGATACAGTGCATAAATACATCTATCCAATAATTGTCTACGAAAGGAGTTTCATAGTTTCAATACTTTTAACATATAAGATCTAAAACCTCTCTGCTGAAGTCTACCTTTTTCTTCAGCAAACACTGTTTTAAACATTCCACGATGAATTCCAGGATCGAAGGGTGGTTTACAGTTCATAATTATTAGGAAGGTAGCGAAATAATAGTTAGACCGGTTGAATGGACAATATTTCGGACTCTTTTCGACAGACTGTAAGGTTGGGGAGCAGCTCGAATCTCCCAAAGAATTGTCCTGGAGTCACGCCAATAAACTTTCTCTATTGTGGAAATACCGAGTGTGATTCTAGTCGATAATTTTCCGTAGCCAGACTGCACGGTTGCAACGTACACAGTGTTCCAGCAATAGTTGGGTTCCAGGGCCGTGTTCTACTCACCTTAAAGATAAAAGGAAGTGTCACATTCAATCTCCGTAAACAATGAACGCTTGTATGCCGTCAGGGGTGAAAAAAGGTGTCCAGACTCACGTGTACACTCGGCCTATTCATTCCCACGTCACCGTTCTGTACTCTTAAAACACGTCTATTTCAGGAACACCCCGTAGAAAATCCCTTTTCCGCTCGTCAGGGACCGTGTGTGGCTAAAGTGACAAACTCTCTCCTGTTAATAACGACACTGTATTTCAAACAGCAATATTCCGTGTTTTTAACGCGCGAATCACTTCCGAGAAGCCTCTTTCCTCGGCTAATGAAAAGTCTTATCGTTGCATAATTCTTTTTTCTTAAATCAAACGGAAAATCTTTATGAAACTCCTCGGGATTATTTATATTATGCATTCCGTTTGGGAATTGCAGTTTGCCAGAGGCATACAATCTAAACATCTAAACCCTGGGAGCCCCGAGGCTGACCCCAGGGCTGTCCAAGGCAAATGACGTCGGAGTCATTAGATGTGGGATATTTGCAATCTTCCCATTTTAGTGACACGTTGCTACTAATTTTCATGGAGGGTTAAAAATCTTATTCTGAAAATCGTTGTGATTCTTTGCTCTCAATTTTTATTTTTATTTTGACTGTTCGAGTAGGCGTGGTTTCACTACTCTCAATTTCAACGCAATTAAATTTTACATAAAAATCTTGTTCTGAAGACTACTATGATTCTTTTTATTCCGAATTTTCCTTTGTATTAAAGATTATTTACTTCGACCCCTATGTTTCTGTGTTGATTTTTTTGTATGGGCGTGGTTTCATTGCCCTCGATTTTGACGGAGCCAGAACAGTGCCCCAAAGAGCAATTTGTACCCATATTTCTGTCAAGGTGTAAAATCTTGTAAAAATCTACTTCCAAAGACCATAATGATTTTTCACATCGAATGAATGAATGAATGAACACTCAATTCATGCCTCAACAATGCAAACACCGAGTAGACGTTTCCAACTTTCATAAAAACAGAAACTGCAATAAAAACGACTCGTTTTTAATTATAACGTACCACCCCGCAGAGAATCCCCGTGTGTGGCGAAAGTGACAAACTCTCTCCTGTTAATAATGACAGTATATTTGAAATAGTAATGTTTACAACATACAATTGCGACGTTACTACAGTATTTATTTATTTATTCATTTTTTTGTCTTATTTTTCGTTTAAGGTAATTGATAATGTCTCGCAAAGGTCACACTCATCACATCGCGTTCGATCCATCCTCGCCATGTGTCACAAATCTTTCTCGCATGTACTCTCTCTCTCTCTCTCTCTCGCGCGCGCGTTTTCTCTTTCTCTCTCTCTCATTCTCTAGGCTCACTTTCAAAAATTAAACGGAAAATGCACGGATCTCTCGCGAGTCGGGACCACGTCTAATCGCATTACTATCGTGTCGAAAAATAAACAATGGCGAAAATGTACAGTTTAACGGATGTCCGGAGTTTTCCTCCCCTTTTCCTCTCTCTCTCCTTAATTGTTGATTAAAGGGTTACCTTGGGAAAAGGGGTTGTTTATAACCGAACAAGAGGACCGGAAATGAATTTCATACAATTGATATTGTCATGTTGGTGTCTGCAAGTTCTAAAACGTTGTTTGTGATGGGCGAAACCGGGCCCACCGGAAATGTCGGGTCCCATGGACTCCGCGAATCTCTCTCTCTCTCTCTCTCTCTTACACACACACACACACACTCTCTCATTCGTGTTCTCTAGCCGATCATTATATTTCGACTCATTTTCTCCTTCACTTTTTCGCTCTCTCTCTCTCTCTCGCGTGTGCGTTCCACGTGAACAATGAGCGACGAGAACGCGACTCAGCCGTCACCGTTGAACCACGCGCGTTCGACCCAATTCTCTTCTTTTCGTTTCGCGCTTTGCTTTTTTTTTCTTGTTTGTCAACACGATTTTTCTTCCCTCGTTCAGCCGTCTAGCGACGGCTACGCGTCCCTCCCGCTTGTGCTTTTTAAACGTACTGTGACCTATGGGCTATGGCACTTGGTGCAACTAGTTTTTTTCGGATTCCTTGGATACTGCTCTTACACATGTAAGGTACTTAATTATTATCGTTATTGTTATTTATAATGTATGTATATTCATATTTATATGTATATATATATATATAGATTTTCCCCGTCTCGATATTTATATATATATATGTATAATGCTTTGTGTTTTTGTATATATATATATATATACACACACATATATATATATATACTTATATGACACATGGTAATTCGTGCGTTTCAGTATGGTACAGGCGTGCGCAAGGTGACACAGTCAATTTACTTTCGCGAGCTTGCGGGACGAGACGGTTTCTTTGATCGGACGCTTCGTCCAAGAGACGTACATCTCGAGGAAGCTCATAAATATTTTCCAGCTTTGGAGCAGTCACGAATTTTCGTCGGTGTCGCGTTCGCTGTCTGCTCGTCTCGAAACGAGAACCACCCTTGTAGATATTAATCATCGGATTGCGGATCGTTATGCGAATTTTTGCGAGCCGCTCTTCCACTAAACGAACTTAACTCGTAAGTGTGATACTTATCGTTAAGAACCTTCTTCGGAATAAAATAAACAATTTATCGAACCTTTATTAACTCACAATACGACCAGCATTTTTCTCTCTGTTCGTTTCCCTGTTCTTTCTCGTGTTTTTAATAAATCACGATTTCATTTCTCGCCAATGTTCATGGCTTTATTTCGATCCGTTCCCGATGTAAAGAAACTAGAGTCATTTATGCACTGCAAGACATCATTAAATCGTCGGTGAAATGACTAATCGCAGTGATGCGGTCGTGTATGTGTGTTAATGGACACGTACGTGAGACCCACAGTCTACTAATTGCTAAACTGTGAATGCTCTCGCGTGTTTATAGAAAGTGCCACTGAATAAAGTCCAACGGGAGACAATTTTGAACGCAGAAATGCTTCTCGAGGTAGAAAGCTTCGATCCAAGACCCATTTTTGCTAGTTCAAACCGTTTCGTGTTCATTTTCACAGTCCGCTAGACGAATGTTCCTCACATAGCAAATACACACGTTTGTGAAAAAACAAGCCAAATCAAGTCAGAAGAAACTCGTTATCCCTCGCGAACTGAACTGGCGATCCAATGGAACCGCGGCTAGTTCCATTAATTCTTCAGCATCGAAATTCGTCGACGATTTTTCACGAAACTGTTGGCTACAAAAATGAACCCTCTCTCTTTCGACGCAGTGGGAGTATAAAAACTGTAAAAAAAAATTATACAGCTTATTTCTGCACAAACTTGCAAACATCCGCAGTCTGCCTACCCCACGATCGTTAAAAATGATCAACGCACAGCCATTCTCTCGTGCTTCGCGGGCGAATCGCTTTTCTCGAACCTCGCTAACGTTCGTCGCCAGACGGGTGTCGGAGATTGCATAGTTTGAAACGAAAATATTCTTGCTTAGTGTACGGTATCGAATAAGAGACATTCGGCTAGAGTTGAAAGACAAGTATTCTTAGATTAAATAGGAGGACGATCGATCTAGCGACGCTCGCCGATTTCCGCAGCGTGTTATTGTGAAACAAGTTCGGTCGAGTATTCCGGGAACTAAAGTATAATTACAGATGCTTCTTCGAGCGGTGTATCATATCAAAAACGCATCGGGCCGACTCGTGTCGCTCGATCGACGACGTCCCGTTTGATCTTTCTGGTCTGGGTTGCAGCGATGAACGCGTCGAGGAACGTTCGCCGAGTCGAAAGTGTCGATAGAAGCGACGACACGCGAGCTTTCGAGCTAGGATCGCAACGAGAACTCGCGTTTGTCTCTCCCGCGATCCGTATCGGAAACCGATATCCTGTCCACCGTGGCTAGCGCGGCGGGATCGACGGATCCCTCTCGATCTGTCCGCCGGATCTCTCAGGACGTGCTTCTGGAAAAATAAAGTTGACTGCGTCGCCTTGGATGGAACGTCGATCGCCTCGATCGTCGTGTCAGAGCTCGTCCGCTTACGGGCTAGGATTCTATTATACAATGATACAATCGCCACCGCGGGAAACCTTACTCGGAAAAACGATCGTGCAGGTGCGAGACTAACATCTCCCTTCTTCGAGGAATGCGCAGAGCACGCAGCTGCTGTAGCCGTTCTCTCCATCTTCCTTTGCTCGTAGTAAACAATTCGAGTGTACAGTCTAGAGTCTATACAATCCGCCGGTTTCGACTAACGAAAATCGGAAATCAAAGGACGTATCTCTGTCTGTAGGCCATTCGTACTTTTCGAGGTTGAAACGGTTCCGAAAGCGACAGACCGATTCCCGAGAAACGGCTACGTGTCACTGAGAATGAGATGGGAGAAGCAACTGTGACGTAATCGAATTTTCTGTTCGTAGATTTCAAGCTGTTAAGCTGCAAACTGCACCTCCAAAGAACCAGAATAACCGCTTTTTATTAACACGTTCACCGCGTCCACGATCTCGCTACGGACTTGAAGATAGTCGCAGTTAATACACTTTGTTGTTTGAAGTCAGAGTGAACAGCACAATATTCTGACAATCCATGACTTTCTTCATGGCGTTGCATTTAATGAAACGTTTGAAGAAGAAACGTAATCAGTTAAACAATTTCTAGTAGTGGACGTGCTAGATTGATTTCTTTTTGAATACAGGGTTCGTAATGTACAAGTAAAAGTAATTGGTATAGTTAAAAATAGAAATTCGAATGATCTTGAAAACAATGTCGAGCAGAAAATTCATTCGTTGTCGTGAAGAATGGAAATCTATAGTACAACCATGTTCAACCTCAGGAATCGGACGCTTTCGGCTCCGAGTGTTCTTCCGGCCGCCATTTTGCGGTTCTCGCGATCCGTTCTTCCTCGTCTCTTCTTCTTAATACGTCGCTACACAGTCTTGCGATCTAGGAAATCACGTGGAAAGGATTAATCGGATTGATTTTCTCGTAGAAAAGTCGTGATCAATTACTCTCGCTCCTTTCTCTCTTGGTTTCGATTCAGGCTTCGGCGCACTCGTGCGCATTTCCGGTCGCGTAATCGTTCATCGTAACTGTAAAACGCGGAGAGAGATCGAGCCCGCCTCGTCAAGGGGGAAAGACGATCTGAACGGAGTCCAGAGATGAGATCCAGCACGTTGCGAGTACTCATCGGTACTTAAAAACAAAGGAAATCGGTTTGTATATGTTGATTACACTGCGAATACCGTTTCCTACTTCAATGAGCTCTGTAGACTAATAATGAAATATAAAATTTATAAAAACCTCAATATAATATTTTCAACACACTAAAATTATTAGAGAAAGAAAGAACTTTTTACTTGGCTCTTGTTTCTTACAATCAACATTTTTAGTTTGCATAAAGATTCGCAGTCTACAAACACTCCTGGAAATTGAAAACTAGTACTGACACACCAGAAAGCCAAGCTTGCTCGTTTACATTGACTCGGATCTCATCCCCAGCCATTCTTTTCTCGAAGAAAGCAAGAAGCGTGCTTCCGTCTTGGTATAAGATAATTTAAAGCGTGTCGTATGTACAGGTAGCTTATTGTACAGGTTTCCGCGATCGTACGGCCTCGTTAGAAATAAAGATATTTTTTCACCTTCCTCTCTTTTTCGCGATCCTCTTTACACTCGTACCATGCGCTCTCTCTCTCTCTCTCTTTCATCAACCTCTCCTTCCCGTTCTTTTCCTCGTTTTCTCTGCGTGACTCGCGCAATTAATTAATCGAATAATTATTCGCTCTCAACGGTGCCGAGTCGCTCAGACGTTAAGACACTAAATCACCGACGAACAGCGACGCATTCGGATATCGGGGAACAACTTCGTCGTCTTCATTCGGCACGGAAGCACTTGAAAACATGCCCTCTTTGCATCGAGACGCGCGCGATTGCCTTACTTCCAGGCGATCTACCGCTGTTCAGAGCTGGCAAGTTCGCATGTGGGACGTTCTATAGACGAAAAGACTGACAGAAAGTTCCGCACTCGTTAACCATCTGCGAACCAATCTTTCCCCCATGTCCACGCGAACAATGTCCAACCGTGAAACGAGTTCGTAAAACGCTTACTGCGCGAACAATCGTGCGATTCGATGAAACTGTGCAATAAACAGATATCCTTGTTCGGGGAGATTCAATACACCGTTTATTCTTTATCCAACAAAGCTGCCGCCATGGAAGATGAGAATTTACTTAGCCCCGCTGCTGCGAGATTCGGCTATAAAAATTGGAGTTTTGTCAGAACATCCACGGTCTGGTTATCAACATTCAACCCTTAGGGGAAATATATAATGTGCGTCGATCGTTATAGATTTATTTCAGTACGATAATTTTTCAGCTCCGAGTAATGCCGCCGCTACCTCACCGGCAAGAAGTATTCGATAGAACGAACTATCCGTTGTAAAAATAATTCACGCGATTGATGCAGAAAGTCTTTTGACCCCTCGACACGATCGTTTCAATGGCTTCGCCTAACTGCTCGTCTTCAGCCGTTGACTTACACTGTTAGCTATTTAGTGGACTCTTTAGCTTTCTTAAGAACTTCTCAACTATAATTCATTTTGAAATGAAAAAGATAGCAGACATAAAAAACAGAATAACTTATCACCCATCAACTTTGTTTGAGTTATTAAATGTGTTCTAATAATATTTTCGAGTTTTATATTTCAGTGCACATTATTTTTCGCATGTTTTCCTCAAGTATCGCTGACTCCTCTGTTTCCTCGACAAGCGAACGACATCGTTTCACCTTTTTAGTGTGTATGCAAATAATTCGGTGATAACGTTAACAGTTTCGATCGAACACTCCCTGCCAGGGGTAGCAGGCCCGAGATACAAAAACGACGAACTTATCGGATTAGACTCTTAACTATAAGCAACTCCGCCGTATCCTCTTGTACTATATGAAAATACAGTGTAAGGCTGCGTTTATGTTTCCCATCTGCGAGATTGCAACTCAACTCCGCCCGGCTTGCTGCCTTAACACTTTGACTGCCGGGACTCATAAAGATTTTATAGCGTCGAAGCTTTTTTCCTTCTCCTTTATCCTGGCGACCAGGGATAACGAGCTAACTCGTCGTTTATATTCGAGAATATGCAACGATAATCTGCGATCCACCCGTTTCACCAAACACTTTTTGCGTCCGATCGTTAGACCACGAATTTCTACACGCGTTCGAGGTATTTGCGAGACACGGGAAAACATTTACATTGATTACTTCGGTTTTACTGTAGGCGATCTTCCAAATGAATTCTTTTTTCTCATTGCGATTGTTTTTTTTTTTTAAGAGAGAAGAAAGAAGCCCAGTTTTCTATATTCAGTTTTAGCTGTCTGGGATCTTGAGGACTTCCAATAAATTCGTTCGGTTTAACGGCTTATTATACGGATCAATTTTTATGAGCCACTCGGCAATCAAAGTATTATATTCCATGGGGTGCAACGTGCCCATAACATTTCACACCAGGCAATACGTTGAAAGTACTTCGAGAGTGGTTTGAAGATGAGCAACTACTCTATTTTATAAATGAAAAATAAGAGGCACGTTCCGCCCGATGGAAGGTGAATGTAATAAATGTATTGTCGATCAATCAAAATTCATCCCGTAAAAATATCGTGAGAATTATCAATTAGTGGGGTGCGTGTACGCTATTGTTCGAAGGTTTATAATCATCTATTGAATTATTTACGTAATGCAGGCAAACAGTATATCAAAGAATTTCAATTCTTGCTTACATTATTTTCAACATACTGAAATTTTTGATAGAATAACTCTATACAACTCATAATTAGATTGCGGATTTTATGCATTTATCACAAGAATGGGTACGTACGATTTAAAGCAGTGGGCATGTTAAAAATATTTAAAGACATCATTGTATTAGTTTCAACAAAGTAGGATAATCAAAAGAAGAGTAGAATTTTTATTTGGCTCCTGTGTTATTCTGCATAAAGATCCGCAGTCTACTCGTAATCGATACTTTAAATGATGATTGTCGATAAGTCCTACAATTTCTGGAACTGTAGCGGACGAGATGGAGCTTCGAGGAACAGCGTACACGTGCGAATACAGTATTCCCTCCGTAGCGTCGCGTTTTTCTACTATCTCGTAGCGCAATCAATAAACGAAGACAAATACTAAATAGCTCCCTCTGCTCTCGAACGTCTATTTGCGTACGACGTTATGGAGGAAATGCTGCCACAGTGACTCTCATATTCGCCTGTAGTTTGCAAGAAACAACGCAGCTGTTGCAACTAATTGCTTGTCTTTTGTTTCGTCGGTAACATATTTTTCTTAATGTGATCCCTCTTCAATACTATGCAACTTCAAAGTCACACATGTTATTGCTACAATTCAGCATAGAATCTCGTTTTGTTCCGTCATCCCTTTGTTACCAAACAATTCCATTATTGCGATTATGCAGCTTTCTCAACTCCGATAGTATTTGCATATTTTGTTCAGACTTGAAAAAAGAAACCATTCTTCCAATAGAAAAGTAATGTGACAAAGTAACATAGACGCTTTTATTGGCCATTTGAAAATATTCTATTCTATAACTTTCGAAAGAATCCTGCATTCGAGAGTTACTGTCAAATTTCAGATCTCATGTGGAGTCACTGTGTATTGGATGGACGCCGCTGCGAGTATACTAGAACGTTTAGGTGTACGTTTTAAGGCCATGGCGTACGCGATCGTTCTTCCGTGTTGGAAGGAGAAGCTGCGGCTCCGAAAGAAAACTGTATTTCATGTTGGGTCTCGCAAGGTTTACGGCTGTCTCCTATTTACAATGATCGTATAGTTTCTTAACTGTTAAACTTCCATCCGTGGACAAGCATACTGTACATCGTAGTATAGCTACATGGTGCGATAGAACTGTTTAACAATAATCTCTTGTAGTTCCTTGTCGACGTGGACGCGACCGATATTATTCGCTGTACAAACGGCGTCGCACGAGAACCCAGAACGGAACACGAATATCGTTTAACAGAAAAAAAGAAGTAATAACTGAAGGAAGAAAGCTGGACATTCTCGGGTTCAATGGGAATGATCGAATCGTACAACAAAGCGAACCAAAAAGCTCACCGGAAACAGATCGTAACGTCGCGAGCGATACGGCAACAAGGATACGAAAAAAATAAAAAATAAAAGTTACAATTTGTAATAATATATATATTTTTTTTCTTAATAATAGTATAATCAATATGTTTTTTTATATATATATATTTATGTATAATTATATATATATAATAATTATATATATATATATAATAGGCAAATTAATATGTACAGAATACGTTGTGGTATTAGTTTTCGCGGGCACGTGATTCCGCTCTTTCTTTCCCTCCTTTCGTCTGCACGTGGCTCGTGTGCTGTTTCTTTACTACTTTACGAATATTTTAAAAGGACCGTTTCTAAACTATCTAATTCTAGCTATGCTCCACCGCAAAAACAAAAAAAAATGTTGAATTCGAGAGAACTATGGCAACTAACGTAATAAATGGCAAGTTTGTTGCTGACGGAAAAAAAGAGAATCGGTGCAAGACGTTCTCGTGACGCGAATGGAATGAAACGATGAGTAAAAAAGAGAGGGTGGGGGTAGGTGACCGTTTGCGATTTGGGAAAGAAAAGAGAATGCTGTCAGAAGAACACGAAGTGACGAAAAGGAAATAATCGACGCGGGATGATATCCGATGAATAATAAAAAATACAACTAACGACGAGGAGCGCGACGAAAATCGAAACACTCCGCGCTCGCGGATAACACTTTGACGGCCGCATAGTTCGCGCCGGGAACCTCACATACTCGCTCACGCGTTCGCAAACGCCGTAGGATAATTTTTCCGCAGCGGTATATACTATAATCATAGCATACTTGGCGTGATAAATATCGAAATCGTTTAACCCACGACTGTCGAGGCAGAGTCTCGCAAATTCGAAAAAAGTCAACGACAATTTCGCTATATAAATTATAATTCTTTGCATAATTGAAAATCAAATTTTCTGTGAGCCGAGGACGTACGAACATTGAAACAAATTAAACTTTAGCTAGTAATTCGGCTTATTGTAATGACGGTATTATTATCTGAATAATCGTGAAATTCTATTTATTCAAAATCGGTTTCGGTCAGTTGAAAAACGAAATCTGTTCGCGTCAAATTGCATTGGAAGTTGTGTTTTACAGATTTTTCAAGTGCAGAAAGCTACACAGTGTATTGCAGATGAAGTTTCAATGGCGCCGCTAATTACATTTTCCGCAGGCTAGCACGAATACTGTGTGAGGGTAACGATAGATAAGTACTGTATCGGAATCCGTCTGGACAGTTAGGGGTTCAGCTCTATGATACAAATTTAATTTTATTCACAATTGGAAGCGCGATTGAAACGCGTTAAAGGCCGTCAAAGCGTCGAGCCCGAGCGAAACGAGAATACACACACCGGATACGCGATATACGGGCGACGCGAACGAACGAAGCGTGGAGAGGAAAGAACAGAAGTACAGAAAACAAACTCTAAAACGTAATATAGATTGCAACGTAATTAAATAGAGAATCGGGAGACACGCGGCATCTCTCTTTCTCTCCCTCTTCCTACGCTTAGCGACAACTTCGATAGAGATATATATTTCATTCATGTACGATCGCGGATACTCGGATGGTGTGCCCGTCTGTTGGGTCTCACTCGACTACGTTCCTTCGCGAACAAAGAAAATCATACGACAAAATATACGGTTATTGCGCACCAAGCTTTTTCTCTTTTACACAAACTCGAAATGTATGATTTATCCTCGCCATACTACACTGGGTTCGTATGAAACCTTGACTTTACTCCTGTTCTTTACATTAGAAAAGTAAATGTCTCTTTTATTTACTGCGTATAAGAAAACTTGTTAAATTACAGTTCTTAGCAAAATCTTCATATAACAATTATTTTATGGCGCATGTGTATTGCCAAATTGTCCCTCCAAGTCACTTCTGTACGAAATTGCAAGGCCACTGATATTTTCTTGTCACAGTAAATAATGGATTTTTAGTTATATATATTTTTTCCTGATAATTCACGTACAATGTATGATCTCCAGCAGTCTGACATGATTCATAATATATACGTTCGAGTGATTGATTATAAAGTGGTGTAATTTAGAGACTGTCATTTTTTTGATAGGATCAGATTTAATTCTAAACAGACAGAAAACATGAAGATAGATATAGCTCGTATATTAGTAGCACTATAGAAATAATTAAATATACAATTCAGTCTATTACCCTCTGCCTAAACAATTATTATTTCGCACATAACTGATTAAAGCTATTTTCCATAGAAAGAACATCCAATGACCTTACAATCGCATTAGAACTCAAATAAGACTTTTTGTCAATACATGTACCATATAAAATACTAGGACTTTAGCGACAAAAATACTTGAGTATTTCCTCTTAACTAAAGCACCCTGTAGATTATTATTGAACTCCGAATTTTCAGCGCGTGTGACCAAACTGAGTGCATAAAATATAAAACAGTAACAACTTCAAAAGCATTTAAGTTTAACACTAATCACTAGAAATGAGGACATCATTTTTACACCTGATACTTCATTTCGCATGGTGTACGAAGCGGGCTTAATATTGCTTTTCTATAGAACGATGAGTATAGCAAGGGTTGGAAGAGTGTACAATCGGTAACAGACCGCGAATAATTTCTGCCGTTCGCTATACACTGGTATTTTGTTTCGTTTCGATTCGATTCTTGTTCGGGAACGAACCTCTGTCCAGAAAATGTCGTCTGACCTTTCCTTTTGCGCACACGGGGCTACATGAATTCAAACAAAACACAACAGACCTCTGTTGCCGATATCAAAGCTTACATCTAAATACATTCAACAAAACCGGGGAACCATTGATAATCGTACCGCAGCCGACACTCGGGTGTCGTTTTTGTCCATCAAGTCATGAAACTTCGAAATGACACCGTTAGTTGCATATTGTTTCACGATTTTTATAATCACGTCACATACTTTCATGTTGTGCTTTGTCCAAGAATTGAACATCGATTTAATTGCAATTCGCATACAGATGGAGCTTTTTTGAACTCTACGTTCAGTGAATAAAGAACATGAAACACGGCTGTGGTAAGGATCAATGTTCGCCGAATACGAATTATTCAACACGCTTTGAAACCGCGAGAGGATAGAGATCACAGAAAAACGTTCATTCCTCCTTTCAGCTTCCGAAATTACCAGGGGTGTACAAGAACCCGAAATATCGGAAACCCGATGGTCGAAACGAGTCGGGTCGGATCGGGTTTCCCGAAAATTTCGAGAATATGACATACGACACTCTTGAAAACATTTCGTGATGGACATTCTCTCAACGAAAATAATTTTGTATAATAATTAAATATTTATATTATATTAAATATACATAATATATATATAAATATATAAAGAATACATTATTTCGAGAGTCCCAAAGTTTTCGGTTATCCTGATCCCGAAAAAATTTCGTGTTCCCGACCGGACCCGATATTTCGGGATATCGGACACCCCTGGGAATTATTTATCGTCTCTTCATTTACACAGAAAAGCAAATATAGAAATAGGAGACCAAAAAAATACTTATTAAAAAGAACACAAAAATAAAAAGCGCCACAAAAATTATCGTAATCGTCTACCTTATAATTTTAGTTGTCGGCTCGTTACATATAATATATTCAACAATTCGTCAACAATACTCGAGAAAGTATCAAAAAAAAAGACTAAGAAGCGCGAATAAAAAACGATCGACGAATAAATTTTGCTAATGATAATTACAACGTGTATAGAGAGCGCGCAAAAGGAATTTCGATTTTCATTGGCCTGATAACTTCTAGGAAGTCATCTCTTTCTTTTTCTTCCCTTAATTCAGGTCTTTCTTTTCGTGTATTCTTTTTCGTTACTCTCTGAGGACATTTTCTCTGTACTTCCTCTGCAACAAGTTTCAAACGAGATGTTCAAAAAGAAGAACAAAAAAAAATAGATGAACGGGAGAGCATAATTTGAGGTGGAGTGCGTATTGTTCGAATAGAAAAAAATAACAACGGAGCGCAGTGAAGAGTAAAAAAAACATGTATCTTACTCGGCTAACGTGAAGAATGAGCGCATTCCTGTTCTTATAATCTGTGGTGTGTGTCACGCGTCATGAAAAATGCCTTTGACTCTGCCATATACTCTCTGTGTGTCTCGTTCTTTCAGTGCGCATATATGTATAACGTGTTAAACAGTTCTATATAGTTATACTATATATATGTATATATATAATATGACACTGCAGTGTAATAATACTACGGACTTTAGGTCGGTATTCGCATTCAAAGGCAATTCTCACTGTTCATCCGCTCTGGAAAAGAAACGGAAAAAAGAGAAACGTAAATACAGAGACAAGAGAAACAACCATTTACAAAAGTACACGACACGTACAAATACACGATCAATGAATCACGAGAGAGAGATTGATTTTCGTTTTTTCATTTGCTTTCATTCCGTTTTCTATTCGCAGGCAAATATCTCGTCGCGCAAACAACATTTTCCTCTTTTTTTCTCCCTGTTGCGCGCAATCGACGATTTCCTATTATATCAATCAGACGATCATCAACCTAAGCACACGTATCGCAAACGTTCGTGTCTCGTTTCAAGTGGATGCGGGCCGCGCTTCTAAAATTATCGCTAATAGGCGCTTCGTTCATTTTGCGTTTTCTCTTTCTCTTTTCTGTCTGTTTCCGCGACGGCGACGCCGCACCGCCACCCGCCGATACACAATTACAATAATACGATTAGACTTCTTCTTTTGTTTACCGCTAACGTAATAATTAAAAAAAGTCGGATTACTTTTGTTAAAAATTCGAGATTACTTTGTTTTCATTATTATCCTCCCCATATCCGTGTTTAAAAACTGTTCCTCAGCGACAGTATACATCGGTTTTCGCTTTCGTTCTTTTTCTTTCCTTCTTTCTCTCATTTCTTTTTTGTTTTGCATAGTTTTAAATATTTTTCCTTTTTCTCACTGGTATACACCGACCGCACGTGATTAATTGTGTAAATACTCCATGAAGATTCGAAAGATTTTCATTCCCGATTAGAACTGTTGTCTTTCTTAATATTATTATATATGCACTCCCCCCCCCCCCCCCGCCCCCGGGTACGGCGATTAGGGCCTTCACTATTCACAATGCGCAGGATACAATCGAAGAACTGTATACATGAATGCGTGTATGTATGCGCGCACGCGTGTGTTACATAGGTACACTCTTATACAATAGAAAAACGAGAAAAGAAAAAGAAGCAAAAGAAAGAAAAGGATTACTTCGAATCGCGTTATAGACGTTTTGTTTGCTTCCTGTTCCATTTTGATTATTTTTTCCTCGGTTGTGTGTGTGAATTTTACAATATCACATTTTTTAGACATTTGTTCCAGCATGTCGTTCATTGGGTGTCGTCTTCGTCTCGCATCTCTGGTATTCCCCGTTATTTCGAACATCTCCTTTATCCACGATCGTTCCCGTTCACCGTTGATTCTCGCGTGTATGTCTATTCACCGAAGTCGCACTCGCTCCGCTCGTCTTCTCTCTCGTTCCCACGATTCCTCCTGCAATTGTCTTCGTCGATCTGTTCTCGAGAGACCGGTCGTTCGTCGCCCTGCAACTCCATCGTTCGTAAATACACAATGCGCACTCGTTCCCCGTGATCGATTTCTATTCTCGTACGCTGCGATTACACTGGCTAGTTTTTTTCCCGTTTTGTATGTTTATTTTTTTAAACATTTCCCTTTTTTTTAAAAAAAAAGTCTCTAGCGAGCAAACATTATTCGCGGCAACACGTCTCGCGTGGTCATGTCGTCGGCGTCTCGTGGTTTAATTCACCGCTGGATCGCATTTATTTAATTACGATATACACAATTTACATTCGCGACACTGTGTTTTATATCGTATGGGCTTAAACATTAAACTTCTTTTTCTTTCATTCTTGCATATTTTTTTTGTTTGTTTAGATTGATATTTTTCGTTTTATGATCAATGCCGTCGCATTGCACGAGCGTCCCTTTAAATTCTTTGTTTAAAGACAGTTTATATCCATTTTTTTTCGTTTCTCGTTTGTTCAGTATTAAAAAGTCTCACGACCGTCACGTGTTCTCCTTTACCAAACGTATACACAGGTGTCCCTTTTGTTTCGGGTTTGCTTCTGTTTTCGTTTACTTCTTTTCATTTCCTACATGGACTCGCACTACACTTTTCCGTTTTTATTTTTTTAATTTTCTTTTTTTTTTTAAGTGCGAACTTAGAAGTCGGTTCCCGAAAGTTGGAGATTCCGGTTGTTTGTGTTATTATCGCGTACTCTTATTTTTGTTCCGTTTCTTTTTCGTCGCTTCGGTTAACACGTTTAAATACGTTTGACGTTAAAATCGTTAGGGTTTTTTTTTCGTTTTACAGAGGAAGTCCCGTGGTGGTTTTTTTTTGTTCACTTGAATTTTAAACGTCAATGGCTCGTTTCGTTGCGGAGTTCTTTATTACGTGATTCACGGGAAAATCGAAGATACGGTTTCCTACATTCAGATAATACTTGCGGTTGCATTGGAAAAGATCGGACCTTCATTCATTAATTAATTATCTTATTTAGCAACGAACATCCGTCTTTCGTTAAAGTACACGTCGAGATGGGACACTAATTTATTAATAAAAAATATAATATCTCTTAATGACGATGATCCACGGGCTCATATAAACTGATGTGATAATTGATGGATTTTGACCACCGCGATGATGATGACGATGACGATGACAATGAGGTGGATGGTCAAATGGTAATAGAAATAACGATGATAATAATGATGATGGTGATGACGATGGTGATAACGATGACGATGAAATTGCCGTTAATTGAAACATGTTAACAATAACTATAGCTTTTAAAAAAGAAATATAACAATCACAACGGGGACGCGAAGGAACAAGTGCCATAATAAAGAACTCAGCAACAAATTACTCCGTGTTTTGCAATATGTTGGACTTACAGGCTGTCTCAATGTCGTTTGATTGTTTTATTTAGTTTAGGTTAGATCCTAGTTGACCATAAGCGTGTGCGACTCCATCGGTGCTGCACTGTCGTACAACGTGTCTGTGTCCTGTGTAGGCTCACCCTGAAGTTGACACTGATTACTTAATGTTCCAGCACCACAGTCACAAAAGAATCTGAAAAAGTTAATTAATTGGAAACGAGACAAATAAATCTATAAACACAAACAAATTTCGTAACAAAAATAAACGTGGTGTCTTTGATGCTCTTCTGTGATCATCGTAACTATTCTTGCTTCGTTAATCTTTGTATTGTATTCACCTAACTGACACCTTGCTACTATAAAATAATATACTTTGATTAGTACTACTTGATTAGCTGACTAGTCGAAAAGAGAAGAAAAAAATATACATAGAATATGTATATGTCCATGTAAATACAAATTTTTTAAATTATAGAAAAATGTACAAGTTCTCGTAGGAACCGTTAACATGTTATCTACAAACTTACAGTCGAAATGCTAGTCATCATGCTCTGTTTATGTAACGTTAGACCTATATGTATATTTAACAATAGAAGTTTCTTGCTGGTTCGCGAGTTTAATTGTTAAAATTACTTACCGATCGTGTCTGATAAATTCTACATCGTGTCCAGCGTGACAAGTTTTTATACAGTTCACACAAATTGCGTTGCGATCTGTCGTGTTACATGTCTGGCAGCGGTAGAAATCGTGCATAGGGAAGGAAGTGTACGACGAAATTTTGTATAAACATTGGCCGTTACCAACTGCTTTCTCAACTGCATCTTGATTATTAAATATCTTATTGCCTGAAACAGCGAACACGAAAAAATGTAAATGTAGCGAAGAAGAGGCGTGTCAGATTGCATGTGTACTTCTTAAGGATTCAGAGTTAATAGAATAATAATAAATGAATATGAACCTCTAGTCGTCGGTTGTACTCCGCTCGCTAAGCAAAGACCACCGAATCTATTATTGAAAATTTGATTAAATTCTAGCGTGGCGGTCGCGTTGTTTGTAATCTCAACGCCGGCTGCCAATCCATCGAAGATTCGATTTCTCCTCAGTACAGGATGAGACTGTGTAGAAATAAGCACTCCTGCTTGCGCGTTACGAAATATATCATTCTCTTCGAGCACACCTGTCCAAAACGAAAGAAACAAATAATCTCGTAAACCTTTCACGCAAGAACCAGACAATAAAAGTGAAAAGAAAAAGCATACCTTTACCACCATTAAATATACAAATACCACCGTCTCGCCCATCGAATATCTTGTTCCTTTTTAACGTAGGGTTGCTATCGGTTTTAATCCATACCCCCGCCATCGCGTTATCAAAAATCTCATTTTGTTCGAGTAAACCTAATCCGCTATTATACACAAGAACGCCACCGTTCTGTCCGCCCCATATCTTATTCCCACGTATCACTGGATTGCTTCCAGTCCTGCAGCAATATAGAAACACAGTTAAACTCACGAGAACCAACGGTTTGTATGCACCCAGCAGAGACCCTATCTTACCTTATTTGTACTCCCGAATACAAATGATTGAAAATATCATTGTCTTCTAATTTACCGTGTCCATTGTCATAAAAATAAACGCCGACTTGTTTCCCACTATGGATACGGTTCCTTCTAAGCACCGGCGTGGACCCGGTGGTTATCCATACACCTGCCAACGTGTTGGCATACACCTCGTTCTCCTCAATCAGACCTTGTCCCTTCTCATGCACGTATATCCCGCCGTGCTGGCCGTGATGGATCTTATTATGCCGGACAATAGGATCGGAGTTCGTTCTGATTTGGATACCGGCTAATGCGTTCCCGTAAATATTATTGTGTTCTATCAAGCCTCGCCCCTCGCCGAATATGTATACGCCTCCTTGATGACCATTGTAGATCTCGTTTCTACGTATGGTAGGGTTCGAGTTAGAGGTGATCCAAACACCAGCGAAGTTATTCGAATGGATCTTGTTGTCGATGAATTGACCTAAACCGTTCTCGTGGACATAGATCCCGCCTGTCTGTCCATGGTGAATTTCACAGTGCACCACCGTCGGATTAGCACCAGCCTTCACTTCGAAACCGGCTATCCGATTGTTGTGAATGTCATTGGCCTCGAAGTACCCAAGGCCATTATCAAATGTGAATATACCGACGTCCCTTCCGTGGTGGATGTGGTTCCTCCGCATGATCGGGTTCGCATAATTCTTCACCCAGATGCCGGCCAACGCGTTTCTGGAGATCTCGTTGTCCTCGTACGTCCCTTGCGCGTAGTCCGTCACGTAAAGTCCAACATTCTCGCAGTCCGATATGTCACAATTCTTCACCACAGGATTCGCTCCTACGCCCGACACACAAACAGCTGCTCCAACTGTCGAGAATGAAGATATATTAACAATTGTGTACTCGAAATTATTAATTAGACTGCGGAGGTGTATGTAAATAACGAAGACTTAAAGCTTGATAAAATTACATTGAAAGTTTGAAATTCCGCAGTCTAAACTAGAGATCCCTATTTCACGTGGTACATGAACCATGTAGTAAGAATTTAGGGATACGTGAATACGGATTCGCGGACATGGATCTGCGAATACGGATCCTTAATTTCGTACTACACGGTTCACGCACCACGTGTACACGTTGAAAACCGCGATCTCTAGTCTAATCATTGCTATGAAAGTAGTTCGTACAGTGTTCGACAAATACTTGCAATGATTTACGACTCGAGAAATTAGAAAGCTTAGAACTTCCTGATAACTTACCAACACTTGAACTCCTAATAATGCAATGGTCCACCGTGGGACTGCAGTTTTCGCCGACCTCTAAACAGTAGTGTTTATGGTGCGGCACCGTACTGGTAACGTCTGGGGTGAACTTTAACGTGAGATGGCCGGCGTAAGCTCGTTTCGCTCCTTCTACGAACATAACTGTAGATTCGCTTTCTCGCTCGAGTATAACCGATTCCGCCACGTTCCCGGGCGCTGCTCCTATCAATGCGACATCGCTGTCTATTACGAGAAATTCGCCCCTGTATATACCAGAGTGTAAGAAAACTAAATGTTGAGGTGCTCCCTCCTCCGATTGGGAATTGCTGCCACAGCAATTCCCCTGGCCGGTTGTGCTTGTGCTATTGTTCGACGAAGAACCGCTATTGCTTCTATATTCGTCTACATAGTCTAACGCTGCCTGAACAGTATTAAAGTATGGCAAATTCCGTCCTTTGAACTTCAGATCCTGAAATCCTGGCCTTACGTGCACTCCTCTGTATAATTGTCTAAAGCTCTCCTTCCATGGATTGTGGTAATCCGACTCGTCCGGAGACACGAACTCGAATTTACATGGTGCAGGATTAAATAGTGGTAAGTCGTACTCGTAGACTTGCTGGTACAGAGACTTCCACAGTTCGGTGTCGTTCGCGATTGCTTGAAAACGTCTGCAAACTTGAGAAACTCTACACAGATCTTGTTCCATCAAATAATTAAATATAGTGAGCAGCACTTCGTCCGGTAACTCGTACTGAAGGTAATGTGCAGCGGCGTTTGTATTTGTACCTACAAAATCAATTAACAGCAGTTTAAGAAACTGTTCGGCAATGTTTACGACGCGTATTTAATTTCGAGTAACTGTACCGTCTGTGGATAATGAACATGTCCGCCTAGGTCGTTTTCTGGCTGGTAAGGAGGAAGAACCTAAAGTTGCTCCAACACTACTGCCACCCGATGGGGGTAACGCAGAGCTGGTACCGGGTGCTGGATCCGGATGGGGTGGACTTTTACGCCTTAAGTCGTAAGGGGAAGAATGTGAATGCGAAGGGGAAGGTGACGGTGCCGCAACACCAGAGACACTGGGAGAAGATCCTCTTCCACCGCTTCCACCCCCACCTCCACCTCCTCCTCCTCCTCCTCCTCCGCCAACTCCACCACCAGGTGGTATCTGATTCGATGCTGAACATGGCAAATCGCATGGCTCGGCTGTAAAATTAAAATAATTGCAACTAACCCATAAAGTATCTTTTGAATATGCACATTCGAACGATTGAACCTTTGACAATATCCAAATTCTAGTAAATTATTATTGCATTAGCCACTTAACAGGCTATAAATGAAACAATAACAAACATCTGTCAAATACAGAGAATACTACATAATTACAAGTTATAGCAGGTAACCAAGTTTACATATGGGAATCAACATATACAGAGAATAAAAACTATAAACAGAAGATAAACCGTGTATAAGGGGTGCTAACAAGTAAATTAGAACATATTCGCATTATCCATTCACCGTACATATGTGCAGAATCAATTATCAAACGATATATTTCAAAAGGTAGAAGTTTCATAATCACATTTTCAAAGGAACAGTGTCAGTGGCAGTTGCATCTCGAATGCACAGAAAGTGATTTGGGAAAGTGGAGCATTATACTAATTTAACACAAAGTCTATAGCTGGTAGAATATCAGATTGAAAAGTGCATCATGTCCCCGTGATCATGGGCCGATCGGTTTTCCGAATCACGCGAGGACCCGTCGCGTTTATGGTACCGCAGCTGGTTGTTTAATAAATCGGAATTACACGAAAAGAAAAGAAAAAAAGAATAAGGGAGGTGGGGTGAGGAGTGTAGACTTTGAGCCGACATTCCACGGTAAAAATTGACAATCGCGAAGTGTATGCGATACGGTGATCGATGTCCCCGAAAGAAAGAAGGGCTGGTGCAAGTTGCGGCGAGACCGTGAACAAACGTCATCGCGGTCGCGTTTTTCGGACACCCCGGACCGCGAGAAAATCATCCGAGAGGAAAGAGACGTGGGCAGCGTAAGGTTTAACTGTCGTCTCTGTCTTGCTCTCTCTCTTAGCGATGTCCGGAATGGTAAACGAAAAACACGAGTAACGACGAGGAAGGATGTTGGTCAGTCGGGAGTATCATAGAGAATCAAATGGAATCGAGCTAGGCCCGTGAAATAACGAAGTAGGTGAAGGGAAAAGAAAAAGAGCCGAGAGACGACAGGTGAGCAGTGAACCGAGGGTCTGGATGCAGGGCTCTCTTACCCGAGGTGGTTCTCGAAGGCAGAGGGATCCTGTTCGCGCCTTTTCTCCGGGATCTTCGCACGTAGTGGCGCGACGATGTGAACGAGGCGCTTGGCATTTTTAACGTGCTTCCCGACGAAAATTATGCGAGAAACGGGTGAAACAACTAAACACTAAACAATGGCGACACTTCCACCGAGCCCAGCGGCCATCTTCTCATTGACGGTAGGACTGCCGACTGGTGCCAGACCGCCAATCGGATGAATTTCTGCTCTTCCCCTCTTTCCGCACCGATCACCCTACTACCCTGCCCGAAAGCGATCCTTTTCTTACTCGCTCTCACTTGCTTGCTACCCCCTCGCACCGATCCCCTCTTCCGCAGTGGATCGCGACACAAGCGACCAACATCAGTATGGAATGGAGTTACGGCACCGAATATTTCAACCATAGACGCTATTGTTACTGAAGCGAAATTTCGCAGTTTTTCAATATATAAACGATTGACATTATACGCTTGCGTCTACAAGTAGGACTCTCGTGAATATAGCATCAATACTCTACATTCAACTGCGCATGCGAACACAAGTTTGTTTACCATGAATATAGCTTTGAAATGATTAGCGACGATAATATTTCTTATATTAATCGTTTTAAATGTATACAATAATGTGGGTGTATAAGGTATTCGCGCGTACACCTTTTAAAACCGAATAACTTTTTCAAAATTGGACCTTGATTTTTTTTAATTGTTATTGTTTCGTCTCATATTTATAAACATGAAGAAATTATTCTGATATTATATTCATTGTATAACGTTGTACTATAAGAAACTGTATTTTCTATCGAAGAGTACATCAATTATTTTCAATGTTTCATACGTGTATACTCAAAACATTTTTGTACATTTGTAAGAATTCGTCTTATTTATATATGTACAGATATATGTGTACATGTATAAACATGAAGAAATTATTCTGATAATCATATTCATCGAACACAATTTCCATACGCAAGCGCATTTAATATTTCAAAGTCTGCATATTTACGGAACATAATTTCATACGCGTGCGTCTTCGATATTACGGATATCCGAGGCTCTATTCACGAAACACAAGTTATGTACGCATGCGCACGGGGAATTGTCTCTGAAAGGTTCCGCAGTTTCACCTCTGATGTTGTACTCTATGCCCTGCGAAGTATTCTGTGGTTATGGAGACCGCGGATCAAAATACCGATATGTGCTGCGTGTCCGCAATTTTATTATGTCTTTGTCTCGCCGTAGTGTTCGTTGCAAGCCTCTATGTATGGAGATCTCCGTACGATAGGTAAAGGAAAGCTGACCAGCGACGAATGTCGATCACCTTTTTTAAATGAGCATTTCTCGTGCGATCGTGTAACACGGTCTTTTGGTTACGATGAACCACAGGGAACCACGAACAAAGTGTAACTGTGTTCACGTCGTTCCGTGAACACGAATGCCGCTCTTTCTCCCACTCGTGCAATCATAAAGATCTTCACCCTCGAATTGTTCTTTATCCAGCATCATGTTTAAAACTTGCAGCACGCTCCCTTTCAAAAACAAAAAATAGTTCTGTTTAACCCATTGTCCTTTCTAAATCGCTTCTCTTTCTACAATTTAATAAACAATGCGAACATTTTATTTGCAGTTTCTCACTATTTTTCAGTATAATAGAGTAACAATAATGGGTTAAATAACAAGAAGATCAAATGACAAATCTCTCATTTAAACATTCCTATCCTCTTTGCATGTTTTTGAAATATTCACTTGTGTTTTCTAATTACAGGGAACATCCTACAATTATAAAAAAACGATTTTTTAGCGTTTTCATAGTATGCCTTGTATCTCCTACGTCATTGTATTTTGGAATGAATGAAAAGTACTTAGAAAAGGTAATTTTGATAGCCATGTAATATTCCTTTGTGCACAGTTACTTTGAATTCTAAGCTACGATATTGTTTCAGGCAACATTTTTGGAGTTACTAGGTATAAGATGGCCAGGTTTAATACAAGCAATTGTGATGCCATTATTGTTAACAATGATACTATTTTTAGGACCATTATGTGTAGAAGATTACAGTGGGTTTAGGAGATTATTTTCCCGTAAGTGCTTCATACATTTTCTTCACTAATACTGTGAACTGGTTTTTGGATTGCAGAAGTGGTTACCAACAATTATAACTGTTTGAATCTGCTTGTTACAGAGTCCATATATAGAATTGAAAATATAAAGACATTGACATGGTGGAGAGGTCAAGTTGTTGCACCTCTTTCCGAAGAATGGACATTTAGAGCTTGTATGTTGCCATTACTTTTGCAATGTTTTGCACCACTTACTGCAATATTTGTATGCTCATTGTTTTTTGGAATAGCTCACTTTCATCATATAGTATGTAGACTAAAAGATGGCGTGACACTTAAAAGTGCTTTCTTTATGTCGTGTAAGTACTATTTACAATGTAGATGAAACATAACTAGACAGCAGATCTTTATGCAAAATAAAAATGTTCTACTTGATTTGCAACCAACTTCTTAGTATGTTTAATAAGTCGAAAATAATGTAACAGTATTTTTAAATTCTTCTAATGTTTTCACTGTTTCGGATTACACCTACTCATTTTTGTGATAAATGCATAAAATCCACTGTCTAAACATAACTGTGCATCAACAAACTAATTGTAATTTGTTAATCAGGTTACCATGTTGGGTACACAACAGTGTTCGGAGCATATGCAGCATTTCTGTTCGTTCAAACAGGTATGTCAACTCAACTTCCTCTTTTCCTTGATTTGTTTTAATATATATGATTATGCAATAATTTGTATTTCTTGTAAATAGGACATTTTGTAGCACCACTGACAGTACATTCTTTTTGTAATGGCGTGGAATTGCCTGATCTTACTATGGCATTTAAGGGTCCATTGAGAAAGTTTTCTCTATTTTTCATTGGATTAGTTTCCTTTTGTTTACTATTAATGCCAATGACAGATCCCAAGTTATTCCACAATGACTTGTTTTGGCATAAGCAATTTGTATGAGAGAAGTTTCATTTGCAACAATGTCTCACTAATGTTGTTCACAACCTTTTTTAGGATAATTCGAAAACTATTAACATCGTGTTTATAATCAAATATTACATGATTGTACACTCTTATGAGATACGAGGTAAATCATGCAATGTGACATTTGAATTAATCGCTGTTTTGATATGTAAATTTTTTAATAATAATTTTGAAGAAAGTATAACAATCTCAAATCAAGTTTTACATGACAAATGTTTTATACAATCACATTGTTGAGATGCAAATTAATAATGCGATCTAGAACTAACATGAGATTACTTTAGTACCTCGATTCTAATTGAACTTATATAGTTGTAATTATGAACATAAAATTACAATCTAGATATGAAGTTTCTCTTCATATAAAAATGTTGATGAAAGATTGTATACTTGAATATAATATGACATTGTTACAATAAATAGCGTATTTTTAATTAATTTTTATACAAGTTCATCTTTTGCTAATATTTCTTTTGATGTAATGTACAAATTCACCTTAAAGCTCTCAAGTAATTTAAACAATTCACGTTCAGCTTAAAACCAACTGAATGACCTGTAAGGTAAATGTACCAATAAGTGACCAGTTAATAGTAAGATCATGCTACAATTATTTATAACTTGGTACCTTTTGGAATAATTAAATAAATAACTATTCTCAGACTGATCTTGCAACTTCTTTGCTCATATACAGTTATCATTCTCATATACTTCTACCATCAATACAAAATTAATCAAATGCTGAAATTGTAATCAAAGCAGATGTACCAGTAAGTGACCACCTCAAATAAAATCAAACCCTAAAAATAACAAATCAATGATTTTATGCGCAGTACTCCGTAAATTATTAATGTTACAGTAAATGACAATATACAGTGTATACACCGCATCTTAAATAGTATATATACTGCACTAGAAAAATTAGCTCAACAGCTAATTGCACATCATAAACGTGAGTCTGCAAAAAGTCTGAAGTTCGAACTATAACCTCAGCATTCTCAACCATATATAATTATGTGATACACAGTTCTTAAAAATGATTAATTAAAGTCTCCTTCTGTTAATATTTATTTGAGAGCGGTCACTCACTGGTGCTCAATCACTTATCGGTACACTCTCCCTACATGTTACATGTCACCTCACATATGAAAATTAACATCATAATACGTATACTTATTGTTTATTTGAATCACAGAAGTAAATAGTTACAACGTCATCGAAATATACTAGTTATAAATGTTTTATATAATTAAAAAACATGAGAAAACCTAGTAAAAAAAAAAAAACACGACGAGTTTACATTTTGTGATAACATCCTGTTATTCGCAAAAGATCTTTGTACAATACACTGTTGTGTGCTTCCTATAAATTACACATTTGATGATCTCGTACAATTGAAGCGCAAATACTACTAATGATTTGTCGATAATATTGTAAGCTTCCCTTGTCAAAAGGAAAACTCAAAGTGTTGAATGATATATTTATATTTATATAAATATATACATTATGTTAAACTGTACATTTTTCCAACAAATCTGCTGTTATATTTTAAGTGTATTGAAGAACGGAATTTACAACATGGATGGATTCATTCATTTTGTAACATATTAATATAGAATATGTAAATATAAATAAACTTTTAACTTGTATTATATACCAATGATCAATTTCAAAAAACTCCTACTACTTGACATTAATTATTCGTCACATTATAAACCTCTTTACTAAAAAAAAAACATTTCAGATCGTAAAATTGCAATGAATACATTAAAAGTGTTCGATTTTAAAATTCAAACAACGTAATTTTTTTATTATCAAACACATCAATTTATCGTTACACTATCATACAATCCTTATATTTAATGTGTATATGCTCTGATAACTATATTACGTTCAGACATACCAGGAGGATTGTTTACTAGGAACTCTAACTGCAGACTTATACATGTGAATGACCCGTAATAAATAAATAAATAAATAAATGCAGATGCTAGCAATGAGAAATCAATTACGTTTAATAACATAAAAAAAGGTAAAAAATATTTCTTTTCACGCTACCTTCAGGTCTGGCTAGTTCCAGGAGTGGCTTCAAAGTTTTGCGATTGATTGAGGAACAATACGTTACTTGTTTTTAAGCTAGGACCCGATTGGGATATAACCGATGGACACGGGCTAATACATGGTGTGGAGGAGTAACTGTTGCTCAGATCACACTGATCTAATAGCTTCCATAGTTCTTCAGGCGTAGGTCCACCGGAAACATCTGTAATAAAGATATTTAGTAGTTAGCAGAAATTAGTACAAGATACCAAAACATATTTTTCAGGCACAACAAATTACTTTGCGTAGAAGAAAACCTCGGCTCCAGGGCTGTCGTAAGATCCCACATTTGTATGGTGCCATTAGAATGGCCAGTAAATATGAAACGCCTTGGCCTTGAGCCCATACGGCTAGACCCTTCGCATTCGTGTACATAAAATGAAGTAATAATGCTACCGTCTACTGATTTGATTACACACACTCTTTTGCCATTCGACGCTAAGCGTACGAACAACTGATCAGTCTCAGGTACAACTTTTTGAACAAACACTTGTTCATCATCTTGCTCCCCGAACGGTCCTGCATGGTAACGTATAGTCAATTAAAATTTCTTGTAAACTTACTTCTACGTAAATTATTTTTACATAATAATTATATTAATTTTTCGTGCAATAACTTACCGAAATCGTTACCAGCATTGTAGCTGATGCAAGGTTCGATTGCTTCCAAAGATACAATTTTGAAACTTGCTTCCGGCGTAGATCCAGGCTGAGTAGAGATCATTCCTCGGAATCTCATTACAGCCCAGCTTCTAACATGATTATACTCGGAGCAAACTGATACCAAATACTTTTCTGATAATGTTACCTGGAAGAATGAACTTTCTTTTCACTTCCGATCGAAAAATAATAAACACAGAAATTATGCAACTATGAACATACTTTCGTCACGCTGCTTTGGTGTACTGTAAATGTCTGGAATAATTGTGGCCCGTGTCCTACAGTTTCAGGATGTTGTACAATAACTCTAACACTGCCAGATTTAGTGCCATATGCTATTTCGATCCAGTTACCACACAGAGCTGTATAAACAGTAATATTTTATATAAGACCGTTCTACTCTAAAACAAAAACCTATGTCATCAATGTGAACTACATTTGTTAATAAAACTGTAAACAATACAGTGTGAATATCACATATACTGGAAATTAGAAAAATAGAAAGAATCCTTTTGTGCACGTGTACTTTAATTAAGAGAAAATGAAAAATCTATATATTACATGCTTTGTATTCTGACAATCAATAAAAATTGATTATTCAGAACAAGATATGGGTACTATTTTGTAGTTAACAAGTTATAATGTAGTTTAGATTTAAGAGAAAATTTTTGAACACCTACTACACGATTTGTGAAAGTATCAAAATATGTATAAATGCAGGTGAACACGGTACAATTATTTGGAATAAACTGAATAATGCTTGTATGCGTCTGAAACCATGTAAAACGAAAAACAACTATGCAAGCAGAGGTATGTGTTGACTGTTCCTTTTCCTTCCCCTCCCAGATCCTGGTATGCGATATATTGGAATTAACGGAGAAAGCAAGATGCTCTATGAATGAAAATTAATTTGAGCCCAGGCAAATAAATTGTATAACCGTTGTTTCCAAGCAGATATTAATGAAATAAAGTGGATACAAAGATGATATAGTTTGCGGTAGTACAACTGGACGCATTAGGAAAAGCGGGCTGTGTGCGATTAGTGCAATCTAAACGAGAAAATAATGTTTACAAGTGTTTTTGCGTATACACAGATTATTTTCCTCGATATGCTTGTATTCAAAGTAATTTGTGAATTAAAGCACGTAATTGATGTATGCGAATATATATGTATCGAAGGAATATTGATTGAAAAGTGCAGAACGTTGTACTATGTCTGGAGAGGAAGGATATGGATACAAGTATTCAAATCAATGATGTACAAAATGTAGAGAAACATATTATGTTATTTCGGACCGTGACTGGAATGTGAGAATATTGTAGAACATTGTTATATCGACCCATACTTGCCTTCTGCTATATATCCAGTTGTACGAAATCATGAAGCAAAGAATGTAATAATAAACTCTCATTAATATTAAAAGAATAGTACTACACTTTGATAGAAAGACACTAGAATGTTCGTATTTATTTCTGTACAACGATTCGACCATTTTTCTTGAGTACTTTTCTTTAACGTGTCGATCTACCAATAAAAAATTTACTTTATTTATAAAAGATAAAATATATTCAGATAGATTTATATTTGTTTAGTTAAAACTCTAGCTAAAAGTGTAACACAACAGTATACCTAATAAAAAGTTTGAATGTCAAGCAAAAAGAGAAGCGTTTATCGTTAAAGTGACGTTTGTTATTACATTCCTCAATACAAGCAGATTAAACAATTATATTTTAATCCATTTATTTGTACGTCACTTGAAAAGGTGTTTCTGCAATAGAGATACTGTAATACTCAATGTTATGAACCATCAATTAGTTATGATTTACCTTACGATTTTCGTTTTAAGCCGTTTATCAAGATAATGCATACTGTGTTATGTAAGGAGTGTTTATGAAAACTTACATGTCTTTGGCGTTAAATAAAGGGATATGGCTGTAATGGGATCATAATTTGGATCACGGTACAATTCGGTTACGAGTAGATCGTTGTCCTTCATTCGCAAAGGGAACTTTTCCATGTCTGAAAATGAGAGGCGTATCACTTGTATTAGAAAATCCGTTTCAATTATTAGAAATGTTTTCGTTTTTCTTACCAATGTGATAAATGGATCCATTGTTGCATCCCAGGAGAAGAAAAGAGCCAGCCGTATCGAATGACAAAATAGGCACTACATCTTGTATTTGCCAATGATGCGTCATATCATGCCACACTCCAATTTTGTCAGTAGAAGACAAGGCAACTAATTGTCTCCCGATAAAAAATAAATGTTCTATACGAACATTTAAATTGAATGTGCCAATGTTAACGTTTATCCTTTTTGCTGAGACGCTCCATAATGTAACTTGATTCCCATAAGAAAAGGCAACCATATTAACGGCTACACTGGTATTTAATTTCGATGTTATCGCCACCCTTTCGATAACGGATTCAATGTGGGGACTAGTAAATGCATGTTGCCATCCAGACGAGTCTTTCAGCCAGTAACACGATATGAAATGCGCGTAAGCGATCACAATCCAATTGTGATGAGCCTTTATGATTTGAACTCTTAAAGGATCCACCCATGAAGAGACTGTATGGATAATATTAGTGTTAGTAATATTTTATTGTAATTTCTAGAGGGAGATCCTTTCAGTGATTTACCTTGCTGGGGTCCAAATACTAAACTTATATCGTTCTTATGCAACTTGTTCAAGTCTGCTGAATTATTCCTAACGTGCCTTAAGTCTAAGGATGATGTACGCGAATACAGCAAGCCTCTTTGCTGAATTCTGTAATCCAATGAAGAATTCCTTACATGCGTTCCAAGTGTACCTTTCTGGTTTTGTTGCCCTAAAATAATCACATACCAAATAATGGTAATAATGTAGTGTTAAAATGTAGTTTTGTATGCTGGTTTCCAAAGGAAGATCTGCCCTATCATGTGGTATAACTGAATCTTTTTCTCTGAGCCTTAATTTCAGAAGTACATTGATATTGATTCTCGAAATGTAATAGACTGTGGATCGTTATGCATTTATAGCTTATGGAAATGTTCAAAAAAGGCTAGCATATAAAACTTGATAGAATTTTGTACAATTTTTGTTTGCTTTAGATCTACAAAGGCTGTTCCCATTAAAAATAGGATTATGTTTTATTCCACTTTCTTAAAATTTGTCTAGAAAAGTTGGAAAATGCGTAAACATCTGCAGTCTAGTAATAAAAATAATACATGTAATAACTACCGCTATTTTGAGTTGCATTGCAGCTTGGAGCTGTGCTCTGAGAAGTTGACGGTGCATCCGTTTTGGGGTTTGTAGCAGTGGTTGTGGCAGTGGTGGTAGTAGTAGTAGTTCTGTTATGAACAGACACATCTGCTACATTTGGTACGGAGGCAATAGGTTCTTGCAATGGTATACCTTGAAACCAAAGATATATATTTACAATTCCATTGATTCTGATAAGATTACATGAAAACTTACTTGGTGGTGGCAAATAACCATAGAACAAGACATCTCCACAGGAAGATTGTGTCAAATCTTCGCATAAGATCAATCGTTTAACTAATGGTAATATACCATAATATTCAGCTTCATGTCTCAAGGTACGAATATCTATATTCTTTAAATCAATGTCCTTAGTTCTCAAATAATTCAATATAATAGAGAACAGCTTCGGATCTCTATCTATGAACAATGCTCCATCCTCATCTCTGTGGCTGGCAATACGGTTGCTTAATAATGTAGTAAAGAACGAGTCTGGTACCCATGTTAATGTTTGTTTTGATGTTGAGAACCTGAGCAGAAGAATCACATTAGTTCTAAGTACAAAATACGTACTGTGTTCCATTAACAATCTACATATATTAAAACGAACGAGGCAAAGGTGAAACAAATTTGATATTTTTCTTTCAAAATCTATGAGATTTACATCATCAGTTTCGAAAGATATTCCAACGTCTCGAGAGCATTGGTTCTAATAAACATTGACCACATTTACAATTTATCTGTAATAATGCTGCGTAAAAAGCTTGTAAAGCACAAAAGTATTTTTTCGAAAAGTCATACAATCGAAAGTGTCAACATCAACAATTCGAACAAACAATTCAAAACTACTGTAAAAGTAAATAGACGAGGGATTAAACAACATTTTGTCTTTCTATACCTTGTTCCTCCGACATTTAAGTGCACGATATCACCAATAGCGAAAGAAGAAGGCACGGCCATCGTCAAAGCTTATTCAAGTCTTGTAACTTGAGTAACTTGAGTCTTGACGTGTGCCGTCATACGTTGATAATCATCACCGTAAAGCTCAACAATTATAAATCCCTTTGTAAGGGTTATGACCACTGTGGTCGCCTTCGTTTGTGTACATTGACAGTGAAGCACATGTGGCGGTGCTCATTAACAAATGAGATCTCGTCTGATCTCGTCTGTGCCATAAGAATGACAAGAATTATAAATATGTACTACTTGTCTACTTGTTAGACCGCTATATACACAATATACAGTGCTTCGATTGTGCTCAAATTTTCTCGCGCATGCGCGGCGATTTCAACCTCAGTAACGTAAACTTCTCGATAAAATGGGAACCCCACAGAATTTTAAAAAATTTATATGATTTGATTCTTAAAAATGAATATATACACTTATAGCACAGACGAGATATAAGAATAGACCTATCATCCAATCTCGTCTGTACTTATATAGACCCGACATAGGTATAATCTGGTATATTTAGTCAGAGATTTTCGATGCCTCCGGTATAGTGCTGCCCCCACTCAAAACCTTAGCCTGGATCAGATCCTACACCCACAGTAGACACGCAGAAAATATACGACGCAAAGCAGGAGCCGTTACATGAGCACCGACGAGATACTATCACATACTATCACCGACGCGATATAAGAATAGACCTATCATCCAATGTATTTTGGCGGCCATCTTTGCTGAGGCCACTTGGCCTCTTCTTCTTGTCATTCCCTGTATTACCAACTCGGTTTTGGAGCCCCAGGCAGGATCTCGTCGGGGCGTAGGGCTGTTCGAGTACTCGCAAAATGCGAGCCGAGCTAAGCTCGACTCGATTGGTCGAGTCGAGTCGAGTACTCGCACGAAGCGAGCGGCTCGCACGATGCGAGTAGCTCGCATCGATGCAAGCTACCCGCATCGAAGCGAGCTACTCGCGCCGACGTCATCGGCTCGCATCGGTGCGAGTTACTTGCATCGATGCGAGTACTCGACCGGCTCGATCAATCCAGTCGAGCTTAGCTCAGCTCGCACCGATCCACAGTGCGCCGGAATGCCTGTTTCTTGGACAAAATTCAATAACTTTTGTTCTGTTTATGATAGAGACATGAAACAAAGTGGGTTTTTTTATTTATATTGAGAGCAATCACAATATGATATTATTATAAATATAGTATTTATTTAAACATTAAGAAACGATATTTACAAACAAAATTTTGTTTTATTGGTGGTTTTCAGTAGATATATGAATTCGCAGTTCAGTTCTTCCGAAACTGAAACGTCGTTTTAAATTAAATTTTTTTCATAAATAGCAAATGATCGGAATTGTGGAAGAAATACTAAAAGTTGCATTATACAACTTCTTCATGTGGACCTATATTGAAAATTTAACAAATACGCTTTGTAGATCTGTGTTAATTGAACAACAAACGTCTACTATTTGATCTTCCTAAAATTCGCGTACAGATTCGCTTGTAACTAATTTCCTACTGAATTTTTTAAATCTTTTTCTCAAAAACTGATTTATTTTGACATAGTATGAACATTGTTTTAAATCGATATGAAGCAGTGACTTTTTCGATTTTTGTCAATGGTTCGGCGCACTGTGGCGAGCGTGCGATTCGTACGAAACAAACGGCATGCATGAAGGAATTGATTCGAAATAAATTCAAGCGTAATACGACATTGAAGTTCTCGCCGTGCCACGTTTAAATTATTATATTGTACAAACTTTAAAAAACGCAATACTCTTAAAAAAATAATTTTAAAAATATTTTATTTGTCTATATTTCAATATATGAACAATACTTCCAGCAGATACGATTAGAATCCCACACCGAATGATTTTCTTTTTCGTTAAACACTTTTTTTTCTTCTTTCTTAATCATATAATTGTTGTAGTGATATTTCTCAAATATATTGTCAAAGCAATATTTATATTGCATTTTTACGTTTGTTAAAAATGTTCAATATTACATAATACACATACAAAAGGTAAAGAAATATCGAAAAAGTTGATTTTTATTTTTTTTAAGTACATTGCACTATATATATATGGTATATATAAAATTCTGAAAAACATTAAGAAAAATGATTTCGACAATATCCCATTACTGAATTTTTATAAAACTGTTATCTCCCATACTTCAATAGGAAATATGCATTTTTTTCGAATGTTTTAAAATATGCAATTTTTTAAAGACGTTCGCATAATTCGAAAATCTGAAAAGCATATGCATTAATAATCACGATGGGACACAACTAACATATTAATATAAATAAACGAGTTATGTACTCTGGAAACTTTAAAATAAAACTCATTTCACGGCTACACATCAGATACATTGTATACATTGTTCGTTTCGTGTAAGCCGTTCGCTTCGGTGCGAGTAAGCTATCTTCTCGCATCGGTGAGATCGGTGCTTTGAAAAATATATTTAATATATCTCTACAACAATTATATGGTTAACAAAAAAGAAAAAAAGCGGGATTCGATTCGCAGCGGGAGACCTTGCCGTCTGCACTAATTGTATCTGCTGGAAGTATTGTTCATATTAATTGAAATATAGGCAAATAAAATATTTTTAAAATTATTTTTTTAAGAGCATTGCATTTTTTAAAGTTTGTACTTTATTTTTCTGAATACAAGAATGTTCACTATTACATAATACACCTACAAAAGGTAAAGAAATATCGGAAAAGATTATTTTTATTTTTTTTAAGTACGATGCACTACATTAAAAATTCTGGAAAAAATTAAAAACGGTTGTTTTAACAATATCTCATTATTGAATTTTTATATACCTGATATTTCCCAAACTTCAATAGGAAATATGCATTTTTCCGAATTTTTGGTAATTTCCAATTTTTTAAAACCTGTTCGCAAAGTCTGTAAAATCTGAAAAAATATACATTAATAATCATGATAAGACACATCCAACATAATAAATTAAACGTGGCACTGCGAGAACTTCAATGTCGTATTACGTTTGAATTTATTTCGAGTCGATTCCTTCATGCAAGCCGTTCATTTCATACGAATCACACGCTCGCTGCGAGCCGCGGTAAGCTCGACTGGACTCGCACCGATGCAAGTAACTAGCACCGATGCGAGCCGATGACGTCGACGCGAGTAGCTCGCTTCGATGCGGGTAGCTTGCATCGATGCGAGCTACTCGCATCGTGCGAGCCGCTCGCTTCGTGCGAGTACTCGACTCGGCTCGACCAATCGAGTCTCGACTCGACTCGACCAGTCGAGCTCGAGCTTAGCTCGGCTCGCCTGCAGCCCTACGTCGGGGCTGCTGATAGCTAAAATAGGCTGACAGCACAAATAGGATATAGGAATAGGATTCCTATTTGTTTGTGCTGACAGCTTTCTTAGTGGTAGCACAGACGAGTTTACATCTCGTCGTCGGTGGTGGTAGGAATTAAAATTAAAAAATAGCTGTAGTCACTGCAGTCTCGCGAATACATAGAATATTGTTTTGATTAGTTAATTTCCTCTCTGTATTGGGAATAAGTAATAAACGAATGATTACACACTGTACGCACAATAAAGAATATATATCTTTAACTGCAAAACTCGTAGTCGCAGCCATTGTTTCCCCCTTAGAATTGCGTAAAAAGAAGTTAAAGTGCACGGGACTTTTCCATATCGTATTGCACTGCTCGCGTTTGTTTCGATATATTTATTATTTATAGAGTAGCGTTCCGAAAGAATAATTCGGCTTGGTTCCCCCCATAATTCGTGACATCTAACGGTAGATTCGGAACTAAATTTGGCTAACAGTTTGAGCGTTTTGCCACTGCATGAAATGGCGTTGTACGGACGTTTACAAAGAGCAAATAATTCGTGCCGGAATTAGCATTGCGTCTTATGGGAAAAGCGGCACGAATCATTTGCTGGTGTAATGAATATCCAATATTTTTCATTTTGCATGAATAATTTATCTTTATTGTATAATACAGAGAGAGAGAGACACAGAGGATTCTCCAGTATAGTCTCACCAATTTTTTTAGCCCTTGAATAACAATTTCATTGAATATTTAACTATCCACGGTCACCTGTTAATAACGCGTGCAGTGCCGCCAAAATCGACCAAAACTGGTCGATTTTTCCTCTCCTCCTTTTCTCCTTCCACTAACCCATTCCAGCGCCATGAGCCACTGATATATATCAGGGAGATATATTCACCATTTCTCATTTTCTACGTAAAAGACTCACCAGATCTGGCTGATTACTAAAATTGTGTCAAATTCTGATTATAGTGTCGACTACACTTTTAAAATAATAAATGGGGCTAAGAATATCGGACAACTCATGAAGCAGATCGTATTTTGCATTATATATTTCATACATATAACTACTTCTACATTTATACATATCGACCCCGTTCATTTTTCGTTTAAAATTAATTTAGTAGGTTGACATACTTAATTCCAACACTAATTTTAAGCTGAAGATTAAACGGTGATGAATAGACTCCGGATTGTATGCATTTATAACAAAATTGAACAAGTGCAATTTAAAATAGTGAAAATATTAAAAGATATTGAGAGTGTTAATATATTATTTTCATCACATTGAAATTATTAATGAAAAATATAAATTTATATTTAGCTCCTGCATCTTATAATTGATGCACAATCTTTTGATTTTGCATAAACATCCGGTGTCTAGTGATGAACATACTTATCTATCAGTATGCGAGGTAGAAAATATACTCACAGAGGATGTAGAGAATTCAGTGTTACCTAACAGTTTCCAGGCAATTTGCAAATACCATGTGAAATTGTGAAAACGAACGATGTTAGAACTTCTGTTACGTCTAGAATATTTGGATAGTGTATTGGTAACGCTGCGGGTGACACGGGAATGCTAATAGGCCGTTAGCGTTCCAGAATATCGGATCACGAAAATGCTTTCTATGTCAAGCCAATTCTTACATTTCGCCAATATGCGTGTGAAATAATTGAATTTCGAACGTAACACTACTTTCTCGCGGAATATCGGAATATCGTCAAAGCATGTACCAAGGATATATGGCTAAACCTAACACATTCTGTTCGTCGATCTGGCAGAAACTAGTGCCGATATTCTATTCGATAAGCCCCGAAAACTTGTCGAGAAAGCACTCGGGGTAGGCTGAAAGTATTAGCAACTGGCTGGGCCGCTGGCACACGCAGCCACGAAAACGTAAACCTGCGGAATTAAGGATTCCATCGAGTTGCAAATGTTGGCTCCGTAGTTTCGAAGTTAGTTACGTCTTGCTTTAGCCAGGATGCCTCTCAGCCACTTGCTCGCGTTGAATGTTCCGTCGGTTCTGGCACGGACGTCTGCAGAATCCTGTCGAGATTCAGTTCAAGGACCTCATTCCAGCCATATGAAACGCCAGGAGTCATAACACCGGCTCCACTCGCGTATGGGAAGTTTTAGAACCGTGTCGGACCACTATTGTTTCCTGTAAATAGCTACAGAGCAAGCTTCTCTACTCAATCGTCGAATCCATCGGTGTTAGGTATCGAAACTGTGTCATTTTCTGACTAAACATTTCACAGTGAAGTTTTTACGAGAGCGAACGGTTTCAAAGTCACAAAAATCAGTTAAAGAAGTCTCTGTATATCCTTCAAAACAGAGTAACTTTTCTGAAAACGGCTAAAGTCTTTTCAAGAATTTTTCTCCACCTTTAATGTCTCAAAATTCAGTAGACTGAATCAGTTCGTAATATTTTGATGAAAATATCCCCCAAATTAGTGATTGTTTACCATAAATAGCTTAATACAGGGTGCTACAGAAAATAAAGAGAGCTGCATCGATCATTTACTTAAAATCGAACAGCCTGTTTATTTTCATATGCATTCTTAATCGAACGATGAATAATTTGTGAAAAATAAAAGGACCGTTCTAATCGCACTTGCATTTTTACCATTACTTGTTCCAAAATGTGTAAATAATCTTCACGATTCCGTAAACATAGAAACTATTCGACTGAAGGAATACGTTGCATTTGTCCGTGGAAAGTTTAGTGGCAGTTCCATGGACGAATCGAGCAATAGCGACGCATTTAACTTCCCCAGCGTGGCGTTTGGTTTTCCGGTTGCACACGGCTTGTTGAAGGCAGCGCTCGTAATCGGGAGACAATTACCAGCGGCGAAGCAAAGTCGGGTCACGTTGCGCATTCCCTGCAACATTGTAGATTTTCTGGCAAACGAAGCGAGAGGAACAATGCGATTCGATTCAATTTCGGTTCGAAGGACCCGGTGCGTTGGCCTGCGATGCTCGTTCGTTCGCGAGCCGTGATCCCGATCGAGCTGGCTGACGGAACCAGTAACGAAATGCCTTGTGTACAGTCTATCGGTTGAAAACCGTCCCTGCTACTATTAACGTTTATCGCTAGGACAGTTGAAGCGACTTATTTTCGATTCCTCATCAATATTGCGAGAGATCGGATCCATAAAATTTCGACGATATTAACACCAAAATTAACAAACACCAACGAATGTAAAATTAATTTCGGAAAGTAGTGTTTTCATTCCTAGCCACGAAGAATAGCAGATTTATTAGCAGACTTTATTAGCGAAATAAAAAATATAAATTGGGTCATTTTGATTTGCTCTGCATTTTTAATGATTACGAGCCACCCTAATTTAAAACTGTGATTATAAGACAGTTTGTAGAGTGTCTTTAAAAGAGCGGTAGTGAGAATTCTAAGTTTAATCTTGATATGCTTTTCAAGAATATTCGGAGAACACGCACAAAAGCTTTTAAGCAATAGTAATAATTTTCTTCGCAATTACTGCTGCAAGAGCACTGCTAAGTTTCTCCAAAATTACAGCGGTAATTGCAAGAGTGTTGAAAAAGTAGTTTCTCTGAAGCAAAAAATGTAGCAACTTCTTCAACCCTCGAGAAAATTCATCCGTTTTCTATATTTTTTGATACTGTGACGTGACTGTGACGATGAGGTTTCAAGTAAAACACGATTGATGAAACGAATCGTGTAAAAACAATGTAAAACCGAAATGGAGAAATATTAACCGGGAATGCTCACCTTTGTTTATCGGTATGAGTGCAGAGTAAAAAACATAAAAATCGAGAAAGTATTTGTGCGAAGCTAAAGAATTTATATATATAATTGAAAAATATTTCCTCGACAGAGAGACGTCATTCATATTCAGAGAGAAAAACCGGTCTTTTAATTTGAAATCGCGTTCAATATATTCGTTGAAATGTATGGTATTATATCTCTACATTAAAAAACGCGTGACACGTTTATATATTTTCTCTGCAATTAATAGTTTCTGATATAAATGATCAAGTATGATTTGCAAGCCCGGTTTCAGAGAGCATTTTTATTCGCTAGAACATGAACAATGGCTGCTGGAAGCTGACGTGTCGAATACTTTCTAGGTTTCATGTCGTAAATTCCATTAAAATTTACCGAAATTATTAAAGGAAGAAGTGACATTTTCATTTCGCTCCTATTTCACGGAATTACTCTAAGAAACTTTTATCCCCGTATAAAAACTACAGTCCACTCGGAGCCTAGAATCCTTCACGAACAGACTTTCTGGTGAGACCGATTTTGTTTCGTTGAATTCGAGCATCCGACTTAGGATCCGTAAACTTGGAATACTCCGAAAACTCGGTTGTACCGAAGGCTGGCGTTGAAACAAACTGTATCATTAGACGGTAACAGCAGCCGAGGGAACTTAATCGAAAATTACAGTAATTAATCAACCGTTGAACCCGCAACTGCTCGACTTCGCTTCGACTTCGGAATGACTGGATTGGTTACAAAGTGGATGTAGATCGACCCGCAGGAAATGAACGAGAGCCGGGGCGGTTCGGGATCGAGGTACCCAGTAATTTTCCTAAGAAGTATCGTCTGGTTCATCGGGAGCGAGGTACGTGGCTACGATTTCAATCCGAGTTTCAGCTTCCCGGATTTCCATTTACGTCGATTGCCGTAGGAAAGACACCGCGCCGCTCCAGCCGACCCAGAAATACGTTAAAAATTGCCTGTACCAGCTAGCAGGTTCGCGGATTACGTCAGACGGCGAACGAGCTCGAGGTTAATGGAAGGGTTTAGCCCTTCGGCCGACGATACAACGAGCGGAATACATTTCGCGACGGGTCGCGTTGCTGTCTCGATGTATTTACAGACGGGAGGATCGATCGGTCGCGTTTATCGGCGCAATTCATAGGCTGAGCGACGCAGACAGAGTGATTCAGCTTTGAACTTTCGCCGATCGTTCCGTCCGACCCGGCAAATTGATTTAGGATCGTACAGCTCGTTCTAATGGCGGAAACGACGTCGTGGAACCGACAAATCATCCTTAAAGGGACGTTCAAGTTGTCTAGATCTTTTTATTACATTTTTCACTTCTTCCACATTTAAAGAATATTTAATTTAAAGTTACAGGCTTCCAAGCGTCGAACCTCCTCTTAAAGGGGTAGACTAGTTTTCAGGATTGCATGGATGCGGGAAGCGCCTTTCCATTTCTCGATAATGCAAAGATGGGATTTTTCAGTAGTGAAAAGCGCTAGATAAAACATCAATCTAGGCCGCAATCGCCCTCGAAAGTTCTATTTTTACATTTACCAGCGCAGCTTTATGTTTCCGAATAATGTAAATTACGTTTCGTAAACGTAAAAACAGGACTTTTGACGGCGATCGTGGCCTAGGTTGACCTTTTATTTAGCACTTTTGGCTACTGAAAAACTCCATCTTCGCATTATTGAGAAATGAGAAGACGCATCCCGTACTCTTGCAATCCTAGAAACGAGTCTACCCTCTTAAGGGCTAAGTGAGACTGGAAACTGGTATAGATATACTCTCTCTTCTTCATTGACTAATTTCATTGAGATCCTGTAGATATTTAAAGATTAATTTGCAGGAATTGGTATCAAATAAAAATTGGTTTCTTCCATTCAGAGTTCCATCAAGGTCTGCATAAAATAAACATCTCGTAGCCTTGTGTTGAAGATTTCCTTATACCGACTTTTTAGGAAAGAGTCTCTTCTCACTTGCAATCGTCTGAGTGAAATGCAAGTCCTGGAATCTTGTATCACTATCTTTGAGGAAGCAGCGCCTGAGCTTCGCACTTATATCGTATCGTGTGTGTCAAAGTCTCGTGTGTTCGCGAAGATATTTTTTATTTTCGACAAGGATTCCCCATTGTGGAGCGTCTCAAGGTGCATAATGAAGCCGCCGTTAGTAAACTATTGCCTAGGAAACCATTTACCGTGGACGCCCGCCGTCCGGATGCATGCAAACGGATGGACGGAAGCGTCGCGTCGCTAGAACGTAATTTGAGGATTACGCCTGCTCGTATATTATCGCTGAACAATGGCCGAGAGACGTCGTCGTCGTACAATCACGCACGTAATCCGCAAGGATCTTCTGAAATTCTGTGCGCCCCGCACGGTCTCTCGACTTGTACCCCGAACGCCATCGGGGACCGACAAGCTGCTTCCTCAGAGCTTCCGATGTGATATGCTATGATCCGGAAGGATTAACTTCGTTGAAAGTCGGCCAAATTGTTTTCAACGTTGGGGGCCTTGTCTCGTCAAGGACAGAGAAATTATTAATCCTTCTTGCAGAAGATTGCTTGAAGAACCGGATTGTACGGCAAAATGCGAGTCTTGAATTGTAGCATTTCTTTTCGTTTTGGCGCAATATAAGAGTTCTATAAGCAATGGACTATGTTTTTTCCGCAACGAGATTAATTAAATGAATGGATGGCTGGAAGAAGGGCGTATGTCAGGTTTTCATATTTTACAGGAGCGCAATTAGGAACTTATTTAATAAAACAAACCGTAAAAAGAGCCATGGCATTTTCAGCTGGTTTTTATTATTGCAATTCACGTTTTAGTTTCTTTCAGACACCCATTCAAATAACGAAACGTATAACTAAATGAATAACTCGACTAACTTTTTTCCGAGTACTCGAACTGCTCTAGTATACACTTGGTTGTCGAAATGGGGACCGCAGGTCCGTAACAAGCTGTGCAAGTAGTGCGGGCTCGTTCCTGAGCGAACAGGCAATATGGACTCACGCATGATCAGACAAGTAGTACAGGATATCGTTTTGGATCAGACAAGTGATATAGGATCGTGTTGGCTAACTAAGACAAGTAGCGTAGCAGCCCGTTCAATCAGACAATTGATAGCTAGAGTTATCAGATGGAATGTTGCTTGCAATACATATATACCGCTGACAAATAATAAAACGCAGAAGTTTTGCAACAATTGCAATTTTGATCCGAAACTCTCGCAGCGAGTACAGTGAAATCACCAATGTCCCGACCGACCTTGCAAACTGTCGACTCGACATGTGGCGAAAAATTTGGAACGACACAATGAAAGCTGCGCATTAGTGTTAGTTTATTTCACAGTTCGCTTTACGACGGCACATAAACGTTCGGAGGCGAAGTTCGGAGGGACCGTTCCATAAAAAGAGAGAGGGGAATAAGCATCGCGAAACTGCTGTTACAACGTTCCAATTACGGTCAGATAAGTTCTTTGCGCAGGACCGCGAAAAACTTGCGGTCGGAAACTTCACGGTTACGTCGCTGGTTGCAGTTTTTCACTCGGAGCGAGAGCGTCTCTCGAAATTTTCGCGGAGAAATTATGCGGCCCTGAGGCTGACAGCCGACGTTGGCTGCGAATCAAACTTCTCCGGTAACTTCTGGTCGCTGGCTGACGACTGTTAATGCGACCAGCCGAGAACAATGCCGTGTAATTATCATTTATATTAGTACGGAATGTACTCACTTTGCCGGGGAATACCATGAATACTACCACCCACGGCACGGGAAAGTATTTCGCGGCGCAATCTCAGTGTCGGTCGCAAAAATTATTCATACATGCACGTGGAAAATGTTTCCACTAAGTGAATGAAACGGAATAGTATATATATATTCGCTACTGCATGAAACGCAACATTACAATGAACATCTCTCTTGTTATGTAATAATCTTTGTTTTCACTCGAGCGAGCTACCGTTCAGAACTTTACTGAAGTTCCAATTTTTCATTATTAAAAATTAATTAGTTTTCGATGTTGGCTGCAGGGTATGTTATTGCATGAAATATCGGGATGTATGGATGTTAAACAATTAGGCAGCGGATTTGAAAACAATAAAAAGATTACAAGAGTTAATAGTATCAATAAATTCCTCACAATTTAATAAAACCACTAAAGAGAGAAATAACTTCCTATTTGGATCCTATGTGGCAAACCAATACATTTTTTGTATGTCTGCATAAGTAAAAAAAGAGCCCATGTTACGCGGTATACTTTCAACAAATTTTCCAACGTTGGATAGCTTCTTTTTACGGATTTTTCGCCGCTTTTTGGCCAAAGCGCACCACTTTGGACCGCAGTTTCGGGTCACTGTTAAATAGACTTGAACCGAGCTCGAAAGAAACGGCGCCGAACAAAAAACAAGAACGATTTCCCTCACGAATCAAGACAGGGTTATCGAGAGATCGAGTTCCAGGTGGTGGTGGCACGGGTAACCACCGGATCGTTTCGAAACGGTTTCGGTTCGAGTCCTAATCCAACTCCCGCGGATCACGAATAGATAGCGCGGATGGAAATTCCGTCTGATTGACGGAAATAAATTTTTCTCGAAATCGTGCCGTCCCTTTTCTCCCCCGTGACTCCTCCCTCCCCGTGCACCCCCGCATTAGACGTTGATTCGCCTGGGAAAGGATTTACGTTCCCAATTACGATAAAACCGTTTATTTAAGAATTTCACGGCAGCTCGTGAGTCTTTTGCTAAAATGAGACTTTCCGCTCGATGTTGTCCAAAATTAAAATACGACCGGCACGAAGATAGGAGGGGAAGAAAAATCTCATTCTTCGGCAGGCCCTTTTATCTTCGCTGCAGAGTCTGGAATTACTGCAGCCAACCAGGAACGACGAGACATCCGGCCTCGCGCCGGCATTAAGACGTGCAAGGAAATGGCTTTCTTTTTTCCGGTCTGGCAGCCCTGCTTGCTAATTAAATAAAAGGGTTCCCTGGGAAACGCCGCCCTTTTATCTACCTATCCCTCCCTCCAGGAAATTCGCACGACGACACCAGTTGCCGGGAACGTCTTCCACTCGTCGTCGCTTATAGTGTCCCCTCTCTTCCTCTCTCTCTCTCTCTCTCTCTCTCTCTCTCTCTCTCTCTCTCTCTCTCTCTCTCTCTCTCTCTCTCTCTCTTTCTCATGTCGTCTACAGTGGGTCCAAAAATTATTGGCACACTAAGTTTGCGATTTTCGACGAATTGTCCACATTTAACCCTTTCAGACAATTCATTTTCTATTACAGTTGGACTGAATGACCTTCATAATAGGCCATTGTATTCAAACAACCATCTTAAAAAAACATTTTCCGTTTTAAAAAACAGAGTTGCCCTACATTTGTCCTACAAAAAAATTGGTAACGTCATGAGCCCCTCGATACCAAATATGTTTGGTCTGACGCATTTTCTTCTGTGTTCAAAAACGAGCAAGTTATTCAGGTAACGAGCTTCCTCTCCAGTTTCTTAAGCTCGTAGTAAATGATTAATATTATCTCGGTCTCTCAGTCAAATAATACATGCAGTTTCATATTATGCAGAACACCAAAGAAGGGAATTTTTCTTATCCACAAGTTTAGATCAAATTGTAAATATAGAACAGCAGCTTCGGATCACACGTTTTAGGTTGATGCGTTAACGAACTTTAACCTGTGATATCTCACGAAACTAATTGTCAACGCACCTTGAAAATTTGCAACAATTCCAAAATCAAGGGATCCAAAAAGTATAATCGTTTGTGTGCTTCTTTAGTGTGCCAATACTTTTTGGAGCCACTGTATCTTCCGAGCTCGTTCTCTCAGACAGTCAACTCTCATTTGATCTTGACAAAACGCCGACCACTTCCGCTTCACTTTTCTCGCTTCCGCACCTACTTTCTCCCTCGCTCGAGTATCTTCCGTGCTGATAACAATTTAAAATTGAAGGATTTCTGCCCCGGCGTATTTCATCGTTTCGGGTCACGATCCTGTAGCTTATTTCTATGCAAATACATTTAGAATGGAAACAGAACGATAGGGGACGTATAATAATACAAAAATAGATTATGGAATCGATAATGAACTTTGCTTGCATGGAATCCTCGGGTTCCTCTTCATTTTGTGCAGCGTGTATTTTGATGAAAAGTATAAAGGAAGATGTGGTGCATGTTTCGTGTACTTTTTTGAATACAAATATCGTGTTTGTTAGCGAATAATTGTCCAACAGTCTACATCCACGTGAATGAAATAAAATACATTTGTTCTTCATGTTTGACGAACAAATTTAGCTTGTAGGATTAAATTAGCCACCCAATGTTTAAACTGCTTCTTCCGGCAAAGTAAATCATTTTTATAGAGATAAAAAGCATCCATTATGAAATTAAAAATAAAAATCGTACACATTAATTGCAATACATAGGGGCCAAATGGGAATTTATTTCTCTTTTGGAAATTGGTCAAATTTACACCCATATAACTTTTGAACCAGTGAACTCCGGCCATTGAAACTTTCAGTTTTGGCATTTTCTCGTCAAAATCTGTAGGATTCTATAAAAAACAGTTTAAAATTTTTGGTCCCCTAAAGTGAAGTTTAACCACGATATCAGTTAGAAAATAATCCTTATTTTAGAAATGTCACAATATTTTATAAAAAGACGTAGTGGACGTTTTTCGGACCATATCACTGAGGAACGTGATCATTCATAATTGTTGTCAATAGTTTTCCTGACTCGTTTCAGCAATTCAATTTGTTCCGTACAGCAGGGGTTTCGTCGAGACCCGTGACTTTTCACGGTGATGAAGTACGTTAGCTCGGAGCTGGTTTAGCTCGCGGCCGTTTCTACAAGGCGACTTACCTTCGACTTGGCTCTAAATGGAGCCCTCCAGACCCAACGCGACACGACGGATGCAACGACTACCGAAAAGGTGTCTGTCCGAGCGAAGAAAGCATGAGCCGAGTGCACTCGGCCTACCTGAATGTTGCACATAGCAGGATAAAAGGTTCCGGGGCATCGGCTGAATTGAATAAGCTCTTTTCTTTTAGGGCCGGAGGTCGTGTAAAAGTTTTTCCGAACTCGCGACTTCAAACGGTACGAGGCAAAAAATCGTTCCTACAAAGACGCACACAGGACCGGGAATGGACGACACGTCTGTTACTATGAAAACAAGTGAAGTCGGCTACCGAACGAAATATCCCATCCTCTGAAGAATACTGCACCTCCGGCGTAAAAGTTCGGTTAAAGAAATCAAGCAATCAACCATTATATTCATACATGTTTGATCGGGAAAATTGTTTCCGTAATAGACTGTGGATCTTCATGCAAAATGAAAATGTTGCGTATCAATTGAACGATGAAGAAAATAAATATAAATTGGTTTTTCTCATTAAGTCTGCGTGGGCAATCCCAAGTTTTTAACTTTTTTAACTGTGGTCCCGTAGATTTCGACGAGGATATGTCGAGAATCCAAGTTTTAATTTTAGGAATCCACTGGTTCAAAAATTATGAGTAGACAGCCGATCTTTATGCAAAATAAAAATTTTCTACCTGAATTGCAACGAACTGGAGTGAAATAGAAATTTATTTTCTTTCTTAATACATATAATAGGTTGAAAATAATATAACAATATTTTTAAATTCTTCGAATGTTTTTACTGTTTTAAATTACACTTCTTCATTTTTGTCATAAATGCATAAAATCCGCTGTCTAGTTATGAGTGTTTAAAGTTCAGCGGTCTTCGCTGTTTTCGACAGGTAATTAAAACTCGAACATTTAACATAAAAAAGTGGAACAAATTATTAATATGCAATTTAGAAATGATTTGAAAATAATCTTGGGTCTCGTACAAAATGAAGTTACTTTTCCTGCATTATTACTGAAATCCAAATGACTAAATAATTGAAATGCATACTTCATTATTACAAATCGCTATTGTTGATTTTACTCCGACGGAAACGTGCTGAATCGTTGCTTCCAACACAGGAAGCAATCGTTCGAACGACTGTAGTAAGTAGGAGGGTTATCGAGCATGGTAGCGATTTCCTAAGCATCAAAACAACGATTCTAATAAAACCGCGGTTTCCGCAAGCTATTGTGCGGCGCTATAAGGAGACTGGCTTCGAGTCGAGCAAGTTAATTTTCGACGAATGGCAATGCTTGTTTGCGAGAGTGTCGATATCATATTATTCGAAATACGTACGCTATTCGGGAGCACGGCCGCCGCGCCGTGCCAGCGTGATTCCGTCTCGAATGCCTCTGCCAGTTGCAGGGTGGTATAAGTTTATTAAGTTCGTTCGATAAATCGCTATTGCCGCTATAAACGTGACTACCGTGACCGCGGTTACGCTTCAATCTGATGGATGCAATAGTTTCGGCGTTCTTTCGGCTCGATATTGACTATCCGAAATTCCGATAAAGCTGCCTGGGTAACACGGAAGCCACTGCACTGTAAATTTTCTTGGAAATCGGGATTCTTGTCGGCGCGCACCACACAGCGGAGTATTTAGCCGAAAAGCGCTGAGAAAGTGAATTTTAAAAAATTTGCCTCAGACGAAAAATTTTTGTTATTTGAGATAGTTGAATATGTGTAAAAAATGTTTCGAACAAAAGATAACTGGTATTTATACCTCTACAGATTCAGATATAAAAAGTTTTTTTCGATTATAAAATTAAGGTTACCTAGATTTTTTAAATATAGAAATGTACGTCTCCTCTTTCGTAATGTTGTAGCAGACTTTAAGACGAATTCAATCATATGTAATATTGTAGCCTACAAATAACGCTGTTGTTGTTTTTGCGCGCTTTTCCGACGAAATACCCCAGTATGGCGGCGGTGGTCGTCGGGATACGACGGCGAATATTCTTCGGTGAACACATCCCGATCCTCAATAATCAGAACGTTCCTCCAGGGAGAATACAAAGCGTTAAGGCCGGTTTGCTCGTCGGTGAATTGCTTAGTCTCACAAAGCGCCGGGAATTAGCGACTGCGACAGCAACAATAGACACGCAAATGAGAAGAATGCTATCCGCGTGCATGCTTCCGACGATCGTCGTCATACAACCGTTCCCATTCACAAAGCAATAATTGTTATACGCGTATCTCGAGTAATTCGAGCGTGCCGAGATCCTGAACGCTCATCTCGCTTTAGAGTCTAATTGGCTGTAACAATACGGTAGGGAGTCCGTCCCTTCTTATCACAAAACGGTACACCCGTTTCGGCGAGAAAACCAGCAGAAACCAGAATCTAGTAGATAATAGACGGGGGAATACGTAGGAGTTCTTCAGGGAAGACAAGTGGCGGAGCGTAATTTTGAGCAGCTGTTCAAAAGCGAGGGATAATCACTGGATTACGGAGTTTTATGTAAAACACAAAATTGTCTACATTCGTTGCAAGATACAGCGTAGACGTTCGTTCCTTTTTAAAATAATTCTAGCGAGTCCGAAATAATTTGGGACTTTAAAGTCGTTCGATAAGAGAACAAACGTTGACTTGAGAGTAAAATAATTGGACCTTGAAGAAAGAGTCAAGGTCGATTCTGCGGTCTACTTTTTCAAACAGATCTTCACCGATCCAAGGGTATAGAATCCCGCTGTGGTAGTCGTGGCATATAATTTCTATACACCCTGTGCAGTAGAACAAAACAGTCTATACCCAGCCGAATAGTCGAGTCTCCGTACAAATCAGACAACGAGGGATATTTCTATTATTCATGCAAATGCTACGGCAAAGTCTTCAAGAATCTCAGTAGTACAGGCCACTCTTTAATCAGACAAGCACCGTAGACCAATCTTTAACCAATCCAGTAGTTATAAGGTCTCTAATTATCCGCATGTTATGGGTCAACGTAGAATGAACCCAGTAGTAGTACAGATCAATCTTCAGTCGCCCCAGAAGCATAGAAGTGAAGTACAAAATTAGAATAAAAATAGAAAAATAAAATTGATCAAGCAGTGATCATCGTTGGGTCTGCTGATTGTCAGTTGCGATTCGATAATTGGCACTTATACGGAAGAATCCTCATTCGTTCGATTCTATTGTCCCGGGAAACGGAAAGCGAGAATCCACGGTTCACAAGGATCAGTGGTGAATAGCGAAGAAAGGTGTTTTCAATCGCATCATGTCGGCCGGTCTTAACGATACCGGAGGACTTCTTAAGACGTCCTGCTATCGGTACCCCCCGTTGTATTTCTCCAGGTCCGTAGTATTTCCAAGGAAAACCGACTTGGCAGCCGGGTAATGCGAAGCATCTTTCATGGTAAAGTGGTGCCGCGTTGCGTGCTGCTCGCCCGGGACAAATATGTCTGCGAAATAGGGCTGAGCTCCAATTCCACGTGGAGAGTGCCGCTATTTATGTTGCCTTGCTCACGATCGTTCCGTTTGTTCATATCTCCGCGGTTCCGCTAGCTCCCTCCAACCCCGTCGCAACCGTTCCCTTTGTACTGAGACCGTTTAGGCGATACCCGAACCACCATTGAGATAGTTTTCAGAAGAACGTTGACGTCGGCTTCCAAACCGAGCATTACGCCGGTATCTGGCCGCGGTAACGTCCTTGAGTTACGCCGTTCTCGCACGTAACCTTAACACGTTGACTCTCACGTGAATCTCCGCACGTTTCACATAAGTATCACTTACTTGATCTGTCGCACAGGCATAGTCTGTTTCGCGAAAACGTGGACACGCGCAAGACGCGTTTGCTCGGAGTTCCTTACAATTTGAACCTCTATCGTTGCTGCCAGAAAGGTGGACATTTTTGTGCGGCCATTTACTGTGCTTTTCGTTAGTGTCGTCACACGGATTTTTATAGAAAATGAAAGTAGTCCGCGTTAATTTAAGACACAGGGGCTAGTTAGACATTTAATGAAAGTAAATACAGTAGAACCTCGATTATCCGAGCCAGTGGATAAGGAACCTCGAAAAGACGGACTTGGATGGTCAATAATAAAATTCAAGATATAATATTATAATTACTATGTATTGTACACACGTATATGTTGAGTTTTATATATCACTAGACTGCGGATCATTATGCAAGATAAAAATTGTATGCGTTAATTGCAAGGTACTGGAACCAAATAACACTGTATTTTTTCCTTCAATAATTTGAATAAGTTGACGGTAATATAACGACACTATTAAATTCTTTTAATCCTTCTATCGTTTTATATTTCACCTATCCATGTTTACCGTAAACGCATAAAATCCGCAGTCTATATATCATATTTCTAATTACAGCAGCAGTGAAATAGAATGACGGTGTATACTTCTATTAGGGAACACATTTCTGTGTCAGGTAACTGGCACGACGTTGTAATTGTTTTCCACGTGCATCGGCTATTTCGGCGAGCGATAAACGTGCTTTTATCTAAATTGAATACGCGGAGATTCAGGGTTAGGTCGAAGACATTCTGCAGGGTTTCCATGTGGGTAGCAGTTTCGATTTACAAGCGGGAGAAGGAACGAGATTACTTATGGAGCGCTCATCTTCGTAGATTAGTAATCTTGCACCGAGGAACGGTTCAATGGGATTGCGGAAACGTGACACAGTTCCACTCGGTCTGGAACTTCAATTACGCCCGAAGAGAATATATACGTTGGAACGACAGTCCCCTCGAATATTATTATCTTTCAAGAAAAATGCACGGCTTAAAGAGAGAGAGAGAGAAAGTAATACCGATGTAAATCCCGGCCATAATTTCCAGTTTCGTATTCAGTTAGGAGAGACGAACGAGCTGCGACGAATTTCTTCGAGGAACACGGACCAGGTACGAGGACGGGAACGTTTACGGTGATCTTTAAATGATGTATGAATTTAGCCACCGAATCAGAGAACGAACACGAAACTACTATGTCATGATAATTCTACGTCAAGTGCATGTATGTATATCTCGGTAATACTAAGTTATTCCCTTTGTGACGATGCAGTCTGCTCTTATGTGACGGCTAACGTTCAATAAATAATATCCTGTCTGACTGTCTCACGGTCGATACTTATGTTTCGATGCGATAATAGCGAGAAAGTAATTAGAAGACTGCTGACTTATGATTTGGGGTCAATGAAATAATGAAGGCGCTATAGTGGCCGAAAGGTTCATAGCTTGTCTTGTAAAAGGGAATTAGACCGTCTTAGAGGATCTAACAATATGCAGACAATTTGGCAGCGTCGTGGAGTATTGTAGCTGGTCCTTAAGTCTGCCAGTAATGTGAACTGAAATTGGCAAGATAAGGAATCTAATCCTGTAACTTGTCAGACAAGTAGAATAGATCGACACTGGTCAGACAAAGAATGTCGGTTAGCTGCACAAGTAATTTAAGATGGTCACTGGTCAAGTAAATAATATTCGAGAACAATATAATAATCGAGTTAGATGTCTGCACGTGTCTAACTGATCAAGGAAGTAGTATAAGTTTCTCATTAATCAGACAAGTGTATTAATATTGAATTGGCGATAAGTCAGTCGGCGTAATCTAAAACTGTAAAGATGTTAGTGGGAAAAGTAGAGTAAGTAGTAATAGTTGATAACTGTTCAATAATATACATGTCTTAAGTGACTTCAAATTGATTTTTCTCAAGAACGATATAAAATGAATTTTATTCCATAATTTATGTATAACCGTTCTATAAATAATAGGACACTTTGTATGTAGCCGGTACTATACAATAATCACAAGATGCCAGTCCAGTTCCACGTTTTCATCGAGGAATAATGGAAATCGTGCTCCCATAACAATGGTGAAGTATTATTAGACGGAATGTTCCTGTGGCGTCGTCGAACTAGAATTACAAGATTCGGATGGATATTTATTCCAATTAAATCTAATAAAGAAAATGCAAAGTACGTGCAATTAAATGCCATCTAACAGAGATAAAAACAGAAGAACTATGCTTTGAGACAATTTGAGATCTTGAGTGATTATCATAATAGGTCACTGTATTCATCTTGAGACACACTACCGGAATGTAAATAAACAACCATTCCGTACCATTAAAAAAAAAAAATACAGAGTTACCAAGTCAGTTTGGTCTGATGCATTTTCTTCTATTTTCAAAACCTAGCGAGTTATTCTGGTGACTTGTTTTAGATGCCCCAACCTTTACACATATTACTGTTATGTAGCAGAAATAAGTCTCGCATGAGACTTCAAATGCTTAACAATAAACCTACCACCGGTCAAAATGACCGGTTCCAGATTTATTATTTTACAATTATTGAAATAACAAAAATTATTTTATTGAATTGATTGTATAAATATCTTTAGTAGAGCACGTATTTTGATAGGAGCAGCACAAAGTCCAAATAAAATCCAGTTACTTTTAAGACCCGGTAGGTTTAGTGCTAATAAAAGAAAAAAAATATGACAGTTAATGCAATTTGTCTAATCACCTGAGACATGCACAGTTGTCCATACGTTTCGGGAACGAAGATTAATGATAATCAAGATGCAAGAGCTAGGTCTACTTTCTCTGATTCGATACCGTACATCGAGAGCACCTTTAGGAGATTATCTCAGCAAGCGGTCGAATGAGCGAATTGACCGGTCGAGAATTTAGGATCGCGGAATTCTCAGGTGTACTATAAACCACATTATAATGTGGCGTGAGAACTCGTAAAACTAACTCGATGGCTGGCCTGAGCCGGTCCAAAAGTGAAAGCTCAGCGAAAGCGCGCGCCGTCGAGGAACCGTGACGTAGTCAGCACCCGGTATTCCGTCCGGGATGTTCCGTTGCATATCGAAGTCATGCGCCGATATTATCGACTGGATATACCGGGTAGCCAGGCCAGATTGGCCAGGAGCTGCGCGACGATGACGAATGACGTTCCGGGGAAATTTAATTGGCTGGCGTTGCAATCGTGTCTCCGGTAACTCAAAAATCGGTGCAATCGAGCGGTCCATTCTTCTCGTGTCCCGACAGCTCGACGTTCGCGAATGACTAGTTTGTCCGTGCGGCAAATACCCTCCAGGCTACAGGACGGCGAAATGTTATTGCCGTGGAATTCGCGCTACCTTTGCGAGCCCTCCACACTATTCTACGCCAAGAGCTCCCAACAAGTGGTCAAAAATTAATATGTTTCTAGACATTTCTAAAACAAGGGTAAATGTACTGCGGGGGTGTACATTTCTTCTGTGGTATTTTTCCCAATGAGATTCAAATATGTAAAAATATGTATGCATTAGGTTTTGAGGGCCGCCAATTTTTTTTGTATTCAGAACACATTCTTCCATAAAATGCTTACGCATATTATTGTTTCATGATAAATTAGGAATAATATTAAAATAAAGCACGATCGAACAGTTACCCTATGTAGAAGTGTGCGAGGTCGATGAAAACAAATCCAAAGATTCAAAATTCCCCAGTGGGGTTGCTATAAAATTGAAACCACTAGATTTTCTGCTAGACTGAATAAAATTTTATAAATCAAACATAAGATGCTAAACAATACGCATGCTACGATAGTCACACAAAATATTTTCTCCGTACTGTATTTTCAGTTATTTTATTGTTGTTTCAACGTCAATTTTCAACTTGCTTTCTGCCCACTTTTCCGAAGCTTCTGACCTACCGTGCGCTCGCGTATTACGTGGATCGAAGAATAAATGATGAGAAAGGAACGGGAGAAAAACTTTACATAAAGTGAATCGTTCCCATCGGTGAGTGTCTTAGTTTCTCCCTTGTCCTTTCATTTCCTTGATAAACGGCCGGTTTCTTCAGCATGGAGAAAAAAAAGATAAAGAAAACGAAAAAAGAGGAAAACGGATCGCGCCGAGGTCGGTCCAAAGGAACGCGCTTTTATCTTTTATGCTCGGAGTTGCGAGAATTCAAGCCGCTTCTGAAGTTTACGAGCAAGAAGCACGGAGAAGAAAGAACGCCCGTTATATGTATTAACATCGACGCGCGCGTCACAACGACGGGGGGGAGTGGAGGCGTGACTTCTGTTTGTCCTGAACTCCGGGTTCGTAATAAAGTACGCATACTGGGGTTGAAGCGACGAATCCTGTTCTGTTTACAGACCAATCTGCCAAAGCACTTTCGCTTCCGCACTCCGCCACGCGCTGGTCATGTTAAAACACTGTCCAACATCGATCCAATTCGAGCATAGACAGGAACAAAGAATCAGGGACAGAGCTTGACATTTTCATCTCCATAAAATATTAATCGATGAGCGAATGATTTGGGACCAACGAAATAATGAAGACGCTGCAATGGCCGAAAGGTTTATAGTTTGTAAAATGGAATTAAACCGTGTCAGAATATATAACAACATGCAGATGATTTGTATTTAATTTTTTAATTTTAATTATATGATTGTATTTAAGTCTGCCACTAATGTAAATAGAAATTGGCAACATAAGAAATCTAATCCTGGAATTTGTCAGACAAGTAAAATAGATCGACACTGGTCAGACAAATAATACGAGAATATGTTTGATTCGAGAAGTAGTATAAGTTTGTTCTTAGTCAGACAAGTAGAATAGATCGACACTGGTCAGACAAAATAATACGAGAATATGTTTGATTCGAGAAGTAGTATAAGTTTGTTATTAGTCAGACAAGTAGAATAGATCGACACTGGCCAGACAAATAATACGAGAATATGCCTGATTCAAGAAGTAGTATCAGTTTGTCATTAGTCAGACAAGTAGAATAGATCGACACTGGTCAGACAAATAATACGAGAATATGCCTGATTCAAGAAGTAGTATAAGTTTGTTATTAGTCAGACAAGTGCATCAAAACCATACATTGAATTTTTTGTTCATTGCACTTACGTTTATATAAATAAATTAATGTCTACGCGCTGTACACAAGGCAACACTTATCTTCGCTTCTGTCACATATGTACCGACAAAGCTCCCGTTCCAGCAATCAAAAAACGAATTTCACAGTTCGGAATTGGTTTTCTGATTCGCTTATAAGAATGCGCGTATCTATGAACCCGCGTAAAACGAATCCGCGTAAATCGAGGACTCGCTGTGCGCTATGAATGCAGACTCGAGTCCTGTAGAAAGAAGAAAGACGGGAGGGCAAGGTCCATTATTTCCCGAAAATGAACGACATCGCTTCGAAGATTGAAAATCGAATCGTTGCGAGAGGCTCCATACATGTATATAGTGCGTGAATCGCCTCTCGATAATTTTCCAATTTCGCCCCTGAATGGAAGCGAAACGTTAAAGGTTTCAATTCTCTTACCTATCGGGGACGGAAATGAAATCACTAGTAAACTCTCCTTTCTTTTACAGACTGAAAGGTTTTGCTATAATGGACCCGTTATGTCATACGGCACACTTTTTCCCCGGGATATCGGCTGGGATCTGAAACTCGTATTTTTTACAATTTTTTGCACCGTGCGTCCGTACCCGGAGCTTTTTTCCAGTTGTCGCAAATTATACAATTTATTTTCGTTCGCATCGTATAAAGTAAATATCGGATCGTTTGATGGGCATCGTATGTTTTTTCAAAACATGATGACGTTCGAGGAAATACGGTGAACACGATTCGTCGGTATAAACGACGAAACGATTGCCTTGACGATGAAATGATTCCCCTGTATTACACAGAGCTGCTCTCTCTCTCACTCTCCTCACGTTCGCCGCGACACGGGAACGATCTAACTGCGTCAGCGTTGCGAGTTTTCACTACAGCTGCGCTGAAATTTCGATCTAATTAATAAAGTTATGCGACATTAATCTCCGCGACCCAGAATCTTTCGCGTCGCACAGCAATTTTGCGCTCGTGAGGCGTTATTGTCGAACCTAACCCAAACCACGCTCTTCTCAAAGAAACGTGTGCACTACCACGCATATGACAACCAGTACTTACCTGATAATTAGTAATTTACCTCGAAGCACGGGAAGAGGGACCGTATAGCATCGCGGCTTTGACTATTTATGCAATAAACTTGGCCTGTAGTGCACAGTGTCGAGGAGGCGAACATCGCATAAAGTCATTACCATCCAATTACAGCAATTGTTCCATTTGCACAGAGCAGTCACATAACGTGTTTACCTAACAAAGTGAAGTTTTCATACCGCTGTTTGACACGCAACTACACGGTCCATGTAATTACGCGAATCATAGCCGAGTGCGTGTATTATTCCGTGAAACGTTATTTCCCAACGAGCCACGCTCGCTCGGGAGTTGACACCTACGTTCGAAAAAAGCTTTCACAGTATTACAATAATTATTAAAACAAACGGTACACACGCGGCTCGAGTACGATAATTGCCCGTGTTCCCTCTGTCACTGTCAGCGGCTAACATCACCGTTCAGATGCAAATAATCTAAATTTCATTTTTCTTGTCGTCCGATCTGGTCACGCAACACTGTTGACGTTATCGCGATTCCTAGTGTTGGTGGACACGAGGAGCTTTTGAATTGTCGCACAGTCGTTTGATTACGCTTCGTGCTGGCTGGACATAATTATTCTTTTACGGTTCAAAGTCACCTTCGTGTTGCAGTTTATAATTTCATTAAAAATTTTGTAATGTTGAAAATCTGTTTTCTCAGATCTAGTCCTCACAAAAAGGTACAGAAGTTTGCCCTTTAAACGATTCCTCTACCTGTAATAATTTCCATGATATTCGATAAAATATGTCTGTCAAGTAAACCTCGTTGTAAGAGAAACCCTCGTGTCCGTGTTGTCTCTTAGATCATGTAGTTCTACTATTTGTGACCTAGTCGACCGCGTTGAACTGAAAACGGTATTTTTTAACATTTAATATATAATGGAATCATTCTGGGTCGGCAAAAATGTTTAATTTTCAAGTTAAAATAGCTCCGAGTGCAAAAGATTAACTCATGTATAGACAACGAATTTTATGCATTTATGGCAAAAATTAATAGATGTAATTTGAAAGAGTTCATTGGAAAAATTAGAAAGTACTCTAATGTATATTATTTTCAACCTATTGAATGTATCAAGAAAGAAAATAAATTTCTATTTCTCTCTAGTTCGTTGCAATTCAGCTGGAAAGTTTTTATTTTGCATAAAGATCCGTTGTCTACTCACGTATGTCGAAAAATGATTAGCTTAGCGGATATTAATTGAAATATTACTAACTATGGAGAGACCATTTATCGACCGGATTTATTATGACGAAACTTAATCGTCTACTCCGCGAGCGTTTACAGCGTAATTCAAAGTGGCAGTGACATCTGGTCGATGAACGTTTCCCGGTAAATGAAAGCCCGATCGTTTTCATTCGCCGGACAGATTGCTCACGATGTCCGTAACGAAAGTCATAAACAGCGCGGAAAATTTACGGTCTGGCCCGTTCGTTAGTCATTTATGCACGACGAAATCGTCGACCGTAAGGGAAACGTGCTAATTGAGCGGAAGCGTCGTTGATGAATTTTTATGATGCAATAACAATGCGAGGAACCAGGCCAAGTCGCGGCGCGCGTCGCACTCGACGAATAAGACATCTCGCTGCTTCCCTGAATTACCCTGTTATGTGTGCCCGCCGTCTCCGAGACGGGAGCACTCATTCTTCTTCGAAGAAATGGCGAACTTTTCGGGAATGTCTCCGACTCGCGACGTGCCCTTCTCTTCTACCTTTCCTCTTGGTCTTTCTGTCAGTACGCGTCTCACTCCGGAGAGTCATCTTCGCAGAAAGTTGCGACAAGTTGAGGCTTTACCGTCGCCGAGCAACCCGTAGTTTGTTCCATCCCTCTTCTTACCTGATTGTTCGTACAGGATATAAGCTATCTTTACAAAGAGCTTACCTGTGATACGCACCGGGTCTCCCCATGGATTAAGACCCTCCGACTCCGGAGCGTTCAAGGTGTGCGACTCCGGAGAGAATCGGGTCACGAAGTCAACCCAGTCCCACGGTGGAACGCGATTAAACCATCTGCGAAACTGTCCTCCTCTAGTCGGCTCTGTCGAAGCGAAATCTACATCGTTTGTCGAAAGTATTCCTCTGCTGTATTCCTTTCTGATAGTGCTCTGCTCTAACGGAGTGTCGTAAAGGTTGAGACACCGTATAAGTTGGTTTTCCATAAGTCGTTTTTCCATATTAACGCACTGGAAACGCCAATGTCATGGTTGTCAACTTCTTTTCTGTTTATAACCAAACTTTTCATCACCATTAGAAGCAGCAAATCGTGTTCAGTGTAGATGTGCGAAGCAAAGGCTACAAAATCGCTCATAATTGATGAACCACAGATCTCTTAGCCTCGAAACTTGAATTTTTGGCATTTTCTCGCCAAAATCTACAGGATTACGCAAGAAAAGAGCAAACAACTTTTAAATATACCAAACACGTAAATATATCTAATTTATAGCTGAAAAACAAAACGTGTCCCAACTTTTACGACATTCAAATAACTATCAAATCTCCTAAGCACCTCCACGTGGATAAAAGTTATGTACAAACAACTTTTGTCTGAAACATTTCTTCCTATCTCAAAAAATGTAAAAGTCATTCAGGTGGATTCTCTCAGGTGACTCAGCTTGTATAATTGAATAATTAACAGTTATTGTAAAATGTGGAAATAATTCAAAATTTCATTATCGCATCGGCCACGAACTTTTATAATCAAGTGTCGCCCTTCAAGTAGCTAATTGCACTTGGTTGGAGCGTTATGAGGGATGTTGTGGGACCACGAGAGACCTTTTAATATAAAATATCCGGAAGAGCTATTGTCATGTAAAACCTGTCGTCCAACGCTCAAGCTTACACAGGATTAGCTTTTGTCGAAGCGTGCAAAGTCCGTTTTGATGAAAGAATTGCTGATCGGCGTCATTCAATTTTCCCGAACACGGGCACGTCGCGACGTTAACATTTTAGGTACACTGGAATGAAAACGCGTTCGCCGCAGCTGATACGCAGATCACAAACAAATTACTAGATTGTGGAACCGCAGCGGAATCGGAGAATCGACATGTCCTCTCGTTATTTGTTGTTGCGGCGGCGTGTATCCATCGCGTGCAACCATACGTGCGCTTATGCTATCGTAACGCAACGATATCGCCGACAAGCGAACCACGAGCATGTCCCGTTCATCTTTCCCTGGAACGAAAAGATTTCCTGGGCGACCGAACTTCATAACGAAAATTGACCGTGCAAAACGACGCGCACACACGATGTCGCCGATTTCAACTCGCCGAGAAAGAAGCACATTTCTTTGTTGTAAAGGGGCGATCTCGTCGTGACCGGGCAGGAGTGGCCGAAGGAACGGTCTTTGTGTAGAAAGTCACGGGACCGTGCCGCTATGTTGCAAGTAGTGTTTCAATTTAGCACCCGTTAAAAGAGTTTCGGTGCTTTTATCGCGAAAGTTCGGTGCGGCCAGGTGGAAAATAAGACAAGAAAGTACGGCCGGGTTCAACAGAACGAGGTTAAAGGACAGACAGAGGGGGACGAAGTCGGAGGCGAGGAGCAAGAGACTGGGATACGCCGCCGTACCGTACCGTGGCGTGTCGAGGCACCAAAAGCTAACCCGTGCCACGCCGATTAACACCTGCCTGCTAAATTAACTTTCTATTGTACTAACTACACACGGTATCTTCGTCCTCCACGGGAACTTTGCGAATAACGAGCGATACTGCGATCTCCAGGCTGTGTGAATTATTCGGCCGCCTTTCAACGGCTAATCAGACCGGCAATGCCAGACACCTCTTGCGCATTAGACCATGAGGGCACGTGCACGAGCTGAGAGCGATTGGTATGTGCCGTTTTAGGATAATGACTAGATTGAACTCGTTCAAGTATAATCATATCATTTTTGGTGTAATTTTCATCAGAAAAGCAAGACGAATACGATAACAACAGTTTCATTGACGCACAACCAAAATTAAGAAATTTTGATTTTTTAATGTAGAAGGCTGAGCGGGGTCCTTTGATGTTTGCCAAACACCCGAACCTCAATCCCTCTTTCTTTTTCAATCGCTATCCTTCTCTCCAAGAATGTGGCATCTCTTCCATAACTGTCGCTCGACGACAGAGAATACTGTAATATTTACGCTTTGGCGTTATACTCTGCGTTACCTCGGTTTCTCCATAAAGAAATTCTGTGGTTGTCACAATTTCAAAAAAATTCAGTTTTGTGCATTAAAAAAGTCATGAAAACAAATTCGAAGGCTCCAAAAAATAACGCAATTTAACCGGTGTCCTATGTCAAAGGATTAGCGATGAAAACTTTGAACGGCAACATCTCGAAAGTGAAATTAAGTGACATGCGGCGTTCTTCCTGGCAACCACAGAATTATCTGAGTACCCAATGAGACAAGACGGGCAGCTTAAAATGTGTTACTTGCTGGATAAGTATGTAATATCGGCGACCCTCGACGAGTCTTATCGATTAACCGAGGCCCCAGGTTGTTCCGAGAAGCTCTTACCGTCGCAAGTCGGTGCCAGTGGTAAGGAGAGCATATAGTTCAAGCCTCTTGGCGGATCGTGATATTTCTACGGTCGAATTCGCGGTCGAATTAGTCCGTTTTAACACGATTCCGGCGGGAGATAACGGGGCCGGGCTCTTGTAATAATGTTTGCCATGGGCGTGTTAAAGCTCGTGGAAAGTTCGGGGACTTTGTCGGAGAGAGATAGGTAACGCGCGCGTTTATCGGCCGAAGCTATTCCGGAGCAACTTTCGTACGGAGTTTCGTCGGAATAACTTTTCTCCAGCGACGCGGGGACGTTCGTTTCACCGGCGAGCGTGCTACTTCGCGTTCAATTTCTTGCCTCATCGTTTGCCTATCGAATGACGAGAACAAATGGCGAAGTTTATTCGCAATTCGTTCGCGCTTCATCGATGAACGGGACACGCCTCCGCCTTACACAAGAGGCAGCATCTGTTCGGGGACGTCGAATAAAGTATGTAATTCGTTATTCGCAACGTTTTTCGAGTTGGGGATTCTTTTCGTTATTTGCCAATTGTCTTGCAACCTCTCACAGAAAACGTGGCTCAAAATAATTAAGGTAAATGTCGTATAATTCTGTTTACGTCGTTTCGTGGTGATAAATAGCAATTATAAATTTTAATAAAAATGTATTTTTAGAGAATTTTCTGGTTGTAACTGAAGGGAGGCTGCTACTAAAAACAATAGAAGTTGAAGGGAGAAGACAAATTCATACAACTACTCTACGAATAAAAATGACTGATTTTTTAATCAATGTACTTGAGAAAATTTCAAATTGACATAGTTAAAGATATTTTCTTCTATTGATGAGCTGTACGCGTGCTTTCCTAAACTTCATTCTTAGTTTATTCATTCCCTGATGTTTTATATGAGAAAAACTTATTTAAGAAGATTAAAGACAGATGTTTGACACATCTTTAGTTTTCAATTTCGATTTAATTCGACGAATCACAGTGGAATTATTCACTGTATTGACTCGAATATGACAAAAATAATCGCGAGGATCTCCAAGAGCTTCCGTTCAAACTCGCAGGAAGTAAGAAAATGGTCGCCTGCATCGTTCACGAGTAATGTTTTATTGAATGTATAATTAGAAGGTAGTATTTACATTGATTCCATTTACCGGGGCGAATGACAGTAATGGTCAAGGGACCGGATATCGCCGAGAAATCTCCGACGGTCCTTTATCGATCGACACGATCTGTCTTCGACAGCTCCAACAATCGTCCGCTCGTCAAAAACCAATCATCCGGACACCGTCGGAGATCAATCGGTACGAAAAGAAATCATCTCGAGGTCGAGCGATCGTCTTACAAGATCCGAAGGTACCATACATCCACGAAAGAAAGCGAGAAGAGTCTATGTCCGCGTGACGGTTTCGACGTCGGTCATCCGACAACGAGATCCACGCGGCAACTTACACGCTACATGTATGTGTACATACATAAATGTATACGTGCTTCTCGCGTACGCAACGAATATCTGTATATATGTGTGTGTATATGCATTTATATACGTATATTTATGTATTTATATATGTATAACGCACATTACGAAGGAAACGGTTATCGCGCACACCGAGGGACGCTAACCTCTTCCTGTCCCTTCACGGTAGAATGTGGGACAGAGAACACGAGTTGTTCTACGTGTTCGTGTCTCTTCCTTCGTCCAAGGTTAGCGACGTATCCTCACCACCGTCGAGTCCTACGTCAATTCCAAAACTGGGGATAACGGTCGATTGCGAGCACGTGAATCGGGACATCACTGGAAATCGAGAGACGATCTCCCGAGCAGCGTACAAGATCAACGAACAAGGTTCACAGTTACTCTACACTGGCTGGAGCACTAGTCTTGCGGTACACACGAGGTGCATTCGTTACTTTCGCGGGTTTCAATCGTCGCACGCGCACACAGGGACAGAAATCACTGTTGTTCCTCTGGTCGATCTTCTTGTTAGGTCGATCCGAGGAAAGGCTGCAAGGTCGAGCGTCGATCCCTGGATCGTCGGAGTCGTTCTGGCGGAAGATGGCGGATCGGGTTGCTAACGCAGCCACTCCCGTAACTTCGACGGTGATTCACGTCGGGTAAAGGCTGGTGAAACTCGGTATCCTCCAGCTGACGACCGCCAGGAGGGACGCCAGAAAGTTGCTCGCCAAAATTGCGGGGCTAAGGTTCCGTCTGTCGCCACCGTGCATCGCCGCCGGTTTCTCCTCCTCTGAAACCAGATTAGAAACTCCGACTTTATTACAGCGGGAAGAGCCTCTCTTCTCCGCCTCTATCAGCCCCGCTCGTTACGGAGGAGAGGGGGGAAAGGAGGCACTCGCACAAGACCGGTAAAGTAGCCCCGAGGGCAAACTACCACGCGACGTTTTAAACGAGCACGACCAGTTGGACACTGCACGGCGAACCTTGGGACCAGACTGGTCTATTTTACTTCTGTGGCCTGACTCTTTCGCCAACGATCGTCCACCTTCGCAGTCCGATCACGCGCCTCGCGATCTACGGAATCCACGTGACCGGACCGCGGTTAAACTCGTCGTTCACCCCCCGTCTATCCGGATATCTATTAAACGGGCATCCCGGCTTTATGGGGCGAAAGATCGATCTTTCTTTAGTATCTCTGACGGGTCTTATTGTTTAGGGGACGCGTCCGTGTGAAACGACGCAGACGCGAAGACAGAATCGGTTGTGTGCACGTGTGATGCCAAGTAAAATCTTTTGGTATATTGATTCTTGAAGTAATTTATAAGTTATAAGTTATAAGTAGACTGCGGATCTTTATGCATTTATGGCATCTGAAGATTTACTAATAATGCGGAAACTTAAAATTCGATAGAATTTGGTACGATTTTTACTTGTTCCAGATCTACAAAGGCCACTATCACTGAAAATAAGATTTCATTTAATTCCACTTTCTTAAAATTTGACTAGAAAAATTGAAAATTGCGTAAAAATCCGCAGTCTAGTTATAAGTTACTACATTATAAGTTATTTGCAGGATTACGTAGAAATACGCAGAAAAAGACGAAGATGATATGAAAAGAAATTTTAGTAATTATACAGAAATGGGCACACCTCACTGATTTATAAGACCTAGAAAAATGTTGTCAAATAATCCAGTATTTTATACCTACTCGGAAACTGTGCACGACAAAAATCCACTTTCCGACCGGAGGGTAGTTTTAAATTTCTGAAATATCGACAACTTCTTCAGGAGTTCAAAGGTTTTGTTTCCTTTTATACCGGGTGCTGTGGCTTGATAGCGTGTCATATTCGAGGTCAAAACGCTTTTGATAGAGAAGCAAGGCTGGCGAAAATATGAAAAGACTAGGGGACACAGAGCGAAAATTGAAATATCTAAAGAGGCAAATATTATTCTGTTCAGCGTCTACCGTTTAATATTTTCATTCAGATTCGATGCAGATAAATTATTTGCATACATTCAAGATTATTTCAAAACACATACTTTAGGAGTGAAGTTTACCCCTTAGACATCTTCGTTAACCTTTAAAATGGCGGTTGTTTCGCCGACTTTGAGTGAGAACTTGAAGATTGAGCAAATTTTACCATTTGTGAATCAGTCGATAAAATTTCTAAAAAATGATTAAATCTTATTCATTCTCGTAGAAGGTAGCATAACTGTGATAGGTCCGACAAGTAGTATAGAATCGTCTAATACAAATATCATATGATAAAAAAGTCGAACACGTTGCCCATCGACATGCGTGTTTATACAGACCCTGTGTGTCAAGCTCTATCGGATAGGCAGCGTATGATCTCGTCTGATCGGCCGTGTAATACGACACCACGATTGATCGTACAAGTAGTATAGATTGACTTGTAACTAGTAAAGTGCAGTCCATTAATCGCCTATTCTAGTATCGCGCGATTCCAAGCAATAGAGGTCCGGTTAAGGAAAAAGTATTGGCCGGTTCTTAGGCGAGTGGAACATTAAAGCTTCGCCACACGCGTGCAGCGTATCTTGATGATCAATCGCTGACGGAATACATTGCGCGGCAGCCTCGTGGATTATTAATTACGTTTAAAAAGAAGAAAAATGAAACAGCCACATTGGAATGCATTTATGCAAGGGTATTACCGCGCTGGGGATACAACCGGAAAATAACTGTGATTCCTCGTGAAAAATGGACCGGAAAATCTGTCCCGCGAGAATCAATTTCGCCGTCGTTTTTCTCATTTCGTACGCCGCGATCTAAAGACAAAGGTCATTCTGATGACCTTGACCACATATTTCAACGTTATCAGAATTGTTGAGGTGTACACTTTTCTGTATAATTACTAGACTGCGGATTTTATGCATTTATGACAAAAATGAGTAGGTGTAATTCTAAACAATAAACAGATTAAAAGAGTTTAACAGTGTCGATATACCATTTTTACCGTATGAAAGTTGTTAATGAGCAAAATAAATGTTTACTTAGCTGCTGTAGATTGCAATTGACGTATCAAAATTTTATTTTGCATAAAAATAAACAGTCTAATAATTACCAATCATCCTCAACTTTTCCCTAAAGTTGTTCAGAGTAATGACTTTGACAACATATTTCAAGATCATTAAAATCGTCTGCATCGATTGCAAGAAATAGAAACGAAGTTGAATGTTATTTCTTCCCTTAATGATTTTAACAAAGGAGGAATCATTAAAAATATTTCAACAATTTTGAATTTCATCTACTCAATTTTACTATAAATGCATAAAGATCCGCAGTCTAATAATTACCAAAAGAAATTGTAAAGCAATGTATTTAATACTGCTCGCTACGATCGACAAGTTTTCTTTAGCAAGAAGTCGCGTTTGTTTATCGTGACTTAAAATTCAGATATTTCATATGCAACAACCTGCCATAATCTTGCCCATCAGCGTGTAAAAGGCGGATCGATTCTCACCTTCGATCACATGAACGACCACGTACGAGGACCTCGCGTTGCTCGGGTCGCACGTGTAATTCCCGCCGTGCACCGGCTTCGTTTTGTTCACCATTAGGATCGATCCGTTCTTCGTTAGCTCGACTTTCACGCCCGGCTCCTCGTCGTAATTGATCATGCGACCCTGACGATACCAGAAGACGTACTGCGGCGACTCAGCCGCCGCCATCAGTTGACACTCCAGCCGAAGACTCGAGCCCTGCTTCACATGCAAATCAGGTGCGCCAGGTATGACCGAGTATGCCTCCGTGATTCGTAAGCGGACGAAATGCCGTTGCACTGGATGCGACGTAATCTGAAATACCGAACACCCTAATTACTCCGTAGAATGTCACGGTCGACAAGGATCGCGTGGTTCTGATGATTTTCGAAGACGAACGAGCGGGTGCTCGAAATGATAGAGCACACGAAATTGACGATACTTTTAGAATATGTATAATTAATACAGATCTACAAAATGTATTTTTTAAATTTTCAATATTGGCCCCCATAAAAAAGTTGCAAACAACTTCTAGAATTTTCTCTGTAATCCCGACCAATTGCAACTTTTTCAAAAATCTTTTTTCACGTCTTGTATAGTAAACTAACTGCTCTAACTTCTCAAAAAATATCTAATTCGTATGATCGAATATCTATGGTTCACTGTACGTATTAACAATTATTTGATCTGGTGTCTAATAGAAGAGTGTACGTTACAATTCACGGAATTTATGGGCAATCCTGACAAACAATTTGTTGCACAATGTATTCATGAAAGGATCGGCTGGTGTAATAAACGAAATTTCTCACAGTGGAATAAGGTCGTATGTTCCAGCACATACGTTGAGCGACAAATTGTTTTTACATCCACCTATAAATTTCACGAAACGTAACATACAACCTTCTGCTAGACATCCATTTATTTCTTGAACACTGATAAGAGCAGAAACTTCGTTACGGCTGAAACTGACCCAGTGTTTCCTGCCACATTCGTTATCGAAGCATTCATAGTCCGTCGCAACATGCTTTCTGAGGTTAACTCCATTTAAAGTCGCTGTCACGCTTCATGTAACAATACTACGTACATTACGGAATATGGTCACGGGGTGTCATTAATCAAACGTAAGTAGTATGGCCCTACCATTAATCAGACAAGCAATAAAAGTCCGTTTTCAATCAGGCAAGTGGCACAAGGCCCGTCATACATCAAACATAAGGCTCGAAACAATGACTGAGATCGCAACGAGTACCCACAAGTCCATATTTCAAAGGAATATTCAGTCAATTCCATTCTTTCTGTGTACAGTGACTACCACTAATATTCGGACAGTCTTAAAAAGGCGATAATATTTTTCATAGTCGACCATACAACTTGGAGTTCTTTGAGAAGTTAGAACAATTAGTTTGCTACATCACGTGAAAAAAATTTTTGAAAAAAAGGTAGAAGTTCCAGAGAATACACTAAAACTTGTATTTTATAACTTTTTAAAGTGGGCCTATACTGAAAATTTAAAAAGTGTTGTGACAGTTGTTAGATACAACTTTCAATATTTTCTCAAATTTTCACGTCATGTAGTAAACTAATTGTTTGAACTATTCATAAGAATTCAAGACGTATGGTCGAATGTTACAAAAGTTATTGTGTTTTCCAGAGTGTCCGAATATTAATGGGAGTCACCGTATACGTAATTTTCATTCGAAGCAGTTCGCTAATTAGGCGGGTCTCGTTCGTCAGCTAACAGAGCCAACGAGATGTGAATCAACATAGAATTTTGCTGAATCATTGTTTCAACGGAACGAATCATTGTTACCCAATTTGAGGCGGAATACGAGACCTGACCACGTACCTGACCGGAAACACGAAAATGACCTTAAACAAAGGTCGGACTGCCATATTTCATGACGAGCACAATGTCTAAGCGGTTAGCATTTAATGTAGCGAATAATGCCGAGCATTAAACACATCTATGAACTTTCTTGACCTTATGCGTCCATTGTTGCGCGTTCTATCCAGTTGGCCGTTGGCATTTCGGCTGATATTTCGTCCCGGTGTGGTAATGTATTATGGCCGATGTAATTAAATGGCGACCAGGCGATATTAATGGTCAGCGAACGTTTTATACGGGCTATCTGTTCTCATTTTGTTTCCCGCTATTGTCCACGCGCAGAAAGAAATGCTTCATAAAAGTCGTCGGAAAATTCAGCCGTAAATTTCGGACACGGCCGCGAATAAATGGACGAACGGGTGCAGCATGATGTGCTCTTGTGAGAAAGGAACGCGGATTTTAATATATGCGGGTGCATCGGCCGCGGTGCATACCTGACACTCGTAGATGCCTGCATCTTCGATGGTTACCGCTCGTATCTGTAGCGTCCAATCAGTACTCGAATGGATCACGACAAATCGTTTGTCGACCGAGTGGGTGTTCATGCCGACTGTTAGCAGCTGCCTGTCTTTCACCCATGTGATCTGCAACACGAGACAAACAATATGATCTTGGTATACTCACTTTCTTGGTATAGAAAAATCGTGGGTAAATCAGATAGGGCGTAAAAATATCTGGATGATTCTCTTTACTTTCAACAGTAAACCTACAGAGCCTTAAAAGTATTGAGTTGTTCTGAAAGTCTCCGCCGTTTTTCAATTATTCTTATAAACCTTTATTATTATAGATTTTCTGAATGATGGCACTTTCGCCAATACTTGTATCTATTCACCATGAACATAGGCTCAATCGTTTTTGTTTGGCGTCAATGGAAACGTGGAGAACGAAAAAGTGCATTTTCGCCATTTAATGCTTTTCTACTACAGAAAAGGCAAGAATGCTGTTCAAGTTACGGAAAAGATATGTGCTGTTTAGAGTAGGAAAGTGAAACTGTTGTCAAATAAAATGGTGCATATATTACTAAATAACTTGATTGTTAGTACAATTTTTGTTATTTACAATTTAATCAAAAAATCGGCGGAGACTTTCCGAATAACCAAATAACTGGAACACATATTCTCTTATAAAAATTACAAGATCGATTTTGTTTAGACTTTGTGCGGCTCCTATTGTAACGCGTGCTCTACTAAAGATATCTATACAATCATTTCATATGAAATGATTTTTATTATTTCAATAATTGTAAAATAAAAAATCTAGAACCGGTCATTTTGACCGGTTGGTTTAGCGTTAACTATATCGATATTTTCGCGATCGAAGGTCACTTCAAAATGATGGTCGTTCAACTCATCTTGGCGGCGATTATCACATTGCGATGTAAAAAATACATCCTAATATGCAAGAAAATGTGATGATCTTGAAAGAACCGTTAAAGCGACCTTCACAAGATTTTTTCATCACCATCAGATGCACGTTTCAGATTAAGACCATGTTAACCTATTTAGACATTTTGTCTTACTTTCGATAGTAACGGATATAATTGAGGCGAGTTAAAATTAACAGCCTGTATATAATTAGCCCTATAGAAAATTTGATCTGTAAAAGGGCTGGCAGAGAAACTGAATATTCGATTAATGGAAGAAGAGCTCCTAGCAGTCGCGATTATTATGCTTCTCTCTTTCTCTCTCTCTCTCTCTCTCTCTCTCTCTCTCTCTGTGTGTGTGTGTGTGGCAAGTCGTAGTCAGGAATGCATGGAAATAAATCATTTATGAATCGTGAACAAAGCGTGTGTAATGAAATAAATAATCCTTCTTGTAGTAATAATGAAGAGATTATTCCAGGGAATTCCCAAGCAATTAATTCAGATTGAAATATCGCGTTGTTTTTGCTTTCTTTCTTTCACAATTTATTAACAACACTTTGAGCACAAAGAAGCGTCTTTGTACAGAATCGGTACAGGTTATTTTAATTAATGCTCGTGCACGGGTTCCGTAATCTGTGTTTCAAAGACTTCCCTTGTGAAGTACGCACGAAATAATGTATAGGTGAAAACGAGTCGCGGTTGGGCGGAGGCGTTAAAAGCATTTACGGTAACAACGTATAGGAAACAGCGTGTATCATATCAGCGAGGGGTGGAGGGGTAAGCCACGCTTGCGTCCAATATCAATTACGGAGGCCATTAGTGCACCCTAATTTCGGGCCAATTTTCATTCCTGACCGTAGTGACCACGAAACTTTACTCAATTTGCCCGACACCCGTCGCTTCCCTGTTCTCCCTGTCCAGTACACTTAAAAATACCTTCATTGTTGCCCGATACACCGACAGAGAAACGTTTTTCGGTCATCCTGTGTGAAGCAATGACAACATTTCTGAATGTATTGTACAATACCGAATGAAAAACAATATTCTAACAAGAGAAGTTTGTTAGTAGGTCGTTGCATATGAAATGACCGATTTCAGAATGCAAATTTTGTGAAGTGTTTTAATCAAGAAAATTGTAATCTGCTACCTAAATCTGGCTTACGTGTAACTCTTTTGTTTACAACCTTGAATTACAGCCATGATATGGGACGCTAATAAATAATAAAAGTTGATTTTAAAGGGAATGATTGCCTTTAAGACTTATATATAACTTAACTATCGGGTCAATTTAAAAATGCTCATTGTGCACACATAAATTATTACTGCATCCGACAGGTTCGAAATATTTGGTCACACGTGGTGTACATTCCTAATTCAAAGGACTATTTCCAACCCTTCGAACGATTCCAGGTAGACAAAAATATGTGATGAATATTTTGGCGAGCACTATGCCGTACTAAAAGCGTACAAAACTCGACATTTGTCACTTGCCCGACTTCTCTGGTTAAATAAAAAAAATATCAACGAACCGACGGTAGTATTTATTCATCTTATCTAGCTTAACGTTTGCTAGCTTTATGTACATGTACACCGTACTTCAAAGTTACATTACCAAAACAAAAAATTTTTAAAACGCATAGAAAAGCAGATCCACATTTTGAAGTTGTTGAAGCAGTAAAACCATTCCGGTCATTCGTCGTAATCTGAATTAATTACATGCCTTTAAACGGCGGAAATACGAGATATTCGAGAAGTTTTTTTAATATATAAAATTACGTTCGTTTAACAGAGACCGCATCAAGTGAAAAATGTGCGCGCGTATATGTTGTTTGATAAAAATTGCTGAACTAAATTTATTCAAATTTCTCGTAATTTTTATGACAAGCTTTAACGAAGTGATGTATTTAATAATATCCAATGGAAGCATCCCTGTAATTTCGATACTAATAGAATAAAAAATGTAAAAATTTCGAGATTTTACTTGACATTTGGAACACTTTTAAAAATGACATCATAGAATTTATATAGATTTTTATTATAATATGTGCTTGGATACAAAAATTTCAACTATTGTAAAATAAAAACCGAGTGGTTCAGTGTTAAATATCAGAAAAGTGAAAAATGTAAGAACAAAACTTCGATTGTATTGAAGACCTAGACCGGAACCTTCCGTTAAGAACTTGAACAATCGTGTGATGCTCAAAGCGGCAGCGAAGGGAACTCGCAATTTACGTTTGCTCGTGTTGGATGTGCTCTTCGACTAGCTGACTCCGATATCTTGCTGAAGGCTCGATAATCGACGTACCAATCAAGACTCGACACGGTTGCAATCAATCAATCCATTCTTGGTTCGCGGAACGTTTACAATGACCTGTTTTAATGCTCAGCCCGCGTTCTAATTACTGCGATTCTATCTAATATGTCTGAAGGGAACCGGTTACCGAGGTATGATACTCGAGAATCCACCGAGCACCGTAATCCCGGAGGTTTCCTATAATCCTGGGTTCCACGTGAAAAGGACCTACCTTCTAGACCCGTCGTTGTCTAATAGCAAATCCAATATTTCGACCGGGTGTTCGCGCGTGTCTCCGTGTCTGTGTGTCTGTACGCGAACGGTTCTCGCACACTGTTCCGCCTACACCTCGGAACGCTACGAGTTATCGAGGACTCGAGTTTTCCTCGATCAGCAAGAAGTTAACCGCGAACTTTGTCCTTGTCCTGTCGAACACATCCGACGCCGGGCAGCAAAGACAAAGGCGAACTCCCGACGTTTACCCTGATCACTTTGACTGGCAGCGGCGTGCTGGATAATTTGCGAATTTCGAGTAAATGATACTCTCCGCCGTTCCAGAATGCTCTGTCCAATATTCAAATATCTATCCCTCAACTTCAAAACATTGTGGTGGCCGTGGAATGTACTTCGGTTTTCCGAATTTTGTAAATTCGAACAAATAAGAATTTTTATGGGTACTAGTCTGGGTAATGAAGCTGTTATATTGACATTTTATAGTGAACACTGATATACTTCGGCGATTCGAATTAGGACATAAAGCTGTAAAAGCTCCTTGAAGTAAAGCCTGCGGCGACGACACAGCTGGTGAACACACAAGACGGTCGTTGGTTTAAGAAATTTCGTTTAGGTGACACAGGCTTCAGGGATCAAGAAAGCAAGGGTGTAAACTTCCCTCGAGTCTTCGGAGCCTGTGTCCACACTAACACTATCCGACAGGTAAAAATGACCCACTTCAGAGAATTTTTCTTTTACTATAATAATAATTCTATCAAGTACAAGTCTATCTTAACCTTTCATTCTTCATCACTCTCATTCCCATTATTTCCTCTTTCTACTATCTACGTATATTAAGTATCTACATAATTACTTGTTGCACCTCTTTAGTCCTTAGTTTTCATATTCCCCTGTCCCTTCATTGCGATACCCTTACCTCTTTGTTCTTTTTTTCTTTCCTAATGCAGTTTCCTTAACCAAACATCCACCCTCTGTTTCTTTTTCTTTTACTAAAGTAACCAGAATTAATATTATTTTACATGTAAAAACATCGTAACGTCGAACACAATATTACGCAGCGATAATGTAGCAAAGAATTTCAAGATTGCTTTGTTTTTCAGTGCCGTTAATCGAAACTCCAGTTGGCATGTAACGGAAAGAAGACGTAAAGAGTAAATGAGGGGTATAAGTCATTCATGACATACATAAATAGTGTAGAGCGTTCCGCGAACATGCGAGGAATAAGACTGTTTCTAACGACATGCATCAGGCTGCAGTTTATAAGTCGACACGTAGTATAGGTCACCTTGTGGCTGAACAAACATTATCACGAACAAGTGGTGCAGACCAGTTTCTACAGAAATGAAAGAATGTGTAGACGTTTCTCAAAACAAAATGTAAACATAGGCTAATAAAGGGAATCGTTCTATTCCTATAGTCAGGCAAGGAGCAATCAAATCTGTCTCGTCAATCATGCCGATGGATAAGAAACTGCCAATTTACATATAGGAGTTCGAACGAAAATATTGTTTGCTCTGTAACTGTCTCATTTAGTTAATACATGCTTTTGAGGAGAAACAAATTCTTTGGAGTTTTTACGCTGCGTGAAAATAACCAAAATTCTACTTTCCGACTGTCTTATTTAGTCAAAATAATTTTCGTCGGACTTAATACATGCTTTCGAGGAGAAACAAATTCGATGGACTTTTTACACTGCGTAAAAAATGATGAAAATTCTCAATACTCATGTTTGCCACACGACTCTGTCATTGTTAAGGCATCCGATCATGGGATTCGAGTTTACAAAGTGGCGGGTCGCGGATTTCCATAATAAAGAAGTACAAGTCAGCGGCGGGGGAATTTTGGCGGCGTTCTACGAGCCATAATGGCCTCGTCGAACGGGCTTTTAGCTCGGCGAACTAGTTTGTTAAGATCTCGACAAGATACGAAACGCGACCATAACGTTATCCCGTGATCGCTGGGAAGACATTCTCCACAGTTCGCGGCAATTCCCATTCGAGAGATTAAGAATGGAGGATGGGGGGTGTGGGGCGATCGAGGAAGGGGTGGGTGGGGTCTCGGGGAGACGAAGTTAGTGGATGCTGCGGATAGCCGTTTCCAATTAAGCTTCCTCCGGTGTTGGTGAACGTTCTCTTGAAACGCGCTGGTATGTGTGTGTTTGGATCCACATCTGCGTTCGTCGCACGTACGCTTACTCCTCGGGCCGTGGTTCTAGGTGCAGGTAGCACTGCTCCGCGTTATACAAAGTCTTTCTTGCCTGTTCGAGCTTTAATAGCTCCCCTCGGGAATTCCCGGAACATCGGTCGCCCGATTCCCCGTCTAAGAAGACCGATGGCTTGAAACAATGTCAAAGGGAATTAGGGGTCGCGTAATGAAGTCGGCGTTTTAGCCCGCTACGCAATTTACATTTCGCCGAGAGCTTTCATCGATCTGAATATTAACCAGGATCTCGTCCCCAAGATGCTTTAAAGCTCCTCTGGTAATCAGTTTTTAACGGAATTAAGTTCATTGTTCACATTGTTCAACTGCGACAATCGGCGTCGGTACTGTTCTAATCATTCATGCTTATTAATATAGACAGCGGATCTTCACGCAAAAGTTCATTGTTCACATTGTTCAGCTGCGACAATCGGCGTCGGTACTGTTCTAATCATTCATGCTTATTAATATAAACAGCGGATCTTCATGCAAAATAAACATTTTGTACCTGAAGTGCAACAAACTAGAGTGACATAGACATTTATTTTCTCTCTTAATATGTTCAATAGGTTGATAATAATATAAAAGTGTTCTTAAATTCGTCTAATGTTTTTACTGTTTTAAATTACACCTACTCATTTTTGTCATAAATGCATACAATCCGCTGTCTACTTATTAATTGATAGTTGTATGCTTAACCTTCACCCGTCCCTCATTTCACGAACTGAACCTGCCTCCCTCGGTGTCAAATTGACACAGCGGGACAAAAATCATTAAAACAAATCTTCATTAAAAGTCTGACACGATATCATGTAAAATGAAAATAATATTTCTTACTTTAATCGAAACTATTCATGAATACTTTCATCGAGAGGAAACGTCAGCCAAACTGCAGTGAACAGTTTTCAACAGCGTGCTGAGTACTTTCTTCGCAAGGTTCTATTGTTACAAACATCGAAGTATTTATAAGTACACTTTCAAGAAGTGACACTCTAGAAGTATTGGAACCAACTTGTACGGTCCGACATGCAGATGTAATCAACAGGACACTATTTCTGATAGAAAGTATTCGGAAGCTGAAAAATAAAACTTTCGCATTGAAATCGAGTCGGATTCGCAATTCCAGAACATAAAATATTATGCAGGGGACGTTCGGTGAGTGGTTTATATGCACAATTTTTTATTGAACCAACCCAGGAATTTTACCGTATTTGGTTTTACTACGTTTGTACTCTAGAAGAGAAACCGTCCCTTTCGCACATGTCGCTTCTTTTACTTGCGCGCTCATAAGTCGTAAACTACAAAAGATATCGAAGGAACATTTACATAAATTTTATGCCGCTTCTAGAGCTCCATGTATCCGCGAAAAATAATTTTTTACGGAAATTGAATCCGCTCGTTTTCTTCGAAAGTTTCCATCTTCTCCAGATACGTAGAAACATTTATTCTAAATCTAGTAACACATCTAATCGACTGGGAAAAGTAATTTTTTTAAGTACTTTGTGATTGTATCATATTAATTCTATAATGGTATAAATGATAATATAATTGGATTGAACTTTGATCATCGACGAAAAAGTCGCATAATAATGTAGGTTCAAGATTATCCTCAGCATAGGGTGTTCGCAGGAGATTCTCCGCAGCTATCTATTCTTTGGAGACAATTCTGCAGGTTCGCAAGAAAATTCCGAAAGACACGAGAGAAGTCGATACATACGTGTCGCCCATTTTCGATTTGGCCGCGTCTGGTAGATAAAAAGCAACTTACGAAGCCGAGCCCGAAGTAGTCCGTGGAACGAGACGGCAACTTTCTCGATGTAATCTCCGAGATCGACGTTCCGGTGTCTCTCTTGTCGCGAGTTAGGAACAGTTTCGCCAATTTCTCGCATGCACAAGGGGAACAACCGGGAGAGCAAAGGCTCGTAGAATGATCGAAAGACTGTCGAGCCTGTCGAGCCGAGAAATCGGTGGTCCTAATATCCACGGCCTAGACTCTGTAACCCTTTGAGGAAGCCTCGAAATTACTACGATCGTAGTAGGAGCTGGGCCCGAGTTCGTGCGCGCGCGATTTCTCAACGGTGGGCGAGAAAACTTTCCTCATTACCGGAATACTTTCGAAACCGTTCCTCTGATAACCGGACGAACTTTCGATGTTCCACCGGCGAATTATGTGGCCCGCGCATCGGCCCGCGATCGTAATTGTTTCAACGTAATTGGATAGCGGTTTTATTTCGCGCCGGGGCCGCGCGCGCGCGCGAGAAACTGACACTCTCCCCACCCCAATGTATCCGTGAAATGCGCGATTGAAAGTGCGCGCGACCATGCGACCGATTATACAATATACACGAATATGCGATTTATTTATCTGCGGCGGATCAATTTCAGGACACGGTGTAGCCAATGAAAAACTGATTACACATGCGATCAGGTTTGTTCGACGGATCCAGCTCGTCGAGGATTAAATGGTTTAAAACACTGCGACTAGGAAATCTCACAAACAGCGGGACACGTTTGATCGAATTTACTGCGAGATCGTGGTTTTTTTCGAATGAAATTAACGCAAAACGGTGCCAGTGCAGACGATCGAAATACTTGAACAAATACACTAATGATTTTTCTCTGTTGACATTCCCATAATTTTGTCGAATATCTAAAATTTCTGGTTTTACATCGCATGTAAAATCATGACTGGTAATACACACACACACACACACACACACACACAAGTGATTTAACTGTATTCGAAACACTAATGTCACTCAAATTGAGCAAATTACATAGCACAGAGCTAGATCAACACTGACGAGTCAATTTGCAATTAGCACGTATAATTGGTTATCTGTTTGTCCAATAAATATTTGCGCAACGAACGCCATTTCGCCGCGTACGAGTTACATACATCTGGGCAACTAAAATTTTTACACGCAGTCTCGATCCGGTGGCGAAGGGTTGCACTTGATAAATAATGCAGAGGTTAAGATGGCGAAGGAGATCCTCCCGTGAATACGATTTTAGTTAGCGAATCAGAGCGAAAGCAAGCGATTACAGCCAGGAGTCTTCGTCCGGCTGTGCTGCAGCCGCCGCGCTGGTAGGTTTAATTTCCCAAAGTGCTTATTGTGCACGAAGTTTAACGAGATCGGGTTAATAAGTATTTGTTGAAGAGTATTCCTCGGCAGCGATTCTTGCGGGCACAATGTTGCTTCCGAAGAAAATCTTCCGCCCTGGAGGAGATGGCTTTCTTGTTTGTTCGGACTTTCGTCCGAGTTACTTTATTATTTCGCAATCTTAGCCGGGTCTCAAGGATTTCCAGGGCACCGGGCCAGTTCGCGTTCCGGCATCGTTGTAATCATTTTCCTCGGTTTGATTGTTTAATCGGCGAGCACCGGCCAGATGAGGAAGATAACGACACCGCCGCGGTCGGGATTGCGCTGACAATGTAAAATGCGACGGCATCGTAACGGCAGGTGACAGTTATGATCTTTACAGCACATGGTTCAGCACTTAACGTGTGATTTAGCGGCATTGACGTTGCGTCCAACCCTCGTTTCGCGGTTTCCCGTAAATCGGCCGCATTACCCGTATACACTGAATAAGTAACGACAGATTTATGGCGTGATAGAAGTTTTGTCCGTGCCGGCAACGGGGACAGGTCACATCTTGCGAGCGTCACCACGCGTCGCGACGCGTCGACTTCACCGCTCGCGATGCATTTGTGAGATTATTCTCCCTTCCCCTCACGTTCGAGCGCATAATTGATACGCCTTTGTACCTTATAAAACGACGCGAAATTGGAACGGTTCACAGAGGACGATTAAAGGTCGATTCATACACGTCCGTCCGGTCCGTGTCAAAGCACGCATGAAGCTGTTATCTATTCCACCTTGAGATGTCCTTGAGAAGGCCCACAAAGATCAACTTTGAATTTTTCGATTGGAACCCTTATATTTTATTGTATTTTATTATTGCCAGTATCGAGACGTTTTCGTGACACTACCTGTACGAAATTTCATTATAATCCTGGGATATGAACTGTCAAATTTGACTCGAGAGAATAATGAGCTTAAATAAAAATAATAAGAGCAATAAACTTTCCAGTGGGAAAATATGTCTTCATCAGTCATTAGTCTGATGCGAAAAGTACTCGCAGCCCGAGCTTCCAGGATTAATCGATCTAGGACTAATCTCGGTGAAAGGAAATACGATTGAAGACGCATACAGACCGCCCGTTCATGGCCGCGATTCAATAGAGACGAAACTCTGCGCCGTAGATTCAACAAATGGCCTTTATTCCATTGCACCATTTAACCGTTGTTACGAAAACAAACCAGCTCCGGAGTAATTTGGAAAAAGATCTCGGCGAACTTAACCGGATAACGAATTAAGCGCGCAGACCGTCGAGTGGCCGCGTGCTCTTTCCCTGGAACGCGAATAATAGTTCCCCGGGAACAACATTAATCAACGTTACTTTGACCGGAACCCACTTAAGGCGCCAGTTCCTGGAAATTCCCTCCGGAAATCCGTCCATGGATTTCCCGTGATCGGGAAAATGATTTCCAACTCCCGTGGCCCTCTGAATGTTGTGACCCGTCAGACTTACAGCCCATTAACCAGGCTAATAATACATATTATCGATAATATTCGACGTAGGCACCGGTCGAAAAATTCCCTCCGACGCACTGTGGTCCGGGCGGCCGATCTTGCAGTTTATTTGGTCAACGACTTGTCTCATACCGGTGTTTATTAATATTAATTAATAAATCGAAAATGTCGATATTAATGAAATTTAATAAGAATTATAATTAGAACAAGCATTTAAAAATGAACATTTTGTGAATATGATTTCCAAACGAAAAAATTACTAATTTTCTTTTGTGAACCCCGCCGAACCTATTCAATATTTCTGAAAGAATTTTTTTTTAAGTGAAGAGCATTCTTTTATCTTGAAAGTGCATATCTCAAAAGTATAGAATTACAGTTCGTCAGTTATTAAATAAGTAATTTTTCACGTACTAATGAAAGTTGTAAAAATTATTTCCCTTTGACATGGAATGTCTTTTCAGTTCCAAATAGTTCAGTATACTTTTCCTTGCATGTGAAGTTAAACTTCCAAACAGTGCTGAAATCTTAATGAACTGCTAGATTGGGCGCCCGGAACACTGTGCGACGAGTATATTTGCGACCCTCGCGAAATCTCGACAATTACCATTATGTAAACCTTTGTATCGATATTCAGCAACCGGAGGGTCGTTCTTTTTTTCTTTTTTTCCAGCGTCGAGCGCGTCAGGAAATTCGATGAAATTTTCTAGATAACTCCGTGAGCGCCTCTCCATTTTCTCTATTTACAGAGTAATTGATGGGCACGGCTACGGAACCGTCAATTTTCCCTCGCGCGAAATTTTTCCCACACCCTCCGGCTTCGCGGAAAACTTTCGTCCGGGGTCGACGCGTGCCGCGGCATCCGTGGTTCACTGCTCGCCGGGAATCGACTTTCGAAATTGTGTTTCACAGACAATCCGACGCACCCATTTCCCGGTTTTCTTCAATTCTTCTCCATTTCCCAATGTGTTGCCGCAAGTTCCGCTCGCAATACCGAGAACTTGTATTGCACCCCCCCCCCCCCCCGTAAGTCTAATTCGCCTGTATGGCTATACTTAGGCGAACTGCTGCGCGCAATATCGGTACCAAGTTTCCGATCGATTGTCCCATCCACAATCTATTACGGGACACTATTAGATTTATTAATCGGAAATATGTGGAGACCGGAACGCCACTTGCGAATCCTTATTCGAAACTTCTGAAGGTAACTGCACTTAATATGGAATACCTGTCTGCCGCCCTTAAGGGTTAACCCTTTGCACTCCGAATTATTTTTCAATTTTGTTGTCGACAACTGCCTACTATTTTAAGTGTTTCATTCGAAATTTACTTCAAAGAACAGTTTCTTGACACTTACTTATTTTAAACAATTTTGGTTACTAATTATATTAAATATAGCTCTCAAACTTTGTTGTAATTTATTTTTGTGGAACTTATATCTGTGTTTAACTAAAAAATACAACTTAAATAAATAAAGAAATATAGGAAGAAGTAATGTCGGACATTCGGACGTTATATTTCGAAGTTCAGAATTTAAGTAGATTTTCATGAAACTATAAACCTTTCTCAATTATGTTCTATAGTATTTTTTTTTTACATTTTGCAACACTAATTCCAAGGCATTTAATATTAAACACCTTGGTAAACTTTCTGTATTTCATTTACGATTTTACCCAAAATGGATGGAATATATTTTTGTTTGAAAAAAGCAAGTTGACCTACGAACAACCTTAAAGACGCCCAACGAATAAAAAATAAATATCATGGTTGTATTTACCCCTTGAAACCGTGAAACTTTTGTGTCGAACATTTTTCCCAAAACTGTTCTTTCGAGATATTTAGACGAGAGACTACTTAAATAAATAAAGGTAGGACCAAATACATGCAAAAACACGTTTCATTTACATTTTCCTTTCTCCGATGTCGAGTCACACCCGACAAAGGAGTGCAAAGAGTTATGTAATACTCGCATTCAATAATTCACCTGCAATTTGCGTTAATTAAAAGAGCACATCAAATCTAACAGTCGGATGATCCAAGAAGCTTCGACATCAACTGTCACTCTATACTTCTTCGGTCTATTCAGCTTCATCCGTGGCCTTGTTCAATCTCACCTTCGAAAGCAGCGCCCCTTGTTTCTCCGTATCCGACTCCCACACAAGACATAGATGAATTCATGTTTTATTCATGCCCTCAGACAAGGCCCGCAGACAGTATACCTGTCTGCTGACGATGGACAGAGTGTTTTACATAAGTGTCACTGGGTTCTTCAACTTTCTTCGCACTCCCCCACACTGTCAGAGTTCTTCGTAGTTGTTAGTGTATAATACGACAGACAATGACGTAACAAAATCGTCGACGCCAGACAATGCAATTTATCGAAGAGACGATGCAGAACGTTGTTCTACATTACCATAATTGCGCCAGGAATGCGTAACGTTCTCAATTTAGCTGCTAGTCAGTAAATAATTCACTTACTCGCCCGTTTCTTGCGTGAAATTCACTTTTTATTACGTACACTTTGCTTCATTAAATTTTCTTAATTCTTCTTTAATTACATAACTGTGCTATCTTGGTTTTCAGACTTCTGTTCTCATTTCTGTTATTTGGAGATGAAAACTAAATAGCACGAAGCTGGCGCAAGTTGAGTTTTTAAGGAAAACGAGGTAAAACTGGTTTCAGTTCTTCAAGTTAGTAATAATACTTGCTGGTAATTTTGTAAATATTAATAACAGTGTTATATTTAGCAAAATTATTTCAGCTTCTTTACCACAATTAAAGCAGCGTTATAACAATCTATTTCTCGAAGCAGCAATGTGTGAATTGACATTATTTCTGAACACACCCGACAACTTCACTGGAGATCTACCTCGGCATGGAGAAGCATATATAGCATTCATCCTATAAGTAAATTATGATTCCCCCGTGAGGCTGTTTCGCGGCAAAGGATGCGTAAACAGAAAAGCAGAAGACCTCTGAAACTCGCATAAATATCGTGATGCTTGAAGAGTATTTCCCAACGTTGTCAATACTACTGAAACGTATTGCGCATATTTTCATTTGGTTCGCCAGTTCCATAACTTGGACATTTTTCTGTGGATTTTGTGCATTTATAACAAAACAACCAAATCAATTATTATACTGTAAAATGCTATACCATGAACATAATGATCATTATGTTCGACTTACTGCAACTATTACACGACACAGTACAATTTTATTCAACCTCTGTTTCTTACAGTCGACTTACAAACTCTCTGTTTTGCATAAAGATTCGCAGTCTGGTTATTAGCCTCGTAAATAAACGAACTCAAATAAAGCATGATAAACTGCTCGAAACTAAGGTAACGATGCAAGTTAAGAAGTTTGAAGTACTGTAACGACGAGAAGCATTACCGATATTCGTAACTGTCTGCTGTTGTGTTGGCTAGCCCCTCTAAGTAGAATAAGTCACCGCTTAGCCGGACATTTTACTAGTAGTACCACGGACCTCTGAACGGTGATCGCTCCATGAGTAATTAGTGTTTTTAAATTATACAGGGATTAAAGGAACACTTATTTGTCACCCTAGCGATTGGTTATCATTACACCGTGTCGGCCAAACCGGTACACAGAGATCCTATAGTAATGTCGAACATCCGAACGTTGCATTTCGAAGTTCAGAATTTCAGAATTTGAGGAGATTTTCATGAAACTATGAACCTCTTTCTTAATTATTAAGTACCTTGTTAAAGTTTCTGTATTTTATTTACAACTTTACCCGAAGCATGTGCACAACACATAATATTACAGTTCTGATAAATCCAAAATGTACAGAATATATTTTTGTTAGAAGAAACAAGTTGAGCTTCAAACAACCATTAAGACGACCAACAAATAAAAAATAAACATTGTTTATTTTAAAAGTGAAACTTTTGTGTGGAACATTTTCCCCAAAACTGTGTTGTTTCGAGATATTTAGACGTGAAGTTTTGTTACGCTATTCTTCGAAAAATCCTGTTGCCTCAGTCGAGACGATTCCCTCTGAGAAGCTTCTCGCTGGCGTATACCACACAGGATTACCGTTGAAATTTCAATCGACCCGAATTTCGAGGCCTGTGTTTATTTCCGACGCGACTCTATTCGATCTCGTCGTCCCGCTTTTCTCCCCGCTACGTCTCCTCGGTTTCTTCTCTTTTTGTCGGTCGCGTTTCTCTCGCCGCGCCGAGCTTTTTCGCGCGCTCGGATCCACGGCGCCGGAATATTTCAGAATATTTTACGGGGTTCCGCAGCGTTAAACCGATACGGTGGCAGGTGCTCTGTTCAAGTTTCCTGGTAGAAAAAAAAGAACGGGTCCCCGGGATAGAGGGGCCGAAGAAAAGGAACGGCAGAAAATCCAGGTTGTGTACACAGACTGTCGAGAAGCGGGGAAGTCCCGTTCGATACCGGTGGCGTCGCAAGCCAGATGTCGGAATCGAATTCCACTCGGCATCGCGACGACGACGACGACGAACGATTTCTTTATAGAACGGATCAGGTCGAGCGGATTTCCAAGGAATTTTTATTCGCCATATATTGATAGGAATACTTGATAAGCTTTCACCGAAAGAAATACGTTCTCTCCTGATGCCAGGCTAATTCTTTGGTTAAACCACTCAACCAGTTCCCGTTTGCTAAATTTCAGCTGCTACTGCGATCTTGAGAGGGTCCTCTGGTCCAGAACCTTGCAAAACGTCGATTTTTCGCATTTCCTTAAAGCGTGTGTTCATTTTTGCGAACACGGATGCTGAGCTCGTTTTTTCTATACTTTTATAATATCGAAACAAAAATATGAGTTCTGTATTTCATTAAACCAATTTTTAAAATAAAATAAATAAATACATAATATATTACATATTTTTTTTTAGAAATGGGATACCGAAAATTGTCATTTCTGGAATTTCCTTAACCGAAACTTCTCCGTAAGGTAGAATTAGCGGTCGTCGATGGGACGTTCAGTGGCAGCAAAGTATCGAGCAGAGTAGCGAATAGTTTTTCAGTGCTCCGAGACACTTAACGTGATTCATCGATTTAAAGAATCTCGCCAGCGATCCATACAGGGAGAAATATAGGGGTAGGAGAAAGAACCGGAGAGGAAGGATCGAGACGAGGCGAAGAGGGGCGAGAGTAATTTGTCTAAAAGTTCAGGAAGGTAGAAGGAAAATTAGCGAGAGCCGCGGCCGAGCTATTTGTTAGCGAGGTGGCAATAATGCTTCCTCCTCCTGGCTCCCGTTCGTGGAAGTTTCAGTCTCGGTGATAATTAAACTTAATAGCGTTACGTTGCCCACCGAATCCGGAAAAATTCGTCGACTAAGGGATGCAGAGTGCACAATAAACGTCGCTGGGACGCTCTCAAGCTACGTGCCCAATTCGATTTAGCACCGTGAATTATTTCTTCACGGGCAACTTTTCCGAGGAATCGCTCGAAACACGAAACTGGACTTCATGAATCATCTTGCCGCTAATGAAACACACGGTATCACCTATATACCTAGTGAAAGTAGAATAGAAATCTGTTTCCTCTTTCTTCCAATTATGAGAATATTTAAAGTCGTTTGCATAACCACGTACAATGTATCGTATCATTAACAGAAGTACATTGAAACGAACTAGTTCACTCTGGATCTAATTGAAACACTAAGTTTGAAATGAAAAATGTTCAGTCTCGCGGAATTGATAATCTCATGTGTTCCCGAGAAGGTACCATAAAGTAAAATTTAATTGGATTATAGTTAAGTTGATAAAAGAAATTCTGTTCTCCAATTATACTTGGATAAGGAAGTGTAAGGCTGAAAGATATCAGCACGTTTATGAAATTTACATATTTTCATACCGTTGACATTATCTGATTGCAATGCACCAAGCGAGCAGTTTTATAAAATCTTAACGACGAGATATAATGTGATTAACAAAGATCTAGGACACAAAGTCACGTTTCGTGTCTCGTGGATAATTTTTACAATTAATGCATCTCTATCCACAGTCTGCTCATGGATTATATCAAGTTCCTTCATCAGGAAATTCTTTGTTCCCTTCTGGTGAAATCAAATCTCCTACGTCACGCGGTTCGATCGATTAATTTTTGCTGTCGAGCGCGCCTGCAACACGCGTGCCATAAGAAAATTAGGTGACCCCGGACTTTCGAGTCGCGCCGCGTCGTACTTGCCTGTGAAATTTCGCCGTGACCCAGGAAAATTTTTGCGAACGTGTGCGAGTCGCCTGCAGCATTTTTCCGACTGACGCCGAATAAAAGGGTAGCGCATGTACGCTCCTCTCGAAGGGAACAAGTTCCAATCTACGACAATTTCTCGCGCTTCATAAGAACGAACGTTCATTCATCTTGATGATGAGACTAGCTCGACGATATTTTTATTTAGCACTGTTGCCCGACGAATTCTCTGCAAATTTTCGAGTTAGCAGCTTTTTGGAACACTTCCAAATATTTAAGACAGCTACCTTAGCATCAGACACTGAACTTTTTTTTAAACAATTGAAACAATATAATACTTTACTTTTTTTGGTCTTTTTATGAACTACCCCTACATATCTATTATTAGACTTAAAATGCTTTACCCAAAAATGAGTAGATTAAACGCAAAATAGGGGAAACATTTAGAAAATTAAAAAATTGCATCATCTCCTACCTACTGATGTTATAAAAAAAATAAATAAGTATCCATTTGTACCACTGGAATTAATGGAGGCAATTTTTATTTTGCATGTAAATTCTGCAGTCTCTTTACGACCATCAATTCTGGCTCGAAAAAGAATTCTGCAGATACGGTGAATAATGTAGGAGTCATTTTAGACTGCACAAATACGAATTACATACACATTTCGAAACGCACGGTTAATAAATGATGCGAGAGCTAATTGAGCCGTTCGTTTGCTATATCGATTAACCCCGCAGAATAAAGAATAAAGAGATGAGGTATGTTCATTTTGAGAAATCCTTTCCGTTTTTGTAATTCAGTGTCGGCAATTGTGAACTACGTGCTCTACTCACCCATAAAGTGAATCTGAATATCTGGGACATTCGAAAAAACGTGTCACTGCGTCACCACAAAAAATACCGCTGAATCCGTCGGAAACTTTTCAAAAACGAGGGGATATCGATGGACCCATCGGTGAAACGTATCGTGTGAACTGCGAAATCTGAAGTGCCTGTCTAAACATGGTTTTACAGCGTTACAGTGCATCGTCATCGGTTCTCTTTCTCGTTTTTTGTCACCGTGCAACAACAGAACAGCTGTTTCCGTTGCTTCTCTTTGCGAGGGTTATTTCCACGCTGAATATCGATCTCTCGAATAGTAGAGAACTTGTGAGTGTTCAAGGGGTAACACTAAAGGTCCGAAGAGCAAAGGGAATCTACCGATGGCAGATTCAATCTCGTTTAATCGAAAGGTGATGAAAGTAATACCACGGAAATTTCAATTTTTTTTTTTAAGCATTTTAAACCTTTCTGGGTTTATTTCGCTTTACAGGAATAATATAAGTAAATACAATAATATAGAATACAGAAAATTTCAATATTGATACGTATATTTTCGCTTGGCGATACCGTTAAATAACGACTGAGAATTGTATTTTCGCCACAAAATTGAAACGATAGAAAATTCTCATTTTTTCTAGCATGCATTCCGCTCTTCGCGGAATGTTATATATCTGGATTTTTAGATATATAATATTCATGTAACAGCGCACATTGTCTCTATAGAGTACCATTAAACATCGATTGAGAATTTTGTTCTCCCCGTGAAATTGAAACGATGCAAATTCTGATGCCGTCTAGCATGCATTCCGCTCTTTGCTGTTCCCGTCGTTATGTCTTTGTTCCCTCGGTTTTTTATATTTCTATATTTTTAAATATATCAAATTCCATGTAACAGCATATACTATTGCTCTGCAGCACCGTTAAATATCGATTGGGAAATTTATTCTTCTTTCACAATTGAAATGATGCAAATTCTAATGGTACGATTGAACGTTGGTATATTTTCGAACATTACGCCTAAGTATCGAAAAAATAATTTTGTTCGCGTTTCAGCACAGTGCGTCGCGTAAATTTTTTCCTGTATGTATTTGTATACATATATAATATATGTGTATAGATGTGTGTGTATGTAACTGCGTTGGTATCCCACTACAAGCCAACGACCCGCTCTCCCTTCCTCTCTCCACACTCGACTGTTCAATTTTCATTTCCCGTCAGAGCAGCGAGTTGAGCGATTTTCATTTAATTTCCGTTCACCAGACGGCACACGCAGTCCAATCGAGGGAAAGGGTCTTTCCACTGTGCATCCAGCTAACGTAACTGCCCCTTGAGTCTTAAAACCTGAGGCCACAATTCTAATATTAATATTGATACGAGCTAACTATCGGGCCGCGTGCCCTGCGAATTGAAACGGAATAAACATTTCCTATACACGAAGCACTCCGAGATTAGCAAGCAGCCGTGTCTACATGTGAGGATCCATGAAAAATGCAGCGTATCGCCTATTCCTCTGGGAGTGTCGGCAGACAGGGAATTCAGGTGGAAATACATGAGAAACGCGTATGTATGCGCTTTGACGATTCATTCGAGCGTCTATCCGCCGACCGCGTCGACTTACGTTGATGAGAGCGAAAACCGCCGAATTAGTGCTACTTCATTTTCCACGGTAATTTTATGTGAACGTGGAGAACGTGGAGGCAACGATCATTGCATAATGATACACCTATACTTATGTTCACTTTAACAATCCAAAATGGATAGTTTTAAAAAACGTTCGAAACTAATTTGTTCATTTGTTTCTATGGAACTTTGCATTAAGAAGCATATTTTCGACGTTATACGTATACCAAAATGTTCTTTGTATAATAACTAAGGTCCCAAGTAACATTTTTTTCCACAAAAGAATTCAGAAAAGTAGAAAACAGACGGTAGCTATTTATTTCGATCTCCGAATTTATTATTTGTCTTCATGCGGTAAAGCTGTGGGGAGTTCTTGATATTTCTAACTTATACTTTTATTTCTCGTATTATGAGTGAACGTTTCCCTGCCAGTGGAAATAGTAATCATTTCGATGTTTATTATAAGCGATACGGCTCCATATAACGTTGTGCTAGTAATTCGTCCGTATTGTTTGCTACTCGGATATTGTTTCATTCGCTAAGATGTTTGCTATTCGAAAGTATCGAGTCAGGTTAAAGAAAACGCGTCCAACCGGTTGTCTGTCGAAACGAACCGTTCCCGTGGAACAACTCGGCAAGAACAAACATCAAAGTGGAACACGGACAAAGCAAAGTTTCATCTAATGTTGTTCAATAGATTGCCGCGATACACACGCTCGGCACATCCGACTCGATTGCCTCGAAAGTTTCAATCTATTTTCGAAATTGCTTCTTTCGCCTTATCAATTCAATCGGTGCGACTTCGTTGCTCGAGACACTCGCTCCGTATACTTATCCTGATGTATTCAACAACGATTGCTGTTTATTGAAAAGAAAAATTCTGCGCTCGAAACTTCGACCATTCTAGAACACTCGAATCGCTGTCTTCGTTTCGTGCAATCTGAATTGATGGAAAAGCTGGGACAATCAGTAACAGTATATACAGTGACGGAAATAATGTTAGCTTAAACTTCACTTGAAGAAACCAGAAATTTCTAACTTTTTAAAACATAATCCTGGAGATCTCGACGAGAAAATGTCGAAATTCCAAGTTTCGATCTAAGGAATCCACTGGTTCAAAATTTACGCGTGTTCAAAGTTCAGCGATTTTCACCGTTTTAAAATACCAATACATCAAAATACTTTATTTACTACAATCGAAACTGAAAAATACGAACTAATGACAGTGATTAGTTCTTTAATTCTGCTGCATGCGTATAGACTTAGTAAAAACAAGATAAAAACAAGGTCAAATTGATCAGAGATCGCTTTGGTGTCCCGATTTCTGAACCGAGAGTGATTGTCACGAACTGGAAAATATGACGTAACGTGAAAGGACACTTACAGTTCCAGCTCCAGGATTGCCGATCTTACAAGGTAAATTGGCAGTGCTTCTGCTCTGGGCGAGGATTTCCGTTGTGGGAATCTTGTTGACATCTTCGCCTTTATGGAGGGAGACTTTTAATGGCACCACTTCGTTGGCGCCTAAAGATCGCTGGTGCTCCGCCTGGCTCCCTATAAAATGAAAGTAAACCGATATACTACTCGAAACGATGTGAGCTATTGCATTAAGAGTGCCATGAACACGTGACAGTTCGCCATTGTGCGAGACACGAAGAGTATTTGAAAATTTGATTTTTAGGATAAATTTTAAATTTGAGGTATTGGTGTTAAAAATCGCATTTTCAGAGTAACGACATATGATTATAATTATTGTGTTTAAATCTCAGATTTTTTTGGTAAGAAAATATGAATAAACGTTTTTTCAGAAAGGTTTGTTTGATTCGATTTAAGAAAATCGATTTAAGAAAATTATTAAATAAATCACTTTTCACCAGTGACCAGTGATAACTTTTCAACAGTGAATTTTTTACAAATAGTCTGCGAACATTTACAGAACGTAATTGTATTTACAAAATTCTTGATGAAGAACAGTTTAAATAAATAGAAATCTACTTTCCTTGCTGACGGTCTCAGGAAATTGTAATATAAGATGGAACCATATTAAATTTTTCTAAAACGCTCACTCCCGCAGTACCTTGAGGATTTTTATATGCAGTAAATACGTGAAGTTCTGCAGTCTATTTATTGATATAAAACTTCAAAAGATATTCCCGTCATGTTTAATATCTGAAACATTCGACTCTTTGAAGCTCAAGGTCTTAGTCTAAGTAGATTTAAATGACCGGGGATCATGCGCTTTGACTTCAGTTGGAGTTGAACCAAATAACTATCTGCGAATCCTGCTAGTAAACAGTTCACCTTATCTAAATAGGAATTCAGGATTGCTGTTCAAGATTTCGAGGCAAGGACAGAGAGATAGTCTGCGACTCCTATTTATCATGAAGAGTACTAGCACGAGTGTGTCTCTAGAAATTGTACAGGATGTCCCACCTAAATTCAGCATTTTGAATACCTCGCTTATTTTTGGTGATAAAAACAATGTCAGAGGACAAAATTGTTCGGTTCGGAGGGGCAAATATTGTAGTAAGCAGTCAAATATTTTTTCAATAATGAATTCAATTCAATTTGAATTTTTTGTAATTCAACGTCACGCAAAGGTCAAGGTGTTATAGGTCGTTGGACTCGTCTTGACCTCAGCTACTATACCACAATGACTATACTATACTTCGGTTTGGTCATTGGATCCCCAAATATAGATGCATAAATTTTATAATGAATAAAATTAATTATTTTTCATTATTACACACTACTTCTAACTATTATAAAATGTTTCCCAATTTTTACTTTTTAAAATTTTATTAAATGTGACTATTCTCTCACTCAGGGGGGTGTATCTCACGACAGCGTATTTAGATGTTTCGCAAAGTATCTTGCACATCTCTTTCACATTTTTAAGCAATTTTTTCAGAACCGTTCCAAGCTGAGTCTAGGAGTTTTTGCACCTGGAATGCCCATTTGTTCCACCGCGCCGGGCTAGCCGCTCCATATTTCATCGCATCGCGGGCGAGTTTTCTATTAGCACAGATAAATTTCCGCGAAAATCCGGAGTCTTGAAGAACGATGGTGGAGGTAGTCGTGGCGGAAGCTGGCCAGCTTTAAGGCCTAAACGCAGCTACGATCGGAGATTAAGCAACGGTTTTCACGAGGGCTCGGTTGGCGAAGGGCACAATAATGTCGAGGGCCGAGGCAATGGCCCAGACAGGATTTTCCTCTCCCCTCGAGATTAATGCAACCCCGTCCCAACGATAACGCATAACCCAACCGCGGCGTAAGTGGCTTAAATGAATAACTTAGTCACGACAATTACGCGGCTTTGCCCTGCGTTTGCTGCGCCCAAGCTGTTACAAATCTACTAGGCTCACGTGGGAAATTCACTTCAAAAACACTTAGTCCCACTGTGCATTCCCTGTCTACCATTCGAAACCGTGGCTCCCTGCCGCCGCGCCGCCCTTAATATCGAATCCATTTGCGTTTCACACTGTACGGGCATTTTTATCCGGAAATGTGGGTCACGATCCGTTTCATCGGAGTCGGCTCCATTCGATGGAACATACAGGCACATTGCTAGCAATAATTGAATTTTTATTATTGAATTGAATGTCTTAGAACTTTCTAGCTAATTATGTTATGGAGATACTTCTAGAAACAGAAATGTTTTTTATAAATATTTCTTTGCTTTATTATCATTCAATGTACCAACATTATTAAAAAGGCATACTAACTCAAAGTGCATCCTTTCAGCTTCAATTTGACATGAAAAAATGGATACTGCGTTCCACTGTTGTAATTCACGGATTTCCAATACCATTAAAATCTCATTTTATTCGAACATATTAGAAGCTTATCATATCTTAATGGTAGAGTTGATATCTTATTCTATCTTATGAATTCCTGTTGAGTATCATAAATGTGGCTCAGCATTTTTCACCCGAGTTCAATTTTTCGGTCGGCGCTAAAATATTTAATGGTAAATTTTCTTACCTTTCCAGTTAGCGAGTTAGAGCTCGCAGAGATAAGTAGGACAAGACCCGAACTTCAAGAAAAAATAGTATATCTTTGAAGTTAATTTATGATGGAAACTTTATTCAATAATAGCTTACATTAAATTGTTCAGGAACATACCTAAAATTCTTTAGAAATACATTCTTATATTACTACAGATTACACGATATTCAAACTTCTCTACCTTCCACTTCTACGACGCTATTCGTATGGGTTATTCTTATACTTCATAGGTGTACAAATAATAAAAACAATACTGAAGGCTTATTCTTCGGGTCTTTACCTACGTCGGACAGCAAAGATTTTACGGCTCACGTAAAATTTTGAAATCGACTTTTTTCCGGCTTTTCGGGCCAAATATCCCACTGTGCGTCGCGTCGTGACGCGTCTAGAAAGTCCCACCTTAACGAGGAAGCGGTTGCTTATCCTGTGCGTACTTTGGCAGTGTGCACAATGAAAACGGCGGCAATTAGCTCTCGTTACCGTGCTCCGGCGTTCGTTCGACGGTTCGTTAAACCTGACCCGTTTCCTCGTGGCCGCGGGATCGTCCTGCTCACTAACGCTGGACGAGAAATCTCGTCACGCGGTGATCGCACGCGAACAAGGAAACGACGATCGTGCACGCGATCATAGATCGACCGGCAGAAGCCCTGCCACGCCGGTTTTCTTCGAGGATGACCGAACAGAACCGACTTCGTTCTTTCTTCCGACAGCTCGGCCTAGATCCGCAGCCTGACCGCAGGAAGCCTCCGCGATTTATTGCGTTTTTATTGGCACCGTCGCGCACGTTCGCCACTATAATTTCCTCCAACCCTGCCCACCAGAACCCTTCCTAATTGAAAAGTACACCGGCGGAAGTCTCTCCCTCGGTTTACACGCGGCCCTTATCGATCCCCCATTCGAACGATGCATTGCGCGCAATGGGAACTTTAACCCTTTGCCGACTAGAAATATATATGTACGCCTACTGTACTTTTTAATATGTACATAGAGTTGTCTAGATTTTATTAGGTTCCCTCAAATTATGGTAAATACAAAAGAAATCATAATAATAATAATAAATACAAAGAAATAGTGCAGAATAGGTTGTTTCGTTTCCGATTCAGGGGATAAGTTACTCTACATGGCTTATTTCATTATCAATTTTTCGGAATTTTTTGCAAAAAGATCAGTACATTATTCCTTCCAGAAGTACAAGGGCGCTATGTTCACCATTATAACAAGTAAACAAAATTTTTATGGCAATAACATTATGGTAAATACAAAAGAAATAGAGCACCACAGGTCTACAAACGTTTCGAAACTTAATTCATATGCCAACCTCACAAAACTTGTAATGGGTACATAAAAACCTATGTATAAGTATAGGTGCTCCAAAGTATATGCAGTATAGGAATAATGTGCACGCGTAAATTATATCTATATTGTGGGTACTTCTGCTGATAAGCATTAAGATGCCGGTCTAATGTATGAAAAACCATTATTCCATAAAATATTCTAGAAGAATTACCTACTTAGCACTACACCTAGTGCCTCGTAAGAGTATAAAAGGTAATCTATTCAACCTCGATAGCCTCCAGTAATGCTTATTCAAGACTTTCGACACTTTATAAATATTTTTCACGCCATATTTTCGATTGCACAGACAAAAAATAAAAGAAAATCATAGACAGCTTTGATCCTACATAATTGGCACATCGAAATAACTTATTTACTAAAATTGAAGCTGGAAAGGTACTTTTTTAATTCCTCTGCGTGCTGCAAACCCTAACAAAATGAAATTTGCTGGAATATATCGTAGCAAACATTAATCTTTTTATTTTACCAAATTCTTCAACAAATATTTAAAAAATACCAAAAAATCTGAGAGCACCGTATATCATTTTCAATTCGTTAAGATTATTAAAGGAAGAAACAAATTCCTTTGTGTGTGGCTTCTGTTTGCTTGATAAAGAAAACTGGTTGATTTTCCGAAAGATCCGTAATAATAATATAAGGGTCGCGGGTTACGTGTAAATTGACTTCAATCAGGAAAGCTGGGGTGAGCTGAGAATACCAAAGTGAGGATATCGGGGGAAAAGAGAATTGTTCTTATTTTGCATTAATGGTTGACGCACCGATACGCTCGCGGCGTCGCTTTGAAGATTGCAGTATCGTTCAGCGCACCTCTATTTTCATTCGGTGTATTTTACTCGTTCTTTTTGCCATACGATGCCAACAAATCCGATTCGCGAGCGCTACCACTACAGCCTATAGCAAAAATCCGCTCACCTCGTCTTTGTGAATGCTGCGATAAAAGGTTCGCTGAACAGCCGATATCATACTACGGCCAATACTGATAAAATTGCCGCGGTATAAAAACGTATAATGTATTTGAGGAAATACAATAATGTTTAATAAATATTATTGCGAGACATCAAACGTGTGCAATATGTAGCGAAGATGAAAGAATAATCAATAAACAAACGACGATAACGATATTTCAATAATTACGAAAACATACGTTACAGTATTCTTCAATATTGAATTAGAACTTCATTATTGAATCACATGTTACGATAAAAATCGCATGGAGTCTGAATATATGTTGCTCGGTAGTTATAGCGTTAAATAGAATAACAAATGTATTATAAAATCCTCTGTGACAAGTTTCGAGGCTGTACCCCCACCACAAAGGTAGTTATAGGGTGAGTACGAATTGTTGACTGCAAAATTGATTTTTACAAAATTCCAGAAAATTGCAGGTTTTATATTGAAGCTTCTAGATGACCATTTTTATGTTATTATAGTACTCACGACTTATTTTCGGGTTAGACAAACACCTATAATAGCAACCGAGGCACACTGGTCCACGCGCTCGTTCTAGCTGTTCATTAATATTTTAACACTATTTGAAAGTTTAAAGGTATAGTAATTTAGGTCGTTGGATTCGTTTTGATATCAGCTACAATATTACGAAGTCAAAAATGCATATTGGCTTTTAAAAATTCGAGGTGACTTTATTTATGCATTAAAAATTTATTTTTTAATTTTTTGGATTGAAATTTGTAGACTGCTGAATGTTGATTAAGTTTTGTTTAAAACATTTTTTTCTCAGATTATCGGAGGTGTCTGATAAATCAGGTTCAGATTTTAAATAAACACAATAATCAATCACTTTTGAAGTAATGGATTTTATAAACATAATTAAAAATATTTTATTTAAAACTGTGTGAAAAACATAATATCAATTATAAAAAACAAAAATATAATTTTTATTCTATAAACAACAATAACAGTTGTTGTTATATTATATTATATTGACAAATCATTATTGTCATCACTTTCTTCTTCACCATCTTTCAATATTAATTGTTCGACTTCATCATCAAAATGCCAGAGTTCAATGCCGCAATTCAGGCGACACATACTCTTTAAACAATAATAACTTGTGTACGGGGGCCGAATGGGGACGCTGATAATAATGCACTTTGATACAATGAGGGACGATGAGAGACTCAAAAGATATTCTTTACCAAAGATTGAAAACTTTCAAGATTCTCTTTAGTTTATTGAGCATTGTTATCTCAATAAATTATAAATATTAAATCTTAGTACAAAAGATATACTCTAAATATAGACAAATACTATTCATTTGCAACAAAAATGGACAAACATGACATTAAATAGATTCTCCAGGGTATCAATAAGAAAAGAGGTAATTTTTTCGGTGGCAAATAGGATTCATAAAATGTTGATTTTTAAATGCTTGTTCTAATCAAAATTTTTAATAAATCTCATTAATTTCATCGTTTCCGAATGTCATGGACATTTAGGAAGCAATATACATTCAATAAACATCGATTTGGGCAAGTTGCTTTTTTACCAAATGAACAGCTAGATCGAGCGCGTGGACCAGCGTGCGATGGTTGGAAAGGAAAGATAACTGTTTATCTTGCTGAAACAGAGTGTTCCGTCCAAATTGCAGGATTAGTGAAGAGAGACCAGTCGCAGAAAAAGTTTCTAAAATCCTGTTCCGGTGTCGCACGCTCCAAGCGCAGGGCAAGCGGAAAAATATTGGCCGGGATGACGTCCCTTAAAAAATTCCGCCTTCCGTCCCCGAACACAGAGGAGGAGTTCCGTCGCGTCGGGCTGTGGTTCCGCGACTGGGTCAAATAAACCCATGAATAATTTCTATAACGTCAAAGTCGTTTTCCGGCCGCAGCACAGGTTCGTTCGACGGTGCTTAGCAGGCCGGTATTTTACACGGGGCCCGACGTGTCCTGCCGCGTTACGAGCTCTCCCGGGTGCGCGAAGCACCGTCTCGTTCGGCATTATCGTCTTTTTACGAGGTACATAGCGATAGCGGTTGCAAGCAGCGGCCGCGTGCTGCTTTGTTGTCGCACGTGTGAACGGACAATGCGCCCCGTGCGCGATAAACCTGCCAGCTACGTTTCCACGGCAGTCGGGGACCCGTAACCGGTAACCGGTAACTGGTAAATAACCACCTGACGACCGGCGACCAGATACTCGATATCGATTTTAGACGGCGCGGTAAGACTTTCGAAATACCCACAAGCTTTTGGCACCCGTTATACAGTCAGTCTCATGGGTGACGGCACTCACTTTGAACTAGAATAACTTTTTTATGAATGGACCAACAGATTTCATTTTCATTCCTGTAGCAAATATCAATATAATATAAATAAATACAGTAAATCCTCTATCGACGCAAAAGGGTGCTACATGATGGACGCAAAAGAATATCCCCTCCACTGTAGTAATCTGATCTCGGCTCGTGTATATCCGTGTGAATCTCTACTAATGCGACGCTGAGAGATGCAGTCGTCGGCACAGTTCAAAGGCCCGTGCGATTAATTGACGATGAACGTTTCGGGCGCAAAGAAGGACAGCGTATGGGAAAGAAAGAGACGAGGAGAGTCGCGGTCTATGCAAACGAACCTCCCCGAGGCTTTTGCGTTGATAGAAGATTTACTGTATACAGAACAAATCAACTTTTGCTCCTTCTCTTGTCCACGACTCAACCACAGCGCGACGCTGACGCTACGCTCGAAAACGCGCGCGAAACGCTCCAGCGCGGAATGGCAAAGGATAATTCTGTTGTCAGAATTCTGAGTTTATGCATTAATTGAGCTTCATAGTATAGGATTTACGTATTTACCAGAAAAAGGAAGAAGGCTCAAAAATTAATGTAATTTAACCGATGTCCTATGTCAAAGCATTAATGATCAAAACTTTAAACGGCAATATCTCGACAGTGAAATTAAGTGACATGCGGCGTTCTTCCTGACAACCACAGATTTATGCTGAGAACCACTTCAGCGATTGTTTCCTTCAGGATTGTCGATACTTTTCGGAACACCCTGTATAATAAACCTGTAGATTGCAATAGAGTTACTTGATCAAAACCTTTTATAAGATTGGCGTTACTAAAATCAGCCATTTCATGAACGTTAATAATACTGTTTACGGTTGGACGTCGTCGTTTCTGACACGAGATAGCAGCATAATAGCCGCGCAAATTCGCCAGAACAGTTGCGGATAAGTTTTCTCATGGTCGAGCGGAGAGTTTCAGGAGGCGCTCGTCCCACGTCAGCTCGACGGTTTCTTCTTCCACGTTCAAAACGGCCAGCGATTATTCAAGTTTCGATTAAAAAAGTGTACACAAGTCTAACGAGGAAACCCAGACGACGACGTTGAATCTCGAGGAACTCAGCGGCGAATCGAGCTATCCAGCGAAATGAATTAATTAGCCATCAGCGGGGATGGGAAACTCTTAAATTACACTTCGGACAGTTTGTACGTGGAAATTAACGGTGAATTGAAAACGCCGAAGCGGAAGGCTCATACACGGTCGACGAGTTTCCTCAATCGAATTACTCTCAATGTTCGCAGTTCCGTTATTCAATTATTAAACGCAATAAAATTCCGATTTTATTAATAAAACACCGGAACGTTTCCTCTCTGCGGCCAATATTTTTAATATCCAGTTTTAATATCGATTTTTATATGTATTGGATTGGTGGGTTTCGTGGAAACCGGAAGGCTTTCGTTCTCCCTATTACAGTTGCGAGGTATGTTAAACTTCGAACATGATTTATAATGTGATCAATATTTCGATTTTATACAATAGAACTCGGTGAACACGCAATGTGAACATCTCCTAGAAAACCTTACAACCAAATGGCTAAAAGTGAAACAGAATAACACTTTCACACTACAATACAACAAATACAAGGTAACTTCAAGACCGTTGAACTTCTTGAATGGCAATGAATGACCTTAAATGATCTTGAATGACCTTCACAGGTGACATGCTTAAATTTTTCGTCATAAATGGGTAACATCCACAGTCTATTGATAACATTAAAGTAGAGGCTCCAATGAATACCGTGAAATTTTTCTCAGGTTTTTTTTGCACCCATGGAGGGTTAAACGTCAATCCAACAGCGGCTCGAGGTCTGTAAATAATTCGCTAAAAATATACACTCGCGTAAAGATAAACACCGCAGCAACAAAGCAAGTTGTTAACAGGCACGAAGCTACGAAATTCAGTTTATCGAACCGCCATCGAGTGCGTTGACGGCAACGCTTTAGACCTTACCGTGGCGGTATCCTAGCCCGTAACGTTTTACGGCCCTTAAGTCTTCGGCAGAGCTTTCGCCGTTAACTCACTTGGCGGAGCATACGCTTAAGCCGTTTGAGAACAAGGAGTTTGCGCGCGAAACAAGACGATCATCGGGAGACGCGTAATTTTCCGTCTTAAGCGCGAGTTGAGGAGCAATCACGTCCCGTGAATACTCTCGACGAAAAACAAGACGAGTCGCGACGGGCGTGGAACGGGTCGTTTACTCTTAAATGGTACAGTGTTTACTGAGAGAACAAAGTATTGTGATAGGGTCTTTCGTATCTGGCAACTATACCAGTAAAATCGCGATCTAGCTCCCTAAAGATCTCCACGATCACTGTCCCTTCGCCTACCCCTTCCACTGGGGGGCATCCCCGCGAGGGGCCAAGAAGCAAACGGTCCGTGTTTACATGCTGTCCTTTTCTACGTTCGGCATCCTTTGTACAGGGTGTCACAAAATTATATGTTGCAGACACCATAGCGCGATCCTTAATAAAAATTCTACAAAAATGACATAAGGAACCCCCCGCAAAATTAACCTTGAGCCTGAAAGACACGGTAAAAAAAAAACCAAACTTTTTTTAAGATTAAAAATCTCAAAATAAATCTTTAATCTTAAAAAAGTTTTTGGTTTTTTACCTTGTTTTTCACGTTCAAGGTCAATTTTGCGGGGGTTTCTTGTGTCATTTTTGACTATATCGAGAGTGCAGAATTGCGGAATGGTGTCCGCGACATATAATTTTGTTACACCCTGTGCTTTGTGCTCGATGGACGCTTTCATTAAAAAATAGTTTCCCTACACGATCTCTGTCCCTGCTCTTTACTGTACATTTTTGTGTAATTCTCATACCATGAGACTTTATAACTAAAAAATAAAATGTATTTCAACTTTCACAACAGTCCCTTACCTCCAAAGAAAAATTCATTTATGAGGTTTCGCCCAGGTTTGGCGATTTAAGACCATTATGGGGCGACTCGAAAATAGAATTCCCGAATTAGCGGGGCGGTCGAAAATGAATCCCGAGCAATTTTCGGTCGTCCCGGCAATTGGAAATGTCTGTGTAATGGAGATTGGTCGGCGTTTAATTAAACTTTCAATTAGGGACGACTATCTTGAGGCGGTCGCGGCGACTGACAATTGTACGTTGACGACGACGGCGATTCATACGCCAGAGAACCGTCAAGGGTCATCGATCGACGATGACGGTGACGAATTCGAGGATTTCTGTAACAGCATTGGGCGAATTTATTTGCGAAATGAATTGTGCTAGCGACGGTAATGACTCCAATCGAGGAACGAATGGTTTATGGCCGTCGGAAAGTTTCCAGCGGCGCTAACGAGCCGAAAGTTTGTGCGGTCTTCAAGAACACGATAACCGGATATTACTTGTCAGCCATCAACTGGCACAGTGAATTAAGTGTTTTCTGTGTCAGCACGAAAATGACTTGGTGAAACGCGAACAAGGAAGTACTCTGTGAACGCACACAGGTTGCGTTCCCTCCAATGCGATTGCGGATGGACGCGCCACCGATTTCTGACAAAATTGTTAACTACTCTCCCGGTAGTCCTTTTCACTTAATGTGTAGTCACCCTACCCGATGCTCCCTTTTATTACGCATTACGTTGCTCGTTCCGCCAACGGTCTGTAATTATTCACTACAAATTTAACGAGACGTCAAGCTGATTTTACGATTATGAAATTGTCCTTCGCACAAGAGCTACCTATGTTATGAGCCCGGCCTTAGGTGTTTGTTATTTTTCCGTCTATCAGACAGGGTGTCTCAAAATGTTGTACTTTCTTGTAGGAGCTGATTCCTGAGGTTATTTCAAGTAACTTTTTCCTTTGCGAAAATCTTCTCCGCAGATTTGTTAAAGAGTTATTAGTGAAAAACACAGTTACCATAAAACGTAATAAACACAGTATATTGAACAATACGACGTTTCAAACGATTATATTGTTACTTTAAAAGAATTAAATTTTGATATTTTCTACGAGAATGGAGATTTCCTAACAAATCGGCTTTGTATTTTCAACATTCATAAAACTCCAGACACGTCGTGTCGAAGTTGCATTCGGCATAAGCACGTTGTTCCAACGTTTCGAACTTTTAATTGGGGTTTCTGAGCGGTCCACATATTGTTCGCTCATAAATATGCTCGCTCAATGATGAAATTAAACCTGGGGAGGCGGAAGCAGGACTCGACGATTTTAAAAATGTTTTTATACGATATACAGGGTGTCCCAAAATGCCTGAACATCCCGGAAATGGGAGGTTCCTGAGACCATTTGAAGCGATATTTTCCTTTGCAAAAATGTTATCCGCGGCTTTGTTTAGGAGTTGTTAACGAAAAACACGGACCAATCAGAGCGCGACCTAGACGCGAGTTGGCACAGTCGGTCCTGCGCGCCAACGCCGGGCGGTTGTCGATTGGCCGACTGTGCCAACTCGCGTCTAGGTCGCGCTCTGATTGGTCCGTGTTTTTCGTTAATAACTCCTAAACAAAGCCACGGATAACATTTTTGCAAAGGAAAATTTCGCTTCAAATGGTCTCAGGAACCTCCCATTTTCGGGATGTTCAGGAATTTTGGGACACCCTGTGTATATTTGTCCGTGAAATATTAAAAGTTCTCTCCGTACGTTGGTATTCGATTTACCATTTTAATTCATAAAACAATTCCAATTTCATTAATTAAAAAAGTGCCATTTTATAAGTTTGGCAGAGCCCTAACCGAGCTTAAACATTTCAAAATGGCCAACTGAACATAGCACACATAATTTTGGTCCGACAAGATCCTAATACAACACTGACATTGATCTAACTCCTCCCTTAATAGTTACGTTTACTTAGCCTGATGCTTTCCTTTATCACGTATTACATCGCAAACTTCGATGACGCTTATCCAGCGATTACAGCTATCGTGTAAACTATTTTCTCATGCTAATAACGAAGGTGACAAATGATTCTACTCACCGGTGAGATGAAACTGTATTTCCAGGAAAATGCTAGCTAGGATCAGCAGCGTTCTCATGGTGACAATTAATTTTACAACGTCGTTATTTCAGACGTTCATCGTAGGTATCTGTAACAGAGAGAAATGAATCGGATCAGTGGGTATATTTCGTTGAAATATTCTGAACGGATTCTACGGTAGAAGAACTCGCTTCCAGAACCAAGAATATACTTATCACGTTGCTCTAAAAAACTGTGGTTTGAAATTGCGTCTACATAATGAAGATTATATTGATCCATCCAACGAAAGTAGAACACCAATTAATAATGCGATTAGACTGAGGTTTTAGTACGAGAGAAGTTAAATTTAATTTCCGTAGAATCGCTGACTTATACCTGCTACAGGAATATCTGAGGTAAAGCAGTGACTTTGACTTTCAGTGTATCAATAGTAATCGCAAAATAGCGCATAATGTGAGTTATAATCGTTTTTATGCGAAAACTATTAATCGAAACATTTATTACATATGGAAATATTACTCATTTATCTTATCATATATTAATCATTTAATAGACAGCGTTGGAAAAACATTTTTCTAAAATCTTTTATTCCATGACCTCGCTGTTAATGCCACCACGTTAAAATAAACTGTAAATGAATAATAATAATAACAAAACGAAATTCAGTCAATCGAAAGTCTTTATAACTTATATTATGTATCGCAAAAAAATGAACGGCGCTGGTGTTTCATTCTTTCAGTATATTTGACATGTTTGTTTGAAGCGAAACGATGTTGATTTACGAGACGCGAACCGCAAGCTCCAATAAAAGTTAATAATGCCGATACCGTGAGATACGCTGGCACAGAATTCCCTCTTTCTTCTCAGTGTCCACGTCAATGTTCAAGTCCCCTGCAATCGATATCGGTCTAAGCAGGAGGGTTTGTGATCTCTAGACCCTTAGCCGCTGGAAGCCTCAAGATTTCGATACAAGTGGCCTACCTTTGTCAAGTATTTTCGACGGGAGGTATGGGGAGGGAAAAATAGATCGCAGAAAGTGTCCACTGACAAGGAATTCACGGCGTGCTCCACCGAGGCCCGCGGATTCATCGAGTTCCAAACATTTTTGTTCTTCAACGCGGCTTCTCTACATCGTGCGGGCCATGTAAACTTGTATTACTAATAATTAAAAAATTATTTGATCTTCGTAGTTGTACTTTCCTCGTTTTTAACGACAAAATCATCCCTTTATTTTTCCGACCCTCTTTCTGGGACACCCTGTATACGATCATTAACATCTTGATTTTATAGGATATATAAACTATTACTTATTAACTGGAATTAATCAGAAATACATATACAGGGTGTTTGAAAAGTTCAAGATCACAGAAAAATGTAAGGAAACACTTGTGTATATTTTAAATTGATCACATTAAAAAGAAAAGATATCTTATTTTGGAACTTTTCAGGTATATTTGCAGGCAACTCGATATAACGGGGATAATTCGATCGTATTTGTTCTTTAAAACTGAATTACAATTACGAAGAAATTACGGATGGAGCTATGGTAATTCTGTGAGCTGTATTTACATAGGGACGCCGACCGATTTTCTCTGTAAACACTCGACGACGCAATCGTTGATAAAGCACGTCCTCAAACTGATTTGTCGAAAACGCACCGTTTTTATTAGAGCGGCGCACGCCGCGTGACTTTAACGGCAGGACATAATTCCCGGGCAAGTTTACTCGCTTTCGTGAAGAAGAAACCGGACAATCGGCGGGCGGCGTCCGTGCTCGGTGTTGGAGATTTATGGGGGCCCATAAAACCCGAAAACTCATTGCCAACTGGTGGCTCCTTAAGCCCTATCCCGTCGGCCATGTCCAACGTATCCAGCGAAATAATCGGAAATAACGGAGGGGCAATCATGCGAACGCACTAAGGCCACGCGTGCAGTAAACAAATCTGCGGAGATCCGATAAGTTTCCGATGGCAAAAAGCCGAGAACAAGCTTTCCAGTAGCCCACGTCTGTTGAAATTCACCGTCGATTTATCACCGACGTCAGTCACGTTTCGACCATTGTGCTTTCAATTCGTAACTTTGTGAGCTCCCTCCGACTCTCAATATTTCGTTTCCCGTCCCCCGGCGATTGCTAAATGCAGAACACCTGTACGTACGGTGATGTTGAAAAATGTTCAACTTTCTACACTCTGCGGAATTTGATTACCACACTGCGGACTTTTATGCAAAATAAAAACTGTCCGAGGCAACTGTAAGAAACTGAAGCTAAGTGAAGGAAGTATTTTCTCGTTTAGCTATTTTTAAAGAAACTGACTTAACTAATTCGCTATTTTGCACCGCATTTAAAATACACAGTATAATGATTGCAATTGAATCGACGTTTTGAATGTATTTCTCATTTGTAACATTTACGTAAATATAGTTCATAATCCGAAACTAATTTGGTTTGTTTCTGAACATTTAATAGACGTGTTAACATAATATGTTTCCATGAAACTGTTATTATACAGATTTTAACATGTCGGATTCGTGGGAATGCTTTTCAGAGACGTTCCTAAGGGTAACCTAAAAATTTACGAGAACAGTTTATTTCTCATATGAAATAAATTTCGAACGGTTCATGAAAATTCAATAAGAACAGTAGTTTGTTTTCTTATGCGAAACACATCAATCCGAACAGACCTTTTTTTAAGAATGAAAAATAGCAGCTCAGTTTGACCTTTGCTTTATTCACTTCCGTCGAAATTTCCACACAGCTACGACCCCAGTTTCACCCAGTTTAAAACTCTTAGCATGATTCAGGAGGGTCGGTGGGTACACTGTGCGAAGGATAAGCTAAATCTTATCATAGATTCGACGCATTCACGGCCCTTCGTCATACACTTTTTACTGTTCAGACTTTCGGATATAAGCCGTATTTTTTTATTCAGCTGATTAAATAAAAATCCTCTCTTTTGATTCTCGAGAAGTTCACCGGAACATGAGCTACCTTACTATACATACAGGGTAGTTGCATGGTATACATAGAGGGGGAAATATCAAGGTGATTAAATAAAAATCCTCTCTTTTGATTCTTGAAAAGTTCACCGGAACATGAGCTAGCTCTACTATACATACAGGGTGGTTGCATGGTATACATAGAGGGGGAAATATCAAGGTGATTAAATAAAAATCCTCTCTTTTGATTCTTGAAAAGTTCACCGGAACATGAGCTAGCTCTACTATACATACAGGGTGGTTGCATGGTATACATAGAGGGGGAAATATCAAGGTCTAAAATTCAAGGTCACCTTGATTTCTTTGAATGGAAAGCCGTACTTTTTTTTTATCATGAATCGATGGAGTATCGAATTCCGCATAAAAATGTATTGACTAACGAGATATTTACTAGCTTCCAGTTACAATGACGAAAGTCGGATAGAGTGTCGTCTCCAAACGGTTAACCATCCAAAGTCGTCTTTTAATTACTTAGTTTCTGGCAATTAAATGAAACGAGCAACTGTTACAGTAAAAACACAAGAGACACTATCGTATCTACAAAAAGTACCTCCAAAAATATGTCGAAAGATTATCAACTCTATCGTTTTAAGAATCGCCCGCCGTCAAGGGTTAAAACTGGCTACTGGGAATTTAGAATTTGGAAGGAACGTTTACGACTCTGGATCGAAATGGACACAACTCATCCGAGGGTTAAACCAACGACCCACCAGCGCATCTAGCAGACAGTTCGCTCATTCGCAACGATTAATCGGATTTTTTCCGGTCCCGTAACAAATGGGCATTCCGACCGAAATCGCTCGGCGCGTTTCCACGCACGCACAAGTAGGATGGCGGCAATATTCAATAGCTTGTCGACCGGGAAATATCGTCGCAATAAATGATACATGCACAACGGAACGTCGCCGGGAATTATCGATGTTGGCATCATCGCGGCTGTTTCCCGCGGAACGAGCTTGGCCACTCCCGTTTCCAATTTACACGGCCGCGTGACACTTACAATTAGAGCGCTGTCTCGCGGGGACACAACGAATCGGGATTGAAAAAGATACAGACAATAATTACGCCAAAATTATGCAACTCGGTTGCTTCGTTATTCTTGTGTTGCTCTATTTCTTCCGTTGTGCTCAACAAAAAAATGCACAAAGATTCATGAACATTCTATCTGATTTTTTGATTCTATCAGTATACGCTCATTATCAATTCATCAGTATGAATTTTTTCTGAATTTTCCGACTGAAAAATTGGTTTTTAAAAAATCGCTGATTTTATATTGAAGTTGTGTTTTATCACGGTTCTTAATGAGTATTCGTTTCAGATTTTTCGGATTAGAAAAGTTTACGAAAAAATTCATGAACATTATATCTGACAGTATACACTGCTGTGAATTTTTTCTGAATTTTCCGACTGCAAAGTTGGCTTTTAAAAAATCGCTGATTTGATATTGAAGTTGCGTTTTATCACGGTTCTTAATCAGTATTTTTTCAGATTTTTCGGGTTAGACAGACATCTGTAAAAGACTTGAAAATGTTTAAAAAACCGAAGAAATGCAAATTTTTAATTTCGGGCATCCTTTATAGGTTTGTCGCGGGGTGTAGATGTGGTCGAGCAGTAGGGAAATACGTCGATTCCGCGCGGCTGGGATCCGGGCCGAGTTTCCGGTCATTATTTCTGGTGGACGCGCGCGATGACTTCCAACAATGAGTCAACTGACATCTTTCCGGACGGTGACCGGCGCCGTTGGTACGTTTCCACCGGCGCGGCGTTTTCCCACGTTTCCAGCGGCGTTGTTTGCACATTCCCCAGCGCATCTTCTCATTCGATTAGCTGCTACAACGAGCCCGTTTAAAAACGGCGTTCCGCCGATTCAATGGGACGGAAGCGATTTAATTGGCGTCGACGCTTTATCTCCTGCATAATTTGCAGCATTGTAAAGGATACCGGCGCCACTCGATCCCAATGCTGCTCGTTTCACGGGAACGACAGGATAAATTATTCCCGTCTGCCGGTCTCTAACGCCCACCCACATTGTTTTATTCGCACATCATCCGCGCGGTCATTGATTCGTAATAATTTCGGCTGGAGTCCAGTCAAGCGCTCGCTGCCTCTCAAATTTTTAACGTTTCATTAATACACGTCGGGCTCGCCGTGTTTTCTCGTTTTTATTTTTAAACGTACGAGGTGTCGATTGTACCTTGAAACGGTTGTACAATAGAATGGGCGATTGCACTCGGATATCCGTTAAATGATTAAACCTTCAATCCG